>NC_140547.1:27795764-29033264 GCF_057382185.1 Mchenga conophoros
GCTCCTGGACTGATTACGTCACCTAAATGATGCCACCAACACAGACACGATGGTACGCTCGTGCCTTCAAGTCCAGTCTCGTTCCAAAAACTGAGATATGGCGTTGTAACAGGAGATTGGAAAATAAAGGTCTTTTAATATAAAGTAGGTCGAATAGTCTGTGAAAAGTTCCCACTAGAGTCACCTGGATTTTTTTAAACAATAACCTTAGTACATTTAATGAAATCATGCAAAATTTTACCTTCAAATAATGACTAGAGGTCCTGGAAGTACATGGGGCTGGTGAGTAGAAATTTTGTGCGTGTGCATTTTTGAGCCATCATAAATTCATTAGTACAGAGGGTTCTTTCAGGGCTGGTACACACTTTTAAAAACACATTCAAGCTGTTTAACAACTGCAACTGAATCAGTTTTACACCCTCTCCATGTGCCACAATCTGACAGCAAATCGTCTCAGCATCATAGCTTTACACTCACTCATTTTCCATGTGGACTTTTTTGTTTTTCCTCTATTAACGTAGTCATAACAGATACCTATTTGATAAAGTACCATCAGAGGAAGAGCTGCAGCTCCAAACAAGACCTGACAGCTTATAAAACCTTTTCTGCCTGAACCCAACGCGACCCCGAAGTCATGTCAATTCTGTTTATTTCTCTGTGTGCATGTCTAAACTGGACTGGCACTCGTTGTGCTCCCTGCTTATTTCACTGCTTTGCTGCACAACTTTGGAACTGCCTCTGCTCCACGTGCATGGCTTTTCGCGGCAGAGTGTTCAACACCGCTCACGATTAGAAGTTTTTCTCCGACATGTAAAAGCTGCATTTAGTCATGTCTTGAGTCAGTTATCTTGGGAGGGAGAGGAGTGTCAGGTTGCATCAGGAGCAAAAAAAGAGCATTGCTGGGAAGCCAAGAGGCCAGCTCTGCAGATGGCGTTTTGACCTGTGGTCTCAGCCCAAACGTCTTTATTCAAAGCCCATCGCTCATGCTGAGTTTCTTTTTTCTTTTCTTTTTTTTTACATTGCGGGTCGGGCTGATTCCCACACAAACCAGCGCCCCAAACGCCCATACATCACCTCCAATCTATTTCATCTGGGCCGCGGACGCAGATGATAAGTTGATCCTTAGAACAAATTCCATCATAACGAACAATCCTCGCTGCTGGCAGGCACACAAAAAAAGCCTTGATGAATGAGTTGTTTACCTACTTCAGTGCACGCAGTGCTGAGCGCAGGCCCGGCCCGCCAAAATGCCACTTCATTATGAGGCTGCAGAGCAAGAGTGCAGCACAGCCTGCCCCTGTGACCAGGGCCTCGCACACAGGAAATTGGATATTAGTTCCTGTATTCCTCAACAACAGTCGTCAGGCAGAAAATGCTTGGATGGGCTGTTCTCGAGTCTGAAATGTCACCTTTAAACGCCGTTATTGTCCACTGATGACAAGCTCAGGTCCCGGGTTTCTTTGTTTTTTTTTTTTGTTGTTGTTGTTGTTTTGCCATATTTCTGCCCTCCACCCTCCACGACCCAGAGATTACTTGTCCTCCGCCATGATATAGGTTGAATCATTGTGGTGTTAACACAACTGGCAACGGCAAGGAGCCAAATATACATTTATTTTTATGAAGCAGTGGCATGTTTTCCAAACTGTGAGGCTGAAATGTGGCCCGTTTGGCAGATGTTGTTGTTGTTGTTGTTGTTGTTGTTTTTCCCCTTGCCTTTTTTCTTTAAACTGTAAGTGTTGCTCTTCAAACTCAGAGGGACAAAAAGGCCTCCTGCCACGCAAGCTCAAGGACTTTAAATTAATCAAACACTTCATGGGTTTCACCAGCCAGCAGAGAGAACAAAAAACCTCCGGGCGTTGGCTGGCTTCCTGCCAGAGTGGCTCAGTCGAAATTTCTCTAACATTTGGCAGGTGGTTGGTGGTCATTTCCCACCCAGCATGCACCTCGCTGGCCTGGCGACCGATCGCACCAGAACCATCTCGCTTTGCTAATAAAGAGACGTGCTAGTTCTCGTGATCCTATGTATCCCTCTCTGGACATCTGGGGAGCCATTTGAGTAACAACGTGCAGTAAAAGGAGATGAAATACAAGGTTAAAACCTTTTTAACGTGTTTCACAACTGTTCCTGTAAAAAGTTAATGCTCCGGAGGTTATGTTCCGAGCAACAACAGCAGATCATTTAGAAGAATGCAGCCTTCTCATTGATTTCAATGAAAAAGAAAAAAATCAGTCATCCAGCAAAAATGTGGAGTCTGGCTCAACTTCTGCTGCTAAACAATAAGTCGGCATCCAGCAAAAATAGTTGATTGTTGATAAATCAGAAACTCGAAGGACTGAATTCCTGGAAAATGCAGACTGTTCAGTTGTGCTTGTCGTCTGGCCTGGGACATCTGTAATCTCTCTGGCAGAAAAGTTACAGTTACAGTCTCATAAAGTATATCCCAATGCATCTGTAGATTCTGTCAAACAATTAAATAAAGTTGCATATCGTGGGGACCATAAGGTTGTCTGATTAGGAACTAAACCCTGTAGATGGGTCTTGACCGAAGCCTAGCTAAACAGTCAAAGTCATACAGGCGTAGAGACTGGTCAGCAACAAACTGCGTGTTCTGAGGAATTTTCTTTTTTATTTTCCAACTGTTTGGCCAGTGCTTGCGGGAAGTACAACTGTCGATATGTGGAATTGGTTGCAAAGGTGGTATACTGAAGAGTTGTTGGGACCTTTCATTCACATAATAGGCAACCAATGACATAAACAATGGCGCACCCAAAATCTTCTTGCTGTTGCTTTGGTCACTAGGACCCTGCAACCTCCAGCAACCACTCATCAACCACTTGAGGAACATACATTTTTCTCTAATAAGAGGAGATTGCCAGGGGATCAGTGACCAGTGGCTTTTTGAAGTAAAGAAACTGAGTTATGCTTGTAAAATAAGATCAAATTAGAGTGTAATTACTGCTCAGCCGTACATGACGGTATCTCAATTTCTCACATTTGCATTGCTTCAGGCACAAAAGTGCATTTTATTGGATTCATTTAAATTCAGAACTAGATTGACTGAGTCATTAAAACTGGTCCATTTTACCATGTTTAACAGCCACCTGTGGAGCCTTTTCTTATAAATATGATTTACTTACACGTGGTTATACGTTTTCTCATTGCCTTCTGCATCTTCCTGCTGCAACTCTCAAACTCAATGTCTCTCATTTGTGTGCGCCTAAAGTGACCTTTTGGCCTCCTGACAAAAAAAGATTGAATTCTCAATGCGGACTACAGATGATCAGTAATCTCCTCAAGTCGCGGCGTCTCTGCCAAGTTTGGCATCTTTTCCATCCTCTTATTACGCTCTCTCTGTTTGCAGGGTTCTTTGCAGGAATATTTGCATCCTTAGTTTATTTCTCGCCAGTTTTATAGTTCTTTAATAACGGGGAGCTTAATTGCTGTGGGGATGGGATAACATTTTGGAATAACCACTAGCAGGCAGCTGTAGCGAGGGGTGAGGAGAATAGCCCCCAGTGAATTGAGAAGTAGGTCGAGGTGTTTAGACATTTTACTGAAATGTCCGCTGCTAAAGTAGGTCACGGTTAACCTTGATAAATCTCTCGTATGGATGGAAGCGCCCGAGTAAAATCCACTGTGGTCATTTGTGCTCACAAAAAGAGAGGAGAGTGTGAAAGTAGGAAGGAAGTAGCGTTGTTTTTGTTTTCTTCTTTTTTGACGGGGATGACCAATTAAACGTCACAAAAAGTGTTCCAAGGATGAGCTGATGCATGGACTCCATATGAAGTGTAAATGGATGCTTTTCTTTTCCTGTTTAACCCGCGTGAGCTTACCTTCCAGCATAACCTCCCTGACAACCATTACTATTAATTAGCCAGGCGTGTTGATTAAGGCTAAATAGCACACCGCTGCTTTTAGCTGCTTAATTTTCCCTCCTCCGTTCATTACTTTGCTGTTACTCTTTTTTTTTCCTGTGTTTTGGTTCATTTATCTCGACACCCTGACACTTTCATTTACTTCGTAATGAATTAAATATACGTTACCAGCGTCATCGCAAAGAAAGCAGCCTTGCATTAAGAGCGTCTGTAGGCCGACCGACCTCATCACGGGTAAACAAAGTGAGCCCGTGCCGCTTGTGTTTGACATTTCCACACGTGAGATATCTTTGAGGACAGCATCTCTTTATTGCCAGCATGTGTGTTTGTGGGTGGAAGCCCTGTTATTGTATGTCCTTGCACAACCGCTCGGTGACATTATCCACTTTAGTCAACTCTGAGCTGCAACTTAGTCAGAAGATTGATTTCTCTGCTTTATATCCTTCACATCCGCCACGCTACCCGGCAGCTCTCTTGGCCACCTTTGGCGCACAGCGCTATAGACAGCCGGCCTGTACTGTCACCTCATTTCAGAGGAGTGATTGATTTGAGCTCTTAACGGCTGTATTTACAACTCGGCGCTGTATTTGCAGTTCACATAGCTCGCAGCTCTTTGAGGCAAACTGTAATACCTGAATGAAGCTGTTGACGTGTTTCATGGGAGCTAACATCTCAAGAAATAATTCATTTAAATCAGATCCGCCATGACCCCTCAGAATCAGATGAGTTCCCTTTTTGTTTTTAGACTAATTACTGTAGTATATTTAATGAAGTCATGCAAATTTTGCCTCTATACTAAGAATATTTTCTGGGTTACAGGCCTTTGAAGTACATACAGTTGAGTTGAAATTCGGTCCCTGTTAAATTTGAGCATTTTGAGCCCTCGTAACTTCATAGACATACAAATCAACTTTAAGCTCATTCCAAGTTTGAGCAGCAGTATCATAGGTTTAGTACTTTCTGCGCGAGTTTAATTTTGGTGATGTGTAAAAACAGAAGCACCCATTGGCACGACGGATGTGTGATCTGATCATTCACTCGAGAAAACCAAAAGTACATTTTTGGTTAAACTAAAAAAAGTCACCATGTGGGATAGGTGGCTGCTCAAAATAAGCTGTACCATCTGAAAGGTCTCCATGTTTTCTTTTTGTTTTTATGTTGTTGTTTTTTACTTACATTGACACCAGGCGCATCATCTGGCTGGAAACAAAAGAAAAAAGAAACACTGTAAGAAATCATGAGGTGAGGTGCTGATGTAGGTGCAGCACCCTAGTTTCAATACATACGTTTATAACATCTCTACATCATCATTGATATGTTTTTTTAAACCCTAACCCTTTTATTTGCTTTTGTTTAAGAAAAACTGTCAGCAATAAGTTGCGTTAAAAATACCAGATATAGCAAAAATATTACAAATGAAAACTCATATGTGCAAATTGATATTTAATTTCTTTTCTTTATTTAAATTTGTCAAAGGTTAACTAAAACCTCAAAATTACAAAAATAAATAAATTCTGGCAATCATTTCGTGGTTCAGGCTTCACTGTGGCAAATTTCACCCCATTGTCCTTGGAAACTTGGAAAAGTTTCACACTATGAAGGGAAAAGTTGGCATGACTACATGTAACAAATCTTGAGTGTCCGTTTTTAAAAAATAAATTAAATAACAAAATCAAAAATAATGCTTTAAAATATATGAACAAAGTGTAATATTGATCGTAATTAAATCACTCAGATGCTGCCAGTAAACTTTCAATAAAGCCCTGTCCACATATAAGGCTATTTAAAATTACATTCAGAGCTCAGTTGCTTGGGTTACACGAAGACCCTAACATATTGTCCATCCCTATCAGTCAGCAGTATCCTTGGATCTCATTGGTATCCATTTAAGTAGCTCACCTCAAAAATGAGAGAAGTTGAACTCGGGATTCGCCCTTGTTGTGTCACTTGAAGACGCACAATATTGCCGTTTTTCTACCAATGCATTGTTGGCACAGTTCCAGTGTTATCCCCACTGGTTTAAGAACTACTTGCTTCATGGTGTTCCCAGTGGACACCTTATAGATGAAAGTGCTCCAGTGCTGATCCCAAGCACAGGAGCTTCCATAGCGAGTAAAAGTGTTCTATGACCACTTTTACCTTAGTTTTTGTGTTTATCCACTTGAAAAGTCCCCACTAACATGCTGTCGCTGATGGAAAACAAGTTTTTGTTCCAGCACGTCAACACAAATAGACTGCTGACACTTTGGCTTCAGATACCGAACCGAGCGTAGCGTAGCATAGCAGATGTTACACCCTTATTATTCACTCTAAGCCCTTAAGGTTCGATATTCAGATTGACAGTGTAAAGAATGAATGGAAAGCACCACAGATTTGGTCAAAAAACAGTTGGTCTCACAGCTGGAGCAACATTATTATCATTTTAGCCATTTTCAAAAAAGATAAAGTCAAAACATGAGTTGTTTAAGCTTCTCTTTGCCATAAACGGCAAGATAGCGGGTAGATTGGTGTTTGGTCTCACAAATCAACCTTATCTCAAACTTGTGAGCCATTTTTTTTTTTTTACTCTCTTCTGGGCTTTATTTATCCAACTGGAGTGCACAAGTATGCAGCAATGTTTGCTCTGTGCTGAACGCTTGTTTTATTAAGACTTCCTTGTAATGAAGTTGCTTATCAGGCTGCCTGCACTCAGTGGAAACCATCCCATGCTTGATAGAAACTGCATTTTCCAAGCACCGCGACGTGACGTCCACGGGGGATCAGCGCTAGCACAGCTAATGCAGTCGCACCAGAAGTGGCTAATGAGCTAACCTTCCGCTTTACCTCGGCGTACCTCTCCATCATTAGCGCCTTCAGCTCCCACGAGAGGCCAGTGAGGCGAGTGGTGCATTCATCCCCATCTAGGAAGCAGAGAAATAATAGAAAGCAGGCGCCATACAGTGAACACTTAAACTGCTAAAGGGCTGATTGGAGTGGATAAGTGTAGCAAAACACCACCAGGGATTTTGCCATTTGTATTTAGATGCATGCGTAACATCATAGGTTATTCAAGGATAGGATCTTTCAGGGAAAGCATCAACTCGCCTTCCTTATCTGTCACTGCCTTCAGGGAATCTGCGGTTGGAAAATTTGGTCTTCCCACCTTTATTTATTTATTTTTTTTGGTTGGTTTTTGGTTCATCATTCTTCGCCGGTCAAAGAAAACAAATTTCCTTTCCTTTTTTTTTTTTTTTTTAAATTTTCCCCTCAACCTCCAGATGTGGCTTGGAACCCAACTGCAACCAAACAACAACCTAAAGGCATGATGGGATGTCTGAAGGGAGTGTTGCTTTTGCTGTGTTTTATGCAAATGTATAATGGCTGTGACAGGAAAACCAGGCTTTTCAACAACTCTTTGTCACGTATAATCCCCACTGCAGATGTGAATGTTTTGCTGGAGGGTGTCTTGGCAGGAGTTTGTGTTTTCAGGGGGAAGAAAAAAAAAAGTTGTTAATTTGGCCGGCTCAAGCATCGACATTTACCAATCTTGTTTACCTTAATTTGGCACGATCGCTGCAGTTGAGTAGGTTTTTTTTTTTATTATTATCTTGAAAAGGAGTGAAATGCACATAGATACAAACCTAGAAAGTTTTAAATGTGTTTATTTGTGGGAGGAGTAGGAGGGTTGGGAGGGAAAATGAAGACCGCATAAACCACACGTCAGATGAGGTAATCTTCCCCGTGGCGTTATTTCTGCTATAATGCACGTTAGGGCAAATTCCTTTTTTCCCCCCTGTACAGTCACATATCCGTGACTTTATTCCACTGTAGATTTTTTTCCTTTGCATCATTACACATTAGCATACTGCATACTTATTTTTCCTGTGCTTGTGTTATTTTTGTTTGGGGGGGGGGGGGGGTTAAGGCTGAAAGGCAGTACGCAGTGTACATCTTGGCATTTTCTCTGAAGTTGGCTAGATGTTCCGTTTTCTTGTCAAAGCAACCTTTGAGAACAAACTGAGGTCAGGATAAAGTAAAAGAGCTGCAGCAGTTCGCAGGAAACTAAATTCTGAAGTTTGTGTTAATTGCTGTTGGAAGCAGCCACCAGACTCCATTGACAAAAACAGCAATTTTACTCCTAAAGACACATTTACAATAACGAGTGTTTGTTTGGGTAAGCTGGGATGGTTTGGTTTCTTTGAAGTGGTTTTTGTACAGAAACGCCTGTGGTTCATGGGTGAAAGTAAAAAAAAAAAAAAAAAAAAAAATTTTAAGAAATTCAGGTGTGTGCTGTTTTTAGGTCATTTTCTCTGTTTTACTTTTCCACTGGAAGCTGAAACCATTTTATTGCTCTCTGGGCTCCATTAACAAAAGTAGTAATTTTACTATTAAGAACACAGGAGTCGATGGTTTACCGCTGCCTGTTTTCCTTGCACCATGGAATGATTAGAACAGTTTTAAAAGCCTAATTTGAAAGTGAACCCAACGCTAAATGAATACCAGTGGACAGGCAACCATAGGCAAAATAAAAAAGGATATAGTTCTTTGTTATACCAACTGTCTGGTGCTGGAGGAACGGCACTGGACAACAAAGTTGATTTCACATGCACTGTCCCAAGCCTTTTCTCCCAGTTTTGCAGCTTTTGCACCATCACGGCAAGGCCGAAGACATAACTGTACCATCATGTCATCGAATCAGAGACTCACAGATAGATGTTGCAACAATTTGAAAACATTGTTATTGTTGTTACAGTGGTCATCTACCAATCAGCAGACTTGTGTTTAGATTTCCATGTATGCCAAAGTATCCTCAAGCAAGATACTGACCCTCGAGTTGCCTGGGATGCATCTGTCAGAGTGTGAGTGTGTGAATGTTAAAATATATGTTCTTGTATAAATGAGTGTGTGAATGGATGAATAAGGAGTGGAGTGGGGGCCATAAATGGAAACAATAGCCCACTCTACAGAATAAATGCCTTATGTAACACAACATCAAACTAACATCCTCCAAGTCATGGAAACGTATTGATGTATCTTAAAGTCATTTATTGTTGGAATGTGCAGCTGGAGAATTGCTTTATATAATCCAACACCAACTTACACTGTATTGCCAAAAGTATTCACTTATCCATCCACATCAGTAGCTCAATGAATTGCAGCGTGGTACCGTGATAGGATGCCACATGTGAAAAAAGTCCAGTCATGAAATTTCCTCATTACTAGATTTTCCACAGGCCACTATTAGTGGTATAGCAAAGCAACTCAGCCACAAAGTGGTAGGCCATGTAAAATCACAGAGCGGGGTCAGCAGGTGTTCTGGTCGCCAATACTGCAGATCTCCAAATTCATGCGGCCTTCAGATTAGCTTAGAACCGGTGCGTAGAGAGGAATGTGTTTCCATGGCTGAGCAGCTGCAGCCTTACATCACCAAGCACAGCGCAACGCATTGGATGCAGTGGTGTAAAGCATGCTGCTACTGGACTGTAGAGCAGTGGAGACACATTCTCTGGAGTGATCAATCACACTTCTCCGTCCAACATTCCAATGGACGGGTTCAGGTTTGGCGGTTGCCAGGGGAACGGTACTAAACGATATTTGACTGCTTTGTGCAAAGTGTAAAGTTTGTTGGAGGGGGGATTGTGGTGTGGGGTTGTTTTTCAGCAGTTGGGCTCGGCCTCTTAGTTTCAGTGAAAGCAACTCATGCACTAATGCTTCAGCATACCAAGACATTTTAGACAATTTCATGCTCCCAACTTTGTGGGAACAGTTTGAGGATGGCCCCTTCCTGCTCCAACATGACTGCACACCAGTGCACAAAGCAAGGTCCATAAAGACATGGATGAGCGAGTTTGGTGTCGAAGAACTTGACTGGCCTGCACAGAGTCCTGACCTCAACCAGGTAGAACACCTTTGAGATGAATTAGAGTGGAGACTGTGAGCCAGGACTTCTCACCCAACAATGTCTGACCTCACAAATGCGCTTCTGGAAGAACGGTCAAGGATTCTCATAAGCACCCTCCTAAACCTTGTCTTTGAGGAAAGCCTTCCCAAAAGAATTGAATTGTACTGCTATGTAACTCATGGACATGCATTAAAATTGATTGCTGTAAAAGTTGCTGGTAACATTAGCTACCATATAGAAAAGTACAGTTGTTTAGTTTTTTTTGAGAACCAATTATTTCAGCTTTGCTCATTCAGCAGCCCCAACTATCTTTCTCCTCTCACTCCCTCTTTACTTGAGCCATTTCCTTTCAATCACGCAGACAGCACTTCACAGTTGCACCTGTTGCTGTGAAATAGTTTGGGGCTTCATGGGAAATGGATTTGACGAGAGAGAAAATGCTGTCGGTGCTGGTAAGAGGCAGCGTGACCTCGCCTGCCAGTAAAGTAGCCATTCTCCTCTCACTTCCATCTGCAGCTGTTAATGTCGTTGAAAAGAGACCTGCGACGCTTCTGGGGGACCCGGCTGGCATTAACTGGCTTTACTTAAGCAGCCATTTTATTGAAAAATACATGATATTTCTAAAGTTAACCTCCATTACGCAAGCTAAGCTCTAATTTCTGAAAGCTACTGTGACTGCAGACACGGTCAGGACTCTTCTCCTCTGCGACGTGATTTCACTGGCAGAGGAGAGCGGATAATGATCCCATAAATTGGAACATTATTTTCTATTTGTCCGCTTTTTTCTTAAATTACAGTGTGCTTTTGAGACATTAAAAGCAGCAATAAACAAAAGGCAATTAGGTCAAGAGCGCAAATCCTACAAGGGTGGAACAATTTAACAAAAACAAAAAACAGACAATTAAGAGTGAATTAAACGGGTATAAAGAGATAAATAACAAATCCTGTTTGTTTAAAAATGTCCAGCTAACAGCCTCTACTTTAGTGGCTTTTCTCACTCTTCATCCGAAAGGCCACAAATCTCACTAATTGCACATTTAGCAGCAACAAAAAACAGAAGCCATGTATCATTTGTATATCTGCTGAATGTTGACTCCAGAGTTGGATACCAGTGCCTCATTTTAATAGCTTTAATTGACTTATATAAACAGACTGAGGTAGCTCAGAGCCTTTTGACAGCGCACACCATTTCCATGTCTTTGAAATTGTATTTATCTGTTGTATTGTGGTCTGACAAAGATTTTCATCAATATGAATCCTATATATAAAAGCTTACAAGATTACCAATTGGTTGAGGCAACACTGATTGTCTCAAGGTGCTTTACATTTTAAGGTGGAGACCCTCCAATAACACAGAGAAAACCCCAACAATCAGATGACCCCCTTTGAACAAGCACCTGGCAACAGTGGGAATGAAAAACTCATTTTTAACTGGAAGAAACCATCAGCAAAACCAGGCTCAGGGAGGGGCAGCTATCTGCCATGACTGGCTGGGGGTGAGGAGGGGGACAGGACAAAGACACACTGTGGAAGAGAGCTAAAGCTTAATAATGACTAATGATTAAATGCAGAGTGGTGTATAAGCGCACACATACAACCTGATTAATAGACTTGCGAATGTTGTACCATGGAAACCTGGCTTTGTACAATCAGCGTCAAGTACTGTAGTACAAAGCAGCAGTATGGAGGCCTTGACACCCCTAATTTCTTTATATTTTGCTAGGAAAATACGAAATGGGTGCAAGCACATATGCAAAGATACAGGGAAATAGAGCATATAAGGCATATACACCTCTGCAAATATATTTGCAATCAGTGGCTGTCGGGTAACTCTAGCAAAGATTTTTGTTTTTTTGCTACATCTCGACAGCAAATGGCAGCAAGCTGGCTGTGGAAGGTAGAATTCAACAGAAATGCGTAAAACGAAAAGGAAATTTAGCATAAAGGAGCTCAGAAACTCTTTCGGTTTCATTTCATGGCTTAAAAACTGAATGGACAAATTTAGAGGACTAAGAGTCAAAATTTCTTTATTTCACTTTGTAGCAGCACAAACCAAATAATGTGGGAAGTAATCTTTGTTTCCTGTGTGTCTGGGCTGTTTAGCTTGCAGCGCCAGGAAGCAGGCAAACAGCGGCTGACTATCCTCAGACTTGTCAGCAGTCTAAACTGGACTAAATCTCTGACAGGTGATGAGAGGCAGCGGCAGCAATGCTAAACTGACAAGCTGTCATGCAGTTATTTCCCTGGATATCAGTTTGTTGCCTGCAGGCTTCATCCGCAGGAAATCAGAGTCCCTTTTATTTTGGCGGGGAGAGAAGTCGATCGTCCCTGCTCTGCTTTTGTTTGTGGACAGGAACTTTTGTTTTTTTGTTCCTCCAGTAACTGCCATTTTTATTTTTTTAACGCTTTTATTTTTCATTGGTGTATTGATTCAGAGGCATTCTGGGAGTCCACATAGAAAAGTACCAGAGAAGTGAATTTTTATTATTGAGAAATGTTTTATGACTTCACTTCATTTTATATGTGGAGGCTGTAAAGAAATGTCCTTCCACCAGTTATTGATACACAGCTAAATTATCTTCTTTGTCAGTGACAAGGAAGGAGAGCAACTCTTACACCTCGCAGCCACAGCGGTTGTAAATTTCCTCATTCAAAAGTTTCTTTCATGAGTGTTTGAGACTTCACCTGACAACATGTTTGATAGAGTAATTTATCTTCCCCTGCAAGAGTCAACAATGCTCTTCTTCAAATTAAAAGGAAAGAAATTAAAGAATAACCTCTTTGTCCTCTCCAGGCGCCATCCTGGGACGCTCAGAGACGCAGGAGTGCGCCTACTACAACTCCAGCTGGGAGAAGGAGCGGACTAACCGCAGCGGCATCGAACCCTGCTATGGCGAGAAAGACAAGAGGCGGCACTGTTTCGCCACATGGAAAAATGTCTCCGGGACTGTGGAGATTGTCAAGCAGGGATGCTGGTTGGATGATGTCAACTGCTACGACAGGTAAGCAGGAAACATTTACGGGGAGGGTAAAAAAGCATTTTAAAGATATGCTGAACAAATATGTGAGTTTTACTGCTTTGGTGTGGTCAGCTGTGTGTTAAACTGCCATTTATTGTGGCTGGACGTGGCTTTAGTTGAAAGGTTGAACATCAAACAACCAATCAACCTTCAATCATCATCCAACCTGCCAATTATTCTCTCTCCCTATCCACCCACCAACCAATCGACAACACTACCTACCTAACTACCCAACCAGCTAGCCACCCAATCATTGACTCTATCAGTCAAACAAATTACCCTCCTACCAGGCAATCGACCAGACCCCCTACCCACCAACCCACTCTGCATACCAACCAATTATTCCAATAGTTACCTGCCCACTGCCACCCTGGCTTCCTACCTATCAACTAACCACCACATGTAATTACCACTACACCTGTTTATCCGCCCACTTACCTTCTTACATTGCTACCTATCTAGCTTTTCAACCATCACACCTGCCTACCCACTGAATCAACCTATCTATGACACTTGTGTATCCACCTGCCTCCCTCCTTTGTTTCCTTATTATTTCCTTATTATTTTAATATTCATTGCACTTCAGCTTCCAGTTTGCCTGCCTAATATCTGTCTAACATGAGAAATTAAAGAGGGGAAAAAAAGCAAAATTTGGGGGTTGTTTTATCTGATAAAATTGAAGTAGGTCACATGACTTTGGTTTAATATTGAGGGGGAAAAAACAACCATCTAACTTCCCATTTTGGTTTCAGATAACAGTCTGGCTGAAGTAACAGTGCAAAAAGGAAACAAAGAAAATTATTTTTGTTTATTTATTTATATTATAATTCGTCTTTGATTACCACATGCATAACATATTACTGGGAAAGCGGAGTGTGTCTTAGTAGGTACTGTGGACTAAATGACCTGCTATAGTCATAGTATAAGCACACAGCAAGCATCATTGATGGGCATGTAGGGCAAATTTGGATTATTTTGAACTGCGAATCATGCATAGCTACTCTAATAGGGTCCAAGAATAAAAATATGGATGTTAGCAGAATAGTCCCACTTTAAGATTTACATTGTTCAAACAGTGCAGTGGTTTCCTAATAACCTTCCCACGCCTGTCTAAACTTTAAATAAAATACAGGACACTGTATAAAAAACACTGAGTATATACAATAAAGTGGCTTTATAAATAGCAAGCAGAATAGCTCATGAAGTCCAGTTAAAGTAAATAAACTGTAGTTTGATTACATTTCTGTGTATTTACATTTGGGTTTTCGCATCCAGCAGACTCCCTTTAACCTTAAAAACATAAGAAATCTCAGCTGATGATTTTAAGGGAACTTTCTGCTGTCACTAGAAGGTTGCATGGTATAAAATAGTAGTTAAATTCCCATCAGTAAGTAACAGAATACGGGAAATATCAAACTTTAACCAGACATGCGTGCGCTCTAAGAGGGTGAGCTTTTAATGGTGGCAGGGGTTGTTGCTGAGAAGCTGCCCATTAATTTCTGCACTGCCTCTGAATCAGGACAAAAGCAGCAGCCTCAACTCTAAATACATTTAAAATCACCTTGAGCATAATTTGTGTCCCTGTGTGAGATTCCACATCCAAATGGCTGCATTTTAATTACCACGCGCGAGGGAGCCTGAACCACAGCGTGAATTATGCGTCCACATCCAGGACGGTAAACAGATGATGATGATAATAAGAGATTATTATAGTTTGTCCCAGAGTAAAGCATCACCCTGGCCGCGGATACCGGTTTGAGCCAGTTCTGTTTTCCTTTTTGATTCCCGAACGATAAAGTTGTTGTCGGATGTGTAGCCCGCACAGTTCGGGGTACCTCTGCTCAGACGGCGCCGCCTCACCTCCCTGGAGAGTCCAGAGCAAATCGAGGGCGGCTGCCACTTCCTTTGGCTTTTATCTGATGGCTGCGTGAGTGTGAGAAGAGAGAGCAAGCGCGATTGTCGGCGTCCATGTTCGCATGTGTAGGAGTTATTTTATAAATGTTTTGTTTCATGTCCTCTGTTGCAGCAGCGAGGGAATGGAAAGCGGTGTTTGTTTGTTGTGTGTGTTTTCTTTTTTTCTTTTTTTTGCGTAACGTCTCCTGGAGTGAGTGCATGTTCAAAATAGCTCCCATGTCCTTTTGCAGTGCATGGAGAGGATTGAGTGTTTCTGATTTCCACCTCTGTGTCCTCTGCAGTAACGAGTGTGTGGAGAGGAAGGAGAGTCCCGATGTTTTCTTCTGCTGCTGTGAAGGCAACATGTGCAACGAGAGGTTCCTGTACGCCCCTGAAGCGCCCCCGCAGAGCGACCCGCACCATTCGACCGCCTACAGTATGTACAGTCCAGCACGCTCACTGAAAATGACGACTTCTCAGCGGGCACAAACGCTTTCTTTTAGTCAGAGCTGCAGTTTGTTTGCTAGGCTTGAGCTTAATGCTTTAATATATGTTTAATGAGTTCCTGGAAAGTTGTAAGTTCATGCTATATGTTATTAATCTTTTCTGAGTTACAGGCACTCGAACTGCACAAGGGTTGGTCCATATTTGGCACTGAGCATCAGCCAGAGCTCTTTTCAATGCTTGTTGCTTTTACTCACTTCACTGAACTTTAGAGGGGAGCATCCAGTTGCTGTGTTCAGTGCATTGTCCTCATCTGCCGGTGTACACTCAGATTTTGCTTTGATCCTGAGATATTTTTTTTAGGTTTATGAAAAACGTATTCAGGGCTTGATCCCTGCAATAGGTCCAAACTATTATATACAACATGCGGACATCAATACTTCTCATTATTAGTAATGATGTCTTAATATCTATTATCCATATTGCGGTTGAGATGCCTCTTTGGTTCATCAGTCAGGTGCTCTCCGGTAAGGCGCCACTTGACTTTGCTTTTTTGATTTGAGTGTAGTGATGTGAACATCCTCTATTTTTGTAAAACAACATAAATAGGATGTTCAGTGTTTCTCACACTGTGGGACCAGGAGGAAAATATGGAGTAAAATTAAGTGGAATGGTAGCAATTGGCTGGGTCTTTTTGGAGTGAAAAATCATATTAAGAGTTTTAACTGTCATTTCAATTAAATTCGACTTGGAACTTTTTTTAAAATGTCACTGAATGCGAAGCAGTCACACAGGCGTAGAGATGAGGCTGTGACTCCCTGGCAACCTCTGGTCACTGAGGTAAAATGTGTATTCCTCCACCAGTTGCCGAGCGGTTGCTGGAGTTTGTTGGTAATCATTACCATGAAATCGATTGTTTTAGTGAATCATCCTATTTGCAATCTTTTGCTTCCTTTGGCTAATAGCAGATCGCTATGATCGCCTATAGTTTGCATGAAAGATCGCCAATTTGTCTCCAACTTCTTGCTGAGCAATAATAAAACTTCAAAATAAAAAAGTGCAATGGAAACAGAACACATAAAAGTGCCTTACTACTTACTGTTTCAAATGGTGCAACTTTTACTTTGAGGTCAGAAGATACCAGCTTCACCACCACTCTGCAAGCAGTTGGCAAGTGTTTGCAGACAAGTCGCCATCTTCTGTGCAAACAACAGGTGACCACCTGCTGCAATCGCAAGGTGGTTAGTGGAGCAGCACCAAGACCAAGTAAAATTGTGTCTGAAAGATGCTGCATAAATAAACTTGGAGAAAAAACAAGGGACCAAATGGCAACAAGCAGACTCCCGCAAACAACTCACCAACTTGTCAGGGAATCTCTTGCAAATGGTTGTTACTGGGGATCATTGACTGGTCTCATAGTCGAGCACAAACATACGAGCGTACTGAGTAATTTGTTATTTTTTAGCAACCTGTGGTGGTGGTCGCCAGCTGATCTCTACGCCTGAGTCAGTGGGGCATTGGAAACACTCAGGCCAACCAAAATGTGGTGATTCACCTTACAATAGCTCTGTTAGTGTGTTTCTCCATTCTTTATGTATAATATTTGACTATATTAGAAATGTCTTTTGCCCCAGAAGGAATTTTGGCTAGAGAATGAACCTGGTATCAAAATGTAGATAAGAAAAGGAGTCCTTTCATATACTGTAACTTGTTTTGAGCAGCCACCTGTCTCCCATGGTGATATATGACCCTTTGAAGTTCACCCAAAATACACTTTTTGAAGTTTTCTCCAGTGAAAAATCAGAAAACAGATCAAACATCCAGGATCCCAGTCCTTTTTTCCGTTCTCTCCATGTCACAGATATTATATCAGTGCAGTTTTGCTATCAAAGCTGTGAATATATTCCCTTATATCAACTAATCAGCTAATCTCTGATAGAATACCCATAAGTGTTTCGAGGGCCTATGAATTTATAAGTATTCATACTATCGAGGTAAAATATTTCGTGAAAAAGATTAAAGTTATAATACACACATATTAACTGATTGTGAGGTGCTCACGGCTTGGTTTGATTGGTTTTATATTAAAACCCCAACTTATCAACTTCGTACCTCAGTACTTGTTTGGAAGGTTATTTCTAAAGTTATTCCTATCAACTTTGTTTCTATAGCATGGCTCATGAATAAAAAAATATACCTTAAGCAAACAATCAGAAGCACATACAAGTTATTTCTACAATCTGGAGACATCCGGGCTTTTATTTTGAAAGCCTTACCTTGCACAAAGGGTGTAATGTAAGAAATTATGGAGGGCTGCCATCAACTGAGCTTCCTTCCAGGTGTTCAGGGCTGGAATGATGACTAAAAAGTGAATACAGGTTTGAGGGAGGCATGTCTGGGCTTTGTGTGGTTCTCACCTGTACTAAACGAAGCATCGGGAAAAATATTTAAGCGAATATGTGAATCATTTATTTGTAATGAAGTGGAAATATTGCAAAAGATTTCACATCAGTATGTATTCATGGTTCTGAATATCCACTGAGCTTAGTAACTGATATATTATAGAAGAATATAAGATCAATGCATCCCTAAGAACATGATTCAGACTCCTTTTTTAGCCCATTTCAATGCAATGGAATTTATTTTAAGAAACAAAAATGTTAAAAAAAACAATGTGTTTACCTCCTTGAATAGGAATGGAAATGAGACATTAAACTAGCTTACATGTAAAGTCCAGACAGCCTCATAATGTGGGTTAAATGGTGAATGTAAATGCAGCAATGCTGATGATATCAGCGTTAAGTGTACTGGCTCTGCACAGTAATGAATGTGGAAAAAAAATTGAGCGAAGCATGAGATCAAGTAGGAAATGAAGACTGACCACAGCTGGGGCAGATCTGCGACCTCAGTGCCAGTCCACATCAGCTCACAGCTCAGCTGACACATCTATTGGACAGCGTCATCTTATAACTCGGCTTTAGTCTGCTTTCATTTGCTGCTGCCACTGCCCCTGCAAGCTACTTGGCAAACCCACCTCTGCCCATCTCCACCTTTCATGCTGTATTCGGCTAAAATCATTCCAAATCTGTCAACTATCCTGTGAGGGAGTCACGCTGCCGATCTTAGTGGAACTATGCACCAATTGCTATTTTCTTCTCGATAATGACACTCTGAATTAACTGAACATCGGGGCTGCTACGATTTGTCGCCATAATCGACGAAACGGATAATAAAAATTTGTTGATGCAGAATGTTTATTGACAACACGTCGTATTCTAAAACCACATAAGTGTGTTTTATAACCAAAATAAAATTCAAACAGCCCTCCTCCCCACCTCTGCTGCTGCACTTATATTTCCATCAGGTATGCGAAAGCACAGGCCGAACTACCTGCAGCATGTGTCAAAAAGTGTCCTCAGACGTCACCAAGCCCCAGGAAGCCAACCCACTCATTTTTATTTCACAGGAAAAAATCTTTCTTTCTTCTTCATGTTTTTTTTTTTTTTTTTTTAACTTCCATTGGGTTCTCCGCCTACTGATACCAGCCTGACCCTCACCTTTAAGGCCAGCAGCCTTGTGAGTAATGAAGCTCATCCTTTGGGGTCAAGGCCGGGTCACAACTAAATCCAAATAATCTATTAGTAGAGAAGCTAGCAGACAAAACGGCTACCGATGGAAATCAGAACAGAAATTTGTACGTTTTCCTGTTATTCTTGGCCATTTTGTCAACAAACATGTTTAACGTGAGTAGATTCAACCCTGCTTCAATAATAAAATGAATAGAAATGATTTCAGACCTCAGACATCTTTTAAACGCAAGAGAAATCTTTAATTTAGGACTGGCAGGAAATTAATCAAACTTTATTTGTATAGCGTTTTTCATGCAGGTTAGTAAAGTTCACAGTCCTTCACTGTAAAGCAGGAAATTAGACAAAACTGGGGGTTATGTGCTATTATGGGTAATTTAATATAAGTTAAAGAGACAAGCGATCAAAGGAATAAATTAATCAATTAGGAGTACAGTATTTATAAGTATATAAATAAAATGAATGAAAAAGATGTACTTATCCCTGAATTTAGTATAACAGGAGGTTAAAGCACATTCAGGTACCGGTGATTAATGCTTCACCAACCAGTGGTGTCCTTGCGCTCATCAGTTTGCAGCTGAAGTGTCTGGCAGGCCTGTCTGTCTCACCCTTTAAATCTGACTTTGTGAAACCTGCAGACTTCCTGTAGAGGAACAACTTTCCACAACGTCCCGACAAACACCCTCAGGGTCCCACAATGCAGCTGGTGCAGTCCTGTCGGCACCTACCCCCTCCCTCACGCCTTTCTTCACTTCCCTGCTCTCAGAGGGCGGCAGCGGCGGGTCGGCGTCCGAGCGTCGGCGTTTTGACAGCGCTGCCGAATCAGACGGCCGCTTTGTGACGGGAGGACAGGCTGAGCGAGCAGGCGTCACCCTGCGCCTCCTGCAGGGGTCGGGCACAGTTCAGAGCTGTTATTTTTGGCAGGCGGATTACGTTATGTCACGAGATGGATTTGCTAATCCTGCTGTGCGTGTGTGTGTTTGTGTGCGCTTATGTGCGCTGATATGATCTCTAAGCACGGTGGCTGTAAGCAGGGTTAGAGCTGCATTTAGAGATGGAGGCCCAGCGTGAGGCCAGCTAGGAAGGCTGTGTACTCTTGTCTTTGTTTGGCTGATCCTGGAGCAGTTTCTTCTGAGAGTTTCAGTCACTGTGGGCTCGTTTCTCTCTGCAATATAAAGTCCTGCACTCTTGTGGAAAGAGAAAAACCAGAGCTTCAAGAGGAAAGAAGTCAGAAATGTCTTTTGTGAAGTATAGCACAATTTAAAAATACTGAAATATAAAATATAATACAGAAACCGATGATACCAGTGTAGGAGAGGAAAAACCTTCACATGTTAAATCATTAAATGTTTAGAACCTCTATAAATCAGGCATTCTTCATGCCGCTCTGCAAATTGACTTCATGGAGATATTTTCTGTGTATGATCAGGAAGACTGCCCCACACTCCTTTCTGTGGCCGTTACCACATTTGTAACCAAGAGGATGTTGGCCGTGTTTTTGTTGTTGTGGCTGGTTTAGGATCCAACAAGCTTGACGTGACTCTGTGCTTTGTGATAGGCGCTTCAATGGAAGGGAGGTCTATCTGAATTGGAGGATCTGATATTATCACCAACCAGAATAAACGTAATCTTAGATTAAATAAATCATTATGACGATCTCCTGAAGTTCAAACTGAGCATCAGAATGGGGAAGGATGATTTAAGTGACTGTGCTGTAATGTGGGATATTTTCATGGAACTCTTTGGACCCCTTAGTACCAACAGAGCATCATTTAAACACCACAAACCTACCTGAGTGTTGTTCCTGACCATGTCTATCCCTTTATGTCTACCATCTTCTGATGGGTAATACACCATGTCACAAAGCTCAGATCATCTCAAACTGGTTTCTTGAACATGACATTGAGTTCACTGTACTCCCAACGGCCTCCACAGTCACCAGATCTCAATCCAGTTAGAGCACATTTAAGATGTGGTGGAACAGCAGATTCTTATCGTCCATGTGCAGTCAACAAATCTGCAGCAACTGTGTCATGCTGTCACATCAAAATCTCTAAACATTGTTTCCAGCTTCTTGTTAAGTATGTACCATGAAGAATTGAAACAGCATTGAAGGCAAAATTGGGTCAACCTGCAATAAAAAGCCTCAGGTGAAAGTATAATTGTCATTTTTTATTAGGTGGGAGGCAGGCAACATGATGGGGTCTTTAACATCTCATATGATGCTTTTCAAGCACTGTGAATAGAAGTTAGATGTTATTATCATGAATAAAAAAGGATGCAATGCTTTCATGAGGTGTTTTGGGTGCTTAAATGCTAGAAATGGGTCATTAAAACTTCACTGGTAGGTGGTTGCTAAGCAACATGATGATTTTATAATATCTGGTATAGATAAGAACCTTCGGGGGCCTGAGATGTACACGTGTGGCAAGTTTGGTTGCTCAATCCCTGATGGTGTATGAGTTGTGAGAGATTCGGTGTTCTTGCATGTCCACCCTTTGAGGCATATCGAGAACTATCAGTTCCAACAGGTTGCAAATAAGTTGAGCAATTCTGTATTATTTTAACGCTCGGGCACGGTTTATCTTACTGCCAGGAACCTGATGAAGGCCACAAGTCGAGACACGTCAGCGAATCAGTGAAGTTGTTCTTTACACACAAAGTGCTGCTGGTGTTTTAACATATTCAGATCTGTCGTGCTCTCCCTGCACTTTGAAAGTAGGTGAGGTTGTGGCAGAAAGCACCACTTTGTCTCTCCTTCAAGTACTCCACTTGTAGACGGAGCCTGTCGTATACAGCGTTAACAGAAACTCACTGATTTTGGAGTTGTACAGGGCACCGCACACCTTAAATTCATCGCACGTTCAATTCAACAATGACAGAACCCTCAGTTTTGCCCTGTTGTCATTTATCTGTTATTTATTTTTTATTTATTCACAATTTTACTGTCCAATTTAAACAACTTAGCAATAGCCAATTTACCAACTCCTATATTCTTTCTATTTATTTCATATGCTGCCTTGAGAGTTTGGTTGAACAAAAATGCACCGTGGCGATCTATTATCATGGCTCCTCACTTCAGCTGAAGTTTGTTTGTCTAGTCGTGCACATTGGTCATTTTTGTAGAACTATTAAAAGAGACGTGTTGAGCAATGAAGTCTTTCTAATATTTCTGCCTCTGTTACACACTGAAGCCTAATTTAGTTGGCTTTTCCTTATGGGACCCTTGGGTCACGCGTAGTTTAAATCCCACTGGGCATTTTGAACATCTAATGCTTGTTTTTACAGCTTGAAATATTAAAAACAAAACCCCAAAAGGTACTAATCCAGCGAAAGAAAGCATGTCCTTTGCATTCCACCTGGAGATTTGTGCTTCAGAAGGTTGAGTGTCGATATTTCACAGCTTTCATTACATATGCAGTATAAAAGGTGGACATAATCACCATGATTTCAGACACTGTTTCAATCACAAAGCTTTAAGATGAGCATTTTCATTGTTACCATCTTGGTGTTGAACATACCAGATAATCCTCCTTTCTAATTCTAATTATGACTATGATTTGTAAAAGTTACCTATATCATTTATTCGCTATGACCTGAAAATGGTGATCGAGTCCATGAGCTCATGAACAATGTGGTTACAAAGCGAGGGAGCTCAGACTGACTTATATAATGTCTGTTTCTCCTCTCACAGCCACCTCCAACCCGTTCTCCCAGAAGCCCCAGCTCTTCAGCACCCTGCTTTACTCACTGGTTCCCATCATAGGCCTGGCCGCGGTCGTCCTCTTCTCCTTCTGGATGTGGAGGCACCACAAACTGGCGTACCCAGCTGCCCTCGTCCCCACACATGTAAGTCCCACCAGAGTCCAGCCCATCACTGCTTTAATCCCGGTTTGTCTCTCTGTCTTCACGTTTGCTCGTCGCTGTCGTCTGATTTCAGAGGTCACCTGTCAGTCACACAGCGTGGCGAGGCTGCGGTGTCCTCTTTCTTCAAAGTTGCTTGCTGATGCAGTTAGTTTCTCTTTCTGTCTGTTCAGCCTCGGTGACCATCAGGTCTGACTTCCATCTGTTAATTGCAAACAAAGGGGAAATGTAAAACCAGTCAGTTCCTGCATGTCAGAGGATTCGTCCTCTGATACCTGAAAGTTCGGTTAAATTTATTACAAGAGACGTCCGTATGTGGTCTGAGGTTAATATTTATTTCTGACATGACTTCATCAGTTGCTCGCTTTTAAAAAGGTTGTGCATTATTTGAAGTTTGCAGTCAGGTGCAGTGTGCACACTGCCTTCTCTGTTTAACCAACCTTCAGCTTCACCACTGTTCCACTTCCATCAGTGGGCTTCAACAGCCTTGGCCTCTCCTGCCCTGCGCAGCCGAGGGACGGAGCGATGGTCATCCAGAGCTGACACGCTGTGCTGAGAGTTTACGTCTGGATAATTGCTTTTACAATTTCTTATTTCAGTCCTGTTTAGAAGGATGAGAGGAGCCCTGGTTCTGTCTTTTTCTTTTTCCTGCGGGTCTCTTTTCAGAGCAAACTCATCTCAGACTCGCTTTTAATTCACCACATTGAGGAGTCAGGAGATGAGCCGAACTGTATTGTTGAGAGTGTGTCAGACAGGCTTTTAATCACACACAAGTGCGATTAGTCTGATCAAAAAATACCTGTGCCCTTTTTTTGGGGGGTTATTTACAATTAGCCCTGTTCCATATCAGATTATCCCTAGTGAAATTGTCACACTGCAATGTCATTGCTATAGCAATGGTTTACGTTACTTAGTGGACAAAACAATGAAATAAGCCCGGGCATGTCTGAGGAAGAGACTGTGTCACCTTGCGAAGTTTATTTAATACCTGGAAACAGAGATACTTCGACAAACTCGATCAACACACATTACTGTGCAAAATATGCACAAAAACGAAAACAAAACTATTTTTCATTCAGTTCAATTTTATTAATGTAGCGCTAAATGACAACAGCAGTCACCTCAGGGTTCTTTACATTGTAAGGTAAAGACCTTAAATAATATGTTTCACCACTTGAGTCTATAAAAGACATCATCAAGTACACGGTTGGTGATGTGTGAAACAAGTGATGTGTAAACAAGTAAATCCACCAAGCAAGTGACAGGAAGTGGAAAATGGGTGGGTGTAAGGTACAGATGCAGTTATCTGATGGAAAGGCATGGCTTTAAACAACTCCACTTAGCCAACTGATGTGTCCATGTCCACGCCAGCAATAAGTATCAATAGAAGGCGGGGCGTCCTTAAAAATTAACGGGCTAAAATTTACATTTAAATTTAATCACATTAAATGTTAAACACTTAGTTAGGCTAATGGTAGCTGTGCTAGTTGCTAGCGTTAGCGTTTTCTACATCAAAATAAAATAAAACACTAAAATATTTGTTAGTCTGAGAGCTATAAATGAGGGGAAAAGCTGTTACTGTTATTGTGGATTTTAAAGGCAGTTGAGCCACTACCTCTTGTTATTTGTTTAACTTCATTTAAGTGTCTTTTTATACCACATTTGCTTTTATTTTGGTTTTCGCATTTTCTTTTGCTAAGTACCGCTAAGTGTACTGACACAATTTCCCGCACAGTGATTACTCTGTTAAGCTATACGTGGCCGAAGGACAAAGAGCTGGTGACTTGCGGTCACTTTGAAAGGAGCCCGTGTGCATGGGCGCCCTGGTCATTTTCTTTTGTTACTGTCTCATTTAGCAATTAATGAACTGCTGAGTGCTGACCCTCAGACACCCTCAGACCATCAGTTATTAATGCGAGCAATTCTGCAGAGTGTGAGGGCGGCGGAGGCACAGTTACCATGGATTACTTTGGTGCTGAAGGAATATGAGCAATTAATAACAACAATAACTAACACGGGTGACAAGCTTACGGCCACATAGCGCTCAGCGAGTCTATGATGCTAGCAGATCATACATGTGTGACAGTTTTTGGGCGCTTCCCTTTGGAATTCTTTCCTGAAATGCTTTAAAACCACACAAAGGATGAAAGTAGAGGGAAATATTTATCATGCTGAGCATGAAATGAAATCACACCCAACACCATCTCCAGTAAGAGCCACAAAAAGATATTTTTAAACAAGATGTCTCCAAATCCGACTCATCTAATCCGCTTCGGGTTTTCTTACAGGCTCCCATGGTTCAGTTTTTGGTTTATTTTTTATTTTTTATCACTTTATTGTCATTCAGAATGTAAACTAATTAGTGGACATGAGAACAAAATTTCGGTGCATTTATTAACCATTCGGACTGTACAATATAAATTAATCTAAAGGTATAAATCTAGCAGTGTTAACAGTAAGGAAAACTGCACAAGATCTTAGGAAATATATTTCACAGCACTAATAGCAGAATAAAAACCAGTCTACATTCACTATTTCAGGCCTGCAACTGCACTGCCCTAAATAAACAGTCATGATGTTAGTTGTATAGTCACTGATATGAATGATGAGCGGAGATTTCAGAGGGTTGCAGGAAGTATACCAGGAGTTTTTCCTGAGGATACGTCAGCTTAGCTGATTATATGTGATCCATGTGTCTTCAGACGTCGTCCCGCTGTTTCCTCCTCCGCTGATATCTGCTTCGGTTTGATGGATGTTTGTTTAATGTTGGCGCCAACCCGGAACAAGTCGGCGAGTGGTGCTTTGGTGTGCATGTGGCTGTTCTGGGGCGTGTTTGACAGTCACACATGGATCAATGTTGCTGATACAGGTAGTCGCTCCCAGAGGAACAAACAAAGAGACGCAGGCGATTATCTACAAATAAATTCAGAATTTTTTGGTGTACTGGTTACCCCTGCATGCCTCTAGCTAGCTTCAAATGTCACCATTTAATGTACGCCCTAATGAAATACTAAGACGGTAAATGGATACCTTTTCTTAGTCACCACGCTCATCGTGTTTCCTGATTTAACGCTGTCATAAACCTTTCAGACACCCCACAAATTCTCGCTGTTTTAGGACTGAGAATAAAACCATTTCACCAAATTCCTGATTAATTTAGTTTCTGTGATTCGGAGGCTGTTTCAACCCGACAGCAGCAGCGATGTTCTCGGCTGCTCAGCAGCAGGGGAAAAAGAAAACCCATGCACAGCTTCCACAGTATGGAAGAGAGGAGTCAGGGGCCTCTGCATTATTGATGAGGCTTTATATAGGCAAACAAAACTAAGCAGAGAGAGACGCTCGCAGCTCTGCCTCCGAGGGTGGTGGTGGTGGTGTTGGCGGTGGGTGGGAGAATGGGGAGTGTGGGGGTGGGAGTGAAGAGAGACATGCAGTTCTCTTAACTTGGCTATTGTATCTGCACGGTGCTAAAGCACGGCAGGAAGAGGATAAAAAAGACAGCAACACAATGCAATCTGGATACCAATGGTGATGGAAAAACAACACCGCTAAGAAGCTTATGAAGCATCTTACCTGGGAGCAGATAAATGAATAAATAAACAACAGAAAACAAAACAAGATCAGCACTGGGGGGAAAAGAGTGGATCAGATAACAAAAGATGATACAGAGGGGATTAGAAAAATGCAGCACCTATAAGATTTGTAAAATCAGAGGGGAGTGAAATGAAATAAAATAGCCAGGGTGGAACAAATGGAGTCATGCTGCATGTGTGTAACCCTCTGTGTGCGTGCAGGAGTGCATTATTGCATGAATGAGTAGGTGTGCAAGGACAGGAGAGGGGAAGCAAAAGGAGGTCACTCAACTCACAAGGAATGTATTTAAAAGTCAGCTAATATGCATTTCTGGAAGAGGGCGATGAGGTAAACTCCACTCGCCCGCTGCGTGAAGGTGGGTAAAACAAACGGGAGGTGCGCTTGCGGTTCCCCTCTGCAGCCACTTTTGTGTCCGTTGCTTATTTTGCAATTGATTAAACCTGTTTTTTCAATTTAGGAGATGGAGAGGAGAGAGGTGGGTGCAGTGGGGAGAGGAGATATGGAGGGATTTATTTCTGCTGCCTTTTTTCTTTTTCGTATGTGTGTGGTGCTGTTGATGTTTTTCAGTTACACCACGGGCGCCGCTTTAAAAAAATAAAAGCAGAGGTGACTCCGACAATCACTCAAACAGCCTGCAAAGTCATCAAGGACGGCTGCTAGCAATTCAGTTGTTGAAGGGGACAAAAAAACACCACAGACACCCTCTGTTACAACAGAGGTTACTCATTTAGGACGTGCAACACCTGCTCGATGAAGTGAGGCATTTAAAGGTGTCCTGTCTGCTTGTTAAGTGACGACATATCAACCCTGTTTCCGGGTCCACCTGTCTTCTGTGTTTGACGATGAGCCTCTTGTCTTTTAACCTGCTTTCCCTTTTAATTGTAACGAGTCCCACAAAACTGTTGAGGGATCTGTTTCAGAAAAGAATCGCTCACATGGCCCCAACTTTGCCGCTACATAGTATCTTTATTTTTCTCGACATATATTTGCGCCTCTCTGAAATTAAGATCATCCCTGCTATACTGTGTTTACAGTAGCTAACCATAGCTCTGTAGATAGCCACCAGGTAGTAGCTAGTCGTTAGCTAGCCCACTTTCACTAACCCTCCAAACGTCGCTGATATTTCATCTTCTCTTTTATATCCAAAGTTATAGCAGTGCTGTATGTCAGACCATGGTATACCTGCTAATTAAGCGTTATAAATGCTCTTTTTCATAGATTCTTGGACTCCAGAGCAGCCACCCTGGTTATTTTATTGGAGCTCAAAGAATTTGAGTAGTTTCTGCCTCTAAAGGTAGCAAAAATCTGTTGTCTCCTCCGTCTTTAAGCCATCTTTCTTCTAATTGGCTGCCCCTCACAAATAGCTGGTGGGTGGAGCCTAATTTCCTATATCCGAGATGTCACACAGAGCTAAAAGTTGAAAAACTAACTAAACGTTTGCATTTTGAGCAGTCTGAAGCCTGAACTTCATTATTTTAAATTTTGGTCATGCTTAATATAAGAATTTGCCTTTGTAAATGGCAGAGAACTCTTCATCTAACTCTGGAAAGCAAACTTAAAAAGTATGCCAGAAAATTTCCAGTATTGTATTATCTATGCAAAAGTGGTCCACGGGCGAATGAAAAATTGTCAACATCTTCCTCCAATTCGCAGTTAAAACACTTTGTCAGATTAAATTAGAATAATTTGTTTGGATTTTTTTGAAGGAGACATCCATCAAGTGAAAACTTCTGCCACCTCATTTCATATCAGCTCTCAGCCACTCTGGGGAAAATGTAAAAATCAGCAGATGTTTTATTCTTGGTCATGCTTGCATCGACACCCGAGCATAATGCGCTCTTCTTGGTCATTTATTATTAATGTGACAGCAACAAATTGGCCACACCTGTTGCCAGTTGGATTTCAGAGTGTCCTGTGTGTTTGGGAAGTCGTTCTAGTTATTAATCATACCTGTTCGGAGCATTTTCCTCGCTCCCTAACAGCACCCGTGTGCCAGCTACACTGCTTCATCTTGTAAAATGTCAGAGCTCTGCATCACACTGCGCACATTTAATCTGAATCTCTAATTAAAATGAGTAGCAATGCGATTATGTCATAAACAGGCAGCTGCAGTCTGAACAGACAGCCAGAGAGACAAAGACGTATATGTCTTATTAATATCCTCTTGAGTGTTTAAAACCCCTGAATCTGGACCTGAAAATGCTAACAGATCATTAACTGAAGCACTGATTTGTGAAATGAGGACAACAATAAAAAGAATTGCAGAGTCAGGAAGTGTTTTTGGAACAAACGCCCACTCGTGAACTACATATCTTTAAGGGCTTTTTTTCTCTTTGCATACACACCACCAACAGAAATGTTAACGGCCCATTTGTGCACACTACATCGGTCACTTCGACCACAAGCAGTGATGTCACCACTGCTGAGGGCATGAGGACTCGCTGCAGTAATCTCCTGATAGGTGTCACCACACAGACAAAAACCTCCAGGTTTCTTCTTGTTCAAAGGGAGTTTCTCCTTTCCACTTGGGGACAGCACCTTGAAGTTAATCTTATAAATATAAATGAAATGGAAATTAATTCCACTTATGATTTGTGCCACATTTACCAACATGCATTTGGCTAATATTTTCTCTAGCCCTTGTAAACCCTAGATTTCATACACATGTCAACTATTAAATGGATTCTTTGTCAGTAGGGCTGTGGAATTAATAACATTTGCGTACAATTATGGCTTTATTGAGATGAAATATTTTTTTCTGCATGCTTTTAGTTTTTTGCAGTAGTGCTATCCTTATGTCTTTTCTCAAAAATGTCATATTCACTTAAAAGTGGTGGAGAGGTTTCAGTCAGCTCGACTCAAGATAACAGGAACTGTTCAGATTTTAACAGTAAAGCCACTTACGCTGGAAATACTTCTTCATCAGTATTTCCAGCTGATCAGACATCTTAAAATCAAAAATGTTGTAAAAGTAAGCTGATTGTGTTAATTAAAAACAGTCTCAATATGCTTACATAAGTAAAGGTTCCTTGTTGCTCGGGGTTACCTACTCTATAATAGAAGCTAAAAGCCTGTCCCAAAGGCCCTGTGTTGAACATTTAGTACAAGGCAACACCAGTAATCCAAACACAGAAAGGACCAGTTGGAAGAATAGGTCAGTAAAATCTCTGAAGGGATTGTCTCACTATTCAAAGCTTTAAAAGTTCAAATAAAATCCGAAGCTGACAGAAACCCAGTGAAAAGAATTTGGAAATTGAAAAGAGATGATTAGCATTTTGGACTGATGGAAGTTGATTCAGAGACGATTTGTTAAGACTTTTACAGTAACTGATTGAGAAGAGATGAAAAACATGAGCAGTTTTCTCCAGTTCCAGCTTGGAATTCACAAGAATAGACTTAGCAATGGTCCTTACGTAGATGGAAAAAAATTAGATCCTGACAGGAAGCTGTCCAAGATAACCTCAAGGTTACATGAGCTGGATTTAACAGAGGAGCTTGGCAGACCCAAGGCATTATTTGATCTTTGATATGGTGCTATCTGGAACAGTTGTTACGAGTCTCTGTTTTGCTAAAATTTAACTGTAGAGGTTAAGCACTTAACTAAGACCTGATGGCAGTCAGGCAGTTATTTAGATCAGCAAGGTCAGAAAGAAAGACCAACCGGATGTCATCCGCAAACAAATGGTAAATCAAACATCTGTTTAAGAGCCCTTTTCTGAAAAGGAACGATTAATAGAGACTGAGAACATTTTGCCCATGAGATGAGATTTAATCCAGTCTAATGCAAGTATTGACAGATGATCTCAGATCAAACACAACAAGGGAAGTATTGTTACCGGCATCTGAAGGCATTAAAATTAAAGGAATTGAATGTTTTTAAAGGAAGATAAGACCATCAGCAACCAAAACAACAAACCCATTATTTGATGATACACTGACACCAAGTTGAACCTAACCAGAAACTGAAGGGTCAGCGAGAGAGATGTTTTCAGTCAGGATTTGAATAACAGGAGGCTGTTGCATAGTTAAAGAAAACTCTGTCCTGAATATTTCCTTTGTTTTGTGATTTTGTTAAGAATTTCTGCACATTTTTAGCTTTGAATTTGTTCTCTCCTCAGCGAAGGAGCCTTCTAGTCATTTAAAGAAAAACACCATTAGTTTTCTCTGCTAGGTAATGAAACATGCAGTCTTCACAATGCAAAAGTAATTGTTCCCACTTAATGATCGTTATTGGATCCATTATCACGGCTGTGCTCCCTGATTTTACAAGACAAGGCACCAGAAATGAAATATACCTAGTAAAACAAAAAGAGCTCCGGCCTTTCTTTCTCATATAGGCGGCAGATTTGCATCAGTGTGGGTTTAGCATACAAAAAAAATAATGTGTTGGATTTTCTGTTTAATTAGCCGTCTTCCCAAACCTTAAAATGACAAAACCCAGTGTGAAACGCAGAAAATTTCATGCGCCAAAGTCCTTCTGTCGCACTCTGTCATTATGTCATGATGGCTGCGGTCCATCATGGTCTGCATACTTGCCACCAAGCCTCCATTATTCACACCACAGTGCGAAGTGGAGGCAAACTGGAATTGATTCTGTCTGAGTACACAGACCCACAGCTTTCACACGAAGAGGCCTGGAGCTGCAGCATTTAAGCATAAGTCTAGCCTCTTTTTCTTTTTTTTTTTCTTTCTCCTTCAACATGGGCCCTATTTTCTCATCTCTATCCATCTTAGCAATCGATTCTGACCAAAATCTCATCAATTGCTTTATTATGGAGCTACTTACATCTTGTTTGTCTGGGTGCAGCTTTCCAAAGAAGTCCTAAAGGATCAGTGGACTCTACACCATGTCTTATTAACTCATTTGATGCAAAAATGAAGCTGGCAGGTGCTGTTAGAGAAATCCAAAGCTGATATTGACCTGATTGTTGCTTTACTGCGTTTTTTCTTTCTGTTTTCGTTGGACAAAGCAGCTGGCCTTTAAAATGTGTCTGAACTCTTACATGATAGAGTTCGTGTGTAGTGTTTGGGATCGTTTCATATGCAGACGTGTGCTTCAAATATATAGTATAATTCTGGGGCTGCTGTGTGTCGGCTTAGGCAGAATTTTGACATTTCCAAATGGTCACCATCAGTCCAACATGTTAGGTTGGATGTGCTGATCCAAATCACCTGTTTTGGATTATTTTTGTTTTAAACCAAAAAGATAAAAGGCCGACATTACGCACCATCTAAATTAGAAGCATTAGGGCGTCAACACCAGCCTGCCAGAGGGCTCGACTGCCTCTCTGGATGGCTTTACAAAGAATGAATTTTGTATTTAAATCATTATCAACTCAGATTTTGTAATAAAATCTCCCGTTATTTTTACACGTGGCCCATTGACTTCAGTTAAATAAACAAATGGCTGGGGGCAACATGTGCTATCTTATACTCGAGGCAGCTAGCTTGCCCATTGTACACTGTTATTTCAAAAGTTTTAAACTTTTAAGTTTTACTCGGCAGTACTTAATATCAGCTACACTATAAAATCGTCTCCAGGAGCGCTACATTTGTCTGTTCTACTATTACTAATGGGACTGTCCATCAGTCACTGTGTTAAACTATCAACTTACCCTCAGCTAAGTTAAAAGAAGAAGGCTTGTTCACCACATTGATTTACTAAGTTCATTGTCAGGAGGCAGAGCACTAAATTAGCATAACACCAAAAGCCCGCGCAAAAATTTAATAATAGACTTGAGGGATTGGCTGTATTAGCAACCAGTTGGAAAGTAGGGGGAAAGACAAGAGAAGTAAAGTTACAAAAAGGGAACCTTATGTTAACTAAGCAGATTTACCAGTTCTCATAGTCCAGTGCTTAGAAAAACTTGATCACACTTTGTAAGTAATATTTATCACTGAAATTTTACCGCCTAATTTTAGCGCCTAAAACTAACCGACTAGCTTTACGCTTCCAAACTTAACTTAGACCTTGTTGGATATATTGATCCAATCTCCCAGCCCTAGTTCCACTTCTATAAGCATCTATTTCAAGATAAAAGCAGCCGTTAGTTGAGAGTGGCATATTTTTCATGTCTGATTTCTCTGTAGCTCCATGTTGGTGTCCTCAGCTGAAGGTCTGACTCTCTGAGCTCAACCTTTCTGCCTCTTACATGACTTCTGTCGGGAAAGTTTTGTGTGTCTGACATCAGCGTGCTGTTGCTGTTAACTTGTGTTTGTTCGGCTTCACTGTGATCTTCTGTTCTTTTCACACATCATTCAGTCTCTATTTTCAGCATCATTTTAAGTTCCTAAAATGTACCATCTTGCCTTTGGAACCATGCTTATTAACCTCTTCATGATCCATGTGGGATAAGAAACTAGAAGCCCTGCTCTGGAGCGCAAGAGGGGAACAAAAGGTTATTCAGGGCTGACTTATCATGTCCTGCTTTTTTATCTGCCTCTATTTCATCCACTAACTGAAAGAAGATAGCAATAATTTCTCTGTTTGCTTCTTATGTTCCTTTTCAACAAGCACGCCTTTCACATTATGGTGGAGGTAAGACCAGTTTAAATGAAAACACTGTTAGTTTTCCCCTCCTTTTTGGGTTCAGAGCTTGGTATGAATTCTCCACCTCAATCCCAGACCACCATTTTGTGTCTTCTTTAGTTGACTTTTCTTTTTTGTGCCTGGATTGTTTGCATGGGTGGATGGTTGTGTATTTTATTTTTTTTAAAATTGTTTCTTGCTGAAGATGCATTGTGCATGGCGGAAAATGGCCAACGCGGCTCTGAATGCAGCCCTCCTTTTATATTTTTCTTTGTATGAATCTCCACCTGTGATGTTTATGTAACACATTGTGTGTGATGTGACCCAGTTTCCAGAATGGTATCTGCTCAGACCTATGGCTCACCATTTTTCCATGCAGAGATGGCAGAGGTGTTTGAAACTGAAACTGCGGCTTGCTTTTCCATCTCATTTGCAGACTGAGGAGGAGTACAGATACGTTTTTACATAAGTAGGAGCTTTGCCACTTATCTGGAACATTTTTCAAGTGAGAGAGTGTAAATTGCTTAAGTACAAGGGAAGCATAAGCCTCTTGCAAATGTACCTTGGCTCAAAATTTAACAAATTGGAGTCGAAGTATGGCGCCAGACCTTTCTGGGGGAAAAAAGTAACTCACTAAATAACTCGGGGATTTTAGTCCCTGGCCTTGCTCCTTTAAGGTCATGTCAACAACTTTTTGTTGTTGACATGGTCTCAAGCTTTACGGCCATATCAACAGCAGGAAATGACCTTACAATAATGGAGTTTTAGCCAGAATACCTACTCATTGTCCTAAAACCAAGCTTGGCATTTTGGTTTTGTTAGATCTACTTATCTGCACCTAAACCCAGGACACCCAAACCAGACTGAAAGACCTGTTTTGATGTAATAGATGAAGGTGTAACTTGATTAGGCCATAGGAGATGGTTGAGGGTTGGGAGGAACGGCGTGAAGCAGCAGATTCTGTTTTCCTGTTTCCTGTGGTCTGCTGACTAAGTGTAATGCGCCCCCATTTGAGGCCACAGCGCCCTGCGATCGGACAAGGGATCCGGTGACTCCCACAGGACGCCTGGCGGGCTGGGCCCCCTCGTCAGGCTGAAACCCAGAAGAAAGACGAGTTTTCAGAAGCGATGGAGAAAAGAAGAGCGTCCTGCAATGACAGGTCGTCTTCAGGATTGTGTCTGATGCTTATCAGGCAAATCCATAGTGGCTTATATCTTTAGGGTTTTAAGATGACGTTCTCATACGTTTTTGTTTTTTTGCCAACATTGGGGTTTTGAGCATGGCCACATCCTTCTGTGATCAGAGTGAGCATCAAATACTTTTCAGTTTCACTGTAACCCAACACAGGCGAGGCTGAGGAAAAGTTAATACCATGCATGTGTTTACTGACGATTTATTGATCACATCAACACCAAATCAGTTTTAATTTTCAGTCAGAACAAAATGTACCAGAGCTTATTGTTCTGACAAATTACTATGCACGGTAAAATGGTCCTGAGCTGATTTAAATACTGAACAGAATCATAATCAGTTATACTGCCAAGAGCGATAGATGCACTGGAATTCTTCTTGATTGCCTTTTTGCAAGCTTATGTAACACAACAACTCCTCTAATTATACTTTTATTGTCAAATTGGAATCGGAATTTAAAATGTTGGACTACAAAGCCCAGGAAAGACACAGGAATTTGACTTGAGACAAATTAGAGAACTGTTTTGTAACAGTGAACAGAGCTCGTGTCCTTGTATTATAGCCTGATTTTGTTAACGAAACCATGATCAGAATAACAATCATATCAGAAAGTGAGCTTAAAGTGGACATGTTTTTCTCGTTTACAGCTCCTCATTTATATTTTCGGACTCAAATAGAGTACCTTTGTGTGATTCCAAGTTGAAAGTAACCCTTAATTCAGCCCCTCAATTCATCTTCTTTCTGAAACGAGACATTTTCAGAAACTTTCATCTGATTGGCTGTTCCATATAAACACAAGGTTTGAACAGCAGGTAGGTCAGGCTTTTGTGCCTTCCTGACATCATATAAAGCAAAGAGTATTACAAACTCTTACTTGTATTTACTCTGACCTCATCATTTTTAACTTTGCTTTTCATGTTTATTATGAGCATCCACTTCTGGAACGAGATATATTTAACAAGAAAATAAGCATAATAACTCCTTTTTAATGGATGTACTAGAAACTGCTTTCATCCTCTTTTCTGGCATAAAGAGTCCTTCAATAGCAAGTGTTTGTTGACCTATTTTCACTGAAAAGTGTCCCCACTCATATTTACTGCTAAGCTATTCTGTTTATTCTTTTTTTCGCCCCCGTTCTACTTTCCTGATTCTGGAAAGAAATGATAATCTTCACCCCACCTTCTCTGGACCTCATCAGATGTTGGGTTGTCGTAAGGCAGATTCAGAGTCTTACATTGGTATCTCTGTACACAGAGCGAAACCAGTGTTGAGGCTGTGGTTTCATACATGCAGTTACTCAACAAACATCTGATGGCTTGGCATTGGTTGGAATGGAGGTTTGAACCAGAAAGGGAATTAACCAGTTACCACGAAGAGAAAGAAGGCTGAACCATTTCTCTTTGTTGTTTAGGTCATGGTAAAAATCAAAACTTTAAAGTCTTGTAATGCTCATTTTCTAAGTTATGGTCCCCATTAGAGTCAAAAAGGATGATGAAAGCAAGGTATTCTTGAGTCAGGCTCACCCCTCAGTGGTCTCACAATGTTTTAAAACACCAAGATGGCAAAAATGCTCAGTTTAAATATATAGTCAGTCATTTTTCTGATGCATTCTCATAACCATTAAAAGTATAAAGTTTTATACATACAACATACAAAGTTTTACAGCCTCTTAAAGAGTAAATAGATATGAATACACATTGACAGCTGAGGTAAACAGCAGACTGACAGCCTACAGCCACTACAGATGAACGACAGCCAGAATAGGCCAGGCCTACAGCAGCCACTCTAGCTAGGATTATGTACTTGAATGGGAATGTTTACTCTTAATAGTGAGATTTTTTTACACGGGCTTTGCATACACTTGCAAAGTCAACGTTGAGGTATGACCTTCAAGGAGCCTTTAAATAGGTTAGGATCATAAATCAGATATAATTTAATTCAGTTTTATTTATACAGGGCCAAATCACAGTAACAGACACTTTATATTGTAAGGTAGACCCTACAATAATACATACAAAGAAAAACCCAACAATCATATGACCCCCTATGAGCAAGTGCTTTGGCGACAGTGGGAAGGAAAAACTCCCTTTTAACAGGAAGAAACCTCCAGCAGAATCAGGCTCAGGGAGGGGCGGCCATCTGCTGCAGTCGGTTGGGGTGAAAGAAGGAAGACAGGATAAAAGACCTGCTGTGGAAGAGAGTCAGAGATTAATAAAACACACTAGAGAAAGGAGGATGCTGTTAAACAGAAACGTTTACTTGCGTATACATTAAAACATCCAGCAGATGCTTCCAAAACAAGATAGACTAATTCACCTTGTCTTTTTTATTTTATATTTTTTATTAGTGCCGTCAACGTTAATCTTGTCAAAATGACGTTAACAGCATAACCGCATTAATGCGGCAAATATCTGTTAGCGAGTTAACGTGGATGGCGCCGTGCGTGGGGCTGCACGGTGTCAACGCATTAGCGCAGTTAAGTTGTTAAAGAAGGAAACCTGACTAAGAGGGAAGCAACACAAACAGATGCGGAAAGACATTAAATTCAGTTAAATTCAGTTAACAACAATAATTGAATGGTTTCATATATAAACAAATTCCCGTTACCGAGGCGTCAGATACATAAAGACGTTCAGTTAACCATAGAATAGAGTACATAATTGTGAGTAAGGTCGTCACAGTTGGTAATGAATCTGTGTCTGATTATACACAGTCCAACTTACAAAGAAAGTGAACAGAAACATTTATATACAACAAGTTGTCCCCATCAATTTCTGTTGTACACGAAAAGAAAAACACTGCTTATTTTCTATTATTTCACTCATATAATTAAAGGTTCTTATGTGATGCTATAGAAGCACATCACACCACACTTTCAATCACCTATCCTGCCTGCTGCTGCTGCAGGTTGATCTAAAAGTCCAGACTGGGAGAAATCAGATTTCTGTCCAGTTATTCTTTAACCTATCCCACCTGCCAAAGGACAGGAGGTTGTCAAGTTCATTGATGCACAAAGGTCTGAAATAACAGCCTGCCAAATCCTTCGACTTTAGTTAATAATATCAGTAAGGCTCAGCCGCCAAACTGGAAGCTAGCTTTCTGTGAGTACAGTACGTGCTCCCCAGTCATGGACCAGGCAAGTAAATGATTTGTTTAAAAAAAAAAAAAAAGAAGTTTTGAGTTCATCTGATCCTCATTGAAAGTTCATGCCTATATTTAAAAACAGTATCAAAAACAGATGCATAGAAACATTTGTGTGAAACTATACTTTGATTATTTTGGTCAGTACAATGTGTTCTTAAAAATGTTTTCAAGCTGCCATCTAGAGAGCGTTTGGGCCGCTCTGAAATCCAACCTCTGCACCGTGGTGGGTAATTTTCCTCGTCATTTGGCTGGCATTTGGTGTGAAAGCAGTGTGCAGACAGCAGGTCTGCCTCACAGCTCTCTGTTAGAGGGAAAAGGCTTTAAGTAAACACACCAGTTCCCATTCCAATCCTCCATTCCCCTCGCACTGCCTAGAAGAAATGGGCAGCCTGCTCTATATATCTACCAAAAGCAGCAGCAGCAATTATTTCATTTATTTTTTTTCTTACACGCTTTTAGATGTTGCAAATTGAAAACACGATCCCTGGGGAGCAGCTTGGTCCTAGAGAAAAGGCCGTTTGACGTGCACCTTCTCGAGACAGACCTCATGACTGCAACACGTCTCCATCATAAATGTCTGTTTTCAGACCTCGACTTTAATCCGTTTGATGGATATTAAGAGGTTTCTGTGGAATTTTTGGTTTGAGGTGCAACGTTATTATAGTAAACTAAAACTAGGTGTGAATGCAATGCTAAAGTTAACTAAAATAAAAATAAAATTAGACCTTTAGGGAACAAAACTTGAAACAATTTTGTGAGCTTGGGAAATTAAAATCACAAAAGTCTGAAACTAACACTGAAACAGTAAAAAACTAAAAATTTCAAGCAACAAAAACTAAAGAAGATCCGCTCTGAAAACTACCTGAAACTAAATTAAATTAAAAGAAAAGTCAAACGTTAAATTTAAAAGCATTAATTAGAATGAAATAAACTATAATAGCTCTTGTTAGGTGCTAATAACACAGCAGTCATATACAGTCATGTGAAAGGTTTCACCAGACTCTGCACTCTTGTAATAAATGCAGTACACCCCATGATTTCATTTTGCTTGCATAATTGAAAATAAAGAGTCTTGAATTCAGTAGAGCCACGTTTAGCAAAAATAACTTGAAGTAATGATTTTCTGTGTAACCTTATCAGCCTCTCACATCACTGTGGAGGAATTCCAGCCCGCTCTTCTTTACAGCATTGCTTCAGTTAATTGAGGTTTGTGGAGGTTTGCTTATGCACAGCTCTCTTCAGGTCCCACCACAGCATTTCAATCATGTTGCGGTCTGGACTTAGACTGGACCACTGCAGGACCTTGATTCTTTTCCTTTTCAGCCATTCTGTTGTAGATTTGCTGCTTTGCTTGGGATCATTGTCCTGTTACATGACCCTGTCAGATAGACGGCCTCGCATTTGACTCTAGGATACTTTGGTATACAGAGGAGTTCATGGTCGACTCATTCACTGCAAAACAAATCCAAATCACCTCTACCACCGTACTAACAGCTGGTATGAGGTATTTGTGTTGATGTGGAGCTGTGCATCATGACCAAACATCTCCACTTTGGTCTTGTCTGTCCAAAGGACATCGTTCCAGAACTCTTGTGATTTTTCAGATGGGGGGTTTAGAAACCTGCTGCCGTGATCTTTTAGAGAGAATAGGCTTTCTCTTGTAACCCTTCCAAGCAACCCACACTCATTCAGTCTTTTTCCAATTGTACTGTCATGAATTAATATTTAACATGCTAACTGATGCCTGTAGAGTCTGAGATGCAGATCGTGGGGGGGGGGGTTATGGTTACCTGAACATTGCATGGTCTCACCTTGGAGTTAACTTGTTGTAACTTCCAGCAATCTACCAAAACTTGAGCTTTAATAGAGATGCTCACACTTGCTGATAAACAGTTAATGAAGTGCATTTGATTAGCAGCGCTTGGCTGCTGCTCCCCCTCTTAATTCCTATGGAAGCCATAAAGTTGGGCCAAATCTATAATGGATTTAGCCTACAGCCATGTGGTTTAAAGCCAACCGATGTCCCTGGCAATAGATGTGCCTGATGGAAAACCTGGACAGCACCTTATTTGTTTCATAAAGGTGCTCGGAACATAATTTCAGACACATACAATTGTGTGTAAAAATGGCTGTACTTACTGAACAGGTAAATGCAATGAATCAAAACCAGAACTGTGCACTTGAATCATATCTTGATTGTTTGATTTAAAACCCACTGTGGTGGTGTACAGAGGCAAAATTAAACAAGATTAGCTCAGTATGGACCTGACGAAGGATGCGTTGTAGGCGTGTGTTCACTAGATAAAACTCCTCTTGCACTGCAGAAGGAACAAAACTTAATTGAATTTAATTTGTTTGTAGCCTTTCTTTATCTGCATCCATAGATTTAATTATATGTAGTTAAAAAAAGATAGTTTGATGTATGCAAAATATTTCTGAGCCGACCAGACAATCTGCCACTTTTTGTTTGCTTTAAAGTCAACTTCTCCAAGAAAAAGAGGCAGCTGAGGTTATTTTGCTGTGTTTCTAAAAACTTTGTTGATTTACCCCCACCCTCTCAAACAGTGTCTTGTGTTTGCCAAAACATAATAAAATGATGAGATTTAGTGAAATGCACATTAAGGCTTCTTCAGCCACACAGTAGCGCTTTGTTTTGTGTGCACTAAAGGCCAGAGTTCAATTTCATCTTGATAAAAATCTAATTCATAAATGTTACTAGAGGATACACAGTTTGCTCCTGTAACCGCAGTAATCTTGCCGTAGCCGCTTCCTCTGCGCTTTTTTTTTTTTTTTTAACGGCTCCTGCTGTTAAACGCTCCTTGGCATGGGCTCATTTTTAACAGTTGGTGTGCGGCTTGGATCTGGCTTTAAGAAAGGTCGTATGCCAAAAACCCTGGATGGTAAATCCAGAAATGAGGTAATATTTGTGCCCTGAAATGCACGTTTTTCTTTTCCTTCTGTAACCTCGTGGGTTAGAGCAGCGCTCTTAAATCTGTTAAATCCAGCAGAAACTCAAAAGAGAAACCCTTTCTTTCTTTTACGTGAGCTTAGCGAAACACTCGGAGTAACACGAGTGCACTCCTGATATATTATCGTCGCGTCTGAGTGGATCCTGCAGGCCTCGGGGTCTTGAAACTTGCTGCAGCTCATCAGGCACCTTGTAAGCCTTCAGTTCAAGTGAAAACATGAACATCGCGAAGGGAAAAAAAGCTCCTTCTTCTTCTTTTTTCTTCTTCTTCTTTTCTTACTGACAGCAGAGGCATGCAGCTAAAGTCGAGGTTTTACAGCAGCGTATCTGGTTTCATCAAACGCCATCAGTCATGTGCTACTCTTTCTCCTCTACCTTTTATCCTTTGGAAATGTGACTCCTGCACTGCATGCTTCTTTTTAACCTTCTTCCCCACCCTCGTCCTCCTCCACCTCCGTCTCTCGCGTGCTTTCTCTCTCTCCAGGTCTCGCTATCCTTGCTCGCCCTCTGTCCTCCTCTGTGAAGTCACATGTGAAAGTGATCAGCTTAATCCCGATCACCAGCTGTGTTTAACCTACTTTAGATTTGGAACACTTGGCTTTACTCTCTTTCACTTTTGTTTGTGTGGGATTAGCATGAACGCACAGCACACGCATGCGGTCTGACCCGCCGCCTTTGGATCTTAAATGTTTTTATTAAATCCATAATTAAACCCTTGCCCAATTTCTTTGTGTGCCTTGCTCAGCGGTTAATCTTCCAGGTTTTGTTTTGTTTTTTCCAACCACCGCCAGCGCACACATTTCATCTGCTGTTTCTCGGATTTAAACTGGCAACCCTCCAGTTACAAACCCGCTTCTGTAAACTTGAGCAAATGCAACTCCTCGGGGGGGTTAATTGAATTTAAAATGAATGTATCCGAACCCTGCTCGGTATGCCGTGTCCACACGGTCATATGGAGGCTAAACTTAAATGTGCAGCTCTCCTGAAGCGGACTTTCCCTCATTAGAAACAACAGAAATTTAAAAGTAGATAAAGCACCGAGGCACCACTTTGTGGAAGAAGTCTATAAATGTAAGTTGTAAGATTTAAGATGTGGAGACGTTGGCAATTCTGCTGGCCTTAGCTCCTCAGGCACGCTGTCACTGTGAGCCAAACAGCCCGGTCACCTTCAATGTAAGCCCGGTGCTATTTTAATGCTCTGGACAAGAAATAAATAAATAAATAAAAAGAATAAAGAATAACACCTGCGTCTCTATCTCTCTGCAGGATCCCGGACCCTCACCCCCGTCCCCAATTCTGGGACACAAACCTCTGCAGCTGATCGAGGTGAAAGCCAGGGGGCGCTTCGGCTGTGTGTGGAAGGCACAACTGCTGAACGAATACATGGCTGTTAAGATCTTTCCCATCCAGGTACACGTGCTGATGGTTCTTCTTTTTGTTTTTTTACTACAACTGTTACATTAGCCTGACAACTCTTACACCCCCACAAAGTAAAGTACTAAAGGAAAAATGTTCACTGTCTTATCAAATAAAGGCAAAACTAAATAAAAAAAAGCAACAACTATAAGAAGTAAAGGAGGTGATTCAAAAACACACACATTGTGAGTATTAATCATTTATCAAATGCCTGTCCACATATCTTCACTAATGACTGTAGCCTGTCACCGCTGCCTTCATATGTCAAAAAGTTATCATGTTTGATATATGACAGTTTATTCAATTCAGTTTTATTCATATAGCACCAAATCACAACAACAGTCAAAAAAAATAAGGCCCTTCATATTGTAAGGTAAAAAACCTTCAATAACAGAGATGAAACACCAACAATCAGACGAACCCGCTGTGATGAAGCACTTGGCGATAGTGGGAAAGAAAAACTCCTTTTTAACAGGAAGGAGTCATAGACAGAGCCAGAGGGAGGGGCAGCCACCTTTTTTCAGAATAGAAATAAATACATACGATTGAAGTGAAATAAATACTGTAGAAAGGGATTTATAGTAATTTAAGGTCTTAAAACAGGTGTGCCCAACATTTTGAACATCAAAGACATACTGCTGTAGTTAATGAAATAAATATTTCAGCACATCTCTTAAATTGTAAGAAATAAATTGTGTCATTTGCACCCGTTTAAAAGAAAAGACATTTCTGTTGTAGATAGTCGACAAAACAGGAACAGGATCCATTTAATTTTTGAATGTATGTTTAAGCCCAGAAATTACACTTTCACGTTTTCCAATACTGTCCAATTCTACTCTTTACCGGAGTGATTCTGGACTTATATTTGACACTTATGGACATGTCTTTTCATGTCATTTAAACAAAGTGCGTGATTAAAATAGTCACCTCACCTAGTTTTTCTGATGGACTAAACTAACCAAAGCAGCTAAAACCATTTTTGTTCGTTTTTTTTAACAATTCTGGAAATCTTTTAGATCCAGCCTCTAGTGGCTGTTAGAGGAACTTTAACTAATAAAAACTAAACTAAAACAAGCAAATCCACTCTGGGAAGTAACTGAAACTAAAATGAAATCAAAAGGAAATAGAAAGGAATAGAAACTGTACCAACTCTGGCTGTATGTGTTTAATTTTCTGGGTAAAATCTAGTTTGGTTACAGGAAAATTCTTCTGATAAGCTTTTTTTTTTATTTTTTAAATTGGGCTAGTGTATCCATTATTTTCATGCTGGAAGCGGGGAATAAATGAAAAACAGCTAATTAAACTTGTAGCCAACAAGTCTGACAGCTTTTCTAGTGGAAACTTTATAACTCATCCCCTTTTTTGTTATTTCTGACCTTTTGATAAGCAAAAATGTGTTTTATATTTGATTAATATTATTGGAATTATTTGGGTGCCGAGTGTCTCTGTTAGGAGATGAATTAGAGCTTCTCGGCTGTTTTAATAATGAGTAATAATAAAGCAGCATGTAAAACAAAGAATAGACTAAAATCAATCTGCATCTCCCAAACTTTCTAACACTAGTCGTGACCTGGCTTGTACGTGTTTTTGTCGATTGGGTGGCACGGCGGCATGAATAACATCTGCATCTCTCCCTCTGTGCTCGTGTCTAGGACAAGCTGTCTTGGCAGAACGAGTACGAGATCTACAGCGTGAGCGGCATGAAGCACGAAAACATCCTCCACTTTATCGGTGCGGAGAAGAGGAACAACAACCTGGACCTGGAGCTGTGGCTCATCACCGCCTACCACGACAAGGTACGCCGAGAGGGCTGCAGAGATGCATATTCTTTTCTTTACTGAGTCATTTTCAATCTGAGTGCACTAAAGCAGAGTACACTATAGGAGACCGGACTGTATTTCTAATGCATTCATTCCTCTATATGTTGTATATTTTCTCATTGCTTCATCAAACCTCTCGCACTTTGGGGACGTCTCAGACCTCCAGGCTCGATGACCTGAGCTTCATGCTGAACCTTCAGTCTGCTTTGTATGCCAGGCTTTTGTCTACTACACTGTGGATCTATTTCAAACCAGTTTCAGGATGTTTTTACATCGATACGTCATTTAGGTCTAAAAATTGCTTTATGAGTTCAGCTTGATTTAAGACCATCAGATAAAGAGGAGCGAATAAGACAAACAAAAGAAAAACAAAAACGTGTTTAATTTTGCTTTTTCTGGGGTATCTTAAGTGCAATCACTGCTTTAGTTCATTAAAATAAACAGGCTGTTGCTTATGTTAAGTAGCAGGCGTGCTCACGGGGGCAGCCTTTGGGTTTAAAGACTGCAGTTTCTCTAGTGGCCAGTAGAGGGTGACTACATAAGTGAGTCAGTACCCATAGATCGCCATGTTAAAATGTCAAAATTTATAGCTGATATAAGCACGTTGGCGACCACAAAGCAGTTTTTGTCTCTATAGCCAGTTGTCCTAAATTAAAAAACAGGGTGACTGTTTTTATAAGTCATCTATTTATATTTTAAAAAGTCTTTTTAAGTTTGCATTAGTCAGTCGTAATTATTTTATTTACAGAGCTTCTTGATCCCTCTGTGCTGTTTTTGGCTCTATCTTAGTTTAACTGTTAAAATTCTTATCACATTTTATTGTTTTGCTTTTGCTTTGTGGAGCAAACGAACCCACATTTTTGAGTTAAATCATAATTTCAAGATTTTTTGAACCTTTATTTTGAGTTAAGTTGAACTTTTGAGATATTCAAAATTGGAGTTGCATCTAAACTTTGATCAGTTTTTTAGTTACTGCGTTGAATTTCAATGTGCTAACCCACAATCTTGAGTGGGTTGTAATTCTGAGATAAATAACCCAAATATATAGTTCAACTTTTGAGATGCTAACCCAAATTTTTGAGTTACAATTTTTTTTTTTTATGTAACTATAAATTTTGACGTGTTGCCAAATAAATTTTCTTCAGTGGCAGAAATGCGCTTCCATAAAGTATAGTTACTTCTGTCTTAAAAAAACAAACACAGAGGTTTAAAACACTAGTGTTCGTTACTGATGTCATTGTGGCCGTCTCCATCCTTTATATACAGTCTGTGGTATGATCCCTACTTTTTTCTTGTTGCTACCCAAGCAACATGTTGAGCTGATGGTCTGGATGTCTATACGACCTTATTTTAGTTCCATTTTGAACTGTGTCAACAAGTCCTGATAAGAGTCCATGTTTACTGAGCATTTATCCATATGTATCCATATCAAATTTATGATATACACCTGCATTTAAACCTGGCACAGCCACTCAAACCTTTAAAAAGATAGCTGTAAGATCAAGAGATCAAAGCCGGTATACATCTCAGTAAAAGAGTTAAAACTCAATAAACTTGGGCTCAAGTTTCCACAGCTGAAGAAAAGGTTAGAAACCGTTGCAAGTGTTGTTTAAAACACATCCAACTGGAGCGCTTCAGATCTGTTTTCCAGTCACAGTGTACATGTAAAACAATTCTCTGATTTCCCGCCTGATTTCTCCCACTAACTGGGTTGTTTGTGTCCATGTAAGCTCAGCATATTGCTGAGCTTAGTGTATGTTATTGAGTTGTTTGCTGGGGGGGTTTTGTGGGGGGGGCAGTTGCACACAGATCTAAAAAGCTCCAGGGCGACCATCTAACAAAGTTGTAAACACTGGTAAAGAGGGGAAACATGCATGAAACCTTCACATTTTATTGATTCTGTTTGGTGCCTTAAGATCTAATCTATAGTTACAATACGCCTCATGTTGCCTTTCTTTTTTTTTTTTGTGCCTAGAAAGTGGGTTTGAGCTGTGTTAGCCCCCTTTTGTACTCCACTCACCCTCCATGCTGCAGCCTTTGTAGCATTCGGGGCTCTAAGTGCCTCTGTGTTTTGAGAGTCATTACCAACCTACTGGAGAGTGATTCTTGTACGCTTGGCTTGCCCGAAATTTCCCAGCCAGACCGAGGATTTGAATCAGCGTTCCTAAGGAGCCTTCATCGCGTGAATAAAGGTTGAAAAATTAAAAGCTTGTGGGTGTGGCGGTGAGGCTTTAACACTCACAATACAACTCTTGGAAAGGCACTCAGCTCTGGAGTGGAGTGAAGCTCTCCTAGAGGGAATAACACTGGAGCTTTAAAGGAGGAAACTGTAATTATTCTGCAAGCATAAGTCTTTAAGCTTTGACCTAAAAAGAGCAGGTGTCGAAGTGTTGGCGTCTGTCGCAGCTGATTTATGTTTGATGCATCTGAGCAGCTTTATGGTGTGGAGCCGTGCACATGCAGCAGCTTGCCGAAGAAAAAAAAACCCTGTAATTTATATCTTTTCATATATTTCCACTGCAAGGATATTAAAAGCTGTCACGCAGAATATGCACACACACACACACACACACACACACACACACTGTGGAAAGCTTTCATCTGAAGCTCAGCTGATGATGTGTTGGAGTTGCATGCCCTCTAGTGGTCACTCAACACAACTACATTTGCCTTTGGCCTCCACTGGTGACCTTGTGTTGTGTTGACATTCAAAATTCAAGACCTTTATTGTCATTGTGCATTGTAGATGACATTTAAAGAAAAACACTAACAGGAGTACAGATTAACAAATATATTTTATACTTTTTATTCTACATTATTAACTCTCATTATGATAAAAAAATGGTCAATAAAGGTGTGAGGGAAACAGCAGCAGCACAGAAATATGAGTAAATATAAAATATGAGCATTAACAGGACAGAAGACAAATTAGTAAATTAGATGTAAGCATGAATTTTCCCTTGTAATGCTCAAATCTCCAGATCTACAGTAGCATTTCTACTTTTTCGCTCTAATACTTAAGAGTAAGGCACATGCTGCTCTTCATGAGTAGACAAAGGATAAGTGATCACATGGAGGAGGTCATTGAATCAGCGTTATCAGAGCTCCGTTATTCAGAGAGGACAATAAGCATCCGCTGTGGTTTTAAGAGGACGCCTTGTAGGTCGTAAATGTCATTTATTGCACTCTAGGGGATTTATTGAGCTCCAGAAGTTCTTTCTTCTTCGATAATCATCTAAAAAATGTCAATATTGAAACTTGTACATCCAGTATAATTGTTTTATCTTGTGGAGTCAGCTGCAAACTAAAAAAAATAGAAAAGCTTTGGTGAATTTCCATCCATTAGAGATATTTCCATTACCACACTGAGAATACTGCATGCTCTGATGCAGCTCAGCTTTTAATGTACTATTAATTAATCTTTTCATTCCATCACTCTGACTCTTGAATATATTTATAACATCACACATTTCTAGATTTCAGCTGATAAACATTAAAACTTCTGTAACAGTTAAACACAAGTTAGTGATCTGCTTTGTCCTCCATCGTCCTCCGGCCCTTCCATCACACGTGAATAAGATCTTGTGCATTCGCTCTCTTGGAGCACCGTCTCTCCCCCAACCCAAAGGGGAGTTTTGCCTCAGACTTGAAGATGCCAAGTAACTCCTGGTAGGGTCATCTCAGGGGAGGGGTCTTGCTTTGAGAAACTCCATTGAAACAGAATATTTGGCACTGGATAACCTCACCTGAAACTGGCATTAAGCTAGAACAGAAACGGGGACGTCTGGCAGCCAGGCCTGGATTCATGGGGTCTGGACAGGTACAGCTTATCAACAACAACAGAAATTAGGGACACGTGCAGTGTGGACTGGGCGACAGGCAAAGGGCACGTTTTGGGGCCCCTTTTCCTACATGCCCATTTTTGAATGTAAAGTTGGTGTTTCTGTTTTTTCTTCCCGCTGACACCCATCTTCTCTGTCTGTCTCATTCACTAGGGCTCATTGACAGACTACCTGAAGGCCAACGTGGTGTCCTGGAACGAGCTCTGCCACATCGCTCAGTCAGCAGCCCGCGGTCTCGCCTACCTCCACGAAGATATCCCAGGACACAAGGACGGGCACAAGCCCTCCATCGCTCACAGGTACACTGCCATAAACATAAACATCTGTGGATTATCAAGACTCCTGTATTAGTTTGACTGGGCTAAAGGGATATTTCCTGTGTCGTGCGTTCTTTCAGGGACATTAAAAGTAAGAATGTGTTGTTGAAGAATAACCTGACAGCCTGCATAGCTGACTTTGGCCTCGCTCTGAAGTTTGAGGCAGGAAAATCAGCAGGAGACACACACGGACAGGTATAGCTCACACTTAAAACTTCATATAGTTGTCTCTCATCCACCATTTCACTGTGTTTGAAGGCATGTTTACAGGCAGTACCCAGTTACATCTGTTTCCAGCTTATTTGTGCAATGATGTTAAGCAACCAATGTCAGTTTATGTTGTCTGAAAATTTGGTTTATCATTATTATAATATTTTAGTCTTCCAAATGTTTTGCACTGCACAGCACAACAATCTTAAATGACAAGTTGAATAACACAAAAAAATCATCTATACAGTATCAATAATTACAGTCTAGAATCTTTCCCTTATTGTAAAAGGACATACGTCCATTAATGTATGACATTTTAGATCCTCCCATCAAAGTACAGTCAGATTCTTTCCGTCAGTGTACAGTGACATTCTAGAACATTTCCATCAATGCAGTTAAATTCTAAAATATTTCCCTTTGTGTACAATGAAATTCTCTTTGTTAATGTACAGTGAAATTCTATAATCTTTCCAATATATTTTAGAAGCTTTCTATTAATAGTCAGTGACTTTCCAGAATCTTCCTGTTAATGTATAATTACGTCTTTTCGTTGATGTTAAATTATGTTCTAGAATTTTCAATTCAGTACAACTTCAATTCCTCCTGAAACTGCAATAGTCAGTAGTTTATCTTAGCTTAGCGTGATTTATAGTTCAAAATAACCCTTCTTTATCTCATACTGGACCCTGTCTTAAGGGGAAAATGGGGGGGGGGACGGGGACAAAAATAACGGAAAACTGAAACTGAGTATTTAGACCTGAGGCCTGATCTTTTTCTCTTTTTTTTTAAGCTATTTGTTCATTTCGCTGTAATCACCAACATCCATTTTAGAGAGAAACTTATTATTCGTGCTTTGAGACAGTAGTTGTAGACTCCTTTGGGTGGCAGCATAGGCCAGAAATTTTTGAAGCAGCCCTGGAGGGATTCATTTGAATGATGAGGTTTTCAATTTTTGAAAGTTGGACAATCACAGTAAAGCAGTGAAAACACATTTATTTGGCAGTGTTTTTGCTGGGTCTGCTTTAATTGGTGGTCATGTAGCTATTTATCTCAGTGCTGATCTTTGGACTCCTGCTTGGAACCTGTAGGTGGGAACACGACGTTACATGGCTCCCGAAGTCCTGGAGGGCGCAATCAACTTCCAGCGTGATTCATTTTTGCGCATCGATATGTACGCCTTTGGCCTCGTCCTGTGGGAGCTGGCATCACGGTGCACCGCTGCCGACGGTAAATCCACAAGCACTCCAGTCAGGTTTTATCCACACTGTCTTATTTTTATTCTGTCCGAATTTTAACTTTGGACACGTGCACATGTTTCCAGGACCAGTAGATGAGTACATGCTCCCCTTTGAGGAGGAGGTGGGTCAGCACCCATCTCTGGAGGACATGCAGGAGGTGGTGGTGCATAAGAAACTGCGGCCCTGCCTGCGAGACTGCTGGCAGAAACACACGGTGAGAAATTAGAGGAGTGTTTGTTGAAACTGTCCCATAGCTCTTTGATTTATGCAGCATGATTTAAAATGGTTCCCTCTATAGCACATTTAAAAAGAACAGCTGATGTACACCTGAAATAATCAAACAACATATAACACAGGACAAAATGACAGTGAGTAAGAACAACACAAAGTATTATGAACTTTCATTGGATAGTCTCTTCAGTCACTTGCCTGAAAGTTTATAAATAGGTCCCGCCCACTTTGTGCCACTGCAGAGCGCTTCCAGTGTGTCCATGCTCAAACTCCAGAAACCACAACCAGCTGAGATATCGTGGTGCTGTTTGGATAACGTTCGTCTGAACTTTGTTCCACAGGGTCTGGCCATGCTTTGCGAAACCATCGAGGACTGCTGGGACCACGAGGCCGAGGCACGCCTGTCCGCCGGCTGCGTCGAAGAGCGCATCGGACAGATGCAGCGCCAGGCACCCGTCATCGGCCCCGAGGAGATCGTCACGGTTGTCACCATGGTGACAAACGTGGACCTCCCACCCAAGGAGTCCAGCTTATGATCAGCCAATCAGCCGACGCCAGACGAGCTCTAGCGAAAACACAGATCAACACGAGGGGATAAATGGCCAACCCTGGTTGGTTGGCTTTGTGGGGGGGGTTTTCTTCTTCTTCTTCTCCTTTGATTTTTTTTTTTCCTTCCTGTTCTTTTAAGTGCGGGCCGCTGCTCGCATTCAGGAAACGCCCCTTGCGCCCGCCTCACCACATCAGTTGACATCCACCTCATTTTGATAGGCGTGCTTGAGGATTTTAACGTTGAACTCTCTGCCATCCTGAGCGGACTCACTCAGGATGTTTTACCAAGCCACAGCACTGACATGCTGGGACAACACTCTACGGACACTTTGATCATGTATTGTTTTTATATACACATATACATGCAAACGCACGCACGCACACAGACACACACACAGATGTAGGAGGGCGACGTGTTCTGCTCTGAGAAGATTCTTCGGAGAAATTTCACAAAACTCTCGGTGCATTTTAGTGTTAAAAAACAACAAAAGAAGAAAAAAAAAGAAAAGACGAGCGTCCGGCTCTTGATACATTTGCTGTTTTCTCGTGTGTTTTTTTTCTTTTTCTTTTGTTTTTTTTTGGGAGACTATCGTTCTGCCAATAAGCAACGGCTTCTGAATGTTTATAGTGTAATGCTGCTGTACATAGTGTATTATGGACCCAGACAACTTGGTAATCAAGCTTATTTTAAATGGGGGGGGGGGAATGGGGAGGGGGGTCCATTTTCAAGCATTACGACGATAAAAACCATAAACCTCCTTCAACCAGGTATACCTCAGTTCAGATGGACAGTTTTAAAAAAAAATCAGTCCCTCTCTCCCTGGTCATGGTCATCGCTCGCACTTCCTTTACAACCTTTTGGCCCTTCGTCAATCAACAAAGCCTACACACACAGACACACACGGCCATACAAACCGTAAAAAAAAAAACAACACAACTTTTTCCCTTCTTCGTCCCCTTCCTTTCTCTCAGTGTCTACTTCAACTTTCTCCTGTTGGGTTTTTTTTTTTTTTTTTTTGCTTCTATCAGATGTTCATGAGAGCGGGATAAACTCATGAACCCCCCCCCCCACCACCACCACCACCACCACCACCACCACCCACACCCTGCCCACACCCTGCCCACACCCATGATAATGAAGTTGTCGTTTAAAGTTTTCTTCTTCTTTTTTTTTTTTTTTTGTTTGCCGTGTCAGCCGTCAGCAGAGAGTAAATACCCATTGCTGACTAGCTTGAATTGGAGTCATGAGATCTCTCTCTGGATTAGCGCTGGGTGCCAGCTGTAATGATACCTTCTCTTTTTCCTTTTTCTTTTCTTTTTTTGGATATTTAATCAGAGATATCAAACTCTCGGGTCATATTCTTGTTCATTCATTGTGAAATAAATTATGTGTTGTTTGATTCTATTTAGAAAAATCAGATTAACAAAAAAAAACAAAAAAAAAACAAGAGGTCACCTGGCATGATTATTTTTAGGAGGTATCAAATTTGAAGTACAGTTTCCAGAGGTACCCAGCCCTACTTTGGAACTGTGCCTGTATTTAGCTGAGCCAGCTTGCTTTTGATTTGATTGCACGCATCTTTTTATTTTTATTTTATTTTATTTTTTTTAATTAAGAGTTTCTGCTCTCTTTGGATACACCTCAGGAATCTTTGCTACTCAACACCACGCCCTCACATCCTCATCTGTCTCGAACTGGAGTACCTCCTCTTTCGCCGAATCTTGCGCCTCCTATGTCTCTTTCTTGCCTCGTCTCCACTTGTTAGGGTTTAGCCGTGCGGTAATAGTTCAGTGTCTTTAGTCGGTTTGAAGAAAACTGTATTAGGTAAGGTTGGTCGATAACTAAAAGGTGGACATAATCTGCTCCCCATTCTTTTTAAGTAGCCAAGCATGAATCACAGTTCAAAACAATCCTTATTCATCTCATCTTCTGAAAGAAACCGTCACATGATAGAGATATTATATTATTATATTAGGACTATCCACTTTTTCTGACAAAGTTCCACCAGTCATTTAATGCCAGATCCCCACAGCATTCATTAGTCATACTGATCTCATTACAAAAAAAGGAAAGTTGAATTATCAAGGATGCAGACCACTGAATTAATTCCCACAAAAATGAAGAGAGATATTACTAAAAACAGGAAAAAATATCAACCTGCCCAACCAACACAGTCAACCTGACCTAATGTATCTGTAGAACCAAAAATCTGGTCTATGTTTTAACCACCTTCATTCTGCACTGTTCCAGTTTAGACTTAATTAATTTGTTTTGATGCTTTCTCTTAAGCTTGGCCCACTGCCGTTGGAATTTGAGGGTTATTTCCCTAGGGCCTTGGTAACACAGGCCTAGAAACCAGTTGGTGAACCCATGACAACCAAAACCCTCCTTGTGATTTCTTTGGTTACCTATAGCTTGCAGAGAAGACGCCGACTTATCTGCAAACACTCATTATTTAACCTCTGAGACGTACTAGAAACCAATAATGTTCCCCTTCAAAGTAAAAGTTCTTAGAAACCCCTAAAACCACTTAGCTTGACAGTTTGAAACCCTTGCCGACCCAACCGGCACACTCACACAGCTAACCATGGTTAAATGAGTGGAGACGAGGGGATCTCTCCTTTCTGTCTTTCATCCTGGTGCCATTTCTACATGTCGATATTAGTTAATCTTGTAGATGTCAGGCAAAACGGATGTATCTGTCGTTGTTGCGAAGGCGACAAATGACGTTTTTGAGTCTTTATTTCCTCTGAGGGATATTGAACACTGGTGCCGGCAGACCTGCAGTCTCTCCTCAAGCTTTGGGACGGTTTCACATATCACAGTTTAAAATAAAGCTCTGTGTGCAGTTAGAAAATACTTGGGGAGGGGCATGAAGAAACTTCTTTCTATCCAAACCATTCACATTCAAGACAGTGAGGCTTTCTTTACAGCACTGTATTATGACGTTTTGGTGAGCAAGAGCCAGTAAGTATACAAGTAAAACACTAAGACATTAAATTGATTAGTGATCAGTTGAGCAAAACCTTTCATTTTGCACAAAAAAGTCTGTAATGAAGCTAAATGTTTGGAGAATGGAGATGTGTGCCAACATTTGTACCAATCAGGGCCAAATTGTTTAGTTATCCCACCTAAATCTAGAAGATTCCAAAAAAAGGATCTTCATAGTTGAACTGTAAAAGTTCTTTAAGCAAATTTGGCAGCATAAGTTTGAGGTTATTTCCGCACACCATATTGCAACAACACCGCAAACCTGAAGGAAGTTGAAGCCATCATCTTATTTACATATTGTAGCATGAGTACAATTTTTTTGCATCAGTGTCGCTTCCTTATGCTGCTCCACTGCTGTTCAAAAGCACCCGTTGTCCGAGGTCCTCGCAAAGCTTGAACAGTCGGGGACGATCAGTACTGCAAACCCCAGCAGCCCTTCAGTAAGTACTACCTCACTTGCAGGGATTTCTTCAGTATAGAAACTATGGCAAATAAATTAAAATCATAACCAGGTTGCTAAAAAAAATAATTCTAAATGTTCTTGATTTAGGGGAAAGGTTTCAGTTTAGGGGTAAACTTAATTTGTTCCCTGAAGGTCTGACAGACAGAAACAGAATAAGGCTACAAAGAAGCTTCCTCATTTCCACCACAATGTGTTTTCTTGTCCCACAAAGGGAGATTGAACTGCAGAACGAAAAGGATCCTTGAATGACACCAACATAAGGGAAAAACACCAGTATTATTCTTTTTAGTTCCCATGTTTGTGTCCTCAAATGCAAAACCTACTCACCAGTGTTCCAGCAGCCAAGTGGATATCCAAAAACTGCCTCCAAACTGGTTGGTTACCTGCCAAAGTGGTTGACAAATCTTATCAGCCACGAGCAAAGAAACTCGCTGCTGTTTGGTTGGCAGTCACATCCTAAGCACTGTAGGGGAAAGACTTCCGGCTTGAGTTTAAACTGCGCTCAGAGAAACCGACCCAAACCGACAAATACCATTCAGGGATTCAGTACTATGCTTTTCTAAGTTCTAGCGAGTTATATGCAACCAGTGCCGCAAACTACCCTACACTTCTGTAGGATCAGCTGCAGGAGTGAATTTCAATACACACACACACACAAATAACTTGTAGCATTTTATTTTTTTTATCCGTGACCTTGCATATTGATATGTTGTATTTATTTTTTAATTTACTGGCCTGAGGTTTTGGGGATTGGAGCTCGAGTGCAACTCGGAATAAAGTTCTGGCATGAGCTTTGGTTTTTGTTGGGGTTTCAGGGTTTGGGGTGGGTTTTCAGTTGTAATTCAGGAACTACTTTCATTAATTGATTCAAAAAGAAAAAGATATAAACTTTATTCATGCTTCTTTCTATTCAGTCTATGGACAAAATGACCGAGAATGAATGTTCTTCAGACTCCTGGATTCCAGTATTGTGTGTACTTCGATGGATTGAGCCCGGCCCTGTGTAACTTTAGAGGGCTTTGCGTTTGGCTGGTTTCGTGTGATTGTGCCCTGTCCCGTAGAAACTTGCAAAGCCCAGCGTATTTGGACATCCATTCATACACCTCTCGGTTGTACCGGCTCTGTGGTCCATTAGGACCAAACCGACCATCCAAAACCTCTGGTCCTACCATTGTTTTAGCACCTAAACTTCCAAAACGAAGCAGATATTTGGTTCTGTTTGTCTTCACCTGATCAAGTACCCAATTAAAGCAATTGACGACAATCTCGTCTACCATCCATTGGTTCCCCTCAGGAACCATGCCTGTTCTGACTCCACCAAAGGAGCATCTACATGATGCATTGCTGAACTGAACTTTGAGGATCTGTAGCGTTAACTTCTTGCACTGAAAAGTTAGGAAACTTCACCAAAAGAGCTTCTAAATACGCAAGAATTCGGAACATCTCATTTTAATAGGTGGCGCTTCTAAAATAGTCCAGAATGAACATGGCCCTATGGATTTATAGCTCAAATATTTAAATTTTGTGAGGTAAAGTTTTTCCTCTGGAAATTTTTGGAAAGCATTTGAGACATTTGATGTAGTAGATGTATATTTTTCTTTAAACTAGCAGCTTCTTATTGAATCTCCTTTATTGGGAAAATTAGCTTCATTGTAGGGGGAAAAGGTAGAATTTTTTTTTTTAATTAACTTTTTGTCTAGAAGAAGCTTTAAAGAATTATTATTCAGTGTCAGTGGTCTTGTGAGCACCCCCAACTGAACCCAGTCACCCAGTTTCTCAGCAATGGGTAGTGAAATGGATCCTGCTAGAGTGATTCAACTTTGGAAGCACCAGTTAATCAAGTCAGTGAAAATGTAATTGATTGGATGTTGTCTCTGTAATGAAGATGCCAGCAGAGATACACCCCACCCCACCCCTGACAAATGCTCATGAGAATCCTCTTGATTGGTAAATGTTCACAAAAGAGGTTGCACAGCTTTCTAGATGGCAACGACAACTGACAGCCTGCAGGGCCTGTTGTACCCAATGTTCTCGCCCTTGCAAATGTTGGTGAACACTAAAAGTGCTGTCATATCCACTGTCCACACTTTGGTGTTTTTTTAGCTAATAGCATCAGGGGTTTTGTCACCTTTTCAGCTAGTGCAGGAGCTACCAGATTAAATTACACTTTCTGAGTTTCCTGTTTTGATCTCTGGCACTGTTGTGGAGATTGTGTCTTTCGTTCAGGAGGATAGTGCAGCGAGTAGCGAGGCAGTGTTGATATCAGTGTTTGCAAGATAGCTGGTCACCTCAAAAGCTGAGGTGACCAGCTTTGGAAAATAGTCCAGTCATATTCGACCCTCCTGATTTGTATAATTTATCTTCAACTTCAGCCTTATCCTGATGAGGAGCAGTTGACTTGGCGACCTGAGAGGAGTTAAAAGGATGGATCTTTTGGATATTTAAAGGTGTATGGATGGGTCCTGCGCATGTTGAAGCTTTACATGTTTCTACCTTGACTTCCTCCAGCCCAGCACCTCACATTGCTGTGCATATAAACAGTGAAACATTTGTGTCTTGTTGCCCCCACTATTTTAAGCAGTCTAGGATCTGTACAGACATAAATACCTGTATCAACTATATACTCTGAGCTGAATCTTTATAAGTGCGTGTTGAACTTCAGTGTTTCCTCTACATTCATTTATACTTTTCTTGTGTTTTGACTCAGCACCCAGGCCTGTAAAAGTTTCCCTTCACTAAGCTGGAGGCTCATTGGAGTACTTTGTAAGGCAGAAAGAAAACGAATTGTGATGGTTCAGCCAAAGGTGTTCCTCTGGGAGCCTGCTTGGATCCCCTGATGGTTACATTTTAAAAAGCCCTCCAAGCTCTTTAGGAGCTGTTGCAATATTCCCATACGTGCTACTACAATCATCCACTACAGGTTATTTCATTCTAACTTCCCAGTCTCCTCCTTTTTCCTGCTGGTGGTAAAGAGTTTTAGAGGAAACATTGAACTCCATTGACCCCCACCGACCCCCACCGCTAAGACTGTCTTGGCAGTAAGAGAAGTCTGGTTACCAGGCCTGAAATTTCTACAAAAAAAACCCCACAAAACAAATCAAAAAAATAACAAAACAAAAAAAAACAAAAACACTACTTTGACCCCACATTTCTCGAGGCTGTCGAGTTGCAGCGCTTATCCCGGGTCTGCCAACACTGTCTCCAATGCCAATGATGCTCACAGGTTGTTTAAAGCTGGGAGAAACTGATCAGTCTGAACATGAAACTTCAGTGTGTCATGTTTTAAAAAGAAAAAAAAAATCCTCTCTTCAGTGATGAAAATGTCTTTTTTTCTTTGCTCCTGATACATGTGACTGTACATTTTATGTTACTGAGAAAAAAATGTGAAAACAAGAAAGAAACTAAGGTCTGCAATTTCAAACTGGAAAGTGAAGTACATCAAACAAACAAACAAAAAAAGAAACAGCCCACTGGGTTTTCCTGAGTAGGAATGAGTCTTTACCAGCTTCAAGGATGTCCTCATCCTGACCTCACAGAAGGGATGAGAGGAAAATCTCTTGAAAAAGTGTTACAGCAGAGGAAACAAACTTCATGAACCCTGTGTACATTATGGCAGAGGAGGCAGGACTGATCCCTGATTAGCGCTGCGACTCTCGGCTAATGTTAGCCGGCCATGGTTTTTATCAGCTGAAGTGATCCACGTGATGTAAATAAATGTGTTTTTAGATTGTGAATGTGTTTTCTTTCCTTTTTTCCCCCCTCTCTGAATCACTGCAGTCTGGAGTTAACTCTTTTTAGAGGCTTGGCGTTTTCCTGGAAACAGTTTGGTTTTCATATTTAGGGACTTTTTAATAAAGGAAAGTCATAAAATAAATTTTGATACATCAGATTTTAAGAGGTAAACCCTAACCAATGCAATTAGGTGTAAGTACACCTTGTTAGTACTAGATTAAGTACTTTTGTCTTAATTCTTTGTTAGCATCACAGTTACTGCAGATGAGAATCTCCTGTTCCACCACATCTCAAATCTGCTCTATTGGACTGAGATATGGTGACTGTGGAGGCCATTTGAGCACAGTGAAGTCATTATGTTCATAAAACCAGTTTGAGATGATCTGAGCTTTTGTGACATGGTGTGCTATCCTGCTGGAATCAGCCATCAGAAGACGGGTACACTGTGTTCATAAAGGTATGGGCTGTGCCTGTGTCATGGCTCTGAACTATGGAGCACAGTCACCTCCTTTCCTCTCATTCAGAGAATTAGATTGGCTCTTCTTAAGGCTGATACTCACAGGTCCCTTCACTCAGTTACAAGCCTTGCTTAAATGCTCAGTGCTCCATGTTTAAGAAAAGGCAATTAAATTGAGGGTGGGGGGCTGGGTTCCCTGTTGGAAACATGAGGCTTATATTTGGATTATAGGCTTATATTTACAGTACAGCATGGCATTGCACACTGAATAAAATCTTTAAAACTGTAGCCACAAATACATAGCATACCATTTAAACAGTTAAAATTAGTAAAAAAAAAAACAACTTCATGTTTATAAAGCTGGATTTATACAACAATGTACCTTTGAAACTTGATTCTAAAAGAGCAGCAATGAGGCTTTTGAAGCCTAGAAACACAAAATATCTGCCAAGAGGACACCTAATTAAATGAGTTCTTTTTATTGCCACTAAGGTGAATCTTCATTCAGCTCACGGCCATGCAGACCAATCAGCTGATCATTGTGCATAAACTGTAAAACCATCGTGGGAGCAGCGATTCTTGTGAACTGTGGAGGGACACATGCCTCACTGATGCTACAGCGTGTTTAAAAAGAAACAACAACAACAAAAAACAGACTTTTGGCACAATTACACATATTTTTGTCCAAGAAATCAAAACTGCAACTTTCATCCAGGTTATTGTCAACTGCACAAAATCACCACTAGATAGCAGTATTCAGCAGCCTGATGCTCACGACCTGAAAATGATGAAAGCTGGACGCTTGATGACACTTGCTAAGTCCAACTACTGATCAAATGACACAAGCACATGAAGCTGAGTTTTTGTATTAAGATTTGGGGGGGGGGGGTCTATCTTCAGCATAAACCTCTAACTGCTTAGAGGGTGAAACAATCGCACCAATGCCAAACTATTCATTTCCTTTTATTTTCTGATCGTTTAGAGTGGGCGGCAGCACAAACCTTATGCCCTTCAGTCCAAGTCAAAACAAGCTTCACAGACTCTGAATTCTAAATGTTCTGAAGCTCTACCCAAATGCCGACATGGCCCACTGCTTGACGTCAGTGGGGCACTGTGGGTACTTCTGCAGGGCATCCATGATCTGGCTGTGGTCCAGCGTGAGCCTCATGAGCTGGTACTCCCTCTGGACTTTGGCCGAGGAACCATCGACAGGCCGGATCAGCTCCAGCTGCTGCAGGTGCTCGAACGCCTAAAGGCGAAGAGATTAAGGGTCAGTCAGCGTCCACTTTCTGCCTGGTGTGGGGGTTTGGTAGGAAAGACTGGGGGAAGAGTTTCGAAGCGTTTCTACCAACCTTCATGACAACAGGCTGCTCAAAGTTGTACATGGAGTTGGACTTCCTATGCAGGAACTTCTTAAACTCTGGAAACAATCAGGCACGAGTGAAGAAACAGACGGGACAGCTTCTTCTATTTGTGTAATTTAATCGTGCGATCGTACCATTATGGACCATCTGAAGGTTAAATGGCTCTCCTTCATACACATCATTGAGGTGCTTAATGGCGATGACCAGGCACAGCTCCAAGATGGACAAACCTAAAGAGAAACGGCTCACTTAGACTCTTCGGACCACGGGTAAAAAAAAAAAAAAAAACGTCCCTTGTTAGGATTTGTACTCACCATGGAGCATGTTAGCCGTGGCGTCAGCAAAACACATCCGGCTGGCCTCGAGCAGGTCGACTGGTTTGATGGTAGGTTTGGCGACAGAGACGCGACTCAGGCACAACATCTGTAAAGATATTTAGTACGAAAAGAAACAATGAAAGAAAAGGAAACACCCAAAACTTCCCCAAACCGAACATGAGAAATGATCTTCTCACCAGCAGCATGTGCAGAGAGCGAAAGTCTTTGCTGGAGTTGAAGTGTCTCTGCAGAACTTCCTCCACAGATTTGTCCTCACACAGAGTCTGAAGAACCAAGAAAACAAAGATCAGTACTTTTTGCTTTGTATGTCTGCACTTCTGTTCTATGTGGAAAAGGTGTGTACATCGTCTGCCGTTCAAAAGGAGGCCAGAGATGACATCGCTGTCTGAACCATGTTAGCTGGGCAGTGATGTTACTACGGTCACTCAAACAACTCAAAATTAGACATTTTCTGAACTTTAGTGAGCTATTTAAGGCTTTTAGGGCACGAAGAAGGTAGAGCACAAAAAACAGCAGTACCATGCAAAAGCCAACAATCGTTTCATTATATTTTGCCACCAAGCCATCAGACTGTCATTTTTTAAAGTGGTCTTGAGCAACAATTCTTCAGGCTTTCTGAAGGTCTTTCCAAGTTTTCCTTTGGACAATGCCTTCTTTTTCACTAAGAGCCATTAGCTGAAACCATGGCATATCTCAGTATGGTATTCAGAGTTTTCTTAAAACATTTCAGGAGACTGGACCAGTGAATAACAAAAGTGGAAAGAGAAGAAGGGCAAGTCCTTAAAAAAAAAACAAAAAACAACTATCTACAGCAGATGAACAGTATATGAAGGCCATATCCACAGGACTTTAGAGATTCATCTGGACCTTTAGCTGATCCATCTACTGTTCACTGAAGTTTAATCACAAACGGTCTCAGTGGCTGTGACGAAGCCATTCCTAATGAAGGGAAACAGTAAGAAAAGGCTGAGGTGTGAAAATTACACAAGAACTGGACTGAAAATCAGTGACATGGGTCTTGATAGTGATGAATCCACATTTGGAGTCTTTTGCTTCAAATCATTGTCAGTATGTACGGGGAGACGTACAACAGTGAGTGTCTACAGCCGTGTGTAAAACACGGTGGAGGCTCCATCATGGTTTGGTGCTGTATTTGCATTTGGCAACAGCTTCAATTTTTAATCACGACAATGATCCCAAACTCACTGCCAATGCAGTAAAGACGTACCTGGATAGAAGGTAAGGATCATGTTGACAGAACAGAACAAAAGGCAGAAACATCCAAAGAAGAGCTTTGAATGTCCTTCAAGAAGCCTTCCTGAAGACGACTTAAAGACGTGACTAAAACAAAAACTAACTTTGTGTCTGCCTGCTAACGTCACCTTTACACCAGCGTTCCACTCCTGAGCGAACTTCTTGTCAGGAAAGCTGTCCGGCAGGCTGAGTTGCGTCCAAACCCGTTCCAGGTACTGGGTGAAGTTGAGGCTGCTCAGCAGGTGGATCTGACGGTGGGAAAACCGCGACTTTACCCGCTTCTCCAGCAGCTCCAGAACATCCTGAATGGAAAAAGTATCACGACACTTACTAAAAACACCTACCATTATCTAAGTAGGGTTTCTGAGAGGTGTTCTGAGGCCCACCAGTCTGCAGGTGACGCCGACCACAGCGATGGGAGCCTGGGCGGACTGGGAGACGTCAAACAGGTTGTAGAGCAGAGTCTGGTTCTTGTGGTGGGCGAATAAGTCAAACTCATCCAGGACAAACAACACTGGGCAGCTACTGCTGCGATTGCCTTTTAGGAAAAAACCAACAACAAAAAAACATCAAACCTGCCCCTCTAGTCTGAAATCAGCTTTAAATATTTGAACTTTCTCACCTTTTTTTAATGCCTCCAGGAGGAAAGCCAGATTTTCAGCAAAGCTTCCCTAAGAAAAAAACGAGGTAGAAAGATCTTTGCAGTTTTCAGAGCTGAAAATGTTAATAACGGTCTCTCTAAATACTCACAAACACTTTGTCTCCAACAACGTTTTCCAGGTGGAGCTGTCTGGTTATTTCTTTCAGCGCTGTTCTGTCATCAGTCTGCAGGAGACCTGCGGCAAACACACAAACCCATCCATCCAATTCACATTTCCAGCAAACGTGTGGGTTCTTAAATTGTGAAGAATTTAAATGAGGTTTGGTACCACTGAGGTGAACCTGAAGAAGGTTCTTCTGCACCTTCTCCTCCTTCTGCAGGTCTCTCAGCACGCACTGCAGCAGCTTCAGGCACAAAAAACACAAACCTCACAGGATTCACAACAAGTCCACACTTAAAAAAAAAAATTAAAAAAAAATTCATTTTTTCCCACGGCTCACCATTGTTTTGCCTGCTCCTCTGGGACCCACGATTAGCACAGAGTTACTCTCCCCGTGGATCGCCGTCCGCCTCAGCAGCTCCAGGAGGTGTCTGCAAACACAATGGCTTTAACTTCAATACCCACAATGCTTAGTAAAATATACACCCCCATCTCATGCTTGTAATGAGTGGAAATCTCTCACTGGGGAAGCTCGTGTTGTGGCCGAGTTGGCCTGGAAACTGGGACAGAGCTGTCACCCAGGTGCGACTGAACTGGGCCACTGAAACTCACACCGAGCTCCAGGTCTGCTCTTAATTATGGATGACAGTTCTACTACAGGCCTTCTAAACCATCCAACACCTGTAGGAACCGAAGCCAAAACAAAAACAAACACCCTTTACAGGTTATTTGCTTTTCCCAAACACTTAGGACAAATTATTCATGGTTTTATTTTCACAAGGCCAGATTACAACCGATTCCTCCTCTCCAGTATGAACAGTAAGGCTGTAATGGCCTCGAACTTTTAACCTTTTACTGATCACTAGTAAAGGTACCTTTCGTAATTACACCCTACATACTGTCACTATGTTTCACCACAGTGGGCAGTGTTTTGCCAGTCAGTGTGTTTTTACATTTGTAAGCCTCTTTCCAGACCTCCACTTTAAACAAGAATGTGTTTTTAAAGGACAACCATATTTAAGTCACAACACGCACACATGCAGGCACACACACGCACACAGGCACACACACACACGCAGGCATGCACACACACACGCAGCTTTGACAGAGCCAGAAACGCCCCGAGGATTAAAACAGGCCGATCCAGTTGAAGCTATGAGGCAGGAACCTGTGCCAGTCATTTCTCCAGTTTCTTTTCTCGCACCGATTGTCTTGTTTCTTATTTTAATATCCAACTTTGTTTGGATTTAACATTCTGATTTTCTCTGTGATTTTCTTGTAAACTCTTTTTCATGATACTATGATATGAGTCTTTTTGGTAAATGTGTTGACGTTATTATAAAATCACCTCTATCCACAGGCCCTGTTGTTATGAACTTACTTGTACTGAGCTTCTACTCCCTCTGGTCTGTCAGGGAGCAGCCTCTCACAAAACCGCTCCCTTAAAATCTGCTGAACCTGCACAGAAACATGTATTATAAATAAACTACATTTTATTAGGTATATTTCAGAGTATCACACTGAAAAACTCACTGGCTGTTCATACACACACCTGTGTGATGCATTCCCCTATAGGCAGATGAGCATCTCTGGCCTTCCTCTTACTCATGATGACTGCAAAACGTGAACAAGTGGGAAAAAAGGTCAACTTCAACATGCCACTAAATTCATTTTCAGCGGGATAATACTGACACTTTACATTGCAGTTAGGTGTCAATTAAATGCACTAACATGGTGGAAACAACGGTTTTAATTCCAATAAATAACTTTTTTTTTCCCTTTTAAGTTTACGCCAAACGTAAGACTAATAATCACCGAAACGAAATAGCCTCACTTCAGGACATGTTTACAGTTGTGCTGTAACCAATGTTAGGGTCGATAACAGGTGAGGATAAAACACTTTTCAATTCGGCATGCAGCTGATGCAACGATACCAGTCTAATCTCATAGCTGCCTTTGACTGCTTATCTTACAATTTGGTCAAAAATGAATGTCTAAATAGATTTTATGTATGCCGAATTAGAAAGCGACTCATAAGTTTGAGAATCCGTCTCGGGCTGCATACAAGGCTGAGATCATATCGACCGACAAGTCAGGAGAACTCAAAATTGTCATTTTTACAACAGAACTTCGGTGCTACACGCTTGCGACGCAACCCAGGGCTTTACTCGAAGATCTGCTCGCTAAAAGTGCGCTGAAGAAACACGAATGTTTTCCATTTCTAACTTTGATTACTTCTACCGTTGTGTAAGACAGGTGTCAGCTAGTCGAGCTTCTTTTCACACACACATCAGAACAAACATACCGGGAGTAACGAAGAGACGCCTCAATCTTCGCGGGAATACTCCTCGGCCAGCGATGACGACTTCCGGCTTTGACTATATCTGCTTTCTGATTGGCTGCGACTCAGAGCAACGCAGAAGAGAAACGCTGTGGTTGTAGAATTATATTATTCACACACACGCACAAAACCACCAAATAAAAAACGATTTAAAAGAAAAAAACATGACATATAGTAATGTGCAAAAGTCAACAATTCTTTCTTTATATTTTGTTACCAAACAGACAGGCTTCGTTGTATTGTTTTTAAAGTGGTTTTGAGCAATAGTTCTTGAGGCTTCCTGAAGGTCTTTGAACGTTTTTCTTTGGACATTGGCTGCCTTTTCACTTATTTTCGGCTTCGTCCTTGTCCCTGACCAATCTTTTGCTTGTTAAACCACTATGAATCATTCAAGCATAAAAAAGACTGAACCACTGTTGTGCAACCACAAAAACACATAATTTGTTCTAATGCCGTTAGTTGGATCGATGAAAAATGTCAAAGATAACACAGTTTGACAGACATTAAACAGTATTTTTGTACTAACAAAGATGATTCCTAAAAGCTATTAGTTGAAACCTTGGCATAGCACAACATGGTGTGCCCTAAGAAAATCTGAGGAAGCTGGACAAGTGGAGGGCTAAAGAGCTGTCAGCCTTCAAAAACAATCTACATCAGATGAACAGTATCTGAAACTCATGTCCTTAAAAACATGAAAGAATCCAGTAAAGAGCTGACACAGAACCATCTACTGTTCACTGAAGCCTCATCAGAAATGGTCTCAAGTACAGATGAAACTATGTAAGCACAAAGCTATTCAAATAGATCAATATTATTTACATAAATCCACAACAATTTTAGTCACGTTGTGGTTTAATAACTGTATCAGCAGTAAAGAGGACATTGCACAGAGGTTATATTTGAATGTGAATATTTGAATAACCCATTCAGGTGTGTACAGATTTTTGAACTTGTTTAAAAATATATAAATTAAAATGACAAAATATTGTTTTATTTTTCATTTCAATTTAAAATACAATATTTTTAATTTGGTATTATAACAAATGACACATCCTTGTCTTGAGGGCAAGAGTTTAAAAAAATGTGTCTTTTTATGCTTTTCACGAATTTTACATGAATATGATTTTATTTGTTGAATTTTATATACATTTTATTGTTGAATTTGATCCTGCGCATTTCCGTTCTACAGCATTTACTGGCTATGAAATGAAAACAATATGATATTATACTATATATATCATTCACAATTTAAGTTTTCTAGATTACTTTTTATGTTATTTTTGTGAAATTAAAATAGCAGGATGCTCTTAAGAGATTTTCATCAGCATAAATGCTAAAAACAAGTCATTTTGGCCAGTTGTTATAGGTGGTTGCTAGGCAACATGATGGCGTCATAACATTTGACATAGATAAGAACCTTCAGGAGCCTAAGACATACTTGTGTGCCAAGTTTGGTTGTGCTGCTTGTGATCATGTAGGAGGAGTTGGTGGACAAATAAATGAACACACAGACAGATTTTATGTGTTATAGTAAGATATATAAGAAATAGTCTGTCGGCACTGAGAAAGACTACAATTATGTGTTATTATATATATTTATTTGTGAAACTATAACAGCCACTTCTGCTCTGGTTTGATAAAATTAGGAGGGATGGCTCATGTATATGTCTAAAAGGCCACCTTCATGACAGCATCTTTTACTCACTGAAGCTCTGGAGACACTTAAACGCTTCCTGCGGCTTTTTGGTTGACTGATGAAAAGGAAAAAAAAAGACAGCAAACCGCCAGATATCTCGCAAATCGTCTCCCTCTCTCCGCTCACATTTAGCCTGTCACATTATTCTAAAATACGACCCTCCGCTCGCACATTCAGCCCTCTGTGTTTGCCCTTAAAAATACATGAAGCGCTCCTTCCTTCAGCAGCCCTACACTGAATTCATTTAACGTCTCCTCGGGTTTGACCTTCACACAAAATTCAGGGGTTTGCACCCTGAGCTGCATCTCGTCCTTGCTTCAGACGGCTGAGCTCATGTTTTCTTCAGCTTTTATGACCTTTATTTATCTCAGGAAATTATTTTGCTGAGTGTCTGTTTTTGCTCCACTGCCACTTTGTGTTGTATTTTTTGATTTTCTTTGCACGCAGCCAGTCAAAGTTAACCTTAATGAGTGTCATCTTGTTCATAAATATGAATAGTTTAGTTTCTGCTAAAAGATGTTCTTGTAATTAATCATTATCATTGCAGTTTGTAGCTTATGGTGTTAAACACTTATCAAATTACACTTCATAGACAGTATTTAACAAAATACCTGTAAGGTATTAGCAAAATAACTGGTAATGGGATTGTTTTTAATTAGGTGGTGACTTTTTTTCTAACCCTGTGAGTCCACATATTCTGAGTTTCAATATGTAGCCACTGGCTTCTGATCATTTTAGTACATTATGCTTAATATGTAAAGACCACCTTTTATTTTTCGACAAAGTAAGACATGGTAATGATAACGTTACAAAAGTTAAAACTTCTGTAAGAGGTCTTTATGTTAGCTTACCTTCTGCAACAATGACCCCTTCCCCCTAGCCCCCAAAAAGGAAAACAACAGTTGTACTAAATTAATTTCCTGTCACTTTTTCTAACTTTTAGAATTAATCAAAGTGATTATTTGGCATGAACTCAAACTATTTTGCAGATTAAATCAGGAGAACTTAAAGATCACTGTGTTCATTCCTATTGTTTGTGATGTGAGCCAGTCATGTCCTCCTGAGAACCAGCCTATTCATTTATGTCCTCTGTAATGGACATTTGTTTTTGGTTTATATCTTTTGAGTGATTTGAGAGTCCTGATGTACTAAATAAAGGACATCCTGGGCTTTCCACTGATATCTCAGGTGTTTGGGTGGCCTCTTTTAGCTCCAAAGAGGAAAGGAATCACAAAAATCCTTTTGCCTTGTCTTTATTCTTCTTTGCACAGATTCAAAAAGGTGATGGAATCATTCCTCTTACATTCTGGTCCGTGTTGACATGACAGCATCACAGAGTTGCTGCAGATTTGTTGGCTGCACATCCATGACGTGAATCTGCTGTTCCACCACATCCCAAATGGGCTGAGATCCGGTGACTGTGGAGGCCATCTGAGTACAGTGAACTCAGTGAACTCATTGTCATGTTCAAGAAACCAGTTTGTGATGATCTGAGCTTTGTGACATGGTGTGTTATTATGCTGAAAGCAGCCATCAGAAGATGGTACACTGTGGTCATAAAGGGATGGACATGCTCAGCAACAATGCTCAGGTAGGCTGTAGAGTTTCAGTGATGCTCAGGTGGTACTAAGGACCAAAAGAGTGCCAAGAAAATATTCCCCACACCGTTACACATCCAACACCAGCCTGAACTGTTGATACAAGGCAGGATGGAGCCATGCTTCATGTTGTTTACACCAAATTCTGGCTTGATCCTGAATTGTATTAGTGGAAGAAAGTGGACGGATGTAATCAAAGTATACAGAAGAGCATCTCTGAACAGGCAACATACTGAATGTTGATGCAGATGGTCTACGGCAGCAGAAGATCATAGCAGGTGACACTGCTAAGAACAGGAAACTGAGGTTACAGCTCATCAGAAATGACCACAGCCTACCCATCTTCCGTCAAAGACAAAGTGCAGCCTGTCAATCCTCGCTTAAAGTCAATTAATTAGACTTAAACAACTAACCTAACCCCATACATGTTTTTGGACTTTGAAGAAAGGAGTTTGCATCCAGTCCACTGGATGAATCCAACCTAGGAGCCTCTTGTGAGGTGACAGTGCTGATGACTGCACTGCCATGGCAGCCTTCCTTGGTTATAACAAGTGTCTTGTCTTGGTTGACATATTGATTATTGTTTAAAATTGTCTAGTTTTAGTTGAATTTTTAGTAGTTTCAGTTTTGCTTTGCAAAGTCAGCTGACGTGACATCTTGATACTCAGTAAACATCTCCATGAAAACCTCGTTGGGGTGTTTGTGTTGTGAATGCGTTCAAACTGACAGAAAGAGTGAAAGCTGTATCTGAAATTTATATAACTAATTGTTAAGGTTCGTTTTAGTACTTAATATAATCATGCCACAGTCAAAACAGTGTTATTACTTACGGAAGCGTAGAGCTGCCACCCAGGCAAAAGAAAAATACAAGTGTATCACGTTATAACGTGAAAAGTTTATTGTTCTAACAAGATACTTTTCCTGTTTGTACAACATAATATCACGTTATTACAATATACATAATTATCACGTTTGTACAATATAAATATTATATTGTACGAACGTGATCATATATTGTACAAACATGATGGTATATTGTACAAACAGGAAAAGTATCTTGTTAGAACAATAAACTTTTCACGTTATAACGTGATACACTTGTATTTTTCTTTTGCCTAGGTGGCAGCTCTACGCTTCCGTAATTACTAACAAGTTGCCTCTAAGTCATTTTTCTGCAAGTAAATTCAACATTATTTATTTGTAAAAAAAAAAAAAAAATCAGATGTATTTTGTTACCAAGAAGGTTATGTTTTTAGTAGGATTTGTGTGTGTGCATACCACCATCCTGTCTGTAAACACAATAACTTCAAAAGTTGTGAATGAATTCTGATAAAACTTTGTATGAGTGTAGAGTGGGGTCATGTTAACAATCCATTCAAATTTGGCTTACATCCACCAAGGTCTTCAAGGTCAACTCAATGATGTATTGGTGGAAAATGGACTAAAAGCCTTATAACTTTGAAACTATGATATGTAGTGTCACTGTAGTCAACATATATTACTAGTTTTATTAATTAATATTCAATAATCATCAATTTGATTTGATTTTATGACTTAGCTATGCACATTAAAGTAACAAGTTACAACTGTCAAATACATAATAATCGAATACATGTACAATGTTCCATTTTTGGGAAAACAAAACCTTGTGATTAAAAGCTTTTTCCACTTCATATTTATTTAAATACATTTTTATTAAACATTGAAATGAACAGTGTCTGTGGTCCAAACTGTAATAACAAGAAATGATATAAAACAAATTTATGTACTTTTTTTTTATTGAACAGCAAGCAGAAATACTTGTGTGTGTGATTTCCATGAGGTCTTTAGGTTAAAGGCTTTATCTAATTCCAGTGATCTATAGTGTAAAAAAGTATATTAGTATGGAAAGATACTGAGGCAGTGAGGAAAAAATGAAAGAAGCACAAAACATAGTGACCAAAAACCATGAAAATCATGTGGGAAGACAAAAACAAACTCCAAAGGATTTAAAAAAGGGAAGCAAAATTGTTAATAATAAATAATAATAAGAGAAATTAACAGTCTTTTTGTCAGTCTCCAAATAAAAGCAACAATCTATTCAAAATACAGTTGGAAAATGAAAAAAAAAACCCCCACAATGCATCTCAAATCCAACAGAATGAAAGTGAAAGCAGGGAGTTGTTTAGTATGGAAGGTTGTTTCCTGCCCTTGTAAGGCTTTGGTTTAAGTTTGAAACTCTTAAATTACTGACCATCTTGAAACTTTGAGTTACTTCTGAGTAACTCCAAATTTCGAGATACCTAACTCAGAATTTCACAAAGTTTTCATAAGTTGTTAGTGAGTATCTCAAAACACAGAGGTATCTTGAAATTTCAAGTTATTTCAAGCTTGAAATTTTGAGATGCATAACTCGAGACGTGAAATTTTGAGATACATAAATCTAAATTTTACGTTGATTTGAGTAAAGTTGTTAGATTAGTTTTCAGTTTGTAATTTTGATTTATTATGTCTTAATGTTAAAATAAAAATCTTGAGATTTTGATTTATTCAGACCAAATTTTTGACATATATAATGTGAATACTTGCATTATGAACCCCAAATTTCACATTAGGTATTTTAAAATGTCACATTACTGACGGATTATTTCAAAATTTCAACTTACTCAGAAGTAACCAAAGGTTTTTAAGATATGTTATCTTGGAATTTTAAGTTATTAGCTGAAATTTTTGAATAACATAAATCAAAATTTTGAGTTATCACCTTGAAATTTCGAGGCTTTTGGATGGCAAAAAATATTCACTCTTTTACTGGCAGAAGAAAGCTTAAAAAAATTGGGAAAATGACACAATAATGAAGTGACTTTTAGTATATTTTTTTTATGTGTCTTTCTGTATTTTTAACCACACAATGAATTTATTGAATTTTACCTTTTTTACAGAAACTTACATTATATAAAAAATGATAATATATTGGCAGCAAATGATCAGTATATTTTTTGTTTTGTATTTATTTTTGGTGGATGAGTATATACATGAGTGTATGAGTGTATATAGGATGACCTCAATGACCTACAGTACATTCGTAATGTACTGTGAAACGTTTCCATAGTCTTTAGGAAGAAAAATTATAAAAAATAAAATAATAAAAAATAAAACCAGTTCTATATCTCCCAGGATTAAAGTCAAATATGTGGAAAAAGGGATCAAATAGTTTTGCAGCCAATTCTGCCTCAGGGGTCCCTGGAGGCCCCTCAGGCCTCAAAATGGGACCCGCCGGTTCAGGCTGTGACTCAGTATGAGGCCCCATCCCAACCCTCACATCCAGGTTACCCCTAACTTTTTCCCCTTTCTTTTTTCCCCTTTTGGCCATGCAGAGTTCGTGTATGTGAGGAAACGTGCATCACCTCTCCCATCTGCTGGCTGGTTGAGCTTGGCGCATGCGCAGTGCAGCTCTCCATCATTTCCAATATCCCAGTGTAGGAGAACCAGCAGAGGCAGAGAACTAATGGGTAGGCTGCTTATTCTTATTTTTCCTAAGCTTGCAGACGCACTGTTGCTCGCCCGTTTCGCTGTTTCGGCTCCGGTACGCATTCGCCGGGATGCCCGGGTAAGAACGGACAGTTTACGATTTGATTTGACGCAGACAGAAACGTTAGTGCCTGAAAAGCGTCTCTCTCTCTCCCTCTCTCTCCCTTCTTCTTCTTCGCTCTCCCCTCTGCAAACGCAACGGGCTTGCACGGCTGTTAGCTAGCATGCTAAGCTAACCCGTGCTAACTCGGCCTTACCCCTGGCCTTGCCTGCCCCCCTCCCCCTTTGGCTCGAAACCTCAACGACCGGGCCTAGCTGCTTCTTCTCTCTCTCTTTTTTTTACTTCGACAATTTGAAGTCGGAACCCCGGGCCTGCTGGTCCCCGGCATGCACGAACCCAGCTCCGCGGTTCCAATTAAATGCTGAAACGTTATTAGCGTAGCCGAGCTCGTCCTAATTCATTTTCGTTACAACAAGCTAGCTAAGCTAACGGCAGCTAGACAGCTGACGCTTGGCAGGCTAACCCCCCAGCTAGTTCAGCTAGTTCCTATACAGTGCATCAAAAAGGCAGTCAGACAGGACTGATCCCGCTTGTTGACACGGTCCCCTCTTAATGCGGAGGCCCCTCACACGATGGAGCCCGAGCTAATGGTTATTAAACCAACATTTGGCTCAGTTGATGAGCAGCCCCAGCTAATGTCCACCAGGCTAATTGGCTATTATCTAACGTTTAGGTTGTTTTGGTTGTGTACACAAGCGGTTGTCATCTTCCTCCGGCTTCGGGTGGGTAAAAAAAGTCTTGTCATTCAGGCTATGTGGCTGTCAACTTTGAAGGCTGCTGCAGGACAATATGGCTCATTTATCCCCGAAGCTTTCCTTAGCCAAATCCAGCAGGCAGGAGCTACAGCAAGATTTAAGTGCTGTGTTGAGAATTAATGGGTTTAATCTAGCCAGCGGTGGATATCTTATGGGTCAGGACAGCGTGTCTAACCTTTGTGGTGTTGCAGGTTTATGCTTAGCAAATAGAAGGTGCTTTGTGCTGGTAGCTCTTCACTTTCATGAAACTGGACAGCTGTAAATATAGATGGAAATTCACAAAAAAACCTTCATATTGAACATCTTAAGCGCAGTCTCGCAGCAGTTTATGAATTAGTTGCAACCTTTAATCTATTGATTAGTGTTTCATGTACTGTACTCATGTACTGATTTGTGTCAGTGTACGGCAGATTAATGTTTTCCACTTTAAAAAGGTGAAAGGCAATAGAAAAGTCTTTAGCGGCCCCTCATTTCTGTATACTTTTCTAGGAAATGGGAAATGTGTGCAAACATAAATGAAGATGCAGTATATAAAAATGGACCTGTACAGTTCTGTACAGTTCTGCTGGGCTTGAATGTCAATATCTGGTGTGACCACCTTTACTCTTCAACACAGTCTGAACTCTCTTAGGTAGCGTTCTTGTCATTTCTTTAAGTAGTCTTCTGGAATAGTTCTCCAGGATTCTTGAAGGACATTCAAAGCTTTTCTTTGGATGTTGGATGCCTTTGGTTCTGTTCTTAGTTATTATGAGGTCCGGGCTCTGGGGAGGCCAATCCATGACTGACAGTGTAGCATTTTGTTTTCTTTTAGTGCACTGGTAGTGTATTTGGGATCATTGGTGCATCAAAATCAGACTTCTCTGCATTCATACTTGTTTTACCAACAGTTTCGACAAGATTTCCCACATCAGTGGCTGAAATCTAGTCCCAAACCATGATAGAACCACTCACAGTTGTACCTCTCTTTACATACTGGCAACAATTTGAAACAAAAATGTCAAATTTGGATTCATCACTCCGTAAGACCCGTTACAACTGATTTTCCAGGCAGCCCTTTTGTGATTTTGCATAAGAAAATGACTTTAATATACTGTTCATCTGCTGTAGGCCTTCCAAGTCTTCTTGTGTCCTCTACTTGTTCAGTTTCCTCAGATTTCTTTTAAGGACATGTTGCACACCATGCTGAGACAAACCAGCTAATAGCTCTTTGGGAATCAGTTTGTTACTTTTTGAACCTGTCAGTTTGTGTTATTGTTGGCATTTTTCATAGATTCGACTAAATAAATAAGGAAAAACTATGACTGGACTGAACCCCAGTGGGGAAAAAAAAACATTAAATGCCCAAAGAAAAACTTTGGGAGACCTCCAGAAAGCCTGGAGAACTATTGTTCAAGCTTTAAAAAATAGCAAAGTCTGGCTCATCTGAAGCAAAATATAAAGAAATAAGGGGTGGCTGAAGATTTTCACAATACTCAGGTATAGGTTTAGGTAGGGCTGTTCGATATAACGATATATACCGGATGACGATATAAAAACGTCTATCGTTTAATTTTACGCTATCGTTTATTTTGTGGTGTCGCAAAATAAACTGTTTACAGCAATTTTTTTTTTTTATCGTTTTGATGGTCAATGTAGTGGCTATATTAATTTCTTAAAGTTCTCTCTTTCTCTTTTATTTAATATAACCACACTAGGGACGGACAAGCGCCTGTATTTATGCGTTGACGTTAGCCACAACGACAGTAAAACCATTGCATCACGTGTCCGCTTGTTTATTTTCCACATAAACCCTTCACAATAAAGCTCAAGATCCTGTTGAGACTTTTCAAAATAAACTGAATCACGTGAAAGAGTATGCAGAGTATTTTCGGATGAGAAGCAAAAAAGAGCCGCCAGGTGCTAAAAATAAACCTTAGACTCAAACGTTAGAACAGGCTTTTCCCCGCAGCACACTGTGTAATAAATACTCACAAAGAAAACGGCGGCCGTTACAACCTATGTCTAAAAATGTATAGTTTCATGCATCGGTTAAAACACTCGACTCCAGGTACATGACACCCAGCTGGAAACACTCCACGTAAGTCGAGCTGCCCGAGATTCACAGAATTTACAAAAAAAAAAATGTTAAATTTTTGTGATTTATATCGTCATCGGGACGATAGATGTCTTATATCAGGATATGAGAATTTGGTCATATCGCACAGCCCTTGGTTTAGGTACTAAAAGCTACTGTACAAGTTTAGAAATAATACAATACAAACACAATGCAAACATGAAATATACCATCTATTGAAATACATTGCTTATAAAGTTGTGCGACCTACCACAAAAAATCCCTATAATTTGTGTCTTTGTACATCAACAAATAAGTCTCTTTTTGTGACACTTTCATGTTTCGCTGTGAAAAAACTCTCAAAAACTGTCTGCATCTGAAAACCCTCTCAACATTTTTTCTTAATTAAGGGGAAAAAAATGACAATAAGTAGTTCTTTGAATGCACAGATATCTCATCTAAATAATGGGTAAGAGCATTTCTACCTGTAATTTTTCCTCTTCATATGTATGTTTACCTGGACTCTAATTTTCAGACTTTAATGGGATTAAAAGCCCAAACAGAATAAAAATGCTCCATATAAACACCTGACATCTGACGTAGGCTCACTTTGTTGTAATTAGGGTACTTTTTCCAGTACCGATACACAGGCACCAACTTTCTGCTAATACCATGTACTAAAACAGTACTTTTGTTAATGAAACTGTCGTTCTTACTGTGAGGAACATTTGGGAAACTGTTATGTAGATATACAACAAATTTTTCTGGCACAACTTCACCTAATTCCAAGGTGCATGAAGAAGACAAAGATCTGATGACATGAAGACTCCAGCGACACTTAAAGTATTAGGGAACAACTTTATTGGTTTTATTTTAGATTTTATTGTATTGTCAAAGATTATGTAATTGCGTTTGGGGCTATGGCAATGCATTTGCGACTTTTACATCAGACTATTCCTAAATTAAAGACGTCTAAAAACAGTGGTATAATCTTTTTCATGCATTGACCTCATAAACTTGGTAAATTTTTTGCTGCGTTCTATCAGCTTGTGTCCTGCATCATAAATGCTTGTGGAGGTATGTTTCTCCAAGCTGGTGCTCTGTAATGACCTTATCTTTAAGAGTAAAAAGTGAAATAAAAAGTTGAAACAAATGTACTTAAAACCATAAATATTCAATTCAAGGAGAGATTTGACTTTCACGTCAGTATTTTTGAAAATGTGCTCTATGGCTTTATTTAAATGTGGATGGAGGTATGTTTCTCCACAACTGCTAAATGGCATTGTTTTTCCTAGCTGAACTGGTCCTTTTAACTTAATTATATACAGACTATGAGAGTTATGAGCAACTCCATAATTTATGTTCTTTTCTGTCATGAAAATTTAGAGTTTAAAAAGAATTATTTTCGAAATACATTTAAAACAGAGAATGATAATTCAGACATACATGCAATATTCATAATTCTAACAGTTAAAAACAACACAATAATGAGGCACAACAATAAAAAGACCATTTTAATCCAATTTCAGACAGTTCATTAAATCACATGCCAAAAAGACTGAAATAAAAGACAAGATATTGAGGAAGATGAATGCATGATGTATTAGTGGCTTTGCATGTGCAAGGAAATGATGAAATAAACATAGTATGTACAAAAGGAAAAATAAATGGATTTATAACAAATCTCTAAAATCTCTCTCGCTCTCCATCTATCTATTTGTGAATAATTGTTGTGTGTGTGACATCACACAACGTTTTGTTCAGATTTGCCCACCTGTTAAGATGGAGATGGGATAAATGCAGACATATGCCATAGTCAAAATGTGCAAAATAATTATATATAAATGTAGTAGAGGCCACTTTGTGCTCCTAGTTAGAGTGAGCACTGCATGTATCTCTGTATGCAAGTATTTCTGCTAGAAAGAGAGAGGATGGCTGCAATTTTAAGAAATCTGCCAAATTTATACTAAACAAGCTGTCCATTTGCATAAAGGCAGCTTTTTTTTAAGTACTTTTTACCACTCCTAAAAAACAAAACAACAACAATTTTTCAAGCTGTACTGGTCCTCTTCAATGAGTTTATTATATACCAACTCTGTGAGTTAAGAGTAAGCCAATAATGGAAATAGCTGTGCTGAAAAGACTAAGAATTTCCAAATGCAGTGTTGTTCTTGTGTTTCATTTTTAAAATTATTGCTAAATAGGTGGACAACAAAAGGAAAATGCTGTTGTTAAAGTCACATATGCATAAAGTATTCATGACTATTCAAGTTTGTCAGATACTGCATAGAGAAGACCTTTGGAAGGGTGTTTCTCCTCTTATGAAAAAAAAGGGTTTCTGTGATTATTAATAAACTCTTTAGTGATTAAAATCAATGGTGGGCACATTGGTGCCAAAAGACCATCCATATCTGAATTTCGGGATTTTTATTCAAACATCTGCCAAAAATATGAAATTAAACAAAAAAGCTGTTGAGAAAGACGAGTGGATGACGTATTTGTGACTTTTACAAAGAAAGCAGTGTAAAAGATGCTTTTCACGTTTTTAAATTTGCTGTTCTGGTAGCTTGATAAAGACTCTTGTGGGCTTTTTACCACCAGGAATTTTTTAATTTTTTTTTTTGTTAAATTGTGAATAACACAAAAAATCCTGCTGATGTCTATTCTGGGGGGAAAAAATTGTTCACTTCACCTGGGGTCATGCTTTCAGTCGTGACACTGCCACTGCTCTTCCATAGATTCTCATTTTAAAATTAAAAGCCAGCATCATATAAAAAGCAGACTCTGGCATCTTTATCCCCTCACCACTCAACCAGTTACAGCAGGATGCTGGAGGTCTCTTTGTGTTCAAAGGGAGTTCTTCCTCCCTACTGTTGCCCAGTAGGGATCATCGGATTGTTGGGGTTCTCCCTCTAGTACTGAAGGGTCTTTACCTTACAATACAAGGAGGCTTATTGTGAATTTTCAGTCTACTTTTAGCCTCAAATACAGATGAGGGGTTCATGCTGTGGAGCTCCAAACCTCCAGCGTTGCCTTCCCGCTGCGTTTTCCACACCAGTTTCTCTCAGCAGCCTCGTGTGCTTCCTGTAATGAGAAAATGCTCACTCACTTGTTAATGGGGTTTGACTTCATCTAGTTTTTTGTTTGTTGTTTGTTTGTTTTTTTACAGTTGAACTGATTGGTTGAAATCAACCTGTGCAGACACACATTTTACTTTGCCATTGGTTATGTCAGACCCTGTGTAATACCAGTAAGACTAACGGATCATCTATTTTAATGCTTCCGCTGGACTGTGACTGTGCTCCCTTGATTTTTACAGTTCCCAAAACAACTACTCCACCACTGTTATCTCTTCTAATTGGCTTTATTAATTTGTCACTCTGCAAAGACCTTAAGTCTTCCAGTGGGTTATGTGCTCCATTCAAACTTACCAGAGTCCAAATGCTGGCAAACTGGCGTTGCGTGCTCCTAAAGTCGTTTGGAGCTCATGTTCTGACCTGAATTGTGAGTTGGCGAGTAAATGTTGTCGGCTCCTAGATAAAGCTTTTCCTCTTTCTCCTTTTCTTGTCCCGATGACTAAAGATCGGTCAGAGACAGGTTGTCGTTAGAGTTGAGTGAAAGTCCAGCTCAGGCATGAACAAAGCAAAGAAATCTACCTCTTGACCTAATAATGAAATGCACACAGGCCACTTTGTCTGATCATATTCTTTAATATTTGGACACTGACGGAGAACGTTTTCATTTACATAAGCTGCCATCTTTAATGGACCACAAATTTAGTTACTCGAGGATCTTTGGCTGTGTTTCTGCTCGTCTTTTTTTTTCTTTAATGTGATTTCTTATCTAAAACAGTTTGTAATTTTTTTTACTTATTTCCTATTGAGGGTGCATTTCTTCCTTTTGTACCACATTAACTTTTTCCCTCTCTTGTTCTCTACTGTTTTGGTGACGTGTGCAGCTGGATTCACTCCAAACTGTAAAATTCCCATCACATTCAAGTACATGCACTTTTGGATGTGTGAGATTGACCTTTCTGGGTTTTTCCATACAAATCTGAGTTGGCATATTTAAAAAGGGGTTGCAACATTTACCTTCATTTTGTGAATACTTTCAGTTACAGGTCCTCAGAGTAGATAAACATAGTTTGAAATCTGCCGTTTTTTTAAATGTTTTTTTAATTTTATTTTTACCAGCCCTGATAGCTCAGTAAAATAAATGACCATATGGCCAAATAAATACCTTTAACAGCTAGAAACAAATTTGAAGTCAAAATAAATACAATCAAGTAAAATTATTATAGATTTCAATGAAAACTTTGAGTAATAACAGAGAAAAAGTTCATGGAAAATAAAACAGAATACAATTAACCTACTAAACGCACTAGTGGAAAGTGTGGTGCAAGAAAGCATGAAGTTGTGATATATACCTTTCATACAGAACCTAATTTTAGCAAATATTCACTTCTGAAAATCTGGATGGCGATACTTTAAAGAAAAAAGTAAAAAATTATTTTCATCCACTGTTCAAGTTTTTGCTTGAGGTCTAACTTTATGCACTATAAGTTGAGAGATTTCCTCTCATATCTCTCTTCTATGGTTTAAGGAGACAAAGTAGGAAAACGAATTTCAAATACGTGTCTCTGTCCTTTTTTTTTTTCCATCCACAGTTGGTGTATTTTATACAACTGCATTGGTTTGACTGCTAGTGTTTGATCTCAGACAGTCCAGCTTGTAGCAGTTTTATCCACCTCCTCCTGCATCTCTATGTAGCCGGCAGAGCAGTAGGTGGCAGGGTGCACCTTCACTGTTCCCCAAATTCACATCAGGAGTTAGAGACAGGTAGAGGTAGCTTTAGTAGGTGTGCTTTATTGAAGGCTGGGAGCCTTTATGCATCTTCCTCATTGTTCTCTTCGTGACCACCACTGCTATAAACAGCTGGCAGGAGAAAATACAAACAGCCCGAGATGGTGAATCATACTTCTTGTGTCTTCCACGTGGTATCTCCAGCTGCTGCAGCCATGATGTGCAGTTATGTTTCGGGAACTCAGCTCTGCTGTCACCTATGACTAAGAAAACACACTTTCATCATGTTCAAGCAGCAAAGGAAACGCACAAAAATGGGTTTCATTTCCTTTTCCCGCTGTTTTTTGTACTTTAGGTTTAAGGAAATCCTCTGTAAAAAGACACGTTTTTCTTAACCCTCCTGGTTGGGAGTCCTTGCTGACAGCGAGGACATTACTTGACCACTTGGAAGACGTCGAACTTGTAGATTTTAACCTAGGTGGATAGAAATTTACCATTCCTGTGATATCTTTGGTGAAGTTGTAGCCCTCAAGCTTTACAGTCTACCAGAACACAGCATTTGTTTGGGACAGCATAGCATATGCTGTATTCACATGTACCCTGTTTTTTGTAGTGCAGATGTGTACTGATACTACTGGTATGTGCATTAGCATGGCTGCTAATGACAGCAACTTTCATGTAGAAAGTTGTAGTTTGGAATAGGGCTGCTCAATTAATCGAATTTTAATCTCGATTACGATCTGGGCTTTCAACGATCATTAAAAATGACTGAGCCGATTATTAGCCCCTCCCTCGTGCTTTACTCTCGCGCTGCTCCGTGTGGGAAATCGAGCGCACCTCTTTGCATTTCGAACACGTGTCACAACAATTAAGAGCAGCGGTCTCCAACCTTTTTTGCGCCACGGACCAGTTTATGCCCGACAATATTTTCATGGACCGGCCTTTAAGGTGTCACGGATAAATACAACAAAATAAAACTAGTACAGGTACCGAAAAAAAAATTTATTCATAACACATGTGAAAAGACCCAGGAAAACTGAGTAAACGATAACGAAATAACGCTGAAAACCGATAAAAACCCTAAAAACTATACATTTCACACCTGAGCCTCAACTCTCGCGGCCTGGTACCAAACGACTCACGGACCGGTCCGAGGCCTGGGGGTTGGGGACCGCTGATTAAGAGGACCCGAGGGAACCTCGGAAAGCTAAGCAGAAGTTATTTGGAGAGGAGAGTGACTGCCGTTGGTTGAAAAGAGAGGTAAAAAAACTTCAGTGGTGTGGAAACATTATGCCCATATGGAAAAGATATATATAAATCTTATAAAGTTTATATCTGTCTTGTGTGAAACTTGTATGAAAAGCATATAAGAGTGAAAACAGATATAAGATCCCTTGAAAAATTATATAATGAAACTTGTATGTTTTGGATACTTACTAAAACAATGTATGAAAGTAATGAGAAAGTGGCCACTTTCATGAGTAAATCATATAAGTTTTTACTATTTCTTTTCCATATGGGTGGGTTCGCGGAGTCAGATGTGGATCAAGTAGACATAGGCTGTGTCCCAATTCAGGGTCTGCACGCTTGAAGTACGCATTTTAAGTGCGGTTACGTCACCGCCACGCGACGACTGCTGTCCCAATTCGAAGTGTACTTCAAATGCATACTCCAAATGCGCCATCGATTTCCCCAAATATCAAGCGTGGTCCGGTGCACGCTTCGTGGTCCCATATATCCCACAATTCATAGCGCGGCGGTGGGTGTGGAGAATTTTGCTGCAAAATACGGCAGAAGGGAGCGGCCGAAGAGGGGTTTTTTTCCCCCAAACTTTATTGAACGTATAAAGCGAACAGTCAGTCATTCCAGTTCAGTTTGTACAGTAGACATACAAGGCAAATAAGAGTAACAATATACAGTACAATGAAATAATAAGGATAAATAAAAAAAGAAAAAAAAAGGGGGGGGGGGATGTGACAGACTTCATAACAACTTTGTACTTGAAAGTTGTGACATCTCATTCGTTAAACATTTCTGAATGAATTTCCCTAATAAGATGGAGCGGCCGAAGAGTGAACTGTCAAAAGTACTGAATATGACGTCACTTATTTATGTGCGAATGTTTAATAATTAAAGTCAGTCATATATCCACAAACACAACAATCTGAAATATATATATCTGACAATACTATAATATTGGCCATATTATATTTACATTACCACAGTGAGATGACTTTAGTCTCATGAACAACATTAACTAATTGTTATTTACTAACTAATCTTAAATAACTGTTCAGCACAGAAATGAAGCCCAACAATCATGTTTTACAGTCCCGTGGTCTCAGCCTCAGATACTCAACTAATCAAAGTGATGTCATGACAAAAATGAATGACTAACAAAACATTTTTCTCCTTCATTTCTGTCAAACAAAGCTGTATGTTCCCTGTCTCGCGGTTAGTATCATGGTTGCTAGGCAACCTGAACAGCGCGACGAAGCGTATACCGTCCTATTTCACAAGCCTCTCACTTCTGCACTTCTCGTACTTATAGTATGCACCGTACGTAGTGCGCGTACTTCAAGCGTGCAGACCTTGAATTGGGACACAGCTATAGTGTGTAAACTTTGCTACAGTGTCGTAGCTGCACCACAGAGCAACACTGCAAAGTTCACTAAACATAGATGTTTACATTTTTCATTTATTTTTTATATTGCAAACATTTGCACTGTTATCAGTATTTGCACACTATTTTATATTATTTTTTGACAATCTTTAAAGTCATTATTCAATACATTGTTATTGTTAAATAAATATCGTCAAATAATCGAGATCTCAATTTCAGTGAAAATAACCGTGACTTATCACTTTTTGCCATAATCGAGCAGCCCTAGTTTGGAAAGCATGTAAATAGTTTGATATCAGTTTGAGAAAGATTTTTTTTTTTTTTTTTGTTCGTCCATGATTGCCAAGACTTGAGAGAACATTTTTCGAAAGTGAAATGTGGTTGTCCATAATAATTATATGTGTGGTTTGAGAGAAATTGATAAAATCCTGTTTACGTTTGATTTTTTTTTTCCCTTAAATTTTATATTTATGCAGGGTTCAACATAAAAAGTGGCCGAATCTTTGGAGCCAGTAATCATTAGTTTTTAATGATTAGTTTTTATTACCGTCAGTATTTTCACAATGAAATGCCAATGGAAATCAAACCACCCATATGGATTGTTTAAATGTAACAAAAAACTGTTTTGTTTGTTTGGTTGTTATTGTTTTTTAACTGCTTCCATCTACTTTTTACACGGCAGCAGCTTAGTAATTTAAGTAGAAGCTAAAATGGAAAATGGAAACTGTCTGCTTGCAGTTAAACTGATCTTTGTCCATCCAACGGCTGGAGCCATGGACTGGTCGCCAATCTGGCGCAGACTTAAAACACTCAAACCAGAGACAACCATTCACAGTCACACTTATGGGCAATTTAGAATCATCAATTAACCTAACCCCTATAACGGCATGCCTTTGGACTGTTGGAGAAAGCTGGAGTACCCAGAGAGTACCCACGCAAACACGGGGAGAACGTGTGAACTCCACACCGAAAGGCCCCAGGCACGTGGTAGAATCGAACTCAGGACCTTCCTGGTGTGAAGCAGCACTGCTAAACACTACCTGATAGTTCTCTAAATCTGTAAAAATTTCTTGTAAACTTGATGCAGGCTAACAGCTGCCTCTCTTTTAGAGCCTATGATGTATGATTTTCAAGACTGGTACAGATATTTAAAAATTTAATCGACCAATACTTTGTTGCTCAGTTAGATGAAGACAAAACAGATTCCCCTAACGTTTGTTATGTATATTTATTTTTAACTCCTTTACATGCATTTTACTTTACGTACTAACTGCAGTGGAAGTATCAGTCTGCTAATAAATGATGTTAGCAATAAATGATGTTATTTTTATGCGATAAGCTAACAGTACGTAAAGTAATTTTAATTGGCTTTATTTTGGGGGAATTTAAAGTGATCGACCTGCCCCAGTGGGGGGGTAACTGTTAACACTGTTATTGTTATGTAAGCTTTTGTAATTCATGTGGTATGACTGCAGCATGCCTTAGAGATGATCCCAAAAAACTGATCCATGAAGCTAGTTCGTGCATAAGAAGAAATTCTAAAGAAGGGTAAACCAAAAATAAGAAAAGGAGTAGGATTGTGTTAAGCGAATAAGATTAACTGCTGATCAAAATAATAGAGGTGGGAATCACCATACATCCCACGATACGATATTATCACAATACTTAACGCACAATACGATATTATTGCAATTTTTTAAAAATATTTTGCGATATTCAGATTCTGTACATAAAGGTAAACTTTATCAATATTCATTTTATCTAATATCAAAGTCTCGCACTCAGTCTTTCTCTCATTTCAGTCAGTTTTATTGTTGACAAACTTGAACGGTTTGTATTACAGTCTAGTCCAACTTAACTGAATGCAACCATCTGGTACAATTATAGCTATTCTGAACTATGCAATTTATGAAAACTATGCAGCCCCTTCAGCAACTGAAGAATTTGAAAGTAAATTAAAACAAAATATAATTTTACATTAAATAAAAAGGTTTTAAACTTAATTAAAATAAAACATGTCTTAAATTAAAATAAGTAAACTGTCATGTTTATTGCTGCCAAAAAAAAGTTAAATACATTTGGACAGTGAAGGAATGTCAGGATTCTTGCTCAGAAAAAGGATCAACATGCTCTGAAGTCAGAGCGTGTTCCAGTCCACAAAAACTTTTTTTGTAACAAAATATCGATTTCTGCTGTCCCTGTATCGATACATTATTAGCAAACAAAATATCACGATACTACACAGTATCGATTTTTTTCCCCCACCCCTACAAAATAATCATGCTTATGAATTTTTGTGTTGTAGAGTAGCTCTCGGTGGTTGGTAATTTAAAAGTGTTTGATTGAGATCAGGCCCATGATTTTACGAGTCTGCATCTTTCCAATTTGAGGGAATAATACAAGAGAGCATGCCTCAAAAAAACAGCATTTATAAAAGCCAAAGATGTCTTCAAATAGCAACGCTGCACTGGGCTCCTACAGGGAAGCATAATTCATTTTTCCCTCCAGTGTGAACCCAACGGTAGAAACGATGTCTTCTCTAGACTTAGACTTATGTTAAATTAGATTTTAACTATGCAACAGAGGTTTCTCCTTTTGCTGTCGTGTCTTTTCAGATAAACTGTGTATGTTTAACTGCCACCTCTTTCTTTTCTTTCTTTCTTTCTTTTTTTTTTTTTTTTAAACCGTTCTTCCTCTGTGGTGGTGTCACTGAGTTTGGTCTCAGTTATGAGTCAGCAGCACCAGCGGCTGAGAGGAAGCTTTGCATGGAGCTCCATCACTCACAGGCTCTATTCAGCCTGATTACCAGCTTTGACGGGCTTCTCCTACTGTCTGATAGGGAGACGGGGGGAAGCTGACAAAACTGCTGCAGTTTTTTTTTTTTTTTTTTTTCTTTATATAGACTTGAATGTTGAGGCAAGATTAAAGACCTGTTGTTATGAAAGCGGTTAGGATAAATGAAAGCATTTTCAACAATCAATTGCTGTGTAAACCTTCGTCTAATATTTAGGCGATTAAGCTACAGACTCCTAGTAAGGATACTGGTATTGGTTCTGGTACCAAACAGCTGATGTTGGTTTTCTTGCAGCGAGATGTTACTACTTCTAGTAGCCAGGCTTTCTTTGCATTAGCTCGCTTGACAAAACGTAAAACCCCAGTAAGAGTTAATGTGTATCACAATGCTGGTTATCACCTTTCTTTGTTAAGACCTTGATTATACTTTGCTACAGACATGGACCATTGGAGACTCGAGAGCTGAGCTATAATTCCTGTTCCATTTCTTAGAAGGTCGCAGAATAACTCAAGTTTTCTGGCTCAAGTTTCTGAGCTGCAAAGAGGAGTTCATCTTGTCAAGAACAGTCGTGTATTCATGAATTAATATTTTTTGTCTCCCTCTTGGTGAAGTCATTGATTTGTAATCTGTACATTAAAGCTTTGAAACTTTAAACTTGCTTTAAACATTAAAAGCTAGTCTTTTGCTTGCGGTCTGACTCCATCTCATAGCCTGAAGACCCAAAATTAACTACATTCTGGTCTACATCATGTTTGCAGACTGTTTGTGGATTTTGCTTGTATTAAAAGCACACTTCTTGTCATTCTGCATTTTTATTGGTCCACTATATGTATGTCACATTACAGCAAGCACCAAGGCTCCCCCGACGGGCATGCTTGCGCTGTTCTTTGACGGGTAACTGTCCTTGCATTGCGCAGTGGTGCTGTTGTTGTGTTGAAGGTGAAAGACCTTTAATAAAGTATGCACCTTGGTTTTACTATTACTTTTACTCAATATCCTACTCATAGACCAAGAACTCTTTATAATCTGTGGTCAACTATAATTCCCGGACTCTTAGTAGTACATTTACAATTGCTTTGGTCTCTGAATGATAGCAATAGTCATCATTAATGTCTGTGAAGGTTCTCAGTCATCCAGGTCATCGTAGTCAAAGGAGCTTGCAAAGAAAAGCATCTGGACTTCTTTAAGTTGCTTGAAGATGTTTCACCTCTCATCCGAGAAGCTTCTTCAGTTCTAAGGTCAAATGGTGGGGAGTCCCAGATTTAAACCTAGTGGGAGTGACCCCCCAAAGAGGGACAAAAGGACCCCCTGATGATCCTCTAATCGCCTGAGCCAAGGTGTGAAACTGGGTGTGGGTCACAATCAGCCAGGGTTTCTAATTTTGACCATAATTTACAAGGTCAAATTAGTGTTTTACTCAGTATGGCTTGAAATTGGTGTCTGAGCACATAAACTCATCAGGAAAATGTTTTCTGAGGTCACTCTACAGATGCAAGGGGTTTTCTTCCCCTAGACTTCTATAGGCAGTCCTCTTTGCAGAGTCAGAGAGTTCGCCTCCTAATGCTCATTAAATAGAATGCAGTTGTAAGACAAATCTGCATCGGCTTCACTTTTCAGAGCCAGGAGCTACAGATATCTCTTCCAGCTTTTTGGGTCAGGAACCAACTGATATCGACATATCAGAGTGGCCCCACCCTAATTTTAACTGTCCATTGAGCCACGAGAAATTATTTAGATATAACTGCAGAGTTTTGTTATTCCCTGTATTTCCCCGTATCGCCCCAAAGTAAATTAGAGTGCATCATGGGGGTTAAATTTCTTAAATTAGTTCTGAACAATAGGCTTTGTGGCTTAGATATTACCTTTTTACTCTCCCCTCCAAAAAGAGGGAGTATGTAATTAGTTCCGTTTGTCTGTCTGTGTTTTTGTTAGCAGTTTAGTCTTCACAGTTTACAAGATATAATTTTCAAATTTTATGTGATGGTAGATACCAACAACAGCTCAAGCTGATTTAATTTTCATGAAAATCAGGTCAAGGTGACACCAAATTTTAAAAAAACTTAAAAACTTTATATTACCCACAATTTCACAACAATATACTAGGCCTTCGGGTACATGAGTACCTGGATTGGGTAATTATTTGGCCTTGACCTTCATTGTTAGCACCCAAGGTAAAACTTAAACCTGGATACAAAAAATTTTTAAAAAATTAAAGAAGGAAACCATATCAAGTATAATGTTTCATGAACGGGCATGGGGAGGGCTGTACAACGGACTTTATCTTTTCAATGCAACGCCCTGCAGCTGAAGCCCTTGCCCTTCGGGGGAGTTGCGCTCTTGATGTGCTTTTGTTAACTAAGAAATCATTTTCTATTAGGGCTGTACGCCTGTTAAATATTTTTGATGTGTAATTCTTTGTTTCTTGTTCTTACACCTCTGTCTTTTCTCCTCTGCCCTCAAAGGAACCATGGGAATACCACTACCCAACTGCATTTGGGAACCAATATGTTGAACATGGTCCGCAACATGTCCGCCTGAGGGGAGCCTGTTCTGGGCGGTGAGAGACAAATGGTGAAAAATTAAAAGTAAAGCGACTCTCCCCTCAACGCACAGCCGATTCCTCACCCCAACCCCCCACCCCTCCTCCTTCTCCCCTCCTGAGTCGGATGGCTCCGAATGACGAGCTGCAGTAATGGAAGTCCACCCGCCGTTCAGCACCGTGGCCATGAAGCAGCTCAAAGGGTAGGGTCTGCCGTGAGCTCGCCTCACCCTACCCACCCTGCACCCCCATCCCCCATCAGCTCCACCTGAGAGCACACTCCCACTCTGAAGTGAATATTCATCATCCTGAACCCTCCCTCCTATCGCCACCTCGGCCACGGCTTTGGAAGACAAACATGACGCGCATTGCGAAGACACTGGTTGATGTCTGATATATATACCTCTGAGGTGTCGAGCGTAAAACCAGCGGAGCAATGAATGGCGGAAAGGACTGCGAGGCAGGAGATGAGAGGCAGGCCGTCCCTGTCCAGGTCCCCATTGGCTGGCAGCGCAAGACAGAGCATGGTGGAGGGGTCGTGTACATAAGGTAAGAAAATGAGATCAAAACCATCAGAGATTTCAAAGCAAACATGGCTACAGATTAAGAGAAATATATCTGTGAACCACTGCACATGTTCAGTACATTTAGACTGAAAGCTGTTTAATAAAATGTTTAAACTAATTATGGGCATGAATGTCATGATAATTTCTGGCTTTTAATGATTTCTTTAAGCTGTTCTTTGTTCTGGAATGATTGTATAGCATACATCTTTAATGACTTGATAAAACAAGTACTGGGTGCCCAAGTTTCAATTTATTTTGTATTTTCTCTAATCCACACACGGTCAAAAGTATATATAAATACAGGCTCTGTTATACTGTCTATATACTTGCATATATAGGGGATTTGGGAAGGCCATTTCAGAAACTTAGTTACATCTGAAATCCAAGTTTCATCCATCCACTTTTGATTTTTATCCACTTTGTGCAGTGCACCTTTACCACTGTCAGCAAAACAGGCCCAGAGAATGATGCTACCACCACCATGCTTGACAGTTGGTGCAGTGTTCTTGGGTTTGAAAGCCTCATCTTTACTCCAACTATAACTCAAGGCAACGATATAAGTTCAATCGTTGTCTTGCCACATAATAAACGTTAAAAAAAGAGGTCTATATTGGAGCAGGGGTTTCTTTCTCAATTGGCACCCTCTCTGGTGTTCCAGAGGTTTCCAGTTCATGTCAGGCTTGAACCTTGGTAGTTTCTGTGCTGTTTCTGAAGATCCTAGCCAATTTCCTGTGTGACAGTTTGGGTCTTTTTCCACATCTGAATAACTTGTACTTACAATTGTTTGAACTGATGATCTTCGAGTCTGCAGTTATTTAGACCTTCCTAACTTGTGTAAATCTACAATTCTCCTTCTTAGATCTTCAGTGAGTTCCTTAGACCAGCGGTCCGCAACCTTTTTTGCACCACGGCCCGGTTTATGTCTGACGACATTTTCACGGACATTCAAGGTGTCGCGCATAAATACAACAAAATAAAGCCAGTACCATTACCAAAAAAAGAAGATTTATTCATAAAACATGGAAAAAGACTCAGGGAAACAAAGTTAATGATAAAAACAATAAAAAATGACGATACAAAACCGATAAAAACCCTGAAAACCATAAATTTCACACCCGAGCCTCATCTCTCGCGGCACGGTACCAAATGACTCACGGATGAGGCCCAGGGGTTGGGGACCGCTACAATAGACTTCCCCCACTGTTCTGAGCATTTGTAAGTCCAATAAGGGCTGTTAAACAAATCCTTTCCGTGCTGCAAAGAAATTACCAGTTTTAGTCAATTGTGATCACTAAAAAGAAAAAGCCAAGTTGAGACATCATAGAACCTTCAGCACCACTTATTAAAAGATTTTGAGCCTGTATGTATATGTTTGAGCCTGTGTGGATTATTAAAAAAATCCAAACTTGTTTTGCCCCAAATTACCATGACAGTCATGTTCTTAATGAGTGTATGTGTGGGGCTAAATGGCTGAAAGTCTAACCCCTGGCGTCCACCAATCGAGTATCAGTCTTTTTAAATCAATCTTAAATTGCATCATTTTGTTCCTATAAGAGTCAAGAAGAAATGAAAATTGTCGCCACATCTATCAGCTCATTATTACCACTAGTCTATATTAGGGCTGCACGATTAATCGTTAGAAAATCGCGATCTCGATTCATACTTATGTGCGATCTCATTTCCAAATGACAATGATTTTTTAAAAAAAGAAAAAAAAAAGACGGCGATTGTACCGCATTTTGGTCCGGGACGTAATCTGCATGAAAACAAGCGCTCACTCTTCCTGCTCAACAAATGACAAGGGCGGAGCCTTATACTACGTGATACAGAAGCTGTGCCATGTGATGCTAAAATTAGCAGGGAAAAAACAACGGAGAGCACGTCAGGGATGACGAGAAAGTGACAGGAGAAAATCTGTCCCGGTCAACCACCCAAACATCAACAACGGGAACCTTATACAGCGCTTCCCCATACCTGTCGAACTCCCGCAGGCACAAAGAAATTACGGAGGCTATCACTTATCACCTGACCAAAGATATGGCTCCCATCAACACTGTGCAGAACGAGGGATTTAGGAAAATGATCAACACCCTAGACAAACGCTACACAGTGCCGTCCCGCAACTATTTTTTTCTATTGTTGCACTACCTGCTCTATACACGCAGCGTCGAGCAATGGTGGAGACAGAATTTCAAGCAGTACAACATTTTGCAGCAACAACAAAACGTGAGACATTTGTTGTTTTTATGTTTATTTATTGTTTTTATGTTCAGTCTCAACTGTTACGAAGTTGATGTGCAGTTAATAAGTGCAATAAATATTTATACTGGAAAAGAAAATCGTGAGAGAATCGTGATCTCAATTCTAAGCCAAAAAATCGTGATTCTCATTTCATGCAAATCGTGCAGCCCTAGTCTATATCATGACTAAAAGTGTGTTCACGAACAACGGAGGTGATTGATGTCATGTATCAAAGGTAAGCGTCAGGTTTTGGTCCCAGTCATTTGAATTCAAAAAGCACCCAGCAGGCTTGTTTACTGTGCACACAGGGTAGAGTTTCTCTAACTGATCGATGAGCAGAAGCATGGCAACTCTTTGATGATGATGCTTCCTGTGTCCAGTCACAGTCACCTGATTTAGTTTCCATTTGGCATGAACTAGACACACAAATTTCTCCACTGATCAGCCCACGGACACAGGTAAGCTGCAGACAGTGAAATGACTAACAAAGCGACTGCTACTCGTCGGTCTCCTCCGATGAGTCGAATCCTTGTAGGCTGTGACTTGGTGTCCTTCCCGGCACGTGCGCTCACCAACCACAATGAACCGAAGCAGTTGGCTGGTGTCAGGTTTATTTTGGGTGTTGGAAAGAATCCTGTCTGTGACCGTGGCCTGATACTGTCACAGCACACTTGTATTTGCTGATGTTCTTTTACATTTGAAAGCATGCTTTTGCTTCAGGGATGACTCCTTTTATTATTACATGGGCCACATGCAGGCTAATTTTATCTCAAGCTGCCGCGACTAGTAAGAACATTGCATAATAACCTATATGTCTAAGTTTCTCCTTTCTTTAACCAGTGTAAAGATACAAAGGCATATTAGGCCTAGATTAAAAACAATTATCACCCAGAAACCGAATTTGTCCTGTGCATGTGTTCCATCCTTTCACAATAAAAGTACTTGATTGCGTAGCTTCTGTACACAAAATGGCTCACAGAAGTGTACTGAAGTATTAGATACACTTTGCATAATGTGTGCCTCCAGAACTGCCATAATGCTTCATGTCATAGATTAAACAAGGCACTGGAGAATTTGATCCATATTCAGAGATGCTCTTCTGCACATCTGGGTTGTAATGAGTAGTTGTTTGAGTTACTGCTACCTTCCTGTGAGCTTGAAACAGTCTGGCCTTTCTCCTCTGACCTCTGACATCAACAAGATATTTTCTCCCAGAGAAATGCCGCTCACTGGATAATTTCTGTTTTTTAGGTCATCTTCTCTAAACTCTAGTGATGGTTTCTGAAATACCCAGACCAATAACCTTGCCACATTAAGTCACTTAAATCACCTTTCCTTTACCATTATGATGCTCATGTTGTCCTGACTATGCCTAAATGTAGCAAAAAAGGGGAAGCACATTATTAAGACAACCACATTTTCACAATTTTCCTTGAGGAAAGACAAATGAAGAGAAAGTAAATGACAATAATGACTGGGATGTGCTCCTGAGCCCACATGGTGAGGACATAGAGGGGGCGACACACTGTCTTACAGACTACCTCAACTTTTGTGTGGACACGGTCGCCCCTGCTAAGACAGTACGGTGTTATCCTAATAACAAACCGTGGGTAACACAGGAAGTCAAAGCTGTCCTCAACATGAAGAAGAAGGCTTTCAGGAGCAAAGTGAAGGAGGAGATGAAAGCAGCACAGCGGGAGGTGAAACGCTGCCTGAGGGAAGCAAAGGACACCTACAGGAGGAAGGTGGAGCAGAAGTTGGAGAGGAACAATATGAGGGAGGTCTGGAATGGTGTGAAAACCATCACAGGCCACAACACCAAGAAAAGCACAGTGGGGGGGACTGTGGAGAAGGCAAACGAACTCAACAACTTCTTCAACAGGTTTGACCAGCCCACAACCCCCCCACCCTCACCCTCACCTTCACTACAGAGTCCAATCCCCACTCTCCTACCTCCCTCGCTTCCCCCCCTTCCTGACACCATGACACCCCCCTCCTCCAATCCCTCTCTCAGCAGCAAGACATCTCCCCCCCTCCCCTCCTCCCAAACATCTCCCAGTGTCACAGTGGATCAGGTCAGGAGACAACTGAGGAAGCTTCGCCCCAGAAAGGCAGCAGGCCCAGACAAGGTGTGTCCTAGGATGTTAAAGGCGTGTGCTGCTGAACTTGGGGAGCCGCTACAACGAGTCTTCAACCTCAGTCTGCGACTGGGGAGAGTGCCCGCCCTATGGAAGACATCCTGCATCGTCCTGGTCCCCAAAAAGAACCGGCCCAATGAGCTGAATGACTTCCGACCGGTGGCACTGACGTCACATCTTATGAAGACTCTAGAGCGGCTCTTCCTCAACCTCCTCCGACCACAGGTACAACATGCCCAGGACCCACTACAGTTTGCATACAAGGCAGATGTCGGAGTGGAGGATGCCATCCTGTACCTCCTACACAGAGCCCACTCACACCTGCATGGGGGAAAAGGCACGGTCAGGATCCTGTTTCTTGACTTTTCCAGTGCCTTTAATACCATCCGGCCCTGTATGCTTCAGGAAAAACTGAACAGGATGGAAGTGGACCCCTGCCTGGTGGCTTGGATCTCCGACTACCTCACCGACAGACCACAGTACGTCAGGCTGAAGGACATCACGTCTGACACAGTGGTCAGCAGCACAGGAGCACCACAGGGAACTGTGCTGTCCCCTCTTCTCTTCACCCTGTACACCTCTGACTTCTGCTACAACTCTGAATTATGCCACATTCAGAAGTTTGCAGACGACACAGCCATCATGGGGTGTATCTGGGATGATCAGGAAGAGGAGTACAGAAGTCTGGTGAGGAACTTTGTCGCATGGAGTCACACAAACCACCTGCAACTCAACACCTCAAAGACTAAGGAACTGGTTGTGGACTTCGGGAGGTCCAGAGAAGGTCCACTGCCAGTTCAGATAGAGGGGGAGGAGGTGGAGGTGGTCAACAAGTACAAGTACCTCGGGCTGTGGGTGGACAATAAACTGGACTGGTCATGCAACACAGAGCACCTGTATAAAAAAGCCCAAAGCCGACTGTACTTCCTCAGGAGGCTGAGGTCTTTTAACATCTGCAGGAAGCTCCTGAGGATGTTTTACCAGTCAGTGGTTGCTGGAGTACTTTTCTATGCTGTGGTGTGCTGGGGGAGCAGCACAGCAAATAAGGACTCATCCAGGCTGGAGAAACTGATCAGGAGGGCTAGCTCTGTGGTCGGCATGAAGCTGGACACTCTGGTGACAGTGGCAGAGAAAAGGACATTAAAGAAACTGATGGACATTATGGACAATGCCAGGCATCCTCTGCACACGGCCATTAACAACCAGAAGAGTCTGTTCAGTGACAGGTTGCTTCTCCCAAAGACAAGAACTAACAGACTTAAAAACTCCTTTGTCCCACACGCCATCAGACTGTTTAACTCCTCTCTGGAGGGGAGAGGGAGGGGAAACAGGAGGACAAAGGAGGGGGGAACAACTAAGCTGTAGTGCCTCTTCACCTCACTGTACAATACCTTGTGCAATACTTTTTGTAAATAGTCAACAGTGCAATAGACCTCAATACTTGAAATGTGCAATTCACTTGTATTTTTATTTTTTATTCCTATTTATTCTATTTATCCCCTTCATATATTTTATTTATATTGTCTCTGTATTTATATATATGTGTGTGTGTGTGTGTGTGTGTGTGTATATATATATATATATATATATATATATTCTGTAACTTCTGTCGGTGCTGTGCTTTTTTGGAAATCGAATTTCCCAGAGGAACCCACCCGAGGGATTAATAAAGTTCTATCTAATCTAATTATTTTCTGTCTTCATGTAAAGTGCATATATATTGTTCAGGTCAGGTGTTTTAATACATGTAGATGGAGATTATTCCTCCGCGGTTGATTTCATGCTAACTACTATCCAAAAACAGTCTGAAGGAGCTGCTAACCTGCCTCAGAGAAGGGGAAAAAAAAGTTTGTGTCCATCGTGTTTCTTTTCTTCTTCCACGTTAACACTAAAGATCAGTGTTCAGGAGCTCCAGTCTAAAAATGTTGAATCTTATTTCAAACGGGTGTTTCAGCAAGCTTCCCAGAAGGAGCATTTTTGCTGTGGATCATTGCCAGCTTCAGCTTCAGCCTCACCTTGTTGTTGTTCTCTGTGTGCAGTCCCAGTGGCTCGGTGCTGTCCAGCTTGGAGCAGGTGAGGACCTACCTGCTGACAGATGGAACCTGCAAATGCGGCCTGGAGTGCCCACTCATCCTCCAAAAGGTATATTTATTTATTTATTTGTTTTCTTTTGGCTCTGATTAAAACACAGTGAGATTTTTACAGCTGCTCCAATCTGAGCTCCAGATGATTCGCTATTTAGAGATTAAGATGGAGGAGCCAATCTGCGACGGAAATTAAAATTCTGTTGTCCACAAATTACGGCTAAACAAGGACCCCTAAATTTAAACTGGTGTGTGGTGTTTGTTTGTACAGGCTCCTTTCAGAGCTCTAATCATCAGGCAACTTGAGTGTACAGTGATAACTGCTGTTTCCTTTATTTACAGTAGAGATTTAATGTAACACCATCACAGTTTTCAGTTATTGTTATGCAGAAAGGAAAAACACAAACTGTATAAGCAAAAATTACATTTATTTATACAAACTGTCAGTTTTATCCTATTAAACAAAATCACAAGTTAAATCTCATCTTTGGCATTTTTTGGGCCGTTATTTTACAGTGCAGTATAAACACAGAATGGACAGGAAAGCAGGAGGCATATATAGCACTGCTACATATGCCTCTTTTCCACTAGTACCTTCTCCACTCAATTCTACTCTGTTTCAGTCGTTTTCCATTACAATTCAGTGCTTTGGGCTGTTAAAGCAACACTGCCAAAAGACCCGTCATGTCATTTGTATATGCAACAAAAACAACACAAAAATGTAGGATGTGGTAGGTATAAAGGTGATGGTGTGCCTGCTGCTAAACCGAAAGTAAGCATCTTCACTTCGTCACTGGACCACGGTGTTTGTGCAGCCATTGGCAATAAGTGAGGTGGTTGGCAACCAGTTTTTAGGCCACTCCCTAGAGTGGACACTCCCCACACTCTTATTTTGAAAGTTCACTTGCTGCTAAACCATTAGCATCCAGTCTTTCCAGTTTTCCTTACCGATAATGCCAATTAGGCGGTTGTTTTGGTGGTCCCCTATACTGGGCTCAAAATGGAAGAGTTGGGAGTCTACGGGATGAGAAACTCCAAAAACTACTTTGTTATGTATGGTCACAAAGTTTCTACTTTAGAGTCTTCTAGTTTCCTTTCAGGACCACTGCCTCTATTGTCTGCTCTGACAGCTTTGAATGGTGGTTCTGAAGTTTTATTCTTCAAAGTGTGCAGAGACTCAAATCAGTGTGGCTTAGAGTGAATTGCAGGAGTGAAATTATAAAAGAGTATACAGGAAAAGCTCTCCTGTAGCATAATCCTCTCCTATTTCATACTTAGGATGTATGAAATGAACCCAAGCTGACCCACTGATCTCTGTAGGACCAAACTACAAATGTTGGGGTTATGTGAGGCGTCACATTACACGGGGTAATCTGACCGATTATCCTTCCTGATGCTAAATTTGTCCCCAACACTCCACACCATTATCAGAATGATTTTGTAGCTGCACGTCTTCCCTTATGAGTGCCCCCCTCCCTGCTGTCTTCTTAGTATCTGAAAATGAAGATGCAAATATTTTTTAAGACTCATTTTCTGGTCTTAAACATTAGTTCAATTTTACATCTTAACCGTCTTAAGATGTGGGATATCACATATCTCATATCATGAGGTGCTTGGGAGAGCCGCTGCCTCCATGTTTATCTGCGATTTAGTCTATGTACATCACAGCCTGTGCTGTTAAGACAGCCCCAAGAGATGATGAGCGTGAGGAAAATATAGTGTGCTGCCAGACCTGGATGTGATTTACATAATATTCAGGGGTGGTCACGTGGCTTGGGGAAGCAGCTTCCTGGCCTCAAAACTGATCCTCACCATCCTTATTCTGGGCCCACAGCATGCTTTCTTTTCTTTCTTTTTTTTCTTTTCCTTTTTTTGTGGGGAGCTCTGATTAGTTGCAAAGCGTGATAATAAGCTTACTGTTATCTGTGAATCCATGATCACAGGAGATCCCAGTTTTCTCTTGAAAGAATTGCAGTTGCTCTAGAAGCCCACGGGTGACTGGATGGATGGGTGGATATCTATGTTTCTGTGTGCACTGATCTAAGAGGACTGTTTAAGCAGGGTTTTTCATGCGTACTGATTTTGCACAGGTATGTCAAGGAAAAATACTATTTGATATTCACAGGAATTTCTTGGACGATTCCTTGAAGATCCTTCCCCAGCCACTCTCGGATGACTGGGCATTGTTGTGGCATGCTGGCTTTACCTGAGGCCTGCACTCTGAAGCAGGATTTGGGCGCAGTGAGGAAATTTCAGTGTTAGGAAGATGAAGGTTTACTTCTCATAACTATAGTAACCTATGCTGGAGAATTAAGCTGCTCCTTAGCAAGCTTTGTTTAAGATTTGACATTAACGGGTATGAAATCAGCTTGCACTCACCAGTAATTTCTCTGGAAAATGGTGTCATCATTCCTAAAAGATCCCTCTGGGCAAACAAGGGCAGTTGTTGACCTTTTATTAGCGTTGCGAATAGCCTCAAACACCAGTGTTTGTCGTTCACATTAAAAAAAAAAAGAAGTTTCGAAATATTAACCTTTAGTGTAATGAAAACAACTCTGTTTCGTGCTACAATCAGACTGAGGAAAACAGTGATTGCAGACCTGCAGTATTAATAAAATTATAGCAGCCATAGGTGTTCTACACCCTTTCTTTTATATAGTGATACAATCGGAATACAACCAGTTACATTTAGTCCCCTACTGCAAAGAGTTGCGTTGCAGGAAGTAGTTGTCAGTCTGCACTCGTTTTTACAGACTGACTCAGATTGATTATAGTATTTAGACTTCTGCCGGAAATGTACGTCCTAACTTACAACATAACTGAAAATCCTATGCTGTAACCTGAGTTGCACCTCCCAAGAAATGTGTTGGATTGAAGCAGCCAACAACTATTGTGAGCAACCTGTTCTGCACCGTTAGCTCCTCCTGTGCATTTCCAGCTACAGTTTTTTATTTATCAATGAGACAAACAATCATCACCTCAGTTTAAAGAATAATAATCAATGTAAATATGGAGTTCCTACTGGGAGATTGCTGAAACTACTGAAATGGACATTAGAATTTTATGAAGAAGTTAAAAAGCAAACAAAAAAAAAAAGAAAACCTGGCTCTGCAAAGACTCCCTGCAGAAGTGAAACTCAGGCATATGTTGGCAATCGGACTGTGTTTATAAATTATTTGGCAGTTGTTTGCAAACCTTCACCAATCTGAGGGTGATTGCAGTCAATCTGAGTTGGACTGTGATTGTTTGAAGACAGGTTGCCTGTATAGTGATCTTGAGATTGAAAGTGTTGCCCAGAGGTTGCATGCTCAACTCCTGGATGACAAGTTAGCTCTTTTACTAGTCATGAGAAGACTGCTTGCTCTGATGTGACTGGAACCTTAATGATAGAGGTCCCAGTTGATCTCTGCTGTCAGGTTTTTTTTTTCCTGGATACAAATAGGCTAAACTTTAGTATTACAGCAGCACCTTTTTAGTCGTACTGACCAAAGCACTTAAAGCTCTCTCACATTCACACGGTGCTTTTAATGCGCTTCACTCTCACTCGCAGTCTGCTGAGCTGTCTGCAGCAGCTGTGCTGGTTTCAGTCTGCTTTATGTCGTTTTATATCAGTTTTATCTTCCTTTGTAAAACCAGTTGTTGTGCTGCCAGTGCACTTCACTTTTTTTCTCATTGGGGAGGTGCTCAACCTTTGTGTGACCGCTTGACCCGATTGATAATGTGTTGATAAATAAAGACAGATATGAAAAAGGCATCCTGGGTATGGTGAATTTGATTAACAGTGTATATGATATACAGTGGGGCAAAAAAGTATTTAGTCAGCCACCGATTGTGCAAGTTCCCCCACCTAAAATGATGACAGAGGTCAGTAATTTGCACCAGAGGTACACTTCAACTGTGAGAGACAGAATGTGAAAAAAAAATCCATGAATCCACATGGTAGGATTTGTAAAGAATTTATTCGTAAATCAGGGTGGAAAATAAGTATTTGGTCAATAACAAAAATACAACTCAATACTTTGTAACATAACCTTTGTTGGCAATAACAGAGGTCAAACGTTTACTATAGGTCTTTACCAGGTTTGCACACACAGTAGCTGGTATTTTGGCCCATTCCTCCATGCAGATCTTCTCGAGAGCAGTGATGTTTTGGGGCTGTCGCCGAGCAACACGGACTTTCAACTCCCGCCACAGATTTTCTATGGGGTTGAGGTCTGGAGACTGGCTAGGCCACTCCAGGACTTTCAAATGCTCCTTACAGAGCCACTCCTTTGTTGCCCGGGCGGTGTGTTTTGGATCATTGTCATGTTGGAAGACCCAGCCTCGTTTCATCTTCAAAGTTCTCACTGATGGAAGGAGGTTTTGGCTCAAAATCTCACGATACATGGCCCCATTCATTCTGTCCTTAACACGGATCAGTCGTCCTGTCCCCTTGGCAGAAAAACAGCCCCATAGCATGATGTTTCCACCCCCATGCTTCACAGTAGGTATGGTGTTCTTGGGATGCAACTCAGTATTCTTCTTCCTCCAAACACGACGAGTTGACTTTATACCAAAACGTTCTACTTTGGTTTCATCTGACCACATGACATTCTCCCAATCCTCTGCTGTATCATCCATGTGCTCTCTGGCAAACTTCAGACGGGCCTGGACATGCACTGGCTTCAGCAGCGGAACACGTCTGGCACTGCGGGATTTGATTCCCTGCCGTTGTAGTGTGTTACTGATGGTGACCTTTGTTACTTTGGTCCCAGCTCTCTGCAGGTCATTCACCAGGTCCCCCCGTGTGGTTCTGGGATCTTTGCTCACCGTTCTCATGATCATTTTGACCCCACGGGATGAGATCTTGCGTGGAGCCCCAGATCGAGGGAGATTATCAGTGGTCTTGTATGTCTTCCATTTTCTGATGATTGCTCCCACAGTTGATTTTTTCACACCAAGCTGCTTGCCTATTGTAGATTCACTCTTCCCAGTCTGGTGCAGGTCTACAATACTTTTCCTGGTGTCCTTCGAAAGCTCTTTGGTCTTGGCCATGGCGGAGTTTGGAGTCTGACTGTTTGAGGCTGTGGACAGGTGTCTTTTATACAGATGATGAGTTCAAACAGGTGCCATTCATACAGGTAACGAGTGGGGGACAGAAAAGCTTCTTACAGAAGACGTTACAGGTCTGTGAGAGCCAGAGATTTTCCTTGTTTGAGGTGGCCAAATACTTATTTTCCACCCTGATTTACGAATAAATTCTTTACAAATCCTACCATGTGAATTCATGGAATTTTTTTTCACATTCTGTCTCTCACAGTTGAAGTGTACCTCTGGTGCAAATTACTGACCTCTGTCATCATTTTAAGTGGGGGAACTTGCACAATCGGTGGCTGACTAAATACTTTTTTGCCCCACTGTATATGTATATATGACAGAAAATGGGGAATAAAACCAATAAAATGGCTAACAATAAAGGCCATTGCATGAGAGCACAGAAACATGGTGCAAAACGTAAATTAATTAAGCAAAAAGATTGTGAGTAAACTTAAACTACTTAGAACTGAAGAAGCTTCTCAGATGAGAGGTGAAACATCTTCAAGCAACTTAAAGAAGTCCAGACGCTTTTCTTTGCAAGCTCCTTTGATGATTGTGAGTAAACAAGCAAAACAATGATCAAGTCAGTTCAGTGACTTCTATCCACTTTTATTTATCTCCTCAGGTGTTCAACTTCGACCCCGGGGCAGCTGTCAAACAGAGGACAGCGGAGGATGTGAAAGCAGACGAAGATGTCACCAAACTCTGCATTCACAAGAGGAAGCTGCTGGCTGTCGCCACACTGCACAAGAGCATGGAGACGCACCCGCCTCTGGCACTGACCAGTTCAGGAGGAGGTACGAGTATACGTTACAGCTCTGAAACCATTTGTCAGGACACTTGGAAGTTAGCTCCAATAAATCCAAATGAAAGAGGACAGTGTTGATGTAATTTACGTCCTAGTTTTGGAAAATATCAGTGAGTTTGGTAAGTAATTTATCCATTGTAGAAGTTCAAAATTCTAGCTGAACTTATACACAATAAGCAAATGAAATATTTGGAGGTTTTCAGGCCTTTCACGTTGCCTCTGTGATATTCTGTCAAATCCACTCACTTTTATTTGAACTCGAAAATAAAGACAATCATAAATACTTAAAATTACCGTCTATTCATATATAAATCATACTTTAAGATGTATAAAACAGAGAAAAAGAAGAGAGAGGGAGATGCAGAGAGAAATTTATTGACACAAACTTGGAAGTAATAGATATAGAGTAATATGAAAATAATCAAGAAATCACCTATCTGTTTTGTGTCTGCTAATGGTCAATCCACCTTTACAGTTGTACTACTGAAAGTCAGTTATATGTAAGATTAAAAAGGTGTGTGTTTAAGAGCTTTTTAGATTATTCTCAGTTTGTATTATTAGGGAGTCCAGCATAGCGAGCACCACAATAATCTGGTTCATTTGAAGTGAATGCACAAGTGTTTCATAATCACGTTGAGTTAGGAATTAAGAGATAAGATAAGATAAAACTTTATTAATCCCTCGGGTGGGTTCCTCTGGGAAATTCGGTTTCCAAAAGCACAGCACCGACAGAAGTTACAGAGTTACAGAATATTTTTATATATATATATATATATATATATATATATATATATATATATATATATATACATACACACACACACACATATATATAAATACAAGGACATATATAAATAAAATATACGAAGGGGATAAATAGAATAAATAGGAGTAAAAATAAAAATACAAGTGAATTGCACATTTCAAGTATGGAGTCTATTGCACCGTTGACTATTAACAAAAGTATCGCACAAAAGGTATTGCACAGTGAGGTGAAGAGGCACTACAGCTTAGTTGTTCCCCCCTCCTTTGTCCTCCTGTTTCCCCTCCCTCTCCCCTCCAGAGAGGAGTTAAACAGTTTGATGGCGTGTGGGACAAAGGAGTTTTTAAGTCTGTTAGTTCTTGTCTTGGGGAGAAGCAACCTGTCACTGAACAGACTCTTCTGGTTGTTAATGGCCGTGTGCAGAGGATGCCCAGCATTTTTCCTTATTTTCCAGCAGTTTTTTTAGTGTCCTTTTCTCTGCCACTGTCACCAGTGTCCAGCTTCATGCCGACCACAGAGCTAGCCTTCCTGACCAGTTTCTCCAGCCTGCATGAGTCCTTCTTTGCTGTGCTGCTCCCCCAGCACACCACAGCATAGATAAGTACTCCAGCAACCACTGACTGGTAAAACATCCTCAGGAGCTTCCTGCAGATGTTAAAAGACCTCAGCCTCCTGAGGAAGTACAGTCGGCTTTGGGCTTTTTTATACAGGTGCTCTGTGTTGCATGACCAGTCCAGTTTATTGTCCACCCACAGCCCGAGGTACTTGTACTTGTTGACCACCTCCACCTCCTCCCCCTCTATCTGAACCGGCAGTGGACCTTCTCTGGACCTACCGAAGTCCACAACCAGTTCCTTAGTCTTTGAGGTGTTGAGTTGCAGGTGGTTTGTGTGACTCCATGCGACAAAGTTCCTCACCAGACTTCTGTACTCCTCTTCCTGATCATCCCAGATACACCCTATGATGGCTGTGTCATCTGCAAACTTCTGAATGTGGCATAATTCAGAGTTGTAGCAGAAGTCAGAGGTGTACAGGGTGAAGAGAAGAGGGGACAGCACAGTTCCCTGTGGTGCTCCTGTGCTGCTGACCACAGTGTCAGACGTGATGTCCTTCAGCCTGACGTACTGTGGTCTGTCGGTGAGGTAGTCGGAGATCCAAGCCACCAGGCAGGGGTCCACCTCCATCCTGTTCAGTTTTTCCTGAAGCATACAGGGCCGGATGGTATTAAAGGCACTGGAAAAGTCAAGAAACAGGATCCTGACCGTGCCTTTTCCCCCATGCAGGTGTGAGTGGGCTCTATGCAGGAGGTACAGGATGGCATCCTCCACTCCGACATCTGCCTTGTATTCAAACTGTAGTGGGTCCTGGGCATGTTGTACCTGTGGTCGGAGGAGGTTGAGGAAGAGCCACTCTAGAGTCTCCATAAGATGTGACGTCAGTGCCACCGGTCGGAAGTCATTCAGCTCATTGGGCCGGTTCCTTTTGGGGACCGGGACGATGCAGGATGTCTTCCATAGGGCGGGCACTCTCCCCAGTCGCAGACTGAGATTGAAGACTCGTTGTAGCGGCTCCCCAAGTTCAGCAGCACATACCTTTAGCATCCTAGGACACACCTTGTCTGGGCCTGCTGCCTTTCTGGGGCGAAGCTTCCTCAGTTGTCTCCTGACCTGATCCACTGTGACACTGGGAGATGTTTGGGAGGAGGGGGGTGGAGATGTCTTGCTGCTGAGAGAGGGATTGGAGGAGGGGGGTGTCATAGTGTCAGGAAGGGGGGAAAGCGAGGGAGGTAGGAGAGTGGGGAGAGGACTCTGTAGTAAAGGTGAGGGTGAGGGTGGGGGGGTTGTGGGCTGGTCAAATCTGTTGAAGAAGTTGTTGAGTTCGTTTGCCTTCTCCACAGACACACACTGTGCTTTTCTTGGTGTTGTGGCCTGTGATGGTTTTCACACCATTCCAGACCTCCCTCATATTGTTCCTCTCCAACTTCTGCTCCACCTTCCTCCTGTAGGTGTCCTTTGCTTCCCTCAGGCACCGTTTCACCTCCTGCTGTGCTGCTTTCATCTCCTCCTTCACTTTGCTCCTGAAAGCCTTCTTCTTCATGTTGAGGACAGCTTTGACTTCCTGTGTTACCCACGGAAGTATTATTAGGATAACACCATGCCGTCTTAGCAGGGGCGACTGTGTCCACACAAAAGTTGAGGTAGTCTGTAAGACAGTGTGTCGCCCCCTCTATGTCCTCACCATGTGGGCTCAGAAGCACATCCCAGTCTGTGGTGTCATAGCGGTCTCTCAGAGCATCCTCCTTTTCTGGGGTCCATCTCCGGATGGAGCGCGTTGTGACAGGCTGCCTTTGGACGAGGTGTGTGTATTGTGGCTGTAGGTAAACCAGGTTGTGGTCTGACTTCCCTAGTGGGGGGAGGGGGGTGGCTCTGTATGCATTGCTCACATTAGCATACAGTAGGTCAATTGTCCTGTTGCTCCTTGTGGGACAATTCACAAACTGGTGAAAAGCAGCCAGAGTAGAGTCCAGTGTGGCATGATTAAAGTCTCCAGATATAATAATGAAAGCCTCGAGGTTTTGTGTCTGAAGTCTTGCTTTGACTGTGTGTATTTTCTCACAGGCAGCTGCTGCGTCGGCCCTCGGAGGGATGTAAACACACACACAGATCACATGACTGAACTCCTGAGGTAGATAATATGGCCGCAAGCTAACAGCTAGCAGCTTCAGGTCCGGGCGGCATACCGAAACTTTAACGGAGACGTGTCCAGGGTTACAGTATCTGTTGTTAACGTAGACAATGAGTCCCCCACCTCTGCTTTTTCCGCTGGCCTGCGTGTCCCTATCGGCTCTCACGGATGTGAAACCGCATAGGTCTACGTTAGCCTGTGGCGTTAGCTCGGTTAGCCACGTCTCCGTGAAGATAAACAAGCTACACTCACGGTAAGCTACACTCTGTAACGAGTTCACGTTGCCCATTATCACTGTCGGGATTGATGGTTTGAATCGCCTCCGGTGATCCGCTCTCCTCGCTCCAGCTTTGCAGCCTCTGTAGCTCCTCTTTATCTCAGCCGGGATGTTGTGTCGCATGCCGATCTGTCCCTTTGTTCTTAGTGCCAGCAGCTCCCTCTCGAATAGATGAAGGAGCTGGTTCCAGAAGTTTTAAAAAGTGCATTAATTCAATTCAATTCAATTCAATTTTATTTATATAGCGCCAAATCACAACAAAAATCGCCTCAAGGCGCTTCATAGATACAGAGAAAAACCCAACAATCATATGACCCCCTATGAGCAAGCACTTTGGCGACAGTGGGAAGGAAAAACTCCCTTTTAACAGGAAGAAACCTCCGGCAGAACCAGGCTCAGGGAGGGGCGGTCATCTGCTGCGACCGGTTGGGGTGAGAGAAGGAAGACAGGATACAAGACATGCTGTGGAAGAGAGACAGAGGTTAATAACAAGTATGATTCAATGCAGAGAGGTCTGTTAATACATAGTGAGTGAGAAAGGTGACTGGAAAGGAAAAACTCAATGCATCATGGGAATCCCCCGGCAGCCTACGTCTATCCGGTTGTTCAGTGATGACGCGACGAATCTTACTTCCGGGTCTAAAGTAGTCTGCGTTTAATATGGCTTTTGTGTTGTTAACATGTTTAATGTTATGTATTTTCTTCTATTTGATCTCAAAAAGCTCCTAAAACAGTCAGTGATCACTGTTGACCTCCCTCGGCTTTTATTACCGCTAATCATTTATTTAAGCTCAGTTTTTAAAACCTTAGGATGTAACTACAGCCCAGCCCATGCAGCAGTATATGAATGACTAACCTCGTATTGTGGATGGATTATCTCAGTTGTTCTCCTGGCTGAAGTTTGGTCCTTTTACAGCATCCTGCCATGCGATTACATTTGTTCCTGACCACCGAGAACACTCACGTTAACTTTTATCGAGTGGAAAAAAAGTTAGCTTGTTTATATTATGCTAACATAGCTGTGTCGCTAGCGGTCACGTAGCACATCATTATATACCAGCTAGCCCAACTTCAGTAACCCTACAAACATCACTGCTGTTTAGTTTTCTGTCTTCATTTATGCTGGAAGTGATAACAGAGCTGTACGTTTTAATTTGTTTCCAAAACCCCGCAGTCAGGACATGCTAGCGAGCTAACTTCCTGTTAACTTCTAACTCCGTTAAATGTCATAAATTCCGTTTTCATGGATGCCTGGATGTTAAACTCAATTGTTACACCTGGTAGAGCAGAACGCTGATCATTTTATTAAAGATGAAAGACTTTAGACAGTTTTTCAACTCTCAGTAATGCCATAGTGATCGTTTGATATATGGACCTGCAGCGGAGTTTAGACCCAGACACGGCTAGTGACGTCAGACTGAACAACCGGATTGCAGCATAACTAAGGGAGGAGCATTATCCATCTTGTATCACTATATCTAAGAGGTATAAGTAGAGTAACTAGAGGAAGGTGAAATAAAGTTTTAAAGCCTAGTCTAAAAAAAGTTAAAGTTAAGAAAAAGGTGTGGTGTTGCAGAGCTACTTGGAAAGGCTGCCGTCACTTCAGCGCCATCTTGTATATGTTGTATATAATTGTCTTATTCTAGCGATATTTCCAAGAAGGAAGAAGGCTCTCTTGGTAAATAACTTGCCAGCCTATTAAAGTCCTACATTTTGAGTTAAACTACACATGGAGGTGAATAATAGTTACTTTCTTCTTCTGACTAATGTTTTCTCCAAGCTGTTGGTCCTGGTTTAACTCAGACTTTCCTTTTCTTTCTTTTTTTTTCTCTTTAAGGTACATCATCTGTGGTTGCTGTGCTTTCCACAACTCAACGAGCAATAAGGACTAAACCCCACGATGGCGTGCCCAACTCTGTTGGCCCTGACTGTAAGAACCCTTTCAAGGTGATGATGGCAGGCGGACAGCAGCAGCAGAGGCTGTATCCACCCCAGGAGTTGGGTGGAGCCCAGCAGCCAGAGCATTACCCTGGGTACCCCAGGCTGCAGAGGCTGGGCAGCGGGGAGCCAGGCCCTAAATCCCCTTACCGGTCCGGGTATGGAGGCATGTTGAGCCCACCTCCATCTGGTGCTAAGCTTTATGGAGATGGCTCGCAGTCTCCCAGTACAGAAACTCTGGGCAGCCCTGAGGGCTTTACAAGGACCAATCCTTGTGGGTTTCCAGGAGGCGGTAGCCCTGGCTCAGCCTCTATCCACGGAAACACTAGGACACCTCTTTCCCCGCCTAGTGTGATGCTTCACGGCTCCCCAGCGGGCCAGCCATCGTGTGCCATGACAGGAAGGACTAGCACGCCCCTCTCCCCAACGGCCACTGCCAAAAGCCCTGTCATTAACATGAACATGCCGCGGGGGAACTTCCCCCCTGGTATGGATATGCCCCGTGCAACATTTCACCATAAAACACAGCCCCCTGTGCACCCTGTACCGCCCCCTCCATCCATACCGCCATCCTGTGCCCTCCAGAAAAGGCAGTTAACGTCTGAAAAGGACCCCTTAGGCATCCTGGACCCCATCCCTAACAAGCCAGTCAGCCTGACTCCCACCAATGCCCCAACACCCTCCAACTTCCAGCCTAACATCCACTCTCAGGTACCAGTGATGAATGTAAACATACCCCCTCCCGCCATTGTTCCCTTGCCAAGCAACTTACCGTTACCCACAGTGAAGCCTGGGCCTGTGGGTCATGGTGGCCATGTTCAAAGGACTCAGCAGGGTGGTCCGGCTTCCTCCATGTCTCCCTCCCCTGTTACCTCACCTGTCCACATGGCTGGGCCTGCGCTTGGGAGAATAGAGGCCTCCCCTCATCGCTCGCGTTCATCCTCCACCTCCTCTGACCACGGTAACTTTGCGATGCCCTCGGGACATCAGGCCCCGTGTGGCACCATAAAGGTTCCTCCTCGTTCCCCTCGATCAGCTATGGGGTCTCCCAGGCCCGCCATGCCCTCCAGCCCCTCCACTAACAAAACCGATGCACTCCATCAGTACAAAGACTCCCAGCTGCTGCCCGGTATGGCAAATTCAATTGGCGCCCAGCAGCACGGCAATCCCATGTACTCTCCAACCTCTTCCTCCTCCTCGTCATCTTCTCTGGCCACGCCCAGTGCTTCCCAGAAGGGTCACCCGGGACTCCTGGGGATGCCCCTCAACCAGATCCTCAACCAACAGAATGCCGCTTCCTTCCCCGCCAGCAGCCTCCTGTCAGCCGCAGCCAAAGCACAGCTAGCAAATCAAAACAAACTCAGCGCTGCTGGCAACAGCACTACTGGCATGGCTGCTGGTGGTGTTGGTATGTCAGGCATGGGGGCAGGTGGCGGAGGTAATGGAGGGGGTGGAGGGCATCCTGGCCCCGTGAGTGGCCCTCGAGGCATGGAAGGACACAGCACTTTAAATCCCATGCTCCCGCCAAACTCCACCATGCTGCTCAACACTCCTGAGGGCCAGAGCGGCCGGGCAGCTCTCAGAGACAAGCTCATGGCCCAGCAGAGGGATCCCATGCGCAAACGAAAGCAATCATCCGGGAGCGGTGCCGTAAACCATGACAACAACATGGTGTATAGCATGCTCAGCAAGCCAGGCATAGGAGGACACCACATGCCGGGCCCCAGTGCCACTGAGCAGCTACGAAAAGTGGGACGACTCGGAAACCTTCACCCGAACACCTCCATGGCCCAGCTTCTTCAGTCCATGAGCAGCCACAGTTCTCACAACCTGGCAGGCAGTGGTCATCGTCCAGGTCTAAACCCCGGACCGGCATCCGGCGCTTCAGGAGTCGCACCGCTACACTACAACGACAATACCGGCATGGTCCCCGGTGGCACTCAGCAGAACCTCCTTGTCCAGCAGAGGCTGCGGGGTCCAGGGGAAACCCTGCAGCACTGCCAGAACATGGACACCTCTGGGGGCCACCTGGGCCCACGTCCAGGCCAGTTCCCGGACATGATGGCTCAGATGCAGGCATCCTCCATGAGTAACTGTGGGCCTATGGGGCCAGGCGGCACACTGGTGGGACCTGACGGCATAGCGCTGGGGCGCCCAAACACTAACCCCCCACCACTATCGCATCCTGGCCCCCACCCCTCACAGCTTCATAGCATGGGACGGACTAACATGGTGATTCCACATGGAGGTGGTGATGGAAGCTGTACCCAGAGCGTCTCCGAGACAGGTGAGATGAGATTAAACCTACTTCTAGCTGTATGACAGGTAGAAACAGGAGGAAGGTATGGAAAATGCTGAACATCAATAATCTTAATGTTTATTCAGGATTCATTACAACCTGTCACATTGTTCAAAACCTCCATCTAGGTAACACCATCTCTATCAAGGTATGATTTTATGCAATCTCAAACTATAAGGGAAGACGTTACTAGAGTGTCATTTACTGCCATGTATGTTGAATACTCTGGTGCTACGAAAGAAGTGAAATCTTTATCATTCAGAAGGGATGCATTTAATCTCCCATCGTGGCCTGTGTTCCAGAGAAGTACTAGTGGGGAATGGTCTGACAATGTGATTGGGATTAGGGCTGGGCAATATGAGGAAAATCTAATTTGATATTTCTTGGCTACATCACGATACACAATATATATCACGATATGGTTAAATAACCTCCAAAAAACAAATGTTATTTTAAACCACATAGTGCCTAAAATTGCACTGGTATACTCATTCAAATCAGCCATTCAATGTTTTTTGTTTTTTTTTTAATTATCCGTTCGCAGCATGTGGGAGGGAGAAAAAAACCTTATAGTGAATTACATGCAGACAGCTTAATATTGCCATGGCAATTTATACTCGATGGTTACGATAAAGCCATTTTAACCATCGTGCGTAGAAAAACTTGCGATACATCAAGTATATTCAGTCCCTAATTGGGAGAATCTCAACATTTTTAATTCTATATATCTCTACTTGTGAGGTGAAAAATAAGTCTGTTCTAGTGTAGGAACAGTGCCTACTTGGGTAAAATGTGAAACTCCTTCTTTTAGGAAACTTAGACCTTCAGACATCCACCAGGCCTGCTTCTGTAGCTTAATATTCAAGCGTATTCTACTTACTAGGGGTGGGGGGGGAAATCGATACTGTGTAGTATCGTGATATTTTGTTTGCTAATAATGTATCGATATAGGGACAGCAGAAATCGATATTTTGTTACAAAAAAGGTTTTTGTGGACTGGAACACGCTCTGACTTCAGAGCATGTTGATCCTTTTTCTGAGCAAGAATCCTGACATTCCTTCACTGTCCAAATGTGTTTAACTTTTTTTTTGGCAGCAATAAACATGACAGTTTACTTATTTTATTTAAGACATGTTTTATTTTAATTAAGTTTAAAACTTTTTTATTTAATGTAAAATTATATTTTGTTTTAACTCATTCACTGCCATTGACGTCTATAGCCGTCAATGGCAGTGAATGAGTCAATGGGTTTAACTCATTCACTGCCAATGGCTGGCAGTGAATGAGTTAATTTACTTTCAAATTCTTCAGTTCCTGAATGGGCTGCATAGTTTTCATAAATTGCATAGTTCAGAATAGCTATAATTGTACCAGATGGTTGCATTCAGTTAAGTTGGACTAGACTGTAATACAAACCGTTCAGTTTGTCAACAATAAAACTGACTGAAATGAGAGAAAGACTGAGTGTGAGACTTTGATATTAGATAAAATGAATATTGATAAAGTTTACCTTTATGTACAGAATCTGAATATCGCAAAATATTTTAAAAAATTGCAATAATATCGTATCATGCGTTAAGTATTGTGATAATATCGTATCGTGGGATGTATGGTGATTCCCACCTCTACTACTTACCTGTGATAAGGGAGCCCTAGAGGTTGGTTACCAGTCTAATGATTCAGACATCACACAATGAAAATCTTCCCTCATCAGCAACAGGCCTGAGCTATAGCTGATATTCATTTTAAATACATGTTTGACAGAGCCTAGGTCATCCTCACTGGGAGCATATATGTTGACAAGGCATACCTCCCATTCGTCAATTAATCTGTTCAATAAAATGTTATCTTCCCTCAGAGTTTCTGTAAAATTAACTTGTCTGTGGATGAGTATAGCTACACCTATTTTTCTTCCTGATTAAGGTAAGAAAAAACACACTTTTTCTGCCCAGGACGTTTTTTTCAGGTGTGTTTCCTGCAGTGGTGCTATAGAGACCCTTAACATTATAACTTAAAACTTTTAATCCATCCATTGTCTATAGATAAAATAATATTCTTTTTGGAGAAGAGGATTGGGGTAGGAGGGTGAGCCTCGAAAGATGCACTGCTGACTGGGCTGGGAGTTCCATGACTTTCAAAAGTGGAGGTAAAGGGGATCTATAGGCTAATTTCAAAGGGAAAGTACATTCTCTGGGAGTTCGGTATGTACCTTTGGGTTGAGTCACGAAGAGAGATTTATAAAAATGGTGGAAATTTAAAAAAAGAAAAAAAGGCAAACACGGTCTTGTGATTCTAGTGGACCTGCTAGCTTTAGCTGTGTACTTGTATTTTTGCAGTTTTTCTGCTTTCATGTTTAGCAGTTCTTGTTTTTAAAGACACAATGAGTAACCACCCAGGACTGTCGGTACACGTAAGTAACCACTTATTTATGAAGTTTTTGTAGATTGTCCACTGTTTTCGATGTTAGAGGAACAGATGCTAGCATGGCTGCTTGTGTACATGCAGGAGCGTGAACCTCTTGTCCAGGGATATGCAGTTTACGGGTTGTTGTTCTGCCTTTACACAGTTTGGGCATTTCTCGGAGGGAGAAAGGCAGAATCACCATCATTTTTCTGACACTGTGCTTTGTGCCGAATTGCCTGGTGGCTCTGTAAATAGCTTTGCAACCGCATATAAAAAAAATGAAATAAAATAAGAAAGAGTTTTGTGGAAGCATGATTACTCAAGAAGGACCTTCTTGAGTAATTGTAAACTTAGAGCTCAGGTGTGTGCTATGAAGGTCACAGGAATGTGAGATTACCGGCTGTGTTTTTGGAGAAAAATAATGGTGAAATGCTTAAAATTTTAGATGTATGTTGGTGAAATTGCCAAGATTTGGGAGAACCGTTTTCCAAGCGATCTATTTAAGGAAAAATGTGCCTAATAACACAGATAGAAACAGAATAACCTCGGTTTACATCCCTTACTCCCCTCCCTGCGATAATCTCGATTAAGATGTGGTTTCTATGGTTATGAGTGAGCTAAAACCGAGGGATTTAGGTGATAGGCCCTGAGCTTAGACCGTCAGGTTCCTCCAGTATCTCCGAGCTAATGAGCGGGAGCCCCCTCATCCTTTGGAAGGCCGGGCTAATTGTCAGTCAGCCAGTGTTTCCCTTTGTTTTATTTGTATGCTAGCATCAGTCAATGGTGTAAGGAGATGGAAATGGGATCTGCATCACGCTTTAAGGGAAGCAACCCAGATAGGGCGCTCTAAAGAGCTTCTCCCAGCAAGCCGGTCGCTATAGTAACGATAGACCCTGAATGGAGACCAGAGTGAAGCCTTTGATGAGGGTTTAGGCCTGTGTGTGTGTCTGTTGCTGCTTGTGTATTACAGTGTGTGTATGTGCATCTGTTTATTTGTGTGTGTATGTTTTTGAAACTGCTGAAAGAACCTACATCTTGTATTTTTAATTTTTTTTATTTCCCCCTCCTCTTTCCTGCCTGCTGAGGGGACTGGACTTCGAGTTTATGTATTCATTGTGTGTCCATGTGTCCTCGTATGGTTTATAATGGCAATATCACCAAGGGCTGCTGCAGGCCACCTGTTCTTATCACCAGGTGCCCTGTTGGTCTTATTTTTTTTTTTTCCCCCTTCCCAAAGTCAACTCATTGAAATTCAGGCGGTCTTCTGTAGGCCATGAGATAGGGATGGGAGGAGAAGCATATGTTTAAATGAGATTAATTATAGCCTGAGGTTTGGTTTCAAGTCTTCAGAGTCAAAAGTACTGTTTAATTCTTCTTTTAAGTACTTAAAATAAGAATTTTAAAAAAGAATGACAAGTCATCCAATCTGACCTCCTCAGAATCTGATGGATTTTTTGTTCAGTTATTTTTTTAGTATATTTAATGTAAATTTTTACTTTCACATTAGGAAAGGATGCGTACTAGGAAGGATATACTATACTAGGTTGAAATGTGGCTCATTTTAATTATTCTTTCCTGCATACAGGATATTCACATGGAAACACTGAGGCTTTGTTAAACTACAGCAAAATTAATTTTCCACTTAGTTTCAGCATGATTATTTCTATATCCTGCCCTGAGAATTAGATTCATACTGGAGGAATCACAGATACAAGATGAGCCTGATATTTAAATGTAGGGCAAAAAGAAGACCTTTCACATGCTACAACTTGCTTTGACTAGACAAGTATCCTACATGGGGTGATATGAGCCTTGGAGTTTGGCTAAAATTCACTTTTTTAAGTTTCTCCATTCAGTTATCATGAAACTGATCCTGTATTCAAGGGTGTGAACTGCTTGTGTCTGTTTCTTTGCCTTGTAGACATTGAACTGGAACTATTTTGGCTGTTTGAACTATGATATGGGGATATTTTAAGCAAGAGTTCTTCAGATCTTCTATTTATGAGAAGCGGCCAATTAAGACAAAGTTCAGGGCTTTACACACTGGCCACGTGAAATCTGTGCAAATAATTTGTGTGTTCAGAATATATTTTGGAGTTGCCTATTGTTAATAAAGCCCTTCATACGGACCACAGAACGTAATTGTGTCACAACAAACAAAAGAGTTCAGATTTCTTTAAAAAGGGGGGGTGGGGTAAAAGGGGAGTTATTCCTTCCCACTGTTGCCAAATGCTTGCTCATAAGGGGTTGTCTAATTGTTAGGGTTCTCTCTAGTATTGTAGAGTCTGTACCTTACAGTAATAATTGCCATATCACAGCTGTTGTTGTGATATGTTGTGGCTCCATTTTCTTAAGCACTCCATTGAAGCAGTCTTTTAATGCAGACACTAAACACCTTTCTGTTGAAATATTTCAGTTTCACAGTACTGAGGAACATTTTAGCTATGTGGATAAACAGAATGACTCCACCAAGGATCAGTGTAACAATAGAGATTATTTTGAGCTGTGACTCATGTAAAGCTACTCTAACAGAGTCCAAAAATAAAAATGTGCAGCGAAAAATGAGCGTAAAGGTGATGTTTTGGTGAAAAATTGTAGGAAAATCTCCCAGTTCATGCAAGCTTTGCTCCGACTGTCAGAAGATGAAACCAATCCTGCAAGCTGTTTGGAAACAGAGGACTATATTCCACATTATAATTGAACCAGCATGTAGGCAGGTCTGACTCAACACCATATGGAGTACAACACTGCAGAAGAGGAGAAGCAGCCTGTTGCCTCCACCTGTTGCTTGTTACGTCTGTTTTCTATTAGTTGAGATTATGTTGCCACGTTTTACTGTTTTTCTACTAATTTCCACTGAATAAGTTCATTTGGTTTCCTGGATGGTCTGCTGTTGTTAACCTGCTCAGGGTGCAGAAGATAGCCTCAAGTGCCCTTTGTGCCATCTGCTTTATAATGCCTCACGATGCATCTACAGCTGTGTTTCCCACACTAGATCAGAACTAAAAATATTCTGTGATGCTTGTGAACCTTTAATCAAAATCTTGGTCATCACATGAGCCCCTCAAGTTGCCCCATGTTGCAGAGCGAGTGCTTCCAGTTTGCAAGGCCAGTCATTATTGGGCTTTAACACACCAGCCAATCAGGGTTGTAGTTGATCGTTTTCTTTTTTGTGTGTGTAAAAAGCACAGGGAGTTTAGCTGGATTTTAGCTGAATGTATATCAGTACATTTGACAGGGAATTTCTTGTTCTGCTCAGTAGATGCCTGCTGTATAATTACTGCAAGAGAAGTTCAGCATTAATGTTTTTAGTGATCGTTAAAGGTTTTCTGAATGCTTCATTTTGTTTTTTAATGTCAGAGAAGAGGGTTAAACAACATGAAATTAAGCGTTATGCAACTCATATTAGACTATTATAAACATTTTTTGAATGATAGTTGAGCATACTTACAGTGCTATGAAAATTTCCCAATTTCTTAGTTATTGCATTTTTTTTACACTTAGTCCTTAGCCCTGTAACAGACTGGCGACTTGTCCATGTTGTCCCCTGCCTCTTGCACTGTGGTAGTTAAATATAGGCTCCTGGTTTTCTGTGACCCTGAATTGAAGGAGTGACAGGAGATGGTTGTGCCACAACTGGCAGTTGTCTTTGCAGAATTGTTTTAATTTAGCCACTTTGGGTGGTTTTGAAACACGAACAGCCTTTAAGTCCAGGCTTTGACTAGGCCACTCCAGAACCATTTGTGGGTTGTTGTTGTTGTTGTTGGTTTTTTTGCCATTTAGAGGTGGACTAGCTGGTGTGGTTTGGATCATTGTTCTGCTGCACAGCCCAAGTTCGCTTTAGCTTCAGGACAATAACTGATGGTCAGACATTATTATAGGACTGGGCAATATATCGACTTTTTAAATATATCGATATATTTTTAAATGAGATGTGACAATATTGTTTATCGTTCTACGCAACGTTACTCTGCCTCACCTCTCTCCTTCACTAACACAACTCCCCTCCCCCATCGCTTCACCTGCAGGCAACAACAAGATGGACACGGCAGCTATCAAAGAGGAGGTGGTCAGTAAAAAGAAAACATTTGGAGATTATTATTTTAGTGCTGGTATCGTTAATCTCGTTAAAATGACATTAACGCCATAACTGAATTAACACGGCTAATCTCCGTTAACGAGTTACAGCAGATCGCCCCGTGCGTGGGGCTGCATGGCGTCAATGCGTTAGTGCGGTTAGCTTGTTAACGCGTTGACGCCGTGCAGCCCCACGCACAGGTCCCACGATCCGTCCTCGGGACTTCCAGGTTATGCCACCATGTTTGACTGTTGGTGTGATATTCTTTTTATGAAATACTGTGGTAGTTTTATGTCAGATGCAAACCTTCCAAAAATGTCAGCTTTTGTCTTGTCAGTCCACAGAATACTTTCCCCAAAATCTTGGGGATCATCCAGATGTTTTTTGGCAAATGTGAGATGAGCCTTTATGATCTTTTTTGGTGAACTCTCCCATGGATGCCATTTTTGCCCAGTGTCTTTCTTGTTGACTTGACTCATGAACTCTGACCCTAACTGTGGCAAGTGAGGCCTGCAGTTCTTTGGATGTTGTTATGGGTTTTTTGTGACCTCCTTGGCTATGTCCATATGTATATGGGTTGTTTTTTTTTTTAAATAGGGATTTCTCAGAGTGTGTTTTGAAAAATATCTCAAAAGCTGTGAAAAGTGTGCCAAATCATCAGGTAGTGATATAACAGTAACCGTGAAGAAATGATGGCTGATTAAAAGCCACAGCGCACAGCCTTTTATCATAAAGGGACATAAAAAACGCACACCTTTGTCCACATGTAAATGCAGAAATGCAGTTTTCTGAAATCTTCACCCTGTCAGGAGTTTTACAAAAGCTCCATTGTCAGTATGCATGAAACAGGCTATGTTTACAAAAAATACCCATGTACATGTGGCTGTAGCAAAGGAGGTCACAAAAGAACTGAAAAGAACATATAAAGAACTGCAGGCCTATGGGCAGAGTTCATGATTCACCCCTGGATGAGTCTTCGATGCACTCTTGGAGTACTTTCGGTAGGTTGGCCACTCCTGGGAAGGCTCGCCACTCTTCCAAGTTTTCTCCATTTTGTGGGTAACGGCTCTCACCGTAATTCACTGGATGTCAATTACTTTGTTTCTCGGCTACTTCTTTACATTGTGTTGGCTAGGAAAACTGAACTTGGAAAAGAACGAGTTAATAAGGTTAATTCATGATAGAACAAAAGGGTCAATTACCTTTTCCCTTAGGGCCACGTAGGTTTGGGTAGCATTTCTCCCTTAATAAATGAAATCATCATATAAAATTTGCTTTTCTGTATTTTTGTCTAATACTAAAAATAGTTTGATTATCTTAAATTTGCACAGTAAGAAATGAATAAGGATTGGGGCATTTTTACAGTTTTTACAGCACTGTGGATGAAGTTATGTTTTGACCACATGCTGAACAAATACACTTTTAGCTTTCAGCTAAAGTCTCATTTATGAATTTTGGCCTTGGAGTTCTCCTGTTGGCAGCGTTACCATTTGGACATTTAGGGGAAATATTCAGTAAATGTTGGTGGGTGGGAGCAGGCTAAATAGTGTTTTTGTCACTGAATGGTGGATGTTACTGTCTGAAGAGCCCTGAAACGCTTTGAAAGTGGCCTAGTCATTGGCGTCTTAGCTTTAGCCTCTGACCATCTGTTTCTATACAGCGTGCAAGCTTTGAACACCCCCCCCCCCCCCCTTTCTCCTGCCATCAACAAATACTCCAAAGTTCATTGTAAACCCCTCCCGGTCCCCCCCCCCCCCCCCTTCAACCCAGCTGACCACCGCCCCCATCCCCCAGCAGGCTAAAATCACACCACCCGACCCTCGTAACCCCCCCACCCCCCACCCCCACCCATCCACCACAACTCCCCTACCACCAGCACCACCTCCAAACAAGCTTCCTGGCAGCGGACAGCACCACCAATCATCACTCTGTTGCCAAGGCAACCTCCCCCAGCAACAGCCGTCACTATATCATAGCAGTAGCGGAGAGGACGTGGGGAGGAAGAGGGGGGATGGCCGAGTCGTGGCTCTCAGCATTAAAGAGAGAGTGAGAGAGAGGGGAAGAAAGAAAAGAGGAGGAAAAAAATGGAGAACACACAGCTGCCCTTCAGCTACGTCGCATCGCACCAGCTGCTCCAGTCGCTGCTCTCACTCACACACACACACACACACACACACACACACACACACACACACACACACACACACACACACACACACACAAGTCAGGCTGCTGAGATCCTGTATGCGCTCCGGCTTTGTCTACATAACATTGCTGCTGGGCTTTCTCTTCATTCATTGATACATCTGTGGCCTCCGTGTATTTTCCTCATGTTCTGTCCTTGGATGCTTCGCTAACAAGTCTGGCTGTACCGTGCATCTGGCAGCGGGTCCATCTGTTAGCTTTGGGAGCAACAGATTGCTAATGTGGAACTTTGTTTCTTTGATTGTAGAAGCCACGGTCGGGGGACACTTTCTAAGCAACTCATTTTCTAGGTTTAAAATCCACCGAACTGAGAGGTTTATTACACAGATGAACACAAGGGCACAAGAGATTTAAAAAAAAACATGCTACAGCTGCTGAGATTTTTAATTATATTTATGATTTTATTTATACGGCTCTGTTGTTAACAGAGTTACAGAGTGCGTCATTGAATGAAGTTAAAGTATTATGGTGACGTTCCAGAAATACAACTGAAGATAAGGCAGAATAACAAAATATTAGACAGGATTTAAAACACACTACTTTAAGCCTTTTGATAAAATAACATAATATGATGCCATTTAAATGAGAAGTTTGTATTCTGGTTTGATTGGGCAGACTGGTCCACTAATTGGGAGCACTAATGGCAAATTATCTTTGTTTGCTAGCTGAGTTGCTTTCACCAATTTTAGCCCTAGATATACCTTTTATTTAATATTCTCTGTTTCCTGTTTGTGATCTCACCACTCAGTGAGTAGTTGGCGAGTGTTTGCAGGCAAGTTGGCATCTTACCTGAAAACTAGGATTAGCAGGTGAACCTAAATTGCCCAAGGGTGTGAATGTTTGTTCCCTGTGTTGGCCAGGATAGTTTCCAGCTCCCTGCTGTATAAAAGCTGTATAAGCGTTTAAGAAAATGGATGGATGGGTTCTAAAGTAGGAATGTACTCATCTAGTCCAATCCCGACTCAGAGCTGGATTCAGTATAAGGTGGGTTGGCTTCCTAGAGTGCTCAGGTGTAGCAGAGGGTCCGCTTTTCTGTGTGGTCAGGTGAGACGGTATTGCTGAAAAAGTCTGACAGCTGTGATGTTGTCACTTGTCCGGTGCTCATTGGAAAAGCTTTTGTTGCACTTTTACGGTAACGAAATGTGTTGACACTGACGTCAGTAGGATTTCACTTATCAGCTCCCCTCTGCAAGTGAGTTTGTGTGCATGTGTGAGGAGGTGGACACACAGCGAGAGCAAGTAAAGGTGAGAGCAGCATGCAGTCACCTGATGATTTTCAAGCAGCATGTTGCGCTATCTGCAAATTAGAGACAGTCAACACTGCACTACAGTGCACCTTAGCACGTGCTCTTTTATTTGAGTTTAAAGAATTATAAGAGGAATGAGTGCCAGTCTGCGGCTGTCTGCTTATTAAATTCAGGTTTTAGATCAGCACTTACAAAAAAAGGTATCAGGTATAAGAAATGAAAAGTTCTTGCAGCGTTTGAATGCAAAATTATTATTAATTTATTAATAATTTGTTATTGATTATTGCACTGTAGAGGCTGGTGAGGAACAACATTTCGTTTCAGCTGTGGATTTCTGTAAATACCATGTGAAATGACAATAAATCCTACAAACTTATATTAACTTAACTTAACTGAAAAATGAGAAAAAAAATAGGAAAGCAATCTCCTTATGTCCACAAGAAATAGATGGCCATTTGACGATTGTGTTATCTTATTGGTTAAAACAGGTACTGATTTGCAGTTACAGAAAAATTTTAAAAATTTGGTGATTCCCACCTCTACGAAATACAGTGAAGGCTCCAAACACTGGACCCTTTGGTAGTCTGGCTGGGGGCCACAGGTCCTTTGTTTGACATCCTTGATGTAGGCCATCCATTCTTGTTGATGAATGCAGTGAATATTGTGGATTGTTTTAAAAAATGTAACTAGAATTACACTTCAGCATGCTTTATCATATGTTTTACCAAAAATATAAAATATTGCTTAGTTCCTTAGTCGTGAAGTATCAGTGCTGTCTGTATTAAAATACACACCATGTCTGATGGTTCGAGCTCACCGGCCTCTCCCTGTTGTTTTGCAGGAAACCCCTCGTCACTTGGATGTGGAATGGGCGCTCTACAGCCACATGTCAACGCCGGTGGAGGTCAGATGTACCCGCAGCAGGTCCATCAGGGCATGCAGCAAGCAGTGGTATCTCATCCTGCCTACCAGGGGCAGCAGCACTTCTCCGACAACCCGCCCTACGCTGACAGCAACAACGCCAACTCCGGCTCCATGGCCTGCCTCTACCAGAACTACCAGGTGGAGCAATGAGTCATGTTTTGATCTGTGTAGTATTTCAGATGTTTTAGATGACATTTCTAATCACAATGGCCCCTCTCTGTATCCACAGCAGGGGATGCTGCCACACCCACAATTTGGGGAGGAGCAGCAGCCCCAAGGTGAGGGACTTCCAGCGGGTACGCCTAGCTCTGACAGAGCCCCCGGCGGAGGGCCAGAATCTGTGGACGCCATCTACAGAGCTGTTGTGGACGCAGCCAGCAAAGGCGTGCATGTAACCATCACCACGACAGTGAGCGGGACAACGCAGGCGAGTCCAGTGCACGCCCTCAGTGCCATGAGTGCCTTCACTGCCTCCATAAGGGAACCTGTCAACCTCCCCCAGGCAGTCAGCGCAGTCCTGCATGGGCACCAGGAAGGGGAGACCATACCCCAGCAAGCCAGAGTGCGGCAGGTGAGGCCTGGGCGGGGTCAGAAGAACATGGATCCAGGGAAGAGCACTCCGGATGGCCCTGAAGCCAATGATTACTTCCGTTCTCCTGGACGCGGGACTCCCAGGGGGCAGTGGGACGGGGAGACTCATCATGGGGGAGGCTTTGACAGTCAGAACAACAACAACGCCTGGGGTGGTGAGGAGTTCCTGGAGTGCTCGACCCAAGTAAGGAGTAGTCCCTGCATGGAGAGACCTGCCAGTCTGGCCCCTGCGCCACCCTGCCCCACCGATGGGTCCAACGACCACAGCCTGGTGATGGCCCACGATAAGGCCTACCTCGATGATAGCTTCCGGTTCAACAACTGCGGTCGGGCACCAGCTAACTACAAGGAACGTCTGGAGCAGACGGTGGAACGTTGCGCCCATCTCAACGGCACCACGCCCCACTTCAACACCCGGGGCTACGGAGAAGTCCTGGGCCCTCCACGGCAGGATGACGACCAGTCACCCAGCTCCTCCACGAGCCTGGAGGGCCCTCTGGCTACAGCCAAAGACTACAGCCACTACAACGGCCACTTCAATGGAATGGCGCCCAGCCCTTCGGACACGAAGAGCCTGAGCAGTGAGGAGGACCTCCGGCAGCCAGACTCGCCCTCGTCGGAGCTGCTCCACTACCGGTCCAGGACCTTCAACATGGGAGAGCTGGTCTGGGGCCAGCTGAAGGGCTTCCCGCCGTGGCCTGCAAAGCTGGCCGGGGATGAGCAAGTGCACAGCGCTGCCATGCAGCTGCGGGAGCAGGCCAAGGTGAGGGGCCGGGGTAGTCTGTCACCACCTGTCACCATTTTGCCAGCCAGCGCCTCAGCCTGAGGAGGCTATGAGCAGCAATCCCAGTATTAAAAGTTTCAGCGAGTCTTGGATTACAATGAATTATCTTCCAATTAAAGGGAGTTGCTTGCCAATAAGTCGAGAATAACTCGTATTTGACTGTAACTTTCAAATATTGCAGCTTTGAAAAGTCAGAAGGAAATAGAGCTTTTTAAATTTCTGTCCAGCGGCCATCGAGGCAGATGGACTCCAAATTACTCCAAAAACACATCCACGGCTTTACCTGCCAAATCAGAAGTGCAGAACAGAGCATGTCCGACAAACGGTGACTGCCAAATTATCCGCTAGACGCGCCGAAGTGATAAACCGGAGTTCAAATTGAGCATCAGTTCCTGGTGCTTGGTGGGAAATTTTCAGTCTGGTGCTGAATGTGCTCAAATTGATTCCACTTTTCTTTGTGCAGGTAGAGCCAGAGAAGCTGAAAACACTAACTCATGACTTGGAGGCATTCGACCGCGCCGCCAAAAGAGGCCTAAAGTAAGTAACCTCACCCAGCACACTGGTGCTTCATTAATAATATAAACCCACCTTTGCTGTAGTTTGAGCTGAGCGAGGCCTTTTCGTGCTTCCTCTGATGATCTTTATCCAAAGTGGCATTGACACCTAGTGGTTAAAGATGGTGTCCTGCAGCAAAGGAGAGGCAAACATTTGTTTAAGTGAAACAATAAAACTTTAAACGCTTTGGGGCAAAAATAGACCATTAACCCTGAAGTGACTGAACTAAAATGACAGAGGTAGAGTCGGAATACTTTATTCAGTGGCTCTGTTTCCACAAACTACACATGTACAGCTTCTTTTTTCCAGGGTAGATATTAAAAACTGTTCTAGTCTTTTATTTCAATAATCCAAAATTAAAGCTTTAAAGGTCTGTTTAAGTGACCTATGTGTTACAGCACACTCGTATCATTTTAACACCCAAATATGGACACATTGGAGGTTCTGTAATCCTCCGAACAACAAATAATGATGGAAGTCATCACAGTGTATACTATAAACTTGTGTCAAAATATTAGAAGAGTGTAAAATTACAAAAAGATCAAATAGTATATAAAATCATATACTTCCCTGTAACTTCTAAATTATCTTTCCTGCACTGCTTATTCTTTTGGCTGCTCCCGTCAGGGAATCATCTGCCTCTATCGGACCCTAACGCTAGCTTCCTCCTCTGATGCCACCCCTCTGAATGTCCTCCTTCACTACATCCATGAACCGCTTGGCACCATCTCCAAACCATATATCATAGCAGGTCTCACTCCTGTATTACAACAGTGGGACATTTTCAGTTAAAGAGCTATGAGAAGTTCATTAGAAGCATAAATAAACACGTTGGTCACATGGAGTTGAACCAGCTGCTTCTCCGGTCAGTTTCCTCATCCTGTAGATGGATTCAAGTGTAATAATTATTTTTTAAGCTACCTTTTTGTTGTAGTTTATAATTGTAAAGTTTTCTTCTGCCTAAAAGTAAATAATATAAATATTGTCTGACAGACCGGGGAAACTGAATAATCACTTGGAAGCTGCTATCCACGAGGCCATGAGCGAGCTAGACAAGATGTCGGGCACAGTGAGTATTTGCGCTTTTCCTCTCTTCTCATGCACTGCTGTTTCCCCCGCATTCACCACCACACCGTTTCCTGTGTGTGTGCCATCAGATCCCGTCGAGGGATCGTCAGGTGAAGCTCCCCAAGCCGAAGAGGAGGAAGATATCCAGATAACATTGAATGTGTTGGCCCAAGAACGTCCTCAGAGCCTTTCGGAGACTTTGTCCGTTCAGCCTTGATGCGATCTGAGCTCTCTAACAGGTGCTACACGTGGACTTTCAGTGGTACATCGTTGTTCCATGATATCAACTTGACTTAATGACTGACCACAGAAGGTGCTGGAAATTCCAATCACCACTACAGTTTATAGACTGTAGGAAAAAACATGAATACAGAAAAACATCAAAAACGGTTGCAATTTGTCTACAGCTCACTGAATTAACTATTTTTTTCTAGTATAAGATAGTAAAATAAACAAAAAAAGCTACAAGCATTACCTTACATATTTAAGAAAAATAGACAGTCCAAATATTTCTGATACATTTTCAATATGTATATAGATAATCCTGAAATTTCATGCTATTAAGAATTGTATGTAAATATTGTACAATGTCATGTACAACCGTACCTAATGCACATTTTATCTTTTATTGTACAAAACAAAGCAGAAGTGTACCAATGTCTTGGTTTCTATTCAGAAATGCGGTCGCATATGGCCGCATGCATAGGATAAATAAGAATACAGCCTAAAGCTTTTATATGATGAACTGTAAGATGTGCTGTTTTCTTTTTTCTTTCTTTTTCTTTTCTTTGTTGTTTTATTTTTGTAAGGGAACAGCGATGAAACTGACATGAGCTCACCATAACAGTAGTCACTCCAGCTAAGTGTTCATTTGTAATGGGGAGAAAAAACAGTTCAAAAAACACAGAATGAACTTTACCAGCAGAAAGTGTTCAGTGTCCCACCTCACCCACACCCTGTATCCCTACCCTCCCACACACCCACACCCTGTATCCCTGTCCACCCACAGCCTGTATCCCTCCCACCGAGACCCCAGCCGGCTCCACCAGTCACCACGTTACTTGGTCTGGTTCTGGGTTTTTCAGGTGTTGTAATTTATGAACAAAAACTTTTTTTGAGTGTTTTCAGAAGGAAAAATCCACTCACAGACACTTAATTTTCCAAAACCTCCACAATGATTGTTTTTAGAAGAGGTTCATTCATTTAAAGTAAAAATGATGGGGGGGAAAAGTCCTAAACATGGGTTGTCCAGCTTCTGAAACGGCAAGACTTTTTTTTTTATGTTGTTGTAAATTAAATGCTATTAATTAATGTTGGACTTCAGAAGTTGAGCTCTTTCTGCCAGCGTGCTTACATGCACTGTAGTTAACTCCGCTGACGTTACATCTGCTGGCTGTGCAGAGTTTTTAACTGGAACAAGTGTACATTGCAAAACAAGTTTTAGCCCATTTTAGGCTACTGAAATGATGAATTGATGGATATTGGTGGTCTTGGTGCATCTCTGAAAAACATCCCTGATTTAATGATTTCAGTGGTTTGGGGCTGAGGTTTTTTGTGGTTTCTGAGTTGCGGCACAGAATAACGGAATGAGGAACCAGTTTTGAGGCTGCGTAGCGTCGGGTAGCAAGTGAGTTGGGGTTGTTTCAGTGGCAGGAGATTAATTTTGAACAGAATTTCAAGGGGTGCATGAGTGAAGTGTCTGGATTTCTTAGGTAGCCCATCCCAAATTTAATATCATGAGCAGTTCCAACATTGGGGTTGGCCATTTCTGGTTGCCTTTGGACCGTTGGTCTTTGGTTAGCATTTATAGATTTGGCACCAGATAATATGACCCTGAGCTATCTTGTCTTGTCTTAGATGCCTTTAGCTTACCTTTAAACAGCTTTGAGAACCCCACATAGGGTTGCATTACACAGTGACACAGTAGCTTGGGGTAGTATCAGTGAACACAATTTCCAATAGCAGCCCAGCCCATAATCTCTGATGTCAGTGGTTCCAGCTTTGTGACTGGCAATTTTGCAGTGCTGTTGGGAGTGGCAGTCTTTATTTTGTAAAAATCTATGGAATAGGCGTCAGATTTGGCGTCAGCTTGATGGATGTAGCGCAGCCACTTCTGCCTTGTTGTGTCTTGAGGACCAGCCCGCATTTTGACAGTTTTAAAACAAATGTAATACAGTATTAGGTTGTACAAGTTTAAGTAACTTCTTACAGTAGCTTCTCCCACCAGTGGGTCCAAATTTGAGACCGGCATTTTGTTTTAGTGTTTGTTTTCTGTTGGGGGGGCGGCATGCTAATGCCTTGCTAATGCCAATGTTTTTGGGATCTATACAAGTTGTTTTTTGAGGGGCATGCATCTGTAATACACTGTAAAACAAGAGGTAGTAGATACTGGGGGTTGAACAAGGGTTGGGGAAAGTTCTCTGGAACTACAATCATAATGGAAAGAATCTGTGTGCTGTCTGTTTGAAATCACTGTGCATTTCATGTAGTCCCAGACATCTGCCGCTCCAGGTTTGGGACCAGTATTTTGTGTTGCAAATGCATAGAGCTGGTCTAGATTGGGCACTAGCACCTACTAATTGGGAAATATGTATCAGTGGTCTAATTAAGACTTTTTCTTCTATGTCCTCTTTTATGAGGTTTTGGTTGACATTATTTTAAATCTGCAGATGGCATAGCTGGATGCTCTGTTGGCATAGGGTTAACTTCATGTCACTCGAGTGCTTACATGTAAAATGGCTTTTTTCAGGAGAAATCTTTTGCTCCCTGATTACTGAAACCATAAAAGTCCATCGCTACATGCATATAAACACACTGTGAGATGTTTAGAGACTCATCCTGGTCCATTTTCAGTATGATGAGTAAAATAAGCCCTGCTCTTAGATTTGAAAGCTTTAACTCTCATTGTTGGAAGTCAAAAAACCATAAACCACTACATCTGAAAATGCAGACAATTTCAGTTTGCTTTGTGTTGTAACCACAAACTTTGGCCAGTTATTAACATGGGTGGATTTTTCCTTCAGCAACAAGAATCACAGGCTGCATCGAACGATCATGTCATTGATTGTCGCGATCATATTCACATGCTTGTTTGTACAGTGACTGTTTTTATTTTTGTTCTCCACGTGTTTTTACCCACAGCTTTCAGTAGAGTAACTGACCTCCGAGGCATCTGAAGCAACACTAACTGGGCTTTCCAGAGCAGTGAAAGCGCTTTTATTTTATTTTGGTTTTCCATTTTAGAGGCCTTGTTGTTTGTTTTTCATATTGATGTAAATTATTTATGTACAGTACTCCATATTTATTTTAAGCTTTACAAATATGCTAGATGGCAATAATACTACCAAGAGTTGAGAACTCAAGCCTTATATGTGTATATGTATGTTTTCTTTCCTTTTTTAACAAGTGAATTGATCATGTATTCAGAGTCCATTACAAACAAAAAGGTCATATTCTGTCTTATTTAAGAAGTGAACGTTACAGATAAGTCTTTTTAATTACAGTGAGGTTTTCTAGTCTTCATGTTTTTACTTGTTACAGATTGTGTCATGGTAGAGAAAAAGAGCATCTTATTTATGAATATGCACATCTGATGTTGGTAATAAATGCAGTTTGAACACTACAAGTTATCAGTGTTTGAAGCTGAGAAGAAGAATCATCATTCGATCGGTCTGACAGTATTGGAAATGGATCAAAACCACCGGCAATCTCTACGGAATAACCAAGTGCAATATTACCAATCGATGGCAAAGATCAACACTGCGAAACACTGCATCTCTCATTGTTTGGACTCTTCTGTGTTGCCTGTTTTGCTTTTCTTTCTTTCTTTTTTTCTTAATAGTCATCTTTTCTGATGCTCTAACCTGAGAGCAATGAAGTAGAAATTGATGTGTAGCTTTATTTTTACACGCCAGCCACAACCGTTAACCCAATTAGCCTCAAAGTTTGAACTAAAATACTGTTACTTGAACTTTATACGCAAGAACTCTAACAAATAAAAAGTTAAAACCAAATAATACACTACTGAAAGAACAGATTCCCCTTTGTCAGCCTCTAAAACAAGGGGTGCACCATTATTGGCCAAATATCCATACGGACACTGGTATCGGCCAAATATCTGCATCTTTGGTAGATTTACAGATATTAGAGGCCAATATTTTGCAGCAAGAACTAAAAAGACCTTTTAAACAAATTAGTTATTTTACCTGACATCAAGGGTGAAATTTTGTGCAACAAAAACTGAAAAAAATATAGATATATAATTGCCCTTTGAAACATCCATTTCTGTGCTTTCCAAATGAAAACACTACTATGACTACATATCCATAACAAATGGAGCCTTTAAGTCAAATCAAATTCCTGCATTTTTAAGTCAAGTTGTACTGTATTTTCCAATGTGATGTCTCTCTACCTTATTGTGTTTTTGTGCACACTGAAAAAACTGAGAATGTTTTTTTGTTTTTGTTTTTTTTTTTAAAAAAGCTAATTTTTTTTCTTTGTTTTTCTCTTTTGTTTACTGTTAAAAATATCAGTATCAAACACGAACACAAGGCATTGTTGTTACCTTCACAGCGGCAACAACATAAGCAATACCTGTGAAGAATGTGTTTAAAAACACGTCCCCGTTATTTTCAGCGTGCACCCTTTTGAGAGTCGAGGTTTTGTTATTTTGTCTTACTGTAAACCTTCGGAGGAGATGTCCTCCGGCCGTTTTCCAAAATGTGACGTTCGCTGTGGAGAACATGTGAGCTGTTTCGGTAAAGTTCATTCTGCCTCGTCTCCCCCTTCTCTCCACCTCTTTTTAAAAAAACAAAACAAAACAAATTATGTTTTCTTTTTTGGTTTTTGTGCAATGACATGCAGGTTCCTGCACTTGTGACCGGAACCCCATGTGTTACGGATCTGTTATTGGTTTCTTGTAATTCGTGGTCAAGAGTTCAAAGCATTTTTTGTGTTTGAGGTGGTCCGTGCGGTCTATTTTACCCTCCTGTCTCCTTCCACCTGTGATTGTGTGAGGTGTGAGTGTGAGTTTTATTTTTTCCAGTGTTTGTTTCTGCTCTTTAAATCTCCCATCCTTTCGTTGTCAGTATTTTGTTTCTTCAACTTGTAATTAAGTATATATTTTCTCACTAATATATACTTTACAAAAAATAGACCTGCGTGAAGTATGATGTGCACTTGATTGCTCTTTTTATTTTTCTTTATTTGCATTAATGTGGGCTAGGGATAGTTTGTCAGAGTCCATTATTTTGAGATTGTTTGGACTTTTTTTAATGGTTTGATGTACGCAGCATTTTTTTTGTAAATATTGTGAAACATTACAGGTCATGCAGTGATGTAACATTTTGAAAAATGTTGCACAGATGTTTAAGATATTAAAAACATGGTCACTCTTACTTGAATTATCTGATTTGTTGTGCATTTTTATGCCTTTTTGTGGAGGCCGGGTGCTTTTCCCCCCCCAGGTTTGTTATTAAATATTTCTAAGAGGAAATTAATGAGAAAGTTTGGAGTAAAACCACGAGTCTAGTTTAAAGCTTGTTGTACACTGGCCTCTAGTGGAAAAGCAGGAAAGCACACTTATATGCAGGGTTTTTAACATTAATATTAAATATTACTCTTTAAATATCTGCTGTTTGTCACTCTTCAAATCGCCCCCAAATTTACCTGAAACCACACACACAAAAAGCCCTTTGGCTTGAAAAACATCCAGCTACTAGACCTACTCAGCAGCCCTAGACCTCCTTTTTTATTAAATGTGGATTAAATGCTTATGTTTTTCAAAGTAGTCACAGAACATTTAGTCACATTTTTCACGTGGGGAATACTACATAAAGTTTAAATATAATCAAAAGCTTCAGAGCAGTTCTTAAGAAGGAAGTGAATATTAGCTTTTACTAACTTGGACACTGTTCAAATTTTGTTATTTCACAACAAAACAGTGACTTTAATGTAATTTAATTGTGTTTCTATTACTTATTTTGGTGCAGTGTGAATGGAGCAAAAGCGCTTAAACTTGAGAAAATACTGTTAAAAGTAAAAAGAAAATCTATTTCCTCCTCAACATTTTCCAAAGCCATGTTTGGGGTCTGCCAGGCTGATTCAGACCCCCCGACCTTATGTTTGATTCCCCTACTTTATTCTATAGCTATATTAACATAGAAAGGATTAAAGTATTTATTTTAAGATATACAATTATTCTTTAAGTAATGATTAGCAATAGCTATTTAGTCAGATATGGTTGCTTGCTTAAATTTGAACCTGTGTGAAGCCTATTTAAAGCTATTGTGAAGCTTTACCTATGACTAGCTTGTACATTTGTCAAATTATTTACTAGTTAATTGGAAAAAATCTTTAACATATATATAAAAAACATATTTTTACAGTTCAAGAAAAAAAAGTTGATTACCTTTTATTCTATATTCATATTAGCTTATAAAGTATCAACATATATTTATTAAAAATGTAAAGTTGAGGTAATGATTATCTAGCTAGGTAGGAAAGGTTGCTTTCTCAAGTCTGATTTTTATCATCTGTGTAAGGCTAATGTTAGCTAAACTGGGATTACTTTAGATGCTTGTTGAACCGACACCGGCCAGTTGGGAAAGAAATTACTATTTTTTTTAAATAAGTTCTTTTTAGAGGACCAAATTGTTGGTTTACCTTTATTCTACATCTATATTAGCTTATAAGTATTTAGTATTTATTTATTTATTGTCATTGTCAAGAACAATGAAATTGCGTTTGGGGCTTCCATACAACCCAAAAAAAAAGAAAATAATAAATACCCCTTAAAACCCAAGTGTACATATTTAACCCAGTGTGACTCCAATGCAATAAGACAATCCTTAGCAATAATGTTCGTAGAAATTCAGACAAAGACCTGAGAAACATGACAAAATACAACAATGCAACCCATTCAATATTATTGTACTGTGAGATATGATATCAGATATGATAGTTATCTATTTAAGAAAGAGGGGGGGAAGAGAATAAAGATATGATGCACCAATGCAGACCAGTTCATTGCTATTAAGAAGTTGGATATGGTTATTGTCCGTGAGAGGGGGGCAGAGAGTTCAGGAGCCTCACAGCCTGTGGATACAGGCTGTTGGCCAGTCTGGATGTTCTGGCCTGTATAGACCTGTACCTTCTCCCTGAGGGCAGCAGATGGAAAAGGTGGCGCGCAGGGTGATGTTGGTCCCGCAGGATACTGTGCACCCTCCTCAGACAGCGAGTGGGGAAGATATTACTGATCTCTGGCAGACTTGTTCCAATAATTCTGCCAGCTTCTTTCACCACCCGCTGGAGTGCTTGCTGATCGGCCTTGGTGCAGCTGGGGAACCACACTAGAAATCCATACGTCAGAACGCTGCTGATGGCACAGTTGTAGAAGTTCAACATCAGAGATCTGGGAATGTGTGCGCTCCGCAGTCTCCTCAGGTAGTAGAGGCGCTGTTGGGCCTTCCGTACAACTGAGGTGATATGGTTGCCCCAGGACAGGTCCTCGGTCACAGTTACCCCCAAGAATTTAAAACTGCTCACCCTCTCCACCGCCTCACTGCCAATGAAGAGAGGCAGATGGTTGTTATGACCCCTCTTCCGGAAATCTACAATGATCTCCTTGGTCTTTTTGGTGTTTAAGACCAAGTTATTGTCGTGGCACCATGACTCTAGTTGTTGCACCTCTGTCCTATAGTTTGTCTCATCATTGTTGGATATAAGTCCGAGCACTGTAGTGTCATCTGCAAACTTAACAATGAGATTGGACGCGCAGGAGGAAATACAGTCATGGGTGAAGAGAGTGTATAGCAGAGGGCTCAGAACACACCCCTTATAAAGGATTAATATTTATACAGTTAGCGTAAGGCCCTCCTTTCTATATCTAAACTGTAACTTAAGCTAATGATTAGCCAGTGTTATTTGCAGCTAAAATGTTTACATTTCCAAAGATGCAGATAGATAACAAAAATAAAAGTTATTAAATATTCTAATTTGCCTAAAATATAGGATTTAACACTTATTTGTACTGTATATTTTAAAAAAATACAATAAACTGTTGATTTAAATATGAAGAAACATGAAGATTCATATAGAGCAGGTTGAGTGCTCGTGCATGTGACTAACTCAGTGATGGTGGTGCTGATGTGAGGTGAAGACACGCGCCGCGAAATCGTGCGAGCGCGCGCCCCGATCACCGGTAAAGGACGATGCGGCTGTGTGCGCGCACACCCTCCCCGGACTCGGTGTCTCTGCAGAGCGGACAGCTCCCCGCTCAGTCCTCCTCCGCCGTTGACAACCTAGTAAAAACGCCACGTTTCCGCGCGGCTGTCGATGCCACAGCCGCGGGGCGAGGAGGCCTGTAAGCTCCACCGCAGTCCGAGCTCCAATCCGAGACGCAGCACTGCGGTTTGTCCGCTTTGGCCATGGCGCAGCGGAGGAGGCTCAGATGAAGGACGCCCTGCGCATCGGCTAAAAAGCTGGAGGAACTTTCCTACTGCTGAATTCCTCTGAACACAGATGTGACACTCCTTCTTTAGAACAGGAAAATTCTCGACTAGCTACAGAGACTAAACCGACCAGGCCCCACTGGAGGTCCCTAAACCTCCCTTTGGGCACCACCGGACAGAGGGGGCGGTGTAAACATTGGTAGGAGCAGCAGAAGCCATGGCAGACGCGGCGGAGTGCGGGGTGAGAGTGATGTGCCGCTTCAGGCCCCTGAACGAGGCCGAAATTACCCGAGGAGACAAATACATCCCCAAGTTCAAAGAGGACGACACCGTGGTCATAACGGCAAGTCTGCACACACTGCTGTCACCTCAATGCTGTTTACCTGTGTATGTGTGCGCGCCCAGTGATTTAAAGGAAAAGACACCTGCGGACCAGACACGAGTGCTGAGCCATACTGCAAATTTCGTTGTGATCGATATTACCGATACTAATATCGATACTGTTTTAACTTAAACATTTTGTACTATATGTACTATGGGCTATAAAAAAATAGAAATAAAAAAGGTTAAGACATTTTTCATAGCGCATATTTGAGGTTTTTTGGGGTTTTTTGTTTCGTTTTCACAAAAAATATGTATAAATAATTTAATATGAATCAGTAGGCTTCATACTGAACTTAGAAGATAGAAGCAACAGAGGAGCATCCTATTGCGCTAGTATCGATCTGGCGCCAATACTAGCGTTGGTATCGATACTGTCGATATATGGATCGATCCATCCACCTCTACCTAATGCCAAATACGCAGTAAGTCTTTGGTGGTACAGAGGAGCATTACAGCAGCTTGGAAATATTTACTTACTATAAAGACTGCCTCTTTACACCTGTATGATGTTACTTATGTTATTATAACTGATCAAAACTGTCTGATGCACTCATATGTAACATCTCAGTGGTTCTCAGTTGGATTCAGCTCTATGGGAAGTGCCTATACCCATCAGTAGGAATCCTAGGCCTACTGCACCAGTATTAGGCCTGATGTGGGTGCATGTGGGGGACTTTATGGCCCTCCTCTGCAGACAATCAAGGATATTTTTATTTGTTATACAGTCAGCAGAAATCACACACAAATAAATACATAGTGAGGTATTTAAAAGACCAGTGACAGCTGGGAGTCTACTGGTCCTACATGTTGATAGGCCTATACTGTATATATAGCCAGACGTAAGCCAGCATAGACACTGCCTCCTTCAAAAGCCACTTTATAATACAGCCTGCTGCTAAGTGTGTGATTCAGTATGTTATTAGAAATTATAGTATAATTTTATTTACAGACCAATATTTAAAGGTAGGCACATTAGAATACATGTGTATCAAATCAGGTTTTTACAGGAACAACTAAGTAAATTTAGTACTATGTGAGTAATGTTAAGTTCTTTTAAATGCTGCGTAAGTAATTTTTGGTACTTTTAGGTAAATGTAATTTTCGCATCAGTCATTTTTACTTTTGAGTCTATTTAAGTACTGCATGAGTAATTTGTAAATGTAAGTACTTTTAAGTGAATGTAAGTACTGTGTAATATAATATATAGTATAATATGCATGATATGGCCTGCCCCTCAAAAAGTACAGCATACTTATGATATAAGGTGGGCAAATATTGTTGGCATTTCTGTTAAATTGCCAGAGAATAACGCGGTAATTACAGAATAATTATCACCTTTAAGTATTTGTAGGTAAATGTAATTGCATAATAATTATAAATAAAATACACTGAAATCCCATTTAATTACAGAACAATTACTTCATTAGTGGCAGGGTGAATTAGTGTCACAACCTAACCTCATGCAGGTGATGAAGGTCACTGACCCACTGCCAAACCGGTCCTGCTGCATGGTGTTGCAGGCATCTCCACGTCTGTCGCACGTGCTCAGTATGAGTCTGCTCTCATTTCTAAAGGTCTCACAGGTGGACCTGCTCGTTCATTGGAGCTGCACGACGCTGGGCTGTGAGCACACGTCCCACTACAGGATGTCAGGGCCTCGCGCTACCCTCACAGAGTCTGTTTCCGACAGTTTGTGGTTGAAACACGTAGTCGAGGAGCAAGGTGGGGGTCATTTCGTAGGGCTCTGGCAGCGCTCCCCTTGCTTCTTCAGCACTGTCCGTCTGACCTCCACACTCTGGAGACTGGTTCAAAAACTCTTCGGTGGAGGAGTTGGACAACCTGTGCAACCTGGGGTGAATCGGTCTCTCCATTGCACCTGCTGTCACTGCTGAAATGGACCCACACTGGTTTCTGCTTCCTAAAAAGGCACAGTGGTATCCCTGGAGTTTAACTGACTGCGAGTCATGCTGTGATGATCATGTGTTCCCTCAATATTTTTGAACAGTTCAGATCTCTTATTAAAAGGATCCGACCTCAATCACCTGATGCTCTGACGCTTCAGAAACACCCGCGTTTATTTTGTACAGGACCTCTGAAAACATGTTCTTTTTATTCTTAGTGAGCCTGTACCTCATGGTACCTCATTCTTATTTATTTGTACATAGTTTTTCTTTTTACGTCAGATTACATCAGATTTGTGCTTTCTCTGTGACCCTACCATCTTAAAGAAAAAGGTGAATTTTTCTGTAAAGTCTGCTGCAGAGAGAGGGTGACTGAAGACGAAGATGTGTCACCTCCATCAGCAGCCCTCCGTTATCCGTGGAGTTGCTTTAATCGCCCAGCAACACTTTCTCCTCTGTCAGGACAAACTTGCGCACCACCGCCTCGTGCCATCAATCAGCAGAGCAGAAGCACATTACCGACAAACACACCCGGATACTGTCTGTGTCAGGGGTTTCTCTGCTGTATTTTGGGGGCTCGGAGTGCTGCTGCCGCTGCCTCCAAGTGCTGAGGGTGGCGTTTTTGCAGCGGGAATGAGGCTTTTCCCCTTAGAGCAGGAGTCAGGAGCTGGATGAATGATGGATGGCAGTTACTGGAGCATTTTGAAGAAATGGTAGAGATTTCTGGCCCAGCTTCACCCATTTTCGAGCTGCACCGATAAAGAGAGAGAGGATGAAAACTGATAGGTTAAAGCTCTGAATCCAAAATCCAAAGCAACCAATCACGCATGTCCACAGAAACATCCTCTAATGAGGCAGCTACAAGTACCATCTTTTTTTGTCCATAAACTGGAGAAGTTCAGTTTCTTTGTCCTTTGCAGCAGGTATAGAATTAACTCCATCAGCATTTTGATTGGAGTATATGCTTATATATATGTATAAGTATATAAATGAGAGGAAGACTCAGGGAGGAACAGCTGGGGAAACACTGTGGAAGCTTATTGACAGAAACACGAGATCCAAAAGTGAAAAATCACCACTCGATTCAAAGACGTGATGCAGGAAATAAAGGCTACGGTAAAGAAAGCATAGAACACAGGAACCCAGAAATCCAACGACACCAGGAACGACAATAAAACCTCAAAAGAAGCCCAAACTCATTCACTCAACAGACACTTTATTAGGTACACCTTCCTCGTTTCTCCTTAAGAGCTGCTTTAATTCTTCATGGCACAGATTCAACATGTTGTTGGAAACATCGTGCAAAAGTGTGCCAAGAAAATATCCGCCCACACCATTACGCCACCATCGGCGGTGTGAAGCGCTGATACAATGGCAGGTTGGATCCATGCTTTCAGAGTGTCACCCTACCATCTGAATGCTGCAGCAGAAATTGAGACTCATCAGAGACTCTTAAATATTTGAGCTAACGAGCAGTTAAACGAGTGTACCTAATGAAGTGACTGGTGGGTCACAAAGAATTCAAAATAAAGCAAAACAAGTCGGCGGTCTTTGTATCCATGTTTGCATCCTTTTCCCAGAGTGTTTGAATCTTCGTGCCAAACCCCCTTATCTGGTTATTTCTAACAGTATATCTGCATTATTGATACAGTTTGGTGAATCATGTTTTAAATATCACGGGCGACTGGGAACAGCTGTGTTCGGTGCTGCGATGACTCTGAAGCCTGTCGCTGTGTGTTTTTGTCTTTGTCATTGTGAATCAGGGCAAACCGTACGTGTTCGACCGCGTGCTGCCTCCCAACACGACGCAGGAGCAAGTGTACGACCAGTGTGCCAAGCAGATAGTGAAAGGTAAGAAGCTTTAAACTGAGGAAGCATAGCTCTTTATGTAACCGTCATCTATCGAACATCTGCACACAAACTTAATCTGCTCTTCATCCTTTTTCATTGTTGCTTTACATAATGGAGCCATGGAAATGAGTGTTTCCCGGAGCAGCAGGGCTGATGCTGGAGTTTTGGGGGGCTGACATTCATTTTTAGGCAGTAAAACTACATCATTACTATTAGATATTGTATGCATATGTACATGTAATATGTTAGAGTTGTATTCATAGGCCAGCTATTTAAAAATGTCTCCTCCCACCAGGGTTTATATGTTCCAGCTGTATGCCACGAATCCATGAATTTTCTTCTTCCATTCCTGCCTGGCAGCTCCATCTTTAACATCCTTCGTCTATCATATGGGTTGTCCCTCTTCTGCACATGCTCAAACCTTCACTTACCTCTCTAACTTTGTCTCCAAACCCCGAGCTGTCCTCCTGATCATTTCTAATCCTGTCCATCCTGATCACGCCACACCTCCTATACACTGAAGGTAAAAGCACTTCTGCACAGGACACACCTGTGCGTCCTTCTCTTCCAGCCTCCTCTCTCCTCTAGATGCATTTTAGGAGTTGAAATGTCCTTTAACCCAGCGTACAGTTACTGGTTTCTAGTATAGCCTCTGAAAAATCTCTGCAGGTAGCATCAGTAGATGGATGCGCTAGTGTTTATAACTGTGAAGGTTTAGTGCTCATTTACCGGAGAAGCGGGCTGGACTGTGTCTGACTGTGTCTGACTGTGTTGTTGCACCCTTGTGTCTTTGTGCTACTCCAGATGTGCTGGGCGGCTACAATGGGACCATCTTCGCCTACGGGCAGACGTCCTCCGGGAAGACCCACACCATGGAGGTAAGACGCTCATTAGATCATGTGTGCTCTTAAACCCTAGTGACCAGATGTCAGCTGCAGAGGGGTTTCATTCCTTTGAAGTTACAGCTTTTTTACATAAAGGTGACTAAAGACTATCAAAGTGACAGCAAATACTCTCTAAAGCCCTTTGTGTAAAGACGTGCGGTGACTTTTATTTGGAACTTTCAAACAGTTGGCGGATTAGAGCACAGCGGGCGTTGTGTAACAGGCTTACTGCCAACAGGAAACCCACTCAGGCTCGTGCGAGGGGTAGGATTCAAGGAATCAAAAGCTGGTAAGGTTAACATCTTGGAAAAGCCTTTAATCATCACGTCCAACTCAGCGTGTGTTTTAAAGGAGTGAAATTGAATGAGTAGAAAATGGTCAGAGGAGCTCTTCGTCATTTCGACATGTCACCAGTGTAACTTCAGCTCGGAGTCTAATCCTCAAGCCTGGTTTTAATTCTCTGATCTGATCTCTGCTTCACCCTCTTTAAGTCAAACTTTTAAGTCCACTTCTGAACCCAGATGTTCTTTTTTAAATTTCTTCATTTAAAAAGGCTTTAAAATTGGGCTTTGCAGCCCCAGGACCTGGGTACCTTGCAGCCATTGAGTCGACCATGAATTCGTCTCGATACCAAAATATTCTAGAGTAAAATGTAAACTGTCCTGCTACGTGAAACCTTAGAACTGACAGAGGATGCACTTTCTTTGCAACGCGCCTGTTCAGCTAATAACAATGAAAATCAGTTTAAATCATATAGCACAAGGTCATGACAACAGTCAACTCAACATGCTTTATATCGCAACATCCTCTGTGAGCAAGCAGTTGGGGACTGTGGGTAAAAATAACCCGCCGTTTATAACAGGAAGAAACACGGCAACATGCTGGAGCTGTTTGGGGAGTTAAGAGGAAAGAGAAACGAGAACGAGAAAATAGTCACCATTTGTTGGTCACCAGCGGACGTTTCAGGCTCCGGTTGCCTAGGAAACCCTCTAATGTATTTACCACCCTCAACATATGGCAGCATTAAAGAGCCATGTTACACACATGAAAAAGACTGACCCTCTACAGTTTGCATACCGCCACAACAGTTCCACTGATGATGCCATAGCCCTGACACTACACACTGCCCTGTCACACCTGGAGAAGAGAGACACGTATGTGAGAATGCTGTTTGTAGATTACAGCTCAGCATTCAATACCATCGTTCCCTCAAAGCTGGACAGGAAACTGCAGGATCTAGGACTGAGCAGCGCCCTCTGCAGCTGGATCCTTAGCTTCCTGTCTGACAGACGCCAAGTGGTCAGACTGGGCAGCATCACCTCATCCCCCGTCACACTGAACACTGGTGCTCCACAGGGGTGTGTACTGAGCCCTCTCCTGTACTCACTCTACACCTACGACTGCACAGCCACTAACAGCTCCAACATCATTGTGAAGTTTGCGGACGACACTACAGTGGTGGGTCTTATCACCAACGGTGATGAGACGGCTTACAGGGAGGAGGTCAGCGCCCTGACCCACTGGTGTCAAGACAACCATCTCACCCTCAACGTCGCAAAGACAAAGGAGTTGATAGTGGACTTCCGGAGGTGCAGAGAAGTACACACCCCCATCACCATCAACGGCGCTGCTGTGGAGAGAGTGAGCAGCTTCCGGTTCCTTGGTGTACATCTGGCTGAGGATCTTACGTGGTCAGTACACATAAACAAAACGGTGAAGAAGGCGCAGCAGCGCCTCTTCTTTCTCAGGAGACTGAAAAGATTCGGCATGAGCCCCCGCATCCTCAGGACCTTCTATCGCTGTGCCATTGAGAGCATCCTCACTGGATGCATCACCACCTGGTATGGCAACAGCACCGCCTACAACTGCAAAGCTCTCCAGCGAGTAGTGCGGTGCTCTGAACGGATAATTGGAGGTGAGCTTCCCTCCCTCCAAGACATCTACAGGAAGCGCTGCCTGAGGAAAGCGGGGAGGATCATCAAGGACTCCAGTCACCCCAGCCATAAACTGTTCAGACTACTTCCATCAGGAAGGAGGTTCTGCAGCGTCCGGTCCCGTACCAGCAGACTGAGAGACAGCTTTTTCCATCAGGCCATCAGACTGCTGAACACGTCATAGACACCTCAGCTTCACTACTGGAACTTCAACATTATGCACTCCACACTGTATATAAATGCCACTTGTTTTGCACATATTCAACTCTGTATATTTTTATATATTTTATTTATTGTTTACTCTATTTGATTTGTAAAATATGTGTACACACACACACACACACACACACACACACACACACACACACACACGTAGAAAAATATTTAGTATACACATCCAGAAATGCATATACTATTATATATTGTACATATATTTATTAGTTTCAGATGTAGCCATTCTTGTATTTTGCTTGTTTACATTATTGTATTTTGCACAACTCTGTTGCTTGTGAAGCTCGCACACAAGAATTTCACTCACATGTGCTGTACCAATGTACCTGCACATGTGATGTGACAATAAAAGTGATTTGATTTGATTTGATTTGACTGCAAAAACTGCATCGCTGTAGTATAACACATGACTGTTGTTGTGTTCAGGGCAAACTGCATGACCCGCAGCTGATGGGAATCATCCCTCGCATCGCCCGCGACATCTTCGACCACATCTACTCGATGGACGAGAACCTCGAGTTCCACATCAAGGTGAGAACAGGAGTCATTCACAGTTTACCTCCTGAAAAATGAACTAAATGTCAGGTGTGAGCCGCTGCACTGGAGACCTGCAGCCTGTGGCCGTCTCTGAGATGTTTGTTAACAAAGTCTGTGAAAGGAAAAGCACACACAACCCAAAAATGTTTTATGTGAAATAAAAGGTAAATGATTGAGTTTACGGTGCAGTAAAGACCTTAAATCTGACAAAGTGAGGAAGATGAATTCATGTTCAGGGCAATGAATTAAAAGTTTTTAGATTTGTGAGACAGATGCGTTTCTCTATGCAGGTCTCTTATTTTGAAATCTACTTGGACAAGATCCGAGACCTGCTGGATGGTAAGAGAGGCTGTTTATCTGAAGCACTCAGCAGTCTGTTTTTCTTAAACTGTGACTTTTGTGATCTTTTTTCTGTCTGAAGTGTCAAAGACGAACCTCTCCGTCCACGAAGACAAGAACAGAGTGCCCTATGTGAAGGTTTGTGAGCTGAGCGAGAGCTGTGACACAGTCATGTGAAGAGGTTTATATATTTAATCTCCCCGTGTGCCTGAGCTGGAGCTTCAACTCAGCGAATGTTTAATTTTAGATGAACGAATGATTCAGTTACCGTTTTAGTCGTGTGTGCAGGTTTAGTACACCTAAAAACCTTAAAACTGCGATTTTTCGGTCTTTTCTTTATCCTGTAATCGATGCTCATGTCCACACTGGCTGCTGCAGGTCATGATTCTCCTTTTCAGGGCTGCACTGAGCGTTTTGTGTCCAGTCCAGAGGAGGTGATGGACGTCATCGATGAGGGCAAATCCAATCGGCATGTAGCAGTGACCAGTACGTATTTTTATATGTCTGCTTCAAAAGCGGCACATTTTTAAAAGGTTTCCTGGTATTCATTTCTACACTCACTGACCACTTTATTAGATACACCTTGCCTGTATCATGTTGGGACCTTCTGTTGCCTTCAGAGCTGTCGTGAATCGTCATAGATTCGACAAGTTGCTGAGACATTCCTCAGATTTTGGTTCACACTGTAGAGCAGCTGGTCTATCCACACAGACTCTCTGTGGTGGAGCTGTACAGCATCAGCAGCTGCTTCACCTCCAGTTTGTTCCTCCCGAGAAACTCTACAGGAGGTGGAGTCACTGTTGGGCCTTCCTCAGCACTGTAACTGTGTCTTCTGACCAGGAGAGGTCCACAGTGATATAAGGCCCCATAATTTGAAAGAGGAAACCATCGCCATGCAGTCACCTTTAATATTGAGGAGGGTAGGGGCAGTTTCTCCCTGAAGTCGATGATGACCTTCTTCCTTTGTGTTGATGGACGCGTTCGCTCTGCTCATCCCTGCAGGCTGAGGTGGTGGGAGGAGGTGGCGCTTAAAGTCAACAGGTTCTGTGTTTATGGAAGTTAGGCGAGGGGCAGCCAATCTGCTTCGTTAGAAGCTGGGAATTGTTCAAAACTATTTTTATGGAGTCCCAGAATAAACACAAAAGGTCCTTTAACCTCTTAATATCCATCAAGTTAGCGGCAAAGCCCTAAAAGTCAGGATTTTAGCACAGCTCCTGAAACTTCTTAAGGAGGCAGAAACACCTCAATATCTAGATTTAAATGTTTTAATTTCACCTGAAATCTTAAAAGAAGATAAAAAGCCTTTTCTGGTTTCTTTTCTGCGGTTGTAATGATTTTTTTGCTTAATTTTGTAGACATGAACGAGCACAGCTCTCGCAGCCACAGCATCTTCCTCATCAACATAAAGCAGGAAAACGTAGAGACGGAGAAGAAGCTGTCTGGGAAGCTCTACCTGGTCGACCTGGCTGGCAGCGAGAAGGTTGGTCCAAGCGAGATCAGAAACGTGTCGTTAGGGTTTGCTTCAAGACTTTCCTGAGCTGTAAAGCTGATTGATAACCTGTTCGATCGCTGTTTGGTCAGGTGAGCAAGACGGGAGCTGAGGGGGCGGTGCTGGACGAGGCAAAGAACATCAACAAATCTCTCTCAGCGCTGGGAAACGTCATCTCAGCTCTGGCTGAGGGCACCGTAAGTCCATCCCACTTCTGTTTCGTATGTAAGTGAAGAAGTATGAAATATTAGAAAACCTCAGCACAGCTGTATTTTCTTTTCTTCAGAAAACCCACGTGCCGTACAGAGACAGTAAGATGACTCGGATCCTGCAGGACTCCTTGGGAGGGAACTGTCGCACCACCATCATCATCTGCTGCTCACCGTCCATCTACAACGAGGCCGAGACCAAGTCCACGCTCATGTTTGGACAGAGGTATCTGCGAGCTCTTATGTCTAATGTACTCAGTGCCAAAACAGGGCAATGTTTTTTACTTTCTTTTTTCCATTTTTTCCATAATTAATGCATAAAAAAAACAACAGAAATTTTAAAAAGGAGTCTTTCATCCTTTAAACAGCTAAGATTTTACGTACCACCATATACAGTTTCATCTGAAGTAACCACAACCACCTCATATTTTTAACAGAGGAAGAGAAACACAAAAAAAGTTTCCTCCTTCATAGCTATGTTCATCAAAGACCTCCAACTACCCTGCCCCTTCCCTGGTACTGCTCCCCGAACCCACTGCACCTCTACTCCTATGCAGTGGAACCACATCCGCCACATACTTTCAGATACTTTTTGTCCCACTTCTTCTTTTGTCCAGTTTCCTCTAATTTTTTAAGGCCACACTGCACACACTGCTCATATATGTCAAGTTTTTAGCTAATAGCTCTCTGGGAATCACCTTGTTGATCCAAAAATACTAGTTTATGCCTGTCAGACTGTGTTATCTTTGGTATTTTTCACAGATTCAACCAAAGAAATTGGAGCAAATTATGATTAGACTGAGGCTACGTCCACACATACACGGGTATTTTTGAAAACGGAGATTTTCCGTTTTTGTTTAAAAAAAAAAAATCCCGTCCACACATAAACGCAAAAACGAAGGAAAACGCTGCTAGGAACGTGCCAAAGCAACAGGTGGCGATATATTCCTAACTGTGTAGAAATGTTGGCCAATCAGAAGTCTAGAAGCCTGGGTGCGAAAGAGTAGACAAAGATGGCTGAGTACTATGTGTGGAGGGACAGAAACTGTGTGTGTATATGTAAGCATGTAAACACTACAGAGAGTACAATTAACAGTATTTTGTCTAAGTACGCCATTGTAGAAATTCATTTCACCGAAACAATAACGTGGCGCACAGTGTGACGTCAAAAAACCTTTGACCTGCGTTTTCTCTGTTTTCCTCATCCGCACCTAAATGCAAAAACTGAGTTTTCGAAAATCTCCACCCTGGCAGGAAAATCTCAGTTTTCAGTGACCAAAAACGGCGTTTACGTGTGGACGAAAGGTGCAAACGCATAGAAAAATCTGCGTTTTCAAAAATACCCGGGTACATGTGGATGTAGCCTGAAAATTAGTTTAAAAAACAGCCAAAGACATTCAGAAAGCCTGGAGAACTGTTGCTCGAGACCACCTTAAAAATGACAAGAAAGTCTGACTCAGGTTATATAAACCTTTCCTCACATACAGCTGTTACGAAGCAGGAAACTGGATCCTCAAATAGCTACAAGACAAATTTTTTGCACTTCTGCAAACGAAAAACGTAACAATTACAAAAGAAAAAGCTAAAGTCAGTTTTGAATCAAACACAGAGTTGCTGTTTGTGTTTGTGGGAGAGTATCAGTGTATCCAGTCCATCTGCGAAGGTACACGGTGACTCATTTGGTGCAAACTAGCAAACAGATGGCTCTGAGATTCCCGCTGTGCATCTGGGTTTATTCTTATTTATAGACTCCGACACTGCCGCCTTCTTGTTTTCACGTCATGTAAAACTGAGAATAATGAACATTTTCTATTTTCTACACAGTTTTTTCCTCACACTTCATTCTGAAGCACATTTCATTCATCTGCTTCACTTCTTTAGATGTTACAGTTTCATAAAAGTGACGCGTCTGTAAAGATCCTCGACAGCAGCGATGTAATCATTTATTTTAAAAATCAAGCTGAAATCCACTGAGCCTTGATCAGTGAGTTCAGACTGAGCAGTGTCACAGAGGCTGATTACTGTGCAACCATCTGCCCTCGGCTAAGAGGAAATTCAATTAATTAGGAGATTTCCATCATGAGAGGAAAGATCGAGAGGGGCGGAGGTCCTCTGGGAGAAAGCAGACTCACACATGTAGCATGTGGAAGTGACTGTATTAGGTGGAAAGGTAGAAAACACACTCAGAAACAGCTGTAAAATGTGTTGCTTTATTTCCACTAAGACAGCAAAAACATGCTTACCTGCAGGGAAAAGGGAAAAAAGGCGTAAACTCTTGGATGCTCCGACTACTTTCATCTGATCATGCTGAATGTTGCAAACTTGCATGGTCAGATGATCAAATTCCTGCCTGTGTGGGGTTTTTTGTAAGCTCTTGTTTTCAGCAGATGATTTTTAAAGAAGTAGAAACTAAGTAGTGGAAAATAAACCTGAAAATGTTGCTTTTAATCATTGTAATCAGGGGTTAACTTGACATTTGGTGGGCAGGGGAAGACTGAGATCCTGTGTAGCTGTGCAGCAGGAATAATCACAAAGAAGTCACCAGATTATTAGTTTTCTTTGATTTAAGCTGCTGAATCAAACACACTTTAATAGATGTTACATGAATGTGGAACATAAAGGTGGAATTTGATGCCTAAAACTTAATCCCAATCTAACCCCTGTCCATTACTGTAAGATGAACCACACTTAAAGTTCAGCTCAGTATTTTGATTCGATTACTATATTAACTCAATGAGCTGGAACAAACTGTCAATAGAGTCCAGAGAAGAAGTCTAACAATCAGGCACGATGAGATTAATTAAAAGACTAATGCTTACTGTCTGTGTCCGCTCAGAGCGAAGACCATCAAGAACACAGTGTCTGTGAACCTGGAGCTGACGGCCGAGGAGTGGAAGAAGAAATACGAGAAGGAGAAGGAGAAGAACAAGAACCTGAAGAGCATCATCCAGAGGCTGGAGGCTGAACTCAACCGCTGGAGAAACGGTGAGATTAAAGCGGCCTGCAAGGGCTGATTAAAGGAAACAGCTGCTGTGAGCTCCTGAGTGTTGATCGGTGGTTACGCAGTGGGATGTTGGGTTTTTGTGACAAACATACATTGTTGTTGTATCGTACAGCTCCACAGTAAGTTATGAATAGTTAACGTGCTGCCTTTCTGCTTCCTGTGCACTCATTTCTATACCTTTAAATAAATGATATTTCAAAGGGAACCCACCTTCTGTTGCACAGTTGCTGCTTGGTGGGACTTATTACAGAGTCCTGATTAACAGACCTCAGCCTGAGATGTTTACCAAGCTAATAAAGAGGCCCTAGTTTTACAGCAACTGCTTTGTGAACGTGTGATGGGAAGGTGGACGAAGGGTGGGATGGACAGTCGTGGTGAAGACAGAGCCAAGAGAGAGTTTTTGATTTAGCAGGCGAGTGATCCACGGTCCAGCCCTCACCGATGGCCATGAGCTCTGGGTAGTGACTAAAAGAACAGGGTTGTGGGTACAAGCTGGACTCCCCAGAGGTAGTTTGGTGGCCTCCTCGACGCCTCTCTTTGGAGTTCTTCTGGGCACGTCGACCCTTCAAGAACTCCAGAGGAGGTACGGAGAACAGAAGAAGAAGCTCCTCTGCCTTGCCTCCTTAGTGTTAGAGATCCAGCAAGGTTACATTCTCGTGCTGACGCTGTTCGGCATCTCCTTCCCTACGCCCCTGAACTATCCTTTAGGTGCCATGATTTCGTATCACAGCGGGACCTCCAAAGCCTGATAGATTGGTTTACCCAGACCTGTAAGGACTTTGGGCAGACTTTAAAATTAAAGGCTGAACTTGCACCAGGCAGGAAAAAAGTGCTCAACACGTTCTATTTGAGACGTCTCAACATGAGAAACAACCACAATAAGGGGATATCAGAGCACCCCATCCAACTGGTGGAGACGTACCACCTGGGAAGAGACCCTCGATAGACCCAGAAGTCACTGGAGTTATTAAATATTTCATCTTGTGTTGATGAGGAAAGGACGTCTGGAAAGACCTGCGCAATCTGCGACCTGACTCTGGATAAATGGAGGAAAATGGATGGATGTTTTGTAATGACTCACAACACAGAAAGCAATCAAAGTGGAACATCATCAGCAGCCTCCTTTCCTTACATCTTAACATGTGAATACCTAGCAGAGCGTGGCTACTCGTTCACCGCTCGTCTGCTTATTTCTCTGTGCACCGAGGTCTGAAGGACCTGAGGAGTGGTGACGCTATTTTCCTGAGATTGGATTGGTCTGTAGGAGCTGTTGCTCTCCAATCTGGAGCATCATCAGCTTCAAAAAGTTGAAAAGCTTTGACACTTTATCACCCGAGTATCTTACAGACTGTCTGGACTTTTTGTCATATTTGGCTGTAAAATTACAAAATAATTCTCATCTTACATGAACCATTTAAATTTCCGCTGTAGCTCAAACTGTGAAATGCACATAGTAAAATCTAGGAGTTGCTGATTTTTCTGTGTTCAGACGTTGTGAATGCTTTGCTATACAGTGATACGCCGAATATTCCAGTAAAACTCGCCTTCTCTTTTTTCTAAAACCGTTTGAACGTTCATTTAAAATGAGTTTTATTTATACAGCGACGAATCACAACAACAGTTCCCTTAAGGTACTTTATATTCTGTAAGATGAAGACCCTAAAATAATACAGAGAAAACCTCAGCAGTCAGACGACACCCACCCTGTGAGTAAGCATTTGGTGACAGTGAGAAGGAAAAACCCCTATTAAAGCTATCAGAGATTAAAATGAATTGCTGATGATTAAATAGTGCAGTAGTGGTGTGTACTAGTAGCTGCTACTTTGTTTTTAGGAGACTTTGACCTTTGACCTTTGAGAGTCAGATGCTCTCTGTGACACACACACACAGAAAATGTTTTTTTCTCCATGCATGCCAACAAGCAGAAATTTAAAAAAAGTGGGCGGCGGCCTGAGAAACTCGAGTGTCATTAACCGCACAGGCTCTTTTAGGTAGCTGTGTGTGCACATGCTCAGTCTGTGACGTCTGGAAATCACATGTAATTACTGCTCAGATTAATCTGCCGCTGTGATAATGTGTGGGGTCTGATCGGCTCACGCCTTGTCCTGCCCGAATGTTGTAGATTCTGCATAACCCCACCATGAAGGACGCCACGCTGCCTGTGTGTGTTTCCCCACCACACTTCCTCCCTCTCTGCTGAGACTGCAGGGTCTCCTTCACAGCATCCTCGACCTTTTTCCCCCATTTCTGTTGCATAGTAACCACTCCTCCTCCTCCTCTCAGTCCTTTCTTTGCTTTAATGCCTCCCCGCCTTCACCCCCCTCCTCCCCCTTTCTTTCTGTGGCCATTGTTGCATTTTAATGTTTAATTCCCCTGTGGATGCTGATAACACTCCCCCTCCTTAGCATCAAATCAGCTCAGCTGCAGCAGCCAAAGCTCCTGACATGTAAATGCAGCACTCTCACACACACATACACACACATCATGTTGATACAGTGTTTGTGGTTTGAGTCAGCCGCTGGCTTCCTGCCCTGCCGTTTAAAAGGAAGCAGCTCTCCGCCTCCTTCAGTCTGTCCTCGGCTCCATCTCCTCATTAGCTGCTGGCTTTTATCACCAAACCCACAGTTAGAAAATCAATAATCACACAAACACTGGTGAAGTCAGCATGATTTCACTCAGTCAGTATAACTGATGCAGTTTTCTCCTGAAGGAAAATCATCAGAATTGTAAAAATAGTAATAATAATAGTAAGTTGTGTGCTGGCTTACAAACGTAGCCAGCCCCCAAACCTGATGTTTCAGGAAATGCATCAGGTTTATTTTAATTATCTGATAATAACTTATCTAATTTACTTTGATAAACTACAGTATCCTGGTGTTATCTTGACTGCAAGGCAACAATTGTTCCTTTTATGTTAAAGGACTGCTGCCAGGATTTACTACCCTACACGCACGTTGCAGATGATTAATTTGGTTTTGTGCATTACAGTAAAACGTCTCCACTTTAGTCTCTAACGTCCAAGAGAATTTGTGGTTTGTTCAGATGCATCTTTGCAGACCCTAAGCTATGCTGCTGTGTTCTTTTCAGAGAGGTGAACCCTTCTTCCCACTTCATTTATGAAGCCTGCTTGAGCATCAACATCTGGTTTGTTACTTCAAAATGCGTAAACTGAGGCTTAGTTATTGCACTTATTACAGTATTTAGACTTTTATCGTGATTTAAAAATTCTTCCACAAAATTAAGATTATATGATGCGACGCACTGAGGCATGATGTAACAACTATGGTGCTACTCGATGTGACACCATACCACAACATATGGCACGATCAGAGTGTTTAAAACGTCGTCACACTAACATGTGTGAATATAATGGATGCATGAGTAGAATATCTAACAAGTGAGTTCCTATCGCAGGGGAGAACGTTCCTGAGGAGGAGCAGCAGAGCTCTAAAGATCAGAGGAGCGGCGAGCCGTACGACAACACTCCCATCATCGACAACCTGCTGCCAGCCGGAGGAGGTGTCTCCGTCTCCGGTGACGAGAGGAGGAAGTACGAGGAGGACGTAAGGAACCTGTACAAACAGCTGGATGACAAGGTGAGCAACAGGACGAGGCTAAAGCTGGTTTATTGTAAACATGTCACATAAAGCTATCTCAGGATGGGTTTTATTCATCTTCTGTCTGGAACAAAGTGTTCTAGCTCCTCCCCCTTCCTTCTGATTGGCTGCCCCTCATAAAAATAGATTTGAATGGCAGGTGGTTCACCATATATGTGAACCACCTGCCTATATATATATATCATATAGCTGATATATACCTATATGATGAACCACAGAGCCAAGAGTGTTCGATCAGTCTGAAGCCTGAGCTTTGGGCTCACAGGGATTACATGTACACATACTGCCCTTGTTATTTAAACAATTCCTGAAACTCTGTATATTTTATTGCCGCTGACAGGATGACGAAATTAACCAACACAGTCAGCTGGCGGAGAAACTCAAGGAGCAGATGATGGATCAAGAAGAGGTTTGTCTCCCAGCTCAGGTTAATAGTAATGATAGAGCATGCCTGCGTATTTCCTCTGACACGTGTTTTTTTTTTTAAATCTGTGCAGCTGCTGGCGTCAACACGACGCGACTATGACAAGATCCAGGAGGAGCTGTGCCGGCTGCAGACGGAGAACGAGCTAGCCAAGGAGGAGGTGAAGGAGGTGCTTCAGGCCCTGGAGGAGCTGGCAGTTAACTACGACCAGAAGAGCCAAGAGGTGGAGGAGCGAAACCAAGCCAACGTGCAGCTTACCGAGAAGCTGCAGCACAAGACGGTGGGTCGTGACTTTCCTGAATACTACTCGATTACACATGAAGTGCAGCGATGCAGAGGCATGCTGACAGGCTGTCTTTGTGGCGGCATCCTCAGGCGCTGCTGTCGGTGCTTGAGAGGGAGGTGAGTCAGCTGCAGGAGCTAAACGGCCTGCAGAGAAAGCGTGCTGCCGAGGTCCTCAACCTTCTGCTGAGAGACCTCAGTGACATCGGTGCCATCATCGGCACCAGCGATGTCAAGACGGCTGCGGTGAGCACCCACGTCCACATGACAAAAACCTTACCAACCTTACCCGAAACAGACACATGACCCTTTAACCCGGCCCGTCCTCCTTCCCTCTCAGTGCTCAGAGATGAAGGGGAACGGCTCGGCGCTGGAGGAGGACTTTACCGTTGCTCGCCTCTACATCAGCAAGATGAAGTCCGAGGTCAAGTCTTTGGTCAACCGCAGCAAGCAGCTGGAGAGCGCCCAGGCCGACGCCCACCGCAAGATTCAGGCAAACGAGAAGGAGCTGGCGTCCTGTCAGCTGCTCATCTCCCAGGTAAGCGTCACCTGACGTCGTCACGCTAACAGAGTTCTCCTGGGGTTTGGTAGAGTGTCAGTCACGTGTTGCTGTCCCTGCAGCATCAGGCCAAGATAAAGTCTCTGACCGACTACATGCAGAACATGGAGCAGAAGAAAAGGCAGCTGGAGGAGAGTCAGGACGCTCTCACCGAAGAGCTCGCCAAACTGCACGCTCAAGGTCGGTCCTAGAAACCTCCACAGACTCTTAAAAACCAGACTCATTTATACAGTTAGGCAGTATGAGCACAGCTGACATGTCATCCCACCCCGAAAAAAAGAAAAGCTCAAAACAACAAAGACAAAGATGTTTCTAATGTATGAGACACCACTTTATCCTTTTAGTTGTTACTCATTCAATAACCATTATTTAATCAGTGTGTTTTTTAGGTTTTCTTTATACCTCAGTTACACACAAAGAAAGCACTGGAAGGTCTTTAATTTGAACTTTATCCATCACTGGAGTATCACATAGATTAGGACTTAACGACACTGTATCTTACAACATGCAGGGTGCTCTGAGCACGAGTGGCCAGTATATTATGTCTGAGTATCACCACAGGGGCTAAAGTGGGATCTGGCAGGCGGGGGGACCTTAGGATCAGGTGCATCAGTGCTGTGTGGTGAAAATAATTACTCAATAATAATAATAATAATAATAATGATGATAATGATTATTATTTGCTGCTCTATCACTAGCTAGACACTGAAGTATCACAACTACGACTTCATTTGCATCTGCACCATGAACGCATCACATGAAGGTATAAGTGGGCCGTGGGATTTTATTATTTTATTATTACTGAGCAAATGTGTCCATGCAGTCAGTCTGCAGCACATAAGAAATAATTGCCAGTAATGTGCATTAAACTGCCATTCTGAACCTTTGAGGCCGTCTTTAACCCCTGCATCCACATTAGTCAAATTTCACATGTGTATTGTGTGTGCACTGTGTTCATGCGTTCCAAGCATCATTACACTTTCTTTGGTTTTTGCTTTTGTGGAAGAACACAGTCACCTTATGACATATCCAGGCGATGGATGTGATATAGTCTTACACATCAGAGGTTTTTTTTTTTTTTACGATTAAGATGAATTTGACAAAAAGGGTGGGCTGAGTAACTACGCTATGAAGGTGAGGGTTTGTCTTTGGTTGTGTTTGAGTCTGTGAGTCTATGTTTTGACCCCCGGTGGGAAGTCTTTTGTCTTGATTTAAATTGTCTTTCAGTAAAATATCTCATAGTTTGAAGTTTGAGAGTTTAGCTTTGTGAGTAAATTTGCCTGCAGTTTCTGACACAGCACAATTATTCTGTCTTTAGAGAAAATGCACGAGGAAAAGGAGAAGGAGGACATCGGCAGAGCGGGCGGAGACGATGACATCAAGGTAAAAAAAATACAGCACAAAATTGATTTTGATTTTTACAAAATATTAAAATCTGGAACCTAACAGAGTTCAGCACAGTCTGAACTCTGTTAGGCAGCTTTCTTGTTGTTTCTTTAAGTCGTCTTCAGGAATAGTTCTCCAGGCTTATTGAAGGACATTCAAAGCTCTTCTTTGGATGTTTCTGCCTTTTGTTCTGTTCTCTGTCCACATGATCCCACACTGCTTCAGTAATGTTGAGGTCCGGGCTCTGGGGAGGCCGATCCATGACTGATAGTGCTCCACTGTGTGTTTTTACTGCATTAACAATGTGTTTGAGATCATTGTCACGCTGAAAAATGGAGCTGTTGACAATCATATGCTTTCCAGATGATTTTGCATGGTGTATCAAAATCTGATGGTGCTTCTCTGTTTTCATAGTTGATAATTTTAACAAGGTCTCCACCACCACTGGCTGAAATGCAGCTGGAAAAATGCTTCTAAAGATGATCAGGTACAAGCACTGGACTGCAAATGAGTGAAAAAGCAGCCAATGTCCAAATAAAACCTTTGAAAGAGCTTCAGAAAGCCTGAGAACTATTGCTCAAAAACAATTGAAAAAAAAGAAAATCTGGCGGCTTGGAAGTAAAGCGTAAAGACATGAGGGTTGATTCAAGACATTTGTTCATATTTGTTCATGTTGCAGGTCAGATTGAAGGCAGGAGATCCAGTAACTAGTAGTTAACTACTAGTAGTTAACTACTAGTTACTGTTAACTAGCTAACTAGTAGCTGAGACACTTCCAAGTAGCCAGATTTAAAGTGTTAGACCTAATACAGTCTAACACAGTCCATGTCATAGGTTTATCCAGTATTTAAGTGCTCCAGACTGACCCAGAAAAACGAGCAGCTTCTAACAGGAAGCTCTTGTATTTTGGATCATGGATTTGGGATTATCATAGGGTTATTTTAGTGCGTCATGTTTCTGTTCAGTGTCCTCTGAGGGAATAATGTTGCCAACCTCAGCTCTAATGTGTTTTTATGTCTTCAGAAAACGCTGGAGGAGCAGCTGGAGAACCACAGGGAGGCTCATCAGAAGCAGCTCAGCCGCCTGCGGGATGAGATCGAAGACAAACAGAGGATGCTGGACGAGCTCAGAGAGTGAGAAAACATCAGCAAACGCACACACTGACGCACACAAACCAACTCTGAGGATGTAACAGCACAGCAGGGGGGAGACGATGGGAGATTAGGGGAGAGATATCACAGGGAAACCCACAGATGTGCTCAGGTTTGAAACCGTTCTACACAAATCCTGATCTTTTCAGACGAGCTCAGGCCATGAGCAGATACACACATATACCCATTTTAATATTCCCCTCAGCCCTCAGAGTAGGGATTTCCACTCAGGTTGTCTTCAAAGGGGGACTACTGAGGAGAAGAAGCAGCTCAGAGAACAAGTGCGAGCAAGGAGCTGCTGCCTGAAAGCGATCAAAGATCTGGGCTCAAAGTCAGCTTCTGCTTCAAAAGAAGAGTTAACATGACTAGAAAGTGACTTTCAAGGCCTCAACCTGCAACTTTAGAGCCTCCAACTAAACATGCTTCGATTCCAAACCACATTTTCTGAAACTAGAGAGCGTATTTATTAAAACAGTTTCTCCCTCTCAGTCTAAATCAGGGGCTGTTACTGGAGCAGGAGCGACTCATGTCGGATTACTACAAACTGCAGGCGGAGGAGCAGGAGAAGAATGCAAAGCTGGAGAGGCTCGTGTAGGTGAACACAAGCATCTTAGAGTTAATTTGAGACAATAAAAGTGTCACATGGTTTGATTATTGCTCTGTTTTCTGTACAGGCTGCTGAATGAACAAAGGGAGCAGGCCCGAGAGGACCTGAAGGGTCTGGAGGAGACTGTGGTGAGACTCAGTGATGGCCCCATAACTACTCTCACCTTTGAAGTCACAGCTGTTCTAACCTTAGATGTCTGTTTAGTCACATAGCAAAGCAAAGAAACTGCTGGAAGTCTGCACCAATGCAGGCTTACTCAAAAACAGTGCTTTGTAATATATTTAATGAGAATAGAGGCAAGTCAGAGGATTAAAGAAATGTTGTTAGTATAGTGCATCTCATTGATCCAGCTGTTCACAACTTCATCCCAAAGAGTCGTTCGGACATATTTCTTAAAAGTGCACTTCTTTTTCTTACATTTACATAAAAAGGGGAGTTTCAGTGATCGAGCCTCAAACGGCTGTGATTTGATGCTGTATAAATGGAACAGAATTTAATTGAATACCCTGAGTAGGGATGGGAAGCTGGATACTGGTGTTTCAACGCTGTGTTGAGCTTACGAAGCACTGATCTGAAGTGCCGTTCAAAACACCCACTTCACATGACCATGGCTTTTTCAGGTTTCACCCTAGGTTTGGCCGATGGTAGAATAAACCTGATGACATCTTTAATTCAGTTCAATTTAATTTAAGAGTATTTACATACAAATGAATTCAACTGAACTGAATTAAAAGGAAAAAACCAACAGTCTGATGATTCCCTATGAGCAAATACTTGGCGACAGTGGGGAGGAAGAACTCACTTTAAAAAGGAAGAACCCTCTGGCAAAATGTAAATCCCAGAACTATTATGTGGGTCTAACTTCCAGCTTTCACTCCCTTCTTGTTCACTCAGGCCAAAGAGCTGCAAACTCTGCACAACCTGCGCAAACTCTTCGTCCAGGACCTCACTGCACGGGTTAAGAAGGTAGATCTTTTTACTGTTGACACATACGACTGGTCGTTTAATGTAGTTTGGTGTAATTTTCCTCTATTATAAGAGTGCAGAGCTTGACTGTGAGGAGGGACTCAGCAACATTGCACAGAAACAGAAAATCTCATTCTTGGAGAACAATTTGGAGCAGCTGACTAAGGTCCACAAACAGGTACGGTTGCTATACAGAGGCTGAATCCATAAAAATATTATAAAACAGAAATGCTGAGCGCTGTGAGATACAGTGCGATAAAATAATGCTCAGTAACTTCATGCCGCCGCCCTCAGCTGGTCCGGGACAACGCAGACCTTCGCTGCGAACTGCCCAAGCTGGAGAAGCGTCTGCGAGCCACGGCCGAGCGAGTCAAAGCGCTGGAGAACGCCTTGAAGGAGGCCAAGGAGAACGCCATGAGGGACCGCAAGCGCTACCAGCAGGAGGTGGACCGCATCAAAGAGGCTGTGCGGGCCAAGAACATGGCCAGGAGGGGATACTCTGCACAGATCGGTGAGGTTTTACTTCCATTTATTATTTCACTGAAATAGATGTGCTCATGTGACAGCTGTCGGACAAAGAAGACCGGTTCACACAGGGGTGAAACCTGCCACCAGCACCGTAGCTGAACCTGGACACAAATACATTTCCGAATGAGTGATAGTGTTTCTAGATAACTTCTATATGTTTAAATAACCATCTTTACGCTAAAGAGTAGCAATTTAAATTGGTTTTGCTGAAAGCATGCTGATTGGCAGGATTGTTTCTGTGGCCTGGACACTGATGCTTTTGTTGCTGTGCTTTTAAAACACAGATTACAGCCATTTGTGTTGAGAACACTATTGCAAATAGATGCTTATCAGCACAATCTGACTCAAATATTTGCAAAATTTTCCAATTTGTCTGAGAGGGATTGTAGTCAGCCCAAGTCAAACTGCAATTTTAAACCTGTTTCATAGTACAGATTATACCCTGGTGACTGAGGTGGGGAAGAACTCCACTTTAACAGGAAGTGACTTCCAGGAGAACTATACTCAGGGAAGGGCAGTCAGGGATTCAATCCCTCTGAGAGTAGCTTTTGCAGTTGATATTTCAACCAGAAAAATTGAAATATCTGAGCTGGTTTAAACTTGAAACAAACAAACAAAAAAATAAAACACTGGATAAAAAAACAGACCTGAATATGGATCCCTGGGAGAAAGATAAATCAGCCAATGGATCAAGATGTTCTCTTTTTTGTGTTTTCAGCAAAGCCTATCCGGCCCGGACATCATCCACTGTCCTCCCCGATCTGCAGCTCCATCAGAGCCGGAGGTGTTGATATTCATAACAACTGAACCCACAACAGCAACATAATCCTGTGAGTGCAAAAATCTGTTTTCCATTTTACGAAATATAATTTCCTTTGCTTGTCTTACACATGGCTACCACCAGGGGGCGGTTAACAAATATATCACTTACACATAAACTGGATATAAGACAGTCTCAGAGATTTGCCTCTTGTTGCAGACGACCATAAACAACTCAGTGCATGCTCACCACCCCACCTGGATCCACAAGCAACGCCCCTCCTCTTGGAGCACCAATGGGAGGCCTTCACGACAGACTGTCATCGCTCGGAGAAGCACCATCCAAACATTGTGTAAATACTGATGAGACATATTTAATTTGCTGAATGTAGATCTCAGAGGCCTCGTTTATAACACATTCGCTGTTATAAGTTTAGTTTTCTGGATCTTCTGATGGTAGATTGTCGTTATTATGCAACAGGGCAGCACGGTGGCACGGTGGTTAGCACTGTTGCCGCACAGCAAGAAGGTCCTGAGTTCAATTCCACCATCAGGCCGGGGTCTTTCTGTGTGGAGTTTGCATGTTCTCCCCGTGTTTGCGTGGGTTCTCTCCGGGTACTCCGGCTTCCTCCCACCGTCCAAAGACATGCAGCTTGTGGGGATAGGTTAATTGGATAATCCAAACTGTCACTAGGTGTGAATGTGCGAATGAATGTGAGTGCGAATGGTTGTCTGTCCCTGTGTGTTGGCCCTGCGACAGACTGGCGACCTGTCCAGGGTGTACCCTGCCTCTCGCCCTATGACAGCTGGGATAGGCTCCAGCGCCCCCCGCGACCCTGAAAAGGACAAGCGGAAGCGAATGGATGGATGGATGGATTAAAAGCTCGAAGTTTATAAGTGAGGCCCTGTATTAGAAATGAAGCTTAAGTTTTAGGTTTGCGCAGCTTTACAGGAGAAGGCAAACGTGTCCGTTTTTAGATAAGTATTGTTTAACGTTTTAGGAAACAACTTGCTTTTTTCCTTTTTTTCTCAGTCGTCATGATGACAGAAGTGACACCACTCGAGTGTATCTGATCAATATGAAGCTACAGCCAACAGACGGTTAGCTTAGGTTAGCATAAAGACCAGGGAATGGCAATCACAGAGATCTTTGGTCCTGTACCCTATATACCTCTTTGCAAACAGCCACTTGTCATTAGGTTGGTGGAAATACACATTTTTCCCTTGTGATCCAGTGGTTGCCAGATGATTGCTGCCTGGTCTCTAGGCCTATGTGGCTGACGCTACAGCAGCATCCCTCCAAAATGGCAGTCACACCGAAGACAACAGTTTACTATGGATAAACGCCTCATCCCACTCCGTAGCCTAAATGGCGACCATTAGGTTGATAATTGCTCCGAGCTCTTTATGGACAGTGTAATCACTAAGTGTGTTAACTACAACTCATTGCAAAAAAATTTAACACGCATAATCAGCAAATTGCGCCCCAGCTCATTTACATCAATGCCTGAAGATGATTTCTGCTGTTAGCTGGGTAGCCCTAACATGCATGCTACCTGCATATTTTGGAAAACATCTACAACTTATTTACAGATCCTGAATTGAAAATCTCATCCATATTTTTTAGAAGTATTTTAACTATGGACCAAAAAATTGTACCCACCAAAAACAGACTCACTACAAGCTACTAAACTGTAAAATGATGGCATGTGACATAAAACATTAATGTATTATTTATAATATAACGGAGAAGAACTACTCTTCCCGCAATCCTTAACTGAAACAGCGACATCTCTGATTGGTGGAAGTTAATAATAATAATAATGGATTGCATTTATATAGCGCTTTTCGGGGCCCTCAAAGTGCTTTACAAGTTGCTGTTGAATGACATTGACCTTGGAAATGTGTAAACCCACAAACATCAGAATGGACGAGTTGCAGTCAGGAACATAGCACCATGCCACATCGATAACTTGGCTACACTTGACCACTCACGCACAATACAAACTACAAACACTAAATTCTAGAAGGCTGGAAGTCGGTTGCTATGGAATCTAGGATTTGATTGTATTATTGGATGAGTAGTTCTTTCACTGTTAAAAGTCATTATGTACACCGCAGTGGATTATCTACTAATTGGAAGGTCAGTGGTTCAACTCCCGGCTTGTCTTGTGTTCGTGTTAAAGTGTCTTTGGGCAAGGAACAGAACACTGAGTGGCCCCCAGTGCATCCATGAGGGAGAATGCTAGGTTCAAAGCACTTAGATGCAGTGAGTGGAATATTTATTTCTGGAAACAGAACTTAAAATAAAAATGTCTGTTTCACCATTTTAACCTAAGCTAACTGCCTGCAGGATGTAGCTTCATGCTTACTTTTATGGATGTGATTTGTTTCAAAGCAGGGCCTTTAAGTTTCTAACCTCGGTGATGTTGAAGGTTGTTGCTGGAGCTGGGCAGCAGAAACATGCTTCCACACAACTGTCTTTGCATGTGTCTTGTCTTCCAGATTTTATAACTTTTGTGTTTACACTTTTGTTTGATTACAGGTGACAATCAATAAAAAGAAACCCTTTGATTTGGTTTTAGAAAACATGCTCTGGGCTTCAAAAAGATTTTTCTTTTTTTGTCGTTTTGCAAAGAGGGATCTCATACAATTAAATTGCGCTGCTGTAGCTCTTGAGGAACACTGACCAGCCAATCAGTTGCTCCTAGGACTATGAGCCTGGTTTATAACTCTGGTTTAAAGCTGATTTAAATTTTTTCTCCCCACACAATTTCAGTGTCTGGATTGTTGTAATAGTCTGCACTCAATCTGTAAAGTTTCTGATTGGCCAGTCAGAGTCTTTAAAAACAGATTCAAAGGCAGAAAAAAGGTTTTTCCCCTCAGGCCAAAGTAATTAAAATCTCAGTGGATAAGCTGGATAAGTTTTTGCCTTTAGAAAACTGAAATCATCAAAACAGCACTCCAGCTTTAGAAATGAACACATTTCTCTACATTGACTTGTGACTTTGTAACTTTCTTTTTTAACGTCAAGACTGTAATTTAACGAGGCCTCTTGACCCTTTAGTGGTACATTAGACGTTTGTGCTGCTTTCCTTTATGGTGCCTGTTTAACATATTTTTATGTACATTATTGTCTCAGTGTAAAAGGCCTAATTACAGTTGTTCTTTGGTTATAGTCTACCATTTTAGTTTCTTTTAGGTATCAAAGAGTAGCAGTCATCAAGCTCGAGGACGATACCCTACAGTCAAGCTTGATGACTGCTACTCTTCTAATGACGACCCCCACCCTTTGAATTAGCTTCTTGACCAGTGGCAGTTATTGAGCTTGATGACTGCCACTATTCGACCAGTCATTGGGCTGGATGAGTGCTGCCACACTTGACTGCTACCCTGCTGAACATAAGGCTGACGCCTCGGGTAGGACTGGGCCTTAGTTGTGCAATGTGACTTTCGGGCTAGTTGCTTTTGTTTCTGTGGATGTTGCTGTAGAATGTTACACTTTCGCAATGGCTTAGTTGCAGGACAGCAACAAGCACAGACGACGAATAAGTGAATGTAACTGCATGGACTAGAGCTTGTTGTGTTAAAGGCATGCTCAGGGAGGGCAGTTTCTGTACAGGATGCATTTACCTCATCATGTTGTACATTTTTTGTTTTAGCTGTAGCATCGTGTATCCAAATATATATCTTACAACTGATGCAATTAAATCTAATAAAGATAATCTATTTAACTTGCTTTTTTTGTGTGCATTTCAAAATTAGAAGAAAACCGCAACTTCCAGGTGTCTCATCGTGATATAATCTTTAATCCCTATACATATTATTTCCCTCTGTAACACATCATCATTATCAGTTTTAGACAGAACAGACAGATTGGGTATTTTGGTCAGGTCACAATTAAATTAATAAAAATAATCGATAAATAATACAAAAATCTTCCTCACAATCACATAAGAAAGTTCTACATATTGAATACAACAATGTAACAGGACAGTTAAACCATTTTTATCTGTACAAATAGATGTTCACTTTTGTTTTTCCACATATTTCACATACTTTATGATATACTGCACTTTTGGCCAACATTACAGAAAAGCAGAGGGTTACAGGTTTAACCCCAGTTCTCTGAGTCTTTAAAGGTTCATGAGCGTGAGGATGTTCATCTCCAAACCCAGGTCAAATAATATTTGGAGCAGCTTTTATGTTGTTTGGAGTAGTGGTTTTATTTAACTGGTAAATAGAATTTGTCCCAGGTGTGATCCTCAGCTTCAGCAAGTTTCTTTTTCTCTTGCATTCAAGATGATGCTGGCGGACGATATTTATGTTATAAAGCCAACACACTGCACACTTTCACTGCAGAGAAAAATGAAATCAGTTGACGTGAACAAACACTCGAGTAAACAACAATGTCAGGGCTAGGTTTTTTTCTTTCTTTTGTTTAAAAAGCACCTTTTGACTAAGCCTTGGGAACCCATTAGCTAGTCTGTAGACTTAGCTTCTGGCAGAAATGGCAAAGCCCAAGACAATTTGTTTCACATCCTGATCATTGTTTACAAAAAAACCTATCAATTAAAACGCAAAATCTTCCTTAGAAAGAATCAAATTTAGTATACTCAAAGCAACAAGACTTACTTTTGATCCTTGATGGTTGTTCACACTTGGCGATGATTTCCAGAATTTAACATTGTGGTTAACACACCGAGCCTCAGTAAGGTCATAGCTATATCAGAGAATTGTCTTAAATATACACAAGAACTGCCACTCTGTGGACTTCCAGTTTGATAGGGGTTCTATGAGATAGTCCTGGATAACTGGGGAGTTCCAAGTTTAATCTGATTTAATCTTTCTGGGATTTCAAGCATGCAAACTCTTCTCTAAGGATTTCTGGCTCTTACTGTAGATTGTAGAAGTCTATGCAACCTCAGTAAACATTTTCCCAACGAGTTCATGGTCTCAGTCGCTACTTTCAAGTGTTACTGAATACAGCATAGTGTTTATTTTGCAAATTGTGGTCCCTGTTAATGTCAAAAAGGATGAAAGGCTGATAAAGCAAGGTATGGGAGTGGGTGCGGTAGATCCACTCCTCGTTTGACACATTTAGCCAGAAGACACTCAGCTCGAAGGGACTTCACTGAGGGGGGTGGGTAAGGTAACGGTGGCTACGTCCATCTTTTAGACTGTTCGTGCCTCTAGCCAACACCTTTACAAGTGTGTGGGAATTATAAGTTGTACGCAACGGCCAAACAACATGGTGGAAATATTTCAGAATATTCTAGTTTTGCAGCCTGAAGCTCATTAAACTAGCGAACAATTTCATACAGCACTGCTTCTTTATGTTATGCAATAAACCTCTGATAAAACTGACTTGTGTTTGTTTGGTTTGTTTTTAGCTTCGGAGTCAAAAATAAAGGGATAATTTTTTTCCGGGTATTATTATCGTGCGGTCTGACTTAGTCAAAAGCTGCACGTGGCAAACCAAGCCCTGGTCATTCAGCACAGCTTCAGTATAGACACACACATACATATCCACATGCATCCGCAACCTTTCACGCAGCCACACAACGCACTCCCCGCACACATACACCCACAGGAACGGACAGCCAACGTGGTGAAGACTTGATGTCCACGGCGTCTGTTTTCTTTCTACACCCACGAGTCGGGGGAGCCGGTGAACTTGTTCGCCCTGTTTGAAGGCCTCCGTGTGGTGGAGTAGAAGTCCACATAGTTGGTGTTGGCTTTGAATCGGAGCGACTGGGTGGCGTAGCCGTCGGGAGAAGACGGGGTCAGGTGGGCCGGTTCGTCCTCAAAGTGCTCCTCGCCGTAGCCTTGTGGGGACGACAGGTACATTCTGTAGCTGTTGAAGTTCTTCCTGTCGGGTTCGTCGTAGAATGGCTCTGGGTGCTTGGAAAACAATGTAATCAGTCAGTCTATATAAAATCAACCAAACTGAGAAAACATCCTTACCTGGATGATTGAGCACGACATTACTGTATGATGAAACAACAAAAGGCTTCTTACCTGGGATCTTCTCAGATCCTCTCCTGACTGGGAGGAATAGGTCCCAATGAAATATGGGGTTTTCTTCTCTGACCCTGAGGTGAAAAATCCATAAGTAGAGAGTAAAATAAATATAACTCCAAACTGAAATGGTGGTTGTTTGAGAAAAAACACCAGCGGCACGTGTGCAGATCCCTGAGGAATGCCACAAACCTGTGTACTGCCGTTTGTGTAAACTGTTGTCTCCATAATATGTGTCGAGTTGCATAGATGACTGGGCCCTCTGATAGTTTGAACTGTGTCTTCTTATCCCGAGCATCGCTGGCGAGGATGTTGCACTACCGCCTGAAAACAAAGCCAACCAGAAAAATAAAACAGTGATATGATTTAAACCAAATCCTGTTTCCCCCCCAACAATCTATTACTGAAATATGATCATCGGTTTGATGTCTCTCACACCTGATTGAATGACGGGGGACATCTGCATTGGGCTGGTGGGTAGGGTCGGCTGAGAGCGGTATCGGTCCCGCTCCAGAGTGGAGACGGGGGTGACAAAGTGGGTGTAGTTCCAGCCATCCTGTTCACATGTACGACAAAAAGAAAATAAAGAGGCATGCTTGTGCACACATGTAGGAGCTCCTGCAGGGTTTCTTTAATATGAATACATACATTTAAAACCTCCCCCCAAAAAACAAAATTGGCTCTATAGAATAGACAAAAGACTTATGGAATTAGGCTATGGATACTGGAAAAAACAAAAAACATCAAACGTTTCCAAGGCTGTTGGAATTTAGATGCTCAAATTGCTGCAGCACCTGCTGGGGTAATGGTTGAGGACCTACATGTACTTAAACTACTGCATTTACGTAGATTTCATCCATTCACCTTCTGCCACAGACCTCCCTGACCACCTCCTCCTGATCTCCTGTGGGGAACAGTATTGTAGGGTCCTTTACCTTACAATATAAATCACCTTGAGGCAACTGTTGCTATATAATAATTTGAACTGAATTAAATTTTCTGTCAGAGAACCATGGCCTCAGACTTGATTCCCACCCCTGTTGCTTCACACTCAACTGTAAACCACCCCAAAGCAAACAGGGGCCATCCCCTGACGGAGCCAAAAGAACCACATAATCTGCAAAAAGCTGAGATGACATCTTGAGACCCTCCACTCTTTGGCTGTTCCTAGAAATTCTGACCATAAAAGTCATGACCACAATTGGTGGCGCAACTGGACCGGAAGGTTTCATCAGTTTGAATCCTGTGCCACAACACTTTTACCGCATAAGAGTTACAGGTTTGTTACGAATTTTGCCTGTGGCTGTAACAGTCAGTGGTGAATTCCTTTATTCTTTGTCAATTTGGCTTTCATAACAGCTGCTGTGTTTAATTGGTAATATCAGTGGCTGCCGTTTCAAATCTGGCTTTCCTAAGAATCATATAAGATGAGACTTTTACAGCATGTGTCATTTATGCAGATCCTACATCATGAGTCATCCTCATGGCACGAAACATGTCCCTTCAGCTGTGAATGTTTCTCCTTTCTTTATAGTTGAAACAGGAAGAGCGATTTATTGAAGCATGTGCAAAAACATGTAAATACAAGCATATAAGGGAAAAACAGTTTGTACCATGCTAACGAGCTGGAAGTCAGTATTTGGTGTGACCACCTTTATTCTTCAGCACAGTCTGAACTCTCTTTCTTGTTATTTCTTTAAGTCGTCTCCAGGAATAGTTCTCCAGGTTTCTTGAAGGACATTCAAAGCTCTTCTTTGGATGTTTCTGCCTTTTGTTCTGTTCTCTGTCAACATGATCCCACACTGCTTCAATAATGTTGAGGTCCGGGCTCCGGGGAGGCCGATCCATGACTGATAGTGTTCCACTGTGTGTTTTTCTGTCCAGGTATTTATTGCATTGGCAGTGTGTTTGGGATCATTGTGATGATCAGTGCTTGATTTTTTTTTCCTTTCTTAAGGACATTTTTTTCCAGACACTCTTCATCTGCTCTAGATATATATATATTTTTAGGCCCGATACCTCTTGTTTTGTCCTCCGCTTGTCCCGTCGCTTCAAATTTTTAAAGACTCCACAGTACATAGGTCACTTTTATCACACTTTTATCACAGCAAAACAGCTCTGGGGTTTTGCTGTGGCACTTTGCACAAAATTGATGGAATAATGAAGGAGGAGGACTACCTCCAAAATCTTGAACCTCACCTCTAATCAGCAGCTTCCAACAAATTGAAATGTGGACACAGTTGGATGTTACAGCAGGACAACGATCCCAAACACACATCACAACTGGGTGGCTGTAGCTCAGGCGGTAGAGCAGGTCATCATCTACTGATCGGAAGGTTGGTGGTTCGATTCCTGGCTTCCCCTAGTCTGCATGCCAAATATCCTTGGGCAAGATACTAACCCCAAATTGCTCTCCGATGCATCCATCGTGTATGTGAATGTTACTTAGAAAGCACTTAGAAAAATGTGCTTGTGCAAATGGGTGTGAATGGGTGAATGCACAAGTTGTGTAAAGCGCTTTGAGTGCTCAGAAGAGTAGAAAAGCGCTATATAAGAACCAGTCCATCTACCATTTACTGAGGGATGTGATATGCTGATAGCCTTTTCTTATCTTAGCACCCACATTTTGATAGATGTGACCAAGGGACTCTCATTCCAATGAAGTCAGATTAACAGAAGGGAGTGCACTTCTGAAAGAGACTTTGGATAATGAAGGCCTTGAATGATTACCGTGCCCTGAATTACAAACAGACGATAAGAAAGATAATCAGCATCTCCCTGAAAGAGCCTTTAAATTTCTTGAGGTGTAAATGGAGTTTTAATTCCATCAGTGTGAGTTCTTCCACATGTGTCTGCTCGTACCCACCTGTTTGTAGAGGGTCCTCAGCTCTCTGTACTGCCACAGGGTGTTCAGCACCTGAGCAGCTGCCTTCACAACCTTCATCGAATATCTGTGACACACACAGTATGTAAAATAAAATGAGTTAAACCAGTTAAGGAGTGCCTGATTTTCTATCACCCATCACCTGTCACAGTGGTAGATGTTCATTATAAACGTAGCGAAATGAGTTCAATAATAAAAACATGGAGGTGGTCACGTCTTACCCTTTCCCTCGACCTTTGCTGATATCCACCAGTTTCTCGATGCCTCCGCTGTCGGCTAAAGCTTTGGCGTTCTCCATGTTGCGGCTGATGACTTCATGCAGCGTGCAACAGACTGATGCCACCGTGTCGTCTGACAGCACAGTGGGACTGCCGCCAGGCAGCCGGTTCACCAGATCCCGCATGGCGTACTTTCCTGCAGGTGGAGAGACAGACAGAACAGAAGGTCTGGATCTGCTCTTAGTGGATTAACAAACAAGTTTAACAAACAAGAATTGGTGGCACAAGATTGAATTAATGTCGGAGAATTGTAGATTTACAAAAGTTGGGAAGGTCTCTTCGAGCCATTTCAAAACAACTGCAGATTCCAAGATCATCAGATCAAACAATAATAAGTACATGTAATTCAGACGTGTCACCAATTTGCCAGAAGAAGACAAGATGACTCCAGGGCTCAAACCTGTCATGAACTGAAAACATCTGGAACACAAGCGTCACCGTCCACAGCGGAGTGAGTTTTACATTACCATGGACAGAAAGAAGCCCCTGCTCCAATATAGACGAGCCAAATACCTTATGGAGAAAAGCTTTATAGTCAGAGAAGACAAAGATTGAGCTTTTTGGTCAAAATGAAAAGATGTTTAGAGGAGTAAAGGTACGGCTCTCAAAACCTGAGAACACTATACCAGCTGCTAAGCATGGTGGTGGTACCATCATGCTCTGGGGCTGTTTTGCTGTGGCACTTTGCACAAAATTGATGGAATAATGAAGGAGGAGGACTACCTCCAAAATCTTGAACCTCACCTCTAATCAGCAGCTTCCAACAAATTGAAATGTGGACATAGTTGGATGTTACAGCAGGACAACGATCCCAAACACACATCACAACTGGGGTTCGAGTGGATACAGCAGGCTAGCATTAAGCTTCAGGAATGGCCTTCCCAAAGTCTCTTACAGTGGGGCAAAAAAGTATTTAGTCAGCCACCGATTGTGCAAGTTCCCCCACCTAAAATGATGACAGAGGTCAGTAATTTGCACCAGAGGTACACTTCAACTGTGAGAGACAGAATGTGAAAAAAAAAATCCATGAATTCACATGGTAGGATTTGTAAAGAATTTATTCGTAAATCAGGGTGGAAAATAAGTATTTGGTCACCTCAAACAAGGAAAATCTCTGGCTCTCACAGACCTGTAACGTCTTCTGTAAGAAGCTTTTCTGTCCCCCACTCGTTACCTGTATGAATGGCACCTGTTTGAACTCATCATCTGTATAAAAGACACCTGTCCACAGCCTCAAACAGTCAGACTCCAAACTCCGCCATGGCCAAGACCAAAGAGCTTTCGAAGGACACCAGGAAAAGTATTGTAGACCTGCACCAGACTGGGAAGAGTGAATCTACAATAGGCAAGCAGCTTGGTGTGAAAAAATCAACTGTGGGAGCAATCATCAGAAAATGGAAGACATACAAGACCACTGATAATCTCCCTCGATCTGGGGCTCCACGCAAGATCTCATCCCGTGGGGTCAAAATGATCATGAGAACGGTGAGCAAAGATCCCAGAACCACACGGGGGGACCTGGTGAATGACCTGCAGAGAGCTGGGACCAAAGTAACAAAGGTCACCATCAGTAACACACTACAACGGCAGGGAATCAAATCCCGCAGTGCCAGACGTGTTCCACTGCTGAAGCCAGTGCATGTCCAGGCCCGTCTGAAGTTTGCCAGAGAGCACATGGATGATACAGCAGAGGATTGGGAGAATGTCATGTGGTCAGATGAAACCAAAGTAGAACTTTTTGGTATAAACTCAACTCGTCGTGTTTGGAGGAAGAAGAATACCGAGTTGCATCCCAAGAACACCATACCTACTGTGAAGCATGGGGGTGGAAACATCATGCTATGGGGCTGTTTTTCTGCCAAGGGGACAGGACGACTGATCCGTGTTAAGGACAGAATGAATGGGGCCATGTATCGTGAGATTTTGAGCCAAAACCTCCTTCCATCAGTGAGAACTTTGAAGATGAAACGAGGCTGGGTCTTCCAACATGACAATGATCCAAAACACACCGCCCGGGCAACAAAGGAGTGGCTCCGTAAGAAGCATTTGAAAGTCCTGGAGTGGCCTAGCCAGTCTCCAGACCTCAACCCCATAGAAAATCTGTGGCGGGAGTTGAAAGTCCGTGTTGCTCGGCGACAGCCCCAAAACATCACTGCTCTCGAGAAGATCTGCATGGAGGAATGGGCCAAAATACCAGCTACTGTGTGTGCAAACCTGGTAAAGACCTATAGTAAACGTTTGACCTCTGTTATTGCCAACAAAGGTTATGTTACAAAGTATTGAGTTGTATTTTTGTTATTGACCAAATACTTATTTTCCACCCTGATTTACGAATAAATTCTTTACAAATCCTACCATGTGGATTCATGGATTTTTTTTTCCACATTCTGTCTCTCACAGTTGAAGTGTACCTCTGGTGCAAATTACTGACCTCTGTCATCATTTTAGGTGGGGGAACTTGCACAATCGGTGCAATACTTTTTTGCCCCACTGTATATATACTTAAGTATATGTTTGAACCTGTATGCATGTATACGTCTGAAATTTGTGCACCCACTTCAGGATTTCATTAACACTGAACATGTGTAAATGTGTAACAGTGCTGTTTATTTGCAGGCAGAGTATTAAGAGATGTTTAGTTTTGCTGAATCAGTTTTAGTGGCCGTCTTTCGTTCCTTTTACTGCAGCTCTATACTTGGGCGTGGCAAGATGCCACAACCCAAGAATGACTGTTCACAGGTAAGCTTTAGGTGTTCACCCTTCCCAGGAGCAGCATTTAGGCATTAGCTCTACTTTAACTGTAATTTGTTTGCAGATAGGAGAGGGCACAAATGTAGGATTGTGTCACCACTAGGGGGCAACGTAATGTCAAAGACTGAGTATGTGCTGGCTTTGAATAAACAGTTGAGGGGTGTGTGTGTGTACCTATCAGTTCCTTGTTGCGGCTGTCCAATGCCATGTTACGCAGAGCGGTGGCGACGGAGCAGACTACCCGGTCGTTGTCCATCCTCAGCAGCTCCACCAGGATGGGAAGGCCCTTCTCCTTACGCACCGCTGCTCGGATGTAGGCCGAAAACTGCAAAAATAGAAACAGAGTTTTAAATGCCCCGAAAGGAGTCAAATATTGTTTTTACCCATCAGATTCCTACTGTGACAAACACAAGACTTGACCTGCGATGTCTCTGTTTGTATTCACTGGAGGTTTGAAGTTGGCAAAATAGGACTGAGATGAAAGCTGATGGCTTGTTCTGATGTTCCAAAGAAACAGTTCAGAAAGTCTCGAGAACTATTGCTCAAGAGCGCTTTATAATGGACAAACAAGTCTGGCTGCTTGGTGGCTCAAGACTTTTCCACAGTGTTGTCTATAATTAGGAAAATCTGCACCTTGTGTTAGCCTTAGACGAGGTCTTACCTTCCAGTTTCCTGCAGAGAGGTTCTGCAGGGACCCGGCAGCGCCCTCCAGGGTGGCGGGGTTGGAGCTTTCAGCCAGCAGGTTGAGGTACGGCTTCACCACCATTGGGTGCCACAGCAGCTCTGCTCCTCTCAGAGACTGGGAGAAACCCGGGACTGTCCCGACACCGTCCCACTGCGACAAACGCACCAAGGCACAGAAAGTGAAGTCGAGTTTGTATAATTGGGAGTGCTTAAACTGCTTAAAGGGCGATTCCTCTAAGGGTTGCTTGATCCAGGAGAGGGAAAATTTTATTTACATAAACTCTTTACATAAAAACAAGCACCTAAAACCAGCTTAGAATCAATAACTAACCCACGGAGCAGCCAATTCATTTCTCTTTATCCAAATTATACAATGATTCAGTTCAGATGGCTGTAAACAGAATATATTTGTGGAAAAATTACCTTCATTTTCCCTTATTTGCTTCCGTCCTTCCTTCCTTCCTTTCTGGGTTCATTTCAGAGGTTTTGATTTCTCGTTATGATTTGTATAACCTAATCAACCAATCAATAAAGAAGCTGTTCCCATGATGAGTCTCCACAGCAGATCGTCTGCCTCCGTCTCATCCTGTCTCTATCATCTTCCTCTGTCACACCAACTATGAAGCAATCCATGAAGCTTCTCTGTGGTCTTCCTCTTTATCGCCTGCCTGGCAGCTAAGAACTTTTGAAGATTTCAGTTTTCAGTTTAAATCTAGAGCTACAAGGACCCGTCATGGCTCATATTTGCTTTCACTTGCTGACGAATACAGAGGACAGCAAACCTTACAGCTGTGCGGTTGCCCAGTTTTCCTGTCGGGATAAATTATATGAAGGCAAAAGGTGAGATTTTTGTGGTTTCTGTTGTGGATCAGTCCCACTGCATTCAGAGTCCGTTTGCGCCAGGTATAAACTGGAGGGTTCCCTGAGATCACCAGACTAGCTTTTGAGTTCTCAGATTGCTCAACAGGTAACTGCTCTTATACACATCTTGTATATTTTTAGTACTTTTAAAGCACATAAACATCTTTTCATGCTTTAAAAGAATGCCTGTAAAAGGCCTCAGTCGTACCTTGGAGTCGGGCCAGCCGCCTCTCTTCCTGCCACGCCTCCTCTTGCCCCAGCAGAGGTAGTCCAGCTCCTTGGCTGGGGAGGAGAACCCCAGCAGGGTGTCCAGCTCCTGGTTGCCGAGGAGGCGAGAGGAGGGCATCTCCATCTCCAGGCGGTACGAAAGGTTCCTCAGGGTGCAGACGCTGTTCTCCACTATCTGAAAGTAAAAATGAGAACTGAGCATTTCTTTTGTTTCTGCCTCTTCTTCTGTGTTTCCTGCTAATGAAACCTGATGGTGGTGCTAGAGGAAAGTTTTCACATAAAATCAAACATTAGACATCTGCTCTGCAGAGCTCTTGTTTCAGCCTGTGGATGGTGCAAAAGGTTTATTTCTGTTATATGATGTTTTGTCTGTGCAAGTAGTTTAGAATTTTCAGACCACTGACATCGATGTTTTATTGCTTAAGCTATTTATTTCTATTTGTTAGCTAAGGTAGCTGGGACACTACATCCTCTTCTTGTTTGCATGATGATGATATTATGCCACACGTCTGCAACACTTCTGTGCTGTAGTTGTATTTTCTGTACTGAACATGTGATGCCCTTGGATGTTTCCCCAGTTTGCTTGTTATCGTGTTTTAGAGGTTCAAGCTTTATATTAACTTTTAATATCATTATTAAAAGGTCAGCGTCTTTTATTTTCATATCAATGAATCTTTTGTGAATACAGATGATCATTAAGCCTATACAGCTATATATATATAATTTTTTTTTTTTTTTTTTTTACTTGGTGGTGATAGCCACAAACACCTATGTTTGATTCTTGAAACACATTTTTCTGTTCCTAGGTTTTCAATTATAGGAACTATTACCACAGCAATAGTACTTAGTAGTAAAAGTACTTATGGATCTATCTGTGAAGTGTTGAAGGGTTATCAACTGAAGATGAACACAGGCCAGGGTTCACTTCCATGCAATACCAATTTGTACCACAGGATGGTGCAAGTGAGTCAAGTAAGCATTTAAAAAGATTTGCCTACATTTCAATCCATTATTGTATTAGTAATTTAAAATCAGGTGGTGCCTAAAAACAAACAGCAAATGCTAAACATCAGCACACCCCTGAAAACATTTCATCACACCCACTGGTAAAACGTTGCACCCTGGTGGTCAAAATTGTAGTTGAATTTATGAATGCATAACATCTAAACACATGTATAGTACGTTTATGTGGCCTGGCCACGTACAATCACATATAATGGTAACCAAGTAACTGACAGGGCATCCTTATAACAGCAGTCTCAGTAGCTGTAGTTTGCACATACTGCAGTATGTGAGTATTGAGGGATCAGATTCAGGTCCCCAGAGTGCGGTTCCAGCTGTGTCTGGGTCAGGTTAAGTTGGGATGACTCTCTCGGGGATAAACTGTGACAAAACATGACTCACACACTCATGTGCATCTTTGTGTGTTTGTGCTTTGCTGCACCTTGCTGTCGTAATCGGAGGTGTTGACGCAGGCTCTGAGGACGTGGAGCAGCGAGTCGACCAGACCTTCACAGCACCGCAGCTGACTCCTCGCCTCTTCCCCTGCTGAGCTCAGGTTCCTGACACACACACACACACACACACACACACACACACACACACAGGAAACACATTAATTCAGACTCAGGTGCAGTGTGTGGATTCCCCCACTGGGTGGCTTCAAACCTGCCTGGATACAGTAAAGAAGGGAGCTGATCCTCCAATAGGAACCTCCAGCTGCTGCTAATGGAAAGCTGCCATGAGAAGACTGCACAACAGCAGCAAAGAAATCCCACAATGCATTTCCATACCATCAACCTACAGCCTCACGCCAGTCTAAGTGAAGCAAAGTGCCCGAGGCTCGCGTGCACGCGCCGCTTCCCCACAGCACTTCAAAGCTGTTTGAGACACGTCGTGCAGTTTTCTGCTTCAGGGAGCACACCTGGACTGGAAGTCTCCACTCAGCAGTTTTGAAGTTTTGTGTTTGGTAAATAAATCTACAACTAAGGGAAGTATTGCATCCTTAAGACCCGACTCTTGGTGTTACCTTACAGGTACGGTTTCTCCCCTACTAACAACGGAGACACACGAGAGGTAGATAAAAGATTTAGCCACTCATGAAACAGATCACATACTGAAAAGAGTCTTAATGCATCAGGAGATTCATGTTTTACTTGCACTGTTGCTTTACATAAAATTACAGTGCTTCAGAATTTGGTGAAAAAAGTTGGATTACAATGTGATGCACTGAGTAGCTTCTTATTTCTTCAACAGCCACGTCTGGTCGTGGAAAAAGTGCTAGTGCAAGTCGTAAAGCTCAAATTATTGAGAAAGCAGCTGAAACGACTGTTTCTAAAGCCCGGAAGGAGTGAGGTGACCCTTCATGTCTGAGGACAAAATGAGGTCTCAGTGAACATTTCCACGCGCACAATTCAATTCAATTTTATTTATATAGCACCAAATCACAACAAAAGTCACCTCAAGGCGCTTAAATTAAATTAAAAAGAGAACTTGAGAGTTTGGGACTGAACAGCCCTGTAGCCTTAAAAACTAAATATCGGCGAGGCTAATCGGAAAAAAGAAAATGTCAGCCTGCTTGGGAGTAGAGGCTGGACTCTGGAAAAAGGTCATGTGGTCTGACGAGTGCAGATTTACTCTGTTCCAGAATGATGGGTGCACTGGGGTAAAAGGAGAGGCGGATAAAGTGATGCATCCGCCTACAGCACAAGCCTGTGGGGGCGGTGCTATAATTTGGAGTTGGATCGACCTCAGAAGATGAGGTCAGCTGATTACCTGAACACACCGAACGACCAGGATGTTTTTTCTTTCCATGACGGCATGGGCATGATCCAACATGTCAATCGCAGGATTCATCACACTCAAAAGAAAAGAACGGTTGGAAGTATTAATCGCTATCGCTGGACTACTTTAATGTTCAAGAAATCTTCAGCAGCAATCCGGTCGTTAAGTGATGACGCGACGAATCCTACTTCCGGGCCTAAAGTAGTCTGCGTTTAATATGGCTTTTGTGTTGTTAACATGTTTAATGTTATGTATTTTCTTCTATTTAATCTCAAAAAGCTCCTAAAACAGTCAGTGATCCCTGTTGACCTCCCTCGGCTTTTATTACCGCTAATCATTTATTTAAGCTCAGTTTTTAAAACCTTAGGATGTAACTACAGCCCAGCCCATGCAGCAGTATATGAATGACTAACCTCGTATTGTGGATAGATTATCTCAGTTGTTCTCCTGGCTGAAGTTTGGTCCTTTTACAGCATCCTGCCATGCGATTACATTTGTTCCTGACCACCGAGAACACTCACGTTAACTTTTATCGAGTGGAAAAAAAGTTAGCTTGTTTATATTATGCTAACATAGCTGTGTCGCTAGCGGTCACGTAGCACATCATTATATACCAGCTAGCCAAACTTCAGTAACCCTACAAACGTCGCTGCTGTTTAGTTTTCTGTCTTCATTTATGCTGGAAGTGATAGCAGAGCTGTACGTTTTAATTTGTTTCCAAAACCCCGCAGTCAGGACATGCTATATTGTATTTAGATAGAAGCTAGCGAGCTAACTTCCTGCTAACTTCTAACTCCGTTAAATGTCATAAATTCCGTTTTCATGGATGCCTGGATGTTAAACTCAATTATTACACCTGGTAGAGCAGAACGCTGATTATTTTATTAAAGATGAAAGACTTTAGACAGTTTTTCAACTCTCAGTAATGCCATAGTGATCGTTTGATATATGGACCTGCAGCAGAGTTTAGGCCCAGACACGGCTAGTGACGTCAGACTTAACGACCGGATACAGTCAGCAATACTGGCCTTGTATTTACTTGATATCAGATGGATACCAAACATTTGCACTATGGCAGAGCGCTACTTTGCGGTAATATTTAGGACATTTAACACCAGGATTTGTTGACTGCTTTTGTTGTAGCAGATGAAGATGGTGCAGGTGGTGACATAAAATAAATGCGTGGGCTGTGACAGACACGTCAAGCTGTGCACTGATGGAGCTTCCACATGCTGTCTGCCATGAAGAAGAGAGAAAAGGAATGAAAGACAAAAAGCACCTTCATGATCATAAAACATCTCAGCCATATTCAAATCGTTCCATCATGCCTTCACACTGAAATGAGCTCAGATAATGTGAGATATTCTCGACCTACGTGGATTAAAGGACAAAGCCCTTAACAAAATATCAAGAGTTGTGAATCGTGATCACAGAAAGAAAAATGTTTGGCATATTAATCATCGCACACTAGCTTTAACCTTCGCGTGGGCGGTAATAATGCAAGCAGATTGTTTACATCTGGTGCTCTTTGCAGAACGTTTAGCAGAAGTGAGCATTAAAGTGCCACGTGAGAAAGAAACAAGGCTGTTTTCTTTGTGGAAGCACGTCACGCGGGATTCGGTTTGGTAAATAGGAATGCCTTTTCTGCCTCCTGTCCAGCAGCGCGAACAGAGATCATCAGACCTTCCTCCCCTCGGCACCTTTCCCCTACAACTGAGAACAAACAGCCTCCAGAGGAAGCTCACTTTAGTTGTTTGTACTGACAAATGTGATGCGAAATCTCTACACAACACAGATTAATATCGTCACATTGATCATCCTGTTAATGCTATTGGCTGAGTCCTTAAACGCAAAGTGGTGACAAGTCCGATTAATCTCAGTATGCTAATTGGATGTTAGAGGGTTGAAAGCACTTCCTGTGTGTGTGTTTATATGTAAAAATGAAGGCATCCACCCTGCAGATACCAAACCTTTAATAATGTTTTTAATTTTTAAGGTTTTATGCATCAACATGTAATAAAAATCTTAAAATTATGTAAATACAACTTCAGATGAATAACAATACCCTGATAAACCTCACATTTCAGCAGCCTGTGGAACCACCTTAACAGTTAATGGTTTTCTGTGTGACTTTATCAGTTACATCATTTTGGAGTTACTTTGGCCCAGTCTTCTTTACAATGTTCCTTCATTTCATGTGTTTATGCACAGCTCTCTCAACTCCCCACCACAGCATTTCAGTCAGGTTGACATCTGGACTTTGACATTGCCACTGTAACACCTGTTGCAGACACGCTGCTAAGCTTGGGATCATTGTCCAGTTGCATCACTCAAAGGTGCCAATATATTTATTCGCTCATCGTCGCTCACTCATCACACATATGCACCCATTTATTGCTGTTGTTAAGGCGCAAGAAGCCACTGCAGTATTCTCCTGAACAGCAGGAGTCACCACTCAATATTGCGCCATATGCGCTGAAACAGGAGGAGAAAAGTCAAAATCGGAAGCATGGTCTGATGGTCGATGACTGCAACGTGGCCAAATCAAGGCAGATCACATGATCCTCATTCTCTACCTCTTTACTTCTTTTTCATACAGTCTCTTCATCTTTTTCACATCAGCTTTGATTCAAAACTTTCTTTTACTATTGTTTTAGTATCTCCAGTCGATCTTTCTCGCCATAGTGACGCAGACTTCACCACTCTCTCCACTTCACCTCCAGGTGTTTCCTTATATAGAAAAATGGTGAGGCTGTATGCAGATAATGTAAAGAACGCTCAAGTTGATGCTCTGTTGATTTAGCATGAGTCTGATTTACTAAAATACACACAGCTGTAAGAACAAAATCAGCTGGTACACATGTGGCATAAATGTGACGGCAATTTTGCCCGCAAACTGTTTTCTTTGTTCGGGGTAACGACATTCGCACACATATTAGTAAGTGAGGGACATTGTTCCAGAAGCCTTGTGGTTTGTTCAGATGTTCTCATGGCAGACCTTTCAAACAAGCCATACTTATTCAGTCCTTTTCTAATTGTACTGTCATGAACTTTAATATTTAACATGCCAACTGAAACCTGTAGAGTCTGAGATGTAGCACTTAAGCTCCGAGGATTGCACGGTCTGACCTTGGGGTGAATTTTCTGGGACGTCCACGCTTGGGAGGATTGGCAACTCTCTCAAATGTTCTCCATTTGTGAATAATCTTTCTCACTGTAGAACGATGGACATCTATAACCCTTCACAGACTGGTGTCTCAGACCAGCAAACTAAACTTCTGTTTTTATAGAGCCGCTCACACTTGCTGCTACATAAAACCTCAGATCTGAAGGAGGAAGTCCTTTCTTCTTCAGATGAGTGCGGCCGCTATTAATAAAGTGATTTCTAGTCTTAAGAACCACTCACGGCCCTTTAAAGTAGATATTTTCATGTATGGTACATTAAACCAGCACTTTCTTCTGTGCACTTAAGCACATTTACACCTATGACCAACTATCTTTGGAGCTTGCCGAAGCACCCAAAGAGAACGAGACTCCACCCAGACTAGAGCCATGTTGATGTCAATCCCCTATTTTACTTTTAACCCCAACTGTCTGTAAATAGTCATGTGCTATGTCTTGATTTGGAAATTTAAAGCGTTTAATTCTTGCGGCTTCTCTGTAGCCCCCAGTGTGCGACTCTGCCATATGCCACTTTGATCTAATCCCAATTATTACCAGAACATCCTGAAGTGAACTAAATCATACGGGATAAAAGGAGCTTCTACTCTAAATTACATCTTTCAAATGAGTTCAAGACCTTAAAACTTTCTCTGCATGCTAACATTTGCAGGTAATAAATCTCAACCTTCATCCTGGGCTTTCAGTTTGAAGATACACTTTCTCTGGTATTTGCGTCTGTAGGCCAATATGGTCAAATGTTTCTTAAAGACTTCACGGCTGCATAAAATCTCCATTACAGAACCCCTTATTGACGGATTATACGGCCGTGATTATGAGCTGTGGTTTTACAGAATCGTTAAGATGAAAAGTAGATGGGAAGGGGAGAAAAAGCAGCACAGACAACCAATAAATCCAAAAGTCGTCCTTGCATTTCAAAACCAGAATCAATTGAATAAGCAAACAGCGAGCCGGGTTACTCAGCAGGCTTAGGAGGCGATTATTTTCAGGGTGGAAATGAGGATGGATTTGCATGGTTTGAGGACAGTTTCGGCTAAAGAGGTGTTTAATGTGTTGATGAATAACGTCATAATACCAACCATATTTCAAATTGGTTCTTTTCCTCGATTCTATCATCATTTTACGACTTAAGCTGCTTTTTGCGATGAACACACGCTGACTTATTGAGTGTTTGAGGGGGCCGTTTGATTTGTTTCTTACCTCAGGCAGCCGGTGGTGTTGCGAAGCAGCATGGAGGACTGGAACTTGACTTTGTGCTCGTCACGGTGAGAAACACTGCTCCAGCCTGAGTGGGGGATGACCACTGTGTTGGTCAGCGTGGTCAGAGCATCGCGGATGATGGTCATCTTCACCGCGTCGCACGAGGAGAGGTTCCACAGGACGCCTGCAGTGGATGCACACAGTAAAATAAGTCAAAACTATTGTTACCTGTCCATCCATCCATCGCTGTCTATCCAGGTCTAGGTTGTGGTGGCAGCAATGTAAGATCTCCAGATCTCCCTCTACCTGGCAACCTCCTCCTCCGGCTCTTTCAAGGAAATATCAAGGTGTTCTCAAACCAGCCGAAAGGTACAATCTCTCCAGCGTGTCCTGGGTCTCCTTCCAATTGGACAAACTGCCTCAGCTATGAGGCACCATCGAGGCATCCTAGTCAGATGCCAAAACCACCTCAACTGGCTCAGTTAAATGTTGTACTCAAACCTTGAGATACTGGAACTCTTCCACTTGTCAATTAATTCCCAGCCCAGAGCAGGCACTCCACTCTTTTCACACACAAACCACTCCAGTGTGAGGTGGAGGATGAAGCTAAAAGAACCACATCGTCTGCAAAAAGCAGAGATAAGATCAATAATTTGAGCAAAAGATTTAAAATTTAGATTCATCACTCCATCAGAGCTGTTGCCACTGATTTTCAGTAATTTTCATACCTCGCTTGAGCCAAGAACTGCTTCTTGAAGCCTTGTAGACCTGCTCCTTCTTCTTTAACGACTGACACTGTACACCAGCTGAGATGTGCAAAGCTTTCTGTGAATAGGTCCTTGGGAATCCCCTTGTTGGTACAAAAATACTATTTTATGTCTGTCAAACTGTGTTATCTTTGAAATTTTTCACAGATTTCATAGACTAAAGAAATGGGAACAAGAGATGTTCTTTCGTGACAGGCTGCTAGTAACAAAGTGCCTCAAGATATAATTTAAAATCTTTTCTTAGTTGTCTGTTATGTGTAGATACAAGACTGGTTCATTTCAGTGTTAGGTGCCTTTTTTATGCTTGAATGATTCATTCATCGGTCGAAGTTAAGTGGCTTACAATCTGAAAATGGTCAGGTATAAGAACTGGACTGAAAACGAGTGAAAAAAAAAAAAATCAGCCAAAAGTCCAAAAAGACCTTTAGAAAGAGAACTATTGCTCAAGAGCAGGTTAAAATGACATGAAAGTTATTGCTGCTTGGAAGCAAAATGTTTTATATTGAATACAACTGCCAACCATGTCCAAGGCTTCACGTAAAAATATCCTCCATAAACGAAGTATAAAAGAGTAATAATGGGAAAAAAGCTTTGAGTTCAGTAAAAACAAGTGTTTTATTTTTAAATATGCAGCTTTGTTCCTGAATGTTATTAAGTGCAATTTGTTTTGGGGTGTGGAAGATCAAATTTAAGCAGCTACCAAAGAACAAAGTGCACCTTTAATAATCAGAGTCCCAACCCGAGCTAAAAATAGAACATTTCTGAAGCATTTCACCAGACAGAAGAGTCTCCTCTGTGGTTTGTGAAGCGTGTCTAGCAGCTTCTTATCTGCTGCCTTCAAACAGTATGTGTGGTGTGGCTGCAGAGTCCTGTTTCCAAAGCACATTATCTTAGCATCTGTCCCGAGGACTGTGCCGAGATCTGCTCAGCGCTGTGCGCCGAGTGTTTAAGCCGCTGCCGCTCACACCTCCCACAGAACAGCCGATACACAGATTAAAACACTGCCAGGCAGTCAGACGGCACCGCAGACCGATGCTCAGCCAGCAAGGCGGCCAGTCGGCCGGCCAACCAACCGGGAAGTCAACGGACCACGCTGGCAGGCGAACACCCACACACACCAGACTTTATCGTGTCAAGCTATTATTCTGAGCCTTTTTTTGTCGATGTGGACCATAGTGTTAGCTTATTTCACCCATTCAGGAATAAAAAGGCATCTGAGTTTAGAGACTGTTAGAACCAGTCCTTATCGGAACGACAGGATTTATGAGTCGGAGAAATCAACCAGAATCTAGAAATACAGTTTAAAGATGTTCGGCTATACTCTCTTAAACCTCTGCACTTACTTTAAATGACTGTCTCTAGCAATTATGAATATTTGAATGTGAATATAAAAATTTAAAGCTTGGAAACATACAGATGATTAATGTTTTCATTAGTTAAATCCAGTTTTCTAGATTTTTCTCTGCTTTTATAAATAATTAAAGGTACCCCGTGTAGTTTCTGGGCAGTAGTAGGCATTAAGGACAAGGATAGGGTCACACACATTCCTACTGTTCCCATTTATTCTAATGTTAATACATGACACCTGCTAGTTTTATGCCTGGCCTATATTCTTATCATTTAAGGTACCGTACCTTCTAAGTAGGAAAAAAATAACCTTAACAAACAAAAGAGCTACAATTTTCTGACATGTAACCCTCAAAAATATATTTGATTGCACATTTTTATGCCCATAAACATCATTCCACAATTTAACCCCAACACCATAAATACATCTTCATTTAAATCCTTTTTTTTTTTTTTTCCACAGTAAAATGACAAAAATCTCCCAAATCACACTGAGAAAAACACTTGAACACAGTTCGGGAATAACTTTAGCTTTAAGCATTATTTGCATTATTAAAAACCCCCCACCAATCATTACATTTAATTAACGAGATCTACAAATGATTGTTTCCTCTGTTTACTTACATTTTAAACAGTGTCACCACTTTTTCACAATTGAGGTTCAACGTAATCCCTGTGAGTTCAGGCTTCAGGTTGCTCTAAACACTCACTTTTACACAGCTTTTCTACTCTTGGCTCTGTATGACATCAGTGAGAGGGGATAACCCTAATATGGTCATCTCAGGCAAAGAAGCCCCACCACCTGCTATACAAACCTTCTGTTTTTGATGAGAAGCAGCCAATCAGGAGAAAGTTGGGTCAAAAGGGGAGAAGCTGTAAATGAGCAGATTAGGTTGGCAAGTCAAGGCTATCGGGACGTACCGGTGACCAGTTCACGGACTTCATTGTCAGTTGTTTTCCGGAAGAGGCGGAGCAGGGCAGGCACGCCACCGCAGTTCCTCAGCGTCACCTTGTTGTCGTCGGTGGCCTTGCCGTACACCAGGTTCCTCAGGGCCCCGCAGGCGCTTTTCTGAACCTCGGCCACCTTATGATCCAGGAGGTCCACCAGGTGCTGGATCCCTCCCAGGTGACAAACCTGCAGAAGAGGAGCCGTTACGCTTAATAACGTCAATTTAAACTGCAGTGCAGAGCTTATGTCTGCCTCTTGTGGCAGTACCCCTAATCAGTTATATTTGTTTCTCTGTTTGTTGTAGTCAAGCGTCCACGGATTTCTCTATATCAATTTCAAATTTTATGTGATGGTAGATACCAATATCAGCTCGAGCTGATTTAATTTTGGTGAAAATTAGGGTCAAGGTCACACCAACTGTTAAAAATGAGAAAAAACACAATTTTTTATGCAAGGTCTTCAAACTTCACAACAGTATACTAGGCCTTGGGTGAAAAGTACCAAGGTTCGCTAAAACATTTCAATAAACGATATGGAGTAATATATCATATGAAAGGGCCTGAGGAGAGCTGTACAACACACTTTTTATTCTCTCAATATGACACAGTATGATTTACTTTCCATCCACAGAGGACTGTCTCACCACAGACAGAAAGTCAAAAGCATTTAGCAAAAACAGGTGAAATGACTGCTGGTGACACAAAGTTAAACTTTCGGTAAATGGTCTGGTGCTTACATATCGCCTTTATACTCAACTTGACCACTCAAAGCACTTTCTAATACAAGCCTCATTCACCTAATCACACAAACATTGAAAAAGTGCTTTTATCTACACCAAAACACTTTATCAAACATTTACACAGACACTCTGATGGGTTCATCTGAGGGGCAAAGATGCACAGATAGTGGAGCCGGGAGACTGATTCAACGACCTTCATGACAGGTCGACAACTCGCTTCCCCACCTGAACCACAGCCACCCACCTTTCAGCTTCGAAGGGAGCAACTGAAGAGACTACCAATTAGAGTGAAGGATATCATTGACTGACATATGAGGGGTGTGGCAAATATATTCAAGTGGACCATTCAGCCTGGATGGTTCATTGGTGACCAATCATCAGCTACAAAGTGATGATCAATACAGCTGGGTACCTTTCATATTTGAACCCAGTAGTGGTTTTTGATACGGGCGACACGGGCAGTTGCCGGGGGCGGCATCACGGGCATCGGCAAAAAAAAAAAAATTACTCGTACTCATGCTGCCCCGACATCATGCCAGGGCATATTGGGAAAGTCGTAGGCACCGATTGGTTTTCTATCGCCCATTTGCTGGGAGTAAGGGCGCCCTCCGTTTGCGAGGTGCGCCTGCTGCTTGCGGCACAGGGAGGAGAGGGCGGGGCGGCGGGGGATTCTCTGGCTGGCTGGAGCAGCATCTAATAACCAACTCGCAAAATAACACAAAATAAAAACAAACCAACAACCAGGAAAACACCAGACATCATGATACAGACTTATAATTTGCACTGATGTTTTTTCAAAATTCTATATGTGAAAAGTGAGCGCGAGAGCCCTCAGTGCACCTGCTCGCTGCTGTGCTGAAGTCAAAGTAAACTTTATGTGTGAATGTGTGTGTGAATGGGTGGATGACTGGATGTGTAAAGCACTATACAAATACAGGCCATTTACCATTTTATTGTCATCTCCACTACATACAGTCCAGTATATAGAGAGACGAGACGACGAGGCTCCAGTTACAGCAGTACAAGTAAACAAACAATAAATATAAGAAGAGTAAGAAAATAAATATACACTTTAGGACTCGGGTAAAGGGATCAATAACAATTTAAAATTTATAATTTACAGTTTGATGATTTAAAGTCTCACACACACACAACACATCGAAAGGTGAGGGGGCCTGCTGCCTCCAAGTAGAGCACATTTCATTCATAATGTTGTAAATCCAGGCCCATCATGTATTCATGATTTGAATCCTGGGAAATCCCAGAAATGCACCCTCGACAAAGTGAATCTGTGAACTAAGGTGGAGGTGTGTTAGGTTATGTTGTCGCGATCCTCGAGTTGGGGGATGGGTGTTCATACTGGAGTGCAAAATTAAAACCAATGGAAGATGGACAAGAAAAGGAGGAGAAACGAGCAAAAGATACAGATAAGCAGATGTGTCATTGGATAATGGCAGGTCATCCTGAAACAATCAGAATCAGAATACTTTATTAATCCCTAAGGAAATTATGTGAGTTACAGTTTCTCCAAGAAGAAATGGTAAAAATAGTAACAGTAACAGACTAAACTCCAAACAATACATTATGTTACAGATTTCACACATTTAAGAAATAGCACTAATATATACAGATCACTCAGTTATAAATATCAAGGATTAACAGAGGTGATTATAAATAAATATCAAGAAAATTGATGAGAATATTCCAGAGTAGAAAAGAGCGCGTGTTCAGCACAATATTAGTCATTGTCAATTCTTGATTTGTCCTGTTCTCATCGTGTGGAGAATTATGATGGCTGTTTGGTAGCCGTTTGCATACAATGCAGAATCTCTCTCTCTTCATGTATGTGTGTGTTTCTCTGGTGAAATTCAGTATGGCTCCAACAAGCTTTATGTTAATGTACAATCCATAATATGTTTTGTGTGTGTGTGTGTGTGTGTGTGTGTGGGGGGGGGGGGGGGGGGGGGTGCTAGGACCACCACTGTTTGAACCAATACCAAACTGAAAGAGCAGGGACACAACTGGGGAGACAAAGGTAAATAAACATGGAGACAAGGCTAACTTCCACGGGAGACCCTGAGGACAAGACACAGAGACAAAAACAAAGACACAAAAGGAAACTAACAATATCAAACAAGAACCAGACATAACCTCAGAGACACTCGGAAGAACTAAACTTGAAACTAAGCGGTAGAAGAATCATGAGTCCATAACAAAACTTGATTTTGGACTTTGACACTTGAGCCTTTGTATGGACATATCTTTTAAAAGGTAATTAAAAAGAACAAGATCAGAAGCTCTGATCTCTTATGCTGTTTACAGATGTAGATTGGTTAACCAGTTCGGGGCAGATCAGGTGTAGAGATTTGTCTTTCTACCTAAAAAGCACATTTAAACAACTCATCTTCAATCTCTCTTTCCAGATATCACCCAGTTCTTTAAAAATTGTCTGAATGGTTGGGATAAAAAGTACTACACGCCAGAAGATAAAATATGCATATCTGATTTTGGAGGGAACCGTTACTTCAAGGTGGAAGCAAATGGAGTAGAAACACTGGTTTTCAGGCTTGTAATAAGTCACTCTTCATCAGTTTGTGCTTTCTGATCGGGTGCTGCTGGCTGAAGACAGAACGCTGAATAATCACAGAGCTTTCCCCTCCTCAGCTTCATATTAGAGAAAAGAAATTCAATCAGAAGGCAGAAATGGGAAATAAAAGCGTTTTCTGTGCCTCCTGGATGAGTTTCAGATTTATGTCTTACACACATAACGGGATAACTGTCACGGTTGCGCATTAGTTTCAGACTTTAACTGTTTGCATACGCACAAGGTCACCGTTAGTGTGGCATGCTCACAGGAGGAGAGATTAAAAACACACGTAAAAGACGGACGTATCAGTCGTTAAATGAATTCAAAGGAATCAAACAACTGTCAGGATGAATGAGCAGCAGTTTTAGATCTATTTGGTAACCATCCATGCAGTTTCTTTGGACCTGTGCAAATGTTTGAAGGTGATTTTGATGGTTACATTTAACCCGTCCGAGACTGAACCTGGATTTAACTAAGCAAACACAGATGACGGTCAAACTATAGAAAGTTTTTGAAAATGAAAGAGCAATAGAAAAATAACTTTTGAAGCACATTATGACAACTTTGAGTTTTAAGATGTGTTCTTACAAACAAAAAAACCCAAAAAAAAAAAACCATTTTAAAGACAAAAGCACTGATTTTATGTGCCGATGAGTTTCTGAAATAGTTTGGAAGGGAACCAGGACACAAAGCTGCAGACGCTTCTCTGTGCTGTGCTCAGAACTTTCTCTTGTCATCTCGAAATAAACCCCATCTCAGGAGAGCTGCATGCGCTCCCCGATTCTCTCCGACTCCGCGTTCAAACCGTCATTGAAAACATTTGTTTCTGGCTAAATGAGCAGGCTTGTGTCCAGGCTGCTCCAAAGGCTAATTAAAAGCTCATCACCAAACAAACCCAAAGGCACTAAAATGGCTCTCACGCGGAGCCGCGCCGTCCTGTTGGCGTCATTTAATGCACGGGAAGCCGAGCAAAGAAAGAGAGCGAGCGCGCGTCGGAGCGCCGGCACATTTGGCACCGACGTCACTTAAAGTTTTGTTGGAGCAGATGGCGCTTTGGCTCCAAATTTGGCAGCAGGCATCAAAAAAAAAAAAAAGAAAAGAAAAGAAAAGAAAAGAAAAGAAAAAAGAAAAAGAGGAAGAAATAAAACAAGATTTTGATTCCTGTAAGCTGAGAATACACTCAGAGACGACACAGGCATACAAAGGGAGAAACAGGAGTCAGAGCAAAAGAGCCACTGAAGGTGGACTCAGATGGTTGAGACTAAGAGAAATCCAGAAATATCTGAAGTATCAAAAAAGACTGAAAATATCAAAACATTTTAATTTGCTTAATTTTCACGTTTTTCTTATTTATTGTTATTTATTTATTCAGAGATCTGTGTGCCCTTTTAGGGATTTGTCTTGATTTGTGTTGATGTCTGATTGCCTGATCAAGGATGATTATCTCCTGTGGGAGATGCAGTTATCTTACATCTGATGCTCATTTCTCTGTATATGCAACGCTCAAAAAATTTCATGAATGCACTGAAAACACATCGGATATGAATGGGAAAAAAAAATCATGCTGGATATCTATAGTGGTACGAGCTGGGCAATGTGTCAGGAGGGAAAGGATGCCTCATCGTTTAATGGGTGAATTTAAAGATACCTCAAAATGAAAAGATGATGTGGCAGGGTACTCTATTTTGATGAAATTTCATGGCAGCAGTTCAAGATGGCACTCAGTAGTTTGTATGCATGCCTGACCACATAGATGGTGTCCTGGGGGTTCTTCGCCCAGACCTGGAAGCAGGGCACCACTGACCTCATGGACAGTCTGAGGGGACTGAATGGACCAAAGATCAAAAGGTGTTCTTTTGGATTTAGGTCAGGTGAGTGTAAAAGCCAGTTTCTTCATCCCACAGGAACTGCCTGCAAACCCTTATGTGGTATGAGGCCGGGCTTGGTCATGCACCAGGAGGAACCCAGAACCCACTGCACCAGCATAGCACTCCTGACAGTCGGTCTAAGAACTTCATCCCGATACCTAATGGCAGTCAGGGTGCCGTTGCCTAGTCTGTAGATGTCTGTAGGTCCCTCCATTAATATGCCTCCCCAGACCATCACTGACCCACCACCAAACCGGTCATGCTGAACGATGTTACAGGCAGCATAACGTTCTTCACAGGTTCTCCAGACCCTTTCACATCTGTCGCATGTGCGCCGTGTGAACTTGCTCTCATCTGTGAAAAGCACAGGTCACCAGTAGTGAACCTACCAACTCTGGCATTCTATGGTAAATGCCAATTGGGCTCCACGGTGCCAAGCAGTTAGCACAGGGCCCATAAGAGCATGTCAGACCTTCAGGCCACCCTCATGAAGTCTGTTTCTGATTGTCTGGTCAGAGACATACTCACCAGCGGCCTGCTGCAGGTCATTTTGTATCTCTGGCAGTGCTCCTGTTCCTCCTTACACAAGGGAGCAGATGCTGGTCCAGCTGATGGATTAAGGGCATTGTACGGCCCTGTAACTGCCTGTCTCCTCCATGCTCTTTAGACTGTGCTGGAAGACACAGCAAACCTGGCAATGCCATGACTCCACCAGGAAGTCGGCCTACCTGTGCAGCCTCTGTAGGGTCCAGGTATCTCCCCATGCTACAGTACCAATAGTGACCCTGATGCTGGTAAATGCAAAACTAGTGAAAAAATGAATAAACAAACAAAGAAAACCTATAAAAGATGAGAGAAAACCATTCATGTTGTGGGGAGTGTGTCATGAACCAGAATGTTCATGACACACTATCCTGTGTGCCTATCCTCTGAAGCCTGTTAGCATATTTATTGTTATACTGCTTTTCACCCACATCAGTACTTCCCTGCACAGGGAAGGAGGCGTTACAATTACTGAGATCAGCAGCAGACTGATCTGACTGAGGTTTAGAGTTTATAAATATGTGATAATGACACGACTAACATATTTTACAGCAGTGAAGCAGAAGTTCTAACTGAATGATGCAGAGAAGGGCCGTCAGGTTAGGCAGGATCCTTTCACTCTTCCACTCAAGAGAGTGTCTGTTCCTCTCTATCAGCCCGTCCCAGCAGCTGCACCATTACTTGCAAAGAAAGCAAACTGTGCACTTCATAACTGTGGGATTTTGAACAGATGTTTCCTGATCCCCCTCCCCCCCCCCAACAACAGTGTCACCTCTGCTGTCAAGGGATGAAGACCGCTGAAAGTCAGTTTCTGATTTGACTGTTTGTCCTGTAGATGCATCTCCTCTAACCCTCCCCTTAAAAACTGCACTCTGGATAATCCAAACACTTTTTGAGACAGCTGCCTGTCACTGTCATATAGGAATGTCAGTCTTACTAAACATGCTCATTCTGCTGGCACTTCTGGGGAACACTTAGTTTTATTTTACCTCTTTTAGTTTTAGAGTGTTCTGTTTTGCTAACTTTAATAATGTCGATGTGCAGCATAAAAGGTGTGGATCACTGTGCAGAGAAAAGCACCAGTGTTCATGTTTGCAAACTGGAACCAGCTTTTACTCTATTAAATTGATGTTTTAAAATTAACGGGTGATTAGACTTGCTAGTATTTCAACGGATTAAGATATAATTCTTTCTGCACCGTATACAATGAAATCCCTTTAATCCTGTTTAAATAGCTTGTCCTGTCCCCGACTGGAACTCTTAATGGGTTCTTCCTGATGTTTTTTGGACAGGATCAACATTAATTAGGTCTCAGCACAGCTGTTTTTGAAACCTTTAGACACGGCAGCAGCGACTGAGTCATATCTGTGACGTTTGTCTGGTTATTTTTACCCAGACAGACTGCCCAGCATGTATCATCCCCTTACCTCCACCTTGACCCTGTTGTCTCCGTAGCACAGGTGCTGCAGGTAGGCGGCGGCGTTGGCTTGGACAGAGGGGAAGTGATGCTGCAGCATGTGGATGACCTCGGGCAGCTCGGGGTCACGCCAAGCAAACTCCCTGATGGGAAACAGAGAGAAAAGTCTCCATAAGGGTGGCTCACCTTCTACGCTCAGCCATTTTTGGTTTATTTGTGCTGTTTTGTAGCATCTTGGATTCATTATAACACTTCTGACATTTTTTTTAATGTTTAGCTATTTTCTATTTTCAGAGGATTTATCCTTTTGATTGCCTGATATTTAACAAGTAAATCAGCAAATAAGCAAACAAACTAGGATGACTGAGCAGAGCATTGGATGGTGCTGAAGACATTCCCACGTATATTGCAAGCATCTACTATGGGTTTTAGCAATTTTGTAAAAATAAACACTCTTTGTCAAGTAACAGAATTTGAATAAATTGAATACCCACTCTGTGACCACCTACATCACTGTGTAAAAGTTTGAGTGATTTGTGTGTTTATATTGCTCATCATCAGCAAAAACGGGGGCCAAATTAATTCAGTGAGCTCAAACAGCCAGACTCCAAAAACAAAAAATCTACGGCCAAGAGATGAAAAAGAAGTCCTGCAGCAGATGGCGAGGCCCCAACAGAGGCCTGCAGACAACACAGAGACAGCCTAAACCCCCCCAAAATAAAGACTGTGGCAAGCTCTCTCACATTAATACACCAGTATACATGCTAATTAAACTGTATTGTACTGAGAAGAACTGGTGGTTGGAGACTTTGAGTACCTGGGGTCCTTGTGGATGCTCTCGATGGACGGGGTTCGGGTGACCACCTGGTCCACCAGTCCAGAGTGCCTGTGTGAGTAGACGGGCTCGCCGGGAACCCTGAAGGAGTCGACGTATACAGCTGCAGAGCTCAGCCCATAGCTGCTTCTTTGGTACGGCAGCGTGTTGCAATGGCTTGTGGTCCGAGGGAGAGTCCCCATTCCTAAGAAAATTAGGAAATTTAATCTGTGCTTTCTTTCATTCGCGATCAAGGATGTGTTTCTGGAGGCAGTTTACATCGTCAAAATGCCTCCAAGGTCACATAAAAGAGAAAGTAATATTCTACATTAAGTGCTTCAGCAGGCAAGGAGACGAGTCTCAGGCCAAACCTGTTTAAATCTTGACTAAACAAAACTAAAATGGCTCCTTAGATCCTCCACTATCAAACTCTACAGAGCTTTCAGCCTTAAATCATTCAGCAAAGACTTCAATTAAGAAGCTGCCGAGTACATGAAAGGTTTCAGCCTAATTAAAGTTTGACCTCGGGGAGCGATAGTAATAACAGTTCCTGTGCCTGTAAACCACGATTTCCGCCACAGATTTTAAAGGAATAATTTCTAACCAGATGTGAAACTGAGCTCCATCTCAACCTGGGGAAACAAGAAAAAATAAAAACTGGGTCGTCTGAGTAACTCTCTCATTTCAAAAAGACTGCTACCACAACCCAATACCACCACCAGCACTGCTACGGATATGATACAGATTTTCTGGGGCAGTTAGATTTAGTGCTGAAATGTATTGATAATTCACAGTAAAACATAAATTTGATTTATTAGGACATAAAATTTGTTAATTTTATTTAAATAACCAACTGTCACATGCAGCTAGCAGAAATATTTCCTTATAAACAAGTCAAACTTCTGCTGATGTGCAGTACCTGTGTTTGTCCTGTAGAGGGAGCCCTGTGGGTCGTGGGTGGGGCTGTGGTACAGGGGGCTGTGGAAGGAGCGCTCGTCGAAAACAGGCGTCATGTGGCAGTCTGGAGACAACGCCGCCCTCAGCTCTGGATCAATTTGCCCGCTGTGACCGGCGTATGAGCTGTGGAGCCCTGCAAGTAGACAATTAAGCTTTTAAATAAACGTTATTTACACCACAGTAAACATAAAAATGTTTACTGAGGTGGCCTCCTCCATACTACACTCACAGAGGATGAGGAGACATCCTAATAGTGTTACCGGCAACTTTGTTAGGTACAACTGTTCATTAATGCCAAAGTCTTCTCAGCCAATCATATGGCAGCAACTTATTTAGGCATGCAAATATGGTCAAGTCACCCTTTATGGTGAATAAAGGTGATTTAAGCAACTTTGAATGTGGTACGATGGTTGGTCTGAATATTTCAGTAACTGCTGACTTACTGGGATTTCCACCACACAACCATCTCTAAAGTTTACAACAAACAAAACATCCGGCGAGAAGCAGTTCTCTGGGAGAAAATCTCTTGTTGACGTCAGAGCTCAGAGGACGATGACCAGACTGCTTCATACTGAAGGCAACAGTAACTCAAATAACCACTCGATACAACCAAGATATGCAGAAGAGCATCTTCTACACCAGGTGTGTCCAACTCCAGTCCTCGAGAGCTACTTTCCTGCAGCTTTTAGATACATCCCGACTCCAACACAGTTGAATCAAAGGGTTGGATTACCACTTCAGCATGCCATCAAGTTTGGCAAAGGCCCAGTAATAAGCTATTCTGTCGGAACAAGGATGCATCTAACAGCTGCAGGACAGTAGCTCTCGAGGACTGGAGTTGGACACCCCTGTTCTACAGCAACAGAAGACCGCATGGAGCACAGCAAACTGAGGATTCACACTGGCTCACCAAAACTGGATAGTAGATGATTGTAAAAATACTGCCCAGTCTGATGATTTTCAATTTCTGCTGCAACATTTGGATGGTAGCGTCACAATTTGGTGTAAAAAGCAGTAAAGCATCCTGCCTTCTATGAAGGGTTCAGGCTGCTAGTGGGGTAATTGTGTGGGGGATATTTTCTTGGCACACTTAATACAAACTGAGCATCGTTTAATCACCACAGTCTACCTGAGTGTTGTTGCTGACTCTTTATGGCCTCAGTGTACCATGTTCTGATGGTACACCTCAAGGTACTCATGTCACTTGAGCTACTTCACATGTACTGTGTGCAGAAATACTGAAAAATGTGCAAGAAAACACAATGTCTAATATCTAAGAAAGAAAAAAGAAGCCCAGAGCTGCATGACACCAGCCTATCATGGTCACACATGAAATCGCCTCATTATCTGGCTCGCATGCTTGTCATCAACTTGTGAGACCGTGCCAATCCATACTGTTCAATACGCTGTATTTTAAGTCACCAGAAACTGTTGTTGCGCCTATAAAATGCATGAAGACTCTGGTCATTCAAACCGTGCTGTAGGCTCAGACACCAGCAAGTCAAACAAGTAAAGCAGAGGGTTTTTCCATCCTCCAATCTCAGAGCAGATCAGTTCAAAGAGTGCTCCAATTATAAAGAAGCTTTAGGGCATGAGGGGGGCAGCCTCGGCGGATCAGTCCAACAGCTGAAGCACACAATTTGCACTTAAAGCTGGTGATGAAGGAGCCATTTACTTCTGCAGTTTGCCTCTCTCAATTTACATAAATGTCCTAGTGAAAGAGATGGGCGCTCTGATCTCACATGGCTGGATGTATTTCTGAAAGAAAATGAAAAAAAGCCCTGTTCAATCTGGACCTCGGGGTCGTACTCGAGGGCTCTTCAATGGCCCATAAAGAGTGTGACCTTCAGGTTAGAGGATGCTAAAGCTACCAAATGTATGAAATGTGCTAGAACGACACAGAATCAGGTTTCAAGGGGTTCGCAAAGGCTTTTATCAAACATCGAGCACTGCAGCGGCTCCTAAACTGGAGATTACTACACTATTAATAATATAAAGACGACTGTGTCCTGTGTATAATTTATTACAGCTAAACTGTCAATGTCAAGGCTGGTTTGCATTGTTATAACTAGAAACCAAAATAGAATCTGAATAATTTCGTCCTCAACCCGCTTATCTGGTGAATAATATAACAATTTCTCTGAAACCGGATTTATCTTTTTATCCATTAAGGTTTAAGCTAGTAAACTGGTGTCAGCGGTTTACAGCCGTTTCTGTCAGTTACTCAGACTACTTTTCGATATCCCAACCATTTAAGCACTCTGAGACACACTTTCACACACTAATCTAAAACCTTTAAAGTCTCCAGTCCCGTGGAAACTTGATTCAGCAGCTTGTGAAGCCTTCTTCAGCTGCCACATCTTAAAGTAATGTAGTAACAGCTCAAGGATGTTTTTTTTTTCTTTTTTTAGCCATCTTGTTGCAGATTTGCCGCTAGGCCTGGGATAACTGGGATTCATTCACTAATATTTTAGTAGAAGTGTTCTTATCTTTCACAAAAAAATACATCTGTACCCAAAATTACCATCAGATTAATTAAACGTGCACACCTACCTATTTTATTCTTACCACAGCTGTATATGTGTGAATCAGACTGAATCTGAACCCACAGGCTTGTGCATCCTGCATACCACCATGCTCTCATCTCTCTAATTTAGGACAAATACATCCAATTCCAGGAGCAGCAGAGAAAATGGTGACGATGTTGCAAGGGAGAAGTCTGCACTGGCAACGCAAGAATAACGCAGAAGTCATTTTGAATAAATAAAATGAGACATGAGATGATGTGAGGTAAGGAATATTGGAGTATCTTTAAATGAAAAGCCTGCAGCTTTACATTTAGTGTTTTGTTGTCTTTACATGCATTTAGCACAAAATTTCTAATTCACTAAAATTTCAGCCATCTATCGACAACTTAATTACCATTTCAAACAATCTTTTACGTTGAGCTTTTAAAATCATTTATCCAATCATTTTAAACAATTTTATACATTTTTATGCTACTTCTAAACCCAATTTCAGCCACTTACCCAATAATTTTAGCTAAAATGCTTATTCACGGCTTTAAACCACATTTTTAAGTTACTACAAATTTCTACAATATCAGCCATTTACCTACCTACCTATTACATTTAGTATCTATTTGAACAATTTACACATTTACATTATCCATATATGGTTTTACACTATTTCATCTGCTGTCTTTAGATATCTGTCCATGTATGACTTTTAGCTAATTATGCTAAATCAGACATTGCGGATCAATCCTTGTTACATGAAAACAGATCCTTCCTGTATCTATTTTTCTGTTTTCAATCAAAAAGAGATCTGGGAAGACCAAAACTTAAAAATCTGAAGCATAATAATGACAGCGCTTATTGAAAAAATTATTTCCACAAAAAACAAACAAAAAACCAGCTCATCTTGCAGTTGCATTCGTGTTTTGGAGGCACACCGGGTTTCAGTACCTAAGCCACGAGTTTCACTGATCAGTAATAGCCTAATCTTGTATATCCATCTATTGCTTATCTCACTCGTGTAATCTGGGATTACGCTGGATCTGCAGGATAACCGGGAATAAGGACTTAGGCGACGTATTAGGCCACTTAGCAGCACTGCAGGATGAAAACCAGTCAGCTAGAGAATAGAAGGCATTTTATTTAGTCCACTGATTCTGCCTCCTACCCACACACAGACATAACGCACAAGAAATCCTTCCATCCTGTTTTCACACATGCACAAACACAACAATAGCACGACACACAAGATGCACAAATGCATATTCATATTCTTGACACATATGCTTGAGCTGATGCACACAAAAACAGTGCAGAAGAAAACATATGAAGACTAGTACAATAAAGCCTTCCAGTGCAGTCAGCTGATAATCACATGCTGATGCTCCATGGGGCTTTGTGATAGAAACTCCCCTATATGGGTCAGTGGGAGCGGCTTAGTAAAGTGGCAGAGGGCAGGACGAGGCATAAATCTGTGTCGCTGCTGCAGCATCAGCAGCGCTTCTCCGACAGTAAATCCTCCACCGGCCTCGTGCAGGGAGGAAGCTGTCGATAACCAGTTAACAGGCAAGGAGCGGCTGCGTCCTAACGTTTCCAGAATACAAAGCTCACGTCCTTCAACATCACCACGGCCCCGGCGACAGAGTCAAACACGTCTAGTTCAAAGCCACTTTTGGGTCTGAAATGTGCTCCAAAGACGCCTCAAAGGCAGCTGTAAGCCAGGCTCATTGAACAGCCTGGCAGCAGTACAGAAATAATCCCTTCTCAAGTTTCTCAGCCAGCCTCGGCTGTCTCAACCAATCGGAGAGGCACAAAGTCAAAAGGTTGGCTCTCAACAGAAAGTCAGTCAGCTTCTCATCATCCACTTAGCGTTGTTATTAACTCTGTAGACTGACAGTAGCTGCTAATTTTGGTGGTCAAACTAATTTCATCCCTCAAAGCTTCACAGTTCCCACAGTTCGCATAAAACAAAAGGAAATGTTTAGTGGCACTAAATGTGTTGACATTTCACCAGTTTTACTCTATTTTTAAAGGTTCCCACTAAATGACATATTAAACACAAGCAGGTTATTTATCAGGCAAACGGGCCAACTTCTGTTCTCCATTTTATCTCATTTTCAGAATAAGCACAATGAAGACGTCAAAACTGACACACTGAGCTATAATTAATAATAAAAATAATCACGGCGGCATGCATGAATGACAGACTTGCAAACTCACCCTGACTGCAAATCCACTCCTAGCACCTCATTAGACAAACTGAACTCACCTGGAGGCCCGTGTGTTCGCCAGTCTCTCGTTAGGTGAGACCGAGCTGGAGCGGAGCTGCGGTGACTCAAGAGTGGACTGTAGTTAGTTCTAACAAAGGCTCTGTGGTGTGTACTCACACTGAAAAGTACTCACTGCTTAAAAACTGCTTAAAAATATATAAATACACGGTGAGCTGCCAGACATCAGAGCAGCTTGAGATGATGAAACAAAGGTAGAAGCGTCATCTTTCTATCCACCTAGAAATGGTTCAGTTTAGTTTCAGCTTCTTTCCAGGCCCACATTTAACAAGCTCAAATCTGTTATGTAGACTTCCCAGCCTTACAAGTTCAAACTGAGCAGAAAGGTGATCCAAGTGACTTTGAGCGTGGCATGGTTATAGGTCAGAGTGTTATAGAAACTGCTGACCTACTGGGATTTTCCCACACAACCATCTCTAGCGTTTACATAGGCTGGTCTGAAAAGGAGAAAATATCCAGTAAGCAGCAGTTTTCTAGGTGAACATGCCTTGCTGATGCCAGAGATCAGAGGACAATGGGCAGACTGCTTCATGCTGATGACAATAGTGACTCGGAAAACCACTTATTATAACCAAGGTCTGCAGAGAAGCATCTTTAAATGCACAAAATCCCGAACCTTGGGCTACAGAGGCACAAAGACCACTCTAGGTGCCACTCCTGTGAAGAAAGTGAAGTTACAACTTGAGTCTCAAATCCTCCTGCAACATTCAGATGGAACAACCTAGAAGTGTGGATTTGTCCTCCCTTATATCGGCAGTTCTGCTGGTGGTGTAATGTGTGGGGGATACTTTCTTGGCATACTTTGGACTCCTAAGTATCATGTGACCATGTCCATCCATCTATAACCACAGTATCTTAAATCATCACAAAGAGAGTGGTGAGGGAGGCAGAGCCTATTATGGGAAGTGAGTTTCCTTTCTTCCAGAAGATGTACGAGCACTGATGCACTGCCCAGCCAACGGTTCATCAAAGGCGCTCACAACCTTAACCGCAACCTGTTCCAGGCCTGTAAGAACTCACATGAGCTATTTTCCTGGACAAAGTATGACTGTTTATTAATTAATTAATTGCCAGACGTATGTTCTTATATTTTTGCATTTGCATATATCTAAAATATGGTGTCTTATTAATTGTGATCTGCTAAAACATTTTCACCAACTTCTTACTTTTGAAAATCTGTGATGACAATAAAACCAGGTGAGAGTCTGAATCTGAGTGGGCTTCTCTGTGCGTATGTGTAAAAACTGGTAACGGGAATAGTAGCAGTAATAGCTGCTAAGATATGAGGTGTGATCAAACATCAAGCTCTGTTTCCAAATGACCTGAATTCTCTATAGAGGATCACAAATGGTGATGAGAGCTGGTTCAGCAGCTACAAATAAGCAGTTTTCATTGAACCCGATTCCAAACCCCCATAAAGACTGCATGTGACGACCTCCCCTGTACCGTCAATGACTAGTTTTGACATCTCAGTATAAATCAATAAAGATTAGAACAGGTTCCAGGATTTTTCAAGGGTAGCCCTGGTAAGCTGTATAGGCAGAGATCACCGTCACCAACTTCTAACGCACACGCAGTCGTTTTGTTCTGGAAAGTTTGTTCTTTTGTGCCTGAAATATGGAAACCACTCAGTTTAGAAAAGAGAAACACGGGTTACTTCTAGTAGACATTTAAGGGGGAAAGAGTTAAAGGGTTAGGATGTCAGCTGAGAAGCAATACCAGGAGCCTGTACTCCTGACATCATCGTCATGGATGGACTTCGGCTGTAACATTATGAGTTGTCTGAAGTAAAATATCTACACTGTCGTGCACACCATTGTGAGGTTTTTTTGCAGATACCAACATAATCATCGGTTGCTATTTGGACCATTTGCCGCATTTGCCTCCCTGCAGGTTTGGCCAAAAACAAAAGTCAAGTTTAAGAATCTCGATTGTGACAAACATTGCATATCCAGTGCCCACAGCAGATACACTGGGTCCAGTGTTTTTGTTTAGTTTATTTGAATCATCTATTTGGACTGTGGTTTGTAAATGGTTTACATTTACTTCATGTATGTTTTGGTGTATTTAGTGCTGCTACTTGCTCCTGGTTGCTTTAGAGTTTATTCCTCCCTCATTGTTTAATCCTCTCGTGTCTAGGCTCCCATGTTTATGCTGCGTTACAGATACCTCAGAACTCAGATGTTGGGAGTTAGCGTGCTCTTGAAAAAGTGAGGAAAAACAGGATTTGATTTGGTTCCTTAGCAAGGTAGAACCATTCAGGTATCACTAGCAGTAGAGCACAATATATATATTCTTTTGCACTTAAACACATTCATGACTAGAGCCTGGTCAGTGCTCTGCATATAGCTTATTGAGTGAAACATAAATGAACAACAGTGACGTTACAGGATAAAAGTTTAAGTTTTACCTCTGTTTATATTCAGTGGCACCATCTTGCATTGTTAACTCGGGGTTGCTGTGGCTGCTTCGTCTTTCTGAGTGGGAAATCTGAGGTAGAGGGACTTTCCGCGTTTCACAATGGGAACTTGGAAATTCAGATTTTCTCAGGAACTCACTGTTAGTTAATTTGTGTTTCTGCATTTCCTGTTATCACACTTGCTGTTTTACTTTGAGAGTCAGTGTTCTTGGTGCTTTGCTTTTAGTTTTGCTTCCTTTGTCTTTTCTCCTGTGATTTAGTTCTCCTGTGTCTCCACTTCCCTAATCACCCTGTGTCTATCTATTGTGTCTGTATTAACTTGTCCTTTGTTGCATCCTCCCACGAAGTAATATCTTTTCCTTGTTCCACGTCTCCCCAAAATTCCTAGTTTTTGATTGTTTGTTTCAGCTCAGCTCATGCCCTGTTTTTTATGTTCTAATGAAGACGTTAATGCTTGCTGTCAAAGTGTAACAGGCGCAAGTATAACAGGACATCTAAAAAAAAAAAAAACCCATCTAAAAATAGCAGTGGAACTGAAAATGGTCCAGATGTGCAGGACAAGGTGAACTTGAAACTGACATGGGCAAAATTTAAATCAGGTATGGACTGCTCTCCAAAATTTTTCTTGCACAAGCCCCCTGCTAGATATGCTCCCACTGGGCATGTGCAGACTGATGGTGGTGAGACCACAGTTCATAACAAGCAGAAGTCAAGGTTCTTAGCATCCAGCAGCCTTCTGGTCAAACACTCCTCTATGAGTGTTACATGCAATATAAATCACTGTCGACCTGCTGCACTGCAACCCCTTGCTGCTTCTTTCTTCTGCTTCATATTCAGACCCATTGATACTAACGCGGTTTCCTCGCTCAGCCATCATTTTGCTGAACGGCACATGAGAGAGAAAATGGAAGCCCTGCGATCGTGCACAGTGTGTTTTTTAAGCATTGGCTCTGTCTCTGGCTTGTTTTCCTTTAACCTGCCGCACATCAATCACAGCCGCCAACAAGATTAAAATTAAAAGACTTCAGAACTACCTGCTACAAGTGAGATCCTTCCCAGACGACATTGCACTCCTTATTTTTCATACTAGCGTGGATCAAATAAAATTTTATCTAACCCAGCAGCATTATCTGCCAGTGCCGGAAGATAATTTGACTGAAGAAAAAACAAAAAAAACAAAACATGAAATGAGCTCCCCAAGCCTGGATAGGAGATAACATCACCTGCCGAGCTTGCACTTTGCCTCAAACTTATTTTGTTCAACGTGAGCTTCGATTAATGATTCTGGACGCTTGACAAAGACGCAGGAAACATCTGCAGAGAGCACAAATGTTGTGTGCTACAATATTAAATCAGCGCTGCTCAGTCAACTTTCCCCAGACCAAGGAAAGGTTATTAAATCAACAGAGGAAATGGTGTCGAGGCTGTGGAGCGTGGCTTTGTTTATTTACAGCGAGGAGAGCGCACAATCAGTCCGCCTCCCGCTGCAGTGCAGCCATTTTCTCAAGGGAAACTTAACGTTTCTCCAGCAGCCCTCCAGGCCAGAGACTGACCTCTCTACCGGCTACATTACTGACTCAAGAGATGGAGGAAAGGAGAAGCTGCGCCTTTCCACTCAGTACGTTTGGAATGCAATATCAGACCGTAGGCTGCAGTGATCCCAGAGGTTTGTTTACACAGTTTCACACCTGAGATTTTTATCAGCCTCTGCAGCTCTGAAAGAGAATCAAGCTATTCATGAACATTTACTGGTTGTGATGGTTTTACTATGTCGAATTTAAGACTACGAATTTAATGCCTTATTTGACCTAGTTTCCCTCTGAGAACTGAAACTGAAAAGAAGGACTTTGATCTAGATCATGCTTTTTAATAATTGGCTTTATTTTAAAACCATATTTCTTTTAGTTGGGATTGGATTTGCTGAAGCATGAAAGAGCCCTTTGTTTCCAAGTTGTTCTGTAAAGTCACACAGACTTAACTGCAAGTGGAGCAGTTATGTTTTACATTATACGCTCTGATTTTTATTGCTTTTTACAATATCTTGATTGTCCTGATTGCCAGGACCTGGGTGAACAAAAAGAAAAAGAATAGAAAGATTTAAAAACCATCCAAAAAGTTAAAACCAAATCAGCAAATAAGCACTGAATCATAGTTAACGCTGTTTAGAAGTCTTTAAATAATGATTTAGCGGGCTTCAATCTGCAGTTTGTGACATAATTAGATAATTACCGGCTGAAATGTTGAAACAGTAGTAGTTATTTCCTTTTTTCAAAACGTCTCTGATTATTTTTCAAGCTGTTATTTTTGTAAAACGGCTAATGGCTACAGGAGGCTAATATGATACATTTATTAGCCTGCTAATTCAAAAACCAGAACTGCTAAGATAACAGTTGTAGTTTTTGCAGAAACAACTACACTGGTAGAAACCTTAAAAAGCTGTTGAATGCAATGTGTACGTCTGCTATAAATATTTCTGATTTTAGGGAGCAAATGGAAAATGTAAATAAAGGTAAGAATGGAGCTAATGTTTTAATATATGACTATAAATACTGCTTAGAACAGCTTCAAAAATAGAAAATCTTGTTGCTTTTTGGCAGTTTGAGGTACGTACACTCTAAGAAGGGAAACGAGACAACGTGATGCATCTGGCAGCTCAGGAAACAGACTCTGATGAGTTGATTTAATCCTAGAAATGAGTGGAGACTGCTGTCTGCAGACAGATAACCCTCTGTAACATTATCACCTTTATGTGGATAAAACAAGCAAGATAAAACATGTAATCGCTGAACTTTAGAGTCGATCGTTTTCTCCTGTCTCAAGTCTTAAAGCTAATCTGTGACAACTCGCTGCATCTAAATCTCATCAGGAAAGCTAATAATCTGTTTTTAAGGTGGAGGCACATTAGAAAGACTGTTGACAATCTCATCCTTTTTCTGGGGACTGATTTCCTCAGGTACCGATGAGCATGACCGTTATTAGCTGGATGTCACACTGACCTATGAGGCTGTCTGGGCGGGGCAGAGCGCTCCTCTGGTACAGGCCGTATGGATCGGTGCCGTACGCCAGCGGCTGGCTCTGCCTGGGGAGGGTGGAGCCGTAGTGCTGCGGCACCGCCGTCATTCCTGAGCGCAGCGGTGACCCCATTGAACCCCTCCCCTCGATCAAGGAAAGGGAGGACCCCAGACGTCCTCCACTTCCTCCTCCTCCTCTTTCGCCTCCTCCTAGTCCAACTCCTCCTACAATTCCACCTGCACCACCCCCTCTACCCTGGGTGCTCTCAGTCGGGGAGGTCGGCGACGGGCAGGAGGGCGGCATGGTAGTGCCTTGGAAAACAGCGGCCAGCGGTTTGGGCTCAGACAGGATGGGCGAGTCATACGTGCTGCCTTGGGATGTTCGCAGGGAGATGCGGGAAGGTGAGACTGTGCCGGCGGTGCCGCAGCCAGGAGACTGGCTCCTGGAGGGGAGGGAGGCCATCCTCCGTAACACCCGGCTGGAGGCCTGGGAAACCAAGAGGAGAAGAAATATTACAGTTTACCCTTCCAGAGAGTAGAGTGTGACATTTTATTCATCTGATAATGAGGCATGAATTTTTATTACACCTTCCTAAAGTGCCCTTTGCATCTCACAGGTCATTACGTTTGTGCAAAAACCATTAAATTGCCCTTATGTGCTGTTTAAAATGTGCATCATGTTCAGTGATGTGCTTGGAAGGGTGCAGAGAAACGAAACAATTAAAAACACTGAAAATCCATATTCTTATTTTGGATAATTGAAATTAAATAAATATTCCAGTAGTCCTGCCTGCCTGCATCATTATTAAATGACATTTAATGGCATTTTATTCATTTCTAATTAACATTCACTTGATTCTTTGCTCCTCTGTGACTAAAAATGTCAAGTATAATACCCGTAACAGTGTTGACAATTAATCACTTCAGCATTTTGGTTTCCTAAATAAATACCTGACAAATGAACATTAAATTCTGCACACTGCGCGTCTCCCATTTGCAAATATACTCGCCAATTAGGAGTAATGCCACACTCTCAGACAGCGCACTTCATCACGTCTGATGAAGAGCATCGTTATCTTTTCCATTTGTCCAAGAAGCTGAACGTGCTTGCCTCTGGGAAAACGTCCTAATTCATTACACTTCAGACTGAGCGTCACTTTTTAGGGAAGACTTGACAGAATTTTCCTGATTTATGGTGTCAAACATTTTCCCTTTTTTCTTCTTCTCCTCATTTATGAAATATAGAATGTCTCCTAATTACAGACTCAGCCAACTGGATGCCGATCTGTGCCGCCTTAATCCATCGCAGCCTCGAACGCCTCGAAGGGAAATTAAGAGCGGAGACATGTAAGCCCATCCAGTGAGGCTGCTGGGTTTGGAATAAATCAGGAGAAAATTCAAACAGGCTCACCATTATCTGTCATTCCTACTCCTACTTTCATTCTAAGTGCGTATAATTATTAGCCACAAAGAAAGGAGCTGATAATGTTTGAGCCTGAGACATTTCAAGGTAGAAGTGGTTTTGATTTGAAGGGTTTAGCTGATGTTCTTCGTCGCTCATGACAGTAATTACCGAGCCTCAACCAGCTGTCATTACTTTAAGAAAGAATATTATTGCTTAGAGCAAAGACATACATATTTTTCGGGTGGCAACGCTCTGAAAACCAATCAAATGTGGGAAACCTGAATATGATTTCTCCTCATGAGGTTCAATTACCTGCGCCGGAGCTTTGATCGTGTTACTCGATGATTCGCTAGCAGCTGGAATTCACCGTGTTATCGCCAACTTAGCGACTTTATCGCTATATTTAGCGAGTTTTCAGACCCCCTTAGCGACTTTTTTTCTAAAAAGCGACTAGCGACAAATCTGGCGACTTTTTCTGGTATTACTGGAGACTTATTTATGACGACTTTTTGACGTGAAAACACGTATCGCTCTTACTCTCAACAGGCAGCGGTGCTGCCTTGGGCACCTTGCCCGTACCAAAGCGCTCACAGGTGGAGGATAGTCCTCCCCCAGCTGCTATCAGGGCAGGAGACGTTCACACCTGTGCGTCCAAACGGCAAATGAATCGCGCATGAGCGAAGCCGCTGCTCCTGCACTGACTGTAACGCAGTCAGTTCTTTTATTGTTATGCTGTTTTGTGAATCACAAGGTTTAAAACTACTTATAAACACACACAGAGTAATTCCACCAGAGCGCCAGTTTCGAGTCACTTTTGCCGGTCCAAGCCCGGGTAAAGGAGCAGGGTTGGAATTGTGACATTAAAAAACAATAATTGCTAAAAGAAATTTAATTTGTAGTTCTAAATAAATTTAACTGCATTTAGGACGTTTTTTTACTCACTTTATGTCTCTTCCACGATGTTATTTCTCTCTCCAACAACGCAGGTTACAATTACATTAGCATGACCAATTGTGCAAATTAGGCGATGACGTCATTTGGCGACTTCTAGCGACTTTTAGGACAGCCAATAGCGATTTTCCTTACTGAGGAGTTAGCAACACTGGTTGTCCTAATTTGCTTTAGTACCAACGTCCAGTGTACAACTATAGTTAATGTTGCCTTTAATGAGTTCCCTGTGCTGAGTTCATTGGTACGCTACTGCAGCGAGAGAAAATGTCTCTCCTGCTTTGCATCTGCGATCTAACATAGATATTTTTGCACTTTTATAACTGTGGCTACATTTCTCTATGAGTGTAAAAATCATAGCTGTGACTATGCATACCGATTCATGGGTGTGGTTGAAAGTAGCTCGTTAATTAAATGTGTCACATAGCCTGTAAAGGTGGCACATACATTTTGTAATCATACAGGACTGACTCTGGTAGTACCCTTTATGAACTGGCAAAGCACTAACATTTATGTTCTCCACAGTAAGGGATGGATCTAAAATATTGGTTTAAGACATTTTTACACATTTGTATTTGTGGTTTTCACCTTTGTGCTCTTAATCTTACTAAATGTGGCTGAAAAGCTAAGTGGACACAGAGGTAAAATCTTACCCTGAGCTTTTCTTTCTAAGGTTAGTGACTTGTGATGTAACCCTTTGGAGATCAGGCCTACCTGCCCAGAAGCTTGACCCTCTGCTCTTGGGCTTCTGGATATTGATGCTCGGGGCTCCGAACGCACTACGTTCTGGTTGCTGTAGTAACTGACGCTGCTGTCCTGGTAGCCACTGTCAGAATACGAGGTCATCTGGACCGAGTGACCTCCTGAGCCTGGAAGGAAAGCACAATAAGAGGCCTCAGTGCTTCTTGTGACACATTAAAGCAGGACGTGGTGTGATCAAACCACAGCCACCCCGACATCAGTCACTGCGGTTTACTGCGATTTGCATAGTATCTCACTCGGCTTTCAACTTGTTAAAAAAATATTATGCGTATAAATACATACACGCGGACATCTGCATTAAGCCGTTCCTGGAACAATCTGCTGGCCTACTTTCTCCTGTAGCACCAGGAGGAGGAAGCGTGGGTGATATTTTTACACTTCCAGTGCACTCCAGCTGTATGCAATATAAATAAGACCAAAGGCAAGTTTGTTTTAAACATTACAAATCGCTACTCAGATGTTACATATTTACTAATGGTACCGATAATAAATGTGGAGGGAGAAGGAGGCCGAGTCTTTTTCTGCGTCGTGCTTTAAAAACATGAATAAAACCAGCAAGTGTTCTGCACATATAAGAATTCACAACTGCACCCACTGCTTCGCTTTGCTGGCCGTCCAACTTTTTTGTGGTTTAACACAAGCTTCTGAGGTAGCTTGATGGACCAAAGTGTCAAACACTCCAGTGAAGATGCCTAATGTCCAACCGCTGTTGGACATTAAGCAGGCTGTGGCTGTAATGCAAAGCTCCCACGAGTGAATACGTGGGAAACATTTCCGCCAAACATGGCAGACTATAAAAAATAAAACTCAGACAGCAGAGCGGAGGCGGATATCAGGTTCTGGGTATTTTAGACTCATCTGAAACAGTGTGGGGCCTTTGGCATCTCTTAAATGTGATCAGATTGTCCAGTGTGGGTTCAGAATTGTGGACTTATATTCACTGGTTGGTAAAATGCTGCTGTGAAGCCTCGGGCTGAGCTTTGGCTCCCTCAGCATCTGGTGTTTAGACTTGATGAGAGAGGGGTGGATCTGACTGTGAAGCTGAAGGATGCTACATGCTTGTATGGTAGACATTCCTTAAAACTTAGTACTGTAAAAAAGCCTTGAGCCACCCCTCATTTCTTGTCATTTCTTCAAGTAGTCTTCAGGAATATTTCTCCAGGCTTCTTGAAGGACATCCAAAGCTCTTCTTTGGATGTTTTGTTCTGTTCTCTGTCCACATGATCCCACACTGCTTCAATAATGTTGAGGTCCAGGCTCTGGGAGGCCAATCCATGACTGATAGTGTTGCATTTTGTGTTACTGCATTGGCAGTGTGTTTGGGCTCATCAACATCCAAAAATAAAGATGGTACCCATCAGATCCTTTTCAGATGATATTGCATGCTGGATGAAATCCCGTTGTTTTGCAGCCACAGGAAAGTGTATCCCGCAGTGACAGAGCAGACCATGAACTCCTTTGTATACCAAAGTATTCTAGAGGCCATCTGTCCAACAGCTAAAGCTTGGCTTAAACTGGGTCGTGCAACAGCACAATCACCCCAAACATATCAGCAAATCTACAACAGAATGATTGAAAGAGAAAAGAACGAAGGTGTTGCGATGACCGAATTTGGACAAAAATTCCTCCACAAGAATATGAGAGATATATTCAAGTTACTGCTGCTAAAGGTGGTTCGATAAGCTATTGAATCAAGGGGTGATGTTGTTAATATAAATCATTTTAGGACCAGAAGATTTTGCTTTGTCCCAGTATGTAAGATTACAAGAGGGTGTACTTATTTTGCTGCATGGCTGCAGAGTAAACTAAAAATGCTGGTGTTTTCCAGAATCTGCACTCAACATCATGAACTTTAGTCCCTTCCTAAAGCATCGTTTAAACCGTGTGCTGAGTATATTTAACAGACCCTCACTGCCATGTAGGGATGCTCGGTCCGGCTCCGGCAGGAAGAGTCCCTCCTCTGCTTCCAGGTGACGACCAGGACATCCAGACCCCTCTGTGGCTCCGCCCTGAGACTCTCCGCCTGTTGTACGATTAAAAACATGCAAAGACTCTAGCATTAATGCACGTACTTCACACACATAGATTCACACGCATTGAAAAACACAGGTATGGCAAATCAACAGCATCATCTCTGCATCAGTTCTTTTTATACCACTTCTTTTATTTCAGGGGAAAGATGACAGTGAAGAATGGGATGGAAATCTGAGGAAAGGGATCTGTGACAGAATAGTAAATGGACCCAATTCAAAGCTTTTATACATACAGTATATATACTGGCAGAAACATTGCTTTGCTTTGCTTGACCGGCTGGTGCTGCATTCTGGCAATGTTCAGCCTTTTGGAGGCTATTATAGCTTTCTCATGTTAAAAAACAAAGTTCTTTCAGCGGCCTAATCATATACACTTCATCCTATCTGAAACTACAGCATTTACCATTTAAATGAAAGTACCGCAGGCATGGAATAAAACTCCACTGAGCATCACTGAAGCTTTTTGCCTTCATGTAGCCTTCATGCCAACACTTTATATTACCATTTTGTATCTTTTATTTATTACATAATGTTAAATGTTAAACAAAAGAAGTCATACCTGCGGATCTCCATGCAAACGACTTCTCGGATGAGCTTCGGCAGCAGAGCAGATGAGGAAATGGAGGAGGCGAGAGAGCAGAGAGAGAGGTAAATCAAATTAGAGTCACTGTCTACGTCCGATCAGACCAGGAAGAAGAAGGAAGACGGTAGAGAAGATATAAGAAGATAAACTGGATAGGGAACCATCTCGTGAAAAAAAAAAAGCATCCAATACACAAGAACAATGAAGAAAGTAACGCTGTGTGAGTTCAAGTCACTTTTTACACAGACTGACTGAAGTCTGAGGAAACACCTGCAGCTGAAAACAAATCATTTATACTGAAATGAACACCGAAAACCCCCCATACAAATACAACTACCTCTAAGAATATGACCAAAGTCAAAGCTCTGTTTAGGTCACTAGATATTGTAATGCTTATTGTCTTATGATTTGTGGACCAATGTTACAACTTGAAGCATCTTTTAAGGGTCAAAATTACAGACATCATGCATAAAGTGTCAAGTTTTCTTTAATATTTCAGCAGTTTTGTGGATTTCAAGGTTTCTGTTTGTGCTCAGAGTGATGTATGCTGGCTGTGACACCACAAAGTGACTGTCAGCTGGCTGAACATCACTCCTCATGAAGACAGATTTCACCATTATGTGGTTTGACAGAGCTTTCTGGAGCTGGGTGTGATTTACAGCCAGCTGGAATCCATATAACAACAACAACAAATATAGGTGCATTATTAGGGCTGTTTTGCTACAGATACGAAAATTAAATGAAAAAAAAAATACTTTCAAGGGGCCAGAGTTCCTTGTAAGTAAGCAATAATTCTAGACTTACTAAAGTTCTTTCACACTGTTTCTTTGGACATTGGCTGCTTTTACACTCATTTTCAGTCCAGTCCTAATACCTGAGCCTTTTTTGTTTGTTTGTATATTGCACAAAATCACATCATTTGTTTTGTTTTCTTTATTTGAATCTATGAAGAATGCCAAAGATAACAAAGCTGAGAGAAATAAAATAGAAACCAATAGATGCAAAAATAGGTGATTCACAAAAAGCTATTACCTGAAAACTTGCATATCTCAGCGTGCTCTGCAGTTTGTCCTTTAGGGAACTGGACAAGTGGAGGGCAAAAGAAGTGTTTCTTTTCTAACAAAAGATCGAGAAATGAGGGTGGCTCAGGACTTTTTTCACAGTACTGCACTGTATTTATTAATGCTAACATCCTTCTTCTTCTTACCCATTTATACATGCTTACACTGAAGAAACTAGGGTCCAACAAAAAATATGTCCTTGCATGTCCTTGAGTAACATCCAAAGAAAAACTCAAGGATACACTGCACATAGATGTACCACGTTTGTCAGTTAATGGGTCTTTGGTAATAATTTTCTTGGCACACAAATACTAAAATAATTTGAATGAAAATGGTCAGATACAAGTAAGGGCTGAATAGGGTGAAAAAGCAGCCAATGTCAAAAGGAAAACTCAAACGATAAGAGGTGGTCATGTGTATTTTTGTCATGAGATACTGTGTGTTTTTAATTGCAAAAATCTTCCAAATACTTGATGTGATCACTTTAGTCAAATCTACCTGCTGCTGTCTCCTTCTGGTGACTCGGCTCCCAGCATGCACCTCTCCAGCTGGCTAGCCACGATCTGCCGCTCCTCCTCCAGCTCCCGAGTCAGCCGCTCGAACTGGAGCTCCTGGGGCAAGACATTAACAGCAGTGATTATAACCCAACATCCACCATGACGCGGTGATTTAAGCCTCTTCTTTAAGACCTATTTGGTGCCAGTTAGAATTAAGTGTAAAACCCATTTTGTATTCAGCCTGCGCGGCTTGACTGATTTCTCACCGTCTGTGAGCTCGCTGAGAGGCTGTTAAAGGGGGGATTCAAGATTTTAAACACTAAGAGTGTGTCCGGCACCTTTTAACAGCATTTGGTTCAGATAATGTAATTACACACATTTTTGAAACTTTTGGTACAAAGCACAGAGGTTTAAGCACAGAATGATAAAATGTAGACTTCATGGTAAAAATTCACCACAGAGGGTGAAACCAGATGTTTCCTTTTTCTTTTATCATGAGTATTCTGGGCACAGCCTTTAATTCCACATTACTAATAGATACAGTGACACAGCACTATATCTGTAAATCTGGGGGGTTTAAGCCCTTAGAGTGAATTGCTCAAGGTGGTGGCTGACCTTTCTTATTGTTCATTCCACTTATTGTTGTGATAAACAGAATAGTGTGTGAAATCTATTGAGCTGTAAATGCAGTTTACTTTCGAAGAAGATGAAGAAAACCAGAAATTATTCACAATTTAGTAGCTGGAAACAAACTTTGTGGCATTTAAACTTTAAAAATTAGCCTGCAAGCATTTTGCAAAGTCCTCACTGACATAATATACATAATATTGTAAAGGATTTTGAAAGAATTTCACAGGTGCGCGCAATTGAGAGTGTTTGATTGCCAAATTTAAATCAGTTCACCCAAGTCTGAGCAAACATTCGTGTCGTATTTTATGCCAAAGTCGCGGAGGCCTGGAGACAAATTGCCAACTCCCCGCCTCCACAAAAATAAAATAGATTTTCACTCCCAGTAAACGTAAAGCAATAATTTTGAGTAAACTGCAACTGAAATATGTAAAAATTTAAAGGTTAATTCATTCAAATACTTATGCTTGGCATAAACTGGATGCAAACCCATCAGGTGGATTTCATTTGACCAGATTTCATTACATTTAACATTTTATACCGTTTCATGGAAAGTTAATTAAGTGATTTAAAGTCAACATTCTGGGCAGAAACTATCTTTTTGATTGTGGCAAACACTGTTTGCAAAGGAAAACTGTGTATTTCCCAACAGGTTGGAGCGTGGTTGCTGGAGGTGGGGGTCCCGAGCCAGTCTACTCCTAGTGTCCTAATGTGCTCCTAAAATCTTTGCCAAATCAAACACTGGGATTATCAAGAACAGGGGTGATTTGTGACAGATGTAAAGAAACAAAAGTGAAAGGGAAAGTTTACCAGATGCTAGTGAGAGCTGGTATGTTTTATGGTTTGTAGACAGTGGAAGTGACCAGAACTGACAGGATTAGAAATGACTTAATCAGAGGTCGAGCTGAGGTCGAGCAGTCTGGAGACAAAGTTAGAGGGACAAGGCTGAGATACTTTGCACGTGTGCAGAGGAGGGGAAAGTGGATATATTGGATAAAGGATGTTGAAGACAGAGCTGCCAGGCAGGAGGAAAAGAGGAGACTGATGGATGTGAAGAAGACATGCAGAGGGTTGGTGTGACAGAGGAGGATGGTAGGGACAGGGGGAGATGGAGGCAGATGATTTGCTGTGCAGACTCCTAAAAGGAGCGAGAAGAAGAAAAAGAAGAAATCTGCACTGTAAACCTAATGGTTAAACATGCTGTTGCATAACGAATTTCGGTGTTTTGCACCTTTAATATTCATTATGATGTACAACAAAAGTACAGATGACAGTCACTGTTACAAAACTACAACAATTTAAAGTATTTAGTAAAGTGTAATGTGTATAAAATACCTTAGAAGGAAGCACAGAAAGCAACTTTTTCTTTTACCGGTTTGAGCTTCACAAAATGAGTGTCATTTAATTCAATTATATTTCACAGAAGACAGACATTTCTACAGCTAATATCTACCAAACTAGGCAAATCTCATCAAAACAGTCTAGATAGTTAAACATCATTAAAATATGAAAACTGGATTTTCCAGCCTCGCTCCTCAGGCTGCACCACCTGCTAAACAGGGGATGAATAATCATGTGTATTGTAGGTTAATGGGGCTCACATGCGGCCACATGTCCTCTAGTTTCCCCTAAAAACCCATCCAGTTTGTGACTATGGAGCAGTAAAATAACTCTTTTAACTAAAATTAGGGATTTGCATGATTGCAAAATGAAATTAAACACAGAAAACTGATGTTGAGTTCAAAATGTCCACAAGATTTTGTCAGCAGATCGTGTTTTGGAGAATTTTGACTACTGAAACACCAAAGCATTTAAATATACCCTGTTCACTGCCATCCCCAATAGATGGTTGGGTTCCAATACCTTGCTCAAGTTTATGAAATTGGAGCAGATGTTTATGGACTTTGACTGAATAGCAGGTATTGTTGGCACTAGCTTATTTGTATTCTGTAAAATAATACAGAAGCTTCCCAGTTGCCCCATAAATCATCCAGGAACCACAGCTGGTGTCATCACGGAGGTCCACTGGAGAATTAGCTGTCTGCAAATAATGTCTAAATATAAAACTGGCCTGCTGGAAAAATACACCTTCACAGGGAAACGTCACTGTGATTCATCCATCCATTCGCTTCCGCTTATCCTTTTTCAGGGTCGTGGGCAGTGTTGGTCAAGTTACTTTAACTAATTACTGATTACTTCCCCCAAAAGTAATCCTGTTACTTTACTGATTACTTATTTTCAAAAGTAATTAATTACTTAGTTACTTAGTTACTTTTTAAAAACACGATTTACAACCTGAATAGGTGATAAAGCGATAGATCTTTCAGCCCAATTCTACTTTTTCTGCACAATCCATCATACAAAATGTAATCAAATGGAAAAGTCCTTTTTTAAAACTTGTTTTATTAGTTTTAATCTTTTAACTTTATGCATCAAGCAAACATTTAATTATATGCAACATTCTCTGACTGGAAGAAATTTGTTTTAAACCTATTTAAACCTATTTTCTGCACATTCCAGCACATAAAATATATATTTTTTTTTGTGTTTACACTCACTCTTTCAAATAGATGCAAGTAAAACACAGCAGAAAATAAATAAAGTCAAAGACTCAGCGGTCCTGTTGCTCTATTTTCACCTGTAAAGCAGGAGTTGGGTAGGCGGAGGTTTACCCTGGTGCATGTGTTACGCAGCGGTCAGTGAAAGAATCCGCGAGTTTCTCTGTGAATTTCCCATCACGTCGTAGCTACTCGGTGTTTGCTTGGAAGTTTAGGGGTTTTTTGCTGTAAAAAGAAGTTTTCTTCCCACGCACAATGCTAATGGACGCTAATGTTTTTGTCACTTTTGGAATCAAACTTAAAGTAAGGTCAGTACTTCCACACTTTAAACGCTGCACGCTCATACTCTCTCCCGCAGGCGATCCATTGTTGATCTGCACACAGCTCTTGTCATGAACATCGCACTTGCTTACGTCACTGTCATGAGACATTCTCGCAAAAAAATCACGGTTTTAGTAATGCAGTAACGCAGCGTTCCTACGGGAAAGTAACGGTAATCTAATTACCGTTTTTGCAATAGTAATCCCTTACTTTACTCGTTACTTGAAAAAAGTAATCGGATTACAGTCTCTGGTCATGGGGGGCGCTGGAACCTATCCCAGCTGTCATAGGGCGAAAGGTGGGGTACACCCTGGACAGGTCGTCAGTCTGTCGCAGGGCTAACACACAGAGACAGACAACCATTCGCACTCACATTCACTCCTAGTGGCAACTTTGGATTATCCAATTAACCTATCCCCACAAGCTGCATGTCTTACCTCTCTCCTCCTCCTCTTACCTCATGTTATGTATTTTCGTTGTTTTTTTTCCTATCAGCCTACCTTTCTGACGTGTCTCCCCAATGTGATGTTTGTGTTAAGTTGGTCAGAAGGTTCCTTTGTAAGTGCACATGCGCAATTAGCGTGCTGCCTGCTGTAACCCTAATTTCCTTCGGGATTAATAAAGTATTCTGATTCTGATTCTGATGTCTTTGGACAGTGGGAGGAAGCCGGAGTACCCGGAGAGAACCCACGCAAACACGGGGAGAACATGCAAACTCCACACAGAAAGACCCCGGCCTGATGTTGGAATTGAACTCAATTGCAGCAACAGTGCTAACCACCGTGCCACCGTGCTGCCCCTGTGATTCAGGACTTCATTAATCCAATAAATTTTCAGAGGCACCAAAAGAGCTGATAGCTGCAGCTCATTATGACACCTGTGGTTTGGGTAAAAAAAACCTCACTGTATCTCATTCAAATGCTTTACTCAGGTAAAGGACCTCAGCATGCCTGTAAGTAAAGTAAAAGTACTCATTATCTTCTGGATAAATCAAATTTTATTGAATTTTTAAGAAGTTTCGTTACAGTGGCATGTTTGTTTTCTAAGGCTACGTTCACACTGCAGGTCTTAATGCTCAATTCCGATTTTTTGATCAAATCCGATTTTTTTGTCTGCTTATTCACACTACAAATAAAATGCGACAGCAAACGCGCTCTAGTGTGAACGCTCAAAGCGGCCCGCATGCGCAAAACAAGACGTCACACACAACGCGCTCTGTATAGACCCAGAGCAAACAGTATTGTTTGACTGATGGCCCTTAATATAAAGACTTCAGACTTGACGTTTCCCAATTTTTGCTTTAAGTTATTTTGTTATTTACATAATACTGTAGATAACCTAATAATGATCCTTATTGCTGTTTTAGAGGAGCAGTGCTTCAAAGGATAGCTGCAGATTTCTGACAGAATCTGCAGGTTATACAGTACAAATAAAATGTTCACGTTTCTCCAACGTTGTCTTCCCAGCAGTTTCACTGGATGGCCAGGAAGCGTTCACGATGTCTTCTCCGGCACTGATAATTGGCGTCTGTCTTGTGTCAGTGACGTAAAAGACGGATTTAATGCGACATGACCGTTCAAACAGCAGTCGCTTTCTAAAACATCAGATATGTATCGGATTCAGTACCACATACGAAAGTGACCCAGGTCGGATTTGAAAATATCGGATTTGTGCTGTTCACACTGTCATACCATGATCGGATATGGGTCGCATAGGGTCAAAAAAATTGGATTTGATGCGCTTTCGCCTGCAGTGTGAACGTAGCCTAAGTGGATCAACAAAGAATAATGGATGACAGATGATAGTTCATATAGACCTTGGGTGATACTGAACTACGACAGACCTATGTGGTCTAATATTTGTTGATATCACATATTAGACCACAGATCATGTCATACAATAAGAGCATAATATGAAATAGTAGGAAATTGATGATATAGACAGAGCCTTGCATTTAAATTCCATCCACAGCAATGACACAAGCCCAGACATGTTTGAGGGGGTGTGTCTGATGACTTGTGCTGTGCAATAGTACAAAGTTGGCATCAATCCGATACCAAGTAAATACAGGGTCAGTATTGTCTGTACCAATAGAACAGTGTGTCATGATTTAATCATCATCTTTAATTTCCTTTCAGCTTTCGTTTATTTAGAAACTGGATTTTTTTGGAGACCTGGAAGGAAAATGTGCTTGTCCCTAAAGCACTTTGGGTCACTTTGTTTAAATGTGCTATAGAGTAGACTAAAATTAAAATAAAATAAAACAGAAAACAGAAAACAGTTCCGACATTTTTCATAGTGCAAGTTTGAGGTATATTTTTCATTTCTAAAAGCATATATATACACTACCAGTCAAAAGTATGGACACACCTTCTCATTTATTGGTTTTTCTTTATTTTCATGACTATTTACGTTGTAGATTCTCACTGAAGGCATCGAAACGTTGTTTACTACGTATTTCCATATGTGTTCATTCATAGTTTTGATGCCTTCAGTGAGAATCTACAACGTAAATAGTCTCCAACAAAACACACTGCTTTACAACATATGCAAGAAAACTATTCTTGCTAAAGGTGGAAACAACAAATGTGTTTTACCACTTGACTCCAAAACAATTGTTGATCCAAAATCTAACAAATGACTCCACCGACCATTGCTGGAGCACTCATTAGCTGTCCTCCATATGACAGGAAGAGCAAACAGTGGATAGAAAACACTCATTTGATTACATGGTGGAAATCAAGGCTTTAATAAAGGTGGTCGTACCAAATACTGACTTTCAACCTGGTTAGAAACTCTGAATCCACATCGTTCAATAAATCACTGCACCCATTTCACATTTTTCTAGCAACTTAGGAGAAATGAGGGATGGCTCAAGAGTTTTGGACATTACTGTATCTACCCATCCTACCAGTACAGTATGGTGAAAGTCCTTCAAATCATAATCCCTCATAAAAAAAACAACAAAAAAACAAAAACAAAAGACCCTTAAATCCACACTGGCAGCTCTCCATCTGTTTACATCTCTTAATAAAAGCTTTTTTGTATTTGGGTCAGCGATGACCATGTGATGCACGGAGCCTTAACAGTCTCTTTAGTCAGATGATGTACAGTGATTTAGCTAATGGTCTCCTCATGCTGGTTCTTTTCTTCGGTCTCGTCTGCTGTGGACTGAAAAAGTCTGTGTGTTTATCACAGCTGACTGCAGAAACAAAGCTGGCTGGATTTCAGAGTTAGCATGCTTGCTTCTGTAATCTAAGTAAACTCACAGAAATGAAATCTGTTAAAAGGCATTAATTCAGACAACTTAAAAAGCATTCCAGGCGATTTTAGACAGGGGACTGTTTCGCTTGGGGAACATAATAATTCAGTAATTCCCACAAGGAAATCGGCTACATGGCTAATTCTGCAGCAGTAATAAGTGTTGGTTTTTCTGCTGTATTCCCTTCCAAGCTAATTGAGTAGATGTTTGTAGGCTTGTGGGGCTAATGCAGCTCAGAGCTTGCTGCTACAAACTATTACAAAATGTTAATAATAATGATAAATCATGCAAACATGAAAAATGGTCTTTTGGTTTAAATCCAGCCACGCAGAGCTTATTTCAATACATTTGTTTTTAAAGAACTGTCATGTCAGTACAAGAGGTTTATCACAAGTTGGTATGATGGTGCTCCAAGGTGAGTCATGCAGGAAATTTGAATGAAAAATAAAAAATAAAAGCGGGTGAGAAACTAAAAATATCCTACAAAGCTCACACAATAACGGTAAAACAATGCAATACAATCAAACAAAAGTAAATGCAAATTAGTGATTTGCAAAAGTCGAGAAAAACCTACAGAGGTTTATAAAGAAAAGTAACACGTTTCAGATTAAGAGGAAGGTAATGACAACAGCAAAAGAGAAGCTCAAATATAATAGATGTGTGTCATTCAGACACGGTGCCTTAAGGGGACCTGCTGTGCTCATTTCCAGCTCTACAGCACGCTGTACGTCTCCGGGTTCTGCCCGTGACTGAAGCAAGTCTTTTTTACCTCCTGTCTCTTTAAGGCACCAGCACACACCCAGCAAACTGTAAATGGTACATGAGGACTGACATGATACTGGCAGCAACAAAGATTTCAGCAGGACAGCTTAGCTCAGTAAATATTGGGCTCATAAGCTGCTTATTACATCACATAATGGAGGATTTAATCATACACTCATAATATCCTTTAAACAGTATCTATATAGTTCTCTCTCCTGTATATAGGAACAGGAGAGGGAAATATGATAAAGGTCAACTGAAATGCAAAATACTGCCACCAGTATCTATCTATCTATCTATCTATCTATCTATCTATCTATCTATCTACCTACCTACCTACCTACCTACCTACCTACCTACCTACCTACCTACCTACCTACCTACCTACAGTGGGGCAAAAAAGTATTTAGTCAGCCACCGATTGTGCAAGTTCCCCCACCTAAAATGATGACAGAGGTCAGTAATTTGCACCAGAGGTACACTTCAACTGTGAGAGACAGAATGTGAAAAAAAAATCCATGAATCCACATGGTAGGATTTGTAAAGAATTTATTGGTAAATCAGGGTGGAAAATAAGTATTTGGTCAATAACAAAAATACAACTCAATACTTTGTAACATAACCTTTGTTGGCAATAACAGAGGTCAAACGTTTACTATAGGTCTTTACCAGGTTTGCACACACAGTAGCTGGTATTTTGGCCCATTCCTCCATGCAGATCTTCTCGAGAGCAGTGATGTTTTGGGGCTGTCGCCGAGCAACACGGACTTTCAACTCCCGCCACAGATTTTCTATGGGGTTGAGGTCTGGAGACTGGCTAGGCCACTCCAGGACTTTCAAATGCTTCTTACGGAGCCACTCCTTTGTTGCCCGGGCGGTGTGTTTTGGATCATTGTCATGTTGGAAGACCCAGCCTCGTTTCATCTTCAAAGTTCTCACTGATGGAAGGAGGTTTTGGCTCAAAATCTCACGATACATGGCCCCATTCATTCTGTCCTTAACACGGATCAGTCGTCCTGTCCCCTTGGCAGAAAAACAGCCCCATAGCATGATGTTTCCACCCCCATGCTTCACAGTAGGTATGGTGTTCTTGGGATGCAACTCAGTATTCTTCTTCCTCCAAACACGACGAGTTGAGTTTATACCAAAAAGTTCTACTTTGGTTTCATCTGACCACATGACATTCTCCCAATCCTCTGCTGTATCATCCATGTGCTCTCTGGCAAACTTCAGACGGGCCTGGACATGCACTGGCTTCAGCAGCGGAACACGTCTGGCACTGCGGGATTTGATTCCCTGCCGTTGTAGTGTGTTACTGATGGTGACCTTTGTTACTTTGGTCCCAGCTCTCTGCAGGTCATTCACCAGGTCCCCCCGTGTGGTTCTGGGATCTTTGCTCACCCTTCTCATGATCATTTTGACCCCACGAGATGAGATCTTGCGTGGAGCCCCAGATCGAGGGAGATTATCAGTGGTCTTGTATGTCTTCCATTTTCTGATGATTGTTCCCACAGTTGATTTTTTTCACACCAAGCTGCTTGCCTATTGTAGATTCACTCTTCCCAGTCTGGTGCAGGTCTACAATACTTTTCCTGGTGTCCTTCGAAAGCTGTTTGGTCTTGGCCATGGCGGAGTTTGGAGTCTGACTGTTTGAGGCTGTGGACAGGTGTCTTTTATACAGATGATGAGTTCAAACAGGTGCCATTCATACAGGTAACGAGTGGGGGACAGAAAAGCTTCTTACAGAAGACGTTACAGGTCTGTGAGAGCCAGAGATTTTCCTTGTTTGAGGTGACCAAATACTTATTTTCCACCCTGATTTACGAATAAATTCTTTACAAATCCTACCATGTGAATTCATGGATTTTTTTTTTCACATTCTGTCTCTCACAGTTGAAGTGTACCTCTGGTGCAAATTACTGACCTCTGTCATCATTTTAAGTGGGGGAACTTGCACAATCGGTGGCTGACTAAATACTTTTTTGCCCCACTGTATCTATCTCACTCTTTAAACTCTTGCCATGTTTAAAATGGATCGACTCTGTTAATTTTGCTCTTTTCCAGGCCCAGTCATCCGTTTTCTTCTACTGGTCAAGGGGGCAGCAGTCTAAACCTAGATGCCCAGACCTCCCTCTCCACGGCCACCTCCTCCAGCTCAGCTGGGAGGACATGTAGGCATTTCCACACCAGTTGACAGATTTAATCTCTCCAGCATGTCCTGTCTCTGCCCTGGGACATTCTTCCTGTAGGACTTGACTATAACACCTAGTCTAGGAGGCACCCAAGAGGCTTCCTAGTCAGATGCCCAAGTCACCTTGACTGCCTCCTTTCAATGTGGAGGAGTAACAGCTCAGCTCCGAGTCCCTGCTGAATGACTGAACTTCTCAGCCTATTTAAGGGTGACTCTAGCCACTGCTTGGAGGAACCTTATTTCCACTTGTGTCTGCGATCTCATTTTTTCAGTCACTACACAGAGCTTATGACCAGAGGTGAGTGCAGAGGCGTAGACTGACAAGTAAGTTGACAGCTTCGTTTTTACACTCAGCTCTCTCTTCAGAACAAAAAACACAGGTACAGCGTGAACATCACCTATCAGTCTCCCAACTGACTATTTGAGGCAGGAATTTGTCATTGACCCAGAGTGCACGCTCCACCCTTTTCAAGCTGAGAAACATGGGCTTGGACTCGGAGGTGCTGATTTTCATTCTTGCCCCTTCACACTCAGCTGAAGAACACCTCAGTGTGAGCTACAGGCCACCGCCTGATGAAGCCAAAGGAACCACATAAAATTCTTAATTCACTGATTCTTAATCAGTGACAAAGGGGAGCCTAGGTGTAGCTCAACACCCACTGGGAATAAGTCTCACTTACTGCCGATGTAGTAAGTGTGTATACACACACACACACACACACACACACACACACACACACACACACACACACACACACAATTAGGATGTAATATATACACAATTGGGACCTGTTCTGGCTGTTGACAGTAGTTTCTGATTTATGAAGAAATAAAAATAGATGTCCAAAATCCCCTTAAAAACATTATGACAGAATCAAATCTGAAATCTGAGCCTTTCTTTATCCAAAGTTCAAAGTTACATTTATTGAAAAGTAAGCAGGTTGCCACATAGTTGGATAGATGACACCTCGCATGTGTTCAACTGGGAAAGTTGAAGAGTGATATCTGTAATGGGAAGTCTTTTAAGTGTCATCGGAGCCGTGAACTCTGACAGCTCTGGGATTTTGGCTCTATCATGCGTAGCTGGCTCACTGCTGATTGAAAAACAATAAATATGTTTCCTTAGTGTTGATGAAATTCCATAAGATTGGAAGTTCAGAACTGGATGACCATCTCTGCTATACCAGTCATGGGTGATGTCATGGTAGCTGTGTCTGTGTTTTATAGGGTGTAATATGTACAGCATGCTCATCTATTTTATTTGATAACTAGTTGATATTTCACTATAAATGTATCCATATTTCATACAAAATATGTATTTCTGCTGAACCATTATATCAGTACAAGAGCAAATCTAAATTCCATTATAGCAAATAGCAACATGATCCCTACAATCAAGATCAAGGAGATGATTATTGATTGCAGGAGAAAGAAAACAGATATTCTGACACTTTTCATGAGTGGGGCATGTATGGAGAGTCTTGGTTTTCCTGTTCTGCAGTGTGGACCTAACAGACTTTGCTTTCTGATGATAGTCAGGGAGAACCACCTCACCCAAAAACTGATAGATGGTAAAATGGCCTGTATTTATATAGCGCTTTTCTAGTCCCTAAGGACCCCAAAGCGCTTTACATATCCAGTCATCCACCCATTCACGCACAGGTGATGGCAGCTACATTGTAGCCACAGCCACCCTGGGGCGCACTGACAGAGGCGAGGCTGCCGGACACTGGCGCCACCGGGCCCTCTGACCACCACCAGTAGGCAACGGGTGAAGTGTCTTGCCCAAGGACACAACGACCGAGACTGTCCAAGCCGGGGCTCGAACCGGCAACCTTCCGATTACAAGGCGAACGCCCAACTCTTGAGCCACGATCGCCCCATTAGCATCTTTCTAATATTGCTCCACAGAGTGTATATTGAATGCTGTGTGTTTGTATGCAGTTTTACAGCTGTGCAGAAAGAAAAATGCATAGAGAGTCATCACCGCTGTCCTAAAGATCATCAAATGCCTTTTTCCCTCCCTGGAAGGTCATTAGAGTCTTCAGATTTACAGGTTTCTTTGAAGTAATCTTTCCAAGTAATCCCAGGTAGAATGATTGTATATCTTTAAAAAACAAGAATTGGGTGCACAAGTTTGAATTTATGTTCCATTTTCTTTAATCCACACAAACATATTCACACTTAAATCTTTTAATAAGTGATGCTGAAGCTTTTTAACTTGACAAGGCCAATTAACTCCTCTTTAGTAATGATGATTGACTGCAGCTTGCAGCACAAAAAGCATTTGTTTGACAGCACTCATTAGATTGACCAAGACTCAGAAAAATGAGAAAGTTCAAGGAACAGTGAAGATCTAAGAAGGAGAACTGTCCGAGGTCTGGAAGAAAGCCCAAACCGTCACCCACACATGACAGGAAGATAGATCGGTTGTTCCCAGGAACCACCAGAGCTCAAGTCTGAACTGGAAACTTCTGGAACACCAGCTGTCAAGCATGGTGGTGGCAGCATCATGCTCTGGAGCTATTTTGCTGCCAGTGGTACCTCCAAATTCTTCAACCTTATTATTAACAGCTAGATTTGTGTCCAACACTTGGACACAGCTGGATGTTCCAACAGGATAATGATCCATAGACTGCTTTATGCATAAAGCTAACATTAAACTTCTGGTCCTCTAAAGTGCTGACTTCAACAGGTAGTGGTGATGTGTGTATATATGGATTGGATTAGAGAAAATCCAAAACACATTTAAGCTTGTGCACCCAATTCTTTTTAAAACATTTTTAAAGTCAGTAAAGATGTAAGCAGTAAAACCATTCCACGGTGGAAAACGAAAAGTTCAGAGAAATGATTAAAAGCCCCAAAAAACATAATTCAATTTCGATCTACATTTGACAACAGAGTTATAGTTACTGCTAATATTTTTATCTCTTAACATCCAACACTGCAACACATATTTGACAAAAGATAAGAAAGCCTAATAAGTACTCTTAAAATATGCAGCATGTATTCAGAGCATCAGTGCTGACTGTCCTCCTCTGCTCCTGCATCTCCTTACATCACTCTGGAGCAGCACAGAGACAGGGCAGCAGCACACAGCCCTCCTTATCTCAGCCTTGCCACGTCACGGCACATCTCGAGGGGCAAACAGAGCTGCATCGGTGCCGTGCGCCCATCACCTCGTGATGTCTGGAAGCACGCCTGGCCCTGCCAGGCCGATGCAAAGCCGTGCCAGGCAATGTCTCGTACCAGCTGGGGGCCACTGGACGATTCGCCACGGCTTATTGGGAGGCGTCACTAAGTGTTTTTCTCTCTTTTCTGGAGTGACACCAACCGCAGACCTCTGTGTTTCACTCCTTCTCGCCATGTCTAATCATAGCCCGGCAGTTCAGTTTATCTGGACTGCATCTGTGATACCCGTGAAATGTTCGGCCTAGTTGTGCAGCTGTGACACGCTGCTGATTTTTGCTGAAACTCGCCATCTTAAAGAGTTTGTTAAAAAAGGCAGCTTGAAGATTTTCAGGCTCATTTGACCGCTCAGAGAAGACTTATTCTTGCTCTCACAAACGTCTGGCCATCATTTGGTCAGTGACGTAATGAGACATGTCAGACGTGGCAGTAAATTTTCATTATGAGACTTCTGTTTCTTTCTCGAGGCACAGAGAGAAATCATCAGAGGAGAAGCAGAGATACCAGCTGCTACACCCACAGTAGCCTCAATAAACCAGAATGCTATGCATCCACTTTTGTTTTTCCATGTCTCTCGCCCTCTCTCCACCCACACATGCAACCCGTATATGGGTTTAAACATTTTCAGTCTTTCTGTGCGCCCAAACAGGCACCTTTGATCGAAAGCAACAAGTTGTGTGAGTCGTTCTGCGAGGGCTCTGACAAGTCACTAAGCAGATGAGACAGGTGCAGGCAGCTGAGGTTCAATAAGAGAGTAAATAACTCCTGGAAATGCAAAGAACAGCCCCGACTGATGAGATCTGAAACAGTAACCCAGCGTGAATGTTCCTCTGTGATTTCTGTGAGACATCAAGAGAAATCAGCGTCCTCTTCCGCCACACTGACTTTGCTGCAGACTGCTAACCTCAGGCGTCCGTGATCCCGAGTCAACAAGGCAGGCCGCCGCAGCGAGCCATCGTGAGCTCTCCCTTTTCTAAAGCATGACAGCAAGCATGCATTCAAATCCAGGCAGATATCCAACACAAACAGCAAACAGCACTGTGGCTCGGATATCATTGGGATCATCTGAAACATCGGAGCAGGGAGGCGGTGGACGTTGACATAACTGGATTGACGGAGCTGGTTAAACCCTGCAGGTCACGTGAAGCAGGGAAAGCGGTCACGGTGGCGGCTGCCATCAATCATGCACGCCCAGATGATCTGCGCTGTAAATTTACTTTGACGTCAAAGAGTGGTCTTTTGGCTCTGAAACCAACCCAAGTGTGCAGAGCGCTGATGTGGCCCAGTTGTTGTTATTTTATTGGGCTTTTTTTTCTCCTCCTCTATATATCCTGAGATGACATTTGCTGAGCATGTTCTTTTTCATCACGCCATGCTGCAGGCTCATTCAGTGGGACCCTGCGTTTACACCTGGGAGCTGCCCCGCACAGTCTGTTACTGTCGGCTAAGGCAGCAGTTCTCACGCTGGGCGGGGTGGGGGATGACGAGGGGAAAAAACATACCGTGAAACTAGGCTGCATAAAGATGATTAAAGCAGGGGAACATATATAAGAGTTTGCCGGAGCTGGAATCCTTTTTTAGATGCCATTTCCTCTTGAAGTAAACTCTCCGATGGGGGTTGTTACACCAGCAGAAAAGCTGAAATTAAGAGAATCTCTGTATATTTCTAAACAGTGATAGATATGCTTGTTTTGCGTTCAGTAACAGGATGAAACTGACTCACTGTTTACTGACCTGCTTGGCCGTGCTAAAACCACTGAGAGTCCAGCATCACAGGTTCACACTGTGAAGAGTTTGAGGTTTGAATTTTTTTTTTTCACAAGAGCTTTGCAGCTTTCATATGTATGTGTGAATTGATCAAGCCTAGAGCTCCACTGATGCTGGATATTTTGGTAGAGAATAAAACATTCTGGTATTGATATAGTAGCCCATAGCTTACACCAGGAGGAGTTTGAATATTTTACAGTGTTTTCACTGAGCTGTGTAGTTTGAAAGAGTTAACCTACACCTGAGTTTTACAGGCGACGCAGATAATGATGAAAAGATTCAGACAGGTACACCCCACGATTCAGTAGCTTGTAGAAGCATCTTTAGCAGTAATAACTTTAAGCATTTTCTGTAGGACTGTCGTCTCTCACATCACTGTAGAGGAATTCTGGCCCACTCTTCTTAGGATCATTGCTTCATTTCATTGGGGTTCATGCACAGCTCTCTTAAAGTCCCACCTCAGCATTTCAATCAGCTAGAGGTCTGGCTGTTGACTGGACCACTGCAAAACCTTGATTCTTTTCTTTTTCAGTCATTCTGTTGGAGATTTGCTGCCGTGCTTGGTATCATATTCCTGATGCATTATTTAATTTCAGCTAAGCCTTATCTATTCAACAGATGTCCTCACATCTGTCTTTTGAATGCTTTTGTGTACAGAGGAGTTTATAGTCGACTCAGTGACTGAAAGTTTGTCCATGTCCTGTGACTGCAAAACAAGCCCAAATCATCATGCCTCCACCACTGTGCTACTGTTGGTATTACGCGTTTGTGCTGATGTGCTGTGTTTGGTTTTATGCAGTATAGCAAAGTACCTGCACTGTGTCTCATCTGTATAAAGGCACAAGTCTTGTGGTTTGTTCAGATGTAACTATTGCATGTTCTGTTTAGAGTGAAGAGACTTTCTTCTGGCAAACCTTCTAAACAAGTCATACTTGTTCAGTCTTTTTCTAATTGAACTGTCATTATCTTTACCTTAGGCTCTTAGGTTTTTTGACCTTGTGACCTTAACCTCCTAGGACCTGGCGTCCACATATGTGGACATCACATTTTGGGTTATTTATTCTAAAATAATCAATTTTGCTCTACAAGGGCCTGATATCCACTTACGAGGACATTATACTGCTACTCTTCTATCGAAATTTTAAACATATATCCTCCATTAAGGTGAAGGTTATCTCTGGAAGGAAAAAGTCTCCATGGAGAAACTGCACACTAGTGAAAAATGAAAAAAGAGAGTGTAGGAAAGCTGAGCACAGATGGAGAAAAACAAACCTCCAGGTTCATTACGACATCTATATCAACTGAGGAGTGCAAGAAGGTCCTACTTCTCTGACATCATCACTAAAAACAGCCATAATGCTCAGGTCTTATTTTCCACAGTTGACAGGCTAACAAACCCTCCTGTGTCAGTGGCAGGTGAACTTCATTCGACCATGGCCTGCAATGACTTTGCCAAATTCTTCACAGAAAAAATCCAAAAGATTAGACAAGCAATTGGTACATCAACAGCAGATCCAGGATATGTACTGTGTCCACTGAAAAACTGTTTAAACACCATAAAACAGTTTCACCCGATTAACAGCAAAGACCTGGAGGACATCTTAGGTCAACTGAACTCCTCCTCCTGCTGTTTAGATGTCCTGCCAACAAGTTTTTTCAAAAAGGTCTCAAAGACTTTGGAGTCAGACCTGTTACAGATCGTCAACTTTTCTTTAATGTCAGGTGTGTTTCCAGAACCACTAAAAACTGCTGTAATAAAACCTATACTGAAAAAGGACAATCTTGACAAGACACAAATGAACAACTACAGGCCAATCTCAAATCTCCCATTTTTAAGTAAGATCATTGAAAAAGCAGTTTCTCAACAGCTCAATTACTTCCGCTCTGACCAAAATGTTTAATGACAGTGGAAAAATGTCAGTCTTAGTTTTACTGGATCTCAGTGCAGCATTTGATACAGTTGACCACAACATATTACTCAAACGACTGGAGAACTGGGCAGGTCTTTCAGGAACTGTGCTAAACTGGTTCAAAACATACTTAGAAAACAGGAAATACTTTGTATCAATAGGTAACTTCACATCTGAGCAGAACAAGTATCACATGTGGAGTTCCCCAAGGTTCCATCTTGGGACCCCTTCTGTTTAACATTTACATGCTCCCACTGGCACAGATTATAAAGAACAACAAAATAAACTATCATAGCTATGCAGATGACACACAAATATATATCACAATGTCACCAGGAGACCAAGGCCCTGTACAGGCTCTTGGTAAACGCATTGAGGAAATTAATGACTGGTTGTGCCACAATTTTCTCCAGCTAAACAAAAACAGTTTTTGGTTTAGTCTTTGGTGCCAAAGAAAAACGATTACAGGTCACCAGAGAACTTCAATCTATACACCTAAAAACCACAAACCAGGCGAGAAATGTGGGTGTAGTGATGGATGCAGACCTAAACTTAGAAAAACACATTAAGACAATAACAAAGTCAGCTTACTATCACCTCAAGAATATTTCAAGGATAAAAGATCTGATGTCTCAACAGGACCTGGAAAAACTAGTCCATGCATTCATCTTTAGTAGGCTTGATTACTGTAACAGCATCTTTACAGGTCTACCTAAAAAAAATCAGTCAGACAACTACAGCTCATTCAGAACTCTGCTGCTCGAGTCCTCACTAAGACCAAAAAAGTGGACCACATCAGTCCAGGTCTGAGGTCTTTACACTGGCTGCCTGTCCGTCAGAGGATAGACTTTAAAGTTCTGATGCTGGCCTATAAAGCTCTGAATGGTTTAGGACCAAAATACACCAGTGACCTCCTGACCCAGTATGAACCTTCCAGATCCCTCAGGTCATCTGGATCCGGTCTTTTATCAGTTCCCAGAGTCAGAACCAGACACGGAGAAGCTGCATTCAGCTTTTATGCTCCTTATATCTGGAACAAACTCCCAGAAAGCCTCAGATCAGCTGAAACACTCAGTTTATTTAAATCCAGGTTGAAGACTCACCTATTCTCAGCTGCATTTAAATAAAGCACCAAATCCGCACTTAAGCTTAAATTTCAAAACTAACATTTTAACTACTGATTTTATCTACTGTTCTGATTTTATCTGTTTTGATTTTATATACTGTTTTGTTTGTTTGTTTGTTTGTTTGTTAATTAGTTAGTTTGTTTTAATCAATTTTAAATCATGCTTTTTATTTGTTTTTGTTTACAATGTCTCTGTAAAGCACTTTGAATCACCTTGTTGTTGAATTGTGCTATACAAATAAACTTGCCTTGCCTTGCCATATGTGGCTCTCATTTTTCTTAAAAAAAAATCAGGTAAAAAAAAAAAAATCAGGTAATTCTTTGTTTTTACATTCATCGGGTCCCAATATGCCCAAATATCAACGAGAAATTAAACATGACGTGGAAGAGTTTGGGTCCTAGGAGGTTAAGGTTAAATTGCTGGGACATCCACTCCTGAGAAGACTGTAACATTGTGTTAACACACACCTGAATGCTCCAGACCAGCAAACTGCTAAAATCTGGCTATATAGCAATACATAAAGTCAGAATTGATACAGTTATTTTTGACTTGTTATTGAAAACTTTCTTCAGTTTTTTGATTTTATAAACATTTTTGAACGTGCAGTGAGGCAGTTAAAGTTATCACGAGTTATCATGAGTTATCACGATGAACACCGGTGTACCACAAGGCTGTGTGATGAGCCCTTTCCTCTACTCCCTCTTCACCCACGACTGCAGACCTGCTGATGATTCCAACACCATCATTAAGTTTGCAGATGACACCACGGTGATTGGCCTCATCAGTGACAACGATGAGGCCGTCTACAGGGAGGAGGTGGATCGTCTGGTTGAGTGGTGCGACACAAACAACCTGCTGCTTAACACCGAGAAGACCAAGGAGCTCATCGTGGACTACAGGAGGAATGCTGACCCACATCCACCCATCCACATTAAGGGGACGGCTGTGGAGCGTGTGAGCAGCTTCAAGTTCCTGGGAGTCCACATCTCCGAGGATCTCACCTGGACGACCAACTGCTCCAAGCTGGTCAAGAAGGCTCACCAGCGCCTCTTCTTCTTGAGGACTCTGAGCAAGAACCACCTGTCCTCAGACATCCTGGTGAACTTCTATCGTTGCACCATCGAGAGCATCCTGACCAACTGTATAACAGTCTGGTACGGGAACTGCTCTGCCTCGGACCGGAAGGCGTTGCAGAGGGTTGTGAAAACTGCCCAGCGCATCGCCGGAGCACCACTTCCTGCCATAAAAGACATCTACAGGAAGCGGTGTCTGAAAAGGGCTGGGAAAATCATCAGAGACCCCAGTCACCCATCACATGGACTCTTCACCCTCCTGCCCTCTGGGAGGCGCCACAGGAGCCTCCGGACTAAGACCACCAGGTACCGGAACAGCTTCTTCCCCACAGCTGTCAGACTCCTGAACTCTGCCTCCTGACATCTGACCCACGTTAACACATGGACTGAACATACACACACACAATGGACAACTGTACCCTCAAACACACAATAATAACATGGACTGAACCACCACTCACAACCACTAGCACTTTATATAGCCTCTGTAGAAATTATCCACATATCTCACTTATCTTAACTGCACTACTGTATAGCTCTGTGTAAATAATCATTCTGTACATTCGATAATCTTTAATCCTACAACTGTTTACAACTTGCATAGTTCCCATTTCTGTATAGCTGTGTATCTCAAATTCTGTAAAGTTATTTATTTCATATTCTGTATAGTTTTTCATATTTATATCCTGTTCATAGCCTGTACCTTCTATGCTCGCTTCGAGGCTGCAGCTAAGGTCTCCAACAATGCTAGTGTTAGCGGCGCTAACGGCTGCAGACAGGAAGATACTGCCAGCACCGGAAACGTGCTCGTCATCTCCGAGCATGAAGTAAGGAGAGCCTTCAAGAGAGTGAACACCAGGAAAGCAGCAGGACCAGACGGCATCCCAGGTCGTATCCTAAGAGACTGCGCATACCAGCTAGCTCCTGTGTTCACTGAGATATTCAACATCTCTTTATCTCAGTCGGTGATCCCCACATGCTTCAAAGAGTCCATCATTGTTCCTGTCCCGAAGAAACCCCACCCTGCTTCTCTCAATGACTATCGCCCTGTAGCCGTCACCTCAGTAGTGATGAAGTGCTTTGAACGCCTGGTCAGAGACTTCATCATTTCTTCACTACCAGACACACTGGACCCACTACAGTTCGCTTACCGTCCAAATCGTTCCACAGACGATGCCATCTCTCATCTCCTCCACACATCACTCACTCACTTGGACACTAGAAGGGGGAATTATGTTAAAATGCTCTTCATAGACTACAGCTCTGCATTTAACACCATAATTCCCTCCACACTCACCACCAAGCTGGAGCATCTGGGACTCAGCTCATCTATGTGTCAGTGGATCTCCAACTTCCTAACTGGCAGACCACAGGCAGTAAGGATGGGCGGACATGTCTCAGCCTCCACCACTCTCAGCACTGGAGCCCCCCAGGGGTGTGTTCTGAGCCCCCTGCTGTACTCTTTGTACACATATGACTGTGTGGCCACTACCAGCTCCACCTCCATCATCAAGTTTGCTGACGACACCGTCGTGGTGGGCCTGATCTCTGATAACAACGAGACGGCCTACCTGAAGGAGATTAGGAATCTGGAGAACTGGTGCCAGAGGAACAACCTCCTTCTAAACGTCAGTAAGACAAAGGAGCTGATAGTGGACTTCAGCACTAAGCAGGAGAGGAACTACCAGACCCCCGTCATCAACGAGGGCCCAGTGGAGAGAGTGGACAGCTTCAAATACCTCGGAGTTCACATCACGCAGGACCTGTCATGGTCCTGTCACATCAACACCATGGTGAAAAAGGCCCGTCAGCGTCTCTACCACCTCAGACGCTTGAGAGACTTCCAACTGCCCTCCAAGGTGCTCAGGAACTTTTACTCATGCACCATAGAGAGCATCCTGGCGGGAAACATCTTAACCTGGTTCGGGAACAGCACCATGCAGGACAGACGAGCTCTACAGAGGGTTGTGCGGTCAGCTGAGCGCACCATCCGCTCCCAGCTCCCTGACCTGCACTCAATCTACAGCAGGCGGTGCTGGACCAAGGCCAGGAAGATCGTGAAGGACCTCAGCCATCCCAACAACGGACTGTTCTCTCTGTTGAGGTCAGGAAAGCGATTCCGCTCCCTGAAGACCAACACAGAGAGACTGAGGAGGAGCTTCTTCCCGCAGGCGATACGGTCTCTCAATCACACCACCACACAGTACTGACCCACACATATGGTTCTTACACACACACTGGACTTTCTGGACTTTGTTTTTGCACAACACTGGTCACTATATTCTTCATTTCCGGTTAATACTTGTACAGCTGCTGTTATTGTGTATATATTTATTTATATTTAGATTTCTTCATACATTCTTATATAGTTCTATATTGTGTATTGTGTATTTTGTTGTACAGTTATTTTATTTTCAACTTTAATTTATATATTTTATCTTATTCTTCCCAGTTAAATTTACCCTTCATTCTAATTTGTGTTGTACAGTTATTTCATTTTTAACCTTAATTTATATTTTATTCCTTCCTAGTTAAATTTACCCTTTTTAATTTTTCATATTTATTTCCTATCTTATTCATAGCCTTTCCTTTTTTGTTTTCTTTAGGTCACGAGCAGTTGTCCAAGCATTTCACTACATATCGTACTGTGTATGACTGTGTACGTGACAAATAAAAATTTGAATTTGAATTTACATAGCTTGTACTCACTACAGCCTGTACATACTTAGAGTTATAGAATATTCACAACATACTTCATACCGTGTACATTATAACATACCATAATAGACCCATTTCTGTATCTATATTATTGCTAATATATATTGTAATATATATATATCACTAAAGCACTTCTGGATGGATGCAAACTGCATTTCGTTGCCCTGTACCTGTGCATGTGCAATGACAATAAAGTTGAATTCTATTCTATTCTATTCTATTCTATTCTATTCTAAAGACACGACTTCTCTCGAACCACAGTTGGGTTAGCGGAGATGCTACTGTGCTCTGCTACTTAACACTGATTGGAGCTTTAATATTTAGAAGCCCATGTTTCTATTTATTTGTATGATGTTAAGTAAAGCATGACATTTTGTGAAATGTATATGGGAGTTTCAGTACAATGTAAATGCGAAAATAGCACTATTTCCAGAACTTCTGCAGCTTCAGTCTCAACCCAAACAAGTACAAGATCTCACAGCGCAGCACTTTTGCTTATTACAAATGTACATTACAGCAGATCTGCAGACTCTCTGGATTTGATATCAGGGAGTCTGTTTCTTTGTTGATGCCGATAGGAGCTACAGAAGTCTCATCTTTCATTTTGGAGCAACTTTGCTGCAGGCTGTTGTCTCAACATCTGATCAGTCTCACCATGTTTGCTGAAGAAGTGACAAAATTAAAATGCACACACAGACACACACCGGGGCAGTTTTGGGTTTCACAAGTTGCCACTTTTGCAGGTCTGGCATTTCCCTGCTCACATCTATCACTCTGCTACTTTTAATGGGCTAAATGAGAGCAAAGTGGAAAGGCATCAGGGCCTAAACACAATGGAAGGCAATAACTGATGTGCTCTATTTAGCACGTCTAATTTGACATTTCTGTGGAGGAACTGCAGGCGGTAGATTTGATGCTTCAGCAGCACTGCTGCCTGCATGCCAACGCTGAGAAGAGTGAAGCAAGTTGATTATATTTTCTGGTCGCAGACTTTTCAACAGCCTGAGACGAGCTACACAATGAACGTTCGCTCTCCAGCAACACCCAAGTTTAGGCTGCAGTCGTCCTGAATGTTGCAGGGGGAATCTTTCTAATTTGTTAGCTGCTAATTATCCATTTCTCACATCAACATATGCCGTCTAATCAGAAGACACATTGAGTGTGTTTGTGTAACCTTTTCCATAAAATCTTCATAGCCTCATACTCATTGGCTCCCCTGGTGAACCTCTTCTGCTCTTGTGGGTGGTAAAACCTAAACTGCAGAATAATGTGAAGTTTTGTTTGACGGTTTTCACAGCTCATGTGAACTTTTCACAAAGAGCTCATATTAAACACACAAAGGATCCTTTTCCTGGTTTCTGTGACTACTGCTGCTAAGTCTGTAAAAGGTGTTGGAAGGAGATAAAGTGAAAAAAGCAGCCTCGGGTGTCAAAGACACACAATATTTCTACCCATTTTCTGACCTTCTCCACAATGTTGGGGCTCAAAGACTTCAGTGTTGCTTCTTGTGGCAATTGTTGCTCCAATGTCACTCAGCAAATCAGTGTTTCAAGTTTACCTTTGAATAATGAAAACCTTGTGAGTTGAAAGGTTGAACAAATAAACTCCAGATGAAAGTGAGCCAGGGATGCTATGCTCTTACAGGATATTACAAAGCCACTGGTAAACAAGGACCTGCGGAAGTGCACTTATTTCCAATTATCCTGAGGCACAACAGACAACACAAAAGATACTTTACAGCTAGTCTCACGGTTACTGACACACAAGACGTTCGATTAATTGAAGTTTTGGTTATTTAGCTGTAAAGTCTGGTTGAGTTTGGACTGTAGAAACATTTCCTTCAGAGTTAGAGGTGAGGCTTTGTTATGACCCCTTACACACCTTCAGCATTACTGTCTAGCATGCATGGTGATGTTGCCATTTGTGTGGCAGGGTCTTCGTGAGCTTTTATTAAAGTCAAGATTGCCCCATTGGGTCACGACTTAGACAGGATCGTAGGACAACTGGACAACGACAAAGTCGACCAACAGAACTGACGAGCCTCGCATCGAGAGTCAGTTATGGTCACCACGTTGGTCGTATTGTGCACAAGCAAGGACATCACCATAGCAATGTCACTAAGTAACCACATGCTGAGGGAGAGGGTACTCGCTGTGGTGTTCTTCTGAAAGACACGGGTCGCCATTAAGCCAAAACCTCCACGTTAGAAAAAAGACACTTTTCTCCAGCTGCTACAGCAACTCCCTATCAGAGAGTCTCTGCACAGATCAACATGATCACTGTACGCTCACGTCTTCAACCCAGCAGCAGCAGATGTGACATAACTTCGAACAACGGAAGACAAATGCCCAACATTGCTGTTATATTGGTTGGTTTGATGTTTCCACTGTGCACCGTCTCTGTCGTGTTTAGTGTTAGTTATTAGCCTTTGTAGGTTTGTCTCATCATGTGTCTTCTTGCTTTTGTTTCTTTCCTTCCTGCGTGACCATTTGCCCGCCCTCATTAGTTTCACCCGTGTTTGACCGTCTCCACCTGCTCCTGTTTCCTTAGACCGTGCACAGTCTCATGTTTCCCTTTTGTCTTTGTCAGATCTTTAGTTTGCTCCCTAAGAATTAACCTCACATTCTTCTTCTTGCTACTTTTGCAGATTCATGTTTTGTTTCTTCGTGGACTTGCTGTACTTCTGGATTCTTGGAGAAACCAATAAAAAGTTATTTTTTTAATTTTACCTACCCAGCATCTTGCATTTGGCTCTAAAAGCTAAACGCACATGAAATTTCTCAATTTTTTTGCATACTAATGGTAACCGTGCCTACAAGAGTAAGAATATCAGAAGAAAACATCTGGGTCAATTTATTTCAGATGTTGCAGGACTTCTATTGAGGACAGTCAAACTATTTTGGATGTAGACAAATGACACTAAAGATATCGTGTATGTAATAATATGTCATTAATGGGTCCTGAAATCTTTTTATCATTACACAATTCATTAAATTTTTTTAATTAGCTTCCATACGATCCAATCCACAGGACTCATGCTTGTCAGTTTATCAGTGTCAGTGTAGTGGTGGTGTTACACCTGATTCACATGAAAGCCTCTTCGTTCTGTTTCCACCTGTGTGCACGGCTGCATTTTCCAACACAGAGAATAAAAAAGTACCTTTAAATCGATAACATCACTGCTATGAATATGATCCCATTAATGTCTCATCTTAACTCCTCACAAGGTTATAGGCTGCTTCAACACCATCTTTAATGTGACCCCAACGTGACCTAAAGAATACATAATCAACCTGACAAAGAAAAAAGGCCTTCGACTTCCCGCCTTTCAATCAGAGCTGAGGAAGTCCAGCTGCCCTTCACTTAACCCTTCAGGACACAGATCAGTTACTGAGAGCAGCCTTATTGGATCCTATTTCATCACCTCGCTGGTGCCTGCAGGAATATACCCACAACAATACCTTCTAACAAGCTCTGCAGCGCAATAACTACCCAGAGTCACCTTTGGTAGACGGTTTAAAGATCTGAGCAGCTGGCAGGGAAGCTGGATTCAGATGTGGGGGATGAGATTTAAAAAGAAAAAGAAAATGCTGACCTTAAGGTTGTAGAGCAAATGCTTTGCAGCCCATGACACATGAAACATAGCTAAAAAATGGTGCATCATAATTTGAAGATTGGTTTCTGGTTAATAACACAGAAAAAAAACCTGGCGGGCAATAATGCAAAGGTTTAAAACTACAGCGGCACGTAAGCTTATCGAGAACATGGAAGGAGAAAAAGATTATATATATGCGATTATATCAGACAATGTTTGAGTCAGCAGGTTTCCTGTCAGTACTGGGGTTCAATGGAGCTGCTATGTTACTACAAAAACATGTCCGATGACTCATGGTGATGAGAACAAAACTCTCCAACGCTACAGAACAACTTCAACATGTCAGAAAATGGCCAGTGTGGGTTTAACGCTGAATCTGTGATGCACGGACTCTTTAAGGAAACAATGTTGGGCAGTGAAAGACGGCTCTGCTGGTTAGTTATGAGGATCATTAACACTCACATCTGGAAAATAAGAGCTAAAGTTGCTACTGAACAGTTTAAGGGTGCAGTTAGTTGTTTTTTTAGTTTATTTAATAGAAAAAATGAATTTATGAATTTACACTGATTAGTGTGTAATTACGTCTTCCAACAAACTGATGAGCTCTCATAAAATTAGAATCAATTGAAAACACACAGGAGCAGCAGGCTTTTGTGGAAGCTGCTGTGTTACCCCGCCATCTTGAAAACAGTGGCTGAGACGGACATTGGTGTTCTGCCTAATCACGTTTTCTATATTTGGACAGAGATTAGCCCAATACGTAGCGTACCAATAGTGGAGAAGAAGAGAGCTAAAGAGAGCTCACAGGTGCAGATGCAAATTTAATTTGCATTCATGAAGTTTTATCATTCGAGATGGGATCCCCTTCACCAAAGAAGCAAAAAATGAGAAGGTAAGCGACTTGGCCACCATGTTGATAAAATGTCATCCTCTTCTACCTCAGCTCAGGCCTCAGAGCCCTAACATACAAAAAAAGAGCGTAAGCGTGCTTATTTATTAATGATATCGTCACACTTAGAGATGAGATGATGAGATGAGATAGCCTTTATTTGTCAGTTGCAGGTCTTTTGCCCACAACCGAGATGACAGACCTTGCCGACCGTACATACAATACACAAACATCACATTGAGGAGACAGGTCAGGCTAGGTAGCGAGGAAAAAAACATCGAAATGTGTAACACAAAAGGATAATACAGGAATGCACAGATATCAACACACCATAGCACAATAAACAAAGACAAGCAACATGGGAAAGAGTTCCAGTGTGTACATCTGATCTGGGACCGCTGCAATCTTTCGACTGCGCCTCCAACTGACCCGATGTCCACATCAGAGGGGAGGTAAGCATTGGAGGTGGCGTTGGATCCGGGGTAAGGAGGGTGATGCGTCGGTGAGTGCTTATCAGTATCAGTATATGTATATGTGTGCGTGTCCATAGTTCAGCTGAGACAGTGTCCTTCGCCCTGCCAGGCTAAGTAAACAGTCTTCCAGCCAACCCAGGTGGCCTTGCATGGAATGGGAAGGAACAGACTAAACACAGTTGTTATCAGGGTGTTTTGTTCAGCTCCGGCCTTGCAGCTGGCGCCGAAGAGGTATCCGCATGAAGTGATGGTATTTTTTACTTTAGTGCGAACAGCTCATATGAATTTCAAAGCAGTTCTACAGTCCAACACTGGTCTCTCAATCTCCCGTTGGAGAGCCGCGAGCTTCGCCATACTTGCGTTCTGTGATGTTGTCATTTCTTGTGCTCAAGGAGCCAATTTCTGAGAACTCACGGCAGCGTGCCTCCCCGAGATGTCATCCAATTTTGCGCCCAGAGATGTTATTCCAGGCTAGCCCTTCCGAGATGTATCCAGTCTGCAGTCAGAGATCTTATTCTGAGTATTCACAGCAGCCGTAGCCTCTCCAAGATCTTATCCGTGTTGACTCAATGAGCCCATTTTGAGAAACTCACGCCTCTCCCATCGTTCCAATCCCAGCGGGCAGCCTTGTGGGGGTTTGAACAGCCGGTTCCGCTTCCTTAATTCTTCGATAAGTCAGGGCCAAGCCAGCTCCGATCAGCCAGAACCCTGTTACCATGGTTCCGAATAGGTAGATATCTTCAGCACTCAGGCTCACCCGAGCCCAAACTTCTCGTTGAGAAAGGGGTGTCAATTGCATTTAGGGACCAGTTGATCCAATCCATAATCCCTTTTTTAGGTTTTAGAGAACAGACTGTGAGAGAATATTCCAGGGAAAATACAAAAAAACCCACGAGACTAGACAAGGACATAAGCAGGGAAGATAAGGGAGAGGAGAAAAAGTGCGTCCGCCTCCTCCGAGAGCCAAAGAAGGAAACTTATTGTCAGCAGATTAGAGATGTGACCCTCCCGTCTCCGGACAGCTGACAACAAGCCGGCTAAACGACAACAACATCCAGCTATAAGCTAACATTACGCCAGCTAAAGTTTGGCTCGAGTGTCCTAAAAATCACACTTTCCCTCTGACAAACAGCTTGATCAGATTCTCACATCGTATAAGGGTTTCTTCACTAAGCGTGCTGGGTTGCAGCTACACCCTCCAACTCACATTTCTTATGATATTTAAAGTGTGTTGTGATCTAGGACGCTGAATGTGGAACCGCTGAGCAAAAGGAAAAAAGAAAGCCCGGAGAGAAGATTCATGGATGTAGTAAAGGAAGACATGCAGAGGCTTGGTGTGACAGAGGAGGATGATAGAGATAGTGAGATGGAGGCAGATGATCTGCTCTGGTGACCCCTAAAGGGAGCAAGAAGAAGAAAAATAAGAAGAAATCTAAACAGTTTTGCCTAATCAAGAAGAAGAGAAGGGAGAATGTTGTGATCTCTCTTGTGTGAGTAGAAAAATCAACTGCTTCAGCCTCTAAATGTGGAATTTTTCAGTTTTGAAAATGGAAAATGTGCATTTCATGAACGTGGACATGAATGAGCAGACATTAGAGCGGTCTGATTAAAAAAGTTGTTTTCTAGGACGCAAAAAAAATGGAAGATTCACGTCCACAAAAACGAATCAATGTCTTACAAGTCGTGACTACTTCACAAACTCCTTTGAAACTGTTGTGTTTAGTATTGATCTTGTACTGACTCTTCATCCAACTTTTTCAATTCCAACCTTAAGTTTTTTTTCATCGTGGGGGGACCCGCTGTAGACATTAATCAACAAGAAATGAAAACAACACAGGCGACATCTGCAACATGAAGCTCAAGCAGAGCTTTTTAAAGCACCAAGAGTGATCGAGGGGTGACAAAGCTGCTCCTGCTGCGTTCTACGAACACCAAAAGCAGCTGGAAACAACCTTTTCCCCCAAATTCACATCAGTAGAGATTTAGCCACAATCTGCAGCGACACAGAAACGGCAGATTAAAAGTGAGAGCTGATTCTCTTTTCTTGGACATCATAAGCCTTTAAATAGCAGCCTGCCTCATTCGGCGTCACACACACTCGGGGACTAAGTTGAGAACATGGCCACAGTCCAGGAATAATTAAAAGCAGGACAACAGACAGACTCCTGTGTCGACTGGACAGAAATCACCACAAAAATAACAGCAGGGAAGGGAGACAGACGGAGGCTGTGTTCACATGTGTCTCTGTGTTGTAACGCTCTCCCTGATCTCATGTTTGTTCAGCGAGTGTCAGCAGAAAGACGTTTGTGTTAGAAAAACAGAGGTCAGCTGATATCAGCATTCAACCCATCAATTTGAATATCTGAATGTTCCTGAGCTTTTAATTAAATTTTACAGCATTTAACCAGAGATAGGTTTAGTCACACTGGCAGGGCAGCAGTAGGAATGATAATGACAAGGACAAAAACAGTGAAATACTGCAGTGGAATATAAAAGGAATGACAAAAGACAAAACACTATCTGAAATGTGTGGAAAGCAAGCAAAGGAAACAGGTACAAAAACACACTTTCATAACATCGCTGTCAGTTCGTATAAAGGACTGTTTACATTGGATAAATATCACCAGGTGACCTCAAGCGATCTGTAATAACTGCAGCAGTTGTCTTTGCTCTTAATCTTGTGCAAATCTGCCATGTCTATAATCTTCATAATAAAAAAAACCCATCAAAATAATGTTTATACATCTACTCCTGTGTGAGTAAATCTTTTTTAAATATGTTTCCCCCCCCCCATCCTTTTAAGGGCAGAGCATCACAGAAGGCTGATAGTGGAAATTTATTAATGAGAGTTTTAATAGAATTCTGGGTGCAAATTCATGAGGCTCAGCATGGAGACCCATTACATTTCAGTCTCATCTGCAGATAATCCTCTGGATTTGCTCAGTAAATTTGGGTGAATCGCAGACTTCATTTATCCTGTGAGAAGGGGCAGGACCAGAGGGATGGCTAGTGGTGTAGTGTCCCCTCATACAATCTGACCATCCTCCCAAAACAACTACGAAAGGATGTATAATGATCAGAAAGAGGAGGCAAAGTAAATACAAAAAAGATGTAAGATGATCTTAAGGACATAAATGCCAAATGAACACAAATGGTGTTACAGTTAGCCCAAAGAGACAAGAACAACCACAATCAGATATAAATGACTTCAGAGAGCAGCAAACGACAAAACCACCACAGAAGGGAAGCAAAATGAAAAATAAAAGAAGAAAAACAAAGACACAATGTGACTATAAAGGAAAGGAAAATGTAGAGAAAAGGATACAAAATGATGCATATAAACACAAAATGACAATAAAGGATAGTGAATAGGTAGACATGATTCTACAGAGGGATGGAAAAATATCCAGGGACACAAAACCACAGCAGAGAAAAGGGATACAAAATAATACCAGAGATACAAAATTAATATAAACAGATGCAAAAGGGCCGCAATGAGAATAAAAAATGCCCCCCAAAAATGCAATACAAATACAAAAGGATAGAAGATGACCTCAATGTTAAGCAAAATGCCCCCAAAACACAAAAGAAACCAGAGAGGTAAAAAACAAAGAAGCCCAATAAGAAGCAAAATCAAAGAGAAAGAGAAACGAAAGAAATGCAAAATGACTACAATGGAAAGCAAAATGGCACAAGGAGGACTCAACAACAAAACAACAAAATAAAAGACAACTAAACAACATAACAACAACAGGTAGAAAGAGACCACTAAGTGACACAAAACAACTTTAACGTGCTAAAGATGAACACAATAAATAAATAAATTCCAAGAACCACAATAGGAAACAAAAGAATGTTAGAGAAGCAAAATGTCCCCGAAATAGATAAAAGAAACATAAAGCAAGACAGAGGAACCTGTTCTAAATGAATACAAAACAAAAAGCTCCAAAAACAAAGGGATGTGAAATGGCTCCAGAGATTTAAAAAATGACCACAAAGGGATCCAAAACAACCACAATGGGACACAAAATGACCACAACGAGACACACAAGACCATGAAATAACCATGTAGGAGTATGAAATATCTCAAGAGTCAGAAAATATCCTCAAGGGGATGCAAACAGACCTTGAAGAAAGGCAAGCTAAACCCACAGACACAGTGGGACGCAAAATAGTGCAAGAGAGACACCAAATTATCCAAAAGAGATACAAAGTGACTACAAAGAGAAGTTACATGCCCCAGAAGCACACAAAACAACAACAAATGAACAAAAAATTAGCACATCCCAAACAACCAAAATAGGATTTAAAATAGCCATAGGGAGGCAGGAAATGCCCACAAAAAGCTATAAAGGAGGCAAGAAAAACCATCAAAGATAAGCAGCCTACCACAAAACAGATGAGATGAAAATTAGCTTGAAGAGAAACTAAATAACCAATAAAAACACAAAAATATCACAGTGGGATGTAAAATGATCATAAACAGACATAAAATAACCACAGAGAGTTATACTACATGACTCAAAAACAAAAACATATGCAAAACAACCACAAAGCATGCATGGATCTTCCTAAGCGAGTGCCTCTGTGCAGAGATCTTCAAGCAGGTCTAATGCAAAGAAACAGCGAAAGAAGATAAGGTATGAGCTCCATTAAAAACACAGAGACTGTCAGTGTGAATGCAGCCTCAGAACTGGCAGCGTAAAGCCAAAGTCAGTCACTGATGAGTTAATGGAGAGTGAAAGGCGTGGGAATAATGTGGGAAAATGAGGAGCACACACGAACAAGGGTGTGACTGCAGCATCTTCTGCCGCCTACCTGCTCTTTGACAGAAGCCAGGAGGTTGGTGGTGGTGGTGCCGCTGGAGTCTGTAGGGTGGCTGTGACCACTCGGTCCCTCTCTGGCCACCATGGGCCCTTCCCCCTCTGTGTCACCCTCCTCCATCGCCTCTACCTGCCCGCTGTAGTCCAGAGCCGGCTGGCTGCTGAGGCGCCCTCTCTGACCCTGCAGGAGGACTACAAGTCGGTCAGGATGTGGACAAGGAGGAGGCACAATGACCAGAAAATCACTGTCACAGCCACTGAGCGTGTCACAGGGTGAGTTTACAGGGGAGCACCCTCTATAATAACCCTGCAGGGATTCACACTGGTTTTTATAAACCTCCCTAATATCCCTGCAGACACTCATACTGATTTTATAGTGACCTTATGGTATCACTACAACACCCCTATGGAGGCTCATGGCGTGCTTTTCTTTTTATGCACCTACAGTATCAGCCTCTGTAGGGATTCATAATGAGGCTCACTGATGAGATTAGAGTGCTTTCCCTTATATATGCTTTAATCTCCATGGAATTGTGAGGCATTTCAGCGGGGATTTAACCCTTCTGTGCCGCAGGTGACTGCAAATGTCTCCACAATTTACAGTTGCAGTAGTGTAAATGTTATGGATTGCATTTGAAGGTGTGCATGCAAGCTGCACGGGAGGCATTTAACAACATGTCACGTTCAGGATCCTTTTTTCCTTTTATTTATTTATTTATTTTTTACCCCCGTTTCTTTTCTGGGCGATAAGCGAAGAGCCTTGATCACATCTGCACACCAGCCTGACTGTCACACATCAATCACTCATCCACCATCCGGCAGCCAAGGACGAGGTCACACCGACTCACCGGACCGGAGACCGGGGAGCGCGGCTGTGTCAATCCGAGCCTGCCTCTCTTGTTTCGGGCACGCAGAGCTGCGCTGCCCGCCCTCCTGCCTGGCAAGCGGCTGTCAGTGAGGACTCACCGGCCAGATGTTGCTGTCAGAAGCAGGCCACAGCTGGCTTGATCCGTCCTGTTACACATCCATCCTCCACCTGCGGACGGCCGTGACAGCTACTACATTTCCCACGCGCCGACGTCAAAATAAACAAACAGTCCCCGTGCACGTCCTCGCGCTCCTCCTGCAATTATGTGTTTCCCCCCTCCTCTCCTCTTCTTTTTCACCTGCTGTGGGGTTTCGGTGCACTCATCCACCCCTGGCGTCCGCGCGGCACCCAGCCACCCACCCACCAATCAACCCGCCCAGCCACTATTACCGATCAGCGGCGTGACGTCACCATGCGGCTACGAATTGCTTTCCGATACGATAATCGATCAGCGGTCACCGATGCCCCACCGGTGCATGCGTTGCTGCAGCAGCTGCAGCCGTGCAGATGCGCGGAAGCTCCGTGCAAACACCCCGCTGGAGAGGAGGGATGCAGCCCGCGTGCGCGCGTGTGAGTGTGTTTTCTCCCCTACACAAACCTCCGTGGGCCTGAGTGGTCATTATGGGACTCCCAACGGTAAATTTAATAGTAAAGTTTATGAAGCACTTCAGGATAACTTATGGAAATTATTTTATGAAAGCCCTTTTACGCCAGGATAATAAAACAATTAAACTATTAAACCACTGAATTCAAATCAATACAGATGAAATATTAAGAGATTTTTTTTAATCCGAGTATTTTAATACACATATTTTGATGACATTTTGCCCCGTGTTAGCTGACTACAGTGGCAGTGGAAACCCACCAGTACTTGTCCCTAACAGCTAGCAGGATGGGGCATACAACTGATAGCTGCAATCAAGTTAACATATTTTGAAACTTACCATGAACTCCTGTGACTTCTAACACTTTTTCCAGACTTCTCCTGTCACACAGCCCTGGTAAGCTTGCTCTTCATTTCCGGTTTGCTGGTAGCAGGTTTTGCTTTTCTAGCTGAAATGTTTTAACTTTCAGACATCATGTTACAACTGTAGTGGAGCAAATTTACAATTGATTAGGAGATTTTGTGGTTGTATATCTGTTTAAACGCATATGCTATGTATGCTATAATCTTATCAGACTAAGATTTTGTGCTTTTATTTTATTTAATTATGTATATGCTTCTAAATTACACTAATGTAAGGTGACCTGGAGAGTTTTGAAGAGACTAAAAATAAAGAAAATATTGTTTTAAAGTTGTTTTTTTTTAAAGCTACTACAAATTTCATTTTGTTTTAAAGCTTAAACATGAACACACCTTCACTCATCTTTAAATAGTTGTGTGTGTGAGAAAGCATCCACATTTGGTGTAGAAAGAAAAGGAGGAGCTTCGTTAGTAGATTCTCACGCTCAGAAAGAAAAGAAAAAGCAGAACACAGGTACATGCACATGCCCATTTATTTAAATGACAATTAAAGAGTCTGTGTGCGGTCTTAAACGTAAGCATGGTCTCTGTTTAACAGCTGCCTTCTTCCGTCTCCTCTGGTGCACCTTAAGTAAACTTGCAGATAGAAAGCAAGACGAGTGACAAGACTTCAGGAAGGAAGCTGCAAAGTTAAGCCACTAAAAGGTTTCCCACTACTGGTTTGTAAACCGATAACGCCACCGGCTCACACGGAGCCGAGGAAGACACATGACAAAACACTGCTTTTTTTAATAACTGTGAATACCTGAATATTTAACAGCTTGTTAAAAATAAACCCGCTCTTCAAAGCAAACCGTTTCAAAAGATGATACATTCGACGTTCCTTGTACTGCAAAGTAAAACACTGTGCCGGTAAAACATGTTGGAAACACCACACAGAGATAAATTATGCATCACTGATTAAATATATTAAAACCAGACAGCCGTGTTGAACATGAAACATCCCTTGTAAGGGTTTTAAATTCTTTCCAAACAAGAGTCCGTTACTGCTGCAGCATTTCTGACACGCAGGTGATGAATTTGTTGGATGTATTAGGAGAGACACGTCACCGCTATCCTTTTCATTTTAAGAGCAACACCCCCACCCCCAAACGAATGTCCCTGAAGGATTAGGATTTCTGCTGTCACGGTTACGCCTCAAAAGTTAAAACTATTAAATGACTCAAAGCTGAAATGTCCATCAAACACAGAAATCCATTACTTTTTTTCCCTGGGCATCCTGACAGTCAAACTAATGTTGCAACAAGAGGAGGAGATGGGAGCTTTTCAACTTTTATAGCATCAGTCTGCTCCTAAACTGAGCATTTCAGGTCCTGAAAGTCTCCTGCATTTAATTTGGGGAATTACATCAAACACAGGGACATTATCACCTTGAATACAATGCATTGGTAAGTTAAAATCTAAAGATTCAACACTGCCTCTCGACTGATGTCGGCATATTAAGTGGGAGGAAGAAGGTACACACGCACACACACACACATATATATATATATACACAGACTTTTAAACTAAACATGGCTATGTGCCATTTAGTCTATTGGCATTAATGCATTTCAAACCAAAAAGTACATTTCTAGGCTATTTTATTATAACATTTTATACTTATATGATGCATATCTTAAATGTTACATGAACAAAAGTTTTCCTTGCCTTTAATGCTGCAGCAGTAATCGTTCCTCTCATCTGATCAGAATAAACTCTCCATCGCGTCATGGGGTGGAGGGCTCAGCATGACTGGGCTGTGCACTAACACTAACTTCTTCCTACTGATGTCTACGAAGTCTAAACACTGCATGAGCAGGGAAAAAACTGCTTGGTTGGCACGTTCAGAACTCACTTAAAAAAAGACGAAGGGGGGAAAAAAAAAATCCTCTCCTGCCTTAATCGTCACTGGGAATTACACTGGAATTGACTTTCAGCTTGTCGGCCTGCAGAAGGAAGTCGTTATCCCCAAAGTTGTCCAGGATGTTTTATCTGTTGTGTGGGATTTGGGTTTTTTAAGCTGGAGGAAAATGCACTGATTTAGCAGAGAGGGGCTTTAACCTGGAGAATAGAGTAAATTTAGATCTTTGATTGGGAAACTGCTGACATATCTGGAATGGACTCCAACATTTGGTTCTTTGTTATATTCTGCTCTGTTGAGCCTTGTTACTGAGGAAAAATGAGTCTTTATGAGTGCATGTTTCTGGATTTTCTAGCCTCAACAACGACAGCGTTGTGGGGCGAAGGGGTTTGCGAGAAAAGGCAACCTTTTGCAAAGCGGCAAGCTGAAAGAAAAAAAAAAAAAATCACTTTTGGTCCAAACAAACTGTGGCGGCTGTGGCCATCAGCATTCGTTTTAGCACGTGGTCACAGCCGCAAGGCTGCTGTCTCAGCGAATGAGCGTATTTGCCCCCGCATCAGCAAACACACAAACCTGTAGCATCCCTTCAGACAGCAGGAGCATTTGGTCAAAAAGAATAAATATGTCACGTCACTGGAACCACAATTTATAAGCACAAACACTTGGTTACTTCACTAACTCGATCTTCATACAACCAGGGAGGGGAACTAACGGCAAATGAGGCGGAAACGACCAGCCTGTTAGTTTCCAGCCCTGCACACGACTCGTCTTTCAAATCGAGGAACGACAAAACAAATAAAAGACACCGTGAGCACCGACAGTTCTACTCAAACATAAAACCCGCCTGACTTCTTTTTACAAATTAAAACAAATAAATAGGGAGAGAGGACAGTACCTTTGCATAAACATGAGTACAAAAACATAACAGTCAGTGGATGTACAGTAAATGCGAGTGATTCCAAGAGGGGCAGAGCAGCGCCTTCGTGGGTTTGTGACACCATGAATCAGTGTTAAGACGCCCCCTCCCCCCCTCCGGACCAAGACCTGCGCTCACTACTCCAGATCGTCCACGTCCTCCGTCGCGACAGTGCTCGTCTGTTCTGAGGTCACACCTGAAAGACAAAAGAAACATGAAGAAGAGGAAACGTCTCTGAGGCCTATCAGGCCAAACTGTAAACGCTCTCTCCCACCAATGACATACGCGTTAATACCACTGTAATCTACTGTTACAACCAGCTTATTAGGGCTGGGTATCGTCACTGATTTCTAGAATCGATTCAATTCCGATTCACAAGGTCCCGAATCGATTCGATCCACGATTCGATTTAATTCGATTCGATTCGATTTAAATCTGGGAAATTTTGACAGTCAGAAATATAATTCAGATCAGAACATTTACATATTTTTGTATCTATAAAAAGGAAGCTGACACTCGCAAGACTTTATCAAAGGTGTGAGCATCACAGCAGATGCCTTTGTGTCAAAGTAGCTGAAGATAAAACACAGAAAAACATGGAGGTGATTTTCCTGGCCTGGGATTTTATAAAAATATTCTGCAGTACATCGAAAACGAAAGAAAACCATTAATTAATGAACATTACCTCTGACGTTACAGCGGTTTTATTAGAGACACGGCTAAGCATTTTGCATTTTGAATAATTTTAAAAAGTTTCAATTTGTTCAGTATTGAACAGCAGAAATGAGGTTTTCTTTTCGGAAGTATGTAAAAGGGAAAAAAACAGCGGCCGACAGCGCTGTAAGCAACAGTAGACTTGTGCGTAACAAGCAAGCGAATAATGAAGAAAGCGAAACTGTTCGAGAGGGGGGGGGGGGAGAGAGAGGGAGAGAGAGAGCTGCGCATCGCAATGGAAGCAAAACAGTAAAAGAATTCATGACGATGTTTATGTGAAGCGTTTGGATCTTCTTTTGCTGCTGGTTCGGTCAATATTGTTTGGAGAGAGATCAAACTAACAGCTTTAGAATCAGCGCATAAAGGGCGTGAACACAAAGCGCGGACCCGGATCAGCGAGCTGTCGGCTTTCAGCCCCGACTGTGAGAAAGGCGACATCTAACTGATTCTGATCCGCTGTGTGTTTAAGTCTATGTGCAGAATCCCTGTACCTGCTCTCATTTACTGTTTGGTGGTTCTTGAAATTTTGTGAGATGTCACCAGAGATTCTGGCATTTCGGACAAAATAAATTTATATTAAAAAATCGATTTAGGATTTTAATGAATCGATTTTACGTTATCCAAGCCAGAATCGATTTTAATCGATGAATCGATTATAAAAACCCACCCCTACAGCTTATTAGTATTAGTGTTACATCAACTACTTCAATCGGACAGTTTATCCAAATAAATGTACACTGTATTGGAAAAAAGTATCGCTCAAGGGAATTTGAATGCCATCCCATTCTTAATCCATAGGGTTTGTTATGATGTTGGCCCAGCCTCTGCAGCTATAACAGCCTCAGCTCTTCTGGGAAGGTGTCTGTGTAGGCTCTTAGTGCTAGTCATTGTAATCTAAGGAGCTTGGAAAGAAAAGCAACCTTCTTCGGTTAAAGAAGCTTCTCGAATGAGAGATGAAATGTCTTCAAGAAACTGAAAGAAATCCAGTTGCTTTTCTTTCCCAGCTCCTTAGATCTTCTGGGAAGGCTTTCCACAAGGTTTAGGAGTGCGTTTATGCAAATTTTGAGCAGACACTGATGTTGGATTAGACGGCCTGGCTCGTGGTCTCCACTCTAATTCATCCCGAAGGTGTTCTGTTGGATTGAGATCAGGACTGTGTGCAGGATTTGTTAACTTGTCGGGTTAACCTCGAGTTTTCATTTTTATAATGACTTCTGCCACAGGCCTAACATGCTCCAAAGCACATCCAGTTTAAAATAAGAGATCACCTACTGACCAATCAATTCTCTGAAAGTACATCACCAATGCTGGAAGCTTGCTCAATGCGCAGACAGCAGGAAGATCTAATCTTTTTTTAATAGTGTCTAAAGTCTTTGCCTTTCCCCGGTGAGCGTCAGTAAGAAATACAGATTTCTAGAAGCAACTTTGTTCCCTTTTTTTCCATGTTGGTTGCAAACAATTTTAAAATGATTTCATTTTCCTGTAACCCTGAGCCAAGTCTGTTTGATTTCTTTTTCTTTCATCTAGTTTATAACCACACACAGCTTCTGCATTTTGGCATTAAGTAAATAATTACAATGCCTCATGTGTTGTTGTTCATCTGCGGTATTAAAATAATTAAGACCAGATTAAATTCTTTAATTATCCACATATGTCAAACGTTGAAATTGAAAGAGGGTGTAGTTTTTTTCACTACTGTAGCATCACAAAATGTAATTTAAAAAAAAAAAGCCTCTTGAAGCCATAACAGTAGCTCGACAGCAATTTAAAGGTATTTTACTTTCATGAACATTTGGAATATTCATGAATATTTGGCATCATATTTGGTGAAGTCAGTCTAAAGACCTACATGATGCCCTAGGTGCACGCACTCTTTACTCATTTTTGATACTCGCTGTGAAAATTCATCATTGGTGCTGCTGTTTGAACCACCATACTGTTTGGACACATCCATCAGCTGATGCAGACTGTGGCTGTGGATGCAAAGACCACTTGCTGGACCTGTAGCTGTATACATTGTCTAGCATCTCCATTAGCTCCGCTGATAGAAGAACAGATGCAGAAAATGTTTACCAACCTATACCACAATACCTGCCTTCATTACTTATTTCCTGAGGTCTTCAACTCTTTGTATTTTCTATTTAATTGGCAACTTTTGGGAAAATTAAACATTTCTTATCTTACTCTGTATTAAATCTGTAAACATGATCAATACTATGTATTGAATTTACTGCAGGATTCACACATCACTGGCTAACACCCTCCGGCTGTTTGACATCATACTTGAGGCATCGTCGTCATTGAGTGACTTCTTCTGCCCCTCCACGTAGCCGTGACTCAGCAGCTTGGACATGCTGACGGGTGTAGTCTTCTTATCATAAGACCTGAAGAGGAGGCAGAACGCAGCAGTTTTACTTTACGCTTATATATATATATACACTCAACAAAAATATAAACGCAACACCTTTGTTACTGCTCCCATTCCCCATGGGATGGACGTAGAGACCTAAAATTCATTCCAGATACACAATATAACCATCCCTCCCAAACAGTGGTCACAAATCAGTCCAAATGTGTGGTAGTGGGCACATCTGCCATATTGAGATAATCCATCCCACCTCACAGGTGTGCCACAGCAGGATGCTGATCTGACATCATGAGTAGTGCACAGGTGTACCTCAGACTGCCCACAACAAAAGGCCACCCTGGAATGTGCAGTTTTGTCTCACAGTAAAATGCCACAGATGCCACAAGCAATGAGGGAGCGTGCAATTGGCATGCTGACAGCAGGAATGTCAACCAGATCTGTCGCCCGTGCATTGAATGTTCATTTCTCAACCATAAGCCGTCTCCACAGGCGTTTCAGAGAATATGGCAGCACATCCAACCGGCCTCACAACCGCAGACCTCGTGTAACCACACCAGCCCAGGACCTCCACATCCAGCAGGTTCACCTCCAAGATCGTCTGAGACCAGCCACCCAGACAGCTGCTGGAACAATTGGTTTGCACAACCAAACAATTTCTGCACAAACTGTCAGAAACCGTCTCAGGGACGCTCAACTGCATGCCCGTCGTCCTCATCGGGGTCTTGACCTGACTCCAGCTCGTCGCCGTAACAGACTTGTGTGGGCAAATGCTCACATTCGATGGCGTCTGGCACGTTGGAGAGGTGTGCGCTTCACGGATGAATCATGGTTCACATTGTTCAGGGCAGATGGCAGCTGAGAATGTCCCAGTTCTTGCATGGCCAGCATACTCACCGGACATGTCACCCATTGAGCATGTTCGGGATGTGCTTGACCAGCGTATACGACAGCGTGTACCAGTTCCCACGAATATCCAACAACCTCGCACAGCCATTGAAGTGGAGTGGACCAACATTCCACAGGCCACAACTGACAATCTGATAGACTCCATGCGACGATGTGTTGCACTGCATGAGGCAAATGGTGGTCACACCAGATACTGACCGGTTCTGGGTCCCCAGACCCCCAATAGCGCAAAAAACTGCACATTCCAGGGTGGCCTTTTGTTGTGGGCAGTCTGAGGTACACCTGTGCACTACTCATGATGTCAGATCAGCATCCTGATGTGGCACACCTGTGAGGTGGGATGGATTATCTCAATATAGCAGATGTGCCCACTACCACACATTTGGACTGATTTGTGACCACTGTTTGGGAGGGATGGTTATATTGTGTATCTGGAATGAATTTTAGGTCTCTACGTCCATCCCATGGGGAATGGGAGCAGTAACAAAGGTGTTGCGTTTATATTTTTGTTGAGTGTATATATATGTACAGGAACCAAACAACCAGAGAGTTATTACCTTCTTTTGTATTTGTTGGTTATTGTCAGACCCTCCATCTCAGAGCCTGGAGCATCAGGAGACATCTGCAGGTTGAGAAAGCTGTGGTTATCTCTGTATCACTTCAAGACATAAAGGACTTGCATGTAACAGCAGAATTATTCAACAAATACATCATTACTTTAAGTGGGCTACTAATATAGCATGGGGTAAATCTGGGAAACAGAAAAAGGATGAAATGAAGGAAGAAAAGTGAAGAAAATAGTTATGCCATGAAAAATGATCCAAGAAACTGACAACAAAGTAAAACTGCTCAAACCCAAAATACTTAAAAAGCATAAATATATAATAAATAGCAGTTTAAAATTTTTTTGCACTTTCTCTGCACATTTTATTTGATGCACTTCTCAATATCTGAAAACTATCTCTGTCACAGCTCAGGAACGTTACTTCTTCAGATATTGTACAGTGTAACATATTCAAAGCATCGCTTGTACTTACCCAGAGATTTGATTAAAAAAAAAAAACAAACAACAAAATTCCAATAAATTATCACCCCAAAGCACCGGCAGCAAATTAGACCCAAATAAACTTCAAATAAGCTGAAAATGCATCAATGGAGCGAAACCAGGTGAAAACACAAGGAAAGGTGATGGGAAAAACTTATAAATAAATTAAATATGGAAGGCACTGGTATGGCGTCAGTGGAAGTGGGAGGGGGTGATGCATTTTTGGAGTCCATTCACCTTCTCTTTACCCTGGGTAAATCTATCAGTCTCTCTTTCCCAGGATGTACTGTTATCAGTGCCAAACGGCGGGGCAAGAGGCTGCCTGCCTCCCTTCATCTGGCCATCGGGAGACGTTTCCTTGCTTCCGCTGTAAGCACAAAACCACGATGACATGCCATGTGAAATTACTGCTGGACACTTCTGACAGCCTGCCAACTGTTAGGATGCAGACTTCATGGCTTGCTAATGCCGAGGCCCGCGCTCAGGGTGACCAATGAGCGCAAATGGTCATCAGATTTCTCTTTTATTAAACAATCGCTATAACTGAAGCTTTTCAGTTAGTGACGCGTCCTCATCGCAGCTCGTCTCTCACCTCTTTGACTCATCTCCTCCAAACCAGTTGGATGGATTGTAGGTTTTCTTCGGCATGTCGTCATCGTCCACATCGTGGCTCAACAGCCCTGCAGCAAAAAGAAACCCCCCCCCCCCACAATGAAACCAAAGCACTGGCAGCAGTAATGATGCATTGTGTCTCACCTTTAAGAGCACAATGTGGCATTTAACTCACAGCCTATTCAGCCAAGCAGCTAAACAATTACTCCAGTCCAAGCTGAGGCTGGAACTGTTTTTTTTAGGCAGCCTAATTGTGAATTCGTAATGTTTATCTTCTCTTCTGCTGTTTGCCACATTATTCTCCTGCATTGCTGTTACAGCAGTGATTTGACAGTCCTTAACCATCTACAACAAAGGGTGGATCGCGACCCTGAACTTTTCAGTTACAGCACAAGATGGAGAGAAGCTGTAGCGTGCCCAGGAGGCAGAGTGAGTGCCAAGTCACTAAAAGCTTTAATAAAGAGAGCAGATTATGTTAAGCAAGCAGTGCACTTGAACTTAACGCATCAAAATCTTTAATTGGAACTTTTTCCAATGGACTCTGGTATCTGGAATCAAACCTCTAATGCATGTATGTGCACAAAAACAAGCACTACAACTTCTACAGGGCTCTGATTATTCTATACCCTAGACATCACGCATACACTTTAAAATACATTTCCTTAAACTTAATTTAAAAGATACATGAGTAATATATGTGGATATAGCGAGTAAATTAAAAGTATTTGTTTTTAATTAAAATCTGAATAACCACAATATCACATTTCTTATCAAATGAGCCCACACGTGCAGACTAGCATGAAATACTCATATGAAACTTTCTGTGCAGGAGCTCTGCTTCTCCCAAGAGAAATGAAGCCTGCAAAGTTGCAGTTTCTATAAACAAAAAGAGACTGTTGTGTTTTCCTAAAACGCAGAAGCTTTTCTTTCTCTCCTTCTTTTCATGTTGTGGACTTTTAAGCCTGTTGTTTGAGGTTTGCATTTCAAAGCCATGTGTGTCACCCGTTAGGCATTTTTAGTCACAAAAATGGGGCGAGTAGTGTGGCTTCAAAGCCTCCACGCTGAGAGCAGCAACCGCAGAGGGCTCATCCAGGTAACTTCAGGGCATCCTGACCAGGTTATGTTTAAGCTTAGACATTATCAGGTTTGAAATTGCTGCCTATCAACTAACCACTTCTCTGGAAAACAGAATCATCATCCTTGGAAAAGCCCTCAGACCTGTGTTGTGTTGTCAGTAACAGAGTGTTAAGTTGTTTTAAGAACATCTGAAGCCTTTATTATTTTCCCTGAAGAGCAACAGTAATAAATACAGGCTCTTTATTATTGATTTTCCTCCCTGTTTGCTGCAATTCTTGATCAATTTTATTGTTCTACACGTGTGAATACAGAATCCTAAAACACGACACCTATTTTATTTACTTGCTGACCTTTTAACAAATTTGCACACAGACTACGACTTAGGGCTGGGCCATATTATACCGTTCACGGTAATACCGGTATAATGTTAGGCAACGATAGGAAAATGAAATATTGCGATAGAATGGGAGTAAAACGCGCATGCGCAGTGCCTTTGTTTTCATACGCACATGGCCGATTGTTGAGTGAAACAGATGAACCAGAATTGGTTTGTAAAAATGGTGCAACTTCCGTGATGTGGAACTGGTTTGGTGTTTGTCCGTCAGATACACAACAAAGCACATTTTTTTGCAGAACATGCAAGCAGCCGTTGTTATTGTCGTATTTGTCGACTAAGATGCTCTTAAATCTGGGAGTAATCTGGGTCCTAAACTCCGTATACTTCAGGTCAAACAACACTGCAGCATCACTTAGAGTTAAAAACTGTCTAAATTCTTTCATCTTTAATAAAACGATCAGCATTGCTGCTTTACCAGGTGTAACTATAAAGTTTAACTTCCAGGCATCCATGAAAACAAAAGTTATTACATTTAACAGAGTTAGAAGTTAGCAGGAAGCTAGCGGAAGTTAGCTCGCTAGTTTCGCTAGTTACCTAAGCATGATATTGCATGTTCTGACTGAGAGATTTCTGAAAAAAATCAAACGTACAGCTCTGCTATCACTTCCAACATAAATGAAGACAGGAAACTAAACAGCAGTGACGTTTGTAGGGTTACTGAAGTTGGGCTAGCTGGTATATAATGATGTGCTACGTGATCGCTAGCGACACAGCTATGTTAGCATAACATAAACAGTGAAGGTGGAGGACGAACACTAACACTTTTCCACTTATAAAAGTTAACGTGAAGGTTCTTCATGGTTAGAGACAAATGCAATCGCATGGCAGGATGCTGTAAACGGACCAAACTTCAGTCAGGAGAACAACTGAGATAATCCATCCACAATACGAGGTTAGTCATTAATATACTGCAACAACATGGGAATAGAGCAGCTGCCAGAGAATTCAACATTAATGAATCAATGGTACAGAAGTGGAGGAAGCAAGAAGAATGAGTTTAATAAAGTTTGATTTATCTGACTGCTTTGTTTCGCTTAATGTGCCTTATAATCCCGTGCACCTTATGGTCCGAAAAATGCATACTGCACACTGCAGTTTAATGTTGCAAAGCACCTCTTTTTAACTTCAGTGGATATTATACATGGTTATGCTCAGGATATGTCAGCCCATTTCTACTGGAAATGCCTTTTGGTTAAACTTTCAGCAAGGAATTTGCATTTGCACTGTTACATTTTTATAAAGCTTTAATGTACATAAAAACCAGCTTCTTGTTTAAGTGAAAATAAATGGAAGGTTGTCTTTTTGCGCTAGTAATGTTGTGGAGTTGTATTTTGTCTCGCATCAATTATATCGTCGGTTATATCGTTATCGCAAATTTTCAAATATATATCGTGATAAATATTTTTGGCCATATCGCCCTGCTCTACTACGACTGAACATTACCAGGACAGTCGCTCAAAGAAAATCTAACGATTAATTTAATATAATATGTAACTGTAATCCATCTGATTCACCCGCTCTTTAAAGATAGAGCTGTGGTACTGAGAGGTCTGTAAACTCTTACAGTCAGCATTTTTGCCAGCTTTCCTCCTTCAAATAAGCTAAACTTTATTAATATAGCCCAGTAACGCTTCACTGAACTTAAAGCTCACATGCAGTCATGCAGCACCTTTAAAACCTCACACACACACACACACACACTCACAGCTGATGTGTCTGCAGCAGCTGTGCTGCTTTCAGTCTGGATCATGTGGTTAACCTCTTCATCTTTTTATCGCCACTGTAAAATCTGTGGCTCTGCTGCTGAGTACCCTATCCATGTTTTGTATGATAAATAAACCCTGGCTTCACTTATCAACCTTATAACCACCTTTATTGACTGCCTATATTAGGGTACGTGAAGCCAGGTGAATGAGTTTCCTCATCCAAATGCTGGTACAGACCGTAGAAGGCATCTCCTACGTTGGATTGTGCTAAACAAAACTCCTTTCTTGCACAGCTGTGAGCCATTTTAAGGCCTTCTGATTTTTGTGTTTTTATGTTTCATTTTCTTTTGTTGACATTAGGGCTGCCACGATTAGTCGACTAGTCACGATTACGTCGACTATTAAAATCGTCGACGACTAATTTAATAGTCGACCCGTCGTTTGAAGCTTTGTAAGATCCCAAAAGACGCAGGAATGAGTAGTAGGATTTAAGAGTGTAATAACGGACTGAAACAGAAGATGGCAGCACTGCATGTACAAGGATGCCAGCTGCCCTTAAACCCCGAAGAAGAAGAAGCAGCTGTGTCCCAGAATTCATAGCGCGGCCCTGCTCAGTTTCCAACAATGGCGGCAGCTAGTTAGTTTTAATATTACTCTTATTATTCTTTCTGGGTCACAAAATAAACGTTTAACATATTTTCAGGTGAGAATGTAGCTGTGTAAACCTCAAATATCTGCTCAGTTTATCAAGACACCACATATTTTCAAAAGCGCTCCGACGTTTTCGGAGACATCTGTTACCCACTAGCTCGATAGCTAGCCGGGGGCAAGGCTCACTAGAGCCGTGAGAACACCGGACTCCCGGCAAATCGTTTACAAACCCACCGCAGTCTTTCTCTACTCAGGTTAAACATGATATATGAGTCACTTAGATAACTTAAAAATGTTAGTGTTTGGCTTTTTTTTAGTATTTTATTTGTTCCTGAGTAAATCAGTTTGGCTGAGATTAAAGTTATAGTTTTTACACAGCTGAATGAACGTCAAGCAGACAGCTGATCATCAGAAGTGTGAGATGCTGGAGAATTTACTCCGGTGTCCTGTTATATTTTAGATGGCAAGGAGTTTATTAAACTCCACCGAAACAATCTGCAGATTTCATTAAAATTTAATAAACTATCATCTTGTCTTTTTAGTTAGCACCTTAAACACTTAAAGCTGTAAGCTAATGATAGTTATATAAGAGCAGATGCTGCTGGTGCAATAAGCTGTAGTTTTACGTCCAATGGATGATGATCTGATTAGTCGACTATCAAAATAATCGTTTGTGGCAGCCCTAGTTGACATTCAGATACTAAACTTTATTATAAAATTTTAATATTACTCAATATCCATCCAAGCATCCACTTTATATGGGTCCAGGTCACAGGGGCTGCAGTTTAAACAGAGATGCACAACCTCAACCCAGCCACCTGTAAAACTCGTCTTGAGAAACACTGAGGGGCTCCCAAGCCAGCCAAGTGACCGAATCTCTCCAACATGTCCTGGGTCTGTTCCAAGGTCTCCTCTTGGTAGAACATGTCCTGTATACCTCACCTAGGAAGTGCCTAAAATGAGATGATCTCCAAACCACCTCAACTGGTTCTCTATATGGTTGCCTGTGTCAAAGTGCTGGCCCTGAGACAGACATGATCTGTCTAGGGTGTACCCCACCTCTTCAGCCTCCCCATGACCCTGAACTGCATAAGCATACTAGAAGCTGACCGAGAGACATATTTGATGATTTAAAAATGGAATAAATCAGACTCTTTCAGACACACACAACAGACTTCTCTAATATTTGCTATATATAGCTCTAGTACTTATACAAGTACTTTATATAGTTTAGTCTCCGCTCAAAATATGTTACTGTTTGGTAAATGGACAAAAATTATAGACTTCTTTTTAGTCTTCTACTCTGAGCCAGGAAAACTCTGAAACTCTTTATAAAATTAGAGCATAAAATCATTTTTTTTACACTGGCAATCTTCATATAGATGCATTTCAAGGCATCTATATGAACAGACAACAACTGTCTAATTTTACCTTTGTGTCCCCCCTGCTTCGCAAGCTTGACATAGTCCGAGTCCGTCTCAAATATCCCAACTCGCCGCCCACTGATCCTCTCCGCTGGAGCGCTTTCAGTGGCGGTCTGGCACAGCCCAGGGATCTGGGAGGTCGGTCCCGTCACGCCGCTGTTCGCCGCCCCGGGCTTTATGCCTGCAATAAATGAAAATTACAACGCTGTGTCCTTGCTGATAAATATGTAATTAATTTTTTAGCCTTTAGTTTCAACATGTATTACAGGTTATAGAGTTTGGATCTTACCACCAGGCTTGGTCCTTCTATGGTTGGGTACAGCAGCACTCATTTTATCTGAAGACAAAAAGGCAGGTCTGATGAGAAACAGGCCCGTTTTATAATGTGCAAAGAGTTTCTTTAAAACAACCTGGCATTTCTCACACCTAATTTATTGCTTAGTTGACAGCATGTGTGTTGATTTTATAAAAAAAAAAGAAAGCCAAAGAACACTGGAAACACCTGCTTATATTTGTAATTTTTCTAGGGTATTTGGAGCCTTCTGTAAAGCACAGCGGCGGTACTGTGCGCCACAGTAATGACACTGACGAGACCATTAAGAAAAAGCAGTATTTTGCGTTTATTTTCAGAAGCTACCACCAATAAAAGCTAATAATTGCACATTTCTCATTCTTTAAAAACTAAAGCCGTGTAAAATTAAGAGTTTTACTTCACAAATACTATCCTGCATGTGCATACGGTCACACAGCTTGGGCAAACACAGCTGAGGCATCTTTTTTTTCTAGTGTTTTCCACGCTATAATTTAACAAAGCCGTGCTAATGTGGTTAGCCGCCTCCCTACTTGCCGCAGCAGCTCTCCTGTGTTCAAATATTTTGCGCTACAGCGGTGTTCTTTAACAACACAACAGCAACGAAAACAAGACATATGTCATATGTGGTTTTTGATTTCTCATAATTGTGAAGCAGGGTGTTGCTGTTAAATACCGTTAGCTTCTCGTTCCTCTTCTTCTAGAAGCAGGGCTGGACACAGACACTTCCTGCGGCACCTGCTGCCCACTTCCGGTGCACAAGGAGGAAGATCGTGTGTGTCTGACGGAGAAAAACTCTGTGATTTTCTCTGTGACACTCACAGTGGATTTAGAGATAATGGCACAGAGCAGGAGTGAGAATGGGACAGAGTGAGACCTCTTCTCGTGATTGTGCTCGGAGCATGAACTGCTAATCCTAACTGGGCTACGACTAATTTCGGTTTCAAACGAACGACTGTTAAAACAGGCTAGTTGGTTAATGAACTCAGTTTTATGTTCCAGTGTCCCTTATTGTTTATTATAAAACAATTTATGTATAGTACACAACAATATTTACTCACCTGTGATCAGGTAATCGTAATGAGGTTGGACTTGAGCTTTTTTTTTCTTAACCATACCATAATTTATTTATATAGCACTTTAAAGGTTTGATTGTATGTATGGGTGCTACCATGCTAATTACATTGTCCGTATTGACACTAGTTGTGTCTATAATACAGATGAAGACTGATTGATCATTCAGACCTTCTGCTCGCTTGTCTGATTCTTGCATCTAACAGTCTGCACAGTTTTGTCTTGATGCATGCTCAATCATCCAGGTAAGTAAATCCCGAAAGCTGACTGAGCCCACTTATTCAGTGGACTAGTTTCAGTTATTGTGCAAATGTACTGTTTATAAGGTTGGGGAAACCTGCAGTCAGCTGAGACTGAAGAAGTCACTTGGATGAGTGAGGAAACCTTTGTCCCACTGAAAACGCTACGTCCAGATGAACAGAATCAACCTTTTGGGAGTCTGCACAGTTCTTTCATTAAAAAAAAAAACAAGAAAAAAACTAAATATTCATGTTACAGGATAATACAATCAGCTGTTTGGTTGCCATTATAAGCTTCTGGTTTTTAAGTGTTGCTGTTATAATCGAAAGCATTTTTATTACATATCAGTGTGTTCTCATCCCTCTGTCTTGACTGCATATTTCCTTTGTTTAACAAGATATGAGGATATTGTTGCAGGATCCCTTTCCCCTCTTTCCTGATAGTTTAGGCTAAACCCAATATGATTAATTTCTGCACAAATTAATGAATGTTTTAATACTAAACATATAAAAGCGTAAAACGAATTTTTGTAAATTGGGTCTTTTTTTTGGCTAACTTTGTCATGCAAACTTTGTGTCATAACTGTGTAAATGTATACTGTCCTTCTGGATTTTTGACTCAGCATAGCTAGTGGGCCAGCATGTCAAAGCCTTAATCCAGTTTAGCATCCTTTAAAGCTCTTTATTGTGCCTAACAGATTGAAATTAGATTACATAGCAATGATTTAATTAGAACAAACAACATTAGTAGTAACAATTGCATCATAGTGATATCAGTTAAGAACAGCCTCACATGCTCTTACATGTGCTGTCACATAGTATATTTGGGTTACAGCATTCTTGACTTGAAAGTAAAACATGTTCTTGTTCCACGTATGGATGTTTTCTGAGCAAAATGCAGAAATCCTGATGGGGAGTAAAGGCTGCAGGTCATTCACATAAGACGCAGTATCTTCAGTGCATGCATAAAAAAACATGTTAATGTTTAAGACACTGATAAATGATTCAAATCATGCAAAGTTAGGTGAATGCTGCTGTGCATGCCGACAGGCAGCCAATCCGGCTCGGGTTGTCTTCTGGTGGATTTCGCTCAGATGTCCTTGCCGCAGTCGGGGCACAGGATGTCGTCTTTGCACGTCAGGAAACCCCGACCAACCAGAGACACGCAGCACCGTTTGCAGTTGAAGCAATCGTTGTGCCACTGGCGCTGCTCGAAAGAGATGTATTTGCTCCCCCCAAGACCTGAGATGGAGAGAAGAGTCAGTAAAGGGGAGTCTCATGATCTGGGTAATGAAATAACTCCGTAATTGATGGTGAGTGGATCCACGCAGGATGCTGAGGAGGGGTGATTTATACTGTGATCGTCACCTAAAAGCAGTTAAGATTAAGTTGCTTTTAAGTATGCTCCCATGATCAAAACTTTGCAGTATTAGATTTGCCTTGCTTCTGGGTGTGATATTTAAAGTGCTGCTTTAAGTCGCACTTATGGTTGCCCGTTGGCCCAAAATAAAAAGTGATGAAAGCCACGGCCAAAGCCATTTAAACTTGTTATTCAGTCTTTGAAGACAAGTAGACAATTATTTGTTTAGTAGAATTTTGACATTGCATGATAAACTCCCTGAACATTTTATTAGGTAATGCAAATGGCTAATCATACATTAAAAGACGAACCGGCTAAAGCTTAAATGTAGTTCGAAAGGGGAACCTGGGACCAGTAAGGTGTACTAATTTACTCAGTCCTGAGTTCATATGTTACAAAGAAACTACAAAAGAGTCCATCATTTCAAGCGTTCCCATCCATCCATCCATTCGCTTATCCTTTTCAGGGTCGCGGGGGGCGCTGGAGCCTATCCCAGCTGTCATAGGGCAAAAGGCGGGGTACACCCTGGACAGGTCGCCAGTCTGTCACAGGGCTAACACATAGGGACAGACAACCATTCACACTCACATTCACTCCTAGTGGCAATTTGGATTATCCAATTAACCTATCCCCACAAGCTGCATGTCTTTGGACGGTGGGAGGAAGCCAGAGTACCCGGAGAGAACCCACGCAAACACGGGGAGAACATGCAAACTCCACACAGAAAGACCCCTGGCCTGATGGTGGAATTGAACTCAGGACCTTCTTGCTGTGCGGCAACAGTGCTAACCACCGTGCCACCGTGGCATTCTGTGCAAGCGTTCCCTTGTATATTATTTTAAACTGATTTTATGTTTACCCAGAGTCACACTTATTTAAGGGAGAATTCAGTTTCTGGAGAACAAACCTGAACTTCAACAAAAATAGAGGGTATTTTTACAGTCTACTATTGTTCATTTATCAGCAAATACCTTCAATGCTCACGCAAACAGCAGCTCCACTGGAATGTGGATGTCATGCTGCCAGATGAAGCTGCCAGTAGTTTAGTATAATTTAACAGGAAAAATTATTAAAGTGTGGACTTAAAATCATAATTCCAGCATATTTCCAGTAATTCATTTTCCAATGAGCCTCGACTCAACATGCCAAGCTCGTTTGGACAAGAATCCCCTTTGTACAGTCGTCAAACTGATACCACAGCTAAATTAAGCACCTTAATAGTTTATCCTGAACACTGTGGGTCATAAAAATTAAACGCGTAAAGCAATAAAATGAAAAATTTAAAGGTGCAAAGTGTCGGTAACTCCCTGGTTATATGCTGGATGTGTAACATGAAGGGCAGTACTTCTGATATGAGTGTAGCATGACCTTTACCGCTGATTGGGGTGGTGCAGTAAGCACATTTCTTAGCAAACAGGTTGCAAAAGCAATCAAGGCAGTAGGCAAAATCATCTCGAGAGGTAAACCTCTGGCCGGCCAGCTGCTGCTTGCACCCGATGCAAACAAAGCACTCCTTATGCCAAGGCTGGTCGTGGTAGTTCACACCTCCAGTGGTGATGGGCTGAAAAAGAGCATTTTACAAATGTTTAAATGACCAGCAGGGGGATAACTGTGGTTGTGAAAAGACCCAGTCCCAGGCTTCAAAACATGCTTTCACAAACAACCAGGTTATGTAACCGTAGCTACATGTTTTATACCATCTGCGTCGGACATATATTGAATCTTAAGGTCTAAAAATACCTTTTCAAATGTTTTTAATACCGTGTCAGAGCAGAAACACACTGATAATCCAGCTGTCAAGCATAAGCTAGAGCAAAAATTTTGAATAAGGTGAGAAATCGTTTAAAAGAACAAGACCAGGATTCCATGCCTTCGACTACAGCTCTGTAACTCCCACTGAGTTAAATACTTTTCTCACTTGAGCTGCCAAACTTGTCACACAGGTACATCTTAAGCCCCTGAAGGCTCTTATCTATAGCTCATATAATGTCATGTTGCCTAGCAACTACCAAGAAATGGGTTTAAAAGACCTGTTTTTAACACTGATACATCCATAAAGCTTGATAAATAACACTGTCATTTTTGATTTTACTATTTAAAAACCCCCAAACAAACAACGATTTATTTACACAACTTGAATAATGCATATTTTATGCCATCATTAGGTTGCCTGGCAACCTTCTAGCAATGGGCTAAAGTGACCAAATTTTAGTATGCACATAAATTTCATTCAGATTTTCTCACTGTGATTAAGTATGATTAAATATTAGTGTGCAAACAATACTGTACATAAAAGTATTTTGCAGAAAGATGCATGCTGAAAGTGGTATTACGCCCAAATAAAGGTGCAAACATCACCCAGTATTGCACCCAAAGCTAAGCATGTCTTAAACATTTAAGCCTTGCATAGTTTGCTTTGCTTTATCCTTGGAAGTGACACTAGAAATTGAGGTATTTTGTTTCCTGTACTTGCTGTACTTGTGGATGTGAATTATCAAGCTACCACCATGTCATGTGATGTTGACTGAGAGGAACTGATCATCTTGTTTTTTAGTATTGTTCCTGTCTGTTTTGGTAATGTTGTTTGTAAAATAAAAAATCCTGTTATTTCATTTACCGCTCTTTGCCTTTGTAAACCAGTCTAACTTCACATTCTTGTCATTTTTGTGCATTTGTTGCTGACTTAGTCACAGGGGAGGCAGATGACTGCTCTCTCAGCTTTTAGCACAAAAAGACGCCTCCGATCCCTGCCTGTGTGACCATCTGTTTCCTGCCCAGAACTGTTACGTACCATGGATGTGAATCTTTACCCGCCTTCATTGCATGTATTTTCATTATGGCAGCATTTACATTGATTTGGACCATTTATCAGGCCAAGTATACAGAGCCTGTGTAAGACCTTTCTTTTTACATGTCAGACCAGTTGAATCTGCAGCTTAACAAACACAGCGATGATTATTAGCCACAGCGTGTCACTTTACCTTCTTGCAGTGGACGCACTGCAGAGCAAACTGCTTCTCATAGCAGGGCAGACAGTAGTTGTTGGCATCCTTCTGGACAAAGCTCCTGGTGCCAATGGGCTGCTGGCAACGGTTGCAGGTGAAGCAACTCTCATGCCAACTGTTGCCCTTATGCTCCATCTTTTTAGAGCCTGGTGGGTGCACAAGATGGAGAAGGAGAGAGAGTGACTAACAAATGTCATTTATTAGTTTAATCCATCTGGTGCTGATGTATCGCTGTGTTGTCATTTGGGAAATCTCCAACTTGCTAAAGCGGCTGTGGCTGTAAAAACTCAGTGGCGAAGGTCATACTCTAGTCTACTCATAGCCCACACTGCAAACGCTACAACACTTTTGGAAGTGGGACACTGGACTATTTTATCCCTCCATGTTTATATCATTATTGTAGTGGAGATTGTTTCCTATTGATATCAACAATTTGACGAATAAATTGTATATTAGAATTTTGTTGGCTGCCATTTTGACAGCTGAAATTGTTGGTCAGACCTAGAATCTGTGTGTGCTACAGTAACCTTAGAGTTTCCTAACCTGGCATGATGTTCTTCAGACACGCGTGGCACTTGGCAGAGTACTCGTTGCTGTAGCACTCGATGCACATGAGCGTTTCATTTTTGGTGGCAAAGGGCCGATCGACCAGAGACCGGCTGCACTTGTTGCAGAGGAAGCAGTCGCTGTGCCAGTGGCGATCCTTGTACGACAGATCCTGCAGAGACAAACACTCTCAGGTTCTGTAGTTCGTGGAAATATTTAAACAATGGCAAAAACAAGAATCACTGTAAGAAAAATGTAGCAGTTAAAATGTGGGTATTTCACCTTGCTTGTGCAGCTGATGAGCTTCTGGCACACTTCACAAGTGTTGGAGAATAGTGTCTCATAGCACTTGATGCAGTAGGGCTTTTCCTCCTTCAGGATGTACTTATGGCCGTACAGGGACTCCTGACACTCTGTGCAATCATAACGCTCGCCCATTGCGACTCTTCTGAGTCCTATGCTCTGTAAGAGAGTGCTATAAACGTTGCATAACTGCAGCCACACACAGGAGCAATCGCTGGCTCAAATGTAATCACATTTTGTACAATTAGAGACTTTTCTACAAAAGAGTCACAGTACTATCTCAGGACCACGTGGCACATAAACATATTAATGATCATCATGCCTTTATGAGCACGTGTAACCTAACTGGAATTCCTGTGAAGTTAATAAAGCACTACACTCAGCAAATTAGCTAAAGGAATGTCACCAATAGCTCTGAAAATGGGGCTGAAATGAAGTATAAACTCAACTCTTCAATAGAGTCTAAAACTAATATTAAAAGTAGGTTAAAAACAAAAAACACATGATGGAAAATCAGTGAGAGTATTGATGGAGGAGGAGTAAAAGATAAAGAGCTATTGAAGAATGATTTACAGTTAAATTCTTGCTTTAAGAAGGGGTGGATTTAAAGAAAGTCCCTATTGAAAGTCTTATGCAACATCCAGAAATCAGCTTTTGGAAGAGATCCTGCTTGTTTATACGACTGGAGGATTTTCAGTCGTGCTGGTTTTGAAGAAACTGCATATTTAATTACACCCATAGGCTCAGATCTCTTCTTAATTACCATAAAGGTCAGTTAAAAAGATTATTATTGACTTGAATTTGAAAGAAAAGTTCTAAAGCTGCTTTGTGATCAGGAAGAAGGCTTTTGGATGGTACCTTGGGGTGTCTTTGTAGAAATTATTTAAGAAAACAACACTGTAAGAAATAACAGCTACATTTGCCTGCACAAACCTGTTATTTTACTGTCTGTATACTATCATTCTTGTGTTTCTAATTCCAAAAAATATTTTATTATGAAGTAAGAATGTAAAATAGCATGCTATTTGAAGGATTTGTACAGTATCGGTGTAAATACAACAGCTAGTCTATTGGCAATATTTATGAAGTTGTTTTCAGATGCTAGTTAAGTTAACTGATACTTTGAATAGTTAGGTTCAGCAGTTAATGTTTCCTTTTTAATTTGAAAGTTTTCACAGAACCTTATCATCAACATAACCCTTTTAATGTGCATTTTATTTCCAAATCTGTTATTTTTTGTCCTGTGCTCCAGCCTGTTTTAGTCAAGTAATAGTTTGACAAATAGGAAATATGCAGAATTTCTTCTCTACTGTCCTCTTCATCCAAAATCATGTGAACACCTCTAAAATTCCTCAGAAACCCAAAGCAGCCTCTGCTAAGTAAGTGGACTCTTGACATAGGCAATAATGTTGGGATGCTGTTTGGTGTCGACACCCATCTAAATCCACTATTTTCCCCAAATATATTTCAAAATCAGCACCCACCATATTCCTCTGTAGCCTTTGTGCCTTTTTTATTCTGGCTTCTCTCATTATATATATGTGCTTCTGTGACTTATACATCCTGTCTGCCATCTATACTTTTTCTCTACCATCTAAGCAAACAAAACAACCACTGTATACTTAATAGCCCCACATAAACAACCTCTAATCCTTTGTTAATCCTCAGTCCTTTCAGTGCTGAGTGAGCTGACATCAGTACTTTGCTATAAATCCCATTTCTACCTTTGTTCCTCTTACTGTACTTTCATAACCATTCCTCAGTAAGTCTTTTTGTGCCCAATACATCTCTTTAATTGACTTTATTTAAATGTCATTATGTCATGGTGTACTGGCCAAATACCAGACAAACTTTTTAGAATTTACTGAAAAAAGTCTGTGTTCACTTTTCCCTCACTCCCCCTAAAAAGTTGCTCAACAATTAATCCGCTAAACCTCCAGAGAAAGTTGGATAATATTCAGCTAATCATGGGGAATTTACAAATACACCAACTATTACTATACAAAAAATGATGCAGATTTAATGAATGATTCAATTAGTTAGTAAAGCAACTCAACATAAAATCTTACCAGAAAGGCAGCTTGGTAGCAGTCGAGGACCCGAGGTGTCTACTGAGCGCTGTGGTCCATCTCCTTTATACAGCCCAGGCATGATGTGACCCACACTGGGGCGTGGAGGCGGAAGCAGTGGTCTGACCAGAGTGGGCAGGTTAAATTCAGACGGGTATAAAGTCGAACCAAAAAGCTGCAAATCCCAGAAAATCCTGCTGTGAAAAGCTCAAAACAAACTCTATCAAATAAAAAAGGATCTGTGATGAGCTTTAGTTTGACGTTTGCCCATTTATAAATAACACTTGTTTTTCCTACCCGTTATAAAACTTGTGAGTGTGACTCCAAATGTGAGATAATAAGATAATAACGTCTGTGCTGGTCTTTAGTGGTTTATCTGCAGGTTTCATGCACATTTTGCCCAGAGGATTTTCCATTTTAATGACCATCCATCCATCCATCTTCATCCGCTTTATCAGGGGCCGGGTCGCGGGGGCAGCAGCCTAAGCAGAGAAGCCCAGACCTCCCTCTCCCCAGCCACCTCCTCCAGCTTATCCGGGGGAACACCAAGGCGTTCCCAGGCCAACCGAGAGATATAATCTCTCCAGCGTGTCCTGGGTCTGCCCCGGGGCCTCCTCCCGGTGGGACATGCACAGAACACCAACCCAAGAAGGCGCCCAGGAGGCATCTTTGTCAGATGCCCGAACCACCTCAGCTGGCTCCTTTCGGAGGAGCAGCGGCTCTACTCTGAGCCCCTCCCGGATGGCCGAACTTCTCACCCTATCTCTAAGGGAGAGGCCAGCCACCCTTCGGAAGAAGCTCATTTCTGCCGCTTGTATCCGCGATCTCGTTCTTTCGGTCACTACCCACAGCTCGTGGCCATAATAATAATAATGGATTGGATTTATATAGCGCTTTTCAAGGCACCCAAAGCGCTTTACAATACCACTATTCATTCACTCTCACATTCATACACTGGTGGAGGCAGCTACAGTTGTAGCCACAGCTGCCCTGGGGCAGACTGACAGAAGTGAGGCTGCCATATCGCGCCATCGGCCCCTCTGGCCAACACCAGTAGGCAAGTAGGGTAAAGTGTCTTGCCCAAGGACACAACGACCAGGACAGATAGCCCAGGGATTGAACCGGCAACCTTCCGGTTACAGATGCGATTCCCAACCCCCTGAGCCACGGTCGCCCATAGGTGAGGGTAGGGACGTAGATCAACCGGTAAATTGAGAGCTTCGCTTTTACACTCAGCTCCCTCTTCACCACGACGGACCGGTGCAGCGTCTGCATTACTGCAGCTGCAGCCCCAATCCATCTGTCGATCTCCGGCTCCCTTCTCCCATCACTCGCGAACAAGACCCCGAGGTACTTGAACTCCTCCACTTGGGGCAGGAACTCATCCCCGACCCGGAGTGGGCACTCCACCCTTTTCCGGCTGAGAACCATGGCCTCAGATTTGGAGGTGCTGATCCTCATTCCTGCTGCTTCCCACTTCCCAAATTTTGATGTGTATCCGGATCACATTCTTTGAAATGGTGAAATAGAGCGTTGTACTTCTTAAAGAGCTGCCTTGTATCATTTCTTGATGTAATTAAATCTTGGATGAATTTCTGCCCATCTGTCTGTCATTGCATGACTTCCACAGTAAAAAGGTTGCGAGTGGAGTTTTACTTAATAAATAAAAATCAGATGTGACTGCTGTGAAGTTTCATTCACATTCTGAAGACTGTTTCTCATTGTGAGCCTGATTATATTTTAATTTAGACTTTCATGTCTCTTATCAGTGAAATACTAACATATTATTATTTTCAGTTTCCTTAGCTCTGAAGTTTAGAGTTTTGGATCATTTCCGTATACTTTTTTCTATGTATGTATGGACTGGATTTCTATTTGTATTATTAGTCTGTGTAGAGACTGACATAGGTATTTTTTTTCCCTGGTTAAATTATATTTTGTTAACTCTGACTTTGTCTGGTTTGGTTCTTGACCAAATAGCTAGAGGACCAAACAAATAGCAAATCCTGTTAGACAGTTTAACCCGCTGAACATCAGCTTTGAGTTTTGTTTAAAGTGCTACAGCTTCACTAGCATGTGTGCGGGCTCATAAGTTTGTTTCTGTAGACCTGGTTGTCAATAGGGTTAGTTGACTCAATTCATGCCAAGACGTGGGTTTAAATGGAGATAAAGAATACAACAAAAACATACCACACAGAGGAAGATTTTGCACAAACATGTCTGCTACTCTTTGTATAAAGTGGATTATTTCTAGCTCCAAAAGGCTGATTGTCGAGTCAAATCGATTCCTTTTCTGAACCTAAAAAGAAGCTGAGAATTGAGGGTCTTTTGAAGGTTTGAAGTATTTTTTTACGCCGTTTTCCAAATTTGTGACCAAAGTCTTATAAGATCATAACTAAACACCATAATACTTTACTGACAAGATAATAGTTTCTCTGTAGGTGGCTCCACATCTTCAGTTTAAAAGAGGCCAGTAATAATGCTTCAGATTCACTTGAATATTTGTGCAGTTGGATCGGATATTAACCAGTTTTTTCTGTAATCTTGTCAAAACATCCTTGATACATGTTACAGTAGCAGATACAAGAAAATAAGATAATTTCTTAGAGATCATTCAATCTGATAGAGACAGAAATAAAAAGCGAACAACAAAAGCATTTAACAACAGCAGTCTGTGATTGCATGCCTCTGCTAAGGCTGAAAACCCCCCTGACACAATGCGTGAGTCCCTGAATTTGGCATCTATTTGAGAAGACGTGTCATGAATTTCCCCCCATTTCACAATGTTAGAGAATGTATGCGAAATACGTGGAAGTCAACATCTGGATCGACTCCACAAGTTAACCACTAAATTAGACCAAATCGAAAATGTGATACACTCTTCATTCAAATCCATCCATACCTAACAAAACATACAAACTGAACCAATTAGATAACCTCCTTAGCAACAGTAACAAAAGACTCAAAAAACTCAGATATGAATGGCTGCACTGTCCTTAAAGCTCAGATTTGGCTCAAAATGCTGATCAGCAGTTACCGAACTGACTACTGAACAACAGGGTTCACATAAATGTACTAAAACTCTGACATTACTTACTGTGGATAGTTGTTAATTTGAAGTTCTGCTGTGGTCATAAGCCCTGTTGGATCAATATAAATGTTTTTAAATTTAAATCTTATACTATAACCCTTAGCTCACATAGCTCATAAATAAGCCAAATTGGCTCCTCTAGCATAAAACATCCCTTCTTCTAAATTGGCTGCCCCTCGTTAACAAAGAGTATGACTGGCACATAGGTGGGGCGCCTGTGCCTGAGATGACCGTACTAGAGATCTAACCGATATAAGCTTAATGCATGTAAAAGGAGAGAAATATATCTTAATATAAATATTAAATTGGTGTTGGCTGTTCGTTGTTAAATATTAGCACTGGGGCAAAGATGGTGAATTAAATGCATTTTGAAGAGATGGGAGTTCTTCAGGGCATCTTTTGAGTTTTATTTTTTTTTCTCAATAGCTTTTTATCCCTTATTTCCAAATAAGTATTTTTATTGCTGGACTTTACTAGCGTAACCTTTGATTGATTCATAGTTTAAAATATTGCTTATTCATGTTACACCATTCTTTGACGCAGCTTTGTTTCTCAAACAAGCCATTTAGCTCCTCCCCTTTTAAGTCAACTTTCTTCTAGAAGTATTAGCAGCAGGCGGGTGGGGCTCCTGTGGCCAATATGAACATATTATGGATCTACCTGACATAATTCATTAAGAGTAAAGAACATTACCTGAACCTAAAAGTAAAGTTGGTATAAGTCAGCTCCGTCTGACTGAAGTAAGTGCCCTGTGTTGGTCCTCTTGGGTTTTGATTAGCTTCCTATTAGAATTTTAATTTTGTCTTTATTTTATTTCCTTTTGCAATGAGTTTCTTTCTTTCTTTTATATCTTATGTTTTTACTATTTTAGCTTTGGTGTTCTAATTTATTCTTTGAGGTTTATTTCTCATATGAATAAACAGACAGTGACAGTGAGTATCTTGGTCCTGGGTCGGTGACCCAGTGGTTTTCTGTTTTGTATTATTTATCTTTGATTTCATGAGGTGTCTTTTGGTTTGGGTTCTGTATCTTATCTTTTCCTGCCGGTGTGTTCCTTCTATGTAAAGCCCGTATCTCTTAGTCTGTGTCTGTGCATAGGTGTTCAGTAAGCACCATTTATGTTTTTGGTGTAAGCACTTTGTAGCATATTTTTTGATGAGTGCTATTAAAATAAACTGTATCATTATTTCCATGACTCCTTGGATGGAAACACTTTAAGGCAGGGGTGCCCAATCCCAGTGCTTGAGAGCTACCGTCCTGGAGCTTTTAGATGGATCCTTGTTCCGACACACCTGAATCAAATGAATGGCTTGTTTTAAGGCCTTTGCCAAACTTGATGGCATGCTGAAGAGGTAATCAATCCATTTGATTCAGCTGTGTTGGAGTAGGGATGCATCTAAAAGCTGCAGGACACTAGCTCTTGAGGACTGGGATTGGGCACCCCTGCTTTAAGGATATAGATTTCACAAAAAGTGATGGTTAGAGTTACCCGACAGACAGATGTGGTAAAAGCTATCAGAGCAGCTAAAGGTGGCTTGTAAATCAATCACCTAAAATAAGCTGAAGCAGGACTCGCATCTCCTGATTCTCAGCTGAGTTCAACCTGTTTAGTTGGAGGATATTTATCTAATTATGCCCAATGGAGAGAAGGGAATTGAACTAAGCACCAGACTGTTTACTCCTCTATGAGGCTATAGGTGGTTAGTGAACACAGTGAGTTTACTATGTCACAGTCTCTCCTCATTTCCTTAATTGCATTAATTTGGTGACCTCACCAAATTAATGCAATTTGTGCTCAAAATACTTGGAACTTGGAATCCAAGTATTTTGTCTTTTGAAGAGGGAGTTTCCATACAGGTTCAGGATTGCTCGAGACATATAGGCTTGGTGTCACAAGATAATTGTTCGTTAATGCATGGCTTAGTTTCCAGTCACTGTTACCATGCAATGATGGCACATTGGTACTAACTTCTTCAGAGAAAATTGTAACAAACACACAAATATTTTTATCATTTAAGAATTTGTAGCATTCATTTAAGGCAAAAAAGTGTTTTTGCTCACTTATGTGTCTTCTTTGATATTGTTGTCTTGCACAAAGGCTACTGTTCCCTTTATGTAGCATAAGCTTTTTCGATGGGTTAATGTGTATGGACAGAAGAGGCATCTTAAGCTTTTTTGATTTGAAGCCCTTTTAATCTTCTTTGATTTCTGTTTACTCAGGTGACCCCATTACTACAGAATGTTAGACATTTTTGGGATTTAGCTGGAGACACTCTGAAAAGATCTGTTTTAACCCAAAGCAATAGTTGCACATCAAAGACCAATTTTGAGCTCCTTGTTGAAAGTCTTGTTTGTCATTTCTGACAAATTGAAAAAGCTTTTGGAAGTCATGGCTTTTCTTTACCCTTTACGCCACCACAAAGACAGTATATGAAGCCTGGCTTTTCAGGTGAATTCAAATTAGTGAAATCTTTGGTTTCAAGAATTAAAAGTAGCCCCAAAAAACTATGTTTGCATTTAAAGCAGCAATGCGGGAAATGCTGTTCTGTACTAGAGCTGGTGCCGAACAGGACAAAAGGCCAAATCACTGTACCACTTCACTGTAACATTGAGACAAGGTATCATACTGCTGAGACATACTCAACTTCCAGAACCAAAAATTTACAAAAGAAAGACGCAAAAACTGCACTCATCTTCTGGGCACTTGAGGGTGACTCCAAATGTGAGATAATAAGAAAACCTTTTTTTACATCCTTGCACGAAAACATTTTGGATAGTTTCCACCATTATAACAATGCTGAATGGAGTTTTTAAAACTCGTACCTGGATACTGGAGCCAAGGCCATATTCCCTTTTATTTGCAGCTACATTTGCTAGCTGTGTGCTAGGCTTCCCGTCAGCTAATTTGAGTCATTGTCCTGGACCTTTTGACCACGTTTGTGCTGTTGGAGCCTGTAAATGCAATCGTCTGAAAAAGTTTTTCCTTCACTTGTCATAAGCGAAATTCTATCATTTTATCATACTGTTATATAGCACCCATTAGCATGTCTGTTTGTCGTAACCCTTACAGCTTATGAATGCACCTTGCTAAGGCCATAACCTCACAGGCCTAGAGATCAGATGGCAACCTCATAGTAACCACCATTCCCTAAGGAAAAAAATGTATTTCCAAGATGAAAAACTCTGACATAAACTCTAAGCATTCACCTTCAAAGTAAAAGGCCTAACCAAACTTAATGGTGTTAGCGCCTTACTTTCATCCAATTCTAGGGATGGGTACCGGTATCCGGTGCCATGACATAAACGGTAGTAACCAGACCGAAAAGCAGCGCACATTTCGGTGCTTTCTTTTTTCCTGAGATGTCATACACTTTGGATTCCAGCCAATCATTTTACCTTTGCAAGCGTAGTAGGCGGGCCCAGGTACGTACGTTCTTTTAGAGCAGAGCTACAGATTAAAAATGCCCAAAGCAAAGCGGTCAAGGTCTTGTTGTACTTCACAGCAAAAGATGCAAACTCAGCAGCCTGCAACAAGTGCTTTAAGGTGATGCTGTACAAAGGAGGTAACTCCTCGAATCTGATGAAACACCTGTTGACGTATAGCATTTTGTTAAAAGCCGAGAAATGCGCCGTATTTGATAGCTTGCTGCGAGACCTCACACCGAGCACATCTACTGCGTGTGGGTTGCCTGTTATCTGACCCGGAATTAGCAACATCCCCCAAAAACCCGAGGAGTAGAGTCCTGGGTCCTAGCCCTGCCAGTGTGGCAGAAATGATGACGGATGATGATGGCAGCAGCAGCTGTTCTTCTCTGCGTGAGTAGCTTAATGTTGTTCGTGTGTAATTTACGTTAGGTAGGCAAACCACGTTATTACATTAATGCAGGTAAGGTGAACTAGCAAACACAGTCGTAGTTACATGCAGCTGTCTTCTTGTTTGATGGCAGATACTCCCTTCACCCTGGCCAAAAAGGCTAAAATGACCAAAGAAAAAGTGGAAAACAGCTAAACATGAGAGGTTTTTGGACAAAGTTTGTTTTTTCCATTGTTTAAGCACTGCTTCCAGCCAAGAGTGATGCCATAAATCCCCTATAGCTGCAGAAAAGGCTAACATTGTTATCTTGTTACAAAAAAACAGCTGAACATGAGAGGTTTTTGGACCAATTTTGTGTTCCGCATTCTTTAAGCACCAATTCAAGCACCGTTTAAGCACTGGCACCGTTTCAAAAGTACCGGTTTGGTACTGGTATCGGATAAAACCTAAACGATACCCATCCCTATCCAATTCTACGGAGCCCCGCAGGGAACATGGGAGGAAAAAAATTAAGACGGACTTTTGCGAGATCTCGCAAAACAAACTCGGGATCTTGCAAAACTTTTGCGGGATCTCGCAAAACTTTTGCGAGATCTCGCAAAACAAACTTGGGATCTCGCAAAAGTTGAATTCCCACAATGGCGGCAGCTACTTAGTTATAATATTACTCTTTCTGGGTCACAAAATACACTTTTAAGATATTTGGAGGCGTGAATGTAGTTGTGTAAACGTCAGATATCTGCTCGGTTTACAAGACATCACATATTTGCAAAAGTGCTCCGACGTTTTTGGAGATCTGACACCCACCATCTCGAAGCTAATGGGAGGTCAAGACCTGCTACAGCCGGGAGGAACACCGCTCTCCCGGCACATCGTGCCTCGACATCCCGGTTGGCTTCAAAGAATGCGGCTAAAACTTTTGCGAGATCTCGCAAAACTTTTGCGAGATCCCGAGTTTGTTTTGTGAGATTTCGCAAAAGTCCGTCCGTCCGTCTTTTGACAACATTTTTAGGGACTTCTATGAAACTTTATACTCACCACAAATAAACCCATCTAAAAATGAAATTGATCTGTTTCTTGACAACATAACTCTTCCAAAATTACTAGACAGTCAAGCAATGGAACTGGATTCGCCACTGACGCCAAGTGAACTCCAGGAAGCCCTGATAAGTATGCCCAATAATAAGGCTCCAGGTCCAGACGGCTTCCCTGCAGAATTCTACAAAGAATTCTGGACAATTTTGGCACCAGTATTCCACAGCATGTTGCAGGAAATCGAGGAAAAGGGCAGACTACCACCAAATATGAATTCTGCCAACATTAGTCTCCTGCTAAAACCAGGCAAAGACCCTTTATTTCCCTCAAGCTATCGTCCAATTTCTCTTTTAAATGTAGACCTTAAAATAATCTGCAAAGCTCTCTCAAAGAGATTAGAGAAAATGACCCCCCTCTTAATTCATCCTGACCAAACTGGTTTCATAAAAGGTCGGCACTCCTCAACAAACACTCGTAGATTACTTAATTTAATAGACTACTCATACGATAAAAACATCGAAACCATAATATTATCTCTAGATGCAGAAAAAGCATTTGACAGAGTTAATTGGAAATTTTTATTCGCAACTTTACACAAATTTGGTTTTGGAAACTCTTTCATAAACTGGATAAGAATATTATACAATTCCCCAACGGCTCGTATCAGAACAAATGACCAGACATCCTCCAGCTTCTGTCTCCTGAGGGGCACCAGACAGGGATGCCCACTCTCCCCTTCACTTTTTGCAATTTTTATCGAACCTCTAGCAGCAGCATTTAGACAGGCTACAACAATTAAGGGCATAAAATGTAAGAACATAGAACATAAAATCAGTCTCTATGCGGATGATGTGTTGCTTTTTCTGCAAAACACACAAACCAACCTCTCTGAGGTAATTACTTTAATAAACTGGTTTTCAAGAGTTTCAGATTATTCAATTAACTGGCCAAAATCTACAGTTCTCCCCATTAACTGCTCCTTCCATAATTCTTCCTCTGCCCCACTGCAATCCGGAAATATTAAATATTTAGGTATTAATGTCTCTCCTAAGCTTTCAGACTTAACTAAACTAAACCACATCCCACTTCTAAAGAAAGTAGAAGGCGATCTGACTAGATGGAAATCTTTACCCATATCACTCATGGGAAGGGTCGCCACTATAAAAATGATGATCTTGCCAAAAATAAATTACTTATTTTTGATGATCCCTAACAAACCATCACAAGATTGGTTCAGATCTCTGGATTCATATATTTCCAAATTCCTTTGGAAAGATAAACCCCCGCGTATTAGCTTAAAAACGCTACAAAGAACTAAGGATAGAGGAGGATTAGATCTGCCTAATTTTCACCAATACTTCTTAGCCAACAGGCTTCAGTTCATCTCAGAATGGTTAAAACATACCTTCTTAGTTGAGCCCTGGCTAGATGTTGAACAGGCACTATGCAAGGATCTAGAGATTTCAGACCTACCATTTATTAGCTCAAACATCAAAAGACATGAATGCTTTAAAAGTATCAACATCAGCTTTTCTCTAACAGCATGGTGGGAGTTTCTAAAAATAACGGAGTCTTCATTAATCCCATGCAAACGTACACCTATCTGGAATAACCCTGACATATTACAAAACAATAATATGATTAATTTCCCAGAATGGAGTTGTAAAGGAATTAAATACTTAGAACATATATTAGAGGGAACAGAATTTATTCCATTTGACAGACTAGTTGAACAATATGGGATCAACAAGACAAGGTTTTTAGAATATCAACAAATTAAATCCATAGTAAAAAAGAAATTTAACCTCAGTCAAGTTGAATTACAAACACCACTAAGTGCGGCACATTTTCTTACTCTTAAATCCCCCAAATTATTATCTAAAATATACAGAACACTTTCTAAATTAGATGAATCAATATCCCTTCCTACTGCAAAGTGGGAAGCAGATTTATCAGTCAGTTTAGACCAAAACTTCTGGTCTCAGATTTGCTTAAAAACTTTTAAATTAATTAAAAATCCCAGTCTGCAATTAATACAATACAAAATACTTCATAGAGTGCACTATACAGGTCATCGGATGTTCAAGATGGGCTTTACATCTTCCAACAACTGCTCACACTGTCAAGGCAATACACCAGACAATTACATCCACGCTCTTTGGTTCTGTCCACCAGTGCAAAAGTTTTGGCGCGAGATATGTGAAGACTTATCAAAGTGTCTGAAATGTAACATTCCAACTTCCCCCTTAGTGTGTCTACTGGGCAGCTTAGATAATGTCACTTCAGAAAAGAATATAGCCCATATGATCTTCACTGCCCTATGCATAGCCAAGAAAACAGTCCTCATGAACTGGAAAAATAAAAATAATCTTAATTCTAACCAATATAGAAATTATCTATTAGATTACATTAGTCTTGACACAGCCTCTGCCACCACATTAGATCAATTGCTCTGGGCCCCTTTTATCAGCTCCATCACCTAGTGGGGGTGGGGGGTCATAGTTTGGTCCCGCCTTCACTGTTGTGATTGGTGAGGGGGTAGGGACAGGCTTAGGGCGTCGGGGGGTTCCCCGGAGGCATCTTCCTTGGGGGGCTCAACCCGGGGTAGCGGTCACGTCCGGTTGGGGGCTCTGTTGGCTCTCAGGTGACTGTTTCCTCGCGGCTGCGTGCAGCGGGGCTAGGGGAGGGTCTGTGCTGACGGACGTGGGTTACTGACCTGGCAACCTGGCTGCCCCTGGGTGGGTCCGGGATGGGCGTGAGGTTCTGGGGGCGCTCTGTCTCTGGGCTGGGGCCCGGGCCGGGCCTCGGGGGCTTGGGTCCTGGTTGGTGTGTTGCCGGGGTTGTGGGCGGGTGGGTGCATGGGGGCCCGGCCCTGGAGCAGGGTGCCGCCGGTGCGTCGAGCCGCCTGGGGGGCTCTTCAACTGGTGGGGGGGATGGTCACATCTTGCAGGAGCTTTCTTCTCTTCAGGAACTCTCTGCAGGAGGGGGAGATACAGGAGAGGTGGAGGAAGATCTCAGCCTGGGCGTTTACCGTCTTATGTAGTCTGGAAGATGTGTGGATGGTGGGGTGGGTGCAGTTTTCTCTGTGGTGGGGTTGGGTGGACTGTCCAGGGCTCTGTGGAGCCGGAGGGCGCTACTGCACTGGGCCCCGGTCTGATGGGCCTGGGCCCCCCTTCCCTGGCGGGTCGCGAAGGGTGGGAGTGCCTACTGGGGTCAGCGGGGGAGCTGGCCCCAGGGAGGGGTTACCTGCCCCTCCCTTCCTTCCCTCCCCATCTCCAGCTGCCTCCCTCTTCCCGCTCCTCCACAACCACTCACACATGCAGGGCCTTGGAGTGGGGGTATGTCACCAGGGTGCAGAGGAGGCTACCCCCCCCCTGTCCCCTTCTGGCTGCCTCTGCCTCAATTTTATCCCACAACTTAGACATTCACATTATTCACACTCTCATTACACATACATATAGGATCTTGGGGGTGGGCACAATCACGGAGTCCAAATTACCATCAGGGTGTATACCTCACCCCTGACGTCGTTGCCCACCTCTCAATTTTAAATACACTTAGTCATTGAGGGCTAGCAGGAGGGACTATGCGCTTACCTGCTGCTCCTTGGCAGGTAGCTCCATGCCCTCCTGGGTTTTAATTGCACCTTAGAACACATATGCATCAACACTACAATGAGCGGGTGGAGGGAGGTTTGGAGTCTTCTCCCACCCCCATTCTCTGCGGCCTGCTGGAGCGGGAGGGCTAGTAGGAGGAGTTGGCCGTCCGACTGCGGTCTGGGGTGTGGGGCCTCCCTGCTGCTGCGGAGTCGGGGTGGTCTGCCTCTCCCCACCGCAGGGAAAAGGGTAACACCACCTGGGTCTGGGTGCAATTCCCCCCTCCAGGGGCAAGGGTACCTAGACCCGGTTTGTAGAGTACGCTTGGGGAGTGTGATTGTGTGTACAGCGTCTCTTTATGTCTGTCTCCACGTTGGTTGAGTGTGGAGTGAGTGCATATGAGAGCATGAGGGTGGGAATGGATGTTTGTGTCTGTGTGTGCCCGTATGTCTGTGTCTATATGTCAGGTTGGGTATCAGACGCCACCTCTCTGGGGACACCTCAGGCCCTCCAAGGTTTGGAGGCCTATCTCCACCCACCACCACTTCCCCTGCCGGTGGCGGACTCCCTCAGGTGTCGGTGTGTTGGTGGTTCTTTGTATCTGGGGGTGGGCGTCCGGGTACACACGGCTCACTCCTTGGCGGCCGCTTGTCGGGGCCTGGGGCCTGGGGCTCGCTCGGGCCCCTTTGGAGGTGGGGTGCCCCCGGCCTCTCGGCCTGGGGCTCGGTCACTCAGGCACAGCTGGGGGCCGGCGGAGCTCACGGGCGCGTCACTGCAACTCCCCCTGACTTCTGCTCCGCGGCTGCTGGGCGAGCCCTCATCTGGGACTCTCCTCAGCTCTTACTGGAACAGTGGCGCGGCTGCCCCTCTGTTGGTCTTCCATGGTCTCTTGTATTCTGGGGGCCTCTGGATGTCTGGAGTTTTGATCTCCTCCATACCCACTTCACACCCTGGAGGACGGGGCTGTGGCCCCCCCACACTCCCTAGCAGATCATTACATGGAGAAACCTTTGGAATGCAAGCATGCTGATCCACACAGGTATGCACACATGGGTATTCACAGACGCGGACTAAAGCTTTCTTGGCTGCTGCCTCAAAGCACACTGTGCGCTGTCTATCTTGCGTGCTGCACAATATCGTTTATTATTTAGTAAATATTGATATCTATGACTAGCTAGTTTATTGTGATGGTGCTTTGTTTTCTCTATTATTATGTTGCTCTTTGTTGTTTGCTGTCTCCTCTGTTTGTTTTTTTTTTTTTTTTTTTTTTTTTTTTCTCCATACAGGTGACCCAGGAGTTCTTTTTTTTTTTCTCTCTCTTCCCCCCCCTTCTCACCGTCTCTTCTCCCCTTTGGTTTTCTTTCTTTCTCTCCCCCTCTTTCTCTCATTCATTCCCCCTGTCCTATTTATTAAAAAAAAAAAAAAAAAAGACAAAGGATGAACTGAAGCTCTGCCATCACGTAATACTGCTGTTTCTGATGTCATTTAAAAAAAAAAAAAAAAAAAAAGAATTTTAATTTTGTCTTTATTTTATTTCCTTTTGCAATGAGTTTCTTTCTTTCTTTTATAGCTTATGTTTTTACTATTTTAGCTTTGGTGTTCTAATTTATTCTTTGAGGTTTATTTCTCATATGAATAAACAGACAGGCATATGACAGTGAGTATCTTGGTCCTGGGTCGGTGACCCAGTGGTTTTCTGTTTTGTATTATTTATCTTTGATTTCATGAGGTGTCTTTTGGTTTGGGTTCTGTATCTTATCTTTTCCTGCCGGTGTGTTCCTTCTATGTAAAGCCCGTATCTCTTAGTCTGTGTCTGTGCATAGGTGTTCAGTAAGCACCATTTATGTTTTTGGTGTAAGCACTTTGTAGCATATTTTTTGATGAGTGCTATTAAAATAAACTGTATCATTATTTCCATGACTCCTTGGATGGAAACACTTTAAGGCAGGGGTGCCCAATCCCAGTGCTTGAGAGCTACCGTCCTGGAGCTTTTAGATGGATCCTTGTTCCGACACACCTGAATCAAATGAATGGCTTGTTTTAAGGCCTTTGCCAAACTTGATGGCATGCTGAAGAGGTAATCAATCCATTTGATTCAGCTGTGTTGGAGTAGGGATGCATCTAAAAGCTGCAGGACACTAGCTCTTGAGGACTGGGATTGGGCACCCCTGCTTTAAGGATATAGATTTCACAAAAAGTGATGGTTAGAGTTACCCGACAGACAGATGTGGTAAAAGCTATCAGAGCAGCTAAAGGTGGCTTGTAAATCAATCACCTAAAATAAGCTGAAGCAGGACTCGCATCTCCTGATTCTCAGCTGAGTTCAACCTGTTTAGTTGGAGGATATTTATCTAATTATGCCCAATGGAGAGAAGGGAATTGAACTAAGCACCAGACTGTTTACTCCTCTATGAGGCTATAGGTGGTTAGTGAACACAGTGAGTTTACTATGTCACAGTCTCTCCTCATTTCCTTAATTGCATTAATTTGGTGACCTCACCAAATTAATGCAATTTGTGCTCAAAATACTTGGAACTTGGAATCCAAGTATTTTGTCTTTTGAAGAGGGAGTTTCCATACAGGTTCAGGATTGCTCGAGACATATAGGCTTGGTGTCACAAGATAATTGTTCGTTAATGCATGGCTTAGTTTCCAGTCACTGTTACCATGCAATGATGGCACATTGGTACTAACTTCTTCAGAGAAAATTGTAACAAACACACAAATATTTTTATCATTTAAGAATTTGTAGCATTCATTTAAGGCAAAAAAGTGTTTTTGCTCACTTATGTGTCTTCTTTGATATTGTTGTCTTGCACAAAGGCTACTGTTCCCTTTATGTAGCATAAGCTTTTTCGATGGGTTAATGTGTATGGACAGAAGAGGCATCTTAAGCTTTTTTGATTTGAAGCCCTTTTAATCTTCTTTGATTTCTGTTTACTCAGGTGACCCCATTACTACAGAATGTTAGACATTTTTGGGATTTAGCTGGAGACACTCTGAAAAGATCTGTTTTAACCCAAAGCAATAGTTGCACATCAAAGACCAATTTTGAGCTCCTTGTTGAAAGTCTTGTTTGTCATTTCTGACAAATTGAAAAAGCTTTTGGAAGTCATGGCTTTTCTTTACCCTTTACGCCACCACAAAGACAGCATATGAAGCCTGGCTTTTCAGGTGAATTCAAATTAGTGAAATCTTTGGTTTCAAGAATTAAAAGTAGCCCCAAAAAACTATGTTTGCATTTAAAGCAGCAATGCGGGAAATGCTGTTCTGTACTAGAGCTGGTGCCGAACAGGACAAAAGGCCAAATCACTGTACCACTTCACTGTAACATTGAGACAAGGTATCATACTGCTGAGACATACTCAACTTCCAGAACCAAAAATTTACAAAAGAAAGACGCAAAAACTGCACTCATCTTCTGGGCACTTGAGGGTGACTCCAAATGTGAGATAATAAGAAAACCTTTTTTTACATCCTTGCACGAAAACATTTTGGATAGTTTCCACCATTATAACAATGCTGAATGGAGTTTTTAAAACTCGTACCTGGATACTGGAGCCAAGGCCATATTCCCTTTTATTTGCAGCTACATTTGCTAGCTGTGTGCTAGGCTTCCCGTCAGCTAATTTGAGTCATTGTCCTGGACCTTTTGACCACGTTTGTGCTGTTGGAGCCTGTAAATGCAATCGTCTGAAAAAGTTTTTCCTTCACTTGTCATAAGCGAAATTCTATCATTTTATCATACTGTTATATAGCACCCATTAGCATGTCTGTTTGTCGTAACCCTTACAGCTTATGAATGCACCTTGCTAAGGCCATAACCTCACAGGCCTAGAGATCAGATGGCAACCTCATAGTAACCACCATTCCCTAAGGAAAAAAATGTATTTCCAAGATGAAAAACTCTGACATAAACTCTAAGCATTCACCTTCAAAGTAAAAGGCCTAACCAAACTTAATGGTGTTAGCGCCTTACTTTCATCCAATTCTAGGGATGGGTACCGGTATCCGGTGCCATGACATAAACGGTAGTAACCAGACCGAAAAGCAGCGCACATTTCGGTGCTTTCTTTTTTCCTGAGATGTCATACACTTTGGATTCCAGCCAATCATTTTACCTTTGCAAGCGTAGTAGGCGGGCCCAGGTACGTACGTTCTTTTAGAGCAGAGCTACAGATTAAAAATGCCCAAAGCAAAGCGGTCAAGGTCTTGCTGTACTTCACAGCAAAAGATGCAAACTCAGCAGCCTGCAACAAGTGCTTTAAGGTGATGCTGTACAAAGGAGGTAACTCCTCGAATCTGATGAAACACCTGTTGACGTATAGCATTTTGTTAAAAGCCGAGAAATGCGCCGTATTTGATAGCTTGCTGCGAGACCTCACACCGAGCACATCTACTGCGTGTGGGTTGCCTGTTATCTGACCCGGAATTAGCAACATCCCCCAAAAACCCGAGGAGTAGAGTCCTGGGTCCTAGCCCTGCCAGTGTGGCAGAAATGATGACGGATGATGATGCAGCAGCAGCTGTTCTTCTCTGCGTGAGTAGCTTAATGTTGTTCGTGTGTAATTTACGTTAGGTAGGCAAACCACGTTATTACATTAATGCAGGTAAGGTGAACTAGCAAACACAGTCGTAGTTACATGCAGCTGTCTTCTTGTTTGATGGCAGGTACTCCCTTCACCCTGGCCAAAAAGGCTAAAATGACCAAAGAAAAAGTGGAAAACAGCTAAACATGAGAGGTTTTTGGACAAAGTTTGTTTTTTCCATTGTTTAAGCACTGCTTCCAGCCAAGAGTGATACCATAAATCCCCTATAGCTGTAGAAAAGGCTAACATTGTTATCTTGTTACAAAAAACAGCTAAACATGAGAGGTTTTTGGACCAATTTTGTGTTCTCCATTCTTTAAGCACCAATTCAAGCACCGTTTAAGCACTGGCACTGTTTCAAAAGTACCGGTTTGGTACTGGTATCGGATAAAACCTAAACGATACCCATCCCTATACAATTCTACTGAGCCCCGCAGGGAACATGGGAGGAAAAAAATTAAGACGGACTTTTGCGAGATCTCGCAAAACAAACTTGGGATCTCGCAAAAGTTGAATTCCCACAATGGCGGCAGCTACTTAGTTATAATATTACTCTTTCTGGGTCACAAAATACACTTTTAAGATATTTGGAGGCGTGAATGTAGTTGTGTAAACGTCAGATATCTGCTCGGTTTACAAGACATCACATATTTGCAAAAGTGCTCCAACGTTTTTGGAGATCTGACACCCACCATCTCGAAGCTAATGGGAGGTCAAGACCTGCTACAGCCGGGAGGAACACCGCTCTCCCGGCACATCGTGCCTCGACATCCCGGTTGGCTTCAAAGAATGCGGCTAAAACTTTTGCGAGATCTCGCAAAACTTTTGCGAGATCCCGAGTTTGTTTTGTGAGATCTCGCAAAAGTCCGTCTTAAATTTTTTTTTTCTCCCATGTCCCCGGTGGGGCTCCGTACAAATCTGGTCATTTCTGACTCTGAAATAATACGGTGGTGCTCAAAATGTTAAAGCTGAGACTTTAAAGTCCAGAATCTTAAACCGACGGGTGATGTCACGTGGTTGTGCCCATTGGTTTTATACAGAATCAGAATCAGAATCAGAATGGGTTTATTGCCAGATGTTGAGGTTTACAACATTAGGAAATTGCTGCGGTGCTTCAGTGCAAACAATAAGAATTAAAGTGCTATGTAGAAAGAAAGATATGTGCATGAGATATACATGAGATATATACATGAGAATAAGAATTATGAGTGCTACGTAGAAAGATATATACATGAGTGCAGGTGGTGATCAGTGCCAGACATGAAATGATGCAGTGACACAGCGTAGGGTCATGTGTTAGTGGCGGGTACAGTCATGTGGTTATTGTTCATGTGTCCAACAGCAGAGGGGAAGAAACTGTTCTTGTGGCGAGAGGTTCTGGTGCGAATGGACCGGAGCCTCCTGCCTGAGGGGAGCAGGTCAAACAGACTGTGTCCAGGGTGAGAAGGGTCAGCTGAGATCCGGGCTGCACGCCGCAGTGTCCTGGAGGTGTACCGGTCCTGCAGAGATGGGAGTCTGCAGCCAATCACCTTCTCAGCAGAGCGCACAACACGCTGCAGTCTCTGTTTGTCCCTGATAGTGGCTCCAGCGTACCACACGGTGATGGAGGAGGTGAGGATGGACTCGATGATTGCAGTGTAGAACTGCATCATCGTCCGTGTTGGCAGGTTGAATTTCTTCAGCTGCCTCAGGAAGTACATCCTCTGCTGGGCTTTCTTGATGACGGAGGTGATGGTGGGCTCCCACTTCGGGTCCTGGGTGATGGTGGTACCCAAGAAGCGGAATGAGTCCACAGAGGTGATGGGGGTGTCAGTCAGGATGATGGGGGGGAGTGGGGCTGTGTGCTTCCTGAAGTCCACAATAATCTCCACTGTCTTCTGGGCATTCAGCACCAGGTTGTTGTGGCTGCACCAAGACACCAGACGTTCAACCTCTCTCCTGTAGGCAGACTCATCCCCGTCAGAGATGAGTCCAATAACGGTGGTGTCATCTGCGAACTTGATTAGCTTGACAGACTGGTGGGTGGAGGTGCAGCAGTTGGTGTACAGGGAGAAGAGCAGAGGAGAAAGAACACAGCCCTGAGGGGAGCCGGTGCTGATGGTCCGGGAGTCCGAGACATTCTTCCCCAGCCTCACGTGCTGCTTCCTGTCCGTCAGAAAGTCAGTGATCCACCGGCAGATGGGATCAGGCACATTCATCTGGGAAAGCTTGCCTCGGAGATGGTCTGGAAGGATGGTGTTGAAGGCAGAGCTGAAGTCCACAATACAGTCTGTGGGGGAAAAAAATGTCGCTATTGCATGTGTTGTTTTCACTTTAAAGCGTTATCATTCAGACTTAAGGGAAAATAGCTTTTGGAAAAACAAGAGAGGTAAAAGTTTAACTAGTAAATAGAAATGATTTACAGACATTGCAGCGTGTTCCTCGAATGTTTATCATACCTGTAGTACTAGGAAAAAGCCTCGACTTAGAGTTTTAACAAAGTTTGTTTCCTGTTATTGCGTTTGGAGTTTATTTCGACGAAACCAAATGAAATAAGATTCACTATCAGTTCTAGGAACTGTTAAGTAATCAGTATTGAGATGGGTGCTGGTTTAGTTCACTGGGTAGAGCAGGAAACCCATATGCTGTTAGTATAACACTGAAGCCCGTGTTTAAATCTGTCCTGAGACCATTTGCTGCGTATCTCCCCCTGGTCTTTATCCCAGTTTTTCTGTCTTAGCTTCACTGTCCAATTTTAATAAAATGTTTCTAAACTATATGTCAAAAAGTAACCAGTATTGGGATGATGTAATGCGTTATACTGGTGGCACTACAAAGACATGCTATTAGACCTCTCAGGTTTTTTAGGGACACCATCATCAAGGTCATCATAAAAATTAAATGATTTAAAGAAGTAGTTTCTCATTTAGCAGGTTCAATTCAATTTCTAAGATCTGATACCACTGACTGATTACTCTTTGGTATTATCATGACATTAGCAGATGATCTCATGGCCTTTTTCTCAGGACTGGCAGGTTTTATTCTGGAGATCCCAAAACAACATTACCTGTGTCCTCAAATTTCAAGATGTTGTATAACAACAATAATTGTCTTTGCCTATCCGATAAGTAGATATCACTCATGTAATTTAGCAATAGAATCTCAAAAAACAACAACAACACTTTTTGCCTATTAAAGAATAAAACTGTGTGACATCGGGTCACGATCGTGGCTCAAAGAGTTAGCAGTTCGTCTTGTAATCGGAAGGTTGCCGGTTCGAGCCTTGGCTCGGACAGTCTCGGTCGTTGTGTCCTTGGGCAAGACACTTCACCTCCCGCCTACTGGTGATGTCCAGAGGGGCCGATGGCGAGATATGGTAGTCTCGCTTCTGTCAGTCTGCCCCAGGGCAGCTGTGGCTACAACTGTAGCTTGCCTCCACCAGTGTGTGAGAGTGAATGAATAGTGGAATTGTACAGTGCTTTGAGGGCCCCGAAAAGCAATATATAAATGCAATCCATTATTATTGGGTTTATTTCTGCTCAGAATAGTTGCATAAAAGCTTTCTCATACACTCAAGTCTTATTTATGATATGAAGATGGACACAGAATGTGATTTTTGTTTTAGGTTTCCAGCTGTTGCAGCTTTTATCAGCCGACGGAGTGATCATTGATCTCTTTAAATATACAGTCTCTTCATAATCTCATGACTGTTCAATTAGATTATATAATAGCGATAAATACACTCAATTATTCCCTAGTTTATCGCTTTGCTGGCACAGAGAAGGACAGCTCGAGTTTTTTAATGGTTCTGAGAACAGCATGTCATGTAAGAGCTAAACAGCAGCATCTGGTTTGCAAATAAATGGTTAGACCACACTAACATGTCCATGTGTGACCCCACTGAGGGTCAGTGTGCTCTGCCGTGTGGCTTTAATCACACTTAGACACACATTTTTTACTTTATAGAAGTTAGTTAGGTCTGATGTTTTCCAGTCAATTTGGATTACACAGTTTTAGCATTAAGAACTGAGCAACTGAGGACAATTGTCAGTTATTTTTCTTCTCCACAGCAAATCATCTGCCTCCATCTTACCCTATTTCTAGCATCCTCCTCTGTCACGCCAGCCATCTACAGGTCCTCCGTCACTACATTGTCCAGTAGTTTCTTGAAATAAAAGTCTGATGCTTCGCTGGCAGAGAAACTGGCTACAAATGACATATTAATAAGTTTATACCCAATCATATAACAAAATTAACCCAAGCAGTCTTGAGAGCACGGTGGCACGGTGGTTAGCACTGTTGCCGCACAGCAAGAAGGGCCTGAGTTCAATTCCACCATCAGGCCGGGGTCTTTCTGTGTGGAGTTTGCATGTTCTCCCCGTGTTTGCGTGGGTCCAAAGACATGCAGCTTGTGGGGATAGGTTAATTGGATAATCCAAATTGTCACTAGGTGTGAATGTGTGAGTGCGAATGGTTGTCTGTCCCTGTGTGTTGGCCCTGCGACAGACTGGCGACCTGTCCAGGGTGTACCCTGCCTCTCGCCCTATGACAGCTGGGATAGGCTCCAGCGCCCCCCGCGACCCTGAAAAGGATGAGCGGAAGCGAATGGATGGATGGATGGACAGTCTTGAGAGTCTCCACTAGAAGCTTTTGTAAACATTACATTGGTTAGCCAGTCATTGGTCCTTCCAGTTATGCTGCTTCCTGGCTTTAAATTTAAAATTTATTTCACAGTTGTTTTGTATCATTTTAAATAGGAAATATAGAGTCATGTGAAAAATGTTTTCTTAGTACTCTGTAGAGTTCTAAGTCTAAAAATTAATTCCACCCTTACTGCTTCCATAGGAATTAAGACATTTGATCTGGACCGAGGTGCTGCTGATTGAATGCACTTGATTAACTGATCATCAGCAAGTGTGAGTACATCTGTTAAATCAGAAGTTTTGATAGTTTGTACCTCTCTCCAATCTCAGGCCATGCAATGCTTAGAGAAACGGCAAAAACTAAAGAGCTGCATCTCAGACTCTACGGGCCTCAGCTAGCAGCTTACACGTTAAAGTTCATGACAGTACAATTAGAAAAAGACTGAACAAGTGTTTAGTCGGTTTAGTTTAGTCAGAAGGATTTCCAGGTGAAAGTCTGATACCTCTAAAAACAAACATGGCAGTGCAGCTTCGGTTTGTAAAGACTTCTGGAACAAAGTTCTTTGGACAGACGAGACCAAAGCAGAGATGTTTCATCATAATGAAGAGGAAAACCAATTACAGCATGTCAGCACAATATTTTGTCTATCATTAAAATTTGTTTAATGATTTCAAACATTAAGTTGTACATGTAATATATGTAAAAACTAAATAATCAGGAAGGGGCAAATACTTTTTTCACAGCATTGCCAAGCAATGGAGTGATGATGATTTTGGCTGGTTTTACAGCCTCAGGACTTGTGCACCATGCTGTCATTGAGTCAGCCATGAAGTAATTTAAATGAATGCCTGCAAACCTCAGTGAACTGACGCAACCTTGTAAAGAAGTGTGTAGAAAGGGTGGCAAGCTTCCGCTTCCTGGGAGTCAATATAGAGGAGAACCTTTCCTGGAGTGTGAACACCTCCGAGCTGCTGAAAAAGGCCCAGCAGAGACTGTACTTCCTGAGAATTCTCAGGAGGAATAACATCACACAGAGACTGCTGGTGTCCTTCTACAGAGCCACCATTGAGAGTGTTCTAACTTACTGCATATGTATTTGGTACACTAGCTGCACAGGGGCTCAGAGGAAAGCACTCCAAGGGATCATTAACACCGCCCAAAAGATCACTGGCTGCCCTCTCCCCACACTGGAAGTTCTACACAACGCCCACTGTTTTAAAAAGGCCCAAAACATCATAAAAGACACCTCACATCCTGGCTACTCCCTGTTCGAACTGTTGCCCTCAGGCAGACGGTACAGGGCAATCAGAGCAAGGACTAATAGACTCAAACACAGCTGTTATCCAACTGCAATAACACATCTGAATACTACAAAAAAATGTCCATCACGCCACTCTTGTGTTAATCTATGCACGGTCTGAAGCATGTGTGTGGGAATGTATGTGAATGTTTTACTGTTACATCTTATTAGTATTTTAAGTATTCTATCTATTTTATTTATTGAATTTTATTGTTTTATTTATATTTTGATATTGCTAGGGATGATGCAATGATCGGGGACCATTCTTCATTTCGTTGTTCTTGTGACAATGACAATAAAGTTTCTGATTCTGATTCTGAAGAACGGGCCAAAATTTCTCAGTGATATGAGAGACTGATGATAAAATCATATTCTTGTCATAGTCAAAGTTACTTGGGTAGACGGAACGCCATGTTCCACATCTTGCATTACCTTTTAAAGCTTTAAGGAATAAAGGAAATTACTTTCTGTACTTTTTGAACCCAAATATTTGCCCACTATTCTTTAATATAGATTGTTAAAGCAGTTTGTGTTCTCTTACATTGGCCCAAGTGTTCATTTCTACCCCAAAAATCATGTCTGAATGTTACGCTGTGCTGCCTAAGTGCTTTATTCAGTATTCAGTATTTGTTTTCCACCTTGTCCCCTGTGGACAGAGATTTAATTATATTATGTGCCACAGACGATGAAATCATCAAATTATTCATATTCTCTGAAACTTTTTTGTTGTTTTGTTCAACTGTTTTCCACCAGATACTTTTTAAAGCATCACATAACTCTTCCAGACTTTTTTGTTTTCCAGTGAAAAACATGAATAGCGTGCAACAGAACAAAACAGAATAGAATAGAATAGAACAAAGAGCCTCTATTGACATTGAATTTAGGATACAGCAAGACTTGGGGATCAACTCCGGTCACATATTTGAATTTACAATTTAAAAAAAATGTTACATAAGCACACAAGCGGCCACTGATAAAAGGAGAATTTAACATTAGGCACCACAATATGGAACGCCAGGACTGCCATAATGAATTTATTAAATACACCATTAAATTATTTATTAAATGTGGAAATAATTAATTAAATGTGTCAATAATTAATTAAAATGTGAAATATATAAATAATTAATTAAATGTGTCAATAATTAATTAATTAAATGTGTCAATGATTAATTAAAATGTGAAATACATAAATTATTAATTAAATGTGTCAATAATTAATTAATTACATATATCATAACTATTTATTTAATTAATTAATTCCAATTTTAATTAATTATTGCCACATTTAATTAATTATTTAATGGTGTATTTAATTAGTTCATTATGGCAGTCCTGGCGTTCCATAGTAGTGACCTTCAAGTAGAATTTCATTGACCCAGTGTTTTCAGTTTTTCATGCTCTGTTTATTTCTCACTCAGTCTCATTTCTTGTTTTGCTGTGCCATTTTCCATCCTGTGTCATTAGTCAGATTAAGTTCACTCACCAGTCTCTAATCACTCATCATTCAGTAAATATATTTAAGTCCTCAGTTTCCACCAGTCCATTGTCTTGTCATCAAGGTTGTCACTGCCATCGTTCCCATGTGTGTTGTCAGATCAGCCAGCCATTCAGTCGTTCAGCCAGTCAGCATTCATGTTCTGTCCATCCACTCACTATAATAAACCTCCGTATCCTGCGTCGTGAGTCCTGCATTTGGGTCATCTCCTCCTCGCATCCACACACGAACCCTGAAAACCTGGATGATTGAGCATACATCAAGACTAAGAATTTCTAATATTAGACAAAGATACCACAGTTAAATACAAAATGCAGTTTTTAAATTATGATTTAATTTGTTAAGAGATCAAAACTATCCAAACCCACCTGGCCCTGTGTGGGGAAGAAAGATTTGCCACTCTTGTAAAAATAATGAATTAAAAGTAATTAACATCATTTTTTTGAAAGCTTAGTTCAATTTCACTGTGTGACAAAGTGAAGCAGGTTAAAAGATCTCTAAAAGCAACACATCACACCACAAACTAAAGAAACTAGTCTGGAAAGGGTTACAAAGCCATTTCTAAGGTTTTGGGACTCCAGTGAACCACAGTGAGAGACATTATCCACACATGGAGGAAAGTTGGAGCAGTGGTGAAGCTTCACAGGAGCGGCCGTTTTATCAAAAGTACTCCAAGAACAACTCATCCAGGAGGTCACAAAAGAACCAGAAACAACAAAGAACTGCAGGCCTCACATGTCTCAGTTAAGGTCAGAGTTCAACAATAAGAAAGAGACTGCACAATTTTTTTTACCACTTTTTGAACTTGTTGAATTAGATTAAATTAATTTTAGTTTTTTTCCAAGTTTTAAGAAATTATTGTTTCTTGTTGGTCTATATTTCTACAAGAAATAGATGCCATATGTTTTTCAAAGAATCAAGTTGGAAGTGCGTTCTGGAACCAACCACCTGTTTTCTTGCAGTATTTTTGTTTCAGAACTTAAAAGCTAATCTCACATTTCCCTGAAAACATCTTGATAATTCCTAAGACTTTTGGGAAAATATTCTGTGGACTGATGAGACACAGGATACACACACACGCATGCGCACATGTACACTGATACTGATACGCCCTCACAATCACCCTCCCTTCCCCAAATCCAGCGCCTCCTCCCATTCTTACCTCTAATCCGATGTGGACAGCGGATCAGCTGGAGGTGTGATTGAAGATTGCAGTGGTCCCAGATCCAGCTGTACACACTGGAATACTCTCTCATGTTGCTTGTCTGTGTTTTATTGTGTTATGGTGTGGTGGTATCTGTGCATTCCTGTATTATCCTTTTGTGTTACACATTTCGCTGTTTTTTTCCTAGGCTACCTAGCCTGACCTGTCTCCCCAATGTGATGTTTGTGTATTGTATGTACGGTCGGCAAGGTCTCGGTTGTGGACAACTGCAACTGACAAATTATGGCTATCTCATCTCATCTCATCTCATCTCAAAAGTAACATTTTTTGAAAGGTTTGAGTTACATCTGATATAAAACTAACAGAGACCTGACTGCGACCTCAAACAGGCTGTTCATGGTTGAAAACTCTCCAATGTTCCTAATTAAAACAATTCTTCAAAAATTCCGCCAGAGCGATGTGAAAAACTCATCATTCCTAGTTATTGCAAATACTTGATTGCAGTTTTTGTTGCCAAGGGTGACACAGCCAGATATTAGGTTTAGGGGCCAAGTACTTTTTCACACAGTGTCAATTAGGTTTGGATACCTTTTGTTCTCTTAATGAATGAAATTATCCTTTAAAAATAGAACTTTGTAATGTATTGTGTTATCTTTGCCTATTATTAAAATATGTGAATCATGTAAGTGTGACAAATAAGCAAAAATAAATATGCTTTTTACAGCACTGCGTAGTTTAAATGATTTACAAATGAATGGGTTTTATTTTCATTTACACTCCACTCAAGTAATACTCTGAATTCGACTGAAATCCACACAAACCATTGTTTAAAAGACAGTCCTAAATATTAAGCCTAAGATGAGTCCTGGAGCTAGGTTACCCAGAAACCAATAGGATAACCTAATAGTGGAGCTAAAATAACTAGAGAAAATAAAGGTAGGTGCCTTCTACTTTTACCAGTGTTACTATTACTATTACCAGTAAGTTTGATGGTTTCCAGCCATAACTCACATTGTCTCCAAGGTTCAAGGTTCTTTATTTGTCACATGCATAGTTATACAAGTATAACACACAGTGAAATGTAGCCTGACACGCTCCTCGACATGTGCAAAAATTGGGGGGGGGGGGGGGGGGGGGGGTGTAGAGGAAGAACATTATATATACAGTGGGGCAAAAAAGTATTTAGTCAGCCACCGATTGTGCAAGTTCCCCCACCTAAAATGATGACAGAGGTCAGTAATTTGCACCAGAGGTACACTTCAACTGTGAGAGACAGAATGTGAAAAAAAATTCCATGAATCCACATGGTAGGATTTGTAAAGAATTTATTCGTAAATCAGGGTGGAAAATAAGTATTTGGTTAATAACAAAAATACAACTCAATACTTTGTAACATAACCTTTGTTGGCAATAACAGAGGTCAAACGTTTACTATAGGTCTTTACCAGGTTTGCACACACAGTAGCTGGTATTTTGGCCCATTCCTCTATGCAGATCTTCTCGAGAGCAGTGATGTTTTGGGCTGTCGCCGAGCAACACGGACTTTCAACTCCCGCCACAGATTTTCTATGGGGTTGAGGTCTGGACACTGGCTAGGCCACTCCAGGACTTTCAAATGCTTCTTACGGAGCCACTCCTTTGTTGCCCGGGCGGTGTGTTTTGGATCATTGTCATGTTGGAAGACCCAGCCTCGTTTCATCTTCAAAGTTCTCACTGATGGAAGGAGGTTTTGGCTCAAAATCTCACGATACATGGCCCCATTCATTCTGTCCTTAACACGGATCAGTCGTCCTGTCCCCTTGGCAGAAAAACAGCCCCATAGCATGATGTTTCCACCCCCATGCTTCACAGTAGGTATGGTGTTCTTGGGATGCAACTCAGTATTCTTCGTCCTCCAAACACGACGAGTTGAGTTTATACCAAAAAGTTCTACTTTGGTTTCATCTGACCACATGACATTCTCCCAATCCTCTGCTGTATCATCCATGTGCTCTCTGGCAAACTTCAGACGGGCCTGGACATGCACTGGCTTCAGCAGCGGAACACGTCTGGCACTGCGGGATTTGATTCCCTGCCGTTGTAGTGTGTTACTGATGGTGACCTTTGTTACTTTGGTCCCAGCTCTCTGCAGGTCATTCACCAGGTCCCCCCGTGTGGTTCTGGGATCTTTGCTCACCGTTCTCATGATCATTTTGACCCCACGGGATGAGATCTTGCGTGGAGCCCCAGATCGAGGGAGATTATCAGTGGTCTTGTATGTCTTCCATTTTCTGATGATTGTTCTGATCACAGTTGATTTTTTTCACACCAAGCTGCTTGCCTATTGTAGATTCACTCTTCCCAGTCTGGTGCAGGTCTACAATACTTTTCCTGGTGTCCTTCGAAAGCTCTTTGGTCTTGGCCATGGCGGAGTTTGGAGTCTGACTGTTTGAGGCTGTGGACAGGTGTCTTTTATACAGATGATGAGTTCAAACAGGTGCCATTCATACAGGTAACGAGTGGGGGACAGAAAAGCTTCTTACAGAAGACGTTACAGGTCTGTGAGAGCCAGAGATTTTCCTTGTTTGAGGTGACCAAATACTTATTTTCCACCCTGATTTACGAATAAATTCTTTACAAATCCTACCATGTGAATTCATGGATTTTTTTTTCACATTCTGACTCTCACAGTTGAAGTGTACCTCTGGTGCAAATTACTGACCTCTGTCATCATTTTGAGTGGGGGAACTTGCACAATCGGTGGCTGACTAAATACTTTTTTGCCCCACTGTATATATACATACATATAGTATATACACTGGGTGAATGTGGAGTAGTAGCAGCAAGCAGGTGAATTCTGTACATTAATATGAATAGATATCTGACTATTTTACAGGATAGACAATATAAACATATTTAAAATTAAAGGAATTGAAATGTACATTGTGCCTTGGTTTAGAGTGTCTGGAAGAGAGTCCTGTCTCAGTCAATTATAGATGATGTGAGCGGGCGGGTGTGTGTGTTTAGGGCACGGATGGCTTGGGGATAGAAGCTCCTCTTGAGTCTCTCTGTCCTTGCCCGGAAGATGCGGAACCTTCTACCAGATTGCAGAAGTTGGAACAGTTTGTTGCCTGGATGGGACGGGTCCTTCAGTATCTGCGCTGCTCTAGTCCGGCATCTCCTGGTGTAGGTGTCCTGAAGCGGGGGGAGAGCAATCCTGCAGCAGCGTTCTGCTGTACGGATCACTCTCTGGAGAGCTTTTTGGTCCTTCACACAGCTGTTCCCAAACCACGATGTCATGTTCTGTGTGAGGATGCTCTCCACAGCGCCTGTATAGAAAATCCTGAGGATCTTTGGAGAGACCCTGAACTTCCTCAGTTGTCGTAGGTGATACAGGCGCTGCCTAGCCTTTTTGGTCTGGACCTAAATGTGGGCAGCCCATGTCAGGTCTCCTTGACAATCTATGTACTGAAGGTCCTTCAGGAAACTGGGTTTGAGTCTGTTATCCTCTCTCTGCTTTCCTGTAAACAGTCCAATCCAATAAAAATGCACAAAAATGCCAAAACTAAATAAATTTGCTGAGTATCAACTGAGACACAGTAACAAAATTGTAACCTGAAACTTAATCTAAAAAGATCACAGTGTCATTTGGCTGTCTGAGTCATACTCCAACCTAACAGTCACAAGAACAAGTAAGTTAATTTCATAGGGTCACAAGGTAAAAAGGTTCAATTTAAGGACTCCTCATATTTCAAGCATCTCTATAATTGTCTAGTTATATTATTTCTAGAGCATTTACATGTGAAAACAGCTTCACCTTATTATATGAAACTGAAGACAACCATAACAAAGTAATGCTTTGAAATCACAACTTAATTTTATTACATTTAATTTTTGACCGTGTGTGTGTTTTCTGTGTCTTGATTTAAGGCCATTTTTCATGCTGTCACGTCACACTGATTTCCCCCTAGTGGTCACAATATGTAATTACACAAAAACTGCCAAACGTTAACTGCAATAGAAAAATGCACAATTAATTAATTGATAGCAATAACATTTTAACAAATATATAATATATTAACATCACTATAAAAATGTATAAATAAGTAATAGTAATTAATAGTATAATATAAACAAAAATTGGCAATCCCTTCCATCCGGTAATTTAATGAGTACCAACAATCTTATTGCATCTTTAACCTGATCATTCATCATTCATTCAAATGGTTGCTGCAGATGGCCACCCCTCTCTGAGCCTGGTTCTGCCAGAGATTACTTCCTGCTAAAAGGGAGTTTTTCCTTTCCACTGTTGCCAAGTGGTAGAGTGTATTATTGTAAGGTCTTTACCTAACAAGATAAAGTTCCTCGTGGTTGTTGTGATTTGGTGCTACACGAATAAAACTTGAGTTGAGTTAAATTGATTGAGTCTTGGGTTTTTTTCCCCAGTCTCTTTGTAAATGTTCTGTTTCTTCCAGTAAATTTGCAAGTGTTTCTTGTCAATTAAATTTTTTTTTACATTTTCAATGTCGATGGAAACCCTAAATATGGCCTTTTTTTGTCTTCGTACATTTATACATGTAAATGCAAACTCCACACACTTTTTTATTTTTAACGTTATACAGCCTACAAACTGGATTTGGCATCAGAGCTCTTTATACTTCGGTTTTTCTGTCTGAGCTTTAATGAAATGGCCTTTGTATTGCAACGTACTGTACAACAGACCCCAGTGAAGCAGAAGCATCATGTAGTTCAGCTTTTCTCCTGTAGATGGAGAAAGAGGGCCACTCCACGGGCCCAGGGGGCAAGAGGGTTTGATGAACTTGCCTAAAGCTTAATCTGAAAGGGTGCGGAAGTTGAATGGGGGGGATATTGTTTTTATGAAAAGCAGGGCTTGTCACTACCCGATCCGTACCGGAAACCCGATCGGTACCCCGCATGCGCGAAAGGTTTCTACTTCCGGTCGTAGCGTTTTACGATAGTTATGGGTCAGAGTTTGGATTTGGAAACAAATTTTGCAAAGTGATCAAACTGTTCTACAAGCAAATTTATAGTTATGTTTCGCTCAATCCAGGCATAACATCTAGGATAGACATATTCTGTGGAATTCGACAGGGTTGCCCAATTTCTCCAAAATTATTTATTCTTTGCACTCAATTAATGGCTTACCTCATTGTGAACCATTCAGACATCGAAGGAATAAACATTTTTGATATTGAACTGAAAATAAGTCAGTTTGCAGACGACACAGTAATATTTTTAAAGGATAAATCAATACTCGAGAAAGCATTGAATGTCATTTCAATTTTTTCTAAAGCTTCAGGCTTGTGTCTGAACCTAAAGAAGTGTGAACTTTTGCCACTTTATGATTGTTTGGAAAATAGCATGAGGACGATTCCAGTGAAAAATGAGGTTAAGTATCTAGGCATCTATTTAGACAAAGACATCAACACTAGAGAATCAAAAAACCTAAAAGACAAAATTGATGGCATGTCCAAAACACTAAATCATTGGTTGACGAGAGATATTACAATTTTTGGACGCAATCTATTATCCAAATCAGAGGGCGTCTCAAAGATGGTTTATCCAGCATACTCACTATACATTACCCCGAAAAGTATTAAAAAGATTAACTCTATAATCTATCAATTCATTTGGCGCAATAAAACACATTACATTAAAAAATCACAACTTGTCAAAGATTACGCTAAAGGTGGTATAAAGTCAATGGATTTTCAATCAATGGTTGGAGTTTTTAAAATAAACTGGATAAAAGCCTTCCTCTTGAAACCTGACTCCATATGGTTCCATATCCCAAAAAATATTTTCAAAAAGGTGGGAGGGTTGGATTTTCTCCTGAAATGTGATTTTGATATATTGAAGTTGCCTGTGAAACTGTCAGAATATCATAAGCAGGTCTTGTCTTATTGGAAGATGGTGTTTGCCCATAACTTTTCACCACATTGCTCCACCTTGTGGAATAACAGAACAATTACAATTAATAAGAAGTCATTGTTTATTAAAGAGTGGTTTGAAAAAAACATAATCTTTATAACAGACTTACTTGATGAAAGGGGTCAGTTTCTCTCAGTGGGTGTTTTTAATGCTAAGTTTAACATTCAGTGTTCCCTTAGAGAATATGACAAGGTTTGTAAGGCAATCCCCTTACCTCTGTTGAGTTTGATTCAAGGTTATTTGTATTACTCTAAGGCACAAATTAGTCTACCTTCTTTACATCTAAACCAGATTCCTTTGACGGATAAAAACTGTAATAATAAAACCATGAACAAGATATTTAAGAACAAATTATTTCACGACTTTAACAGTAACACAAAACTAAAAGGGAGTAATATTAAAATAACGAACAAATATATGCACTTTTTAAAATGGCCTATCCCCCCCAAAGTCAAAGAAATGCAATTTAAAATAATTAATGGATATTACCCAGCAGCTGAAATGCTTAAAAAAAGGTTTGGGTTTGAGGTAGAGCCATGTGGATTTTGTTCACAAAATGTGGAAAGTATTGATCATTTGTTTTTTTCCTGCTCAGTAACAACTGACTTCTGGCAAGATTTAGTAGACTGGTTGAGTATAAGAATAGATGGGATGACCCCACTGACTCTAACACAAGTTTTATATAATAATGGTGATCCATCTAAGGAACTGTCCATGCTACACAAGGTGGTGATAATTATGGGCAAATACCACATACACAAATGCAAATGGCAAAGTAAAAGACCTTCCATAACTGTATTGAAAATTGAATTAAAATCTTTTTTGTCATCTTTAGAATTACTGAGGGATTCATGTAAAGAGGCTGCTTTGATATTCGACAATGGGACTCAATCTCTATCCTTTTAATGATTGTGTTTTTGGTATACTAAGTAAGCCACATATATGTTAAAGTGTTCGCAGAAAGGAAACTGTTATATGTCATAAAAATGGCCTTCATATATTTATGTATATGTATATATGTGTTTTTGTTTTTTTGGTTTTTTTTGTTTGTTTGTTTTGTTTTTTGTTTTTTTTTTTCGTTTGGTTTCTTATTCAACCTTTTCAAGATGTTGTTGCACTAATGTTGTCTCCCAACGAGAGATTGTAATATGTGCATAAATTTAATTAAAGTATGGAAAAAAAAAAAAAAGTTATGGGTCAGAGTAAGAGTTAAGATGTTAAGAATAACAAGTATATCTTAGAATGTTTGCAATAATGAAGCGTTTCAGTACAATGTAGACAAAAACGAAAAATAAAAAGAAAGTTACGGATCAGGACTCTCCGATCCTTACTGCGCATGTGTAAAGTCTGACCGTACAAATCGGGTCTACCCGATCCGTACCGCGCATGTGCAGATGTTTTCTTCTTCTTCTGTTCGTTTAATGGCAGTTTACTCCCCAGTGTACGAGGATACCGCCACCTGCTGACCGAGCGAATAAACCCTATTATAAACTGAATTACCGTCATTACAAACGTGTGTTAAATCTGATTTAGCGATAGTCGAGTGTGTTTATGCTTGTCTGTGAGGAGAGGATTGTTGGAATAGTGATGATGATGTGCGCTATCACTGTCAATTGTCAGTAAACACTTAATCTGGCTGATGAATCTACACGTGAGATATTACAAAGTCTGCATTATTAACTCTGTAATTAGGCGCCATTCTTCTTATTTTACGGCGCTGTTGCTCAATCGGGGGACGCACATTGTTACCGTACTTTTTACTTTAGTGTTCTAACGCTACTGTTTTTTTAAGCAAGCTCTCGTCGCGTTTGGTGATTTTATTTTGAAAATCGCTAAAGGAAGTGGAGATTGACAACAACCGGAAGAGTTGGTAAATAAACCGTGTTCAGATCCCGAAGAAACTCAAAGAGCATGCTGAACATCTGTAGTAGGACAGGGCGGTAATAAGACATGGAGGACAAACAGCGGGAGCAGCTCGGAGGAAACCCGGACTGGATGTCGCGTTTGCCGGAGGAGCTGCTGGACGTCCCGCTGTGGAACCTGGCATTACCTGGTAAAACAGGAGCAACCAGTTCAGCCAGTTCAAGACAGAAAAGAATAGAAAACACTCTCATACAGATCACGTGTTTATTTTAAAAATATAATTATCCTTAATTTCAGGTTAAACTGTAATAAAAAAAATTGTCTCAGATGCTTGTTGACAGGCTCTTCTCGCACCACAGGCAGCCATGACAGCATGTCCTTCAGCCTGGATGTCTCCTCTCCTGTGGTGAGATCGGAGTCCTGCTTCCTCAGACTGACTGACAGGCTGTTCCCCTGCTGTACTCGACCCTGTGTTTACCGCTGGGCCACCACGCAGGTATTTTACGGTCCCCCTAAAGGTGAAAGAGAACCAGGAACCTGCACCACCTCAGGTGAAGCTCCCTACCTCGTAAAAGGTTTGGGGAATTCATCTGAGGTTTTGATAATTTGATAATTACTGAACTACCGTAGTTTGGAAGGAGGAAGGCAAGGCAAGGCAAGTTTATTTGTATAGCACAATTCAACAACAAGGTGGTTCAAAGTGCTTTACAGAGACATTAGAAACAAAAACAAATAAAAAGCACGATTTAAAATTGATTAAAACAAGCAAACAAACAAACAAACTAAATAACAAGCAAACAAAACAGTATGTAAAAAAAAAAAATCTAAACGGATAAAATCAGAACAGTAGATAAAATCAGTAGTTAAAATGTAAGTTTTGAAGTTTAAGCTTAAAAGTGTGGATTTGGTGCTTTATTCAAATGCAGCTGAGAACAGGTGAGTCTTCAACCTGGATTTAAATAAACTGAGTGTTTCAGCTGATCTGAGGCTTTCTGGGAGTTTGTTCCAGATATAAGGAGCATAAAAGCTGAATGCAGCTTCTCCGTGTCTGGTTCTGACTCTGGGAACTGATAAAAGACCGGATCCAGATGACCTGAGGGATCTGGAAGGTTCATACTGGGTCAGGAGGTCACTGATGTATTTTGGTCCTAAACCATTCAGAGCTTTATAGGCCAGCATCAGAACTTTAAAGTCTATCCTCTGACGGACAGGCAGCCAGTGTAAAGACCTCAGACCTGGACTGATGTGGTCCACTTTTTTGGTCTTAGTGAGGACTCGAGCAGCCGAGTTCTGAATGAGCTGTAGTTGTCTGACTGATTTTTTTAGGTAGACCTGTAAAGATGCTGTTACAGTAATCAAGCCTACTAAAGATGAATGCATGGACTAGTTTTTCCAGGTCCTGTTGAGACATCAGAGCTTTTATCCTTGAAATATTCTTGAGGTGATAGTAAGCTGACTTTGTTATTGTCTTAATGTGTTTTTCTAAGTTTAGGTCTGCATCCATCACTACACCCAAATTTCTCGCCTGGTTTGTGGTTTTTAGGTGTATAGATTGAAGTTCTCTGGTGACCTGTAATCGTTTTTCTTTGGCGCCAAAGACTATTACCTCAGTTTTGTTTTTGTTTAGCTGGAGAAAATTGTGGCACAACCAGTCATTGATTTCCTCAATGCATTTACCAAGAGCCTGTACAGGGCCTTGGTCTCCTGGTGACATTGTGATATATATTTGTGTGTCATCTGCATAGCTGTGGTAGTTTATTTTGTTGTTCTTTATAATCTGTGCCAGTGGGAGCATGTAAATGTTAAACAGAGGGGGTCCCAAGATGGAACCTTGGGGAACTCCACATGTGATACTTGTCTGCTCAGATGTGAAGTTACCTATTGATACAAAGTATTTCCTGTTTTCTACGTATGTTTTGAACCAGTTTAGTACAGTTCCTGAAAGACCTGCCCAGTTCTCCAGTCGTTTGAGTAATATGTTGTGGTCAACTGTATCAAATGCTGCACTGAGATCCAGTAAAACTAAGACTGACATTGTTCCACTGTCTGTGTTCAGACATATGTCATTGAACACTTTGGTCAGAGCGATTTCAGTGCTGTGGTTCTGTCTAAAACCTGACTGGAAGGCATCATAGCAGTTATTCTGTTTTAAGAAGTAATTGAGCTGTTGAGAAACTGCTTTTTCAATGATCTTACTTAGAAATGGGAGATTTGAGATCGGCCTGTAGTTGTTCATTTGTGTCTTGTCAAGATTGTCCTTTTTCAGTATAGGTTTGATTACAGCAGTTTTTAGTGGTTCTGGAAACACACCTGATATTAAAGAAAAGTTGACGATCTGTAACAGGTCTGACTCCAAAGTCTTTGAGACCTTTTTGAAAAAACTTGTTGGCAGGACATCTAAACAGCAAGAGGAGGAGTTCAGTTGACCTATGATGTCCTCCAGGTCTTTGCTGTTAATCGGGTGAAACTGTTTGATGGTGTTTAAACAGTTTTTCGGTGGACACAGTACATATCCTGGATCTGCTGTTGATGTACCAATTGCTTGTCTAATCTTTTGGATTTTTTCTGTGAAGAATTTGGCAAAGTCATTGCAGGCCATGGTCGAATGAAGTTCAGCTGCCACTGGCACAGGAGGGTTTGTTAGCCTGTCAACTGTGGAAAATAAGACCCAAGCATTATGACTGTTTTTAGTGATGATGTCAGAGAAGTAGGACCTCCTTGCACTCCTCAGTTGTAAATTATAATTGTGAAGTTTCTCTTTATAGATGTCATAGTGAACCTGGAGGTTTGTTTTTCTCCATCTGCGCTCAGCTTTCCTACACTCTCTTTTTTCATTTTTCACTAGTGTGGAGTTTCTCCATGGAGACTTTTTCCTTCCAGAGATAACCTTCACCTTAATGGGAGCAATTGTATCCATTACATTTAACGTTTTTATGTTTGATCATGACTTACTGTATACAGTACTGTGTAACGAGCCGCCCCTCATTTCTTCATATTTTGCTTCTAATCAGACTATCTTCATGTTTTTTTTTGTTAAAGTGGTCTTGAGCGGTTCTCCAGGCTTTCCGAAGGTCCTTGAATGTTTTTCTTTGGACATCTGGATGCTTATTTGATCATTTCCCCCCAGTACTTAAACCATTTTCAGAGGAATGGTTTTTTTGTTTGTTGAGGCACTTAACACTAAGGTATGACTCATTCCAGCATCCAAAAAAGGCTCCTAACGCAAAGACGGAACAAGTGTTGTCTACACATGCAAATATCTAACCAACTTTAAACTGTATCTTTAAGCGTTTTGTTACTAGAAGCCTGTCACAAAAATGGGTTGAATGTTAGAAAAATAACAAAGATAAGGGTTTAACAGACATAAAATGTTCTTTTTAGCACTACCAGCTGAAAACTTGGCAGATCTCAGCAGTGTGTCATTAAAAAGTTTGAGGAAGCTGCACAAGTGCAGAAAAAAGAAGAGGCGGATCTATAAAACTATTTTAAAAAAGTGACTAGCAAGTAACCTGAAACAGGAAGAAAAAGTTGAGATATGTCATACTACGCAAGAATTAGACTGAAAATCAGAGACAACAGGTGTGATGGAGTGATGAATGCAAATGTGAAATTGTACAGAGGAGATCAGGAGAGAGATACAGCCATCTGTACAACATGGTGGAGTCTCTGTCATTGTTTGGTTCTGGTGTTTCAATATTCATTCTCTTTCTTGGCTACAGCTATCGGTCCTTTCTGATCAGTGTGATCTTGGTGTTCGTTTCTTGGACCTGCGGATCGCCAGAAAGCCAGCAGGGAGCAGCAAATTGTTTTTCGCTCACGGCATATACACGCTAATAACCGTCAAGGTCAGTAAACTACACCAAAACGGCATTGATACTCAGAGTGAAAGCTAATTTACAGCAAATTTTAACGTCTGTCTGCATGCAGGAGGCTCTGGATGAACTGGCCGGCTGGCTGGACGCTCACCCCAAAGAGATTGTAATCATTGCCTGTTCACACTTCGAATCTCTAAGTGACGAAGACCACGCCCATCTGATGGAGTTCATCCTTCTGCTGTTCAGAGGGAAGCTGTGCCCACCACAGGTAGATAGACATTATTAGGATAATGATTGATTTCTAAAGTTTAATAATGCCAAATATTCACTGCTTTCAGCCTCTCAGATAAGGATTTACCATTTTAACTTCAGCAGATATAAATACATGGAACTGATCTCAACCACAGGCTCATTGGGAACCCCCGACTAAAACGAATGCATTTACGACTGTAGTCCTGCAATAAATCCTTTAATCATTTAGGTCATGGTGTTCAGTTTCTGTTGAAACTCTTTTCGACTCAGGTGTTTCAAATATCAGAGGTATTGCTCTAGTCCAGAAACCTGCTAATATACCACACCACAAACGTCACGCTCCGAAAATTAAAACGTGTTGCTGTAATCATGTTATTAGCCTGCATTGGTTTTGGCACAGTGTGCCTAATAAACTGACAGTTTGATTCATGTGTATGCATGCAGGAAACTCCCACTCTGCGGTCATGTTGGTCAAAAGGTCAGCAGGTCATTGTTTCCTATGACGACCAGGAGCTGCAGCACCCTGGGCTGTGGAATCGGATACCTTATTGGTAAAATACATAGACTGTATGTAGAAGGGTTAGATAGACTTCGTAGCTTAAGTGTCTTCGATTCCGTGATTTCGGTTCTGATTACTTTCTCTGGCAATATTAGCTGTTCTTTTTTTGTTTGTTTGTTTGTTTTGTTTTTGAGCACCTTGGTGTCTCAAAAGTATTAATAATAGATGTTGGTACAGTGACTTTAAACCACACTGAGAACAGCAACAGCCAAAGGTTCAAATATGACATAATTGGAGTGTCATATTTTAATGTGTGTTCACTGTCAGACATAATACGTGCTTGTTGGTTTATTTATAAATGGTGTGACATGGTGTGAAATACAATATTAAATATGTAAACACTGGTTGCATGTAATATATACACGTATGTAAAGATAGTTTGTTTCCTCCTATTTTCAAACCTTAGACCTTATGTGGTTTTCTTGGTCTTCTTCTCTCCCCCCTTCTTTTTGGGTCTTTGACTGGTGACCAAGACTGGTGGCCATTAGGGGAAAAAAACAGATTTAAAGCAGTGCCTGATTACTTTTACTTTTCAAGGCTACTGTCTGCACAGTTGGTCATGTCACTAACACTGAAATGATTGAACCTGTCCTGTGTGTTCAGGTATGCTAACAGCCCAGATCCTAAGAAAGTGATCACCTATCTGGAAGGCCAGCAACGGCAGGGAAGACCAGGTATGAGGTTGTTGGAACAAGTAGTGCAGTGAGGGAAAGTAGTAGCATTACAGACCTGTATTTAAAATGTTAGAGCAAAAGTACTGGATACAGAATATACTGTAAAGGTAGTTTACTGGATTTAATAACCTGCCAAAGGTACAAATGTTAGTTTGTACATATATATGCATCCCACACAGCCTGTGATGGCTTTCAGTACCACTGTTTCCTCTGATGCTGCTTCTTCTGCTGTAATTTTTTTTAATCATCAGGAAGCCAGTGGATAAAATTGGAGAGAAACTCCACGGCAACACAGCCACGCCACATACAACTATACTTGCTGCTAACAATGTTGGACACTTTTGCGGGTTTATGTAGTAGGATTGACAGATTCAATGCAGAAGTATAATTTATGCTTAAGCTCAAAATTCAAAGCGTATTCAGACTACGCAGGTTTTCAATAAAAATCAAACATGGATTCGGATTTGCTGCCCCCATGTGGCGAACGTTTTTATTGAAAGTTGAAAAGGTTTATTCAAAAATTTAAATGAAATGTTTTTATTAAAACAGAATAATTCCTTTAAATACCAAATTTCTAATATTCATATACTGTTGATTGAGCCACCAAAATATATAATATAATTATTATTAACCTTTTTTTTTTTTTTTTTAAACTCTTGAGATTAAAAATCTTTTACAAGAACGTCCTGGACAAGATGGACAGAAGTATTCTCATAAGTTTAATAATATAATAATGTCAGTGATGTAGTAAAAATACTCTGAAGTGTACTGCTTCTGCAGCTAGCTGGGATTTATTTTACCTCAGGTTTTATTTGCTGTTCGTTTCTTTAAGCACCGGCCTTACAGACGGTTTTGTTTTCCAGATGGTTTTTACGTCACTGGTCTGAACCTGACAGAGACCATGTTTTACGTCTTCCTGCACCCTTTCCAGAGCATGAGGATGTTGACGTTGAACTCTCTCTCACTGCTTCTCCAGTGGGCGGGTGAGCAGCAGCCAGGACCCGAGGGAGTCAACATTATGTGCTGTGACTTCGTCGGTATGAGCGAGTTCTGCTCGCTTGTCGTCGAGCTGAACTACAAACTGGTGGGCAGAGGCTGCAGGAAGCTGCCAGCATCCTCCAAAATAAGTGCCAGTTAATAATTTTGTGAGCCTGCCATCCTGTTTATACAGTTGTGTGCTTGATGTTTTTGTTTTTTAAGCATCACATTACCGTCTACATGTTTATTCAGGTTAATTTCAACATGCTTTACCTAAAACTATAAGGAGGTACACAAGTTACATGTTCTTTACACATTCACTGTGCAAGTGTAGTTAAAGTTTTATATTTTGCACTACTGGACACTTTTCCACAAATATTTGCACAAATATGACAATCTATATATTGTATATGCATTTTCTTTTTTATTTTGACTTATTTTTAATTTCTAATTCATTTTTCTTTTTCAATGATTTTTCTTACCTCATAACTCGTCTCTGTGCTGTGAACTTATCTTTGCATTTCACAATGCCACATGTTACAAATTTTAGTGTTTACTATCAACATCACGAATGCTAGCAGCCTTTTAATTAGCGTACAGCTATACAATAGTTAGCTTGGAGAACAACGTGCTGAATACTAGGTCTCTTGCACTATATCTTGTATGATGTTACATTTCTTTTTTGTTTTACTGTAAATTAATCAAATGCTGGTATTTCTAAATAAATATTTTCATATTTATTTTTCACATTGTATTTTATAAACAGCTGTGTGGGTGCTGTTTGGTGATTAGCATTGTCACCCCACACCAAGCAACTCTTGAGTTTGAAACTTTGCCTGCGTGGCTTTCTTCTACAGTCCAAAGAAACGCATGGGTTATGTCACCTGGTTATTCTACATTTACCGTCACACTGCCTGAATAATAAAAATCTGTGATTTTTGTACCTGGATTTGTTTGTAATTAAGATATTTAGAATCCTCAGACGATGCGCACAAACAAAATGATGAAGGCCTGGCTAAAAATGACTACTACTAATAATATAATAATAATAATTTTCAGTTTTCCAAAACGCCACAAGCTACAAAATGTTCAGGATTAAATAAAATAAATAAATTACATGTGAAAACAACAACAACAAAACAACAACAAACAAGAACTTATAGTTGTTTACTTTTTTCATACCAAGCTTGATGTCCAAACTTTGACTTAATTAGCAAAAAAGAAGCAACATCTGTCAGATATTCAAATATTAAAAGTATAGAAAACAAAACTTATTTTTTTAGACAAAAGGTGCATTTTTTAAAATCTCATTTTTAAAAACCACAGCCTCTTCTTTTTAACATCTATTAAATATTTTGCTTTTTTTTTTTTTTTTTTTTGCTGCATTACTGAGACCTATGGCTATTTCACCAGGAAAAATTAGCCTTTTTTGGATAGATTATATTTCTAACAGTGACACAGAAGAGTCTATTGATAAGAACCCAAACCCAGGGTAAAGTGGTTCAGTGAAGGCACCACAGAAAAAGGTGTACAGGTGAATCTGTGAATCAGGCAAGACTGCGTAGAAAGCCAGAGTGCCTTCAGTCCAGTCTAAATATACTCCCACTCTTTCAGAGGCAGAGGACAGAGGAGCAAGGAGAACTGTTTTTATATTATTGTGCCAGGCGTAGATGTTTTTATCATTGAACTCTAAATTCCATGATTTCTCATTCCATCCAAGCCTGCTGCCATCTAGAGCTCCCCTCCTTCTGACGCTTTTGTAAGTTGCTCCAATATCAACACCTCCTTTCCACTCCACCTCCCAGTAACAGCGGCCTGTCAGACCCGTTGTACAGAGCAGCTGGTAGCACCAGTCGAATCTGTCCGGGTGTTCAGGATATGGCTGCTTCTCTGGTGACAGTCTTACTTTTCTGTTATTCTCAAACAGGACAACATTTTTGTGGGCTGTGTTTGGGTCCAGTGTTAGTTCACATGCATCTAAGGAATACACAGAGAGGAAAGGGTGAAATACAGCAGTAAGTCTGAAGGTTTTAAATCAAACCAGAAATATAGTGTTACATCTTATATACTTACACTTCCTCAGACCAGATTTCAGCCTCTGAAGACCACTGTGGTCCTCGCTGGAAGGGGAAAATCAAAGTCAGACCAGACTGGAGTCCTTTAGCATTTCTACAGTTCCTGTACTCCAATGTACATCATACCTGAGGGAGTCCAGTCTCCAGTTTGGATCCTTCAGTCCCACAGATCGTAGCTTTACTCCCAACTCATCTGGATGGTTATAACTGAGGTCAAGTTCTTTCAGATAGGAGGGGTTGGACCTCAGAGCTGACGCCAAAGACGTACAGCCATCTGCCGTGATCAAACAGCCTGACAATCTGCAAGAGTGCAAAACTGAAGTGATCCATCCACCTAAAACTAATATATAATTTGCATGATAATTGGTGCAGATGGTCATATGCAAGTGAGACAGTGTAAAGTACCTCTCAAGTGTCTTTCAAAGCAAAAAAGTAATTCCTCAGGTACAGCAGCTAGTTTTAAAAATGGTCTTGTTCAAGATTTGCAAAAGAAACAGAAATGTGCTCATAAGAATCTGCACTCAGTCTGTCCACCACAACTATGAATTCATTAGTCTGACTTCAGACAAAAAAAAAGCCCTCTCTTGCTTTGTACACTATGCTATCTGAGAAGTTAAATGAAAATGTTTGCACTTTCATAACTGTGGCTGTTTGTGCATACTGTTTAGTGAAGATGTTTTATTTATTTATTTATTTTTTGCTTTTTTTTTCTGTTGTGTAGGTTTAGGTTTTTATTAATTATTTAGTTTTATTGACTCTGCAGCAGTTTTAAATGTAGCTCTTAAGGGTTATTTTCATTGTAGTTTATAACCTTTGTCTTATGGAGATGGAGTGTGTGTGCAAACACAACATTAGTTCAGTTTTATTTACATTATGCCAATTCACAATAACAGTCACCACAAGTTGTTTTTTTTATATTGCAAGGTAAAGACCTTACAATATTAGGATGAAGCCCCAGCCACCAGTTGATCCCCTATGAACAAGCACTTGGCAACAGTGGAAAGAAAAAAATCCTTTTAACTTGAAGAAACTGCTAGCCAGGGTTTAGGAAGGGGCAACCATCCTGACAGCAAATCGTCTACTAGGAAAAAAATGGGTCCCCTTGTCACAGTTGGCTGCCTGTCCAGTCTTTTCACAATGACCCTTACGGTGCAACACATATTCCTCAGATGCATACCCAAACGTTTGTAGTCTACAGTGTGGGCTCCTCAGTCCAGCAGAAAGCAGTTTTACTCCTGAATCTCGTAGGTCATTGTTACTCAAATCCAGGTGTCTCAGACTGCAAGAGTCAGAGCTGAGGACCAGTGAGATATATTGACCACATTTCTCTGTGAGATTTGTGTGATTCAACCTGAAAAATTAAGAATGTTTCTCCATGTAATTTCTGTGATCCATTTACCTTTGACTTTCATTATCATAATGAACAAAATATGTGTGTGTATATATATATATATATATATATATAAAGCTTAAACATATTTAAACTATGGTACAAACCAAGCCAAATTAAAGGATATTAGAAGTCTCAAGCATTGGCATATTTATAAACACCAAAGATTAAGTCAGAAACTCTGTAATTAAAATTAATTAAGTGATGTTAAAACAATAAACAGCACTAAAATAAAATTAAAATGTTTGGCTAAGTTAGTGTAAAAATGTGACCTCACCTCAGAGTTTCCAGTCTACAGTGTGGACTTGTCAGCCCAGTAGACAAAAGCTTGATGCCCGAATCCCACAGGTGGTTCTTACTTAAGTCCAGCTCTCTTAGACTGGTAGACTTTGACATCAGAACGTCACAAGTTCTTTCTGATAACCTGCAGCCACTCAGGCTAAAGGATTAGATTCAGTAAATGTGCGATTTGGATTTTATATATATATATATATATATATATATATATATATATATATATATATATATATATATATATATATATTATTAGGGGTGCAACGATATTCGTATCGATATTGAACCGTTCGATACAGTGCTTTCGGTTCGGTACGCATATGTATCGAACAATACAACATTTGTAATTTATTTTATCAATTTTCCTTCTGACGATGCTGTCTGTGTTGAGCGCTCAGTGAATCTGTGTTCGACTACTCCGCCTAGGCTGCACTGTCGAGCGCAGATCCACTGAGCGCTCAACACAGACAGCATAGTCAGAAGGAAGAGAGCAGGGCAAGCTAGCGAGACAGAAGTTAAGCTCTACTTGCAACAGGCAAATTGAACCTCATTCAGATCTGGCGTTTGGAATTATTTTGGTTTTCATGTGACGTATGACCCTGAAGGTAAGCGAGTCATGGACTAAAGTAAAACAGTATGTTGGATGTGCCATGCAATGCTCAATTACATTGGTGTGAACTAGTGTGTTAGCGCAGTTAGCTCGTTAACGTGTTTGCCGTCTAGCCCCATGCACGGAGCGATCGGCGGTAGCTCGTTAACGGAGATTTGCCGTGTTGTGGCGTTAAGGTCATTTCAACGAGATTAACCTGAAAGCACTAGTGGGAACACAACGAATATGACTGCACATTTACGCCGACATCATCCTAGTGCAAAGACAAAAACAACGAGCATGCTACTAACTTTAGCCGAGTCATTTAGACAGCTGTTAGCACATGATTCTCCTTATGCTGCTGAGAATATAGCCCAGAAGAAGCGGATAGTATAGCTTTTATTTTGGAAAGAGCCATTTCTCTGTAATAAACTCTCTTTTCCAAAGATGAGCGATTCCTCAATCAGATACAGGGCTTGCAATATCGCTAGCCCGACGTCCTGGAGCTAGCGATTTTTTTCAGTCGGGCTACCAAAATCTCTCTCTTCCCTGCCCGTCGGGCTATTGTAGGAAAAATATATGTCAATGCTTTTGCATTCTTTCAGAAATGTAGCTGGGTAATTATGTCATTGGCATCGGTGAGCCACTGTCAATATGTGACATATTGAAGTCGCGTTTGAATTTGCGCTTGTTTTTTTGCTTTCACTTTGCAATCGTGCGAACTGTGTATAGAGAGCGACAGCACTGATCTGTGAGTGATGATAATTTGTGCACCAATTCCTCTGACATCGTCTTATTAATTGTTAGCTTACTATGCAAACATGACAAGTGAAATCTCCCGCAGCTTAAACATGTGAGAGGTTGATCGCGCAGAGAATCGCTGAGCTTATGTGAGTGAGCGTGTAAAAGCATTTCAGTTCTGCTGAGCCAAATAAGACAGGTCAGGGTGAAGAAGTGACAGCCAAAGAAAAGCTTACCACAAAACGGAGAAGTTATGACAAATCAGACTATAAGGCAAAAAGAAAGTGCAGCTTTATGGTTTCATGGACAAAAGAATTTCTGTGGCTGCAATATGATGAGCTAAATAACCGGGGCTGCACATAAGTGGTCCACAGGTGCGCATTCGCTGTCAAAATAAAAAACACGCACAAGGGTTAGGGTTAAATTTAAAAACTGTACTTTTGAGTTAAAATATATATTTATAATTTTAATAAATGACAAATTAAAAAGGCATGAACATTTTTTTGTATCGAAAAAATATCGAACCGTGACACCAAAGTATCGAACCGAACCGTGAATTTTGTGTATCGTTGCACCCCTAATATATATATATATATATATATATATATATATATATATATATATATATATATATGGAACATTTAAATATGTAGGATTAAGGTATAAACCATTCTACTACCATTTAGGTATAAAGCATGGCAGAAGAGATTAGAAAACTTTAAAATGTCAGTAACTGTTATAAGCAGTAGAACAGAGTGTACCATGACATAAAAATAACTTTCTATATCCATCGCACTGATATAGCTTTTTCATTTAGGTGCACCTACAAAAAAAGATTGACACAAATTTTGCTCAAATTAAAAGTAACAAATAACCAAAACCGACATTATGTATAGAAAGTATTAGAGTTTACAAGTTGAGATCTGACCTGAGAGTTTTCAGGATGCAGTACGGACTATGCAGTCCTGCAGACAAAAATGTCACTCCGGAATCCTGCAGATCATTGTTACTGAGGTCCAGATCTCTCAGACTTGAATACTGGGAGCTAAGAATTGTTGAGATGTCATTGCAGCATTTCTCTGTGAGGTTGGTTTGAGTTAACCTAACAAATGAGATACAGGTCTTTAACGTGTATACTTTAGAGCATTGTAGACTATGTTTTTAAAAAGGTCAATTTTATAGAAACTTGCAGTATCCATAATCAAATACAAACAAAAAGTTCTCTGTACCAGGTTAGCTGTTTTATTTATGAATAAGCATCTTATAAATAAGAAACATTTTACCAAAGGACAAAGCATTTGCAATTACATCTAATGTCACAGTTGCAGAATCAAGGTAGCCAAATATGTCTTAACCTGACCTCACCTTAGAGTTTGGAGTTGACAGTGTGGACTTCCAAGTCCCTCACAGAGCAGTTTTACTCCTGAGCTCTGCAGGTCATTGTCACTCAAGTCCAGCACTCTCAGACTAGACACCTTTGTGCATAAAGCTGATGATAACCCTTGACAGCATTGCTCTGTGAGACCAGTTCGACTCAATCTGATAAAATAAAAAAATACATCTTAAAATGTTTTTAGACCAAACATTTATGGGATGTGATACAGTGGCGTAGGAAACGTGTTTTGTGTAGGCCAAGAGAGTTTGATGGAAGTTGCCATCACACTGTCTCTATCATCACATCTCTTGAATAAAAAAAAAAGCCAATGGGATTTTTAAAAAGAGATTACTTTTAAAAGAGATTATTTTTAAAAAGAAATTACTTTTGGATGATTCTGCAAAATAAGTTCTGCAGGACATGTTTTGGAAATTTACATCTGTTTTTAAAGATAAATTTGATTATGTTGATTGTAATGTTGAACAAAATATGCAATTTTTAATGATCTCTGAAACATAAATTCCAAGTAATAAAATACAAATTTCAGGCTACAAATGAATAATATCAAGTTGTGTGACTTGAACATCATCGATACGCTTCTGTAAATGAAGTAATGATGCTAATTATCCCCCAAAACTGGAAATGTCTGAATTAGGTACTTGCTAGCAAACACCTTCTCAGGGACACTTGAAATCTTTATAATTCTGTTATAGAACACAAGTCTGAAGGTTAGCCACAGATTTTATTATAAGCATGTAACCAAAAACTAATTTTAAAAAACCTAATGACTTTAAGATCCAAATGTAAAACTTTAACATAAGTCATAATCCAACCGGAGAGTTTCCAGTCTGCAGTGCTGATTTCCCTGTTCAGAGAAGAGCATCACTCCTGAATCCTTCAGGCTGTTGTTGCTCAGGTCCAGCTCTCTCAGATTAGAGGAGGTGAGAATGAAAAACAGCGTATCATGACTTTTCTCTGACAGATTACAACCAATCAGCCTGTAGAAGAATTTAAATCAGTGCACAAATTAAAAACAAAACACAACATACAGAATTATTTTAAATATCACACCACAGATTATTAATTGCTATGTAAAATAGGATATCCCGACCTGAGTGTTTCCAGTCTACAGTTTGGACCTTTTAGCCCAGCAGAGAGTTGTTTCAGTCCAGAGTTCTGCAGATTGTTGTAACTCAAGTCCAATTCTCTCAAATGAGAAGTCTGTAGAACTAATGACAGCTCTTGACAGCATTTCTCCGTGAGATTGTTTTGGTTCAACCTGGTAATAAGATGAATATAAACATGTTTTGTTTAGACATTTACCATTTCTGTTCAATTTTTAGCAGTTTCAGCAGAAACGACTGTGAAAATTTGCCCAAAATGTATTGATCAAACCTTAGCTTTTCTAGGCTACACTGTGGATTTTTCAGTCCAGAAGACACCAACTTCAGTCCTGAGTCCTGCAGGTTGTTGTTTGTCAAATCAACATCTCTTAGAGTGGAAGACTGAGCGCTAAAAACTGAGGCCAAACCTTCACAGCATCTCTCTGTCAGATTACAGCCACTCAACCTACGTTTATTATTCATACAAAAGGGAGCAATGTTAATCACAACAAAAAAATCTACTGATATCTGCCAAAATGTATTATTATATGTTGGCCAGATACGTAGTTATTAAATGCATGTTCATGTGGTCACCATCAAGAAACTACTGAAAGTAATTATGGTATTAAATTCAGGTTTTAAGTACCCAAGTAAACAGCTCTGTATTTTCAGTGTGTTATTTCAGATCCTGCGTAAATTATATAAAAAATTTCCTTCTCATATAGAGGATGCATCGTTCATAGCTTTTAAATCACAGCTAGAACATTTAGAAAATAATGCATGCAGATCTAGTGCATTAAATAGCCCAAAAACGTTCCTAAAAACTACAGCAAAATTTAAGATACAGAAACTCTGGAACAAAGACTCAAAATCTCATGGTAATTAAAATGAGCATTTCTCCAAAACAAAACAACCAGACTACTTAGAAAGAATCAGGAACATTGATCAATAATGGAATTTTGCTGAAGCTGTAATTGTATCAACTGCCAGTATGTCATTAAACTCATCAGAAATAGTGAAAATATAGTTATTAATGAAGTTGAATGATTTCATATTTTTGTTTTACTTTCTTTCTGTATTTACACATCCCATGATTTCCTTTTTTAAGCTTTTCTCTTTTAGCTTTCTCTTTGTTTAATCTATTTGTATTTTTTAAACATATACATGCATTGATTTCTAAGTAAATTATAATTTCCTGACTTACTTTATTTTCAGCAGATTAAGCTAAATGCAGTAGTTCTTTAGCAGTTGTTTCCCATTTTTCAGGAAACTTACAGAGATTTGTTGGAGGCTTTGACCACAGGCAGCAGCCTCAGAAGACCTTCATCAGAAGCAGAGTATTTCTTCAGGTCGAACATGTCCAGGTCTTCTTCTGATGACAGTAAGATGAAGACCAGAGCTGACCACTGAGCAGGAGACAGTTCATCTGGGGAAAGGGTTCCTGAATTCAGATACTGTTGGATCTCCTCAACCAGAGAATGGTCATTCAGCTCATTCAGACAGTGGAACAGGTTAATGCTTCTCTCTGGTGACAAACTCCTCCTGATCACACTCTTTATATACTCAATTGTTTCCTGCTTCCCAAGAGAGATATTTCCTTTCTGTGTCACCAACCCACCAAGAAGTGTGAGATTTGTTGGCAGGGAAAGACCCAGAAGGAAGCGGAGAAACAAGTCCAGGTGTCCATTGGGACTCTGTACAGCCATGTCCACAGCACTTTGGAAAAGGTATGATAGCTTAGATTTGTCCCTGAATAAATTTGACCACCAAGTTTCAGACTGAAACAGATTCACGCCAAAGTTTGTCAAAGTCAGAAAGACATAAAGAGCAGCTAGAAACTCCTGAACGCTCAGATGGACAAAGCAAAACACTTTCTCCTGGTGCAGCCCCCTCTCCTCTTTAAAGATCTGTGTGAACAATCCTGAGTACACCGAGGCCACTCTGAGATCAATGCCAGATTCTGTCAGGTCTGATTCATAGAAGATCAGGTGACCTTTCTGCAGCTGCTCATATGCTAGCTTTCCCAATGACAAAACCATTTCCCTGCTCCCTGGATTCCAGTGTGGATCCACCTCAGCTCCAATGCAATACTTGATGCTCCACAGTTTTGCTTGAACCACCAGGAAGTAGATGTACATCTCAGTCAAGGTCTTAGGCAGCTCTCCTCCTGCTCTGGTTTTCAGCACATCCTCCAAAACTGTAGCAGTGATCCAGCAGAATACAGGGATGTGGCACATGATGTACAGGCTTCGCGAAGTCTTTATGTGAGAGATGATCCTGCTGGCTTGCTCCTCTTCTCCAAATCTCTTTCTGAAGTACTCCTCCTTTTGTAGGTCAGTGAACCCTCTGACCTCTGTCACCATGTCAACATATCTAGGTGGAATCTGATTGGCTGCTGCAGGTCGTGTGGTTATCCATAGCCGAGCAGAAGGAAGCAGGTTCCCACAGATGAGGTTTGTCAGCAGAACATCCACTGAAGTGGGCTGTCGAGCATCAGTCAGGATCTTATTGTTTTGGAAGTCCAGAGGAAGTCGACACTCATCCAGGCCATCAAAGATCAACACAACCTGTAATTCCTCAAAGCTGCAGAGTCCCACTTCTTTGGCTTCAGTAAAGAAATGATGAAAAAGTTTCACCAAACTGAAATTTGTACCCTTCAGCAGGTTCAGCTCTCTGAAGGTGAATGGAAATGTGAACTGGATGTCCTGGTTAGCTTTGTCCTCAGCCCAGTCCAGCGTGAACTTCTGTGTCAAGACTGTTTTCCCAATGCCAGCCACTCCCTTTGTCAGCACTGTTCTACATGCCTGATCTTTACCTGATGAGGGTTTAAAGATGTCCTCACATGTGATCGTTCTTTCTGGTCTGGCCGGTTTCCTCACAGCAGTTTCAATCTGTCTGACCTCGTGTTCATTGCTGACCTCTCCAGTCCCTTCTTCTGTTATGTAGAGCTCTGTGTAGATGTCATTCAAAAAAGTTGGGTTTCGCGTTTTAGCTGTCCCCTCAAACAAGCACTGGAATTTCCTTTTTAAACTAAATTTAAGTTTACGCTGACATACTGCAGGGGATTCTGCATAAACACACAAAAACAACAAATAAAATTATCCCTCACAAGTAAAGTTAGAAATAATGTTAAAGTTTAGGTTGCTGACAATTTTGAAAACTAAAACCACAGATACTTTTACAAAAGGTTGTTGTAGCTTCTATGTGTGAAATATGAAGCCAATGCTGAACCTGTATTCTTTCCAACAAAGAACAAACTTGCAATTAATCAATGAAAAACATGCAAAGACCTAAACTCTGCAACTTTTGCACTTTTTACTGTCTTCAGCTTTGAAACCTGTGTGACTGAGATCTTAGCCATGTACAAAAAAAAATCCAAAAATAAGATCTGGTTTTGTCAAATCTATATTTTCAAAATAGTGTAAGTTTAAAAAAATATACAAACAAATAAAAATTACAGGATTATGGCCATAGTCACTGTCCCCATTGTTACCTGTGGTTTCATAACACCAAGATGGCCACAGTCAAAACATTTAGCTTGAAGCACTAGCAGTAAACTGACAATCAGTCAGTGATGACGAATGGGCTTCAAGTACATAATAAACTCGTTAATCTGTTATACCTGCATTAACTGCTCAATGTGGAGTTTAAAGGGCATCTTTATACTGTATATTTGTTTCCTTTTTCTCATTGTCTTCCTTCCTCACATACCATCCATTAAAATGCAGCTGTAAAATGTTCTTACTGCTCTGCAGAGAATCAGCCAGGTTCTCGTGGTTTATTCTTCTCAGGAAGTGCAGTGCGATGTTTTGAAATGCCTCTCTGCTGCTCCTCATGCCCTCATTCATATCGGTGTCCATTTCTTCATCTGAACACTTTGATTTTAAAAGCCTTTGCATTCGCTTCAACTCGTCTTTCACAAAAGTGAAAATACTCTCCTCAAGCAACTGAAAAATTATATAAAAAGATGAAACATATACTGTGACTAAAAAACCAAACCAAACAAATCAAAAACTGCTGAGACTTTGCTAAGTGCACACTGAGACAAATTTACCTTAAATATTGAGTCTATGTCTGTTTGATGGTCCTCCACACATGAAGCACTATGAACCTCTGAGATGTCCTGATACAGTCTGTGAATAAAAATGAAACACACTACACTAAAAAAATTATCTTTTTGATAAAGAATGACAATCTATTTTACTGGAAAACTGTTTTCCAGCATGTTGCCACTTCAAGATCATTCTCAACATGGTTCTCTTGTTGCACAAAATAAATCTAATAATTCATAAATAAAGTGCAGAAATTGGTAGAAAAACTGTGTAAATTATAAGTTATAAAGTAGTTTTTTTAAAAATTAATAAAATTTGTAATAAACATGCAAAGTCGCAAAAAAGCCCCCCATCATTACTAAAGTTTACATTGCGGGGTTCCACAGGCTCAATACTTGGTTCACTGCCATTTTAGGGTTTTATTGAATACGCAATGAAATGCCAGAGAACTGATCCTATGGATTGCAAAGATCTTCAATGTATTTTCAGTAAGTGCCACATAAAATATATGTATATATGGCTACCAATGATATGGCAGCCATAATAATGATAAACATATGTAACTAGCAAGTTACCTCAACTGTTTTGTTATTGATAAGGGGCCACCACAGCAGGTAGCTCCACATATTAAGTCTGGCAGATTTTGTGATTCTTGCTCTTCCTAAGGAAGCCTACAAGGGATTTTTCCCAGAGAATTAACTCATTAACTCATTGGCCCAGTTTTCCAACAATTTACAGTGTTTTAACGTGTACCAGTATTAGATTTATGACAGTTTTAGGGTTTCAGTATGTTGCCACAAGTCATTTTGACGTGCAGTCTAGAGGAAACGTCACAGTCCTGATAATAATAGAATGAATAAAGAATAATGAAATGAAAAAAAATGTGTTAAAAGTTTAGACTGCAACATAAAATCATTACTACTTACATACTTTGCTCCTTAACAGACTTGATGTGATGTTAATAAACTGAGGTTATATAGTGACACGCTAACTCACTCTGTGCCAGAAGTCTGCTTTCTGTTAAAAGCAAGAGGTGGCTCCTTGGAGTGGTCACTCATGACCGAATCACAGCTGGATACAGGACAACCAGGCCTCACCTCCCCAGTCCTGGCAGAGAAACACCAGACAAAAGCATTATTGTTATGCCAAAAAACTGTTTAATAAATGCAAGTGTAGCAGATACTGCAGTGGACTAACTCTTTTCCAGAAGATTGTTGTCTATTAAAAGCAAGAGGTGACTCCTTTGAATGATTGGTCTTGATCGAAACAGAGCTTGGTGCAGTTGATGTAGTCTGCTGCTGCTCCTGGCTTCAAAACAAGAGAGTTGTTAGTCTCACTAGTCATGTAGGAAAACCTGGACATATCTGAGCAAGATTCCTATGTCTTGAGTCTACTATTGTTCGCGTTGCTGACACAACTGCAGTGCTGCGTTTACTCATTCTCTCTTTTTCTTTTTTTCCCCTTTCTTGCCTGTCCTGTTTGGCTCTTTTGCCATCAGAATTATTGTCTAAAGGCGAAAAAAGATGCCCAACAGATTTACTTTACCAAATGGACCATCCCAGCCTTGCTGTAATGGTCTATTTGATTCACCTTTTATTGTTTATTTTATTTTATTTTCACTTGCTAAATACGGGACAGATTTGACTGGGGAAAAGAAAGGGGAGAAAGAAAGAGGGAAAGAAAAACAGCGGGGAAGAGGGATGGGGATAAAGGGCAAAAAACAAAAACCAACAAAATAAGCAGACAAAAAATACATATATCAATCACCTGGATCACCTGTTGAGAAAGAAAAAAAAGAAAACAAGCAGAAAAAAAAAGAGAGCAACATAATAAACAACATCATGATGATCTATGGGAATATATATCGTAAGCACATATGGACACAGACATACAGGCACACACAGATACAAACATCCATTCCCACCCTCATGCTCTCATATGCAAATACTCAGCACTTACCCAAAGTGGAAACAGACATAAAGAGACACTGTACACACAATCACACTCCCCAAGTGTATTCTATACCCCAGGTCTAGGTACCCTTGCCCATGGAGGGGGAAACTGCACCCAGACCCAGGTAGTGTTACCCTTTTCCCTGGGGTGGAGAGAAGCAGACTGTCCCGACTCGGCAGCAGCAGGGAGGCCCCACATTCCAGACCCCAATCGGACGGCCAACTCCTCCTAGCCCCCCGCTCCAGCAGGCTGCAGAGAACGGGGGTGTGTGAAGACTCCAAACCTCCCTCCGCCCGCTCATATGTAGTGTTGATGCATGTGTGTTCTAAGATGCATTTAAAACCCAGGAGGGCATGGAGCTACCTGCCAGAGAGCAGCAGGTAAGCGCATAGCCCCTCCTGATAGCTCTCAATGTCTACATGTATTTAAAATTGAGAGGTGGGCAACGACACCAGGGGTGAGGTTGTACACCCTGATGGTCTTTTGGATTCCGTGTAGCTTGCCCACCCCCAAGATCCTATATGTATGTGTTATGAGAGTGTGAGTAATGTGAATGTCTATGTTGTGAGATAAAATTGAGGCACAGGCAGTCAGAGGGGGACAGAGGGGGGGATGCATCCCCTGCACCCTGGTGACACACCCCTACCCCAAGGCCCTGCATGTGTGGGTGATTGTGGTGGAGTGGGAAGAGGGAGGCAGCTGGAGATGGGGAGGGAAGGAAGGGAGAGGCAAGTGACCCCTCCCTGGGGCCAGCTCCCCCGCTGACCCCAGTAGGCACCCACACACTCTGCAACCCGCCATGGAAAGGGGGCCCAGGCCCATCCGGACCGGGGCCCAGTTCGGCAGCGCCGCCTGGCCCCACAGAGCCCAGGACAGCCCACCCGACCCCACCACAGAGAAAACTGCACCCACCCTGTCATCCACTCATCTTCCAGACTACACAAGACAATCGACGCCCAGGCTGAGGTCTTCCTCTACCTCTCCTGTATCTCCCCCTCCTGCAGAGTGAGTTCCTGAAGAGAGGAGACCTCCTGCAAGATGTAACAGCCTCCCCCACCTGTTTAAGAGTCCCCCAGGTGGCTCGATGCACTGGCGGCACCCTGCGCCAGGGCTGGGCCCCCATACACCCACCCGCCCACAACCCCGGCAACACACCAACCAGGACCCAAGCCCCCGAGGCCCAGCCAGGGCCCCAGCCCAGAGACGGAGCACCCCCAGAACCCCACGCCCGTCCCGGATCCACCCAGGGGCAGCCAGGCTACCAGGTCAGTAACCCACGTCCATCAGCACAGACCCTCCCCTAGCCCCGCTGCACGCAGCCACAAGGAAACCGTCACCTAAGAGCCAACAGAGCCCCTAATAGGACATGACCGTTACCCCGGGTTGAGCCCCCCAAGGAAGATGCTCCTGGGGAATCCCCCAACGCCCCAAGCCTGTCACTACCCCCACACCAATCACAACAGCAAAGGTGGGACCAAACTATGACCCCCCACCCCCACTAGGTGATGGAGCTGATCAAAGGAGCCCAGAGCAATTGATCTGATGTGGTGGCAGAGGCTGTATCAAGACTAATGTAATCTAATAGGTAATTTCTATATTGGTTATAATTAAGATTATTTTTTATATTTTTCCAGTTCATGAGGACTGTTTTCTTGGCTATGCATAGGGCAGTGAAAACCATTTGGGCGATATTCTTTTCTGAAGTGACATTATCTAAGCTGCCCAACAAACACACTAAACGGACTTCGATAAGTCTTCACATATCTCGCGAGAAAACTTCTGAACTGGTGGACAGAACCAAAGAGCGTGGATATAATTGTCCGGTGAATTGGTTTGGCAGTGTGAGCAGTTGTTGGCAGACGTAATGTCATGAACTGGCTGTGTGGCAGGCAGGAAATAGGACCCAAACGCAAACTCACGGGAAAACAGGACTGAACTCAAAATGCAGCTTTATTGCTGACAAAAGATGACAAAAGATAACAGCGATACAAAATAACATGAAACTAAACTGGGAAGTACTAAGGAACGGACTTACAAGAAAACACACGGAGGGGCACAAAGTCACGAGGGAGAACGCGACACAGAACTGAGGGAGACGCAGACATAAATACACAGAGAGTTAACGAGGGAAGTGGGAGCACACGGGGAACACAGGTGACACTGATAATCATAACAAGACACGGCAGGAGTGAACGCAACACTGACGGGAGACGGACAACGTAAAAAAGGAAGTACACAGAGGTTCAGACAGGAGGAGAGAGAGCACAGGGAGAACACAGACATAACGGGCTGGGGAAAACATGGAATAAAACACAAGGAGAGACGAGGGCTCACAGATACACAGGGGCACACAGGAGGTAACCAAATAAGGAACATCTTTAACAGAACCTAGGAACCACGGCATAAGGAACAAAATACAAGAAAACTAAGAATGCTGGGCCAATATGGCCCAGGATCATGACACATAAAGCCCATCTTGAACATCCGATGACCTGTATAGTGTACTCTATGTAGTATTTTGTAGTGAATTAATTGAAGACTGGGATTTCTAATTAAATGAAAGGTTTTTAAGCAAATCTGAGACCAGAAGTTTTGGTCTAAGTTAACTGATAAATCCGCTTCCCATTTTGCAATAGGAAGTGATATTGATTCATCCGTTTTAGAAAGCATTCTGTATATTTTGGAAAGTAATTTTGGGGTTTTAAGAATAAGAAATTGAACCACACTTGGTGGTGTTTGTAGTTCAACTTGACCCAGTTTAAATTTCTTTTTTACTATGGATTTAATTTACTCATTCTCAGTCATTCACAGCTCACTGACAATAGTGCTGGCAAATTATTCAGCAGGATCAAGTTTTCGGGGATACAGATAACTGACAGCCTCTTAATACGTCAGTACTGGTTGAAAAGGGCTGACCGGCATCTGCACATCAGGCACTGCAGCAGATCGTCTTCACTGTGTCTATATGCCTAAATACATTGAGTTGCTGCCATGTGATTGGTTAATAAGATACAAGTTAATAAGCAGTTTAACAGGTGTACCTAAGGATGTGGCCAGGGAGTGTGTAAGTGTCAGAAACACAAGTAACTTACCTCTGAGCTTCAGTGGGCCCACAAAGTTCCCCTGGTGTAGTGTTTTTAGAGGGAAGGATCCCATCATTTTTCCCTTCTACAAGATCCATGGTGGAGCTCATATCTTTATACAAAATACACCCAACTTACAAAACATCTGAGACTAAAGATTGCTTTCTAGAACACGTCAAGGATATTGTTAAATTCAACACATATTTTCAAAGTGTTGTCAGAGCTTCCAATATTAATTATATTTCCTCAAAAGAAGCAAATACCTTTTAAATTCTTATCCATCAAATCATCAGTATTTTCTGTGATGTCTGTAAAGGAGAAACAGAACATGGAGTTTGTTGTTTATTATTATTTTATTATTAAGACCCTGCATATATTGGACTTGCACATATGTTTTCCACACTCACTGAAATGGCAGCACAGATTACTTTTTATGAATGATGACCCCCACCCCCTCTTCTGATCTCTATTTTAATTTTAGTTAGTTTAATCTTAGTTAGCTCACAATAAATGGATTCTAATTTATTGTTAGATTATTTTCTTGCTCGGTGTTAAGCTCTTAATATATTCACACTTATATAGTGCTACTGGCCACTCAAAGTGTCCATAAGTTTTACAATACTTACTACTTCCTCATGACTATTTATACTACACCAAAGTGTATCTATATTAGAAATACTGAGTAGAAAAAATGTGTTTTACTTTATTATTACTCCCCAAAACTAATTACAACTAAATGTGAAATTAAGCCTGAAGAGTTTGTATTAAGGATACTTTGTCTTGTGGGGCACCTTGTCTTGACTGAGGTACATCAAAGTGAACACAAGCTCGTTAACAATTACCTTAGGCTACGTTCACACTGCAGGTCTTAATGCTCAATTCCGATTTTTTGATCAAATCCGATTTTTTTTGTCTCCTCGTTCACACTACAAATAAAATGCGACAGCAAACGCGCTCTAGTGTGAACGCTCAAAGCGGCCCGCATGCGCAAAAGAAGATGTCACACACAACGCGCTCTGTTTAGACCAAGAACAAACAGTATTGTTTGACTGATGGCCGTTAATATAAAGACTTCGGACTTTACGTTTCCCAATTTTTGCTTTAAGTTATTTTGTTATTTACATAATAATGTAAATAACCTAACAATGATCCTTATTGCTGTTTAAGAGAGGAGCGGTGCTTCAAAGGATAGCTGCAGATTTCTGTCAGAATCTGCAGATTATACAGTACAAATAAAATGTTTACGTTGTCTTCCCAACAGTTTCACTGACATCTACACTGGATGGCTAGGAAGCGTTCGCGATGTCTTCTCGGGCGCTGATAATTGGCTTCAGTCTTGTGTCGGTGACGTAAAAGGCGGATTTAATGCGACTTGACCGTTCAAACAGCAGTCGCTTTCTAAAACATCGGATATGTATCGGATTCAGTACCACATACGAAAGTGACCCAGATCGGATTTGAAAATATCGGATTTGCGCCGTTCACACTGTCATAGCATGATCGGATATGGGTCGCATAGGGTCAAAAAAATCGGATTTGATGCGCTTTCGCCTGCAGTGTGAACGTAGCCTTAGTATTGTCGCATTTATGATATGTACGATTTATACAAATCGAAAGTTTGTGTTACAAACTGTTTATGCTGTAAAAAGTAATTTGGATTAACGTTTGTGACAGGCTGCTTATACATGTGATGTTTTTAAATGCTTTTTACTTATAATTCTTGTACTAATGTCGAGGGCTGCAGCTATCGATTATTCCATCGATTAATTGAGTAATCAGATAAGAATGAGTTTTGTCTTATTAATGAGCAATATTAAATAAACAAAAGGGGAAAAAAAACACAGGTCTTTCAATATCAACTGCTCATTTCCATTATAAAATTGCAATATTTAAAATCTCTAACAACAACAATAACAACTAAACCCTTTAATTTTATGCACATGTCTTTTGAAATCTATTTTTTGTAGTTCTTTCCAGTTCTTTTTCTACATATTTTAGTAGAACTTCTGGAGGCTTACTGCAGATTTGTGTAAAGCAAGCGGAAGTGGATGAAGACTCTGGCTCCAGAGTGTTTTTAGTCGCAAATGTAGGCAACGGCGCGCTACAGAGCCGTGTGTTAAACGAAGCATCGAAGCAAAGAATTTGTGTCGAGTTTTTTGGCTGTACTGTCTCCAACAGGGTCAGGAGATGCTGCACTTCACTTGTTCTGACCTAAATGCATTTTAAAGAGAGAAAATAAGATTTTACAGTACCTTTTCATGGTGACAGTAACGCTCCAAGCTCACTGAGAAAATCCACCATTGAAAGAAGTGCACAAATCCCACTATCACGCCCAGGCGTGAGTCACACCAGGGCGTGTGACAAAGGTAGAATAAACGTAACGCTCCCTGGGCTTTTTCCTTGCAGGCAGTCAGTGCCTCTGCTCTGATTCGGAAGCATTATAAAGCCATAACTAGTAACCATAGGTGTTAAAAATAAAGACATAACATTTTGCGTAAGCTTTAGTTATACCAGTACGTTTCCATAAAGCTGCAAATCTGATAAGGAAGCATGCCTGAAGTCGCAGCTCAGGGCAAACAAACACACATCACAGGCTGAGGATGAATCACAAAGATAAACTTGGACCTCAATGAAGCTTCAAGTTTCACTCTGACTGGAGAAAAAACTGTGACATGATGAACAAATAAAACCTTTAGTGATGTTAAAATGGACTTCTTACCATAAAACAGGGGCCTCTGCACACTTCTTCACTCTGCACTGCTTCTTTTGAGAAGCCTGATTCCTGGCTTTTCTCTTCTGCATTTTGCTTAGTGAATAAAAATAACAGCCTATATTTGGCAATCCTGCCTCTGCACTCAGAGAAACTTCCTCTTTCTTAGTTTTTTCTCCCCTCAAACTGCAGTCGTTGCTTTGTTTTGCTCAACACTTTGTACAGTTTTTGCTTCTCTTTTCTCACCTTTCTAAGAGCTGCAAATGATGTAAGTTCATTTAACTGCTTGCATTTTAGCCTTAGCAGGATTTTTCCAAGGCAACTTTATAATACATGAGGTTTCATGTGAGTAATTAACTTAATGGAGAAGCAAATCAGTACAACAGGTACCAACAAGACTGGAGAATAGAAGGATGTTTGTGTTCACAGGATTTTTACCATGGGAACGGGTAATTAGGGTTAATTCAGTCTTGGATTTAAGATCCTCCTTATGACTGCAAAACTTGTTTGAACATCATCACATAAGCTTTGCTGATTGTCAGTGTAATTTTAGTAAAATCAGTTCATTCTGCCTGGCAGCTTCATATTTAACATCATTTGTCCGATATATCCAGTCTCCCTCCTCTGCACATGTTCACATCATGTCAGCGCCGCTTCTATTCCTTTGTCTCTAAACCACCTCAACGTAAGTGTCCCTGTGATGTACTCATTTCTAGCTTATCCTCGTCTCTCCTAATAAAGACCCTGCCAGCTCCATCACATGAAATACAATACAATATACAAAAAGCAATTAGATATACAACCAAAACACACAGTGGAAATACAAACATTAAATCATACTAAGTTTAAAGTGATCACAAATCTGCTTTGAGACATTGTTGAGAAATGCCTTCAAAGTCTGTTTATAATTCCACAATTTGCTTCATTTTTGTGACACCACACTTGATTTCTTTAAATTCCTAAAGCTCAAAAGAATTAAACAAAATTTAAAAGTCCTTAAGATGCTCATGAACAAAATTTATTAATAGGAGCTACAAACTCATATATTTTTCCTTGATTTTTGATGACACGTCAAATTCCTCCATTTACAGAGTTCCTGTGTAAACATTCAATTTACCGGACTTTGGACAAAGGATTTTCCAGGACTTTTTACAGTTTACACACAGGTGTCTGATCATGAGTCACTCTTCTTCATCTAGCCTCCTGAGAACCACCTTATTCATTTATGTCCTCTGTAATGGACACTTGTTTTTGGTCTATATCTTTTTACTACTTTGAGCTACCCTAAGAAGTCCCAATGGACATCCTGGGCTTTCCATTGATCTCTCATGTGTTTGGGTGGCCTCTTTTAGCTTCAAAGAGGAAGGGAATAACAAAAAAATTCAATGGGAAGATTCTCTTTTCCTCAGTTTTCAGGAGGCTAGAATGTGGCAAATAAGAATGCTAAATGTAATGTGTACTCATTATTATCTACTCTCCGTTGTATCTAATGTCATTCTTATGGACTAGATTTCTTAAGGAGACTCCTGGGCAAAACATTTCCCACCCAGTAATCCATGGTCCCAAGAAAATATCTCCCACACCATTACACCATGAGCAACCTGAAATGCTGATACAAAGCAGGATGGAGCCATGCTTTCACATTTAAACCAAATTCAGACCTACTATCCAAATGTTGCATCAGAAATGGAGACTCATCAGACCTTCTGTTGTCCAATTTCCTGCTCATATAATATAGTATAATATTATATATAATAATCATATATAATATAGGAGTGATACCTGATGTGGTCTTTTGCTGCTGCTGCTTCAAGGTTTAACATGTTTTGGGCTCAGAGATGCTTTTCTGCATACCTTTGTTGCAACAAGTACATATTTGAGTTACTTTTGTTTTCATCAGCTTAAAACAGCCTGACTAGTCTCCTCTGACCTCTGACATCAGCAAGGCGTTTTCACCCAGAGAACCACCGCTCACTGGACATTTTCTCTTTCTCCAAATCCTAGAGATGGAAAATCCCAGCAGATTAATAATTTCTGAAATGCTCAAACCAACAACCAAACCACATTCAAAGTCAATCAAATCCCCCATTCCTAATTCACAGAGTTCAGGTAAAGGCTGTTACCTGTAAATACACAGATCTTTATGTGTTTTACAAGTGTAACTGAGTGCAAGTATATATTGCACACAAAGATGTGCATGCTGAATAATGTCATTAACTAAATGAAGTCTCATTTTATGCTGCTTTGGATTCTGCTGTGGGCTTTTCCCAGACCAGCGGGGGATTTAAATCAGATTTATTTAGGAGTGAATGAGATTTAACTCCAAATAGGATCTCCAGGTCAAACCATTTGTAAATTTATAGTGATCGTGATTTTATCTCAGAGGTATTTAGATCTCTGAGAGTCGACGCCACCTCGTGGATGAGCTTTTTTTTTTACTTGTTTGTTTTCTTTTCAATATTTAGCCACTAGATGGGGACGTAGGGCTCCAAATGGCACAGTTGTTTACAGGTTATTTGTGACACCGAGTCTGTTTAACTACACTGTTCAGAATCAAAGAGTCCTAGACTGCTGGTGTCTCTGGTTTATTTTCAATGTACTCTAAACTGTTAGGCCACAGGGCTTTGATGGTCAAATTGAGGTTTGTACTGTAAACCTAGAAACTTCCATACTCTCTATATTTGTTTATTACAAAGAAACTGTTTATTTTAGGTAGTACTTAGTTGAATTTGCAGGAAAGTACAGGGCACATAAGATGTGAGATGAGGAAATATTGCTTATTTTTACTTAAATTTACCATGAAATAACCCAGTACTTAAAATTACTTAACCATTTAATTATGGTTATTATTTATTTATTTTTATGTTATTTTTTTGTTGTTTCCTGTACAAAAGTTGTTACACAAAATTGCATGTAATTACAGGCTACTTGTGCGTTAGTCACGGGTTTCACAGGTGACTCCATAATATGGCTCCCATTCCAGAAAGTACAGAGTGCTTACAGCGCACTTGTTTCATTGTTTCTTGCAAAAACCTGACTTGTTGCCTACAAAATGCATGTAAGTACAGGGTACTTGCACCTTACTTGCAAGTCATGTTATAAAGTGTTACTATTTTCTATTATAATGAATGCATTATAAGAAACTATTTGTCTGTATTATCCATTACCTGCTTATTAGGTACGCATAGCTAAGACATGGTTGCCTTCATGGAGGTTATGAAAAAAGGTTAAAGCCTATAAAGCGATGGTTTTGTTTTGGGGGTTTTCTGTTGTTGGTGCACAAAAACATTTTATTAAGAATTTCTGGATCACTTTCATTCACAAACATTCAAATATATATACAAAGCCCCACCCACTTTGTTGGGCCAACTTTTGTTTTTTTCTATTCGACTATTTTAGAGAAATACAATGCTTAACATTTTTTTACTACCTGCCATAAAATATAAACAAACAAAAATTATTTTAGATATCTGTTTTGTTTTAAATTCAAACTAACTTTGTTATTTGCTTAAAAAATAACAAACTGAATTCATGATTTTATACGCAAATTTGATCCAGCAGACTGGACTTCTCTGAGAAGTAAGAAATTAGTCAAGCACAACATTTTACCACTAAAACTAAACGATTTAAGAAACCAACAACACAGCCCTGTACTTGATGGCACCAATACATCACTGTTCCTCTGCTTATGGGACTGGGTGAAGATGAAAGGTGAGCAAAGCACATTCTATGAGGATTCAGTCTGTGGGACACAGGAGAGACTCCCAAATAATGACATTCTGGGACAGATAAAATGGAAAGGGCCCTGCCCTCTTTCTATTTCCCCAGATGCAAACTGTTATGCCACTGTGACAGGCCTAGTGCCCCCTCCAAAGAGGTCAAGGAGATTAGCCCCTGCTGATATAAATGATGTGAGGCAGATGTGAGGTGACACATATAAAAGCTGTTTTATATGTGTCAATATCTGCAATGAATCTGTATTGATTAACGAACACTGAACAACTGCCATACACCTGATATACAATGCCCCGCATTGATGATGCCCTGTATTCCTTGTCAGGCAGCCAATGGTTCTCAGTATTAGATCTGCGTATGGGATACGATCAGATAAAAAAGGCTGCGAAGACAAGGAAAAGATGGCATTTATTTGTCCCCTTGGTATCAAAGTCAAAGTCAGCTTTATTGTCAAAGACCAGTCATACACAGTGTTGGTCAAGTTACTTGAAAAAAGTAATCAGTAACTAATTACTGATTACTTCCACAAAAAAGTAATCCTGTTACTTTACTGATTACTTATTTTCAAAAGTAATTAATTACTTAGTTACTTAGTTACTTTTTAAAAACACGATTTACAACCTGAAGAGGTGATAAAGCGATAGATCTTTCAGCCCAATTCTATTTTTTCTGCATAATCCATCATACAAAATGTAATCAAATGGAAAAGTCTCTTTTAAAACTTGTTTTATTAGTTTTAACCTTTTAACTTTATGCATCAAGCAAACATTTAATTATATGCAACATTCTCTGACTTGAAGAAATTAGTTTAACATTTAAACCTATTTTCTGCACATTCCAGCACAGAAAATAAAATATTTTTTGTGTTTACACTCAGTCTTTCAAATAGATGCAAGTAAAACACAGCAGAAAATAAATAAAGTCAAAGACTAGCGGTCCTTTTGCTCTATTTTCACTTGTAAAGCAGGACTGACGTAGGCGGAGGTTTACCCTGGTGCAGGTGTGCCGTGGTCAGTGGAAGAATCCGCGAGTTTCTCTGTGAGTTTCCCATTACGTCGTAGCTACTCGGTGCTTGCTTGGAAGTTTAGGGGTTTTTTCGCTGTAAAAAGAAGTTTTCTTCCCACGCACAACGGACACTAATGTTTTTGTCACTTTTTATGGAATCAAACTCAAAGTAAGGTCAGTACTTCCACGCTTTAAACGCTGCACACTCTCTCCCACAATCGATATGTTATCCATTGTTGCTCTGCACACAGCTGTTGTCACTAACGGCGCACTCGCTTACGTCACTGTCATGAGACATTCTCGCAAAAAAATCATGGTTTTAGTAACTCAGTAACGCAGCGTTCCTACGGGAAAGTAACGGTAATCTAATTACCGTTTTTGCAATAGTAATCCCTTACTTTACTAGTTACTTGAAAAAAGTAATCAGATTACAGTAACGCGTTACAAGTAACGCGTTAATGCCCTTCTCTGGTCATACACATTTGAAATTGCAATGCTCGCATAGCCCTCAGTGTACACTAAAAATCTAAAGATGAAAAAGGAAAAATAAAGTAAAATAACATCAAATAAGTCTTATGTACAACACAATACAATACTATACAATTATTTAAACAGCAGTGTCCAACACAATCATAGTGATTGTGGGCCAGTTCGTGTGCGAGTGGGAGTGGGGCAGTCAGTGAAAGGGCAATGGTGGTGGGTCAGAGTTTGTATGTTTGGGGTTTTGGGGGGGGGGGGGGGGGGGTTCAGAAGGAAAAGATGAATGCTGGTCTGGAGTTCATGTGTGTGAGAGCAGGGAGTGAATTCAGCATCCTGACAGCCTGATGGACGAAGCTGTCTTCCAGTCTGCTGGGTCTGGCCCGGAGGCTCTTCAGTCTCCCTCCTGATGGCAGCAAACTGAAGAAGTTGTTGGATGGATGAGTGGAGTCACCTGTAATGCAGGTGACTCAACTGTGCCTCTGTAGAAGGTGTGGAGAGCAGGGAAATTATTTTACTGCTATTGGTAAATAATCATCATCATTACCATTGCATTAATAATATAATTTACAGTATTGATATTGTATTCAGAGGTTTAAACAGTGTGTGTGTCTTTCAGAAACACTAAGTTGCAGGCAGGAGTTGACAGGAAGTTGCAGAGAGTTTGCAGAAGTGAAAGCAGAGTTTAAGTTATTCTGAGGAGCAGGTTAGACGAGGCTATTTGAATTACTAGGTTATTCAAAATGTCTGTTATACTTTTATATTCTTTTATTAAGCTTTTAGTAGAGGTTCTTGATTAAAACATTTATTCAACATAGTACATATAGTTTCAGTTAGGTTATTGTACCTAAGGATGAGCCTCGGTTCTGGTAAACTGTCACATGGTGGAGAAGATGGTGACAAATCAGAAAGAGTGGTATAAGGAAATGCAGTCTTCTACAGCAGGAATGTCTAACTCATTTCACATCGTGAGACACTTTGATCTTAAATAAGCAGAACTAGTGAAACTCCCCTTTCAAACACAATAATAACATGGAGTGAACCACCACTCACAACCACTAGCACTTTATATAGCCTCTGTAGGAATTATATCTCACTTATCTTAACTGCACTACTGTATAGCTCTGTGTAAATAATCATTCTGTACATTTGATAATTTTTAACCCTACAACTGTTTACAACTTGCATAGTTCCCGTTTTTCTGTATAGCTGTATATCTCAGATTTCTGTAAAGTTATTTATTTCATATTCTGTATAGTTTTTCATATTTATATCCTGTTCATAGCCTGTACATAACTTGTACTCACTACAGCCTGTACATAAGATAAGATAAGATAACCTTTATTAGTCCCACACGTGGGAAATTTGTTTTGTCACAGCAGGAAGTGGACAGTGCAAAAGTTATGAGGCAAAAATTAGAATACAATAAGAATAAATACAGTACACAACTGTACAGAATAGAATAAAATAAAATACTATATACAGTAGAATAAAATAAAATAAATATACAATAAGATAAAAATAGAATACAAATACAAATACTATATACCTCTGTACCTCTGTAGAAACTATCTACACCCTCACTTATCTTAACTGCACTACTGTATAGCTCTGTGTAAATAATCATTCTGTACATTCGATAATCTTTAATCCTACAACTGTTTACAACTTGCATAGTTCCCATTTCTGTATAGCTGTATATCCCAGATTCTGTAAAGTTATTTATTTCATTTCATATTCTGTATAGTTTTTCATATTTATATCCTGTTCATATCCTGTACATAGCTTGTACTCACTACAGCCTGTACATACTTATAGTTATAGAATATTCACAACATACTTCATACCGTGTACATTATAACATACCATAATAGACCCATTTCTGTAATATACTCACATATCTATATTATTGCTAATATATATTGTAATATATCTATATCACTAAAGCACTTCTGGATGGATGCAAACTGCATTTCGTTGCCCTGTACCTGTGCATGTGCAATGACAATAAAGTTGAATTCTATTCTATTCTATTCTATTCTATTCTATTCTATTCTTTCTGTCACTTTAAAGGAGATCAGTAGGAAGCTTCGTGAAACCTGTAAAAACAGTTAAAAGTCCTCAAGACCATAATACATATTACACCATAATTTGTCTGATTTTTAAGAATTTATTTGCAGTGTGATTTTCTAGGTTTTTTCCCCCCTCATTTTGTCTCTCATAGTTGAGGTACACCTATGATGAAAATTACAGGCGTCTCTCATCGTTTTAAGTGGGAGAACTTGCACAACTGCTGGCTGACTTAAATACTTTTTTGCCCCACCGTGTTAATGAGTATCTCTACATGTCGGTTTATATGTATATATGTTTTTTTATTTATTCTGTTTGGTTTGTTAATATGAGTGGTGGATCAGTTAAAGTGGTGGTTTAATTGTAGCCCAGGATAACTGTTGGGTGGTGATGACTTGTAGAGGTGTTTAGGATAAAGGATAAACAAAGTTATGCTGACAAGTGGTGTTTTCTGTGGTCATCTTCTGTCTTTTGTCAAAATAAAATAAAAGTGTCAATCATTGAAAAAGTGGATTTCAAATTAGTCTATATGCGCAGTTTCTGCTATTCTACTGTTGGCTCTGCATCACATCATACAGAACAGCAATCTCAAATATGGTCCTCTCAAGGATGCAGAAACCCCAACCATTTGTTGTTCAAACTTTCTGTTCGTGAGGGGCAGCCAATCAGAAGAAACTTAATTTAAAGGAACAAAAATGATGTATCAGCATGGTTCCTTTGTTACCAGTGTTGTTTAAGTGTGGCCTTAAAAGGGGGAGGGGCTAAAACAGAAAGGCTGAACGGAGGAGCTGGGAAAAGATACATGAACTGATGTCTTTGTCTTTATGTTGTTCTGGTTCATCAGCACTAATGTTGGTCCAGGGGCCTGTTCTTCGTACCTCGCTAAGTAAGTTAGCTGGATTAGATTGTTGACGATTTCGCGTGATCCTGGATCGTTCGGTTCCCCGAAGCTCATCCGGGACTTGCTGTCATAGCAACAGAGCCGTAAGCGTAAACCTGCTCGGGAGCAGGTTTACTTTATGTAAACAGGATTAGATCGCGGCCACGCAGGTATGTCCGCTTCATTTATACGAAAGCAACAGCGATATTTTACCACTGTTTCACCATAAATAAATAACATCAATGTAACTAAAGATAATGCAGCACTTGATCCTTTTATTGATGTCACACAGATACATACAGGTCATTTCCTAAAAAAGGGAAATGTACTATTAACATTCTATTACATGTATGTGATTATTACAGATGTAATTCATATTTCAGAGTAGTAATTGTAAATTACTTCGTGTAATCAAGATGAGAGACCACGGCTATAAAAGCGAAGGTGGATTTGGGAAGCCTGTCGCAGCCATGTCCTGTCCATATACGCGACCAACCCATTGCGGAAGGTGCAAGATTGATAAGGAGAGTCCTCAGAATTCAGCGTATATTGCGGGATAGACAGGATCCTTTAGCTCAGCGCGACAGTGTGCTCATAGAGAGATATCGATATTCCCGTGAGGGTATTATTTACTTAACCAACTTGTTGACGAGGGGGTGCAGGACCACCACCTGTCTTTTTTTCCTCTGCCCTTTTCTTGGTTGCTGTTATGAACAAACTAACAGAGTATTACAGGCCAGTATTACCTTGCCAAGAGACGCAAAGCAATCTAAGAGATAAATATTACCATTCTGTAGAATACTCCTGTATTCCACTTTTACTTGTTCCCATGTTCTTGTGGGTCCTGTTGTGGCTCTAATGTGAAAGGGGATATAATATAACATATTATAATATAATATAATGCCATATGATATTGGACAATATAGTGTCATATGATAGATCTACCCTACCGCCTACTGGTGTTGGCCAGAGGGGCCGATGGCGCGATATGGCAGCCTGGCTACAACCGTAGCTGCCTCCACCAGTGTGTGAATGTGGGAGTGAATGAATAGTGGTATCGTAAAGCGCTTTGGGTGCCTTGGAAAGCGCTATATGAACCCAATCCATTATTATTATTATTATTAAATTACCTTGATTTGTTTGATTTGTCAGCAACTTTCTGCCATCCCTCTCTCCTTGCTTTTGCAGCCTTTGCAGTGTTCCCTTGCGTTTTAATTAAACTCTGAAACTCCTGAAATCCCTCACTCATGAGTTCTTGCTCTGCTGCCGGAAAATACCGAGCACGCCCCTTCGACATTTTCGCCGACCAATCAGCGGGTTGACGATCAATGTTTCTACTATCGATGCGTAGCCCCTTTTACGACACCCAGTGATGTCACATTCCTGCGTCCAGCTGTACTAATCGTCAACAGCAGGTGTGTTCGGGGAACCGGATTAGCGAGCTCACGGTTAGCGCGATGGTTTGGTCTTGGATGTGTCATTTGATCTTGGATGTAGTAAGCGACGTACGAAGAACGGGCCCCAGAGGTTCAACATTGCAGGTAACCAGTCACATTGCTGTGATGTCATAGTTTTGCGATGTGATGTTAAAACACCATCACACCAAACCCTAACCACAGTCGTGTAACCCTAACCCTAACCACGATCACATCCCAACCCCCAACTCTAATCCTGACCCTATTTTGGATTTTTTCCCGAGTGGACATCAGCATTTTTTTTCCGCATCACAAAACTATTACATCATAACAATGTGATTAGTTACTTGCAATGTTGAATCTGGACCAACATTAATTATAACGATTCAGTATCATCGCCAATATCAGCAAACAACCATCAATCCCCTGTATAAGATAAACAAGGGTAATTTTGACTCATGGAGTTGGAAATAAGCATAATACTACTTTATCATTAATACAAATATAGTTTTTAAGGCTACAGTTAAATGAGAAATGAAGTGTATACAGAGTGTTTGTAAACAAACTGTGATTAATGTTTTGTCCCATTAGGTCTCAGAAGTAATCAGCACATGTACAAACTTCTTAAAGGCCGCTGGTAAACCAGCAGATGATGAGATCCACGACTTACGATTAAACTTGCACTTTTTTCCACACAAATTTATTAAGAGAAACAAAGCATTTCAGCGTGTTGCTCACATGACAGAAGGCACAACAGTTAATGCACATTTCACTGCATTGGTTACAGCTGTTAGCACACGAAGAGGATGAAACCTCTCCACTAGAGTGGCAGTGGGCAAAAAGCCAGCAAAAACACACGACATGACAGATTTATGGCAAATCACATACACATGATGTATGTGATTTGTTTGCTTTCTGTGACTGCAAACAAACTCATTCTTACTTTGCGCATGTACTGGACTCACATCGCAAATTATAGGCAAAGCATAGTTTAGAAAAAAAATAAATATCCCTCTGTTATGGCTAAAAATACAATTTGAAAATATCTTCCCTTGAAGCAGAGTAAAAGTCTGTGGGTTACAGATAAAATCAGTGTAAAGAAGCTTAAAACACACACTTCACATACAAAATAATCAATGTTTACTTTGCTCTTGGACACTGAACATTACATTATCATAATTTGTTTGACTAATATCCATTTTCACTCTATATAAAAACTAGCTGTGTAGTTAAAGGCACAGAAAACCTTATTTAAACCATTTTAACACTTTTTCTCAGCCCAGAGACACAAACATAGTTTCTCGTGGTACAGTATAACCTCTCTGAGATAAATCTAATCACACTAGTCACGATGTGTTCTCTGCTGCAGGGTGTTGTAAGTTGCCAAGGGGGTCACAGAAATTGAAAAATGACAGTTTAACAGCAGCCTGTCCTTTCAGAATAAGACCAGATATGGACTTTAGTCACAGAGCAGAATTCTTTCTATAAACGGATTTTTCTGTTTCACTTATCACTGATATATTTATCAGTCTACTTCTTCTGTGGTGCACAACCTTAAGCTAGCGGTGGTTATGATTATTAGAGACACTGCTAGCTGGCAACTTTCAAACAGCAAAAGAAATGACAGAGAAGCTGCACCAACATGGCTGCCAGAGACAGTTACAGTAGGTCACCTGAGCTTAACTTGCGTGGGTAATCCTGTGTAGCACCATAGAGTAGGAGTTAACATACATAAACGAATTATTCTTTAGAAAATTCATATTTACAAAGGCACATCATAGTGTGTGCGTGTTTGTGTGTGGACAAAAACGGTGTCCGTGTCTATCTCCTGGAGTGGCCGGCGCTGTTCTCGATGCACAGCACGACGTTGGAGCTGGAGCAGCTGCTGGAGCTCTGCTGCAGCAAACTGCCACTCTGCAGCGGCGACGCCATGCCGGTCAGCGCGTGTTCGCCCACGCGCCACGTCTCGCAGAAGCTGTCGACGTGCCGCTCGCCTCTGCTAGTCGACCCGTGCCAGACCATCTTCTCTGGCCTGTGAAGAAACAGAAAAGCGTCATTCCGTAGCAAGCCTTAAAGACGTAATGCTAATGTAATGTTACGATTCATGCTGATTTGAGCCTCACCATGTGTTGTCGTGAAGAACGTCCTTGCCATCAAACGAGTAGATTGACACGTTTTCCTTCATTCTGCCGCCGCTGAAGATGTCGTCCCAGCTGTCAAACAGAACCTCGTCCTGGTGAACGCGAGGCACATGAATGAGTCAAATTACACTTTGTTGGGAATGTCAAAGCTTTAAAATGAGTCAACACTTAAGCGAGTATTTGAGGCTGGCTTTAATAGTGACTCAGTTCCACAGACTGTATGAAAAGGATGGAAATAATCATAGTGCCACACATCTCTGTGCGCACCGAGAAGCTGAACCAAGGATTTGCATTCATCACTCCATCAGAACCTTTGCCATTGACTCAAGTTTTTTTTTCTTCAGCATATTGTTTTTGGACTTTTTCTGGCTTTATTAGACAGACTCAGTGAAGACTAACAGGAAAGCGAAGGTAAAGAGAGACATGGGGCAAAGGGCTGGACTTGAACCCAGGCCGGCCACTCTTACCCATGTGGCATATGGTTGCCTGCTCATCCAACTTAGCTAAACTGGCACCTGCTCAGACCAGTTTTTGTTTGATATTCATACCTACCATTCTCAGTTGTTTTAAGGACACACTACACAATATCCTAAAATATGCCAAGTTTTCAGCTAATAGCTCTTTGTAAATCACTTTGTCGCAAAAATAATATTTTATGTCTGTCAAACTGTGTTATCTTTGGCATTTTTCATTGATTCAACCAAAGAAATGGGAACAAATGATGTGGTCTGTGACAGGCTGCTAGTAACAAAGTGTCTAACAATACAATGTATAACTCATTCCTTGTGTTAGCTACCTCTTTTATCACCGAATGATGCACAGGTCAGTGTTAAATGGTTTATATTCCTTTAAAAATGTTCAGGTACAAAGACTAGACTGACAAATGAGTGAAAAAAGAAATCCGGGAGAACTATTGCTGAAGAATGCTTTACAAATTAGAGTGTCCTGTGATGGCACGCATTTTAAAAACAGATATGCCCTCCCTCAATTTAAGTCTTTACAAAATCCAAACAGCACAGTAATGCAAATAATTAGCCCGGTGTACAGTTGATGTGAAGGGTCAAATTAGTGATTCATAAACTTTATGTGTTTATACTGGGCTGTAAATATGTTTACTTCTGCTGTAGGTTTTTGTCCTTTTGAATGTGGAACTTTAGGGTGACTGACTTACTTCTTTGACCAGTCTCAAGTGGCCATTAGAGGAACTGCAGGTTTTTGCCTCAATTTTGCCCTCTTATAATCATAGCCTAACAGAGAGATTACAGCTGAAGCAAGCTTCGATCTGAAAGTTAGCATAGCGGTATCTTTGACTGACTGATGGGCAGCTGTAGTTGCTAGCTTGCTCCTGAGTCAGTGGTGTCTTCTAGAGCATTTTTAATCGATAAAGATCTTGGCTTCTTGTGCTCCAGTTTTACTGAATGAATTTCTATATTTTATTCGTCTATTATTTAACACTAATCTGTACCCTTCCATCTAAATATAGTCCCTCATGGCTCTAAAGGCCAACATGGCTGTAACTGTAAGGATAAAGTCACAGCAGGAAGAGAACAGGTGATGTCACTGAGATTATGTCCATCTATTTTATACAGTCTGTGAGAGCAATGCATAAACTTTCACGAGACACCGGTCACGTCAGGTTGGGTGAGAACACTGTTTAACTACCTTCAAGTTGACTACTGATAAATTATGTCTGTCAGTTTTGCGGACGATGCTGTGGAGATCCTGGAGTCTGGAAGACAGGAAGGCCCGGAAAGTTCCCTTCATCCCGATGCCCTGAGCCTGGGTGAAGCACAGGAAGTCTGCACCGCGGATGCCCCGCATGGAGCCGGTCTGAGGGCTGTTCAGAGCAATCAGGTGGAGCTGTGGGGAAACATGCCAAGAAGTAAAAATGTATTCTTACAATGTGAGTAGCTAGACTTTGAGATGTACCAAGTGGTTTGTCTTACCACTGGCCCAGAAGTGTGATAGTGGACCGGACTCTGGGGTTGACGTGGGGGTGGTCTTCGTGGAGTGGTGATCGGGTAACGAGTGTCCACAACATAATACCTGTTATCAGGCGAGTTTAACCGGTCTGTATAACTTGGAAACCTGGGATCTGTTAGTTCCGGGTACCGTGGTTCTGACTGATACCGCGAATCAGGCTGGTATCTGGGATCGACGTAAGTAGGTTTATAGTCAGGCTCAGCATGTGGTTGGGCCGGACTCTCATGCGGCTGGTTGAAGTGGTTGGTGGAGGTGCCCGTGTGGGAGTGGTGGTCTTGGAAGTAAGGGACAACTGGCGGAGGCTCCACAGCAGCAACCTCATTACCCTAAATATGCAGCATGTGGCTTGTTAAAACTGGGCACGCTATATACCTGAATAACCAGATAAAAGACAAATAAAATTATGCTCACATCCTCCCTGGGGAAAGCGATGTACTCCCCAAGCTGAAAAATAAGAAAAAACAGAATGAATATAGATAAAAACTCCACAGTTGAAGTATTTTTTGCATCTTTCCGGCTGATTTATGAAGATGAATGTTTCACCTGGACTTGACGAACTCCATCTCGGACTCGTAGGTAGAGATCTGTTTGGTCTAGTATGTACACCAGAGAGCCCTCAGGTTGTCTTCTAGCTGTAGCTGTCATCGTTTCGTAAGACCTCAACACTGTCACCTGCAAACACAGACCACAATGTGGATTACTGTGCAGCCGACACGTGTGTTTTTGTTGTGGTTTTAGAAAATTATTTAAAAAAAACAAAACTGGATGGACTTCCAAGTTTTATGCTAATCCATTGAGGTAATCAATGATAATTTCCAGCTCTTTAAAATTTGAACGCCCAACATTTTTTTTTAAAGTTCATGACAGACAACCAGAAAATAAACAAAAGTTTTACTCACCCCAGAGGTCACACCAGGCACTCCAGGAGGTCCAGGAGGTCCTGGTGGTCCAGGAATACTGATAGCTGTGGTTCAAGCACAGATTTGTTAAACATAGGCTAAATGCTTGGATAAGCATTATCGTTATCGTTGCAGGCGCCAGACATGGAAAAGAGAACGCCTTCTCAAAAGACATGAATCTGAGCACACAGAGTTGAAATGCAATGATGCAGTGAAGTTTTCTTCAGTATAAAGTAATAAAATGATAGTTATCTATGGGTAGACAATGAACAGATAATTCAGCACACTTTAAATGCTACATCATTGCCCAAATTCTTAAAACCAAAAACCAAAAAACTAGTTTAAAAGTGAATATAAGCAGGAGGTTTAACTTTTACAGGCACTTTTGTATCAGAGGCTTTTGTTGATGACAAACCTGCCAGAATTCCATCTATCACATAAAGTTTTCTTGTATATGTGGGGAAATTTTTAGAAATGATAAGCAGCTCTTCATGCACAAAAACTCAGAGGACACTTTAAAATGCAAGACTGTTAATCCAGGTGGGGTTTAAATTAAAGGAGCAGCAAGTCATTCAAATTTTAATAAATCACCTTCTTTTAAGAAGTCTTTCATATTTAAGGGATGTTTTCCAGTTTAACTCACTCTGTGTGCCTCTGTAAGATCCATCTAGTGATGCTCCTGGAGGTCCAGGTGGCCCTGGTGGTCCAGGTGGTCCATCATACCCTCTTCCAGGTGGTCCAGGTGGCCCCTGGGGGCCTGGTGGGCCAATAATGGAGTCTCCTTTAGGGCCCTAATAAGACAGGAGGACACAGAGTCTGATTTACAGCATCTTTAAAAACATGAAGTGGCAGTATGTTTTCCAGAGTGTGATCGTACTGGAGGTCCAGGCACTCCCGGGGCTCCGACTCCACTTCCTCCATACCGGGGGTCATAATATCCTCCGCCTGGCTCTCCTTTCTCTCCTTTCACGCCACTTTCACCTTTCAGCTCATTCTGGGTAGACACATTAAAAATCAGAGAGAAAGCCAGCAGTACAATCAAAACTCAAACCGATTTGAACAACTTAATCTTAAAATATAAAGACATAAAATCTAAAGTGTGCAAAGGCGAGGGATTACCTTTAAACTGTAAATGTCAATGTTTGATCCAAAACCTGGAACAGACAAAAATGTCTTGCCTTAAATTTGTCCACAGACTGAAAACTTTAAACATTTACACGTCTGTCAGGGACGTTACCTGGTGGTCCCCGATCTCCTTTCTCTCCTTTAACTGTTAAAAAACAACAAGTTAAACAACCGCAAGAACACAGCATTTCCTCAAATCCTGACTTTATTTACTGTAACTGCAAAGGATAACGACCCGTTATTAGAGTCAGGCCAAACATAGAGGCCAAACAACTGCTGCTTCTGAACCTTTTAGTTACTGCTAAACTCCACCAGTGGGACGGTGTAATTCAAACACAGCTCTCCACCTAAACCCTTTTTAACTCTAAAATCACTGTGGGGAGAAATCTTTTTGAGATTTTTGGAGGTTTTTTAACTGCTGGACCGAGATCAGACAGCTGTTGGATATCTTCCAGCCTTTCTGCTAAGCCAAGCTAACCATGACGCTTCACATTCACCATACAGATATTAAGGTAATATATTGTACTTCTTAAAATGTTTCTCATAACGTTGGCATCTAACATTGAATTTGAAGTGAACTCACCAGCGTAATACCTGGAGTAATCATATCCCTGAAATTAAAAGGAAAGAATTAGGGAACTTTAACCCATTTTGACCGATATATGCACCACAACAGGAAAATATCATCTCTGGACTCACTCCGAGTCTGTCAATAGGAACAGGAGGTCCGGGAGGCCCAGGGGGCCCTGGTGGGCCTGGTGGTCCCTGAGACACAAAAAATAATATTGATTACTGTTTCTGTAAAAGATGACAAATGGATTGAAATCAGGATCTGATAAAAAGGCAAAGTCAAATCTTTAGCACTCACAGGGTATCCGTATCCAGATCCACTGCCTGCATCTCCCTTCTCTCCTTTGGCACCGTTTAGTCCTGGTCGACCCTAAAACAAGGTTGCAGAATGTCACAGTTACATTCTGACATAATGAACTTCTAAAAAAATAATTAATTATTAATACTGTCTTCCCTCTCAACCCTGCAAATCAAAGCTTCCTAAGATTGGACTCCACTGTTGTTCTCTTTTCACAGTTGCTGTCACATAAATCTAATATGAAGAATCAACTGATTGCCATAGTATTTGCACAAACCACTACATTTCTGACTTCATACTTTTACACTTTATATTTGTAGCCATGAGATCAGCATCAAGGGTGATATTTCCCTACTGGGCAGTTGTTTGTGTCATTACTCCAGTCAAATACCTTCCTAACTATGTGAAGGCTTATCATGAAATCTTTGTAAAGATGCCAAACTTACCGATCGGCCAGGAAAACCAATCTCCCCCTTCTGGCCTTGAGGACCTTGTGGACCCTGGAGAAAAATGTACATTGAAGCTCGTTATACTAATCTGATTTTGCTAGCTTGTTAAACAAGTCTAAAGTTGTGAACTTTTAAAATTTAGACAACATACTGGAAATCCCATTGGGCCAGGACTTCCTCTCTCGCCCTGCAAATTAAGACACAAGCACACTGTAAACATCACACACAGTGATATTTTGATTTAAACATATTAGGAATGATCACCTGAACTAGAACTATCCATGCCAACACTGATATCGGTATCGGATCGACACTAAGGCAGCTGGATAAATACTTTGTTTCTATCATCAAAGTCCATAATGACAGATTTTTTTTAACTTGATTTATTTACCGGCTGTCCTGTCAAGCCTCCCAGGAATAGAGGTCTCCCATCAGGCCCCGTGATGACACTAGGCTCTCCTTTTTCTCCCTGAACAAAAAGCAAGAACTTACAAAAATACTACTGGAAACAGTATTTAAGTCACAAGGCTTTTAAAAAATATTGTTGATATTAAAATATTGAACTCCATTCGTTTCCTGTTACTTTAACACAAATTGTGTTAAATAATTTGGAAAGTAAAAAGTATGTCACTTACTGAGAGGAATGTAATTAAAAATCATGTGAAATCATGTTAATATGAAAATGTATTAAATTAAAAAACAATGGTGCACAAAATATAATGAATATACATGTCTTAAAATGTGAAATGAACAAACAAAGATATGCACCTACCTTAGGTGCATATCCTGGTGGCCCTGGGTTCCCTTTTTCCCCTTTTGGTCCCATTGGGCCCTAAATCCATACACACAATATAATCACTTACTTGCATTGTTTTGAATCAGTTGGTTTCCTACAGGCTCAACTGTTTGATGATCATGGTGATACGTACTGGGAATCCTGCCCTGCCTGGAATACCTGGTCCAACCTGAAAAAGAAACGCAGTTTGAAAATGCTAAAATATTCTCTCAACTTAATGTTTTGTGGCGACGCTTTTGATAAGATTGTTAGGGGACTGAGGGGCGCATCCACCTACCTGCCCTGCTTCATTCCAATAAAGGTCGTTATACTAGCAAGACAAAGTTAGGTCAGTTAGTATGAATGTGAATGAACAAACAAGCATGCTGTGGCTATTAGTGTAGATGAGTAACATCAGGAGGAAAATCGATTTAGACAGGCTGTGCTGTGTGGGTTAGTGTTATTTCACATATTAATCCAGAATCATTCAACCTCTGTACATTTACAAGTTGAATGAAGACTCACATCTCCTCCTGGCTGGTAGATGATCTGTCCTGGAGGTCCAGGAGGGCCTGGAGGTCCAGGTGGTCCACCATCTCTTCCTGGCAAACCCTGTTACAAATTGGTGCATTATCAGGCAGAAATGGGTGAGTATGCAATATGTTCAGAGCATAGTTTAATCGAGTCCTTGTCTGAATGAATATTGCATTATTGAATATTGAACATGCATATGAAACTTTTGACTGGTACTGAATAATAATGGATTGGATTTTATATAGCGCTTTTCAAGGCACCCAAAGCGCTTTACAATACCACTATTCATTCACACACTGGTGGAGGCAGCTACAGTTGTAGCCACAGCTGCCCTGGGGCAGACTGACAGAAGCGAGGCTGCCATATCGCGCCATCGGCCCCTCTGGCCAAAACCTGTAGGCAAGTAGGGTAAAGTGTCTTGCCCAAGGACACAACGACCAGGACAGAAAGTCCAGGGATCGAACCGGCAACCTTCCGGTTACAGATGCGATTCCCAACCCCCTGAGCCACGGTCGCTCCAATATAAAGGCATCATCTGCATATAACTCAATCCGATGGTCAGCGATCATAACATTGAGACATACAGAAATAAAAGGACCTAATGTAGAAACCTTCAAAGAAAGTTTTGTTGGTAACTATAATTGCTGTCATCGGCATATAACTAAACTCCACAAAAGGAAAGTTTGCATGAATTCAATAAAACTAATGAAAAAATAGGTAGGCCCAAACAGAACTTTGAAGCACTTGCGATCTTGCACGTGTTGCTTCTGTTCTAAAGAAATCTTCAAAGAGATCACATGATCTATGACAAATTATCCTACATACACATTCCTTTCATCGATTTAGATAGACAATAAACTCTAGATAAATTATAATAACTAAAAGGTTATTTGGGAACTGCATATGCTGATGAAGCTGATATGAAATGAAGAGCTTCCTAACAACTTTAAGTCTGCATTCAACTCACCCTCTCTCCTTTCTCGCCACTGTCTCCCTTTGGACCCTAAAAAAGAATCAGGATACTGTATTAGAAGACCATATCATTAATACTAGTAAGTGTACAGTAACACTAATGTTAGCCATACTTTTTCTCCAGTTGAACCATTCAAGCCAGGGATCCCAGGAGGTCCTCGTGGTCCTTCTGCTCCTTTGCTACCAGGTGTTCCTGGTAAACCTGGATTTCCCTAAAAAAACAGTAAAACATATTCTTTACAGGAGTGGTGAATTCATAAAAGTATGACATAAATTCACTGAATTAAAATGGAATGCTGCTACTAATATTGTTAATAAGATAAACTTTGGAAGACTTTTTTCATTTATGTTAATGTACATATAAAACATAGGTATGGTTTCTCACTTAATATCCAGGATTTTGGGGGGTTAAAAAACTGTGCTTATGAATTGTGAAACAATATAGGACTCATGTAGATGTAATGACTACTGTAAGTATCCTTGGGCAAGATACTGAACCCTAAGTTGTTCTGTGATGTATGCATCAGAGTGTGAATGTGGGCTAAAAAAAGTGCTTTGATGAAAGTGCGTGAATGATGGATCACAAATATGAAAATTAAAAAAAAAGGATATGAAGGATTATAATAAATATTATTAAAACACACACGTTTTAATAATCACTTTGTGTGTGACGATGTTGCACTGAGACTGATCCACACATTAAGGAGGGAATACTGCATATACAGACAAATACAGACATTTATACTACTCTATAGTAAGAGTCTATAAAAAATTTTGTAAGCATTTTTTTAGATCTTCATTTTTCTATGTGTAATTTATTGATATTAAAACTAGGCTAAATACTAATGTAATCTTTATTGTCAGGTCTAATAAGACAAGTCTTAGATGTTTTTAACTAACCCAGAGCTTATCAGACTGAAAAGCCAACTGAATATGTGATTAACAGATACACAACAGAGCAAATAATTGAACAAATCATTTGAAAACACATATATAACTGATATCAGTAATAAACAGAAAACCAAAGTGGCCCCAAAGTCGAACCTTGAGGCACACCTTTTTATATTTGATTCAGACCCTTGTACTTTGATGTGAAATTTATACTTTATGTGACTTAAATAGCCACACTCATGCCAAAAAAAGAAGATAGCTCGGATGCTAAACAAAAGCAAAATTACTGTGGAGATAGTTGGATTTAATCCTAATTCGAATTGATGTTAATAGGGGCAGGGATGGCTCCAGGTCAGGGGTTTGAATCCACTGAACGGCTACCCTGAGGTACCCCTGAGCAAGATACCGTTCCTACAAACTGCTCCCTGGGCGCCCAATGGCTGCCCACTGCTTCACTGGGTGAATGGGTAAAATGCAAAGAGGAATTTTTCCCATGGGGATCAATAAAGTTTAAGAAGAAAAAATATACTACAGTGGCTTGCACTGCTGTTGAACAGTGCTCCATGGGATGTTCAAGGCTTGGGAAATCTTTGGGAAAGCTTGCTATAAATTTCTCAATAACTTTATTCCTGACCTGTCTGGTATCTAAACCCAATCGAGAATCTCTGGCAAGATCTGAAAACTGCTGTTCACAAATGCTGTCCATCTAATCTGACTGAACTGGAGCTGTTTTGCAAAGAAGAATGGGCAAGGATTTCAGTCTCTAGATGTTGTATAGGAATTTCTTTCACTTATTAGTCACATTATTGTATGATGCCTTGGTGCTACTGGATTTTAACATGTCTGACACTCATACGTTAAGAGGGGGTGCAGTAAGGATGTTGGGGGAAACAGGAACTCCACAGGAAGAGTCTTTTGTCTCTTCAAGGACTCTGGGAGGTAGCAAGGGAGTGTAAACCTTAAGGTGTGAAACAGCTGTGTACTGCCTTTTGTTCCTGGAGAAGGTATTTAACTGAGAGCCATGCTAGGCTCAGTGAGACTCTGCTGACCGTCTGCCCCGTGGTCATGCAGGGGCTCCACAAGCTTGGTTGTATGTTCTTTGTGTGTTTGGATTAAAGAATGTCAGCTACCGCTCACCGCTCGTCTGCAGGCTTTATTTAAGTGGAAAACTTCCACAACAATGTGCAAAGCTGGTAGAGACGTTCCCTAAAGGACTGGCAGCTGTAATTGCAGCAAAAGGTGGTTCTACAATTGACTCAGGGGGCTGAATAATTACGGTATCATGGACATAAAGAAATAACTTATTCAAGCCATACAGTTTTTCTGGCATACTTACAGGATGACCTGCAATACCAGGTGGGCCCTGGAAAAATATGGCACAGGACAGCATGAGATATACAAAAATTTACAAGGAACAACAATCTCCCATATTTGTAACTCGTTACCTGGGGTCCAGGTTCGCCTCTGAGTCCAGGCAAACCACTGAGTACCTCATATCCATCTTGATCGCCCTGTATGGAGATAATTTGAAGTCAAAACAACTGATCACTGCTAGCTTCTCATCCACTCAGACTGTTTGGACTGGTTGACATTTCAGAGTAGATATCAATGGTTGCTACCGGCATCCTCAAACTAACAACTTTTTTTAGCTTGGTACTTGCTCTCATCTGTCCACAAAAAACAAAAGAAAACAAAAAAAAGGAGAAAAGGAATCTACTCACATAGCCAATACGATATGGTGGCCCAGGTGGTCCGGGGGGCCCTGGTGGTCCCACTGGTCCCATTGGACCTGGAAGCCCTGCCAGGCCAGTCTGTCCTGATGTCCCCACCTGTCCTGGTTCACCCTGAGAGCCCTTAGGTGGCAGAGGTCAGTTGTAATGTCAGATTATGTTCAACACTGTATAAAGAGGAGAAGAAAAGTAGGACAGGAAGAGCAAACGGTGGCATGACACAGGCACGTGCAGAGCTGGAGGTTAAATAGAGATGCGGATGAAGGTTACAGTTAAGGTTTGGGGACCTACTATGCTCATTAATGTGCCTGTATTTATTTTTGGATTGTACTAGAGCTGATTGTATAATTCAACAATGGACAAACATGCCTCTTTATCATCGCCCTGTATGTCTGAAGCAAGTCGTGTTAGTGCATGTCTCTTTCTAACAGGACACTGTCATATGATTAGCCAGCTTCTGGAAGCTTGCTGAGGGGCAGTACCCAGTGCTTGTGAGCTGTACGGCCTGTTCTTCATAGGTCCCTGTACCAAGTAACTATTTAAAGAAACCATTTTTGGTGAAAGTATCTAAAAATCTGCACAGTGTGAAGCCTGATTTATTAAAACTTTGGTCATTTTTAATATGAACACCTTGCTTTGTATATGCATGACGGAAACTAAGGAAACGCAGAGTAGGTCCTTAAATGAGTGAAGAAAGTCTTTTATGGAAACAGAATCTTTCACAGCTGCAATGTCTTGAAAGATTCTGTGAAAACAGAAAATAATAGTAATATAATAATAATAATAATAAAGAGTAAATAATGCAGAAAACTCGAGAAAATAAAATAAATCATCACAGCAGAGACATGCCCCAGGACCACCAACCCATTACACACCGTAGAGGATGGAGTAAAGTAAGAGAACAAGCCGGTGAAAAAGCTGGAGCCTTGTGCATCTTGCTAAAGGAAAGCAACAAAGAATGTGAAGAGTACATGGATGGGCCACCAAGTACAACATTTTCATATCAGTTCAGTGGGGAACATCTTTCTGCTTTCAATGATGAGAGTTTTAAGGGCTGAAATTAAAAATGAAGCTCACCTTTTCTCCAGCTGGTCCTGGAAGACCGAGGTCACCACTGTCACCCTGGGGAAAGAAGATTTAAAACAAAATATATGATAGTCAATACATTCAAAAGAAATGTCTATTGAATCATTACATTTAGTCCAGGATTGTAGGCTGTATTCATTTAAATCCTTCTTGAATTTTTTTTTTGCTGTTTTGTGGTCAAAATAAAAATCTTTAAAATATTTTGGTTAATCACTAAATAAAACTAATGAATTTCTCATTCAGATTTTATTAATAAATGATTAAGTCTTTTAGTGAGTACATTGTCTCTTGCTAGCATGTACCATAGTACAGCCCCACAGACTGAGTCTATCTTTACCTTTCCTCCTGCAGGTCCAGGTGGACCGGGTAGCCCAGGAGGACCAGGGGGTCCCTACAGCAGCAAACACAAAACAGAGTCAGTATTTACTATACCTCAAATAAACATCAACAACATTTAAAAGCAGAACAATGAAGGCATTGGGTGGTAAGGAAGTAAAATGGTAAGTAATCAAAGTAAAATACTCACTGGCAATCCCGGAGCACCATCTTGCCCAGGTGGTCCAGGAGGTCCAACAGCTATTGGACCATCAAGGCCCACTGCCACTGAAGTACCAGGGATCCCAGGAGGGCCAGGAGGACCTGGGAGACCCGGTGGACCATGTGGACCCTAGATAACAAATCCCAAAACAATCATATTACCACCTCAAGTGACTACTTTTTACTTATGTTAAAAAAAACAACATAAAAACCCCAAAACAAAGCATACCCGGATTTTATCCAAGTCTGGGAATCCCGAGCCCTCCATGTCAACAAATGTCTGTAAGAAGCATAAGTTTAGTGAAAAGTTTTGGAAGTTATGAAATGAATGAAAAGAGTGTGTGGAGCCTGGACTTACTGGACGATCACCAGTACCAGGTCCAGGAGGTCCAGGTGGACCTGGGGGGCCTCTGGGTCCCGGCTGACCCTCTCCACGTTCACCCTGGAGGATTTTAAGACCACGGATTATCACGTTACATAATGCCATGTGTCTTCTTTAAACAGATGACTTAAATAGGGCACCTTTTCGCCTTTGGCACCAGGACCTCCTGGAATTCCTGGAACACCCTGCAGCCCAGGAGGACCCTGGAAACAGAAGCAAAAACCCCAAATTACACTGATAATATTTCAATCGATTTATCTGGAAAAGCCTATAAATAATTCTTCTTTTGTAGCAATATTTCAATGTGAAAACAGAGAAACTCACAGCTCTTCCATCCTCTCCTGGATCACCCTGAAAGATTAATGAACAACCTCTGAGCAACATGAACCTCCAAACATTAAACAGCTCTAAACCTCGTTGTACTCACAGGCTCCCCATCAGCTCCAGGAGGTCCTGCAGGCCCATCCGACCCTGGCAGTCCTGGTGGTCCGGGGGGTCCGGCCAGCTGCTGCACAATAGAGCCATCCCCAAGTCGGACCACCTCAGCTGCAGGTCCTGTAGGACCAGGTGGTCCGGGAGGCCCCTGAGCCCCACGATCTCCTTTTTTACCAGTGTAGCCTTTGCCAAGATCACCCTGTGAGTGAGAATGTTGGATTTGGAAGGAATGTAATACTTAGTTAATACTTAGGTTACAGGTTTAGATAATTTAAATGTGAATTATAGTTTTAAGCTTTATGTGTATAATAAAGGCAATAATAGTTTCTCTAGCAGAGACACAGTAGATCTGTTGACAGCAGAAACAAAACATGTTGTTATGGATGAACCTGAAATAATTTCTATCATTTCTAATGGCAAGAATAAAATTTCAAATTCAATCTGTATCATAAGTTTTGCTCCCGGCTGATCGGCATTTAGACATTTCTGCTCTTGTGCTTCAATTCATTCATTCTGACATGAGCCTTTCTGCTCATCTCCAACATGTTTTTATTCCTTGATTCGACCAGAGTAGCCTTCAATGATTCAGAACTCAAAATAGTTTTAGCTCCTCCCCCTATAAGGCCATCTTTTCAACTATATGTGACACCGGACAGAGCCGAGTGTGAAAAACAAAACTCATGGCTCTGAGACTGAGATTTTAGAGTTTTCTGAATCCTGAGCTTCTGCATTGCAGGGATTATTTGTACACATGCTGACCTCCTTATTTTTGTTTAGCTCATTATGTATAAAAGCCAAACTGCATGTGTATGAGTACATGGACAGACACTTTACATACCTTTTCACCTTTTTCACCCTGAAAAGCAGGAAGAAACAGTTGAGTGCATCAGCCATACGATCACTAAAAACACACTCACAGACACAAAGTGGTGTCTTACCTTCTGTCCTTGGACTCCACCCTGTGCAGAGAAACCAGAGCCAGAGCTGACACCTGAATCTCCCTTCGCTCCTACAGGGCCCTGGTCCCCCTTTGAGCCTTTCTCTCCTCTGTCTCCTTTTTCACCTTTAGCACCGATTGTACCTGAAGTAATTTAGCAAGTTAGGAACATCTAGACTGTGCCGCAGGACAAGAATGCTTAAATACAAATGTAATATGTGTAAATGTAAGACCAGCAACTATCAATGCATCATCTGCTCTTATATAGCATATGGATGTCAAGCACGCTGATCCAGCAAACAGTCCTTCACCATCACCCAAAGCAAAATGTGAAATTGGAACTGCAATAATCACAAAATGAAAGCACAGAAGATGCCAAAGCAAAAGCCAAAAAATGTCTTTAATGAAATTGCCTTCTATTTATTTTTCTCTGCAAATAAGGCCAATTTTATTTTAGAAACCAGTCCTATAGAGGGAAGCAGGAATTCTTGCTTCTCATTTCAAGGTTAGCTGTATCGTTTCTTCAGGGTTTTATATTTAACTTAACAGGTCCACCATAAATAAATAGATAAATAAATAAAATAAAACCATGTTGATCTGTAAGTTTGCTTTTGGTAAAGACAAAAAAGAGACAAATATTAAAGCAGACACATTAGCGCTGCTTACAATTAACGTTGGTTTTCTATTGTTGGTGACGGCTGGAGTGAAAATGTCTTTATGAGCCCAAACAGGTCACGAGAGGCAGAACATGCATGTTTTACTGTTTTTTGTATTTAAACTAGTAGGTTTAGTTGCTTCTGCTTCACAATAAAAAGTTACAGTAGTTTTGTTTGTGGACTAACAAAATTAGTAAATATTAAATAAAATGAGTGAAAATGAAGTAAAAACAGGAACATAAATAAATAAGTCAACAGTCAAATAAAAAACACACGAGAATAAATAAGAGGAAAAAACAGGAAATAGAAAGTAAAAAAAAAAGTTCAAATAGGAGAATGGAATGAATAAATAAAAATAAATAAATAAATAAAAAATGAGCAAAAAAAAAAAAGGAGGAAATAACACCATTAATGAAAAACATAAAATCTGAAACACCAATTTTCATCTTATTTTATGTATTTTTATATTTAAGGTATATGGCACTTTTTTGAGCCATTTATTCATTCATTCATTATTTTGTCAGTGTTGGACCTCCATGATCTTATTCATCTTATTCATAGCCTTTTCCTTTTTTGTTTTCTCTAGGTCACGAGCAGTTGTCCAAGCATTTCACTACATATCGTACTGTGTATGACTGTGTACGTGACAAATAAAATTTGAATTTGAAATTTGAATTTGAGCGTTGCCCATCGTCACTTATACAACAGAACGTTTTACTCAAGAAATGTCCGATAGAGCATTAAAGGTAAGTTATTATATTATGTTTTGCACCAAAGTTGACTGGAACAGAGATTTTAATAAAGATTATACCTTTAAAATGTCATTTCTACCATCCTGTGATTTTAATTTAAGCCAATCTGATTAAACAGAGTTCCTGAGGACTATTCAGAGTAGCACTACAAGTAGAAATAATGTTGGATGTTGTGCTACAAATTTCAGTAGTAAGTAGTCAGCTACTTCAGTAATCATCAAGATTTGCTCTCTTGGGGACAAAACTAAGACACCATCGCATTGAAGCCTGCTGAGCGGATGCTGACGTTCAATCAACCTCCACCCATACACTGAGCAGAATGAGAAAGCAGCAACAGCCAGAGCGCTCCTTCTTTACTGTGATAGGAAGGCCACAGATTGATTAGGACATGATCCTAATCTGATGTGCTGCCAGCCGTTATCAGGACCCTTTTGCCCCCTGCGACCCACCTCTTGAGCCTAATAATCCAGGCTTGCTGAAGTCCTGCCTGCTGTACTCCACGGAGGGCTGATACCAGACATCTGAACACAAACATACCTTTACCTGCTGCTCGGAGAACTCATGAAACATGTTTGTGGCGTGACGGAGAAAGGAACGGTCCTATTTCACGAGCAACTCACTCAAAGAGAAATTACTTCTTTTATCATCCACTAGAGGGAGCTAAAGAACTTCTAGTCATACACACTCCTTGCAGCAATCTCCTCACATGGGTCCAGACAGGCAACCTGACGTAAACTTTTCTGGCTTAAAAATGTCTACATGATGTTTCTTTGGCAGCGCCTGCTGCATGATTTAAAAACTTCCATTACACATTTATACAGCGCAGTGACATGCTGAGAGTCCTGGAAGAGCACGCTTAAGCTCTTTAGTTACAAATTAACACACTTTCTCTTTACCTGTTTGTGCGAGTGTGTTTATGTGTGAGGAAATCAGCGGAGGTTCAGGCAGTGGACGGAAAGGTGGAGGGGTGGTCTGTGGGGGGGAACGGGACACAAATACAACATTTTAAAACATCTGGAAATTCACATAATGGAATGCAACCACATCACATGTACATCTACATTTATATGTAATTTTCAGACAATATTTGTGCACAAGAGCAGACAAATACTTCCACCAGGTGGTGGAAAGCAGATAATTTGCATTCAGTTGAAATTGAAAGTTTAAATGAAATGTTCACCACTAGGGAGCAGTGTGTTACCAGCTGATGTATTAATGATGTTTTGGGATATGTGTGTTTTTTAAGTTCATCCAACTGTTTTTCATATTCTCTATGGTCTCCCATATATATATAAAGGATCCTAGTGTAAAAATATTTCACTGCAAAAGATTTAACTGAAAGAGATCCATAAATTAAAAACAAAAACTACTACTAAATAATGTTAAGCCAAATGATCGCTCCACATTTGGAAACTCTTGGGGGCAGTGAGTGTGCTTTTACTGCATTGGCAGTGTGTTTGGGATCACTGTCATGCTGAAAAATTAAGCTTTTGTCAATCAGACTCTTTTCAGATGGTATTGCATGGTGGCTCAAACTCTGATGGCACTTGTCTGTGTTTGTAATTCATCAGTTCTGACAAAGATCTCCAACACCACTGGCTGAGATGCAGCTCGATGATGACTGTAGACACTCAGTGTTGCACCTCCCTCCAACCTGCCCCGTACATACTGACGAATCAAAATCAAAAACTGAAATTTGGGTTCATCACTCCATCAAACCTGTCTCCACTGATTTTCAGTCCAGTCCAGTGTAATTTTCATACCTCAGCCTTTTCTCCTTATCAAGAAAAGCGTCTTGACAGCCACCTTTTCACTGAGACCATCTCTGATGATGCTTCAGTGAACGGTTTCTTAAGGACTTGACTTTCAGATACTGTTCATCTGCTGCAGGTATCTTTTTGGGGCTGCCACTTCTCTTTTTGTCCTCCAATTGTCCATTTTCCTCAGATTTTTTAAGGATGTACTGAGCTAATAGCTCTTTGGGAATCATTTAGTCGTTACAAGAAAAATAAATACTAGTTTATGTCTGTGAAACTGTTATCTTTGGAGTTTTTTATAGATTTAACTAAAGAAATGGGAACAAATGATATGTTTTTGCGACAGGCTGGTAGCAACGACTAAAGATACAAATTAAATTTTTTGTTGTTGTTGTCTGTTATGTATAGACAAAACACTGGTTCATCCCTTCAGTTAGGCGCCTTTTTATAAGCTTGAATGATTCATAGTGTTACATGGCTTAACAAATAAAAAAGTTTCCTCTGATAATGGTCCGTTAAAAAGTAGCTAATGTCTAAAGAAAACTTTGAGAGACCTCCAGAAAGCCATTAATAAGCAATTCAATGCCTACAATTCCCATAATGCAACTAGGCCCTGCTGTTCCTCTTGAAATACATCTCGAGCTGAGATGATTTCAGAGACTGTAAATCACTCTTGTATGTTCATATAAGACATCCACAAAGCTCATACAGACCTTCACGCTGCCTCCCATCTGCCTCCTCTCGCCGTCGCCGCTGCCATAGTCACCAGAGCCCTGCGATACCGAGAAAAAACTGTGTTTCACAAAAGCCTTCTGGTGGTTTGACTGGAATATTGGAAACACAAGAACTCACAGTGTCAGAGTCGTCCTCATAGTCGCATAAACGCTCAGCTGACCGAGGGTTTCCCACCAGTCTCAGGTCTGCCATGTCACCCTAAAACACACAGACAGTGAATCCCACCATAGGTATTATCAGAAGCAGAGGTGGGACCAAGTCATTGTTTTGCAAGTCTCAAGTAAGTCTCAAGTCTTTATCCTCAAGTCACAAGTCAAGGCTCAAGTAATGTCAGGCAAGTCAGAGTCGAGTCTCAAGTCACTGGTGTAAAAGTCAGAGTAAAGTCACAAGTCTGAAACTTTGAATTTCAAGTCCTTTCGAGTCTTTAAAAAAAAAAAAAAAAACGAAAAAAGAATGTTGTAGTTATGCTAAATGTAAATATTAGACCATGTGATTTTAAAATCTGTGTTTTCCTCAACGAAATAGTGAACTTAGAAAATATACACAAATTGTGAAATTGCACCTCTTTAAAATGCAGCTCAATTAAACTTAGCTCCAAGAATAATTTTCACCGACAGTTCTGAGATAAGCTGCATGTTATTCTTGGATGCGCTTGTAGGGCCGGCTTTAAAATCGCATGACAAAAAAATCATACACATTAAAAAGAACTGTATCACCAACGTAGCCTGGACAAGATTTGCTTGTTAGATGAAGTCATGATCTCATCGTAGCAAGAGAGAAGCACCACCTACCGTTCTTTATGCAACTTCAACTGTCGGAGAAAGTTGGAAGTTGTTCCATCTCTGTCTGTGATTCTCTTCTTGCATGTTTTGCATATTGCAGTTCGGTTTTTTGTTGACTACTTCATAGTTTATGTACCTGAAAAAAATAACTCCTTGCAGCATTTTTGAGCGTTTTTTTTTTTTTTTTTTTTAATCTGGTTAATTTGATTGACTGTGCTACAGCTCACGCACACATACGTACGGAGTGTGGTTTGAATAAATGAATCAATGAATTGAATTAATGGTGCACACTTTCTATATAATATGCATGTTAAATTTTATATTTGGGGTGAAATATCAAGTCTTTTCAAGTAAACCGGTTCAAGTCCAATTCAAGTCCCAGGTCATTGGTGTAAAAGTCCAAGTCAAGTCACAAGTCTTAGAACATTTTTTCAAGTCAAGTCTAAAGTCATAAAATTAATGACTCAAGTCTGACTCGAGTCCAAGTCATGTGACTTGAGTCCACACCTCTGATCAGAAGCATGCAAATTTTATGAGCTTTAACTGCAGCCATCTTAATTTCTTCCACAGTTCTCCACTTCAAAGAGAGTCATATGATCACCAGAGTCCCTGTCTCAGAGGTTAAAGGTGGCACTACCTCCTTATTGTTAATGACACAAACCCTGGACGGAGTGCCGCAGGGCGACGTCACAGACAAGAAAGAACAGACTCCCAGATACCTCTGGAGGAGGATTTGTTGCTGTTTTTCATTTTTTCCTGTCAGAACTGTGAAACATCTCTTTAGCATTTCCTCTGCTGGTACCCTGGAGATTATGCGTACAAAACAGGCGTCTCATTCTTTTGCACCACACTGTTGTATAAAACAAAAACTGTTAAAAACTGTTTAAAAGTGATAATTTCTCTTTCCCGTTTTATAGCATTGCTGTAGCTTTATGCTTATTACTGAGATGAGTGCCATCATGTTGGTTTGTCCAATTCTTAATGCGTTAAACTTTCATATTTCCTAAATATTGATAGTGATCAAATCCTCAACACATAAAGAAGAAATCTTTTCTGGCGTCTTTATTTTAGCACATTTATTTGTGTGTTGGAGCAACTGAAAGTATGCTGCATTAGCCATGAGCATTTCCTGTCTGCAGCATATATGTAAATGTACGTGTAACTGTATATGAATTATTTTGAAATCTTAAAAATGCAATTTTTGTCAACCAAGTTCTGCTGAAAGGATCCTTCCAAAAGAATAATGGTCACTGGTGACCTTTGACCTGGCTCATTTTTTAATTTACAACTTGCTCTTCTCAAAAGCTTTGAGGAAATGCAAAAGTCATTTTCCAGGAGTGGATTTTGCAGGGTAAATGGATGACTGTAGGTCAATACTTCCACTCACAGGATCAGGTAAAGTGATCCAGTCCAATCTACAAACAAGATGAGCCGCTGTAGGCAGGCTAAGCCGCAGCTTGGATGAGTCACCCTCTAGTCTTTTATACCCAATGAACAAAATTAATAATCATGCTAAAACTGCATGAGCTACAAAGTAACACATACAGAGACTGTTTTATTGTTATTACTTATTTCTTTTAATCACTAAGCAGCGTTCAGTAAAAACCATGTTAAGAATCTATCAGCTGTGTTTCAAAGCAGACCTGAGTAAGAGCAGCATCAGTTAAAACTTTCAAATACTTGAAATCTTCTTCATGCATTTTTGGACTTCATGTAACCTTTAAAAAATATGATGTTGTCATTATTACTACTCAACCCACTAAGATTTTTGAGACATGTGACCATTAACCATGTGATGTTAACTTGGCTGCCATTTTTGACATGACAGAATCATGGTGACGGTGTGGGATCAGGGGAATAAGGCCCAGTCACACAGGCCCAGTCAGACGGAAAGATGAATATTTCTGGACTGGTTGCTGGCAGTCCCAAAGTAAATGATTGCTGAAGTCCCAGTCACAAAGGCCTACAGGTTGGTTATCATCTGGCAATCACCAAGGAACATCAAATCTGTGGATCCACTTACCAGGAACTTGCCATTGTCAGCTCTTCCCGCGTGACCCACAAAGAGTACTGATGCAGGGTCGAGATCCATGGGATCCGGCGAGCGCTCAAACTTCACCACCTGTGGCTCAGAGTCGCAGCCATGGTAGAAGGCCACCTGCTCCTCCATGACTGACAGCGAGAAGCGACTCCAGGTGTCCACCATGCTCGGCACCTCAAAGCTGGCAGCCTCGTACGAAGCCTCAGAGTCGGGCTCGGTGTAGAAAAACTGAACCTTCTGACGGCCAGCCTTCACCGCGCTGAGCTTGACAGCAACATACATGAGCTTCTGGGTGGCATCTGTGATGGAGAAAAGGATGGAGGCGGCAGGAGTGGAGGGCTTGACATGGAAGAGGAGGGAGAAGTGGCGGTAGAAAGGGCTGGGGACATGGACCAGGGCTCGCTGGCCCGGGACCACCGAAGGAGTGAACCGATAGGCAGGCTCCCCATTTGGCCCATAGGTGGTGGTGAACTCTTCTAGTGGAGGTTCTCCAATCAGCTGGAGTAAAGAGATGCCGCTCACTTCTGTGAGAGGGAGGAGACAGGAAGTTAAAACTTAGTGCACACAAATAAAAGAGAAAATTGACTTTCAGTTGCCAACCATTGAAAAAAAATGTTTTCAATGGTTTATATCAGTTGGGTGACATTTATGTTGTTGAGTAACAAGTAAAAATCCTTCATAAGAAGAAAAATGTACATAAAAACTCACAAACCAGCCAGTGTAATTAGTATTACACTCTCATATGTGGGACTGAACCGATAGTACTGATGCAGTATTATCTTTGTGCAGTAGAATTACACGTTGAAGGGTTTATAAGACGTATAGATGTAGCCTCTTGGTCTACAAAGTGAAACCACTGGAAAGTCATTTTAACCTGCATCCTTTGTAAAGGCCAATAAAATGACCTATAGTCATCCCAAGCAGTGTCGTGTTTCAAGACAGCAAGATGGCGAGGGCAAAAAAACCTCAACCTAACGAGCTGTGCTCCTCAAAGCTGCCACTAGCATAGCATGTTTACTGTGTCCATTATAAAAGGCTATTACATAAACATGTAAACATCTGCTGAATCTGATGGAACTAGAGAAAATGTGTATTCCCTGACAGGCTGATAGCAGGTGCTAGGTGAAATTGGTTGCACAGAGGTACATGGTGCTGCACTGAAAAAGTCTTTGCGATTGCTTTGGTTGCTAGCAAACAGCCACAGTTTGCTAGCTTGCATAGATAAGACCAGCTTGTTTGAAAACACTCAGCTACTACTACTACTACTACTAAGCAGTAGTTAAACTATAAAGACAGAAAAGGAAACCCTTTACTTTCAAAATGAAAGCTTTTCCTTACACTTACTTGACACCGTTTTTCACTAGTTCTTGTTGGTTATTTCCTGAGTGTGTCAGCTTTGGTCTTAAACCAATGTATACAATCAGGTTTTTGGACAATGGCAACTTGTTTTGCAATTTTGCTTCTGTACACCACCACACTAAAGTAAATCAAATAATCAAGATGTGATTCAGATTAAATTCAAGGACTTAAAAAAAGTTATTGTAAAGTTATTCTAGTCATTTTTTACACAGTTGCCCATTTTTAAATGCTAAAAGTGGGCAAACTCAAATACTTGTGGCACGTTAAAGGTGTTTGAATGTTTTCTAACACTGGATTTTACTGGGTGAGGAGGCATAAATTTCACAAGTGCTTTTCACTGCAAGATTCATAGAGTTACGAGTCTGCTGCAAAAGTAGCTGCTAACTGAAGTGACCCTTGAAGATCCCATGTCTGGAACAACAAACCGAAAAGTGCACTGACACTGCAGGTCACATGCTAAAACCACAGATCCCAAATTCAGCAATGAGGGTGATTTAAGAACAAAACTTTCCCAAAAAAAACATGGCTACAAGGCATAGGACACACTCTGAGACTTCAATAGTGGGGCACATTAGTGGAAAAACTGCTTGAGTTTCAATTCCCACAGACTAAAATAGCCCAAAAGGGAAATGAGAAATGAGAAGCAGCAGATTCTCATAAATCAGCCTCACAGGGGAGAAGCAGCATTTTTTTTGACCAGGATAGGGTTTGAGGCTTGCCATTGCACAAGTGCAATCTGTGCATTAAAGGCGTACAGAGGTCATCAGTAGTGGGGGTCTCCCACATTTCTTAGTGATGGGAATTTTATATGTTCACGTGTGGTCAATATTTAATGCCATTTAAGCCACCTTATTTTTCCCTTTGGGGGGTTTGTTTGCCTTCCACCTGCTTATGCTGCTGTCATGGATAGTAACAGGACAACCAGATCATAACTAACTGCTGTCAGCCTGTAAACTCTCTCGACCTGCGCAGCAGCTACAAGAAACCTGGCTCCTCTGGGATTATAGGATTTGATCCAACTGGAGCTTGAGATCGGCAGGGTGGAGGGCTTCTCAGTGAAGGCACCTGCTATTGGTTCTTCTCAAGGCAGCACAGCTGCTGCAGCTGTTGTGTGAGCTAAACCATATAGTGGTATATATTTATGCAGTTTCAGAAAATGACAAACGACAGCATAAATGTGAACTTACAGTTAATCAAAAATGGTAGACTGAAAATGAATTTCTCAAGGGAGGCCCCTACTCTAATTCCATACATGTTCACATCTGGAAGCTGTCTGGTTTTACCACAGTTCTCCCACTAACCCAACTCTACAGCCCAGTAACAGCGAAGTCTCCCATGAGGGAGGCTAATGTCTGCCAGCAAGCCATTAGCACTGTGGTTACAAGACCATTACATAACAATTACGCAAAGTTTTCTAATTTCTTTATCTGGGCTGCAATCTAGTCTCAGGCTTTTAATTTATTTCTGTTTCTTTCCTGTGAGAATGCAGGGAATAAGAAACATGCTTATTTTTAGAGTTTTTCCTGGCAGGATTTTATATTGTTTTACCTCTTCAGACATTGTAAAAAACTTTTAAACATGTTTTGATTTCATAAAGCACAAAATATTATGTATAAAGCAATAGATATATTTAATTACTTATTAAAAAGGGACAGTGCAGTTTGACATAGTTTCAATACTAAGAGCTGAGCTGAGGGAAAGGAGTCTCCATGTGTAAGACATGTTCATTAAATTCTACAGGCATAAATTTGCACTGGAAGAATGTTAAACTTTGTTTTATATGTCATAGCATCAAGAGGATAAAATAACCTGCACAGCATTTATCTCCAGTGTCTTTCTTCCCCAACTTTAGTATTTGTTTTTCCATTTAATAACGGAATAGTTATCATATATGCCCAGAATTATCCTTATTATACACTTTATTAGGTACACCTGATCAACTGCTCACACGACAACATCTCGATGCATTTAGGCATGTAGACATGGTCAAGACTACCTGCTGAAGTTGAAACTGAGCATCAGAATGATGATGCAAGGTGATTTTAAGTGACTCTGTATGTGACACGGTTATTCATTTGAGACTATTTCAGAAACTGCTGATCCACACTGAGTGGCAGTTGTCTGGGTAAAAAATGTGAAGGCAACATTAACCGTTACAACCAAGCAATGCAGAAGAGCATCTCTGAATGCACAACATGTCCAGTCTTGAAGCAGATGGACTACAGCAGCAGAAGACCACTCTTGACCACTAAGAGCAGGAAACTCAGGCTACAATTCACACTGACTCACCAAAACCAGACAACAGAAGATTGGAAAGTCATTGCCTGTCTGAGTTTTGCAGCAACATCTAATAGGAGGGTGAGAAGTTGGCTCAAACGATATGAAAGCATGGCTCCATACTGCCTTATATCAACAGTTCAGGCTGCTGTTGGTGTGATAATATGAGGGATATTGCCTTGGCACACTGTGGGCTCCTTAGTACCAGCTGAGCATTGTTTAAACACCACAGCCTACCGGAGTGTTGTTACTGACCATGTCCATCACTTTATGACCACAGTGTACCATCTTCTGAGGATAGCACGCCATGTCACAAAGCTCAGATCATCTCAAACTGGTTTCTTGAACATGGCAATAAGTTCACTGTACTCAAACGGCCTCCACAGTCACCAGATTTTAGTCCAATAGAGCAACTTTCGGAATGTAGTGGAACAGAAGATTTTCCATTGTGGATGTGATCATGTGTCCGTGGCACTTTGACATGCAGCACATGTCCATATGGACCAAAATCTGTGAGGAATGTTTCCAGAACCTTCTTGAATCTATGCCACTTAGCACACCTTAGTGTGTTTAAGGTGTGCTAAGTGAATGGTGTTTGTCATAATATATATAAAACGTAACTTTGAGTTGATCAAAAACATGAAAAAAATGCAGTTTCATTGGATTGGCAAAGAAAAAAACAAAGTTTGATCCAAATGTTGCTACATTTTGATTTGTGCATTTAAGGAAGTGAAACCCCGCCTATTTTATATAAGTTATAATGACAAACAAACAAAGCTAAAACCACAGAAATTTGGCGTGTGCAATGAGCAGAACTGTTGCAAATTGGACAGTAAATTATGTTCATGAAGGAACTCCTCACGTTAAGCTGTTCAAATTGTTTTTTATGCTCTTAAGACATCAGCTCAGATCTCTGCATGGGACACCGTCGAATAATGAAATACTGATTTTTTTTTGTTGAAACCAATCACAGAAAGCTCATTTCTGACCTCCTTTCTTCACGCTAACAGTCCCCATTGTATGCAAGAACAGCCCACATCAGTGTTTCGCGGCCTTAATGACCTCATGTTCTCAGTTACAGGGGATTACTGGGGTGCCATGTGTGTATTTTCTAACATGTAACTCCAGAGAAATCCGACGCCTGCCTGTTTTAGCGTGTGAAGAAAAAGACACAGGCAATGAGAAGAGGCATGGACTGACAGATGGACAGACAGAGGGCGGGAGGGAGGAAATGCACGGCAACTGTCCATGGGAAAATGGACCATGAGGGACTGTTAATGGGACAAAGTGGACGGGCCAGCAGCCCGAACTGACTCAACGCGGCAGTTAAAACATGCAGAAATGTCACAGTGCAACTAATGAACTCCTCCAGAGGGTTAGCAGTGCAGAGACCAGGGGGAGCATAAGAAGAGTTTATACTATCCTGTAAAATCTGCGCCTAAGCCTGAGTGTTACTGCAGTCAATGTAACCACACTGTGTGCTTAAATTACAAAGTACAACGGGCAAAGTAATGCAAGCATGTGATGGTTAAAGTGGCCTAAAATAGAGAAAAATGTAGGAAACTACACCCTCATTCTTCTGCTTGACCTGAAATGTCCTTTACTTGCAAAAGCAACTCAATCTGCCTTCAATAACTACACCAAAGCATCTACTGTGTCTGAACAATTTCAGTAATTTCAGTGTTTTGCATGAGGAATATTATGCCATTGTCCTGGTATTCCCAAAGCAGATCTTAATATATCTGCAGCAGAAATCTGCAGGTCTTGATTTGGAGAATTGAGGACGTGGGTAAGAATAAAATCCAGGACTCTTTATCGTAAAACACAACAAACACTTCATTCACACAGCTGGCCTGAGACTCGGGCTGTTAATTGCACTGAGTCTCGTCTGTGGCATCAGTTAACACTTCAAATGGAGCCTGTGACACCTTCACCCAGCCTCTGATCCCCGCTCAGACTCTAATCCACGTCTGAATGAGCCCAGAGCCCAGCGCCAATTAAAGTTGATTGAGGGGGGATCGGTGCAGCTCAGATGACATCAGCTGGATTCTTCTTTTTGTTCACATCTTGCTCCTCGAAGAGGCAGAAGAGCTGAAAAGCTCGGGTTTTTGGCTGCCCTCCAAAACAAATTTGTCTATGTGAAGAATTTGAGAAGTATGAACGGTGACAGGTAGCACTGGTTCATAAATTTAGCCTGCAGCACATGTCGAAATGCATGATTTACTTCATCATCCGTTTTGCTAACAGGACCATATTTCAATGTGTCTAAAGCCCAGTTTTTATATTTTAAGTCTGTGCTAGCTCTCTTACTCTCCAATCTGCTACAGGGTCAAACCTTAACCGTTGCTGTCGTGATACATGTGTTACATGCATGAAGTAGGGCAAAAATTAATTACTCACAGAATGAATGTACTGAAAACTGGATTCAGTAAAAGCACCAAATCTGACTTTTAAAAAGAGGAAAAAGTGCAGAAAAACACTGTGCTGGAAGGCAAAGCTAGGGAATTATTACAAAACAGATATGAAAACTGAGAAAATATAATTTGATAAAGCAAACTGCTCTAATACGTTTTTGAGAGCTTGTTGCTTCTAACAGTTACCTGCAGACTGTTTCCAGTTTCCTTCTCTAACAGGCTCCAACACTCCAAGGTTTTTTTGTTAATATAAAAAAAAAAAAAAAAGTTCAAAACATTTTTATGCATTATCTGTCATTTAATGGTTAATTACATGAGGGGAGTCTTTGCCGGGACGATTTTGACCCCCGGGCCTTATGTTTGACACCCTTTCTCTAATGTATTTACTGCCAAGTCATCTGTCAATTTGTTGTATTCTTCAGCTGGTCGCCAACAGCGTGAAAGCAAATAGCAAAGACTGATCTTTCAGGCCACTTAAAAGTTTTTTGCTTTGCTTTTCAGTGATGTTGAAAGCTTAAAGCTTGGGCTGCTGGTGGCACTACTTTTTATTTTTATGGGCTGAAGACAGGCTGACAACCTTGCTTTCACAGTCTGTGTTTTTTTAGGAACTAATAAGGGAACCAATCAGCAGCAAATGAGAAATAATGATAAACAAGCAGCTCACAACCAGCTCATTAAACTGCCGTCTCTTTTTTTTATACCTGAGTCCTAACTGAGCACTAACCATGCAGCAGGAGAACCCAGAGGCCCTCCAGGGTGGGCGTGGCCTCTTGAACCTCAGCATCAGCTGGAAAAACTTTAAACAAATGGAAGTGACTCAGTGTCTGTTTGAGACACTATAAATGACACATAAATGGTCCAAAATGCATTTAAATTGCTTCCAAGTTGAAGACCCAGTATTTCCCCACTCACATAAAAGGCTTTCTTATACTTGTGCCTCATTTTGAATCTCTGCTCATCTTCTAATGGTGTCCCAAACACTCGACTGCATTCCATCAAGTGTGACTGGGTGAAAGGGTGGGTGACTGTCGTGCCCTCTGCCCTCCTGGCAGAGACTGCAAGCCTCCCCGTCTCATCCCATCACAACGCTCTCTTGTTACCGACCGCAAGACCGCCGCCCTTTCACCCAAACCGACCGCACAATCGTCACACTCAATCTCTCGGAGCAGACCATTTTCCCACCCACAGCGGTTATCAAAAATACCTTCCACAAGCTTCTCCCCACTTCCACCGCCACTGCCACCACAGATAGCCTGATTGTTTCCTCTCCATCTGGGAAACTATAAAACGCCATCCATCTGTAAACCTACATAACACACCAGCTGAATAGAAATGATGACACGATAACTCGAGACAGAAAAGCGTGGCTGGCATGCAGGAGTAGGATGTGATGGGAGGAATAGAATGATTACTGCCTACTGTGAGAAACCAACCTACATCTAAATGTAAAGACAACATCACGACTGAGAGCGTATACTGAGTGTTTTTGATCAAATGTAGGCTCCCTTAACCCTTTTGTCATCCCTTGTGCAGGTGTTTGGAAAATCACAGGCAATAAACAGTTTGACTGACAACCACAGGGACGTGTTATAACCCGTACACCCTGAGCAAAAACAGTGCAAAAGCTTGGCTGCATGCATACACCAAAGTCTCCAAAACGTACTGCAGTGCAGATTCAGGAGTCTGCTGTGGGGTGAAACATAGCTGTGTTGGTGTTTTAAAGCCACAAGTTGTTGTAAAGGTCATTCAAACATTTGCAGTAAGCATTCTCGTGGGAAACACACGATGAAGAAGGTTTTCATGTGGCAGAGGTCAAAGTTTTAATTTAAAAAACCCCAGGAATGTCCAGCCAATGACGTGTGCTGTTAAATTTATTAAGGCATTAAAAGGCTGAACAAGAGCCTCTGATATATTTGTCAGGGTTTCACTGCAAAAGTTTCTAACCTAATGTATATATGATTTCTAGTTTACAGTATAAACATCTAACATGACCAGAATAGATTTAAGTGTCATAAAAAAGATGCAGCTACCATCAAACAACTAGCAGGCATGCTGCTGCTGACTGCTACTGACTCTACACATTAAAAATGCCTCGTTTGCAGGAGACAAGACAACAACATGAACTGCTGCGTGCAGCCTGGCGACAACGGCGTGAACTCAGGTGTTTTATCATGCGTCAGGGGAGAAAGTGACACCACAGCAACTTCAGCAGTTCCAACATCAATGTTTTTGCATGTTTTGACCATTGATTTACAAAAAGTGTGTATTTAACATTAATCAAACCCATCTTCCAAATTGCAAGCTTTTTTCTGACTTTAAAATACAGAGGACCAAAACCGCCTAAATAAAATAATACATTAAAAATTAGAAAATGAAAAATAAAGATAATCATCTATATTTTTAAATTATGTAGGCAACACGTGTCAGCTATATGACAGTGTATACATAACTTATGTGTGTTGGTAGTTTCTCAGTTGATTTTTACCAGTATATTAACCCTTTAAAACTGGTCGGAGCGGGCACGCTCCGTTTTGCGTAACTATTTTTAAATCCCTGTAGAACTGGAACCACGTAAGCTAGCGCAATAATTTTCTTTGCAAACTGCAAAAAAACCTTTGAAACTGGAGGAGTTGTACTTATATCTTATGCCATCAGCTTGTCCTAGGTCACGGTTTCCTTCCACATATAGCTTTGCAAAAATTGCATAAAAAGCACTTGCAGCAACAAAAACATAATATTCCAGAAACACGCTTTGCTGATCTGATCAGCTATTCATAACACTTCCTATGTTGGAACAGACGTCAGCGCGAACTATTGCATGTCCGCCATTACCTGCCTGAAACCGGAAGTGACGTCATTTTCGCAGAAATGTAGTTTTTTACTTTCGGGGCCTTATAAGCCTACACTGGTGTTTTTAAAAGTCATGTTTGAGTTTATGCTTTTATTTATAGTTTCTGGGATGCTTAGAACTCAAATTGCACTGCTGGAAACAGTTTATTTTGATGCACATGCTGTTTTTTGGCAAATTTGCATTATAATATTTTTTCTTCGTTTTTCTTGCAGTATATAAACATTGGTGTATCTCAAAAATAAAGCTATGAAGACACTCAAAATAAATTTCCTGTTGTTGAAAACTTTTTTGTGCAACTTTTTTGTGTTTACAGTTTTGAGAGACAAGCCATCTTAAATTTTGCTAACTAGAAATATATGTGAAAAAAAAGAAAAAAAAAGAAAAAAGATTTTCAATTTTTTTGTAGTTTACTGCACTTTTTTGCAATTTGTGTAGTTATTATGCACTTAATGCATACATATTATTAAAGTTTGGGCTATAATGGTTGTATTGATGTATAGCAACTTGAAATGCTCCCAAAAATGGCACTACCGCATGTAAAAATGTAAAGATAACTCTGGTGGACTTGGTTCTATGGTAGGTCTTAAAGGGTTAATAATTAATTATTACAATTTACATTTAGATATGTTTTGGGGTGTTTTTGGATAAATATAAAATATACCAAAAACATTAGCATCTCACATACCAAACTTGATTACCTAACCGCCAAATAGTTGATCATATGATAAAACTTTTTTTTGGTACTCTGGGTCCTCTGTATAACAGAATTTCGATATTTATTACAGTGAATATGATGCCTTCATTCATTTTTGATATACTGCTGATCAAATGGAACTGCACTTAAAGTTTACTTTGATAAGAATCTGGATGTAAGAAAGTTGACTAAAGCCCTTTGTGACCTCAGAAAGAGGCGTGTGAAGACTGTGAAGCCTGAACTGAACCCTGCTTGAGCCTGTGAGCTACATAGTTGCTACTTACTACACCTGATCTTCTAAAACAAACTGATGTTGCATTATGGGTAATGTAGGCACAAGAATATAACAGATTTTTATTTTTTTAAAAGATGATGAATGCTCTTGTGCATTAATTGTGACAATATCCAAAACAGAATACTTTATTAACTATACTTCAGTAATTTGATCCCAGATTTTTTCAAAAGTGATGATGATTGTTTCTAAAACTTGTGAATTTACAGCCTTAGATTATAATAATTCATATATTTGGGGTTCTGGATTAAAAAAAAAGACATTTAATAATTTTATCCTGTGATTTGGAAAATTGAAATTTCTTACAAGCAACAAAATAATAAAAAAATTATCATTAGCCGGAGCCCCAGTAAATGTGAGGGTCATTATCTTCCTCTAATAAAACAAACCCACCAGTGGTTTCATGGTAGGAGGTCAAATATATGTGAAACTGTAATGTATAGCACCTGTAGTCACATGAGCCAGAGTACTTTATGGGCTCTATATGATCAAATTAAAGTGGTAAAAACATGCATCACGTTTAAAGCGAATCATGTGATGGGCAAAGACAATGATGCAGCTGGACACCAAAACAAACACACATAGACGCTCCGGATTCAAAATGTATCGTCACACAGGATACATTCTAACCCGCCGCGGTTACCTTTCCAGTTACTAACTGACATGCACACCGGACGCCCGGGCTCATGAGCTCTTTCAGGCAGGAGGTCACACTCCACTGGGAGACGCCCGTTTTCCAGGAACGCCCAGCAGCTGTCTTGCAGTGTGTGGCAGAAGCTGCGGCAGGGCAGGTTAGAGACGGGGGATGGACACCTGGGAGTCAGGAGGAGGCAGAGGAATAGCTCTGCGCTGTGGTGACATTCTGCTTTTGTGAGCCAAGCCCACTCCTGTAGGACCGCCCCCGCCTCCTCCACTGAGGTGTGGTTGAAAAAGTTGGGCAACGAGAAAAGGCGTGGCTGTCTGCAAACGGGCCAATCAGAGGGCGCGGGGAGACAGGGTGGGCCATTCAATTTAGAAACGCCACCTCTAATTGTCACGTCTGACTCAAATCCATCCCCTTCCCCACCCCCAGACCCTTCCTCCACCCTCTCCCCCAAGAACCTGCCTGGCTTCATCGTCACGTCAGACTTCTCCGTCTTCTCCGTCAGGCCGGCACTAACAGTCCAGGTGGTCGTGGTCGCATCCCACGCCTCGACAAACTTACGGATGCCTGTGGCCACGTTGATGATTTCTTCCCCGACCCCGGACAAGTTGTCATCCTCCTCTTCTTCCTCCATCTTTGCACCAGCGGCAGTCTTAGTAGAACCTTCCTCCTCCATCATTACACTGCTGGTAGTAGTAGTAGTAGCACCTTCCTCCACCTGCTTTGTACTGGTGATCATTGCTACAGTGTGAGTGGTTAAAGTGGTAGCATCAAACGTAACCGCTTCTGTCTTTGTTTCTTCATCCGTGGTTCTCCAGAACCAGGCCTCCAAGCTCCCGGAGCAGAGGATGAGGAGCAGCGCTGCAGTCTGGAGCCTCCTCCACATGGTGCTGGCTGTTGCAACAGCGCTGATTCCTCAAAGCACCACCTGTTAGCCAGACGGGCAGCAGTTAAATCGAGGCTGATCAAGGGCCACTGAGCAACCAGTGAATGAAAGCAGAGGCATAAAAACTACTCTGGGACCCTCCCCACTGAGCTCCCAGTGCAAACTCCTCCAAAAAAAAAAAAAAAAAAAAAAGGCCTCAAACTAAAACTCCTCCCCTGCGTGACTCCTGTGGGTCTCCTTAGAAAGCATACAGGCATGCTTTTTACCACATAGGCACACCCGGCCTAGACAGATGAGTCCTCTGCAGAAATATGGAGTTTTCATAAACGCACTGCAGATCATAAAGAAAAGGTTTAGTTCATACTCTAAAGGAAAAGCTCATTTTATTGGTGAGCAGGACTGAATAAAAGTAAATAAGTAAATTAACCAAAGAAAATATTAAATATTACTTTATAACCACAATTTAATAAAGCATAATGACAGGTTACGTTAATAAACTTAAGCAGAGATCCTACTAATTCTATTTTTAAATTTTTAGAAGGACGAGGCTCGCTGTTTCATGCTGCTTCGAGTCTTTACGCAAAACTACACTAACTGGTTGCAGGCTTTATGTTGGTTTTTTACCACATAGGCACAAGAATGGTAACTCTAAGCAGCTGCAGAAAACTAAACTGTGTCTTCAGAGCAAACAAATGACTCCTAAAGTCATTTCCAGCAGCCGAGATGCCAAAAATCCTTTCAAAATATGTACGACTCTTGAAAAAAAGCTGGGTCACTGTGCAATTATTTCCAAATCTCTTTAAGCTATATTTCATTCACAATAGTACACAGAAAACATGAAATATTTACAGTGGACAAAAAGTGAGTGGTACTAAAAAGAAACCATTGCAGGAACATTGTGCAGCTAATTGGGTTACTTAGCAACAGCTCAGATGATTGGGTACATCACTCTCCAAAACCTGTGTTTAAAATCGGTTATCAACGCTCAGTTCAAAAGCCTGAATCTCTGAAGGTGTGGAGGAGGATCAGTGCCTGTGGGATTGGCAGTTTGAACACCTGGGCGCCATCAATGCTTAAAGATATATACAGGGAGTGCAGAATTATTAGGCAAGTTGTATTTTTGAGGAATAATTTTATTATTGAACAACAACCATGTTTTCAATGAACCCAAAAAACTCATTAATATCAAAGCTGAATGTTTTTGGAAGTAGTTTTTAGTTTGTTTTTAGTTTTAGCTATTTTAGGGGGATATCTGTGTGTGCAGGTGACTATTACTGTGCATAATTATTAGGCAACTTAACAAAAAACAAATATATACCCATTTCAATTATTTATTTTTACCAGTGAAACCAATATAACATCTCCACATTCACAAATATACATTTCTGACCTTCAAAAACAAAACAAAAACAAATCAGCGACCAATATAGCCACCTTTCTTTGCAAGGACACTCAAAAGCCTGCCATCCATGGATTCTGTCAGTGTTTTGATCTGTTCACCATCAACATTGCGTGCAGCAGCAACCACAGCCTCCCAGACACTGTTCAGAGAGGTGTACTGTTTTCCCTCCTTGTAAATCTCACATTTGATGATGGACCACAGGTTCTCAATGGGGTTCAGATCAGGTGAACAAGGTGGCCATGTCATTAGTTTTTCTTCTTTTATACCCTTTCTTGCCAGCCACGCTGTGGAGTACTTGGACGCGTGTGATGGAGCATTGTCCTGCATGAAAATCATGTTTTTCTTGAAGGATGCAGACTTCTTCCTGTACCACTGCTTGAAGAAGGTGTCTTCCAGAAACTGGCAGTAGGACTGGGAGTTGAGCTTGACTCCATCCTCAACCCGAAAAGGCCCCACAAGCTCATCTTTGATGATACCAGCCCAAACCAGTACTCCACCTCCACCTTGCTGGCGTCTGAGTCGGACTGGAGCTCTCTGCCCTTTACCAATCCAGCCACGGGCCCATCCATCTGGCCCATCAAGACTCACTCTCATTTCATCAGTCCATAAAACCTTAGAAAAACCAGTCTTGAGATATTTCTTGGCCCAGTCTTGACGTTTCAGCTTGTGTGTCTTGTTCAGTGGTGGTCGTCTTTCAGCCTTTCTTACCTTGGCCATGTCTCTGAGTATTGCACACCTTGTGCTTTTGGGCACTCCAGTGATGTTGCAGCTCTGAAATATGGCCAAACTGGTGGCAAGTGGCATCTTGGCAGCTGCACGCTTGACTTTTCTCAGTTCATGGGCAGTTATTTTGCGCCTTGGTTTTTCCACACGCTTCTTGCGACCCTGTTGACTATTTTGAATGAAACGCTTGATTGTTCAATGATCACGCTTCAGAAGCTTTGCAATTTTGAGACTGCTGCATCCCTCTGCAAGATATCTCACTATTTTTGACTTTTCTGAACCTGTCAAGTCCTTCTTTTGACCCATTTTGCCAAAGGAAAGGACGTTGCCTAATAATTATGCACACCTGATATAGGGTGTTGATGTCATTAGACCACACCCCTTCTCATTACAGAGATGCACATCACCTAATATGCTTAATTGGTAGTAGGCTTTCGAGCCTATACAGCTTGGAGTAAGACAACATGCATGAAGAGGATGATGTGGACAAAGTACTCATTTGCCTAATAATTCTGCACTCCCTGTACAGGTTTTAGAGCAGCATATGGTCCCATTCAGACAACGTCTTTTTAAGGGAAAGTCTCACATATTCCGGCTATACAGTGCTAAACTGCATACTACATCTGTTACAGCAGCACAGATTAAGAGTCCAGGTGCAGACCAGTCAGGCATCTGTACCCATTCGGAGCATCATGAGAGGAAAAATATGACACCATTCCTCTTCCAAAAGTCCGTCGGCTCTTCTCCTTCAGCTCCTTGACGTTTACAGACTGTTGTTAAAAGATGGCAGTATGCTACTGAGGGGTAAACAAGGCCCAACCTTTTTCAGATGTGTTGTTTTCATCGAATACAATATGAACAAATATTTTCATTTAACCCTTTCACGCATAGTGGTCACTACAGTGGACAGCTATTCAAAGTCTGTTTTCTTGTATTTGTGTCAGTGCTGATGGTATACTTGCACATAAACCACTACATTGGACAGTGATGTGTCCACTCCATACCCTGCCACCCACTGGTTGTTTAATGCTACTATAGATGTATGATGTGTTTTATTGAAATTATTGTTATTTAACCCTGTCATGCATGAATTATGACAACCTCAATCAGGACTTTTTCTTAAGCATTTTTATTCATCTTTTCATGCCTAAAGATGTCATAATTCATACATGAAAGGGTTAAATAGTAAAATGTCTTAATATATTTTCTATACTCTAGTGTTAATACAATTTCGATTTATGAGATTTGCAAGTCACTGTATTCTGATTTTATTTACATTTTCGCTTTTTGAGTCCCAACGTTTTTGGAACTGCGCTTGTACATAACTCAACAGTTATCATTACAGAAACTTTTGCTTCAATCTTAAAAAATATGTTTTTGTTACAGAGAAGCTTAAGTTAAGATATAAAAATAACAGGCCAAAATTATGTTTTGTGAATATCTTTAATCTGTTCATATTTGTCCTTTTTTAATTGTTTATGACAGCATATCTGGTGACACTACAGATGTGCAGATATCCTCATGTTAAAGTGATAATGACAGTTGACAGTGTTTTGTTTCCTTGGGTTTTGAAATTTTTAAAATAAACAAGTGAATCAATAATTGAAGACGAGATGGCAGTGTTAGCTCATAAGTTTGAGCATTAAACTTCACAATCACACAAAAATACACTTTTTTTTCTAGCTTCTGCACATTTCAGTCCCTCTCATGGCAAAGCAAAAGTAATCTGCTCAAGTTTGTGGACACAAATCATTTCATTTTATTGTTACAGTCAGCACAGCTCTGAGAAATGACCCCTTTCAGTTGAAGTATATTTTATGTCAGCAACACAGTTTATCTTCAAGTCTTCTCCGAGTCTCTGAGTCACCCATGAAAATGAAATCTTCAAAAGTCTTGAACCCTTGTTGATCCTACCAAACAGATTTTGTCAAAGCAAGTGAGTACAAAGGGAAGTAAACAGTCAATAAAAACTCAGCTTAAGAGTAAAAGTAATATTAATATTTTTTTATGGTGTGAATGGTGCCCTCTAGCTTCCAAATGTCCACTATTTCCTACTTTAAATTTAAATTTAAGATTTACTAATGTAAACAAACACACAAAGGGGAAAAAAAAAATTTGCCCCAGGATTTATTTATTTATTTTTTGTTTTCTGTAATTCATTACTTTGCTTAGCTCATATTTTTGATTTTTAAACAACATAAAAATACAAAATACACTTCTGAATGTGTTACTTTTTCCTTCTCTCATGTTTTTATTCAAACAAAAATTTAGCTACATTTCCAAACCAACTACTAGAGAAAGTTAAGAAGTACTCGGTACTCAGATTACCCCGTGGCCCCCAGGTTCAGATCAGTACACTAAACTGTGCAACAGTACAAGCAAGGACAGCACACTGTAACAGCAGAGTTATAACAATGGAAACATTTCACTCCAGGATTCATACTGTTCATGTAGTATTTTAAAAACTTTTCTACTTTTAAGTAAAAGATCTTTGTACTTCTACTTTGCATGATTTCATGGGAAAAAGGGACAAAAGGAGGAAAAAGGTGGGAAAACTGAGCACAGCAGCTGACAGGCTAAAATGGTGAGAACAGCAAGGGCACGGTGAGTGACAGAGCAAGAGAAATTATCTCATCTCTCAGGAAGAAAAGGGAAAACAAGGGAGGTTCAGTCACACGGCGCCAATTGCTTCGGTGTGTTTAGATGTCTGATTTATGCCTCTGTTTTAATTTTTGGTAACTACAGTAACCAAAAATTAAACCACCAAGTCTACTTTCTGAAGCTTTGGGAGGAACATAATCGGATAAACAGCGTGAACGCAGCTGGAGAGAGGCTGAGCAGCAATGTGAGGGATGAATGAGAGACAGCAGCTGCCCTCCCGAGAGACCGACTCCATTGCCTCATCGGAGAAAATCCTCGGAAAAAGCACTCCCTCCAGGTTCTCACAGATGGGCAATTGGGGCAAAAGGATTCCTCTCCACCAACACTCCTCCTCCTCCCTTTCCTCCTCTTCTTCCTCCTCCTCCTCCACATGGCCCAGAGTCCCCTCATCATCCAGCATCTGCCAAACTCGGACAACCAGCTGTTACACATTCCAGCTGGTGGACCTCCCACACCCACGCTGCATGACACGCTGCCGTATCCCCATCATTTGTGCATTCATGCAACATAACTGCTGCTAAAGAACACTGCTGAAGAACATTAGAGTCACTGGAGTTTACTCTGGTGAAACTTTGCTTTCTTTAATGCATCATTAACTCCTTTATCTTCCTATTTTCCTGTGCAGACCAGCAACAGAAGAGATTATAATCTGCTAATCCGCCTCATTAAGGGGCTCCTGTTTGTACTGCCAAACTAATGGTGCTGTAATCAAGGCTATTAATTGATCATTAGGCCAACAAAATCTAAGAAAACCTGGTGTCTCCAAGTGTCTGATTTTATCAGTCTGACCATCCAAAAATCCTAAATGTCAGATTTACAGCAGGGAAAGCCATAAAACTGACATTTAAGAGCCATGACCAGGCTGCTTTGTAAAATGCTGTTAAATGACCAACTAATGTGCCGCTCATTCTGCTCAAAATCTCAATTCTCCCATATTGGCTTCTCTTCATTGGCTCCCTGTTAAATTTCGAGTCAAATTTGGAATCCTTCAAATCACATACAAGGTCTTGAATAATCAGTCCCCATTTATCTTAACGACCTCATACTACCGTATCACCCGATTGGAGCACTTTGCAATCAGACTGCTATCAGATCTCTAGCTCTCTTCCACAGTGTGTCTTTGCTGGAGGTTTCTTCCTGTTTAAAGGACTTTTTTCCTTGACACTGTCGCCAAAACCCTTCTTCATAGGGGGCCATATGATTGTTGGGGTTTTCTGTTTATCTTACAATATTTATGAACTTGTGTCTTTACAGTTATGTGTTTCCGTATTGTGGATGTTTTTTTACTTACTTGTACATAAACCATTTAAAAATATTAACAGCTGAGCCAACTTACTTTACATCCCCCTTATTAAAGATCTACAGGTTATATACATAAATATATTTTAAATCCTTACTAGGGATGGGTACCGGCACCGGTTCTGACATAAACGGTAGGCCGAAAAGCAGCGCACATTTTGGTGCTTTATTTCGGTGCTTTTTTTTCCTGTCATACACTTTGGATTCTAGCCAATCATTTTACCTTTGCAATGATAGTAGGCAGGTCCAGGTATGTACGTTCTTTTAGAGCAGAGCTACAGATTAAAAATGCTCAAGGCGAAGCGGTCAAAAGTCTGGCTGTACTTCACAGCAAAATATGCAAACTCAGCAGCCTGCAGCAAGTGCTTTAAGGTGATAGTGTGCAAAAGAGGTAACACCTCGAATCTGATGAAACACCTGGCAACGTATAGCATTTTGTTAAAAGCCGAGAAATGCACCGTATTTGATAGCTTGCTGCGAGACCTCACACCGAGCACATCTACTGCGGGTGGTTTGCCTGTTATCCAAACCGAAGTTAGCAACATCCCCCAAAAACCCAAAGAGGAAAGTCCTGGCCCCTAGCCCTGCCAGTGTAGCAGAAATGATGACGGATGATGATGGCAGCAGCCGCCGTTCTTCTCTGCGTGAGTAGCTTAATGTTGTTAGCCTAAATCGATAGCCTAAATCGTGTGTAATTTACGCTGAGGCGTAAATTACACACGATTTAGGCTAACCACGTTATTAAATTAATGCATGTAAGGTAAACTAGCAAACACCGTCGAAGTTACATGCGGCTGGCTTCGTGTTTGATGGCAGATGCTCCCTTCACCCTGGCCAAAAAGGCTAAAATGACCAAAGAAAAAGTGGGAAACAGCTAAACATGAGAGGTGTTTGGACAAAGTTTGTGTTTTTTCCATTGATTAAGCTCTGCTTCCTGCCAAGAGTGATGCCATAAAAAAACAGCTGAACATGAGAGGTTTTTGGACTAATTTTGTGTTCTTGATTCTTTAAGCACCGGTTTGAGCACTGAGTTTCATAAAAAGTTGTTGCCAACAGGTGTCACCTTGGGAGAGGAATTCATAAAAAGAGCATAAGATAAACAAAAGCAAAAAAAAAAATCAGGTTTAAACCAGCTTATAAACACCTTTTACAACTCAATTTTCTATTACTAGAAGCACTTTTTGCTGCAGATCTTATGCCAAAGAGATTTATTATCTACAGAAAACATTCTAACTGCAAACACAGTCCCCTTTGGATATATGAGAAAGGTTCTGCTTGCATTGTTTACTAATTTCTTTCCAGCTGAAATTAGTAAAATCGTGGTTGAAGCCCGACATACTGAGGAGTACAGTAGTGACAAATATGACTAAAACATAAAAAAAATGAAAAACCAAGTGAACAAAGAACACTCATGTTTCAGCTTTACAGTAATTACAGGCAGTTACAGACTTCCTGTCTGCGTTTTTTTGTCTCTCTTTTGTGACAAAGCTCTTTCTTTGATGAGGTTTCTGTTGATTTTCATCAGCAGGGAATTAAAGCTTGCATCTTAACAACAGACAAATGAATCAAAAACTACATAAACTTCATGAACTAGAGTTTTATAACGTTTTTATTTATTGTTTTCACATTTACGCATCGATGCATTGTTCTGACTAAAAACCAAGAAAATACTTTTCTTTTAATTAAAAATATAAAAACATCAGGTTAGTTTTTTTCTTTCAAATAACACAACCCCCAACGCTTTCTCCGTGTCCATCATATATCACCATAAATCCCCTGCAGGCTCTCAAACATACGTGCTAACGCTCCCTCTGCGTTCCCAGCACTTTTCATCACCGTCAGCTGTCAGCTGACTCTGACCTGCACAGGGCCACAAGCAGGGTAAGTAAATACACGACTGCGTTTGGGCACGCTTCCTTTGTGCATTGTGTTTTATTATGAAGGCAGCTGTTGCTTACATTTACACTTCCACACATACAGCTACAGCGAGGTGCAGTCATATGTAGTGAGCTGCAGCTGAATGTTGAAGCACCAGTAACATTGGTTCTGCTGTTGCCACATCATACAAGCAGCATGTTCCTCCTAAAGCTCACATGACAACCATGGTGATTACTGGAGGAGGAAAGAAGAAAACTTAATACCTAAAACTGTATTTCTTCTTTTTATTTCAGGTAACTCTGGTTACTTAACCCTCTCAAGGCAGGCGTTGCCGATTTGCAACAGTTAAAAACTAACAACTTGATTACCCCACATACATATTTTATGAGGTTTTTTTTACTCAGAAGTACCACTGAAGGACTTGGTTGTGCATTAGCAACTAAAACTTAATTTGAGCCTGAGAGGGTTAAACATGACCACGTGAGAGGTTTGGAGAGGAAACTTCTGCAACAAGCCCCAACTAGACGCTGCTTTGTTTCATGACTCTTCCTAATAAATTTCACGCTTCTGAAAACATATCTGGCTTTGCCAAACAGCAGGTCCCGAAAAGATGTCAGCCTCACCTTGGCTCAAACTTTAAACAAAAAAAGATCTACAGAGGCTTCATTATCAAGTGTTTCGGTGCATCTTTGTCGACAACTGGGGGTCTACACCAGAGCAGATGGGGAAGAGCGAGACAGTCATCCGTGTTAACTGTGGGAAGCGAGTTCAGTCAGATAGAAATACGACACAGCAATTACAAAGAGAGAGCACGAAGTTCCCGGTCCAACAAGATCATTTCATTTATTTATTACACAAAATATCGAAGATGGAAGATGAGATGTGTGAGGAAGAGGCTCAAATGATGTTGCCATTTATGTTGGTGGTCTGTGCAGCAGATGCAAAGATATAAACGCTGGAATAAATCTGCTGGTGACAGGAGTGAACTTTGCAGGGTGAGTCAGCCTCCAAATATGGAGATTTAATCCATTAAAATGCAACACCATGAAAGAAAACTGAGGCCGAGATACAGATAAATGTGTCTATTTCACATCAGAGCAGTGAGATATAACTTCTAATATGGTGCAACATCTAATTCAAACTTCATATTAGCATTGGGAAAGCAGCACTTTCAAAATTTATGACAAACATAGCAAAATCGTAAGTCCTGATGCAGAGGTAAAGTGCACTAATGGGACCAAATGTGCACACTAAGATAGCATATGTAGTTTTTCTTATCTTCTATCTCAAAGGAATGTTTAATTATGGATTTAAGATGCTAGAAAAACTATTTCAGCTCTGAAGTTCCTTCTCTGCCTGTCATTTTATTTTCATCTTTATCTTTATTTTTTTTAATTGCTGTCACAAACTGAAAGTGTGTAGACTGAAGCTAAAGCTCTGACTGAAATACAAAATCATCCCAAACCATTCATGTCAAATCTTTGTATTCAAAGCATCTTCACTCTAAATCTACCACAATATTGGATAATTGTGTTATTTCTGTATGATTTTTTAAAGTTTTGATATGCTACAATTACATTATGTTAGTCCTACCATCAGGTGTAATGTGATGTGTATTTGTTGCAGCTCATGTTAAACAGATTCTGGACGTTAAGAGGTAATTGTCTACTGCAAATAATTAGAACTATGTTATAATATTCTAAATCTTTAAATTTCACTTAATTTAATAAATACTGAATTTGCTGACTCTGTTTTATTTGTTAACTTTCGTCCTTTTGTCTTGTTTCCTCTCTGTTAAACTCCAGAAATACGTAAAACACAATCAGATTTACTCTGAAAATCAACTTTTCTTGCTTATTCATTTCAGGTCAACATCTGCAGCACGTCCACATGCTTTCTGTCATGTCCTTTAATTGACAGTACTTGACTGGCCCAGCAGATGGCAGCAACACAGAGGCTGCAGGGGTCACATTTACAGCAGTTTAAAAGCTTTCTGTTCTTCTTTAATAAGATCAGATAAGTACTAATAACTGCATACTTTATATTACAATACATTACCAGAGGCAGCTTCAGCATGACTGCCAAAAGCGCACACAGTGTAGTTTCTAAAAATGCAAGAACAATCACACAAAGAGTCAAATCACCATCATTCTGGGCTTTAAATTGGTCAAATAAACTCAAGAAGTAATGCCAGAGTGAGAAGTTAATTTACAAACTGTCAACTAACCATTAAAAATTATCAAACTGTAAAAAAAACAAGACCAACATTTAATTTAATACTTAGAAGTCACTAAAAATAGGTTTTGTATTGTGACCCTGGCTGTATTTGTTAATGGCCTACTTGCTCTCATTCTCTGCTGATTTAGAAACCGTAACAGGCAAAAAGTGTTGAATCTTAATTTTTCCTTGAAGATCTCGTCACCAGAAAAATGGTTTCGGTGGGCTACAATTGGACTGCAGGGGTCACATTTTGAGAACGCCAGCTTTAATTATTTAAAAACATTGAAAAGTAAAAAAACAAAAATAAAACAAAACCAATATTTGCACTTTTGACTTGTATGGAGTCAAAAAGTGCAAATATTTTTTTCCTCACTTTCTTACGATGCCGATATACTTAAGGTTATAACTGTACTTTTTGGCTAACACTATATTACACTTTTCCATTAGCTGTTTAGAAATTGCAACAATATTAAGACACGGACCGTATTTTCCAGACGTTCAAAATTATTTTATCTTAGTAGTAGAAAAGAGGGGCTACTTTCAGCTGCTCAATTATTCACAAGGGGTCACCACAATGGGTAGCTCCACATCCTTGATTTGGCACCAAATGCCCTCCCAGATGCAATCCCAAAGGGATTTGTGTTTCCTCCCAGGATCAAACTGTGAATCTTTTGCTTGTTAGGTTCCTCCACTGCACTATGAAGGACATCATCTTAGTAGTAGCAGTTAAAGTAGTTAATTCTGGTTTTGACTGTCCAAGGACTTTTTTCTAGAATTTTGCAAACTGTCGAAGTCTGGAGAGTTTTTCTACTTGTTTAGATGCTGTGAAGTTGATTTCCTGAACCAGGGAAATAATTCTGTGATCATCTACTTTGGTTATCTTCTGTTCTCTTTCAGATATTTTGGTGTTGCTGAGCTGGTCTGTGCATTCAGTCTTTTTAATGTACCAGATTATTGATTTGGCCTCTCCTAAGGTTTCTGCCATCTCTCTATCAGATTTTCTGGGGGATTTTCAGTCTGATGACGCCCTTCTTCACTTGCACCAACATCTCTCTGGGATGCCATATTGACAATTTCATTGAACACCTACCAAATGCAACACCTGGAATCAACTCCAGGTATTTTACCTGCCTCATATCTTGTGAAATAATGAAGGAACAGACCTCAACTAGACAAGAAACTGCTTGTTAGTCAATTGTCCAATTACTTTTAAATGAGGAGTGTATATAAAAACAGCTGTGATGCCTAAATACTTCTGTTAAACCTCTTGAACTGAAGATTCAACTCTGCACTTTAGTCACACACCGATTGTTTGATTAAAAACCCACCGTGGTGGTACACAGAGTCAAAATCTTAAAAAAGTGTTCATAAACTTATGGACCTAAATCCACCAGCCTGGACGCCCAGGGCTGAATGAGGTTTGAATACCATCAGGACACAGGTCATTCATTTAACCTGCAGTTAGTCTGATGTGATTTATATCTCGATTTCTAGCAACAGATGGGAGTGCCACAGTTTTAAATGAATTTATTATTTTGTCTTAAATTTACAGTTGAATGCGTTTACCTGCACATCACTCACCGTTAATGCGGGCAGCTATTATTTTAAAGAGGCTCTTGATGCCAAATAAAATAAAAGAAATGCTCCCACCTGCTTTTTGGAGTCGTACCAAGAAAAACTAATGCACAAACTAAGAAATCAACTTGTTCTTACACGTGTATCTTGATAACAACATTTCACTGTGCTCCTGGCTGCTTTTTCCCAGTTATCAAATAACTCAAATTTTCCAAAGTCAACGAGCAGAATAAAAGAAAGTTCCCTGCAGGGCATCTTTGGCAGAAGCTCAGCAGAAATCAACACCCATGACCCCCCCCCCCCCCCCGCCTCTTCCTCTCTCCTCCTCCCCCCCTGCGGTATGTCAAAGTGAGTTTCTGGCACGAACACGAGCAGGGCATTTACAAACAAGAGAGGGGGTGAGACGGTTGGGATTCACGAAGCGGCACGGGAGCTTGAAGGCAACACAGTCGACTCCTTTTTTGGGCAATCCCCAACTGAGGAGATCTGTTAAAGAAAGCAGGTGGTAAAGAGACATTAAGCAGCGTGGCGTCAAGCTTGGTGGCTCCTCCTGAATGTGAGACAGTAAGAATAAATGAGAAGTGACGCCTCTAATGAGCTGACTGACAGGAGAAAATTAAAAAGCAATAACCCGGCGTTCTAAATGATTAAAAGTTTTAAAAAAAAAGAAAAAGAAAATGATTTAGCAGCCCACATCTGCGATATTATCTTCATGCCAAAATCCTCGCTGTGGTCTCACCTGTCAGACACTCTGCAGCAGGAGCTCGAGGGGACGTGAACCCAAGGCCTCAAGTGCTGCAGGTTCAAATTCCTGCAACCCAGATACTGGAATTCAGTCCTCATAAGCGCTGTGGCGCTCTCACTGAGTCATAAAATGACAAAGAGCACAAAAGCACTGAGGCGCACAAAAGGGAGCTTCTCAAATACATGATACGAACATCAGACACCGTCCCGCTCACATCTACTAAAGTAATCGGCTCAGATGCCCAACAGTGTTTTGTAGACATCAACCAGGTACACTGGTGGTCCCTGAAGAATAAGTTGAATAAGAATAAGTTTAAAAACCACTTGTTTTATCCATCTGAGATGCCAACATGATCGATTTACTGGTAGACAATTACAAGGTAATCAGGATAAACCAGTTATTTTTCTCTACTCTGTTTTGTGACAGTGTTTTTCCTTTCCAGAAGAGAACTTCCACCCTTCTCTAAAACCCCACTTTCATTCTTCTTACAGGCCACGGCAAGTTAAGTTAATCAAAGCCAACATGAGAGGAGGACAGACAAGTGATGAACAAGAATCAGAAAACGACTTCAGCTGCTGAGTCGTGTTAAATAACAGTTATTAATGTTGCTACTAGAGATGGACCGATCCGATATTACGTATCGGTATCGGTCCGATACTGACCTAAATTACTGGATCGGATATCGGAGAAAAATAAAAAATGTAATCCGATCCATTAAATATCACGAAAGCACCTCACAAAACTTGCAACACGCCGTAACTCGCCTCAGAACGTTAGCACGTCGGAGCAGTATGCATCACGTGATAGAGCGGCTGTGGCATGCCTGTGGTGGTCTGGATAGCATTTGGAGCTTCGCTAGCAACCCGGCATTTCATCTCCGACAAAGTTATCCCGAGAGAAGTAAAGCAAGTTTGTAAGTCCATCTCTGAATGTTTGTAAAGCATTCCTGCGTTAAGCTTAACAAGCGACTGCCTCTTCTTGCTGCTACTTTGATCATGAAACTGCTTAACAATCAGCTGATCGGCTTTTCTGTCGCGAGTCCGTGTCTCTAGTTTGCTTTTGGCCCACTTTGCACCAGAAAGAGGAAACCAGCGGCTGAACAACAGCAGCACGTTTAAGCTTGATCAGCTATTGTTAGAATGTATTTAATATTACTTTCTACTCGAGGATCTTTTTCTACGTAGCTGACGGCTGGTAACTGTGCAGGGGCGGATCTAGCAAAGTTTAGCCAGGGGGGCCGATAGGGCATGAACAGGGAAAAGGGGGCACAAAGACATACTTTTCTTTCTTATTCTCATTTAAAATGTCTAGCTTTTAATAAATAATTATCTGACACCCAAAGTTTTAATTTGATGTAAAATGAATAGAAGTCCATTACTGTATATAGTGACTATTAAGTCTAATATATATACCCTAGTAAGCTATAGTACCTTTTCCTTTGGGAAGGTACCATCTGTGCAGTCTGCAATTTTGTTGAAGAAAGATGTTGAATCTATTTAATATTTCTTGAAAAATAATTGATTTCTGTGCATTTTTTTTCACACTGCATCAAATTAAGGTTGATTACGTCGATTAAGCATCATGAGGTGGAGCGTGAGGGGTGGTTCCCTATTTTTTATTTATTTATTTTTGTTGTTGCTGGGAGTTGGAACCATATTAGTTAGGTTGCTTAATATTTATGCTAAGTACTCTTTAAAATACCAGAATAGGGAGGATGGTGTAGGTTTAAGTTTATTAGATTGATCAGTATTGCTGAACTATGAAATATTTTTTTTTTGCATACAGGTATAACAGAATAGCTTTAGTGTAGTTGTTGTTTTAAACTTGAGTATGAACTTATACAAAATGCAGCAAGATATTTAAAAAACAGTTTTGTTGATTAAAAAACACTATATCGGATTCATATCGGTATCAGCAGATATCCAAATTTATGATATCGGTATCGGACATAAAAAAGTGGTATCGTGCCATCTCTAGTTGCTACAATCAGTCGGCCCTAAAACCACAAACACCGTGGAAACCCTGCATTTGGTGACACATTTTAGAATATCGATTCACGACTTCCTAGTCTATTTTTTAAAGCTGCTGCTTCAGTCATCTTCATCGAATGGTGCAATTTGTTATACTTTATTCTTACCATAACCTAAAGCAGGTGGAGGATGGCTGCAGATCATCCACAGGATGAGAGCCTTCCTGGAGAGGAAGCTGATAAATATTTGCAGAAGGAAACCATGAAGGTTAAGAAAGCAGACTGTCTGCCTACTGTCAGTGTATACAGAGTAGACAAAATATTCAGGATATTATACTTTTTCTTGCAACTAAGGTTCCTTTTGTCAAAAATGGAGGTAAAGAAAGGAAGGATCCTAATTCCTATATAAAGTCCCTGCATTTTATTTCCTGATCATAACCAGTGCCATTAGGTGCAGGTTTCTCACATATGCAGACTTGTGAGAATTCTGAGAAAAAAAAAACTTTTATTCAGGTGATGCAGGTAATCCAAAGAGCAGCCTTAATTGAGAGAACACACAAAAAGGTGTGCAACATGAACACAGTATGACTCCACAAAGAACAGATCCAAGCTGAGGTTTAGGCACAGGAGGTGATCGGGGAGAGTGGAAACACCAGGGTAACAGTGTACAAGTGAAACTAATCAAGACAACAACAAAAGAAATAAAACTAATAACAAGGCACCAGCAATAAAAATAAAACTGGAAGTAACAAAATGAGGAATCACATGACCGAAATGACAAGATGCACAATTACACAAAAGAGCACATGTAACGCATATCTGTAATAGTCTATCTAAACTAAACTAAACTACCCAAGCAATCCATCCATCCACTCTATTCCAATTTTCCTCATCAGGGTCGCATTGGGAACAGAATCCATGCCAGCTACCAACGGCTGTAAGGCAAGGTTCACCCTGGACAGGACGCCAGTTGGTCCCAGAGAGGCAAGACAACCACTCATACTCATGTTCACATCTACGGGTAATTTAGAATCAACAATTAACCAAACTCCACTAACTGCATGTCTTTAGACTGTGAGAGAAAGCCAGAGCACCAGAGACACAGGGAGAACATGCAAACTCCACGCTAAGACACCCGAGCCAGATCGTGGAGTCAAACCCAGGACCCTCTAGCTGTGAGGCAATAGTGTTAACCACCACACACCATTCTTCCCAACTGGGCGACCGTGGCTCAGGGGGTTGGGAATCGCATCTGTAACCAGAAGGTTGCCGGTTCGATCCCTGGGCTCTCTGTCCTGGTCGTTGTGTCCTTGGGCAAGACACTTTACCCTACTTGCCTACTGGTGTTGGCCAGAGGGGCCGATGGCGCAATATGGCAGCCTCGCTTCTGTCAGTCTGCCCCAGGGCAGCTGTGGCTACAACTGTAGCTTGCCTCCACCAGTGTGTGAATGTGAGAGTGAATGAATAGTGGAATTGTAAAGCGCTTTGAGGTTCTCGAAAAGCGCTATATAAATCCAATCCATTATTATTATTAAAATCCAAGATCAACAGCCATATAAAAGACCAAATAATGATTAAAATGCCACCAAATAACCACAAAACTCACAGACTATGGCATGGAGTCAGGTGTGGATGTGCTTTTAGGTCTAGATTAACATTATATATTGTACACACCCCCTCCACAAAAGCTTTAAGACATTGACAAATACTCTGGCATCAGCAATATTGTGTTTCTAAAGTGCTTTTCCTCAACTGGTCATGCTGTGGTTTCCACTAAAACCCTTGTGAATTAAAAGACTTGCAGCCTTTGTTAGCAGCTGGCCCGCCCCCTCTGATTGTTTCAAGCACTGGAAATGAAACAGTGGTTCCTCCTCTTGACGCTTTCAGGACAGATTATAATGCACAAAAAGAAAAATGATGAGAGTCACCACTCATAAAACCCAGTGATGTTTCACCGTAAAATGCCTTTGTAGACAGCAAATTGACAGCAATGAGTGAGCCAGCGCACAGAACTATGATTAATGACCTCTCAGTCATAAACAAGCAGCTTCTGTGTGAGAGGTAGCGTAACCTGCGATTACGCACTGGAGATATTAGCTTCAGGCAGAGTTCTTCAACTTGCAAAAGCAGTGATGTTATAACAGAAAGCACCTGGAAACACAGGGAACTTACACACTTTTTTCCACCAAAGTTCAAAGATGAATGTTTTATAATCAGCCAACTTCAAGGTTGACAGGAACAATTCCTGTTCACAGCTGTGCAACTAAAGACCTTGGGCTTATTGATAAGTCTGCAGTAACATGTAAACAAGAGGATATAGAAGGCCGATAGCAGCATTCATGCAAGAATCTGGACCTGAAAAGAGGGGAAAATGCAGTTCAGCACACAGACTTTATTAGTTTATGCTTTCCTCGAGCAAATATCAGTAAGACCCAGAAAGGCTGGGAAGCAGATAATACAATGTAGGCTGTGATAAACTCTGTCCCTCACATGACCCTAAGTTGGATTAGTCTATAACCTGATTTTGTATTCTGAAATATAACCAGTAACTATGCCTACATAATAAATACAGCCCAGTAAAGGAGCCATTGTTTCTTCTGGTGGTAATAAGCTTAAAGAGGCTATAACAACTTGTCTTATCCTGGTGTTTTCTTGGCCTGAATTTGGTCAGACCCAGCAGAGAATAAGGTGTTGTAGCTGCAGGCTGAATAAACTCCAGCAGATCAGCTTCATAAAACAAACTCCTGACACTCCTTGTTCTCCACATCGCTTCAAGGAAATTTCTCCACCCACGTTTATCTGTGATTACACCTTTTGTCCTTTTGTGTGTTTCAGTTTCAGCTCTGCTACATCATCGAGATGATTAGACCTGCACACTGTAACCACTGAAACTTCAAAGCTCTTTTTAAAAAAGGCACTAATAGGTGTTTTCTACCTGCTGTCAGTTATGTAAATGTCACACAGCTGAGGTGAGAGCTCAGGCTGACGGACGAGAGGATGTTTTGCTTTCCGTCCTCCATCTTTCTGTGAAGCCTATCAGCTATGCCATCTGAAGCGGCTCTTCAGAAGCGCTCTGTGTTACTGGGGAATGCTTTGTTTTCCCAGTTGCAGTGCTGGTGCTTTGAGGTGGTGATGATGGTCCTGGCACACTCAGCCGTGGCTCAGTGCTCTCACCTGCTCTGCTCTTTAAGATCTAATCAGCAGGCATCCACAAATAGTGTGTGAATGTATGGAGGTCCTGGCTTTGGATTGTGTCCCAGTGTTTGGGACTTGAACATGGCACAAGATTTGCTTCTTTGTGCTGCACCACCTGCTGTGTGAACATCTACAGTTTGTTTGTGCACAAACCAAACCCTGACCTAAGCTTCCATCACCCCAAAGCTGTAGCAGCTTCTAAGAAACAAATGTGCAACAACTCTTCTTTATATCTTGCTAGGAAAACGTGAAATACATATAAGACATATAAGACAAAAATAGAGTTTGTACAATTCAAACAAGCTTGATGGTCAATATTTCGCAGCTTTCTTGTCATTTCACTAAGCAGTCTTCAGAATTAGTTCTCTGGCCTTCTTGAAGGACATTCAAAGCCCTTCTTGGGATGTTTCTGCCTTGTTGAGGCCAATCCATCAAATCACAGTGTTTGGGGTCATTGTCATGCTTTCCAGGTGGTCCACGGTTTTTGATGACAGTTTCTTTTTCATTTCTGATGAGGCTTCAGTGAACAGTAGATGGATCAACTGAAGGTCCAGATGCATCTCTCAGGTTCTGTGTCAGGTCTTTTTTGGACTTTTCTCTGTTTCTTAAGGAAATGACTGACACTTCTCTTGTTTCCTCAATTTGTTTAAGGACACACTACACACCAACTGAACAACTAAGCTAAGGGGGAACAACTAAGCTGTAGTGCCTCTTCACCTCACTGTGCAATACCTTTTGTGCAATACTTTTGTAAATAGTCAACAGTGCAATAGACCTCAATACTTGAAATGTGCAATTCACTTGTATTTTTATTTTTTATTCCTATTTATTCTATTTATCCCCTTCATATATTTTATTTATATTGTCTCTGTATTTATTTATATATATATATATATGTGTGTGTGTGTGTGTGTGTGTGTATATATATATATAATATTCTGTAACTCTGTAACTTCTGTCGGTGCTGTGCTTTTTTGGAAATCGAATTTCCCAGAGGAACCCACCCGAGGGATTAATAAAGTTCTATCTAATCTAATCTAATCTAATCTAAACTGTGATATGCCAAGGTTTTAGCTGAGAGCTCTTTATTAATCACCTTGTTGGTGCAAAAATATCATTTTCTAATGGGCAAGATCAGTCAAGATCATGGGCTGAATAAAAAAGACGGGCATAGCTCCCAACAAGCTACATCCAACTTTTGGTTGGTGTTGAAATTTGCCACATGACTAAGAAAAGCCAAGCTAAACAACTAGTCAAGATATTGTAGATAAAGACAAGTCAAGATAATTCAACGTAGGTTTGGATGAGATAAGTCACGACATGTGAATCAAAGATAAGATTAAATCTTAATGACACCCATGACAGAAACATGCAGCTCATAAGGTTTGATCATTGTGTAAAAAAATAAATTTCCGAATTTTTCAAAAGCACCACAGATGAGGGTCCATTAGATACGAATAATTTAAATGTCATGACAGATTATATCTGAAACAGATGAGTCAAACAGTGAGTCTTTATCAGGACTTGACTGCAGCATTCAGTCATTAGTGGTGAGACGTGTGTTTATAAATCACATTTATACCACACTGACTTACAGTAACCACAACTGTTGTTTTCACATAAACAAATCTCTGACTCAAATCTAAATTCGACTGATAAGAGTCAAACAATGATTTAATCTTGATTTATGTTACGTTTGTACTGCCATACAGGAAGAAAATCTTCGTTGCTAATTATTTTCTATATCAGTAAACAAGATTCAGTGCCAGAAAATTGTGAAAAATGTTGTTATAATGAGTGTTTGCTTGTAAACTCTTACATGAGCTTCAACCTGGCCTGCAGCTATAACATTTAGATGTGTGGAATTCCCACAGTCAGACAATAATGTTCGACCTGTGCTTGCATTTCATGGGCTCGAGGCATCAACAAGAAATTTCCCATGAAGTGCAACACAGACAGTCTTGATGGTAGAAATGGGCCTTGGGTTCAGACAGGCTGGTCTAGTGGTACATTTAGAAGATAGAAAAAAAAAAAAAAAACTTTCTAATTATCCCATAAGCTCCCCTGTATTACCCCTGCTTTAGACCCTAAGGCACCTGACAGTTATGTTTACAGCCATTCATTTAGTGCAGCACGGTACATGGGTTTTATTATCCCCTTTTCTTGTATGTAGGATCGTATATGATGGAAAAGATATACTATATAAACACAGCTACAGTAAATTTAGGAGGCGCTAAATTCAGAGAAAGACAACCGAGAGGGTGTAAATTCTGGAGAATTTACCTTCATATTGATACAGATAGTAAAGTATAACTCCATGATCCTCATTCTTTGAGTTTCCTTATTTGGTAAACTTGCTTTTCTGCAACCTGCTTTCCCAGAAATCCTGTGAAACCTGCTGCATTTCTATCACATTACCTTTGCTTTTGCATTTCAGCCACTAATCTAAAAGTTAGTATTGCCGACATACCCTTGACAAAGAGCCAGTGGGATTTTATATAGTGTTTGTTAGAGTTGTGTAATTGTAAGGAAGCTGTAGATGAACTACACAACAGTGACATGATGATAATCACCTGTATTAAGTTACTGTGATCAGGACAACAGCAATGCTGGTTCAATTGTCCCCAACAATCTCTCAATCCTGTTTAACCACTTGTTGGCAAACACCGTCTTGGGCACAAGCAAAAGAATTAAAAAATTCCAAAGTGTAACGTGAATATATCTAAAGCGTACCTCATGTACACTACCAAAAATCAAATCAACATAGCCTATTGAACTGTTGCTGTAAAAATGCCAACTAGTTTCTGGATTTTAGGATTAGTTACGTTGGCATGATCAAAAAATGCAACTGTGTATTAGTTCTGTTGATGGTAAAAATTTCTCTGATTTTTAAAAACAACGTATCTTATAAAACATTGTTCTGGGTTTGTTACCCTGTTATAACACATCCCACCTTTGAGTCATTTCTCACTAATAATAAAAATGTATAATTTATTAATCCCCGTGGGGAAATTACTCTCTCTGCATTTGACCCATTCACTCGGTGAAGCAGTGGGCTGCCACTAAGCAGGCGCACCGGGAAGCAGTGTGTAAGGACGGGACTCTGCTCAGGGGTATCTCAGGGCAGCCGTTCAGTGGATTCGAACCCCCAACCTTCTGATCATGGGGTGCCAACTCTACCTACTGAGCTATCCCTGCCCCAAAAGCTTGAAATGGCCCGTACGGGGATCGAACCTTGGCATAATTAGCACCACGCTCTAACCAACTGAGCTAACCAGCCACTAACAGACAGATGAAGAAGAAAAAAGCATGTTCAAATATTAAAAGTTGACTGAAGAGCCCTGTCTTTTTTTTGCCAAAGTAGGGGAAACTTATTATAGTAAAATCCTCATAGATAATAAGAATTGTGGGATTATTTTATTGAATTTAATGAATTTTGGACACATTTTTTGTTTTTACAATTTTCTTTTTTATTTATTATAAATCTAAGAAATTATAGTTCTACCCCTGAACTACACGCTCAGTTCAAAGGCCTGGATTCTTCCATGAAGGTAGCTGAAGCATTTCTGCATAAACAGTGCTTTGTCTCTACATGATTGTGCGGGCATGTCTGAATGTCAGCACAATGTTGTGTGTGTGTGTGTGTGTGTGTGTGTGTGTGTGTGTGTGTGTGTGTGTGTAGCCTGCAGAGGAGGGAAACCACAGCCAGGTAAAATTAGACGAGGTGAAGTGTGTCTGGGAGGGAACGATGAGCCCTGAAGAGGGGAAAATCTGAACAAACTGCATATCACCAGCTTCAACACACACACACACACACACACACACACACACACACACACACACACACACACACACACACCTGCAATAGCCTCAGCCCTTGAACCTACTTGTAATCTTTCCTTAAATATTTGTCTTAAAGAGGAGCTTAGCTGTAAAGTGTAATATTTGTATAAAACACCAGCACACACACACAGACATGGCTATGGGTATGAGTGAGTCAGAGCCTCAAACTGAAGCCACTGTTAATGTGTGTTTTCACACATCGTTCAAACAAGTCAAAAAAGACAAACAAAAAAAAAAAACACAGTGAGGATTAAAACGACTACAAGGAGGTGCAAAATAAGAAGGCAAAGGTCCAACATGTTCTTGGAGATGCAAAACAAGCACAAGGAGAAGATGAAGATAATGATTAAGTGATTCAACATGAAGCTGTGGACCTGGGTAACTTACGAGAGGAAGACGTTATGCTGCACCTGGTTGTTACTTGGCTGTGTTTCTTTAAAAAAAGTAAACACCTAAACGCTATCTTTTTCTGATGAAAAGCTATTACAGTAATCTACTAGATTATTAATCTTTATTCATCTTTTATTGGGCATTGGTGCAACTCCTGAACTCGGACTATGGGCGACAGGTCTCACACTAATATGTGAGATCCTGTTGTGAAGTCAAGCTGAACATTGGACATCACCAGGTTTACGGTTTGAAGGAAGGAGTGGATCAGAAAATCAAGGGCTTGTCAGCCATACGTAATCCCATTCTAAATCTACAACACAACTAAGGATGCAACTGGAAGCGTCTCTTAATCGTACGCTGTAACCTTCCACATTTCCTCAGGTGTACCTTGAGAAATGTAAGTACACGTCAGGTCAACGGAGAACACAACAATTGGCATGGAAGGTCACAGCGTGGGGTTTAGATTTAAGTGTTGAAAAGGCAGGGCATAGGTTTACTGCCAAAGTCTAAATCAAGCCTAAAGCACAACCCTCATTATTATTTATTTTTTACTTTAAATAATTTATAATGTCATAAACATTAGGCTTGTATTGAATAAGACTCAAAACTAGAGCCTGAGGCCATGAACTCATCAGAAAATTGACTGTTGAGGTCTTCATTAAGTGAACCGTAAGGCAGTTTCCCCCACAGACTTCTAAAAAATCAGACCTCTTTTTGAAACGAGACTGTTGGCCATTAGAGATAATGCCAGTTTAAAATAGTTCAGTACTGGTTTCACTTTTCAGATCCATTATTTTAATAGAGTCCATAATCTAAAATAAGGTGTTTAGCTCCACTTCCTTTAAGCCATCTTTGTTCCGATTGGCTGTCCCGTACAAACAGAAGGTCTAAACAACAGGTGGGTGGGGTTTCTGTGCTCACAGCCATCATTGTATGGTTGAGCTGAACAATGTCAGTGAGAGCCAAAAGAGGTAAAAAGCTTTTGAAGAAACATACTCTGGCTCAGCTATGGCCACGTTTAGAGTATCACCATTGGAGCAGCATGTATGTGACAGAAAATAATCATGGGACCATTCTGAAAATGAGTCAGCGCTGACATTTATCGTCAGACAGTATAAAAGTTATGGCTGGCCGACGTCCGGCCGTCACATATTTTCTAAAGCCTGGAAACAGAGTCTAGAGGTCCGTAACTGACCGCTTTAGCTTCAGGTCGACCTTTCTGAATGCACAACAGCTACACTATCAACCACAGCAGAATAAAGCGTCCCTTATCTCAAAGCTGTGAGGGGGCTTTTTATTTGTCTCTGCCCCAGGGCCCAGCGTCTCATAGATGCCCATGTGGTGCCAAAGGAAGCTAGTATAATAAATGCAAAGTCCTCAAATGTAGGAAAGCACCAGAAATTCTTATTTCAGAACAGGTACGTGCACAATCTGTAGAAATCGCATCCCTCTGTAGTAGGTGCACTCTTACAGACAGGACAGCAGTGCATGTCTCTGACAGCGGAGGAGATGATGAGCTATTCATTATTCCCAATAAACAAGCCCAGACATTCACACCGACCACGATCTCATTCCAACCTGGAAAAAAAACCAACTCGAAGCTTTCAGGTCACGTGACTGAACTAATTGCTAAGAAATAGTTCATGAAGTCAGAATTAACAGTTGAAGTTACAAAACTGGACGTTTTTAGATTAACAATTATTAGAAACTCCGAGATTTCGCACCATTTTCAGGTTTTTAAGTTTTACAGTACTTTTGCAGCACGTTTTGCTTCTGCAAAGCTCAAAGGAGTATTTGAACACACGTATGAGAAAATAAAATAAATGCATCAATTTACCAGTTTGCTGAGACTGCGCCTGTGCGGCCACCAGCAGCGCGAGGATGCAGGTCCAGCACCTGTCGCGTGCACGCATCCCTGCGGTTATTATGACTTAGTGAGTCTGACACAGAAAGCAAATAAAATCCCTTCAGACGCTTCGAGGAGGGCGTGTGGTTGCTGTCATCTCCAGCAGCTGGTGGAGGAAAATAAACACAACCGCGAGACAAGCTTCACCAACCGCCTGTATACCTGAGGAGGACGAGCGCACCTTTACAGCACAGCACTATGCAAAACACTTTCAAGCCGGGAGGAGAGTCACAGCACAACTTCCACCGTGGGCTTTTCAAAGTAAAAGTCTGGATGAGAACCACTGGATGAGAAAACCAGCACCTCTCAGTATGTCTCAGAACTGTGCAACTGCTAAGAAACACACCACGAGCCAACTTTTAGGGAAAAAAAGATTTGAAACATTCAGTTTATGCAACAAAACGCAAACAGCAAGCCTGATCCAATAGAAGAAACTTCACTGAACATTGTAAGACTGAAAACAAGAAAAATGCAACGTATGCAGCAAAACCCGGATCCTGAGGAAGGGACTTCAATCACAGTAATATACAACTAAATGTTAAGAGCTACTTCCAGTGCCTAAACGTCCATTTTAAGGCATATTTCTTTAAACATTTAGTTGTAAATAAATTTGTCACCCCCCCCCCCCCTTCCAACCGGTTGTTTCTCCCTTTTTAAAGGTAGTTTTTCCTCCCCACTGTCGCCAAGTTCTTGCTCACATGGGATTGTTGGGTTTTTTCTTTAATTCAGTTCAGTTAAATTCATGTTTTAAATTCATTTTGTATGTAAATACTGTTGAATCGAACTGAACTGAATTAAAGAAGATTTTTAGGAGACGGAGTGAGTCACTGAGTGAACCAGGGTATTATAACATCTTGTGTTAAAATGTGTACAGCCTGGTTGAAAACTTGTTCTGTGAATGATTTCCACTGTAGCTGTGCTGTTGATGCCTTTTGAAAGCATTCCTAATAGCATCTATCAAGCAATATGCCTTGCTCAATGGTTCATGGAACTATTAACAGTTTTGGTAATTGGCTTTAAATTCTATAGCTTTATACTAGTAAACACTTGCGCTACACGTGGGAGAAAGGTAGAGTCAGGTCAGTATCCAGTCATTATTATGAAAGTTTTGTCTTTGGCATCCACAGATGCAGCAGCTCATAACAAAGTGGTGCAAACAGAGTTGAATCCACATTTGACCAAGTTTGCCAAAGAGTTCTTGCTGATTTCAGTCAATCTGGAGACTTGAAGCCTGAGAAGCATGTTTTCAAATAAGTTTCTGAGGTTTCTGAGGTTTGAACTCTCACAAATATCCCCTCAGGGTCCAAGAAAGCTCTTAAAACAACTAGTTTTTCAGCAAATTTTAGAGAACGTTTCCAAACACTGAGGCCCTAAATTTAACACAGTAGACTTTTCTTAATATAAACTTTATGCAGAGATTTTGGATGATGGAGAAATAAAAGACAAATCCAGGTTAATACTATGCTCTCCATGTGTGTCAGTCTCTGTTAAGACATGTTTGCCTGCAGTTTGGCACCTGTTTGTGCTAAAATCTGCATTCCATGATTAGAGTAAAGCTTTACATGATGACAGATGCCCCTGAACTACACCCACAACCTATCTGCAAGGGGGAAGGGGGACCATTGGAGCCTTTACTTAAGTGCAACTCCAAATAAATTTAGAAGAAAACGTCCCATTATGAGGAAAAATGACAATAAAGGACTATTCTATTCTATACAAGTCCAAACTCTCAAACCACTTTGCTATCTGCAAAGAAGTCTTTGCATTTTCCTGTTTGTGGAGACACATTTCTTCCTCTAAAAGTCAGTCATGATGACATGTATGCACCTTGGTGGGCACTTTCTCTGAATCTCTGTATTTTTCACTCCTCAACACCAAATCATTAAAAAACATATACAATCTAGGATCCATCAACCTACAAATTTGTCACTTGAGCTGCTCAAATTTAGATTAGAAAGCAGGTGAGACTTATAGCAAGTTGTATTCAGAACTGAACTATACGACTGAACAGAAAAATCTGTCCGTGTTTGGTTCCCATGCTCCTCATTTCCCTGTCAGTCCTGTCTGCACATGTAAAAGTAGGTCCACTTTCTACTGTCGTTCAATCATCACTCGCTCTCCTTGAAAGGTGTTGTTTGGTGAGACCCTCCCTGTCCTTCATGCTTCAAAATTTAAATTTCATCCATCTTCTTTCCAGCTCTGGGCTGTCAAGCTCAGGAAGACTTGTCTTGAAGTTAGCACTTACAGTATGTAAACTAATGTGTTTGAACACATAAGTGTGTCCTCCCACCGACCTCCAAAGAAGAAGAAAAATAAGCTCTGTGTCACTTTTTTAAAGAAGGCTTGTTGACCTTCAGCCACCAGGTGACACAAATAATGGCTGATAAACTGCTAGGAGACGGCCAGATTCAAATCTGGAAACTTTCCTTGCATATTCTGTGCCATGTTATCATCATTGCACCTTTTCATCCCTGCAGATTCTAGCTGCCCTAGCTGCTGGGAGGACACACTTATGTGTTCAGACACATTAGTTTAAATACTGTAAGCCACTGAGCTCACGAGTTTGGAGTCGCTATCAGAGGCCATAAATCTGAAGACAGAGGAGATGCTGTCTGTGTCAAAGCCGGGGCCTGATTCTTCTACCTCTGCAACCCAATGGACAGGTTAGTCACCAGCAACCCTCGGCTATTTAGTCCCAATTGATCTAACTATATGTTTTTGTAACTGTGTTTTCATTTTAAAACAACTATGTGCATAATAATTATTCTGCATTTCTTTGGCATTTAAGTGCAAATGACTAGTTAAGGAACAGAGTGAATGCTAGTCATTATCCTTGGAATCCCAGTGACTAACAAAGGGATGCTAGTGACCACCAGGGAATTATCAATCCACTGACTAGCTTAGTAAAGCAGGAATTACACTTTCTGTAGCTGTAACTCTATTAGGATTTCTCCTGGGTATGAGTGATGTAAATTTTGTGTAAGAGTCTATGCAAATGGCTGTTTTCTTGTAATTCTGCAAATTCTGTGCAGACGAGTCGTCTGCACATAATTTGCATTACAGTGTATGAACTGCAGATGTTCCTCAGGCAGTGTTGTTATGTGAATTCAGTTGCAAAGAGGGTGATGAACCAAAAACCTGATTACTTTGGTCACTAGCAGATTACAGCGGTCTCCAGCAGTTTGCATGGAGGTTGTCAACTTGTGTGCAAGCACTCATCAACTACTACTGGAGTGGTAGTGAAACTCTGAAAAGTGTGATTCAAACAGGAAATGGAGAATGCTCGCCTTCAACGTAAAAGTTGTACCTATGTGCTACTCCCAATATGTTTCACAAGGTGCAGCTTTTACTCTGAAGGCAAACGTCCTCTGTTTCCAGTTTTAAAGGAACAATTTCACTACAGAGTGTTTGTAGACAAGTCAGCATCTTCCATTCAAACAACGAGGAATCGCAGCAAACTGCAAGGCAAGTTTTACCAACCGTTTAGGGAATAGAGATTTTTCCCTCGGGGCATAGTGCTGACTGGTCGGTGGGTCTATGTGACTTAGGCCTTAATTGTCACTATGACTGTCACACATCCAAAATGGCAAATAGGTTAATGTCATGTGTTTAGTAGTCACATGAATGCGAGACCTCAATATGCAAAGATTGAATTAATGCAAATTTAAAAATAGATATTTCTCCTAAAAACTTCTTTCACTCTCGACATTCACACATGAAGAACAAGCCTACCAACACCGTCTGACGGCTGCTGCTGTTGTATTGTAAAATCAGTGATTGTATAAAGGATTTTTACTAGTTAATGGGTTAAACATAGTTTTGAGAGCTTAAATTCTGGTGAAACTTCTTCAACACATGTGTGCATTATACTGTAAAGATCCTAATTAAAGTAAAACAAGGCTCACAAGGCTTGGGCTGTACTTTCATGCCATTCCAATTTGTACCACTAGACGATGCAGTGGGTCTGTGCAATCTTTCAATCAATCTTTAGGCTAAAAAGAAAAGATAGTATAGAAAAGATAAGATAGAAAAGAGTATAACTAGAAAAAGTCCCTGTAAAACACAGGAAAACACCACAGTCTTAAGTTTTTCGAATGGGTTTGAATGGCAGTGGGAAATTCCTGGAAACACGTGAATGCAGAGTAAATCACTCCAAACAGAATCAAATGCAGGTTCACTCGCTTACTGTGACTCAGTGATTTATTATTTTGGACAGTGACAAATTAAATGACTCAGTAAGAAAAGATCCAGCTGTTCCATGCTTTCTCATTCCTGCACCCAAAATAAAAAATTATGTGCAAGACCAATTTGCCACTAAACATGCTCACATAATCTGGATCTTATTATAAACACAAAGCAATTTCCATCAACATAATCTGGATCTTATTATAAACACAAAGCAATTTCCATCAGTGTTAATAAAGCATGATACAAGTTCGTTTTTAAATAATTTCAGCTGGAGATTTGTATTGTTTTATTGTACGTTTAAGTTCTGAAACCAAACTATCCATTAATAAGGAAATAAACCTCCACATCCAGTTGTTGTCGTCTAGCTTTACAGACCGTCCACTAGTAAAAGCTGAACCATCTGAGTGTATGGCGAACTCTGGTGGACAGATAAGGATACTCGCCTGCAGCAGCACAACAATGTAAACAATGATTATATTCATAAATATATTCAATAAAGGACTGAAAATTCATCACATTTTTGCGGATCTTTGAAATTTTACCATCAATTATCTGTAAATGCTGAAGACTGAACGTGGCGACACTGACATGGTATCTGTAGTATATTAAAAAAACAACATATCTACCAAATTCAGCGCACCAAAGTCACCGCCTGTGTGTGCGTGTATGTGTCTTGATGACCACTGGACACACAGACACACACAAAGTAAAATTTTCTGTTCTCTTCTCTCACATTGACCACTTCTGCATGAACACACAGAACATACTGACCAATAGGAAAGTTCCCTTCACCCATTCACTGACTGAGGACAGTTTTATTTGGCGGTGTACTTTGTAAATATCTCATTTCTGTACACTTAACCCCCATTTTGCTGCAAAGGTCACAGTCACTGAGGAGGAACCTCTAGTCTTCAGTTTCTGGCTTCTGTTGTCTCGTCCTCCTGTTTTCACTCCTGTATGGGTGCCTCTTCATCATTTGAAGTCTGTGCAGACTTCTCTGTTAAATGATGAAAAGTGTTTCACTGTAAAGATTCCTCTGACATGTCTAAAATTAAAGTCTGCATCATACATGCCCATATGAAAAAGATATATATAAATCTTATAAAGTTTGTATCTGTCTTGTGTGAAACTTGAATGAAAAGCATACAAGAGTGAAAACAGATATAAGATCCCTTGAAAAATTATATAAATGAAACTTGTATGTTTTGGATACTTCCTAAAACAATGTATGAAAGTAATGAGAAAGTGGCCACTTTCATGAGTAAATCATGTAAGCCTTACTGTATATGATTCACTATATGAAGTAGGCCACAAGTCTTTTATTTTTAATAGTTTTTACTATTTCTTTTCCATATGGGTATCTACTGCAGATCTCAGGATAACTGAGCATTACTAAGCAGGGTAATTTAAATCCATTATAAAACCTGAGGATGAAAGTCTTTAAGGAGTTCAGTTAAACGTTTTAATAGAATAATCTGTTTGATTTTGGAGCCATGTGGGCGCTAAGTTTTGTATTTGCTCTTGTACTTTTAGCATTCCCTTTCAATATGATCAAGTTGTATTCACTAGGATCATTGATGGAGCCTGGATGCATTCCCTGGTCCTCTGCAAGAGTCACTGTTAAATGTTAAAAAAAAGACCGTCAACCATCACTCTGCATCTGTCACACCTGTGTCCATCTCACTGAGAGATCGATTAAACGATTAAAACTGACTCAGAATCCATTTGACTTCATCACAGGTCACTCAGGCTGAGCATGTTTCCTCTATGTGATGAAAAAAAATTTACTTTATTGTTATTATTCGACATCTGCCATAGAATTTTTTTAATATAATAACTGTACAAAAGATGTACATTTTTAGGATATTATATGTGTTATTAATAGATTTGATCTTTAAATCTGAGCCGTTTTCAACCAACTTCAGCACAAAACCTCCACCCAATCTCCTCTTTGTCCTCTTTCCTGCTGTCTCTGATGTAATCAGTGTCTCTGTGGTCGGGCCTCGCAGCTCAAACATACAGTAAAATAAAGAATAAGATAAATAATCTCTGTAAGTTGAAATCTTAATAACAAAAAGAAAAAGTATACAAATAAATAAATAAATAAAATGCCATTTTAAAAAACGCAGGCAGAGTAACTGTAATCTTTTTCTGGATTCTTACCTGGATTAGCTTTTATGTGCTTGTGCCAAATAAAGAAGCCAGACAGGGCCACCACAATCAGCAATACAGTAAATACTAGTCGTGTGAACATAACAGCAAAATTTCCTACAACAAAGAAAGAATAAATTAATAACACTGTAAATGTTTACAAGAATGATGCACATGTGTTGGTGTGATAACTAACTGCTTGTGAATGGGATGATGACGTCATCACTGCGTTCACTGCTGACTGGGTTTTCCAGCTGACAGCTGATCGGTTTTCCAAACCACTTTGTATCATCCTAGAAATGTAGAGATTCAAAAGATCAAGGCAAGGCAAGGCAAATTTATTTGTATAGCACAATTCAACAACAAGGTGATTCAAAGTGCTTTACAGAGACATTAGAAACAAAAACAAATAAAAAGCATGATTTAAAAATTTATTAAAACAAGCAAACAAACAAACTAACTAAACACACACATTTCACACCTGTTCGCGCGATCTGAACCCTTATCGTAAGGGGAGCTACGAGTCCTTCTGTGGACGAGCTACTTTCTATTTTAAATTCCCTGAATTTAAAATACTCTCTAGACCCAGTCTAGACCCAGCTGGGGAGCTACCCAGAGCTCTAAACCCACTTAACAAACAAACAAACAAACAAAACAGTATATAAAATCAAAACAGATAAACTCAGAACAGTAGATAAAATCAGTAGTTAGTGTAAGTTTTGAAATTTAAGCTTAAAAGTGCGGATTTGGTGCTTTATTCAAATGCAGCTGAGAACAGGTGAGTCTTCAACCTGGATTTAAATAAACTGAGTGTTTCAGCTGATCTGAGGCTGTCTGGGAGTTTGTTCCAGATATAAGGAGCATAAAAGCTGAATGCAGCTTCTCCGTGTCTGGTTCTGACTCTGGGAACTGATAAAAGACCGGATCCAGATGACCTGAGGGATCTGGAAGGTTCATACTGGGTCAGGAGGTCACTGATGTATTTTGGTCCTAAACAGTTCAGAGCTTTATAGGCCAGCATCAGAACTTTAAAGTCTATCCTCTGACGGACAGGCAGCCAGTGTAAAGACCTCAGAGCTGGACTGATGTGGTCCACTTTTTTGGTCTTAGTGAGGACTCGAGCAGCAGAGTTCTGAATGAGCTGTAGTTGTCTGACTGATTTTTTTAGGTAGACCTGTAAAGATGCTGTTACAGTAATCAAGCCTCCTAAAGATGAATGCATGGACTAGTTTTTCCAGGTCCTGTTGAGACATCAGATCTTTTATCCTTGAAATATTCTTGAGGTGATAGTAAGCTGACTTTGTTATTGTCTTAATGTGTTTTTCTAAGTTTAGGTCTGCATCCATCACTACACCCAAATTTCTCGCCTGGTTTGTGGTTTTTAGATGTATAGATTGAAGTTCTCTGGTGACCTGTAATCGTTTTTCTTTGGCGCCAAAGACTATTACTTCAGTTTTGTTTTTGTTTAGTTGGAGAAAATTTTGGCACAACCAGTCATTAATTTCCTCAATGCGTTTACCAAGAGCCTGTACAGGGCCTTGGTCTCCTGGTGACATTGTGATATATATTTGTGTGTCATCTGCATAGCTGTGGTAGTTTATTTTGTTGTTCTTTATAATCTGTGCCAGTGGGAGCATGTAAATGTTAAACAGAAGGGGTCCCAAGATGGAACCTTGGGGAACTCCACATGTGATACTTGTCTGCTCAGATGTGAAGTTACCTATTGATACAAAGTATTTCCTTTTTTCTAAGTATGTTTTGAACCAGTTTAGTACAGTTCCTGAAAGACCTGTCCAGTTCTCCAGTCGTTTGAGTAATATGTTGTGGTCAACTGTATCAAATGCTGCACTGAGATCCAGCAAAACCAAGACTGACATTTTTCCACTGTCTGTATTCAGACATATGTCATTGAACACTTTGGTCAGAGCGGTTTCAGTGCTGTGGTTCTGTCTAAAACCTGACTGGAAGGCATCGTAGCAGTTATTCTGTTTTAAGAAGTAACTGAGCTGTTGAGAAACTGCTTTTTCAATGATCTTACTTAAAAATGGGAGATTTGAGATCGGCCTGTAGTTTTTCATTTGTGTCTTGTCAAGATTGTCCTTTTTCAGTATAGGTTTGATTACAGCAGTTTTTAGTGGTTCTGGAAACACACCTGACATTAAAGAAAAGTTGACGATCTGTAACAGGTCTGACTCCAAAGTCTTTGAGACCTTTTTGAAAAAACTTGTTGGCAGGACATCTAAACAGCAAGAGGAGGAGTTCAGTTGACCTAAGATGTCCTCCAGGTCTTTGCTGTTAATCGGGTGAAACTGTTTGATGGTGTTTAAACAGTTTTTCGGTGGACACAGTACATATCCTGGATCTGCTGTTGATGTACCAATTGCTTGTCTAATCTTTTGGATTTTTCTGTGAAGAATTTGGCAAAGTCATTGCAGGCCATGGTTGAATGAAGTTCAGCTGCCACTGGCACAGGAGGGTTTGTTAGCCTGTCAACTGTAGAAAATAAGACCCGAGCATTATGGCTGTTTTTAGTGATGATGTCAGAGAAGTAGGACCTTCTTGCACTCCTCAGTTGTAAATTATAATTGTGAAGTTTCTCTTTATAGATGTCATAGTGAACCTGGAGGTTTGTTTTTCTCCATCTGCGCTCAGCTTTCCTACACTCTCTTTTTTCATTTTTCACTAGTGTGGAGTTTCTCCATGGAGACTTTTTCCTTCCAGAGATAACCTTCACCTTAATGGGGGCAATAGTATCCATTACATTTAACATTTTTGCATTAAAACTATTGACGAGCTCATTGACTGAACCTTTGGACAGGCCAGGTGTTAATGGGAAGACCTGGTTAAAGATCTCACTACTGTCTTCAGTTATACACCGTTTTGTGATCACTGCTGTTGATGTATTTGTGTGGGCTGAGATTTTACTTTGAAAGAAAACACAGTAATGGTCAGACAGGCCCACATCAGACACAGTAATGTTTGAAATGCTCAGGCTCTTGGAGATCAGTAGGTCAAGAGTGTGTCCTCTATTATGTGTGGCCTCTGTTACATGCTGAGTCAGCCCAAAGTTGCCCAGAGTGTTACTCAGGTCTTTAGTCCCTTTGTCCTGAGGGTTGTCCACATGGATGTTAAAATCCCCAACAATAATTACACAGTCGAAATCAACACAGATCACAGACAGCAGTTCACTGAGGTCATTAAAAAAGTCTGTGCAGTATTTGGGAGGCCTGTAAACATTAAGAAACACAACTTTGGATGGGGCCTTCAGCTGTAAAGCCACATATTCAAAAGACTGAAAACTTCAAGGAGATAGCTGCTTACATTGAAATGATTCATTAAATAAGACAGCAACCCCTCCTCCTCTCCTGCTCGCCCTGACCTCACTGATAAAACTGTAGTTAGGAGGGGTCGTCTCGATGAGAACAGCTCCACTGTTACTTTGGTCCAACCAAGTTTCAGTTAAAAACATAAAATCAAGGCTGTGCTCAGTGATTAAATCATTAATTAAAAATGTTTTCCCAGCTAAAGATCTAACGTTTAATAAAGCCAACTTAAGTGTTTTAGAGGCATTACTTGTCCCCTCGTGTTTGGGAGCAGTCTGTGGTACACAAGGTATGTTTACTATATTTAAAGATCTTTTAGAGTGCAGCTCTCTGTGTTTTGACCAGGCCACATGTCTCCTTCTGTCACCTAAAAGTACAGAAATTTTAAAACCTTCTAGTAAACAGGGTCCCATCTTCTCCTGGGAAAAGTCATCACTGCCATAATCCTCACAGCCCGGACCCTTCACACATCACGCATCAGACTGCGGAGACAGGGCATGAAGAGGAACTAAGGGGGGCGAGGCTGGGCAATGTGACTTCGATTGCTCTGTTGAGGGTGGGGCTCGGTGGCAAACCTTTGGCTGCTTTGGTGGGGGGTTTATGGGGGACAAAGAGGGATTGGGCCGGGGGGTAGATCTGAGCCCAGCATTGACCCGCTCCATCATCTCTTCAGTGAATTTCAGGTGTGGGGAGGAGGGAGAAAGGGAGGGGGATGAGGGTGATGGGGGTGATGGCCTGTCAGGGGTTTGGGGGACTGGGGAAGATCCTGGTCCTGGTCGTTGGTGTTGTTGAGAGAGTTGGAGGCAAATAGGGACCCCTCTTCTTGCCTCTTCTTGCCTCAGATGTCTCTCCTTTCTGAGGCTCTTCCCGGGTGGGGGCAGATGGAGCTCCTCCTCAAGGTTTCTGCTGGGCTTTGTCTGTTCTTGGAGTACTGTTTGTTCCTCTTTATGAGATAACTCCTCGTTTATCTCAGCCTTGGCTCCAAGCACAGATGGATGACGTATGGAATAAAACAAGTTGGAGGTGAACAGTTTCACCCCTGACTTGTTAAAATTAAATCCATTTGCTTTAAACAGATGCCTGCGTTCCCAAAAAATATTAAAGTTGTTGATAAAATGCACTGAGTGGTCAGCACATGCTGATATAAGCCATTTATTCAGTGTAAACAGCCTGCTGAATCTCTCGTCTCCTCCTCTGACCGGCGGTACAGGTCCACTGATGAATACAGCTGCATTCAGAGAGTTTACAGTGTTTAATAATCCAATAAAGTCCCGTTTCAGAACCTCCGACTGTTGTTTGGACACATCGTTTGACCCTGTATGCAGAACAATGTTTGTCACAGTTGGATATTCATCTGCAATTTGAGGAATTCTCTCCTTCAGGATGTTGACCATATCGTTAGGAAAGCAGAGGACTTTAGTGTTCTTACCGCACATGCTTTGTACATCCTTTACGGCAGAGTCACCCACAACTGAAATTTAACAGAATTTTCGGGAAATATAAAATAAAAGTGCATGAGACCATTTCCATCTATTACTGTTACGTGCTTGTTGTGAGGTGTAATAATGTACTGTATGTTTAAAACAGCATCACTCTACTGGGGCAGCTCTTATTCCCTGTTTATCCAAGCTAAAACTAGCTTTAGATTGGCTGCCCCTCACCTGTTCAACTTCTTGTTAATGCATTTATCTGACATGGCTTACATGGCTAATCAGGTAAATGACAGCAAATTGATACATTTAAGTAGACAAAAAATGAGCAGCTGACTTGTTATGTGAACAATCAGATCCTGTTTGTACCTTTGCTATGCTGAGCTGATTGCTTGAAGACTGAACTCTTTGCTTGGCACTTATCACCCAGGAATAGATGACTGGTTCGACGCCTGTGATGGCTTGGGCTTCACAGGTGAGAGTACAGATGGTCATCTCAGGGTTGCATGATTTGGAGACAGTGGGTTTGGGGACAGCAGCTGATAATTAAAAGCAGCAAACAAACAAGCTAATTATTTAAAATATGGTGGAAAAAATGATTCAAAGCGAACTTCAGTCTGAATTCGTCCACTTACAGATAACAGTGATTTCAGTCGGGTTCATGACTTTGTTGTTGATCTCTGCTGTGTAGATGCCGCTGTCCTTTACAGTCAGGTTTGAGATGGTCAGAGCTCCAGTGTTGAAATCAAGCTTAGACCGACCTAAGAACATGACCATAGTAGCATGATGTGTTTCAATAGATTATTAGGTAGTTTCACAATTTTTTTGTCTGAAGATGGCAGCATGAAAACATATCATATAGTCTGTGTATACACAGAGTTGTTTGCTGTTAAATGTACCTTTAAACTCCCGGTATGCAAATGTTTCCTTGCCGTACCACTCCACAGCGATGTCCGGGCTGTGTTTCCACATGATGCTGGTGATGAGATTAGACATGGAGCCTGGTGATAGGACAGCTTCGTCTCCCAGTTTCTTGTAGGTGGCCCCATTGACTGCAAAATAAAAACATGACTTTCTGTTGTTTTTAAGCATTTGCAGCAAAATGTACAATATCACAAATATCACAGGTTAGCATAACTAGCAATGAAGCTACAATATGTAACCAAGTACCAGTGAAAGATACTATTTTGATTATTGCTGATGGTTCATCAATTTATGACCTTATAAATATGACTTTATACTTTGCAGTGTTCATTGGTTAACTAGCTATAGTTAAAAATGTGCCTTTGAAAATACAAATTAATGATTCCAGCTTTTCCAAATATATATAAAAACAGTTCAGGCCCATTTGGGGGCTCCTCAAGCTGAACTCAGAAGGACATTAGCTGTCAGTGTCCACAAGAGCCAGGATATCTTCTGTTTTGCCCACCTTCACCGATGATGACTTCACATTATAAATAGAACTTTTAATTGACATTAATTAATTAATTCACTTTAAACATGGCTTGAACAGAATGACTGACACTACACTGAGATGACAGACTACCAGTCTTTTCTCCCCTCTGTGAAGAGAGAACCTGTGAACCTGATTCTGCGCATTAAAGGGAGAATTTGTACGAATTAGAAAATCTTAATGTAAATGCAGCTCTTGTCCAAATGTGGCAGTGCAGTTTCTTATGTCTGTTACTTCAACTGCTGAAAGTAAAATGGACTACCATCATGTGGTTAAGAGACTGAAAAAAAGGTAAAAGAAACGACGCTGTGCATGCTTCCCCGCTTATCTGCTTTACCAAAAACAGTTATTTAGCTTACTTAGTTACTTTTGAGACTTTGCCTCAGGTTTGATAACTAAAGTGTTCATCCTAAAACTGGTATATTATACTGAAAATTGACTTTTATTACTCACTCTGAATCATTCTTAAATACTACTACTACTACTATTTAAATAACTAGGCTGCTTTCAAAGGTAACCTTAAAATATGAACTCTGTTGAACCGTGGCTTGTAAAAATGAAAAGGTTGAATGTGTTTGCAAGCAGTTTGCAAGCGCTTCACTATTAACACCTAACATACTTTATTGGAGGGTGACTGAAAAATTCCACCGCTCTATCTTTCAAGTTGTTAGAGTGAAAATATACCTTTAGTTGGTTTTATTTTTGGCTCACTTCTTGTTTTCAGTAATTTATGGGGCAACCTGATATCTTTTAAAATGCAAAGAATTCAAATTTTATGAACATTTAAAATAGCTGCAGTCATACGTGATACATAGTGTGTTTAAACATCGTTATTAATTATGTGAAGTAAGTTCTGTAAACCTTCACATATAACACTATAGGTTATATGTGTGCAAAATAGACATCTTTAGGTTGAGGCTATATTGATTACGTGTCCATACAAAAATACAAAACTCCCCAACTCACCTGAGATGACTCCTATTGCGATGGTCAGAATCATGAGTCCCACAGACAGAAACATCCTGTCAAAAGAGTCAAAAATAAGATGGAAAACAGCAAATAACCAGCTGATTATATATGTGTGTGTATATATATATATATATATATATATATATATATATATATATATATATATATATATATATATATATATATATAATCACAGAAATAGGGGGAAACAGAGAGAAAACTGCAACAAGCATAGACTGACAAACTGAAAACGAGAAGAGGATTTATAAGGTGGCTCCTCTGCAGAGGGCGGCTCGATGAGCTATCTACTGAAATATAGTTTGGTTGTACTTTTACATATTATTTTTACATATTCAAGTGTTTATATGTTGTGTGTAATTCCTTTGCATTATATTTATATATCTATATATATTTAAAATATGAACCTGAATTATTCTGTAATATTATAAAATAACCAGAAGTTTAAAGTTAAGTAACCAAATATAATCTGCACTGCAATATTAAACTGATAGTTTACACATTAATAATCATTCATCATTAGCAATAGTATTGATATGATTTGCACAGTGTGTCATTTTACGTTAGGTATTCTAAATATATTTGATGCATACGCCATTGAGCTGTTACAAATTTAAATTTAAAACTAAAACAGGAAGCTGAAAATAAAAAATAGCCCAGTTGCCTAGCAGCTGAACTCTGCATCAGATTAATAAGCACAGACCGCAGCCACAGTGATGTCATCTAGTAGAGGTTTGTGCATTTATATTAACAATGCTTGGTGCATGAACTCCACTACTACTGAGAGTCACTGCTCACCTAATGCGGAGTTTTTAATGGTCAAATGCAGACCTTATTACCTCCCCAGAGAACTCACTTCGATCATACTCACTGCCGTGTATATACCCCCCAACGCTAATGCTAGGTTGACCATGAAAGAACTTTCTGCAGCCATTAACAAACACCAGAATAAACACCCCGAGGCTGCTTTTATTGTTGCTGGCGACTTCAACCACACCAACTTAAAGACAGTCCTCCCAGATTCCACCAACATGTCTCCTGCCACACCAGAGGAGACAATACTTTAGACCATGTGTATTCCAACCTGGCTGGAGCCTACAAAGCCACCCCCCTCCCCCACATTGGACAATCGGACCATCTCTCCCTGTTCCTCACACCTCGGTATTCACCACTCATCCAACGTGTGAAACCTGCTGTGAGGACAATTAAAGTGTGGCCAGAGGGGACAGACGCAGTGCTCCAGGACAGATTTAAAAACACAGACTGGAATATGTTCACCCACACAGACCTGGACCAGTACGCCTCATCTGTACTGGATTACATCTCCAAAACCACAGACAGTGTCACCACCCAGAAACGGATCACCATGTACCCCAACCAGAAGCCTTGGATGAACCGGGATGTTCGTCTCCTGAAGGCCCGCAACACCTCCTTTAGGTCAGGAGATTCACACGCCTACAGTACAGCCAGGGCTAATCTAAAGAAGGGCATCAAAAAAGCCAAAAACCACAACACAAAAAGAAGGTAGAAGAACACTTCTCCAACTCCAACCCCCGACGCATGTGGCAAGGACTCCAGACCATCACAGACTACAGGACCACCAAACCCTCCCCCGCATCCTCTGATGTCTCCTTCCTCAACGAGCTCAACAACTTTTATGCTCGTTTTGAGCGAGGGAACCCCACAACCACAACCAAAGCAGATGTGACGCCAGACCACCAACCTCTGACTCTCTCCCCCACCGATGTAGGAGCGGTGCTGAGCAGGATCAATGTCCACAAGGCTGCAGGTCCTGATGGCATCCCCGGGCGTGTTCTCAGAACATGTTCTGGGGAGCTTGCAGGAGTGCTGACAGACATATTCAATCTGTCCTTGGCCCACGCTGTGGTACCGGCCTGCTTCAAATCCACCTCCATCGTCCCGATACCCAAAAGGACGATCTGATTTCCTCGTGTCAGCATTGTTCCCACATCATCATAATTAATGTTGTTCCAGGTTCAACATGGCAAGTGACCAATCACCTTCTTGTGACGTCATTCCTTTGCGACTTCGAAATACCCGCCTTCGAGTATTTCGAAATACAAGTGAAGAAGCGAGAAACCGCCGCCTGTCCGCCGAATTTGAAGTCAAGAAGGTGATTGGTCACTTGCCATGTTGAACCTGGAACAACATTAATTATGATGATGTGGGAACAATGCTGACACGAGGAAATCAGATCGTCCTACCCAAAAACTCCAACCCATCTTGCCTCAATGACTACCGCCCAGTAGCACTCACCCCATCATCACTAAGTGCTTAGAGCGACTGGTCCTAGCACACTTCAAATCCTGTCTCCCCCCCACCCTGGACCCCCACCAATTCGCATACCGCCAGAACAGGAGCACAGAGGATGCAGTCTCCATCGCACTGCACTCTGTCCTCTCACACCTGGACAACAACAACACCTACGCCAGAATGCTGTTTATAGACTTCAGTTCAGCATTCAGTACAATCCACCCCTCACAACTCATCAGGAAACTGACAGACCTGGGCATCAGTTCCCTCATCTGCAAATGGTTACTGGACTTCCTGACCAACTGCCCCCAACATGTCCGGCTGGATAACCGCTGCTCATCTACAATCACAATGAACACTGGTGTACCACAAGGCTGTGTGATGAGCCCTTTCCTCTACTCCCTCTTCACCCACGACTGCAGACCTGCTGATGATTCCAACACCATCATTAAGTTTGCAGATGACACCACGGTGATTGGCCTCATCAGTGACAACGATGAGGCCGCCTACAGGGAGGAGGTGGATCGTCTGGCTGAGTGGTGCGACACAAACAACCTGCTGCTTAACACCGAGAAGACCAAGGAGCTCATCGTGGACTACAGGAGGAATGCTGACCCACATCCACCCATCCACATTAAGGGGACGGCTGTGGAGCGTGTGAGCAGCTTCAAGTTCCTGGGAGTCCACATCTCCGAGGATCTCACCTGGACGACCAACTGCTCCAAGCTGGTCAAGAAGGCTCACCAGCGCCTCTGCCTCGGACCGGAAGGCGTTGCAGAGGGTTGTGAAAACTGCCCAGCGCATTGCCGGAGCACCACTTCCTGCCATAAAGGACATCTACAGGAAGCGGTATCTGAAAAGGGCTGGGAAAATCATCAGAGACCCCAGTCACCCATCACATGGACTCTTCACCCTCCTGCCCTCTGGGAGGCGCTACAGGAGCCTCCGGACTAAGACCACCAGGTACCGGAACAGCTTCTTCCCCACAGCTGTCAGACTCCTGAACTCTGCCTCCTGACATCTGACCCACGTTAACACATGGACTGAACATACACACACCCACAACCACCTACACACACACACAATGGACAACTGTACCCTCAAACACACAATAATAACATGGACTGAACCACCACTCACAACCACTAGCACTTTATATAGCCTCTGTAGGAATTATATCTCACTTATCTTAACTGCACTACTGTATAGCTCTGTGTAAATAATCATTCTGTACATTTGATAATTTTTAACCCTACAACTGTTTACAACTTGCATAGTTCCCGTTTTTCTGTATAGCTGTATATCTCAGATTTCTGTAAAGTTATTTATTTCATATTCTGTATAGTTTTTCATATTTATATCCTGTTCATAGCCTGTACATAACTTGTACTCACTACAGCCTGTACATAAGATAAGATAAGATAACCTTTATTAGTCCCACACGTGGGAAATTTGTTTTGTCACAGCAGGAAGTGGACAGTGCAAAAGTTATGAGGCAAAAATTTGAATACAATAAGAATAAATACAGTACACAACTGTACAGAATAGAATAAAATAAAATACTATATACAGTAGAATAAAATAAAATAAATATACAATAAGATAAAAATAGAATACAAATACAAATACTATATACAACTGAGTAAAAATACAACGATGACAGAAAAGATTATTGCACTTAGTATTATTGCATATGTATGGATGTGTGTGCTTGATCAGTTAAAGTCTTTATTATGGAGTCTGACAGCAGTGGGGAGGAAAGACCTGCGAAATCTCTCCGTCCCACACCGTGGGTGCCGCAGTCTCCCACTGAAGGAGCTGCTCAGTGCTGTCACAGTCTGCTGCATGGGGTGGGAGATGTTGTCCATCAGGGATGACAGCTTAGCCGCCGTTCTCCTGTCACTCACCACCTCCACTGGGTCCAGAGGGCATCCTAGAACAGAGCTGGCCCTTCGGATCACCCTGTTCAGTCTCTTCCTGTCCCCAGCAGAGATGCTGCCGCCCCAGCAGACCACGCCATAAAAGATAGCAGAAGCCACAACAGAGTCATAGAATTTCTTCAGGAGTGGGCCCTCCACTCCAAACGACCTGAGTCTCCGCAGCAGGTACAGCCTGCTCTGCCCTTTCCTGTAGAGGGCGTCTGAGTTATGAGTCCAGTCCAGTCTATTGTTCAGATGAACACCAAGGTACCTGTAGCTGTCCACAGCCTCAATGTCCATACCTTGGATGTTCAGTGGTTGCAGTGGAGAACATACCTATAGTTATAGAATATTCACAACATACTTCATACCGTGTACATTATAACATGCCATAATAGACCCATTTCTGTAATATACTCACATATTCAATTCAATTCAATTCAATTTTATTTATATAGCGCCAAATCACAACATAAGTCACCTCAAGGCGCTTCATAGATACAGAGAAAAACCCAACAATCATATGACCCCCTATGAGCAAGCACTTTGGCAACAGTGGGAAGGAAAAACTCCCTTTTAACAGGAAGAAACCTCCGGCAGAACCAGGCTCAGGGAGGGTTGGCTGTCTGCTGTGACTGGTTGGAGTGAGAGGAGGAAGACAGGATAAAGACATGCTGTGGAAGAGAGACAGAGGTTAATAACAGATATGATTCAATGCAGAGAGGTCTGTTAATACATAGTGAGTGAGAAAGGTGACTGGAAAGGAAAAACTCAATGCATCATGGGAATCCCCCGGCAGCCTATGTCTATTGCAGCATAACTAAGGGAGGATTCAGGGTCACCTGGTCCAGCCCTAACTATATGCTTTAGCAAAAAGGAAAGTTTTAAGCCTAATCTTGAAAGTAGAGATAGTGTCTGTCTCCCGAATCCAAACTGGAAGCTGGTTCCACAGAAGAGGGGCCTGAAAACTGAAGGCTCTCCCTCCCATTCTACTTTTAAATACTCTAGGAACAACAAGTAGGCCTGCAGAGCGAGAGCGAAGTGCTCTAATAGGGTGATATGGTACTACAAGGTCATTAAGATAAGATGGGGCCTGATTATTTAAGACCTTGTATGTGAGGAGCAGGATTTTGAATTCAATTCTGGATTTAACAGGAAGCCAATGAAGGGAAGCCAAAACAGGAGAAATATGCTCTCTCTTTCTAGTCCCTGTCAGGACTCTTGCTGCAGCATTTTGGATTAACTGAAGGCTTTTCAGCGAGTTTTTAGGACATCCTGATAATAATGAATTACAGTAGTCCAGCCTGGAAGTAATAAATGCATGAACTAGTTTTTCAGCGTCACTCTGAGACAGGATATTTCTAATTTTAGAGATGTTGCGCAAATGGAAGAACGCAGTCTTACATATTTGTTTAATATGTGCATTGAAGGACATGTCCTGGTCAAAAATGACTCCAAGGTTCCTCACAGCGTTACTGGAGGCCAAGGTAATGCCATCCAGAGTAAGAATCTGCTTAGATACCATATTTCTAGGCTTTTCAGGGCCGAGTACAATAACCTCAGTTTTATCTGAATTAAGAAGCAGAAAGTTAGCGGCCATCCAGGTCTTTATGTCTTTAAGACATTCCTGCAGTTTAACTAATTGGTGTGTGTCATCTGGCTTCATGGACAGATAGAGCTGGGTGTCATCTGCATAGCAGTGAAAATGTATGCTATGTCTTCTAATGATACTGCCTAAGTATCTATATTATTGCTAATATATATAATATATCTATATCACTAAAGCACTTCTGGATGGATGCAAACTGCATTTCGTTGCCCTGTACCTGTGCATGTGCAATGACAATAAAGTTGAATTCTATTCTATTCTATTCCAGTTTGTGAAACACTGAGGTTTTCTATACAAGTTGAGTGAACAACGAAACACAACTCAAACATGAAGAATAATCCTTTCAAATGTGTCATTTGCTCCTTTAAGTTGCTGAGTCCTGATTGGTTCTCAGACTGGTTATCTAATGCAACAGTGAGCTAGACTTAGCAATCTGTAGTCAATTTATGGAAAAGGCACAAGTCTTTGAGGGCAGGAGGTATTTTTAATGTTCATGCGTCAGAGTAATTTTTTTGTATTTTTGTTATACATTACTAATCATTTAAAGAATAGACACTTAAAATTATTTTGCTTAGATTTCAACCAGTTGTTCTTACTGGCAAGCTAAAGCTATGTCATAGCCAGCTTAAAATGTTCACCAAGAGATCATTTGTGGTTGGTTGTCGCACATATCCAGGAAAGTTTCTCTGTTGGCAAAATAGTTTGTGGTGAGCCACAAGTACAGCTTGAGTGTGGCCTCACAGGGTTGCTAGATCAAGCAAACTTGAAATTGAGGAACCAGAAACTTTTCTTACCTGGATCATCAAGCTTTAAAATCTCCGGTTACCTGTTTTTCTTTTAAAAGACGTCATCTACTGGTTTGCAAAACCTTGAGGCTTTTTATACAAGATGAGCGTTTTCGTGTGTTGTTGGTGGTTGATTACTTTTTGTTACAATTAATTCAAAAATGAAAAGTATACCAGGAAAAGGAGACAGCAAATCTTAAGCTTTGATGTTGATGGTTATTGAAAGATGCTTCATGGATCAGCAATTCATGTAAAACGTGTGACTACCAATCTTTGATAACTACCCTATCAGAGTTATCACATGGAATATCTAGTGCAGCCTTTACCCGCCATTCTGTAATTGATAGAATGAAAATATTTATCATAGGAAGAAGCATGACATGACTACACCAATAAATCTCATTAATTTTATTGTCTTTGCTTCCATGATTTTACAAATATGATACTCGCTATCAGTAAAAATGCTAACAATTGACCTCTGACAAATAATGGATTCATGTACATTCACATCCTTAAGTACATTAAACACAGGGTACAAAATGACAGTTTTCACCTACAGTGCAAAAAAGTGATACAAAAAAGTGATGTAAAAGTATCACTTTTTTGCACCTGTAGAATACATCACGTGTCTCATCTTTGGCATTTTCATCTATAAGTCTTTATATTATTTTCTTCTACAGTTAAAGTCTAAACACTGACACTGTTGCTGTGTTGTTAGTGTAAAGTAAATAAATATCTATAAAAAACACTCTTAACACATTCCACTTCACCATCAGTGCACCACAGTCAGTAACCTGTGACCAGTGAAATTTAAGTTAATTGTGATAGTGCTACAAAATACCTCACTCAGGCTGGAAGAACTCAAAGTTCAAGAGCAAGCTGATGTCACTGATGATGGGTTTAGATTTTATTATTGTCATTTGTATTAGGAAATATTTAATATTTAGGAAATATTTAACCTCTAATGCTTAGAGGTGTATAATCAATTGTGTAGTGATAGGATGTGTGATCTTTAGCAGGCTGCAAAGGCTTGGTGTGCATTCCAGGAATGCACACCTACATCCTGGGAGCATGGGAAGAGGTCGTACCTTGTTTTATTGTTTTATGGTAGGATTAACGTAGCTATGTCAGTTTTAGTCTAATGGATTTTTTACATATAGATGAACTGTTGGATTTTCCAGACCAGCAGGTTAAGGGAAGTCATTTATGGGGCCACACTCTGACACCCCCCCCCCCCCACATACACACACACACACAATATTGGGAACCTGGCTGAGAGTCTGACGGAGGTCAAGTGGTGGAACGACACTTGGCTCCAGGCAGGTCTCCCTCATGCATGAGTAACACGAAGAACTTTGGTGCCTTGTGTCTTGCTTTTTACTGTGTAGCAAGTTGTCCTTAACGTTCCAGCGAATAGGTTTATGCTACAAACCTAACAACACACATCTTACAAACACCTCCCTTCTTCTGTACCTCTGGAATATGTAATATGTGACTGAGCATGGAGACTGGTGAAGTGAAAAATCTATAAAAGTGATCTCAAATGCATTCCAGGTCTCCATGAGTGCATTTTTGATGGAGCACTAAGCACCACTAACAGTAACCTTCAATGTCACACCAGGTGTTAAAACTTACTCCACCAGTTTAAAGAAAATACTTCAATCAGTGCTGCTTTTACGTGACACTAAGGAGTGTTATAAAGGTTCAAAATGGGATAACGTATTCAATTATAAACCTGATTTTTATACACACAAAGTCAGTCAGAGCAGCAGAATAAAAGGAAAATCTTTTTTTAAAATAAATGTCAGACTGAGTCTCTGAGCCTTCTATATATATATATATATATATATATATATAAATCCTCCCTTAGTTTCCCTTCTTCTGTTTCTGTTTCAATATCATCATGCAATTTTTGCAAACTGCAAAGATGCTGCTTATCATAGAAATGAAAGGACACTTAAAGCGCAGGGAGTTTCAAACACGCCACAACAGGCCTGAAAAGGAATCAGTACACTGGAAGGCTTTGCAAATTGTCATGAATTCCTCCTGTTTTTCCCTAAATTAATGTTATTCCTGGTGTGGTCATGCCAGTATTGATCTAATGTACAGAAGAGGTGTCTGAAAAAAGTAAAGTATTTTAAGTCTAAGAGAGCTTTTTGAATCATAAAAGGTAAAATTGTTTACTTACAAAAGATTTACATGTGAAGGTGCTCTGTCTTTCGACTATAAAATACAGTGCATTTAATGACAGTGCTCTCAATTCAAAGTGGAAAAAAAATTATATGTTGTTAAAATTGCACCTATTTTATCTTAAGATTTCTCAGGCAGCTTATTGTCTGTTTTTTTTTTTTTTTTTTTTTGTGACAGAGCACTCATTAAATGACCATAATAATTTAAAAGGAACTTCTCATCTGATGATCTCGGCACTGTCCCTGGTGAATCTTTGCACTTTCAGAGCTAAAATCATTATTATGCAATACTTTTACTGGTCCAGCCTACCAGAGATCAGGTAGAATTGTATTTGGCCTGTGAGCTAACACCACTTTGACACCCCTGCTCTGATTTCAAAGCCCTTCATCTGTCACTCAGTAGCACTGCTAGTCATCCCAGCTGCTACTGTCAAAGTCACCTCACCTCACCCAGCTGCATCGCTAATGTTTTTTTTCTCCTATCATTGTTTCACATCTCCATTACCCACATATATGGACATCTCCCTTTCAAGGTCCATAAATGAAGCCAATTAGAGACTTAACTAAGGTTATTACAAGCTGCCATCTTGGGTGGTAGTGAAGTGATTTTCACAGCAAATGAACACGACCACCAATCTTACAGAAAAACATGTTCAGAAATGCACACATGCTTTTAGCCCAGTTTGTTTTGTTAGCTGAACATCAGTGATGTTTGCTAACGCTTAAATGCATAATTAAATGTGTCAAAAAATCATGCTGATGAAAGGGCAGGAAGAAAAAGCAATAATGATACTACAGCCTTTCTGACACATACAGCATTAAATATCAAACATGTAACCTCTCCCATCGTCCACCTTGTGCGCTTATGTAATACAAACAGTCCTTAAGTGACTGAGGATAAAGATTTGGCTCTTTCTACACTCGGTGAAGAAGTCTCTGGTCCTATGTTGTCCTCTCTGGCCCCTGCTGTGGTTCTTGTACATTGTCTGTTAAAAATGGAAAAATATTTCAGCACAATGTTTCATCTGACAGACACAATCACTCTTTTCTGCAAGGTGGGCAGTGAAATTAATTTAGATAAGTTGTTTGTATGTCATAGACATTAAAGATCACCTACAGGTGAGATATTTAGCAAAAATCTGAGGTTTTAAAAGTAAAACAGAAAATTTATAGTATCCAGTGGAGACAGAGTGCCTTGTGCCACATTTGAAAAACCACTGGAGGACAAAACATTCAGCTGAGAGCTTAAATGCTAACAAAATGCCTTTAGCGAGCTAAAAATGTTTCAGGTCCCTGTGTCAAAGAATTATTACGGACTCTATCTCTGGTTGGGTGATACAAAGACCCATCCCACTTTAATGTACGGATTCACTCTGTCAAAATGTATTGATCAAACTCTTGCTTGTTAATTTGATTCTTGTTTCTGTCATAAGCACTAATATGCAGGTGCAGGTGGGTTGCAAAGTGGCTTGCAGAGTCTCAGAAAATAAAATGGGCTAAAACAGATCAAACAGCATTAGCCACATTTTTTTTAAACTCACACAAAAAAGAACATGAAGTTGTCCTGATTGTGCACGTGTGTTTTAAACTCATATTCATCTCACTTTCAGTTTACTCACCAGGTTTACTGCTGGAATCTGTGGATGCTGCAGGTGTTTGGTCCTGACTAGGTTCATCCTTGACCTCTGAGGTAGTTTTTGACGTCTCTGTGAAGTGATTAAATGATAAATAAAATATCACAACACTAACAGATCGATCCCTCAGGATGAAATCACATTTAAAAAAATTTGACTTCTAAAATTGCATTGTAAATTCTCATGAAAATAAATGGCTGTGGGCCCTGCTGTGGTTCCTGTAGATTGTCTGTTTAATATGGAAAAATCTTTCAGCACAATGGTTCATCAGACAGACACATTCACCCTTTTTTGCAAAGTGGACAGTGAAATTAGCTTAGATAAGTTGTTGTTTGTCTGTCATACACATTACAGGTCATCTACAGGTGAGTTATTGAGCACAAATTTGAGGTTTTAAAAATAAAACAGAAAGGTTAAGGAATACTTTTTTTTTCTCTGCTGTGACGACTTTTTTTCTCACCAGTTTCAGGTTTCGGCTCAGAATCTGACGTCTCGTTGCTCTTTGAGTCCAGCGCTGGCATGTCTGTCAAACCATCACACATTTAAAGAATCAACGACAAACAAAACAAACTAAACAAAAACAACCAGATGTTAAGTTCAGAAAATATGCCTGCAGATCTTCATCTTAGACAATATTACATTCCTGGCTTGTTTCAGAGCAGCTTGCTGAGTCTCAGAAACTAATGTGATCTCAAACATCAGGATCTAAGTTAGATTTGTCATTTAGAAATGATCAACTTAAACACTGGACAGAAAAGTGTCAGCAGATCTGTCAGTATTCCAGGCAGAGTTTTGAGTAAGTGTGTGTTTGTCTGATTATATGTGTTTTAAACTCGTACTCATCTCACTTTCAGTTTACTCACCAGGTTTACTGTTGGAATCTGTGGATGCTGCAGGTGTTTGGTCCTGACTAGGTTCATCCTTGACCTCTGAGGTAGTTTTTGACGTCTCTGTGAAGTGATTAAAAAACAAAAAAGCATCAGAACAACAGCAGATCTGTCACTGAGTTCCAGTTTGAGTTTCACAAAACAGATTTTCAGCCTATTAAAGTGCATCTCATACTGTAGGTTTATCCCTCAGGATTAAATCACATTTACATAAACAGGCTGCCAGTTTGTCACACGGCTGACTCTTAAAATGATATTTTTAATTCTCGTTAAAATGATACAAATTCAAATTCATTGACAAATTTATTGGAAATGAGCGTACATTTGGAACCTATGCATTAATATAAACATGTCACTGAAACCCCTTCAGTTTACTTACAGTCAGATTGACCCAGAGCACTTTAAAGGTTGTATTAACTCAACGTTTTTTAAATAAAACAGAAATAAAAGGTTTAAGAACACTTTCATATTATTTGATTTTTTTTGTCTTTTTGGTGCGACAGGTTTTTTGTAATGAACACATTTACATGTAAATACATATTAACCACTGAGCTTAATTTGTTTCCAGTGATTAATTAACCTGGAATATACTTCATACATTATTTGCTCAATGCTGACTTTGTGGTTTTAAATATATTTTCACCCTCAGCTAAAACACAACTGGCTAAATTCACATCTGGCAGAAATGATCCTTTGGCCCCCAGGAAATGTCCCACAAGGACAGTGTGCCACTCATCTCACTGGTCTTAACATGTTACTCACGTGACATGTTGAGAACTCTCAGTAATTATAATTGTAAAAGTCAAATCTTTTTAAATGTGGCCTAATCCTGTGGGATAAACCTACGGTATAAGATGCACTTTAATAGGCTGAAAATTAGTTTTGTGAAACACTCTCCTCACTTTAAAGGCTTTTACACACCGAGTACGTTGCGACAAAATGAGCCCAAATTCAAATTTTTCAGGCCCGAACTTCTTGTGTAACGTATATACACACTGAAAGTGTCGCGTCCCTTAGTCATAAGAGATGCTGTGTGACCTTTCCTGACACGACCCTCAATGTGTCTCCTCCTGGGCTTGAACCAGAGATTTTTTACTTATTAGGTGAATGTGTACACCCCACAGTACACTAAAACACATGCTAGCATACAGAGAAGACACGCAAATAACAATTAGCCAGAGGGACTGTAAGTATGAAAGCCTCTTACAGTCACACGTTCACTGAAAAAGTCAAGTTCCCACAAACAGCACTCTTTGGAGACGCTGTGGTGAGTCTGACAGGGGCTTCTGCTCGTTTCAGATTTAAAATATTTCTGATCAAATTCACACCAGGACAAAAAACAAAGCCCTCATGTCAGTAGGAAATGCACCAAGTAGCCAATCCTCCATTGATCTCATTAGTTTGAACATTTTGCACCGTCACATCAAATCCATTGTGTATTTTATGAGTTGCTGTATGATGTTTCACCTGTTTCTTGACCTTTTTATTTGACTGTAAAATGTCAGAAGATTGTTTAAAATCCTGGTTATAATATCCAGTGGAGACAGAGTGCAATGTGTCCCATTTGAAAAACCACTGGAGGACAAAACATTCAGCTGAGAGCTTAAATGCTAACAAAATGCCTTTAGCGAGCTAAAAATGTTTCAGGTCCCTGTGTCAAAGAATTATTACGGACTCTATCTCTGGTTAGGTGATACAAAGACCCATCCCACTTTAATGTACGGATTCACTCTGTCAAAATGTATTGATCAAACTCTTGCTTGTTAATTTGATTCTTGTTTCTGTCATAAGCACTAATATGCAGGTGCAGGTGGGTTGCAAAGTGGCTTGCAGAGTCTCAGAAAATAAAATGGGCTAAAACAGATCAAACAGCATTAGCCACATTTTTTTTAAACTCACACAAAAAAGAACATGAAGTTGTCCTGATTGTGCACGTGTGTTTTAAACTCATATTCATCTCACTTTCAGTTTACTCACCAGGTTTACTGCTGGAATCTGTGGATGCTGCAGGTGTTTGGTCCTGACTAGGTTCATCCTTGACCTCTGAGGTAGTTTTTGACGTCTCTGTGAAGTGATTAAATGATAAATAAAATATCACAACACTAACAGATCGATCCCTCAGGATGAAATCACATTTAAAAAAATTTGACTTCTAAAATTGCATTGTAAATTCTCATGAAAATAAATGGCTGTGGGCCCTGCTGTGGTTCCTGTAGATTGTCTGTTTAATATGGAAAAATCTTTCAGCACAATGGTTCATCAGACAGACACATTCACCCTTTTTTGCAAAGTGGACAGTGAAATTAGCTTAGATAAGTTGTTGTTTGTCTGTCATACACATTACAGGTCATCTACAGGTGAGTTATTGAGCACAAATTTGAGGTTTTAAAAATAAAACAGAAAGGTTAAGGAATACTTTTTTTTTCTCTGCTGTGACGACTTTTTTTCTCACCAGTTTCAGGTTTCGGCTCAGAATCTGACGTCTCGTTGCTCTTTGAGTCCAGCGCTGGCATGTCTGTCAAACCATCACACATTTAAAGAATCAACGACAAACAAAACAAACTAAACAAAAACAACCAGATGTTAAGTTCAGAAAATATGCCTGCAGATCTTCATCTTAGACAATATTACATTCCTGGCTTGTTTCAGAGCAGCTTGCTGAGTCTCAGAAACTATTGTGATCTCAAACATCAGGATCTAAGTTAGATTTGTCATTTAGAAATGATCAACTTAAACACTGGACAGAAAAGTGTCAGCAGATCTGTCAGTATTCCAGGCAGAGTTTTGAGTAAGTGTGTGTTTGTCTGATTATATGTGTTTTAAACTCGTACTCATCTCACTTTCAGTTTACTCACCAGGTTTACTGTTGGAATCTGTGGATGCTGCAGGTGTTTGGTCCTGACTAGGTTCATCCTTGACCTCTGAGGTAGTTTTTGACGTCTCTGTGAAGTGATTAAAAAACAAAAAAGCATCAGAACAACAGCAGATCTGTCACTGAGTTCCAGTTTGAGTTTCACAAAACAGATTTTCAGCCTATTAAAGTGCATCTCATACTGTAGGTTTATCCCTCAGGATTAAATCACATTTACATAAACAGGCTGCCAGTTTGTCACACGGCTGACTCTTAAAATGATATTTTTAATTCTCGTTAAAATGATACAAATTCAAATTCATTGACAAATTTATTGGAAATGAGCGTACATTTGGAACCTATGCATTAATATAAACATGTCACTGAAACCCCTTCAGTTTACTTACAGTCAGATTGACCCAGAGCACTTTAAAGGTTGTATTAACTCAACGTTTTTTAAATAAAACAGAAATAAAAGGTTTAAGAACACTTTCATATTATTTGATTTTTTTTGTCTTTTTGGTGCGACAGGTTTTTTGTAATGAACACATTTGAATACATTTGCTCAATGCTGACTTTGTGGTTTTAAATATATTTTCACCCTCAGCTAAAACACAACTGGCTAAATTCACATCTGTTTATTGTTTTACGGTAGGATTAACGTAGCTATGTCAGTTTTAGTCTAAGGGATTTTTTACATATAGATGAACTGTTGGATTTTCCAGACCAGCAGGTTAAGGGAAGTCATTTATGGGGCCACACTCTGACCCCCCCCCCCTCCCCCCCCCATTAGCACCCCACCACAATAAAAGGAGTGCTATGGGGAACCTGGTTGAGAGTCTGACGGAGGTCAAGTGGTGGAACGACACTTGGCTCCAGGCAGGTCTCCCTCATGCATGAGTAACACGAAGAACTTTGGTGCCTTGTGTCTTGCTTTTTACTGTGTAGCAAGTTGTCCTTAACGTTCCAGCGAATAGGTTTATGCTACAAACCTAACAACACACATCTTACAAACACCTCCCTTCTTCTGTACCTCTGGAATATGTAATATGTGACTGAGCATGGAGACTGGTGAAGTGAAAAATCTATAAAAGTGATCTCAAATGCATTCCAGGTCTCCATGAGTGCATTTTTGATGGAGCACTAAGCACCACTAACAGTAACCTTCAATGTCACACCAGGTGTTAAAACTTACTCCACCAGTTTAAAGAAAATACTTCAATCAGTGCTGCTTTTACGTGACACTAAGGAGTGTTATAAAGGTTCAAAATGGGATAACGTATTCAATTATAAACCTGATTTTTATACACACAAAGTCAGTCAGAGCAGCAGAATAAAAGGAAAATCTTTTTTTAAAATAAATGTCAGACTGAGTCTCTGAGCCTTCTATATATATATATATATATATATATATATAAATCCTCCCTTAGTTTCCCTTCTTCTGTTTCTGTTTCAATATCATCATGCAATTTTTGCAAACTGCAAAGATGCTGCTTATCATAGAAATGAAAGGACACTTAAAGCGCAGGGAGTTTCAAACACGCCACAACAGGCCTGAAAAGGAATCAGTACACTGGAAGGCTTTGCAAATTGTCATGAATTCCTCCTGTTTTTCCCTAAATTAATGTTATTCCTGGTGTGGTCATGCCAGTATTGATCTAATGTACAGAAGAGGTGTCTGAAAAAAGTAAAGTATTTTAAGTCTAAGAGAGCTTTTTGAATCATAAAAGGTAAAATTGTTTACTTACAAAAGATTTACATGTGAAGGTGCTCTGTCTTTCGACTATAAAATACAGTGCATTTAATGACAGTGCTCTCAATTCAAAGTGGAAAAAAAATTATATGTTGTTAAAATTGCACCTATTTTATCTTAAGATTTCTCAGGCAGCTTATTGTCTCTTTTGTTTTTTTTTTTTTTTTGTGACAGAGCACTCATTAAATGACCATAATAATTTAAAAGGAACTTCTCATCTGATGATCTCGGCACTGTCCCTGGTGAATCTTTGCACTTTCAGAGCTAAAATCATTATTATGCAATACTTTTACTGGTCCAGCCTACCAGAGATCAGGTAGAATTGTATTTGGCCTGTGAGCTAACACCACTTTGACACCCCTGCTCTGATTTCAAAGCCCTTCATCTGTCACTCAGTAGCACTGCTAGTCATCCCAGCTGCTACTGTCAAAGTCACCTCACCTCACCCAGCTGCATCGCTAATGTTTTTTTTCTCCTATCATTGTTTCACATCTCCATTACCCACATATATGGACATCTCCCTTTCAAGGTCCATAAATGAAGCCAATTAGAGACTTAACTAAGGTTATTACAAGCTGCCATCTTGGGTGGTAGTGAAGTGATTTTCACAGCAAATGAACACGACCTGCCTCTTCCCGCTCCACCACAATCACCCACACATGCAGGCCCTTGGGGTAAAGGTGTGTCACCAGGGTGCAGGGGAGGCATCCCCCCCTCTGTCCCCTTCTGGCTTCTTGTGCCTCAATTTTATCTTACAACATTCACATTACTCACACTCTCATTACACATACATATAGGATCTTGGGGGTGGGCACGATACACGGACTCCAAAAGACCATCAGGGTGTACACCTCACCACTGGCGTCGTTGCCCATCTCTCAATTTTAAATACACGTAGACATTGAGGGCTATCAGGAGGGGCTATGCGCTTACCTGCTGCTCTCTGGCAGGTATGCCCTCCTGGGTTTTAAATGCACCTTAGAACACACATGCATCAACACTACATATGAGCGGGCGGAGGGAGGTTTGGAGTCTTCTCACACCCCCTTTCTCTGCGACCTGCTGGAGCGGGGGGCCAGGAGGAGGAGTTGGCCGTCCGACTGGGGTCTGGAGTGTGGGGCCTCCCTGCTGCTGCGGAGTCGGGGCGGTCTGCTTCTCCCCACCGCAGGGAAAAGGGTAACACCACCTGGGTCTGGGTGCAGTTTCCCCCTCCAGGGGCAAGGGTACCTAGACCCGGTTTGTAGAGTACGCTTGGGGAGTGTGATCGTGTGTACAGCGTCTCTTTATGTCTGTCTCCACGTTGGTTGAGTGTGGAGTAAGTGCATATGAGAGCATGAGGGTGGGAATGGATGTTTGTATCTGTGTGTGCCTGTATGTCTGTGTCTATATGTCAGGTTGGGTATCAGACGCCACCTCTCTGGGGACATCTTAGGCCCTCCAAGGTTTGGAGGCCTCTCTCCCCCTACCACCACTTCCCCTGCCAGTGGCGGACCCCCTCAGACATCGGTGCGTTGGTGGTTCTTTGTGTCCGGGGTGGGCGTCCAGGTACACACTGGCTCACTCCTTGGTGGCTGCTTGTCGGAGCCTGGAGCCTGGGGCTCGCTCGGGCCACTTCGCGGGTGGGGTGCCCTCGGCCTCTCGGCCTGGGGCTCAGTCACTCTGGCACAGTTGGCTGCCGGCGGAGCTCACGGGCGCGTCACTATAACTCCCCCCGGCTTCTGCTCCGCAGCTGCTGAGTGAGCCCTCATCTGGGACTCTCCTCAGCTCTTTCTGGGACAGTGGCGCGGCTGCCCCTCTGTTGATCTTCCTTGGTCTCTTGTGTTCTGGGGGCCTCTGGATGTCTGGAGTTTTGATCTCCTCCATACCTGCTTCATGCCCTGGAGGACGGGGCAGTGGCTCCCCCACACCCTCTAACAGATCATTACATGAAGGAACCTTTTAAAAACAAGGACGTCCATGCTCACACACACAAACTACATCCTTTTTGGCTCCTACCTCAAAGCACACTGTGCGCTGTCGATATTACGTACTGCACAATAATGTTTAATATTTAGTATTTACTGTTATATTCCCATATATCATCGTGATGTTGTTTATTGTATTGCTCTCGTTTTCTTCTGCTTGTTTTCTTTTTTCTTTCTCAACAGGTGATCCAGGTGATTGATATATGTATTTTTTTTTCCTGCTTATTTAGTTGGTTTTTGTTTCTCCGCTGTTTTTCCCCCCTCTTTCTTTCTCCCTTTTCTTTTCCTCATTCAAGTCTGTCCCGTATCTAGCAAGTGATAATAAAAAAATAAATAAAATAAACAATAAAAGGTGAATCAAATAGACCATTACGGCAAAGCTGGGATGGTCAATTTGGTAAAGTAAATCCGTTGGGCATCTTTCTTCGCCTTTAGACAATAACTCTGATGGCAAAAGAACCAAACGGGACAGGCAAAAAAAAAAAAAAAAATGCCTGCAGATCTTCATCTTAGACAATATTACATTCCTGGCTTGTTTCAGAGCAGCTTGCTGAGTCTCAGAGACTAATGTGATCTCAAACATCAGGATCTAAGTTAGATTTGTCATTTAGAAATGATCAACTTAAACACTGGACAGAAAAGTGTCAGCAGATCTGTCAGTATTCCAGGCAGAGTTTTGAATAAGTGTGTGTATGTCTGTTTTTGCACGTGTGTTTGAAACTCGAATTCATCTCACTTTCAGTTTACTCACCAGGTTTACTGCTGGAATCTGTGGATGCTGCAGGTGTTTGGTCCTGACTAGGTTCATCCTTGACCTCTGACGTAGTTTTTGACGTCTCTGTGAAGTGATTATGGTAAAATGATAAATAAAATATCACAACCCTAATGAAGCGCCTTGAGGCGACTTATGTTGTGATTTGGCGCTATATAAATAAAATTGAATTGAATTGAATTAACAGGGCGATATGGAAGTGTAGAGCTGCCGCCCAGACAAAAGAAAAATAGAGCTATATCACGGTTATAACGTGAAAAGTTTATTGTTCTAACAATATACTTTTCATGTTTGTACAATATTCTATCATGTTATTACAATATGCAAAACTTTCACGTTCGTACAATATAAATATTATATTGTACGAACGCGATGATTATGTGTATTGTAATAACGTTGTAATAATGTGATCAAACAATTATGTGTGTTTGATCACATAATTAGTTAGTTTTTTCCCCTGATTTTATTCACCTGCTTCATTTTCATCATCTGCGGACATCAACTCGTTTTCATTGTGTATCTGAGGAGCTGTCACTACTGAAAACAGAATCACAGTACATATGAGACACAGCAAACGTTCTGTTCACTTCTAATGAACACAGGAGGCATTTTTGCTCGGCCTGCAGGTCACAGATCCGTCCAGCTAAACCTGCAAATTCTAAGGCTCATACAGGTCGATGCTCCGGTCACAGCTTTGATGCTACTTTTAAAAAAACAAACAAGTTATACAAGATGAAGTGATTGCATGTTGCAAATGTGTTATATATTATGAAAACATTTTGCTCACCATTGTTGGGTGAATTTAATGCTGGGACCACAGAGGAAGATGATGTTCCTTGGACTGACAAATCTGGTGTTGGAAGAAATATCAGGACCTTAAGCATCCATCACCTGCTGTCACATTTACTTTATTATTGTTTTTACCCCCATTAAATAAGATTTTACTCACCTGCTCCATTACTCTGTATCCCAACCAATTGTACCATCTCTGTCAGATAATAAATGAAATGTATGTCATGAACAGCACATTAACTGATAAACTGGTGTAAAGTCTACTATACTGCTGCTGGTGATGTTGTATTTTGTTTTAACTTCAGTGTCACTGTAGTTCTGTAAGGACACAGACGTAACACAACAGACAAATGACCCTAAAACAATGTTCAGCCCGCAACACTTTTACAGTTTTACTGTTAACTAATATACTGCCAGCTTAATCTATGAGATTATAGAATCATTTATAGTGAGTTTAGTTTCTTCTGACATAGTCTAAAACAGGCCAGTGGTGGAAGCAAGCAGCAAAAACAATGCTTTACTCATATGAAAGACATGCTGTCTGTAAGAGCAAACTAATCATTATTGAGGGTCTGTTTCAGCAAATATGCTTGGCCTGTTTTAGGCTGCTGGGCCCAACATGTCAGCAGTTGGTCAGTCAACTGGCCTAGCAAACTTCTTTTACTGTTCCCAGACCAGTGGACCCTGTCCCATACAGTGGGGCAAAAAAGTATTTAGTCAGCTACCGATTGTGCAAGTTCCCCCACCTAAAATGATGACAGAGGTCAGTAATTTGCACCAGAGGTACACTTCAACTGTGAGAGACAGAATGTGAAAAAAAAATCCATGAATCCACATGGTAGGATTTGTAAAGAATTTATTCGTAAATCAGGGTGGAAAATAAGTATTTGGTCAATAACAAAAATACAACTCAATACTTTGTAACATAACCTTTGTTGGCAATAACAGAGGTCAAACGTTTACTATAGGTCTTTACCAGGTTTGCACACACAGTAGCTGGTATTTTGGCCCATTCCTCCATGCAGATCTTCTCGAGAGCAGTGATGTTTTGGGGCTGTCGCCGAGCAACACGGACTTTCAACTCCCGCCACAGATTTTCTATGGGGTTGAGGTCTGGAGACTGGCTAGGCCACTCCAGAACTTTCAAATGCTTCTTACGGAGCCACTCCTTTGTTGCCCGGGCGGTGTGTTTTGGATCATTGTCATGTTGGAAGACCCAGCCTCGTTTCATCTTCAAAGTTCTCACTGATGGAAGGAGGTTTTGGCTCAAAATCTCACGATACATGGCCCCATTCATTCTGTCCTTAACACGGATCAGTCGTCCTGTCCCCTTGGCAGAAAAACAGCCCCATAGCATGATGTTTCCACCCCCATGCTTCACAGTAGGTATGGTGTTCTTGGGATGCAACTCAGTATTCTTCTTCCTCCAAACACGACGAGTTGAGTTTATACCAAAAAGTTCTACTTTGGTTTCATCTGACCACATGACATTCTCCCAATCCTCTGCTGTATCATCCATGTGCTCTCTGGCAAACTTCAGACGGGCCTGGACATGCACTGGCTTCAGCAGCGGAACACGTCTGGCACTGCGGGATTTGATTCCCTGCCGTTGTAGTGTGTTACTGATGGTGACCTTTGTTACTTTGGTCCCAGCTCTCTGCAGGTCATTCACCAGGTCCCCCCGTGTGGTTCTGGGATCTTTGCTCACCGTTCTCATGATCATTTTGACCCCACGGGATGAGATCTTGCGTGGAGCCCCAGATCGAGGGAGATTATCAGTGGTCTTGTATGTCTTCCATTTTCTGATGATTGCTCCCACAGTTGATTTTTTCACACCAAGCTGCTTGCCTATTGTAGATTCACTCTTCCCAGTCTGGTGCAGGTCTACAATACTTTTCCTGGTGTCCTTCGAAAGCTCTTTGGTCTTGGCCATGGCGGAGTTTGGAGTCTGACTGTTTGAGGCTGTGGACAGGTGTCTTTTATACAGATGATGAGTTCAAACAGGTGCCATTCATACAGGTAACGAGTGGGGGACAGAAAAGCTTCTTACAGAAGACGTTACAGGTCTGTGAGAGCCAGAGATTTTCCTTGTTTGAGGTGACCAAATACTTATTTTCCACCCTGATTTACGAATAAATTCTTTACAAATCCTACCATGTGAATTCATGGATTTTTTTTCCACATTCTGTCTCTCACAGTTGAAGTGTACCTCTGGTGCAAATTACTGACCTCTGTCATCATTTTAAGTGGGGGAACTTGCACAACCGGTGGCTGACTAAATACTTTTTTGCCCCACTGTATGTCTTAATAAATCCCAGTTTTAACACCACCACCTAATATAAGTTAGAGAGAGGCTTTATACTGTATTATCTTACCTTCTGGTCTATTTGCTTCGTCTTGTGTTTTGATTTCTGGGGAATTGAAGACAAATGGTAAATGGCCTGCATTTGTATAGCTCTTTTCTAGTCCCTAAGGACCCCAAAGCGCTTCACACTACATTCAGTCATTCACCCATTCACACACACATTCACACACTGGCGATGGCAAGCTACATTGTAGCCACAGCTGCCCTGGGGTGCACTGACAGAGGCGAGGCTGCCGGACACTGGCGCCACCGGGCCCTCTGACCACCACAAGCAGGCAAACACGGGGTTAGTATCTTGCCCAAGGATATTTGGTATGCAGCCAGGAGGCAGCCTGGGATCGAACCACCGACCTTCTGATTAGTGGCTGACCTGCTCCGCCACCTGAGCTACAGCCACCCCATTTATTGACATTTATTGATTGACAGAAATATCAATCATTGCTTGTTTTGCGATTTTAGCTTATTTCTTTGGGGTTATTGAGCTCAAACACATATTATGAGCAAAGGATGCTGTTACTGTTTTAATGTTCAGCTTTTCATCTACATGAAGTTAAGAGGAAATTTACCCTGGTTTGTTTTCATCCATCAGTCACATCTTTGAAATGTGTTTCTGTTGAATACATAAAGACGAAGTCTAATAATTTGGAGGATTTTTGAGCCTGGGAAGTTGTAGATAGAGATGTTTGCATTCAGCACTATTAAAATTAGCCTAGAAATTGTGCTTATAATGAACCTACATACAAGTGTGACTGGATGACTTTGATACAGAAGAAAACACACAAATACGGCGATTTTCACCAATTCTGTTATATCCTGAGACTAAATCTGTAAGTAAAATACACGAGTCCTAGGTTTATCACACTATCTGTAGTACAGGCTTGGCTGGGTTGTTTCTTTAACATGTCGAGATATTTTATTAACACTTTCTAATATGGCCCTATAATTCCTCTGTAATTATGTGGACTTATTTTAAATTACAAAGTAATTATTTTTACCTAAACATACTTAAAACTAGGCACACTAGAATAAGTAACATTTACAATAAACAAAGAACTAATTAGAAAAAAAATTATACTGTTAGCATAGTGTGCAAGTAATTTCAAGTCATTTTACAAAGTGCACGACTTCAGGTGTTTTACAGGAAGGAGACACATTGTTCTCTAAGTAATTTAAAGTACTGTGTAATTTTTTGGTAATTTTGTGGCAAAACAATATTTTCCCATCTTATTGTAAGTACGCTGTGCTTTTATAATGGAGAGTCTTAACCTCACCTAACATTCATCATGCACATTTGCATAATGATTAATAAATCAAGATATTAAAAAGAAAGTAAGATTCATAATTGTTTTGTGGGTTCTTACCTCGCTTTCTGTATATTTTGCAAAGAAAAAAGACAATTACAGCCACTATCAACACAAGCAACACAATCACTAATGGTATGATCCAATACAGTGAATCACCTACAAAAATAAAAGAACAAAGAATAAATTAATAAAACTGCAAATGATTACCAAAACAATTTATCCCAATCTTTAAATGTCTGTAAAATCCATCATTAGTCAAAAAGAAACACTTTCTGCCACAGATACATATTGGTGTGATAACTCACCACTCGCAAATGAAATGATTATATTGTCACTCCTTTCACTGCTAACTGGGTTTTCCAGCTGACAGCTGATTGATTTTTCAACAGATCCTGTATCGTTCTAGAATTAACGAGAAAAGAGAGAAGCACATAAACCAAACACATTCATTAGATTTTAAACAGATTATGGGACACTTGTCTATGGGTGGACAATCAACAGATCAATAGCACAGGGACAGGCTCAAAGATGGCTGCATACACCCTGATAAATGTAACTATATTTCCAGAAAATACAAAATAAAAGTGCGAGACTAACCATTTCCATTCACTTTTATTTTAGTTTATCGCCAATATCAAGAAAGGAGAAATAAATAAATAAGATAAGATAAGATACCTTTATTAGTTCCACGAATGGGACTAATTCCCCTCCAAACGCCTTCGACGCTTATTCCTTTCCGATGCAGACGGTGGATCAAGGAGACCAGCGCATATGCTGCAGGCCCGGATGCACTGTCTACACTGGCTGTCTCACACCTTCTACCCATCCCTGTTGCTTGTCATGTGTTTCTATGACGTATTAAGAGTTTTTTTATGTGCTATGTGCAGAGGTGTTTTTTTTTCTGTTCTCAAACTGTTCTCCCTGTTGGAGCTCAGTCTGGGGGGGAGTTATTTCCTCATGTTTTCCATTGTTATACCCCTCTGACCTGTCTTCCCCATGTGATGTTTTTGCGTAATGTATGTATGGTCGGAAGGGTAAGATGGCGCCGCCATTGCACTGGCAGCCTTATGAAATTTCCCATTCGTGGGACTAATAAAGGTATTTTAAATACATCTGTCAACAAATCACCCATGTCCAAATAAAGACACAATTTCTTTAGAAATATTTGCAATTGTCAATGATATCCTTAGAGTTACACACTGTCTATATTTTATTCGCATTTAGTCTCAGCCCGAAACACAGACAGATATTTTTGTCTTAACTTAAAATGACTACATTCATGTCCATGTTACCCAAGCTCCGAAGTTAACATAAACGTTTAAAATAGTCATAAAATCTGCATGTAGCTACTAGGATATCAAAAAATCAGCATCTAAACCTTAAAAAGTGGAATGATTTAAACTACACACATAATTTTGCAGTTGGAACTCTCGCTTAAATATTCTGCACTTTATAAAAAGATTAATATTAAGCATTTCATAATACCAGTTTTGCCTCAAGATATCAGATATCCTCGTCTCGATTGCTGCTTTTATATATCTGGTATTCACCACTCCTGTATGTTCCCCTAAATCATCTCAAACTGGTTTGCCACTAATCAGAAGGTCGGTGGTTCGATCCCAGGCTGCCCCCTGGCTGCATACCAAATATCCTTGGGCAAGATATTAACCCCATGTTTGCCTACTGGTGGTGGTCAGAGGGCCCGGTGGCGCCAGTGTCCGGCAGCCTCGCCTCTGTCAGTGCGCCCCAGGGCAGCTGTGGCTACAACGTAGCTTGCCATCGCCAGTGTGTGAATGTGTGTGTGAATGGGTGAATGACTGAATGTAGTGTAAAGCGCTTTGGGGTCCTTAGGGACTGAGTAAAAAGCGCTATACAAATGCAGGCCATTTCTTGAGCATAACAATGAGTTCACTGTACTCAAATGGCCTCCATAGTCAACAAATCTCAGTCCAATAGAGCACCTTTGTGGGGACAAATCATGTCAATATGGACTAAAATGTCTGAAGAACGATTCCAGCACCTTGTGGAAGCTATGCCGGGAAGGCTCTGAAGACAAAAAAGGATCCAAAACAATACTGGCAAAGTGTACCCAATAAAGTGACCCTGACTTCATATCCAAGGTATGAACTGATTGTTTATTAAACTACATGCACCAAAAACGCCTGAGGGTCTGGACAAATATTAAAAAAGCATGTTTACAGAGTTGGGGAGTAACATGTACCGCCGATACGTATTTAAAATACAAAATATGAGTAACTGTATTCCGTTACAGTTACCATTTAAAAAGGTGGTATTCAGAATACAGTTACTTTGCGGAAATAAATGGATTACACTGCGGTATTTTCCTGTTTCATATTGTGGCGGGTCAGGACTGTTTGGGTTTTTTGACAGCTACGTTCTGTAGCGTTACAGTTGCCATGGTTACAGGGTGGCATGCTCTCTCTCACTGTGTGTTTCCTGGGTGAGAGAGCGCCTTTTTGTTGTTGTGTTAAACTAATAAGCAGAATGCTACAGGCATAGCCCTAAAGAATGTAGCATCATGTTCAGTGTAGTCCGTGCTGCTGGGAGAATGGACTGCCGTACACGTTATGGGTCTGTGAGCACGAGGGAGGGAGAAAAAGGAGAGTGGAAAAGTATGAGCAGTCATCGAGCAAAAACGGGAGCTGGAAGCATGTAAATATAATAATAACCACTTCAGCCAAGAAGAGTGCCTGACGAGCCCAGTTGTAAGTAAGCTATTAAGACTCGACTGTACACTGTGTTCGTGTTTTCCTCCGAAAACAATAAGTTCCGTTGGAGCAGCCTTTCAACGCCTCTCTCTGTCTCTCGCTAGCAAAGTTGACCCAGTTAACAAAGTAAAGCTATTTTTCGGCTAAGAGCCCGACACGGAACCCGGCGTATTAGCCAGAGGTCCCTTTAATAATAATAATAATAATAATGGATTGCATTTATATAGCGCTCTCACATTCACACACTGGTGGAGGCAAGCTACAGTTGTAGCCACAGCTGCCCTGGGGCAGACTGACAGAAGCGTGCCATCGGCCCCTCTGGCCAACACCAGTAGGCGGTAGTGACCAGGACACAGAGAGCCCAGGGAACGAACCGGCGACTTTCCGGTTACAGATGCGCTTCCCAACGCCCTGAGCCACGGTCGCCCTGAGCACCTTTACTACGGTTCGGAGCCGCGTACCTTCAGTAACAGTAATAAATCACACAGGAATAGTACATTCCTGTTGTAAAAAGCATGATAATATATTAAGTAATCCAAAGTATTCACAATACGTTACTCTCATTGAGTAACGTAACGGAATACGTTACAAAATACATTTTGGGGCATGTATTCTGTAATCTGTAGTGGAATACATTTTAAAAGTAACCTTCCCAACACTGCATGTATACAGTGGGGCAAAAAAGTATTTAGTCAGCCACCGATTGTGCAAGTTCCCCCACTTAAAATGATGACAGAGGTCAGTAATTTGCACCAGAGGTACACTTCAACTGTGAGAGACAGAATGTGGAAAAAAAATCCATGAATTCACATGGTAGGATTTGTAAAGAATTTATTTGTAAATTAGGGTGGAAAATAAGTATTTGGTCACCTCAAACAAGGAAAATCTCTGGCTCTCACAGACCTGTAACGTCTTCTGTAAGAAGCTTTTCTGTCCCCCACTCGTTACCTGTATGAATGGCACCTGTTTGAACTCATCATCTGTATAAAAGACACCTGTCCACAGCCTCAAACAGTCAGACTCCAAACTCCGCCATGGCCAAGACCAAAGAGCTTTCGAAGGACACCAGGAAAAGTATTGTAGACCTGCACCAGACTGGGAAGAGTGAATCTACAATAGGCAAGCAGCTTGGTGTGAAAAAATCAACTGTGGGAGCAATCATCAGAAAATGGAAGACATACAAGACCACTGATAATCTCCCTCGATCTGGGGCTCCACGCAAGATCTCATCCCGTGGGGTCAAAATGATCATGAGAACGGTGAGCAAAGATCCCAGAACCACACGGGGGGACCTGGTGAATGACCTGCAGAGAGCTGGGACCAAAGTAACAAAGGTCACCATCAGTAACACACTACAACGGCAGGGAATCAAATCCCGCAGTGCCAGACGTGTTCCGCTGCTGAAGCCAGTGCATGTCCAGGCCCGTCTGAAGTTTGCCAGAGAGCACATGGATGATACAGCAGAGGATTGGGAGAATGTCATGTGGTCAGATGAAACCAAAGTAGAACTTTTTGGTATAAACTCAACTCGTCGTGTTTGGAGGAAGAAGAATACTGAGTTGCATCCCAAGAACACCATACCTACTGTGAAGCATGGGGGTGGAAACATCATGCTATGGGGCTGTTTTTCTGCCAAGGGGACAGGACGACTGATCCGTGTTAAGGACAGAATGAATGGGGCCATGTATCGTGAGATTTTGAGCCAAAACCTCCTTCCATCAGTGAGAACTTTGAAGATGAAACGAGGCTGGGTCTTCCAACATGACAATGATCCAAAACACACCGCCCGGGCAACAAAGGAGTGGCTCCGTAAGAAGCATTTGAAAGTCCTGGAGTGGCCTAGCCAGTCTCCAGACCTCAACCCCATAGAAAATCTGTGGCGGGAGTTGAAAGTCCGTGTTGCTCGGCGACAGCCCCAAAACATCACTGCTCTCGAGAAGATCTGCATGGAGGAATGGGCCAAAATACCAGCTACTGTGTGTGCAAACCTGGTAAAGACCTATAGTAAACGTTTGACCTCTGTTATTGCCAACAAAGGTTATGTTACAAAGTATTGAGTTGTATTTTTGTTATTGACCAAATACTTATTTTCCACCCTGATTTACGAATAAATTCTTTACAAATCCTACCATGTGGATTCATGGATTTTTTTTCACATTCTGTCTCTCACAGTTGAAGTGTACCTCTGGTGCAAATTACTGACCTCTGTCATCATTTTAGGTGGGGGAACTTGCACAATCGGTGGCTGACTAAATACTTTTTTGCCCCACTGTATGTATAATCTAGGTAAACTATCTGAGTAGTATAAAACAGAGATTATGTTGTTCACTGTGTTTTAAAATATGCTGGTACGTAGAAATGTGTAAATGTAATTATCGTTGTTTGTGTTGGCTTTGTTTTCATTTTTGATTTCTTTTAGTTTTTAAGAGTGGCTGTTTCAGCTAGTGTGTGAAAAGTAGAAAAATGTGTTTTATTTACTTTTCTAGTGTTTTGTGTTCATTTTTTGTGGTCATTTATTTACTCTCATTGGTTATGTTTTGTTATTGTCATTTTCCTAAAACTTTAAATAATAATCAAAAATCTCAATTATCAAAAATGAGTGAAACAAAAACAAACAAATAAATTTCCTTTTAATACCTAAAATAACAAATGTACATAAACCTAAAAAAAAAAAAAATTTAATTGTTGAAAATATTTAGATTCATTTCTTTTTCTGATGTCTTAACTTTTCTATAATGTGTTAGTCATTGCTTCAATACTGTGGTTTATGTGAGAAATTGTCTGGAAAAAAAATGAGCAGCTGACTTGTTATGTGTTATGTGAACAGTCAGATCCTGTTTGTACCTTTGCTAATGTGAGCTGATTGCTTGAAGGCTGAGCTGTCTGCTTGTCACCTGTCATCCAGGAATAGGTGACTGGTTTGGTGTCATCTGTGATGCTGGCTTCACAGGTGAGAGTACAGATGGTCATCTCAGGGTTGCATGATTTGGAGACAGTGGGTTTGGGGACAGCAGCTGATAATTAAAGACAGCAAACAAACAAGCTTTTTATTTTAAATATGGTGAAAAAATGATTCAAAGCAAACTTCAGTCCGAATTCGTCCACTTACAGATAACAGTGATTTTAGTCGGACTCATGACTCTGTTGTTGATCTCTGCTGTGTAGATGCCGCTGTCCTTTACAGTCACGTTTGAGAGGGTCAGCGTTCCAGTGGAAGTACTCACCTCACACCGACCTAAAAACATCACAGTTACATAATTAACCAATTAGATAATTATTTTTAATGGATTTTTAGTATATATATATATATATATATATATATATATATATATATATGTAATGAACCAAGGTAATTCAATTATCCGTGCAGCATAAAGTTAGCATTTTAAAATGCATCAAATCCATGAAAGAGGTTAATTCGTTACAGCACAATGACAGAAAAAAAATTTTAAAAGGAATTTTCAATTCTTTGAGATAAGTCCATTTAGCTATTTTTGATCCCACTTCATTTTGGGGATCAAGATCTTTTTTTAAAATTAGAAATATATCTTCAAAAGAAACCTTGGATGCACAAGCTTGATTGATCCATATTCTTGATTTCGCACAGATTCCACACATGATGCCTTTCTGGACAGCCTTCCCATTTATCCAGGATCTTTCAAATCTGCAGCCACTATCTTGCATGCATTTGATGTTAAATCCTGAGCATACGTACCTCTGAAGTCCCGGTACGGAACTATATCACCTCCGTACCACTCCACAGCGATGTCCGGGCCATGTTTCCACGTGATGCTGGTGATGGGATCAGACACAGAGCCTGGAGATAGGACTACTTTGTCTCCCACTTTCTTGAAACTATCTTTGTCTATGGCAAAATAAAACCAAAATCAACATGATTTTTCATATTTAGTTCTGTAACCAAACATTTTGTTTACAAAACTAATTTGCAGAACTAAACAAACACAGTTTAGCTGCATGTGTGGCATCTGCAAAATGCTGTAAAAGATGTTAATGATGATCCCAGTTTATATGGGAGAGCACTGTAAATAATTATATTTATCAGATTTTGTCTTTTTTACTTGCTTTTAAGCATCATCAGCAAAACATACTTACATTTTATTACATTTAAAAACATTTAAATGAATTCAACTGATTTCAATATAACAAATATAAGGTACGTTTGAATATTATTGATGGTTTTCTGATGCTAAGAAATCCCGGGGATTGGATTTAATTGGTTGTAAAATCTACAAATAAATAGGATAAACTTCCCCAAATATACACAAAAACAGCATTTTGATAACATCAAAACAATAACTGGAGCATAACAGGGAATACTGGAGTACAGCATACAGAATTGAATTACTGCAGATTTGTTACAAAATGTTCACCTCTGAAGGAGATTGACAACAAATCTTCCATCTTGTGCTCCTGTTTTGTTGATCTTAGAGTAAAATACTCCTTAATGTAGTTTACTTTTGAGTTCTATTCTTTTTCGGGGGTGTACTGGTAAGTTCACACAAAGGAACAATCCCATTATCGGTTCGTCAGACATTATAAAACATATATAACATCATAAAATCAATGTTACTGTTCCCTAAAACTCTCATGAACACATTCAACTATTTTATTTGACTTTCTGGGCGAGCGAATGAAACCTACAAATGACGGGATCGTGACTTTTGGAATGAATGACCTCAAAATGGCCGCTGCCGGGTGTTCCATCCTACCCAAAAGACCGGTTTTATTCTAATTTGATCCGGTGCTGCAGATTAATCGGTGCTGGACTGGCTGGTGAAACAGATGTGTCTGCTTTACAGACACCTCAGAAATAAATATGAAGAATATTTCAACTATTTCTGTGCTATTTTGTTTCACCAGCTATTTACCGGGCGTCGTCCTGAAGCGGGTTGTTGCGACATAACATTAAAAACTTCCATTTCACACCTATTATGTGTTAGCAGCACCTGGGAGTTAATGTTTATCATATGATAAATCATACTTGACTCGAACTCGTATGTTATTCTTCCACCAGTTAAAGTATACCTCAGCTTACACTATTAATAAACTACTGATAAAAAGTTCGTTTATTTCCGGGTTTGTGTTTGGCTCCAGAATAGCGATACATTCGTTTCACCATGAACACTCTCACCACTCCTTTACATTACCATTAACACGCTGGCGAAACGTAAATAACACTAGGAATAAAAGATACACGGTTAGTATGAAGCTATGCGCCATTGTTCACCCCACTGAAAACTCAGTGTCCATCTTACCTGAAAGGACCAACCCCACGCTTAAGAGAAGAATTCTTAACCCCACGGATCGTAACATCCTCTTAAATCACGGCATAAACGAGACGAAGAACAAGAGAGAGTCGGCTAATAATATCAGAGACAACTAGAGAATATTTAAACTGCGAATATATCAGAGAAGCGGAAGAGTGGGAAGCTAAACTGCGTCACTGACAAACCGAAAGTGAGACTTAAAAAATGTAAAACAAAACCTGAAGGGTGTGTCCAGATGTGTCGCCCCCCCCAAAAAAAACAAACAAACAAAAAAACAAACAAAACAAAACAGGAAATCAAACTGGTCCACTGACCAAGGTCATTTTCTGAAGCACATTTCCAGTAATGCAAATGTTTATAGGCCTATATCTACCAAACTATATTTGAGGGCAAATACTTTGCAAAATGTGATGTGTTAACATGAAATATGTTTGCAAATAGCCACAGTTTATACCAACTCTACTTTAATACATCAATGGTATACCACACAGTATATCACATAGACTTAGAGGGCTATTTAAGCTGATTATAAAGTTGACAAAGTATTTAAATCCTGTCTGTTTGTCCTCACACATGAAGAATGAACCTCTCAAGTTTGGCATTCACCCCAGTAAGATTTTACAAGTAAGATGCTTCTGGAACTTTATCTGTACAACACATTATGGACATTCATAATCTGACATAAAAAACATTGTAATTTTGCCCAAAGGGATTTTCTTTTTTTCCTAATAGAAATATCTCTGGCTATATATTCTTTTATTTATTACTACTATTTCTTACACATAATATATACACATATATTTGTTTTGGGTTTGTTTGTCCGCCGAAGCCTCCGTATTATTCTCTTCCTGTATTTCCAGGACTAGTTAAAGCAGACTTTTCTCCAGTGGTTTATGCAACACCAACTCTTCTTCATCCTCATCATCACAGTTTGATCCAGCACTGCTCTATCTCACAGTGTTGGTAGCAGTGGAGGAGCGCTGTCTTCGGGTCCTGCGGGTACAACAACTTTTTAGGTGGACAAGAAGAAAAAGACAACCAGTTAGAGCAGGGGTACGTCACAACGCAAAGCTGAAAGAAGAACTAAAATAAAATAAAATGGAAAAAGTCCATCAAATTAGATCTAAATAAAAATTATTAAGTGAGAACAATACAGTACAATAAAAATAATGCTGATAAACTTGTACAGAGTAATCTTTTGTGGATTCTTACCAGCATTTACAACAAATAAGGCCAAACGGGAACACCAGAATCCATACAAATGGTAAGCTCAGTAAAGCCCGATTCCCTAAGAAAAGTTTTAGAAAAGGAATAAATTAATTTTACAAGAATTATGTTTTCTAGTCTTTAAATACGTGTAAAATAAAAAAATAAAAAATAAAAAGATGCACTGCCACAGTCGCTGTTGTTTTTCATATATAAAATGTAATATTTAATCATATATAATTTGTTGAGCTGATAACTCACTGATTAAGAGTGGATTCAGGATTTTTTCACTGTATCCATAGCTGACTGGGTTTTCCAGCTGACAGCTTATCAAACGCTCTCTGTTTGCCTGCAAATGAAGAGAAAAAAGGAGCTCATAAACACACACTGCATTTTATTTAGAAATAAATGTCCTTGTTTTGTTTACCACATATTGAATTTTACCATTTGCCAGTCACTGAATTTGTTTGTGGCGCTCAAATCTGTCAGAACTTTCCCTCCAACTTACTGACTTAATTACCATGAAGCTAAAGATAATCATTTGATAGTCTGAATGTATTCGTTTTCTGATTCTTTGTTTGAAACATGCACCCTAATTGTTTTGTTTGTTTGTTTGTGGGTATGTGTGTCTGTGGATTTGGACGTGCCAAGATCGGTGTAAGACCCAAATGCAGACTTAAAAAAAAAAAAAAAAAAAAAAAAGGCAAATATTACCTGAAAACGCATATTTAATATGGTTTATTCTTCAGGAAATACAAAATTCATGAGGAATTCATCAGGTTGTATACACATAGGGGATAAAAACAGCTGATCAGTTAGGTGTACAGTGGTCCCTTGCTATAACGCGGTTCACCTTTCGTGGCCTCGCTGTTTCGCGGTTGTTTTTGTTTGGTGCAATTTTGCATGCTTTTTTTCCTTACAGCACATTGAGTTCTGCGTCCTGATTGGCTGTAGACCATTGTCAATCAATCTCATGCTGTGTCTCCTGTCCAGAACAGAATGCGTTCAGCTTGTCAAATTAACATAAATCTTCGATCTCTAGCAGTGTGACTCTGAAGTGCTGTACTGTATGTTTGTAAGTTTTCTCCCCAACAAACATAACAATGTTGACGGTTTGGTTTCATTCTATAATACTGGACCTATTTTTCTACGAAGGTTTGAATTTTGAGAGTGTTTAAACAATAGAGAAAAGTGTGAAAATGTTCATGACTGTCTGAGAAAAGTGTCTAAAGTGTGTAGTGAGAAAACAAAGTTGGCTACTTCGCGGATTACACCTATATGGCAGGTTATTTTTTAGAACGTAACTCCCGAGATAAACTATGGACCGCTGTACTGCAAAGAAAGTTCAACACAGACAGGCTTTCTTTTGCTTTAGCTAGTTACAAAATGTAAAACCCCAACCAGAGATAACAGGTCATCAACTTTCTCTCTTTTTTTAATCGCTGCTGTTTGTTTCTCAAATGAAGGCTGCACACTGGTGGTCTGAAAATCTGGATAACTCTTCTGTCAGTATACATAATTCAGCATTTAAGCTGTTATCTTCTTTGGTCTATAAGTGTTTCCATATACAATATATTATATATGTAATAAACTGAAGATTTTACTTGATGGTCACTATTGGTCTTTAAATAATGAAGGAAAAGCAAACGGGTTCTTCATACATTGTGTAAAGGCCAAATGCACATAAAGCTGCGATAAAATGTCTTGAAAGTATTTCGATTAAAAAAAGTTTTGGATTCATTAGGTTTGGATAAAATGACAAAAATAACCAACAGAGCTGTCATGTGATTCAATAATCAGATCCTGTTTTTACCTGTGTGATGTTGAACTGACTGGTTGGAGACTGTTTCACCATGTCACCTATCATCCAGTAATAGGTGATCGGTTTGGCATCATCTGTCACGTTGGGTTCACAAGTGAGAGTACAGTAGGTCATCTCAGGGTGGCACCATGTGGACACAGTAGGATTAGGGACAGTGGCTGGTAGAAAAGAGAGAAAACCAACAAGAATTAGACTTAAAATCAGGTGAACTAGTCCGTGCTAGCTAGAGTATGAATTCCTCCTCCCACTTACTGATAACAATGATTTCCGTTGTGCTCATGACTTCACCATTAATCTCCGCCGTGTAGCTGCCGCTGTCGTTTAGAGCCAGGTTTGAGATCGTCAGGACCCCAGTGGAGGTATCCACCTCACAGCCATCTAAAAGTATGAAGTGACGGTATCATCGTGGATCATTTCAATATATTAGCACAGAAATTACCTTAAACTTCATAGTTTAAGGTGCTAACCAGTAGAAATTTACATCACTGGAATCCGAGATTTATTTATACCTCATAACGTTGTCTGTGAAGGTTCTCAGTCATCCAGGTCATCGTAGTTTAAGGAGCTCGCAAAGAAAAATGTCTGGACTTCTTTAAGTTGCTTGAAGACGTTTCACGTCTCATCCGAGAAGCTTCTTCAATTCTAAGGTCAAATGGTGGGGAGTCCCAGATATAAACCTAGTGGGAGTAACCCCCCACAGAGGGACAATAGGACCCCCTGGTAATCCTCTAATCACCTGAGCCAAGGTGTGAAACTGGGTGTGGGTCACAATCAGCCAGGGTTTCAGGTGAGTTCATTGTGAAACCTGGCCCCACCTTATCATGCGAATTCCTGAGGTCAGATGGCCCAGGATGTGAGTGGGCGTTGAGGCGTCTGGAGAGGGAACTCAAAACTGGATTATAGATGGCAGACAGTTGGTGTCGTAAATCACCGCCTCTGTTCAAAGATGGTCGCTCACAGTGGACATAGATGGCTTCTTTCACTCCTCTTTCAAACCATCTGTCCTCTCTGTCCAAAATGTGAATATTGGCATCCTCGAAAGAGTGTCCTTTATCCTTAAGATGCAGATGGACTGCTGAGTCTTGTCCTGTGGAGGTGGCTCTTCTGTGTTGTGCACTTGTGAAGTGACTGTTTGTCTCTCTAATGTAGAGGTCTGGGCATTCCTCGCTGCACTGTACAGCATACACCACATTGTTAAGTCTGTGTTTTGGAGTTTTGTCTTTCGGGTGAACCAGTTTTTGTCTGAGCGTGTTGCTGGGTCTGAAATACACTGGGATGTCATGCTTGGAGAAAACTCTCCTGAGTTTTTCTGATACACTGGCTACATATGGGATGACAATGTTGTTGCGTCTGTCCTTCTTATCCTTCCTCGCTGGTGTCTGATCTTCTTTTCTGTGCCTCTTTGCTGACTTTAAGAACGCCCATTTAGGGTAGCTGCACGTTTTGAGTGCTTCCTTTACATGTGTGTGTTCCTTCTTTTTTCCTTCAGGCTTAGAGGGAACATGTTCTGCCCGGTGGTGTAGGGTCCTAATTACTCCAAGTTTGTGTTCCAGAGGGTGATGTGAGTCAAAGAGGAGGTACTGGTCCGTGTGTGTGGGCTTCCGGTAAACTGGTTTGAAAGAGGAGTGAAAGAAGCCATCTATGTCCACTGTGAGCGACCATCTTTGAACAGAGGCGGTGATTTACGACACCAACTGTCTGCCATCTATAATCCAGTTTTGAGTTCCCTCCCCAGACGCCTTAAAGCCCACTCACATCCTGGCCATCTGATCTCAGGAATTCGCATGATAAGGTGGGGCCAGGTTTCACAATGAGCTCACTCGAAACCCTGGCTGATTTGGACCCACACCCAGTTTCACACCTTGGCTCAGGCGATTAGAGGATCATCAGGGGGTCCTTTTGTCCCTCTGCGGGGGGATACTCCCACTAGGTTTATATCTGGGACTTAACCTTAGAACTGAAGAAGCTTCTTGGATGAGACGTGAAACGTCTTCAAGCAACTTAAAGAAGTCCAGACGCTTTTCTTTGCAAGCTTCTTTGAATACCTCATAACAGTTTAAACAAAAAACCTACCCCAAAGAATCTACTTAGCCTGTTAATGAAGGCTTAAGTTACACACTCCTTGCAACCTCTGGTTGCTATTGAAAGATATTTTGTCTTTGGCCAGTTGAGTGTTTGCTGAAGGTCCCTGGATGTCCCTGGTTGAATACTCACAAAGAGGGTGCTTCACCACAAACCTCCTGGTGCCAGAAAATTAATTCTGTCCATCTTGGTGTAGCAAGTACAGTGGCAGAAACATTCACTCTCTCATCTAAGTGACTTCTTCAGGTCTTTTTCAGTGAAGTCACTGAAAAAGAGCGAAGAAGTCACTTGGGACGAGAGACTTCTACTCACTGAATATGTTATGTTCAGATGGACAGAATCAACTTACTGGGATTTTCAAGACTGCTTGTGATTGCTTTAGTCAACATCAGATTGACGTGGAAACCAATAGTTTGCATAAAGGTGGTGAATTGTCTGTGTGACTTAAAATGTAAATAACTTGCCAACTACCCACGCAGTGGAAGTCAAAGTTGAAAAAATGCAGGTACTTTTCTGCCACCCAATCAGTCAGAGAAAACACATTTTTATGTGGCAACCGATGGTTGTCAGGCAGTCAACAACTAGTCTCTAGGTCGGCGTAAATATGTCCCTTAAAAATATTATTTGAGCAAAGGTTTACGTTTATTTAAAGGTCGTCAGTACCAAAACCTTCATGTTTGGTGTATGTTCAGGGGTTAAATTAAAGGAAAGATTTAAGGATACTTTTAGGCTTTGTAGTTTTACAATGAGAGTCATGACTTTTTTCTAAATACGCTACAAACATTAAAAATATGTAATCTGTGCATGTATATGGATTTCAGTCTTGAGTGAATGTACCTCGGAAGTGCCAGGAGGTGAAACGTTGTTGTCTGGTCCACTCCAGAGCAACATCCTGATCATGTGTCCACTTGATCCTGGTGATGGAAGCAGACACAGAGCCTGGTGTGAGGACGACTTTGTCACCCACTTTCTTGTAGACGCCTTCTTTCTCTGCAAAATCAACATATTAAGAGTTTCACATTCAATTCTTTAAATGCATAATTGCTTTAATTTACAGTTTGGTCTTGTGCAATGTAGACATTCAGGCTGTGGGGGCAGCAGTATAAGTGTAGATGCTCAGACCTCCCTCTTCTCATCCACCTCCTCCAAGTCTTTTGAAAATACACCGAGGCATTTCCAAGCCAACTGAGAGGGCTTGGAAGGATGTCTACTCTGAGATCTTCTCCTGTTTGTATCTGTGGTTATATTCTTTTGGTAACTACCCACAGCTCATGGTCATAGGTGAAAGCATGGCTCGACCAGCCATCAGCAACAACTCTTCGCCCCAGTGAAAGCAGGAGATAATGAAGAGAATAGAATCACATCATCTGCAAACAGCAGAGATGAGATTCTAAGACCACCAAACATGATCTGCTCCATCCCTCGGCTGTGCCTAAAAATTACTTCCAGAATTAATGACAAAGGGGGTGGAGTCCAACACCCACCATTGTGAGCCAAGCTCTAACTGTTGATCACGGTGTGACAAAGTGGCTAGGACAGAATTCATTTGCCATTTGTCACTTGCATATATTGTTATTTTGTGTTCTGTTATCCTATAATCTATCCATAATGCTTTAATGTAAACACAGCACATGTAACCTTGGCTCTGCATACTATCCCGGGTCTGTTTGTGGTAGCATTGGTTATATTTATTTCATCTGTGCAAATGTACTTAAAGCTAAATGTCACTTCATCATTAATTGATTTGCATCTTTCATTTGTTTATGTAGTTTGGTTATACTTACCATTGTGTGTTCCTTTGAGCAGGTCCTATTTGTAAAACAGGTATGTGTGAAGGGCCGCCCCAGTACTTCCTGATTTTATAGAATATGATGTCACTGATCATGTCAATTGGGTGTAACCATATGAAGGGGTGCTTATTTTGTGTAAAAATTTTATTTCATTTTAAAATAACCTCATGAGTCAGATTAGGTGAAGAGATTGACTTTTCAAACTGTTTAGTTGGGTGAATGAGTTTGTTAAGTGGAAAAATGATTTTATTCCTGTTTCTTTGTCTAGACTGTGTTATTTAGTCTACCCTGTTTTCCCAATGATAGAGGTTAATGAGATCCAGGTGTGAGTGGAATTCTATATAAAGCAGGTGAGATTTTGACTCACAGGTTCTTATGTTTTGTGAAACAATTGTTGAAAGGCGACGCCAGAAAATAAAGAACACTTAAAAGAAACTTGAACAGTCTGCAGATGCTGTCTTCCTATTACCTTTCATGCTGCTTATGTTATGCTACTTCACACAGGGATCAAAAAGCCACTCCCGGATAGGGATGGGTATCGTTTAGGTTTTATCCAATACCAGTACCAAACCGGTACTTTTGAAACGTGCCGGTGCTTAAACGGTGCTCGAACCAGTGCTTAAAGAATGGAGAACACAAAATTGGTCCAAAAACCTCTCATGTTTAGCTGTTTTTTTGTAAAAAGATAACAATGTTAGCCTTTTCTGCAGCTATAGGGGATTTATGGCATCACTCTTGGCTGGAAGCAGTGCTTAAACAATGGAAAAAACAAACTTTGTCCAAAAACCTCTCATGTTTAGCTGTTTTCCACCTTTTCTTTGGTCATTTTAGCCTTTTTGGCCAGGGTGAAGGGAGTATCTGCCATCGAACAAGAAGACAGCCGCATGTAACTACGACGGTGTTTGCTAGTTCACCTTACGTGCATTAATGTAATAATGTGGCCTACTCAGCGTAAATTACACACGAACAACATTAAGCTACTCACGCAGAGAAGAACGGCTGCTGCTGCTGCCATCATCATCATCATTCGTCACCGTCATCATTTCTGCTACACTGGCAGGGCTAGGGGCCAGGACTCTCCTCTTTGGGTTTTTGGGGGATGTTGCTAACTCCGGGTCAGATAACAGGCAACCCACCCACAGTAGATGCGCACGGTGTGAGGTCTCGCAGCAAGCTATCAAATACGGTGCATTTCTCGGCTTTTAACAAAATGCTATAGGCAGGTGTTTCATCAGATTCGAGGAGTTACCTCTTTTGCACAGTATCACCTTAAAGCACTTGTTGCAGGCTGCTGAGTTTGCATCTTTTGCTGTGAAGTACAGCCAGACTTTGACCGCTTCGCTTTGGGCATTTTTAATCTGTAGCTCTGCCATGGTAGACACCGACCACTGCATGAACCATTCTGACTCAGTGTCCCCAGCTTCTTATTTACTCTATAAGAAAAGGCAAATTTATACTACTTACAGTACTTATTGATCACGCTAAATAGCTTAAGCAGCAGATCCACTGTAACTATTTATGAATTTATGGACATGAATTCCATGTGCAAAACAAAAATGTACAAACATTCTGTCATGGTCCTGAGTCTTAGGACTCAGTGTTTTGTGTTTCCTTATGCTTTTGTTCATTCCGAGTGTGTATTCTGTTGTGATTTTGCCATTTGTTAGGTTTCTGTTCTTTGCCTGCCTGCTCCCACTTCTCTGTGTTCCCTCTGTCTGTCCATGGTGTTATTGTGTCTGCTCATGAGTCTGCCTGTCAAGTTCAGTGTCCTGTCTGGTTTTCTGTGTCTGTTAGTTTCCTGTTTTATTCTGAAAGTTCATGTCTCATGTCAGTGTGTTCAGTTTTACCTCTCCCCTGTCTCGTTAGCCTAATTGCTCCCAGCTGTGTCTCCCTCCTGTGGCCCATTCCCTGATTACTCCCCGTGTATTTAAGCCCTGTGTTTTCCTGTGCTCTCTGTCGTGTCGTCTGTTTAGTTCCATGTCAGTCTGCATTATTCTGTTACCCTGTATTCATTCTGCGTCTCTCTGCCATCTCTCTTTGTGCATTTTGCTCCTCCTCCCGTGAGTGTCTGGTTTAAGTTTTGTTCTTTAGTTTTCCCAGTTTAGGTTTGTTTACTCCCCGCTCTGCTCTTCCTGTTTTGTCACCTTCTCACCGCTGTAAATAAACACTCACTCACACCCCAGCCAGTACCTGCATTTTGGATCCTTTTTTTCAATACACCACACGATTGCCCCCAGCTGTGACACATTCATCTTGATGCTAAAAAATGATACATCTGCCTTTTACAACATTGTACTTTTATGTGATGAATCTATTTATTACATCACTAGTAAATGAAGTGAAATGTACAATACTTTGCACTGAAATCTAAATGAACATACTTGTGAAAAATATCCTCTTTTACAGCATAACACTGATTACCATCGAAGTACAGCAACGATTTCCTTAGTGAAGTGAACCATTCACCACAATCACAGGTTTCTGTCTTTAACAGTCTCAGAGTTTTTTTCTTTCCTTGTCTGTACACATGGATTTCTCCAAAACATGTGTCAGTCTTAATTACTGATGGGTTGCTTTACTGTAATAAGGAGCCTTATTTACAGTTGTGCAGCACTGGTTTGTCTCGTTGTTTCACAGTATTACGTTACCAAGATGTGATGGTAGCAAAAGTGTCCATTAGGGGTCAAACGCTTTAAACCTTCAGAAGACCCTTATGAAGAGAACATCGAGGGAACAGTTTACCCTGCCCGGGATAGGGTTACCGGGGCCCCGCCCTGGAGCCAGGCCCGGGGAGGGTGCCCGAGGGCGAGCATCTGGTGGCCAGGCCTTAGTCTATGGGGCCCGGCTGGGCACAGCCCGAAGAGGAGACATGGGCCCATCCTCCCGCAGGCCCACCACCCGCAGGAGGCGCCACAGGGGTCGGGTGCATTGTGTGCCGGGTGGCAGCCAGGAGCGGAGGCCCTGGCGGAGTGATCCCCGGCTGCCAAGACTGACAATAGGGACATGGAATGTCACCTCTCTGGTGGGGAAGGAGCCTGAGTTAGTGCGTGAGGTTGAGAGGTACTCAAAACAAAAGAATGCACAGTACACCTTACAGGACGTTAACATTATTCTGGATAGTAAACATATACTATGAGACTGATGACGAGGAGGAGTAAAACACACTTATACACAAACACACCACATCAATAAAAATGGTTCTTTGGTGAAGTTAGGCACAAACTGTGTTGAACATGCTTTGCTCTCTGGTTCTGGTTTATATTCAATAAATATGTCATTTGTCACTTCATTTGTTGTACCTGTAGCATTTTTTGTATGTATGGCAGACAGTTCCGTGGTTGTGTTCGGTTGCCAAAAGTGCAGAGTATGACTTTAATCATGAATACAAACATTATATATAAACATGTTATATTTTTGTTTGCTCACCTGAAACTTTTACTTTGTACCAGTGGGACTGTTTCACTTTAGAGTGAAAAGTACACTAACCTGTCCCAGTCCTGTTTTTTCTAATTATCTATCAAACTTCCACACAGAGTATCCAAAACTCACCTGAGTTACCACCCAGCGTCTTCCAAGCCACCACCAGAATCATAAAACCCAAAGAGCACGATGGTAACATCTTCCTGAATTAATAAAAAGAGCTGGTAAATAATCCACCATTCTGGTGCAAATCCCACAGATAATTCTAGGATGTGGAAGTTGTTGGAATAAAGGGAATAAAACAGGTCGCAGGTGCTGCTAATCTAGAGAAAGAAGATCTGACATTAAAATGAAAGTCAAATTTAAAAAAAAAAACAGGAGGAAACAAATTCTACTTTGTGAAGAACTGGTTGAACAACTTCCAGAGCAGGTTGTGGCAAGTGCAGCACATTTTTATTTTACACACAGTTTACGTGTGTATTTGTGGTGCTGCTCTCTGTTTCTACTCCAGTTGTTTTCAGTGTAAACATTGTGCTCCGTGCTCTAAATGATTCACTTTCACGCTGTGGTTTCTCAGACTTTTGTAGATCTTAAATCTGCTAAAATATTGTGCCGTTTTTTTCGACATGCATTAATCACAAGACAACAGTACGTCTCAATTTTTGCTACAAAATAAAGAAATGCTGCTTTAATGACTTTTAAAGCCTCTAAATATTGTAGCAACACTTTCTAAAAAAAAAAAAGAGTTGCTGAACACAAAATTGCCTTTATACTCTTGTACAGCCAGGCCTCCTGTCATTTGTCTGTATCACAACACAGGGCTGCATAAAAGGTTATACCCATCTTCTTCAGTTAGGCTAAATCTACATTTCCTTGAAAAAAAAATAAGACATTTTTATTAAGTATATTCATTTATTATTTTGGTTGACTTATTTAAGCTTTGAAAAATTAAGCACTCAATAACTCAAGCAACCTGCCTCAGGTTTACTTAGTTTCACATTTGGCTGATGCACAAATATAAAGGTAATGTTAAAGTTCTCACCTCAGTGTATAAAATAAGGCAAATAGTTAAATTGTCAATATCTTAATATTAAGGAAAGCTGTCTTCCCTTTCTGAACACCAGGACCAGTTAAACCTGCTACAAGGCCCCTGTGAACAGGGAAATACTGTAAATGTACGCTCTTATTTAACCACAGCTGCATAAACTGTCTAACAGATTGCTTACATGTAGCCATTATAGTTTTGTTTTTTTCAGCTTGTTAAAACAACTAGTTGATCCACCAATGCTGCAGCTAGTACTGAAAAACACTGAAAGAGCGTATATGGGCTTCTCTTCATTGGCCCCTCTGCTAAATCCAGAATCAAGTTTAAAATTCTTCTCATATAAACTCTTGAATAATCAGGCCCCATCTTATCTTAACTACCTTACAGTACTATACCACCCCAATGGAGCACTTTGCAGACTTCCAGGACTGCAAGCTTACTTGTGGTTCCTAGGATATTTAAAAGTAGAATGGGAGGTTGGAACCAGCTCCCAGCTTGGATTCGGGAGACAGACGGGCTTAACAGGGTTTTTTTTGATAAAGCATATAGTTATAGTTGGATCAGGTGACTCTGAATCTTCCCTTAGTTATGCTGCAGTAGGCCTTAGCTGCTGGGGACTTGCCATGATGCACTGTTTCTTCTTCACTCACCTTTTTCCACCCACCTTTCTTCATTTAATCATTAGTTATTATGTCTGCCTCTCTTCTGTTTTCCTTCTGTCCCGTCTTCCTCACCTCACCTCAAATCAGTCCTAGCAGATGGGTGCCCCTCCCTGGTTCTGCTCTAGGTTTCTTTCTATTAAAAGGGAGTTTTTTCTTCCCACTGTCACCAAACCGCTTACTCTTAGCGGTCCTCTGATTGTTGGGGTTTCTTTGCCTTACAACGTAAAGCGTCTTGAGGCACCTATTGTGATTTGGTGCTTCATTTAATCCAGTTTTATCATAAACTGATCTGCACAGACTGAGACATGGAAATTCCCAGTAGACTCTGCTTGATTTTTAGTCTTTACCCCCCAGTGTACTTTTAAACTGGACATTATTCTCTCACATGCATTTCTGCACAGCAAAGAAACATTAATGAAGCAAGATGAGACTCCACCGATAAATCTCAATAATTTTATTGTCTTTGTTCTCATGATTTTACAAATATGATACTTCTGCAATTCAACTTTAACTGTGCAACACAATGGCATTATGGACTGTTAAACTCGACATCCCGAGGGGACGTCTGTGACTCCAGGAAGCTGTGAATCCTGCAGACCAGAGGGCCTCACTCAGATACATATATATATATATATATTTTAGTGTCAGTTTATGAGTGTTATGCAACAAGAGTCAATGTTCTCATTCATCTCCCGCCTGCAGTCTGTCCGCAGGATTCACTAGCAGCTTATGCACACACACACAAAAAAAGATTTTTCACCACTGATGACGGCTACTGTCAGGGGGGAGGAGGAAGCCGAGTGCCTCCCCTCCCTCTGTCCCTCCTCCCCCACAGGTCAGCGAGCGGCTCCTTGGACGTGGGCTCGAAGTAAAGTTGTACAGTCTCTTTGGATGAGGCTGGCGGTACCTGGTCAGAGCTGCAGGGCTGCTTGCCTTTTTAGAAATGGGTGATCTTGCCACGTAGGTTTCAGGGACACCAGTACAGATAATAACAATGGCATGCAAGACTCACATACAGACCCACTTGCTGTTGTTGTTTTTCTTTTTTTTTTTTCTTCTTTTTTTTCGGGAGTAGAAAATAAAAAGATCCTGACAGAAGTACAAGCACAGAGCCCTCGCAAACAGCCAAGCGCATCAAAAACCATACGGAGGACGAATGGTGCCTAAACTCACTGTCTCTTTAAAAAAAATAAAAAATAAAAACAACAAAAAAAACAACAACAACAAAGGTATCGGGGTCCTAATGTGTTACTTAAAACCGTTTCAAAACACAACAGCTGGCTTCTTTTCATATTCAATAATTCCTGTGTCTGAGGGCATAATACATCTTCACATTTATAATATTTCTTCTACACCTTTTTGTTTTTTGAACTTTTCACTACAAATGTATGTGCTTCTGATTTCAAACAGCTCGGGAAAAACTAAAGATCTGTAATTCGACGACAGTCCCGCTTCCCTCCGGCCGATTTTTATTGCAAAATGAAGTGATAACCTCTGAAACAGCAACACACACACACTTCAATATGGCACAAGCATCTTAGAAATGACCTAAATGCATCGTCGTCGTGGTTTGTCGTGGGTGAATATCAAAAACCAAAACCACACCATATCTAAAAATATTAAGACATTAATCATCAGTAGAGCAAAAAAGAAGCTTTTAGCCCCCCCTCTCCTTCCATGAGTTCAAACATGCAGTCTGCCGCTCTGTAAGCAAAACTCGACCGCCAACTCTTGGTGAACGGCAAAAGAAATAGAATAAAGACATAAAAGTAAACGGCTCGCCTCGACTGTTCATTCAACTTTATTACGGGAGCTGCAGACTTTAAATCCACGCCTTTCTCTGATTTGAGGGCTGGATGACGATTCCTTCACCTGAAAACTGCAAAGTAAAGCATGTAGTGACTAAACTCGTCCGCTTTAACCACGCAAACGGAACAAAAACGAGCAAAGTTCATCATTTAAAGCACTCTTAAGGAGGATTTCCCCCTTTTATCTAGCTTCGTGGATCACATTAAGACATCTGATGTGCTTATCTTCATCAGCTTTGGCACGCTCCGTGCCCTCACCCGCCCATCCATGCGTCTCACTGAGGATATCGCTGTTGCATCTGGAGTGTCTGAGAATAACGAAACCTGAAGGCATTTTCCTCCAGCCCTTTTTTTCCGAAGCCTCATCTACCCGCTCATCCCCCCCACCTCCCACTACAAATAAATATTGGGAAAACTGCTAAAAACACAAGGAATAAAAAACATAAAAGAAGCAGAAATCAATTTAGTGGCCTCGTAGTGTGAAACAAACTCTCAAAAAGTAACAAACCCATCACCGCCCAGTCCTCCTCGTTAATCAAACAAAGTCACAAAGAAAGAAACGTTACAGGGAAGCTTATATCTAGAGTAGTGGTCGTTTTATAGCGGCGACTAAGTCACGAGAATGACCGAGTCTGTCATGTCCAATTTCTTCAAAAAAACAAAAACCTGCCTCCTCTTTGCCTCCCTGCTCTTTGCTCTCTTCGCCCGGAGGTGATCATGCTCTGTTCGATCAAAGTCTTTGACCTTTAACCCTTCCCTCCCCCCGCTCCCATCCCCAACAAGCGCTCCTCCCGTTTCCTCTCCTGCTCAGGGAGGCGCCGCTCAGTCAGCGTAGTGCATGATGGACTCGACGTAGTTGCCGGGGAAGAGGCCCGTGGTCCCGTTCATGACGCCCTCGAACCAGCCGTCATCGTTCTTCTTGATCACGTAGATGATGGCGCCCTCCTGGAACGAAAGCTCGTCCTCTTTGTCGCGGGAGTAGTCGTAGATGGCCACCACTGCGGGATGACGGAATAAAATATGGAAATAAAGATGGAGTGGATTAATATTCTGGACTAATATTCAGAAAAAAATATTTTTTATTTCTGACAAGTTGTACATTTATGGCAAGAAATCCTTTTCCATTTTTGTTTAATTAATTAAATGAAACAGTCACATTTTCTGGTCATTTTTCTTGCCAAATCGTCCTCATTTACACATTTCTTTCTGCTTATTTTATCAGAAAATATTCAAGTTTGTTTAATTTAAATTCTTCCCTGAATCCATTTTTCCCCTCTTGGACCCGCTAATCTTCCACATTACACTTTCAACATTTTATTTTATCACACACATTTCCTTGACCAGCAAAGGCAGACCTTTCTCCAGGTAGTTGCGTGGGGCCCAGGGCGGGTCCTCCTCAGCGTAGGGGTCACTGTACTCCACCACCGCCGACTCCTCTTCATCCTCATCGTCCTCGTAGTCTTCAGGTGGCGGCGGAGGAGGCGTGGGCTCCTCAAACACCGGCTCGTCGGCTGGTGGAGGTGGCACGTCTGAGACTAGGAGTAGTTTCCAGGTTGGGCAGTAATGGGGGGGAGACAACCAGTTAGAGACGAGAAGAAGCTCAGAGGCGGAGCTCTTACAGTCATGCAGAAACAGCCCATGCTGGGTGTTTGTCAGTTTTACAGAGAACCTGAGGACAAACATGCTGAAAACAAAAAGTGCACGCAGCAGCTCAACGTGCATTTACAGAAAGACGACACAAACGCCTCATTATTCTCATCATGCTTCACACTCTTTGCTTACATGCATGATACCGAGCAGTCAACCACCACCATCTGCTGCCAATCCACCACCTTCAGGCTTTGAAATCCCTCTCAGATTTTAACCAATGGGAAAAACCTAAAATACTTTTCCTCTGACCAGTTTCACTTCTCCATTTCTTGCTTTTGCACCTTTACACTAAAAATGAGCCTTTGGTTTTTAAAAGCATGACATCTGGAGCTGATGTGCTGTCCATAGTCTCACATGCTCTGCATTACTTTTACTCAGTAAGAGAAGTTGTTTCAAACGTTTCTGGAGCAAAACCCATGAAAGGGGAACTAAAATCTTCAACGAACACTCAAAAGTCATTATGTTCCCAGCGTGTTGTGCATACTGGTACAAGGCGTTTTCACATGAAGGCACCCAACCTGCATGCTGATGGTGGGTGAAGCAGACATCAGGTTAACTGAGACCCCTGGGCCCAGATTTCCTTTATAAAACCTTTATAAAGAGCTTTTCTGCCACCACACTGTTCACTTATCCACTCACACATCAGAAATTTGTGATTACCTGCCTTCACACACAAAATTGGATTTGCACTAAACTTCATTAGCACCGAGCTGGCCTGCACCATCTGGTTTGTTTGTTTAAGGAGGAATCATTTTGTTTCCAAGTTCCTCTTTTGTTGGCACCACATTAGCATTAGTCACCTTCTCCTGACATATGACGCACTTTGACAGGGTTACAGCTTTCCCTCTAGTTCCTTTGGATAATTCTATTTGTACTGGTGTTTTTTTTAAGTTTGCTCCACACAAGAAAGAGATCGCAAGTTTTGTTAAACTAAACGTTAGTTTAAAATCTATCCTATTATAACATTTGTCTCCATGCTATTGAAAAAGTGCTCATTTAGATCATTTAACAGTCATGTGCGGTCTACAGTACTATAGCATGGTTACCACAAACCCTAAAGCACGTCTGAACCTGCCTCGACACATTTTAAAAAATCCAAATGCAAATTAAGGCAGCTGTAGATCCAACAGCTGCCAATGGCAGAATAGTTACTTCTGTTATGCTAGTGTGAAGTCTGGCTCCAGGTGTAGCTGTTGCACTGTAATGCAAACTTTGTGTTGGTGTTGTCCAAAGAAAGGAAAAAAACAAACATAATTTCCACATGCTCCAAATAACCCAACAATTTCTGCTTGATTTCCTCTGTGACAGTGTCAGACAGCTGGATTGTAATATCTTGAGCTGCATGAACGCTGGTGTTTGCACATAAAGTTGGTGATAGATTGTGTTTTTTTTCCTTTTGTCAAGGTAAATCTGTCAGGTGTCGTTTGACAGTGCCCTCGTGTTTGCAGTATTTTACATTCACACGACATTCGTGTCCATGTCTTCGAGTTAAATGCAGAAAGTGCTTCTCTGATTTATTCTTTGCCTCAGATGAAGAAAGAAGTCCCCCCATTTTGCCAATTTCTTCCTGATGGTGCCAACCTCACTAGGAAAAAAGTCAACAGCACCACCTGCTGGACTGAAATCGCAGTCCAGCAGGTGATCTTCGTTCTCCTTCTGAACAAAAACCTTTGTATTTCGTGAACCTGTATCAATATAATGTTGTCATGCAAAATAGTGTCATACTATGCTTGGAGTGTTTAGGCCCGAAATATCTCATTGATTTGAATCAATTATCGCGCTTCGAGTCTTCTGGAGCTTATAATCATACTTCTGGCATAATATCCAAACGTATCAGACAGTTTAAAGAAAACTGCTCAGAACGAAGCCTGAATGTGAGGGCAGCAGCTGATGTTGGTGGTTGTTTACTTGAGAAAATATTCACACATAACAAGAACCCAAAAACGCACACTACAGGGGATTGAGTGGAGGTCATGCAGAGGGGGCAAAGAGCTAAAGGCCACTTACTAGTCTCCTGAACACGGGCCACAAAGCCCATCAGAGGCAGCTGAGGGGTGATCTGCATGGAGGGGGGAGGGGGCACGAGCGGGCCTGCTATCACCAATCAGAAATCAATACACAGAGGAGGAGGAGGGGACGGGCCAGAGAGAGGAAGGCGGCAGATGTGAATAGGAAGAGGTTAGAGACCACAGCAGAGAGTTAAAGAACACTTAGTAAAGAACAGAGTTCTCATCAGAGGCCTGCAGCTACTTTAATTATACATTTATTAATGAAATGCCAAAAAATATTAACCAAAAAGAGAAAAAAAAAGAAAAGAAAATTGGATTCTCTTAAAATTTTCACAAAGAATTGGCAAGAAAGAAAGCAATTGTCACATGTTAAAAGATGGAACCGTTTTGGAGAGCTTCACAGACATTTTATGATCCAAATATTTCTTCAATCAATCAGGAAGATGATGTGAGCCCTAAAGTCCTCATTCTTCATCTGGCTGTCAGACAAGCGTCTGAGTCTAATCAAAGGAATAATTGATGGGTGAAGATCGCAGGACTGACAGCAGCAGCAGACACAAAGACTTAGCAGCTCTTCAGACAGAGAGCTGGTGAGGAGGTGAAGTCCGCTGAGGACGCTGAAGCAGATGGGAAATGGCAGACTACAAAACCAGACAGGCGAGGGTTTAATAGAAAATGCAGACACAACCCCACAAAAAAAACAAAACCTAAAGGTTCAATGAAGTTTAAATCAGCAGATAAGACTTGAGTGAAACAGAGATAATAATGCAGCTTTATCATGCACTGCTCACACACTGGTGCTCACGAGCAGAGCACAGATAAGATTTCATTTTACCATTTTTTTTTTTTAAACCATCTCTCTAGTTTACCAGTAGCTAATCCCCGCCGCCTGTATTCTAAAAGAAGAGCCCAAGTCCTTCAAGTACAAGTTTGAAGCTTGAAGCAGTTGGACCATGCTCCTCTAACCCCAATAAAGCATCTTGACCCAGACATCTGCTCCCCTCTGGATATTTTCTCTTTTTCAGACAATCATCTGTAAAGCTTAGACATGGTTGTGCTGCAAAATCCCAGCAGATCAACAGTTTATAAAATACTCAGACCAACAACCATGCCATGTTCAAGTCACTTAAACCTTTATTCCACATTCTGATGCTTGGCTTGAGCTTCACCCGGACACCTAACCCCTGCCTACGTGGCTAAATGCACTGATTTGCTCCCACGTGACTGGCTGATTAGATATTTTTGTAAATGAGCAGGTGAAAAGGTGTACCTAATAAAGTGGCCAGAGTGTAATATTGGTTGGTCTATTTAAGTTAAAGACAAATTCACTTCCTCATTTTTAGCATGGTGTGTGTGGGTGTGTGTGTGTGTGTGTGTGTGTGTGTGTGTGTGTGTGTGTGTGTGTGTGTGTGTGTGTGTTTGCGCGCGCGTGTAGAGCTGCAAAGATCCATCAATATATGGAAAATGATCAATTCTTAAAAGAAAAACTGTGATTATTTGCCTTAAACTACCAAATATATTTTAGTTTTATTGTGTTTAACCTAAGTCACTATTTTATATAGCAATAAATAAAACGACTAACTAGAAGGTTGTCTGCAATTTAACTGATTACAGAACCATTAGCTGCATCACCATTGGCCCAAACCTTTATTTATAGGACAGAGAATAATGTTAACACTTTTTTTATGTTCAGACTTCATAGGGAATGAAAATCTTATCTATAGGAATCCAAAAATGAAACAGTAACACACACACACACACAGTACCTTGATTCTGGGCAAAGTGTGGCCCCCCGTTAAGCTGGTTCTGGTTGTGGGTCACGTTGGGCTGACCAGTGACGGACGAGGGTCGGCGGTATGGCAGGGAGCCTCCCACCGGAGGGTTCGGAGGCTGCTGCGCGGGGCGGTTCATGCTGTAGAACTGAGGAGCACCTGAGAGAAGACGGCAGCAGGGGGCAGCAGAGAGCCACGTAAGTCTGGGAGTGCAGGCAGCAGTATCATGCTGCTGTCTTACAACACCAAGTTTATTAGAAGAATACAGCTCTGAACAACAACAATCTATTCAAGTTCTATTTTTAAACAGCCACATAGGAGCAATTCATTGGATTTTGTATCAAAACTTTGCAGTTTTACAAAAAAATAAAAAAAGAAAGAAAACATACCTTTTCCATTTGCAAAGTTTAACATTTCTTCGTTTTGAGCCAAACATACTTAAATGGGTTGGTTCAATGCTAAATTGTTTAAAATTTTCTGGTTTTTTTCCTGAAGAAATTTCTACAGAAAAACAGCAGGTGAAACTAGAAAATTTAGCCTGTGAAGGTTCTCAGTCATCCAGGTCATCGTAGTCAAAGGAGCTTGCAAAGAAAAGCGTCTGGACTTCTTTAAGTTACTTGAAGACGTTTCACCTCTCATCCGAGAAGCTTCTTCAGTTCTAAGGTCAAATGGTGGAGAGTCCCAGATATAAACCTAGTGGGAGTAACCCCCCGCAGAGGGACAAAAGGACCCCCTGATGATCCTCTAATCACTTGAGCCAAGGTGTGAAACTGGGTGTGGGTCCCAATCAGAACGCCCATTTAGGATAGCCGCACGTTTTGAGTGTTTCCTTTACATGTGTGTGTTCCTTCTTTTTTCCTTCAGGCTTAGAGGGAACATGTTCTGCCCGGTGGTGTAGGGTCCTAATTACTCCAAGTTTGGAATTAATTTGTAACTTGGTGTAAAACTTGGTGTAAAAAGGAATGCCCAGACCTCTGCATTGGAGAGACCAAACAGCCACTTCACAAGCGCATGGCACAACACAGAAGAGCCACCTCCACAGGATGAGACTCAGCAGTCCATCTGCATCTTAAGGATAAAGGACACTCTTTCGAGGATGCCAATGTTCACATTTTGGACAGAGAGGACAGATGGTTTGAAAGAGGAGTGAAAGAAGCATCTATATCCACTGTGAGCGACCATCTTTGAACAGAGGCGGTGGCTTACGACACAAACTGTCTGCCATCTATAATCCAGTTTTGAGTTCCCTCTCCAGACGCCTCAACGCCCACTCACATCCTGGCCATCTGATCTCAGGAATTCGCATGATAAGGTGGGGCCAGGTTTCACAATGAACTCACCCGAAACTCTTGCTGATTGTGACCCACACCCAGTTTCACACCTTGGCTCAGGCGATTAGAGGATCATCAGGGGGTCCTTTTGTCCCTCTGTGGGGGGAAACTCCCACTAGGTTTATATCTGGGACTCTCCACCATTTGACCTTAGAACTGAAGAAGCTTCTCGGATGAGAGGTGAAACGTCTTCAAGCAACTTAAAGAAGTCCAGACGCTTTTCTTTGCAAGCTCCTTTGACTAGAAAATTTAGCATTTTATACTTTTTTTTTTTTGCATCTCACCTTTAAATGAAAAGTGTCAGGGGGGAGAAAAAAAAAAAAAAAAAAAAAAAAAAAAAAAAAAAAAAAAAAAAGAGAACTGAGTAACACGTCCCTTAACTTGTCCCAAATCTCTCTCTGAGCCAATTCAAATATTAACATTTGGGTAACAGCAGTTCCACCTTCCAGATAATTACAACATCCAGCCACAGAAAAACAAAAGAACAAATCACCTGGACACCATTAAGAAAAGAACAAATAAATAAACACAGCAAGAAAGCATATCACCACACAGCTCATGCATTAAATATCAGAACATCATCATGACAGAGATGCTGGAGGCCTATGAGAGGCCGAGAGGGAGGACGAGTGGAGCATCTAGCAGCAGCAGCGGGATGATGGAAAGTTGGAGGCAGATGGCAGAAGAGCTGCACACAAACAGGACTTGTGGAAGTTTGTTTGTTTTGTCTGTTCCACAGACTACAGCAAAGACGTACAGTCAAAGACCTGTTTTACAAGTATTTTCTAACACTGAGTAAAATCACCCAGGTAAGAGACTCGTCTTCTTTAAAGTCATTTCTTGCAGTCAATATTTAATTCATGTGTGCAGCCCTTATGAGGTGAGAGTTTCTTTTTAATACCGACCGCAGTGCTCATCAGAGCTTTAAATCCAGTCTACATCCTGAATAGAAGACCATCAAATTAAAATAATGCAGCTCCACCTATCAGAGCACTTTCGGTTTTCTGAGTACTTCAGTGGCATCACTGCCAGGTCTAAAATAAAACATTCAAATTTGTTTTTGCAGAGAACAGTCCAGACAAACTGCAGTTATATTGAAAGATAATCATCTTAAACTTCACTCAAGTTTTGAATTTAAATACAAAATCTTTGGGAATTTACAGCTTTCATGAGAATTCATTCGACACGTATAACCACTTCACTGTTTCTAGCATTTTTAAAGAAACTTAAATGATCAGGTACCATCTTAAACATTAAAGCCTTACCTCCCCTTTTCTTAAAATTTCTGACATTTTCATTGTGTTCAGTTTAAACTGCTCATTTCAACTTAGTATTAGTTTGTTTTCCGCTTGTGTAAAGGACTTCTTCCTGTCCATTTCTTTCACACTAAAAGTACTTGAGACTAAGTGACTGCGGTTTATAAATTGGCTTACAGAAGTGTCAAAGCCGTTTACAGCAGAAACCTCTTTACTTCACCCTGAATTGAACAATATGAAGACTAATGGGTTTTTGTAGTTATCAAGTGAATGTAGACTACCGTAGCAGAGTCATCTAGGGATCGCAACAGTAGTTATTGTATTCATTCAGGGAATGTAATAGTTGTCTTTGTAGTCTAAGTAATGTAGTTGTCATAGCTGTAAGGGAATTGATTCATCGTCGTAGTCGTCAAGGGAATGTCGTGGTCGTTGAAGTACTTGTCAAGGGAACATCGTCGTAGTAGTCATCGTCAAGGGAACCTAGTTGTACTTGACTACTTGTCATCATTGAGGGAACGCAGCAGTAGTTACTGTATTCATTGAGGGAGAGTAATAGTTGTGGTCGTATCCTAGTTAATGTATTCATCTGAATCCTGTCCTGTATAATTTTGTGTTTCAACTGTTTATAAATTGTTATCAAATCAAATCAATTTATTTATATAGCACTTTTCACAGGATAAAAACCACTTCAAGTGCTTCACAGTAATATAAAACAGAAACACATAAAATACATTAATAATAAAACACAGCACAAATCTAATTAAAAGCCAATCTAAATAAATGAGTCTTAAGTTGCTTTTTAAAAGAATAAATACAATCAAGGCAACGTAATGATGGAGGGAGAGCATTCCACAACCTGGGGGCCACCGCTCTAAAAGATCTATCACCTCTGGTTTTAAAATATGTTCGAGGGACTACCAACAGCCTTTGATTAGAAGATCTCAGGCTGCGAGAGGGAGCGGGGGGTTCTAAAAGATCAGGGCCCGTATCCCTAAAGAATCTTTGTGCAAAAAGTGGCTCCTAGCGGCCAAATTCTAAGAAAATTCTCAGAGTCATGACGTTTTCTTAGAATTTCCCCTAAAAGTGACACGACAATCCCAGTTAATATAAAAGCTATTCCTCAAGATTCCTAGCGCTTAAAAGGGCTCCTAAGGCGAGATCTGCTAAGAGCAGGGAAGAGGACTTTTAGTGGCTTAGGAGTTCCCCTAAGCAGCTGCACAAAATGGCCAACAGAAGAGGCAGGAGAGATGTCCTGCAAACACTGGATGACAGGGAATTATTGAGATGCTACAGATTGGATCGTGCAGGAATCATGTTTGTGGTGGATCTCCTTAGAGATACAATTACTTCACCAACTCGACGCCACAACGCTATTACACCGGAGACGAAAGTAATCACAACCCTGAGGTATTTGGCAACCGGGAAAATGCAACAATGCAGCAGTGATGACTTGGGTCTGCAATCACAGACATTGCTAAAAGCTGAGCCATGTTACCCTCGTTAAGACCACACTGGACTTGTAACGTTGTGATTTATACTTCATTAAGGACAGCCCCTTGAGATAGGCCATCTTGTTTTCAACGGGGTCCATATGGGAGTGAAAGTACAAAATATGCCAGCTAGGATATTAATATGAGCAAATAAGACACGAATTATTATTTGAACAGGGTGTAATGAGTTTAAGTTTTCACATATTTTGGATTCTAATGTTAGGCTATAACCCCTACAGCTTACTATTCATTTTCCAGATATTTTCTTGAATGTGAAATATTATTTACAATTACAGTCAGCATAAGATTAGAGTGTATAATTATGTTTACTGATTTGAGGGTACATCCTTTGCTCATTATCACCAAAAGCTCATTTCCATCAAACTTGTAGGATCAACCAATCACGGCTTTTGAAATGATGACTCATACCTAGCAACGGGGTCAACCACACCTCACTAAGATAGGATTTTCCATCCATTCCTTGCTCAGAGTTCACTGAAAATGTTCTGGAATCATTTCTAAGCTAAAACTCCTGGCAAGGAATTTTTAGGTTAAGTTAGGAGCTCTCTGAGAGGATTCTCAGAATCTTTAGGGATACGGGCCCAGAAATGTAAGCAGGGGCATCACAATTCAAAGCTTTAAAAGTCAGAACCAAGATTTTAAAATGAATTCTGAAAAGCCAGTGTAATGAGCGTAACACTGGTGTAATGTGCTCTCTTTTTCGTGTCTTAGTTAAAAGCCTTGCAGCAGCATTCTGGACTAACTGGAGACGATCAAGATTCCTTTTCCTCAAACAAAGAAAAAGGCTGTTACAATAATCTAAGCGAGAAGAAATATAAGCATGAATAACCATTTCTAACTCAGACAGCAAAGTTTGCAGTTTGGAGATGTTTCTTAGGTGAAAAAGGCAGTTCCTAATTAACTGGCCAGAGTGTTGTTCTAGGGACATGGCAGAATCAAACATCACACCAAGGTACCTGAGGCTCAGGTGAACAGATGAGCCAAGAGAACCAAGATGCTGTTTGATTAGAGATATCTGGTTGTCGGGGCAATAATTAATGTTTCTGACTTCTCAGAGTTCAACTGTAAGTAGTTGTCACCAAGCCACTGTTCAATGGAAGCTAAACATTTAATTAAAGAGGACAGTTTATGGACTTCCATCGGCTTAAAAGAGCAATAGAGCTGAATATCATCAGCATAGCAGTGATAAGACACCTCAGGGAACTGCCTAATTATAAGTCCTAGAGGTAACATGTACAAAAGAAAAAGAATAGGACCCAGAACTGAACCCTGCGGTACCCCACATGTCAGATCTTTAGAATGTGACATAAACCGATTCGCAAAAACACTAAAAGATCTGTTGGAGAGGTATGACTGAAACCACTTCAAAGCCAGACCGGACACACCAACTACGTCCCGGAGCCTGTTAATCAGGATGGTATGGTCAATGGTGTCAAAGGCAGATGTCAAGTCCAACAAAACCATGACTGAGGATGCTCCGGAGTCAGCTGACATCATAATGTCACTAGAGACTTTAAGTAATGCGGTTTCTGTTGAGTGACTTTTACGGAAACCTGACTGAAATTGGTCATAAATTTCATGTTTTTCTAAAAAAAAAAAAAAAAAAAAAAAAGTGGTAAGTTGATCTGCAACTACTTTTTCCAGAATTTTCGATAATAATGGAAGCTTAGAGATAGGCCTATAATTCTTAAGCTGAGTTGGATCCAAACTGCTCTTTTTTTAATATCGGCTCAACAACAGCATGCTTACAGAACGTAGGGACCACACATGTTAAAAGAGAGGCATTGCATATCTCTACAATAGAGGGGCCAATGACAGAGAGAGCATTTTTAAACAGCCCAGCAGGTAGAATGTCATTTGCACAAGTGGTAATTTTCATTTTATCCAGCAGGAGTGAAAGGTCACGTATGGTCATTGGGTTAAACACTGACAGTAAATGAGGGGGAGGTGGCCCAGAGACACAAACAGATGGTATTGAAGAACCAATGCTCATACGGACATGATCAACTTTATCCACAAAGAAATTCAGAAACTCATCACTCTCAGATATAGATGTCACAGGTACTCGGTGGACCACGGGGGAAACAATAGAGTTTATGGAGTAAAAAATAAACTATCATTGTTTATGTTTTGCTTGTTATTTTCTGCTACTTATTGTAATCATTATTTGCTTAAGCCAGCTTTTATGCTGAAATGTATTCAGGTCCACGGTATAACTTCATTTTTTGTGTCTTCTGCACAGCTACCTGTAGTTTCAAAATGACTGGTGTAGTCGCAGGTACAATAAATCCTTTTTTCCTGCCATTAAAAACATTCAACAGGTTGAATTTCTAAATTTAAACTGAAACAAATTTTAGATCTGAAAATCTTTCAAGAACTAATTCAGACTTCCAGATGAAAAATAAATGAGTAAATAAATTAGGGTGATGAATGAGCACACTGGGATCACACAAGCACGTCACGGAAGGCGGGATGGAGGGCGTGCAGGGGGTGAGGAGGGAGTCGCACTCACCTTGTGCAGGGTTGCCATAAGTAGCAGGGCCTGTGCCAGTAGGTACCGTGGAGGCAGGGAGTTGGGGAGGGGGTGGGGGTACAGGCGGGATCTCTACAGGGGGATTGGGGGCTTGTGGGGGTCCGTCTAGGGCAGAGGAAGGGGGCCCAGGGGCTGTGGCAGTGTTTGGGGGAGGTTTGGTTGCGTTGGACTGGGCAGGGGCTGAACCTGAAGGGGGAATCGTGCAAGGATACAAAGGGGGAGGAAAGATAAGTGAAGGGAGGTTAAGAGAAGGGTGAGAAGGGGAGAGAAATTCAATCCAGAGTTTGTGCACACCGATTCGACTAATGAAAGCCAGAGTGAGCAGTACTCCCAGATTACTCAACAAAGATTAGTGTAGTTAGTACGTTTCAGTCACAATAAGGTCCTGCAGGTCAGAGAAGAGAGGAAGGGGGACAAAAAAAGGGGGTTACCTGGGAAAACGTTGGGTGGGGCTGGGGTTGGAACGGCGATGGGCACGCCCACGCTGCCACTGCCGCTGTTCTCTCGGCTGCTGCTGCGACTGCTGCTGGGGTGGCTGCCTCCGCTGCTCCCACTGCTGTCGATGGGTCGGCAAAAATGTGTCAGTCCACAAACAAACACCAGCAGAAATTGGAAGAGAAAAAACAAAACAAAAAAAAAAAAAAACTGCACCATTTGTTAACAATCACAGGAAATAATACAGCCTACATGTAACATGGTTGCAGTCTGCCCTGAAACCAGTATGGAGCTTTTTTTAACCCAACTACAGAGCCACAGGAACAAAAGTCAGGAACTTTGAGAACTACTGACGCGTGGAAAAGTGACAGTCTGTGCTTTATACTGACAGCAGGATATTTTGGTATAAGGACTCAAAAGTAAACTTGAGTGTGAGTACAAAACTACTCAAGAAGGGGCAAAAACCGTGCTGTGAACAAGACGCGTGAATGGTCTCAGTTATGATTTTAAATTAACAATTTTGCACTTGCAAATAGACTGTATAAAAAGATGGCTCTAGCCTCTGTTAAGTAATCTACTTGCCTTTGAAATACAGTTTTGATACAGTTCTCTTCACATGGGGGAAAGGTGGAGACACCAGGTTGTCTGTTCTGTCAGAAGAGAGATTGTTGAAAGACCCAAAACCCCCAATGACCCCAGGTTACATCACTGATGATGTGTCCAGGGGCACCAGATAGTGCATCATAAACTGAATCAAAGAATTTGAAATTTTTCTTTTGTTTTATTTCAAATCAGATGTGAATATCCAACAAAAAGGGTCCAGCTGATCACCTACCACTTGCTACCTGGCTAGCACTGTTAGCAGGATGAGTCAGTTGTTGACTATGACAACAATCTGCATAGTAATTGCAAAAACAAATGAAGGAACACAAGACTTAAACTTGTTTTTTTAAGTGCAGCCAAATGCTGTTCAACAGAGAGATGAATCTGCCGTCTCATAACAAAAGAACTTGTCAATCACAGGGTAACCACACTCTCGAGTATATGCTAATTTCTTATTATTTTTATATTTTTATTTTATTTAAAAGATTAATTTTACAATCATTAAGACCTAAAAACAACTGAGACCAAGAACCGAATAAAGTGTTTACTGTAGTAAAAAAATAAAAAATAAAAAATTCCCCCGATCAACCTTTTATACCAAATACATTATAAAATTAGGTTTGTGGCCAAATTAAGGTTACTATTGTTGCTTTGCTAGTGACAGCTTTTAATAGCATTAGCTAAATTCTGGGCTAATGCTAAATGAATGCTACAACAGCATCATTGGTCAGTTGCATGTTAATCAGTGACCAATATTAGCATGGCGATATAGGAACGCCAACAACTCAGGATATCACATGGTGCTTTGTTTTCTAACCTCCACTTCTTTCTTTTCTAAAAAAAAATACATAAAATATTGACACACATAAAAATGCAAACACACACACACACACACACACACACACACACACACACAAGTGTTGGTCTTGTAAAGTTTTGTTGAACTCAGATCCCCAATCCCAATCTTGAAAAGATGCTGGAGTAACTGTTTACACTGAACCTGGCTGATTTTTAATCCTTTGATCCTTTGGGGAAAACAACAGACATTTCCTGAAAGTTCCTGACATTGTTCCCAGGTTCACATCATTTATTTCCAAGTGAAATTTAGATCTATAAATAATTCACCTCTCTAATACAGTTTTATATTCAATCTGCAACCAGCCTCAAGCAACACACAGTTCAGCTGTCTTTTCTGTTCTTAATAACTCACTTCATTAATGTAGCACCCTCAAGAGCATTGATGTGTTAGCGTGAGCTGTATGCCTTTGAAATGACTATGTGACAGTGACAATATTAAAAGAAAAAGTGGGGGCAGCTGGAAGCCTTCACAGGAACACATGACACAGCTGACGCAGTGGCAACACGGGACAAAGACAGATATGAGACGCCGTAAAAGCAGCAGGAAAGATCATGAAACATGGGGCAGACTTTCTGTTGACAGGCGGGAGAGCGCATGGCTGAGAGATGAAGAAGATGAGCTATGGATGAGTGGAGCAGATACACACTCGTGCTGAGAGGAGAGTCGGGGAAGTTTTCCTATTTCTAGAAATACTTGAAACGTTTGGCCAACAGATGGGACACCGTGACGAAACTTTCCATGTTGTTTTCCCCCTCCCAAAACCCCTCTTGCTTTTACTTCTGAGACGGCAGGCAGGGTGGATCTAAGAATATCACTCCGTGTTGGGCATGAAAAAGCTTCATCTTGGGAGATGAACTGACAGTGGATTGACAGGACTGTGGGGGCGACGCTGCCTATTTAATGACTATTACCATAGGAACCTGTGTCTAGCCAAGCTAAATAAAGCTCTGCATCTCTACCTCATGCTTGTTTCTTTGTTGTTATCTGAGCAGCGAGGAGAGCAAACAGGTGAGGTGGTTTCTAAATAATGTGTCAGTCTGGGCTTCTCCTGGGAGCTGGAGCTGCTGATGTGGGCCTGGATGTGAGTTTTAGGAAGTAAGAGTGGTTATAATTTCAACGAGGTACCATATCAGAGAAAGTGCTCAGAAGCTGGATCGCATTTTTAAGTGTAGGAGGGGAGAAGAAGAAAAGGCAAGTAGAGTGGGGCAAAAGGGGGGTGGGGGGCTTGTTTAAAAAGTGTAGAGAGGCATGCTGGGAAGTGGGGTGGGGGTACCTGTACGTGCGGTTCCTCTGATTAACAGATGCAGTGCGTGCAGGGCTCTGCTGGGGGTGCGCCATGTTGCGCGTCGGGCTTGAGACGTAGTCGTTAGGGACAACGGGTGGACGCACCGGCTCAAGCGTCCTATAGGGGGAGTGGCGCCTGCGAGAGGGTCAGGAGGACAGGAGTCGAGAGGAAGGGGAGGGGGGGAGAAAGGAGGGCATCCATAGAGAAGTGTAGGGGGAGGGGAGGGGGGAGAGGGAGGAGGAGAGCAAGAAACAAACAAGTGCAAACTTAAAAAAAAACAAAAAAAAATGGGTGATGACAGGTGGTGAAACACTGGGGCTGGCTGGGGTCCACAGGTGAGGGGGGCGGAGTCAGAAATGACGTGGCTGCTGTCAGCTGAAAAACACACTCCCAAGGAGATACACCATGAGTTTGTTTGCACTTAATGAAATCAAGCAACTACTACAATTAAAACTAGTTTTACTGACATGTTTGATTTGTTGATTTATAAGACATTTATTGTTTACGTAAAACTATCTATTTTACAGCTGGACAATTGTGGTTCATGGCACAGTCACACTAGGATAAAAACAGGACGTGGTTGTGGTTGCCCATTGATTGCAATTACATTCTTTTTGCATTTGAAAACCACATTAAATCACAAAACAATTGCAACCTGTCTGCAAACAATCACAGTCCGACTCAAACTGTTTGCAATCACTCCCAGACAGGTTGGTGAAAGTTCGCAATCAACTCGAGTCAGTCTCCAACCTGTCTACAATTAGTTTCTTTACAACAGGGGAACCAACTGGACTGGTTTCCAACTGTTGTATCCTATATAAAACCAAAGTTACTGAGTTCTTATGTCATTTTGTAGTTAAACTGTTGTCATGCAGACCTTGTTGCTCAACCTCATTCCATTGCAAAACTGATAGTAGACTGACTGCAAGTTTCAAACGTTGTACGAGCTAGTTTCAGGTTCGTGTCAGTTAAATATAATAAGCATGACGAGGCAAACTGCAATCTAGTTTTTATATATGTTTAGCTTTTGAACAAAGTGCATTGCCCTTCACGGTTAGGTTACACTAGCATTACGCTAGGGTGAAAATGTGACAAGCATTTCCAATTCTTATCATAAAGAGTAAACCCACGTTATCCGTTTGGCTCTAAAAACTCTACAGTAACTGTACTGTGCTTTTATAGAGCCCCTAGTTCACTCAAAGACAAAGTTTACTTGTGGTTTACATAACAACAAAGGCAGTTTATGGTGCAGTTGCTTTACTGGCCTGGCTCCCTTGAGACCAAACTGTGCTTTATGTGGCTCATTACAAAAACTCAGTCTGACACCCCTGATGAAGATCAATGAGAGATGAAGCTTGTTTTTTTTTTTTCCTTCCATCTTGCTGGCACTAACTTCAAAGATATTTAAAAGGGACTGTATTTTTCATTGATCACAGTGTTATGGAGTCACAAGCTCATCTGGTTCATGATGTTAAATTGATGCTAGCATTTAAACCTTTTTCAAGAATGATTGGAACAAAGAAAATTTTAATTTAAAAAATCTGTATTACTGCTAGTACAGTTTGTGTTTATATACTCTTTTTTTCATGAAATGATAAAAACAAAACAAAAAAGTATTCCTGTATGAAATATTATGATGCCACTCAATTTTAGTCACTTAGCAACAATTCCTGAGTTATGTAGTAACTTCAACACTTAGACTCTCAGTGTAAATTAGCAAAAGCAATCCTGAATTTATGAAATTGTTCAAGGGAACTAAAATAATAAAATCAGAGCAACAGGTTTAAATCCCTAAAGTGTTCCCAATTGTTCCCACCCACATCTTCTGAACTATAAACTCCTTGAATAAAAACCTGGAAATGTGTTTTTTCAGCCAGCAGCAGCTCTACGATGATCAGTTTTTAACATGGGAGGGATAGAAAAAAAAACATAACCCTGAGGTTTTATTGATCTGGGCCTGCAATAAGATGTGCTGGATGTAAATTTCCCAGCTGACACAGTGGGGTGACCCATCTCTGAGCACTGTTGCCATGGCAAAACGCTGCTATGAGGAATATGGGGCAGCCAGGAGTGGGCGAGCTGGGTCACAAACACACAACTCAAAATGAAAACTGAGGTAGTTGAGTAACAGAGGAGAAGGCGACAAATTAAAAATCACACAGAGGATGTCCGCCTGTAGCCACAGGCTGCGGCTGAAGGTGCGTCATGGAGGGTTGCAGCTGTGGTTGATCGGCATGCGTCTTGAAGGGACAGAAGGAGACACACACACACACACACTTTTTCCACAGAAACACAAACAGCACATCATACATAGGACTGTCCCAAGGGTAAGACATACACACACACAGCATTATGAGGTGCACTAGCAGAGTTCCTGTGGGATAAAACACACCTCCAACAGTCAGGCACAAGACAGACAACACCAAACACCTCTGCAGCTTCCATGAGCTCCGACACAGAACATAACATTAGAATACTCCAAAACTAAGAAAGGACCACAAAACTTCAGTGAAAAGTGACACTCTAATTAAAGCTGCTCCAAAACTACACCTACATTATACAGTTAAAATTAAAGTCTATTAAAGCCATTAACCTGTCACAGCCTGCCCGTATGGCTAAATCTGGCTGATAGTGCTCAATTTAATGGTTAAGATAAAATACATTCACTGTAATTACTTAGCAGCATAAACAAGATATGAGCTGAAAGATACATTTTATAGTTAAATAATGATGATGACTCAAAAAGACATTTTTGGAAAAAGACTCAATCAGTTGAAAATGACATTATCAGAGCAAACTAGAAAGGAAAAAAAAAATCTTCAATTTTAATAAACAAAATGCAATAAGAATGGGGGCTGATCCGGGATTTATAAAAAAAAAACAAAAACAAAAAAAACAAACAAACAAAAAACTTTTTTTTCCTTTTTAAGATGCCTTTAAGAAATAATGGGATCACAGCTGGTATGATTTACACTTAGATTTTTTTTTTTTTTAAGCTTTAAATACCTTGTGATCATAATGATCATTACTTTTGTATAATGCAGTGCAATATATATAATATGTACCTTACTTCCTAATTAATGGGTCGGCCAATCTGAATGAAAAGTTGCACGAAGATCGTCACACATGAAGTGATTGTTAACAAACTTTATAAAAGATTTGTTATAAATCCCAGTTGATTTTGGTATTCAGCAACCCCCTTGCGAATGCCATTTTTTGTTTGTGTCATTTTAAATGTACGTTGTTTGTACTCAACTTGACGATCACCGAAAGTACCACAGGTCTTATATATAGAAGCTGAATTTGGACAGAAGGTCGGCGTTTGTACATTTTCCATTTTGTTCAACTGAATCTTCTGTATTTTATTCTAATTTTTTATTTTCAGTTGGGAAAATATTAGTTAAGCATGTAAGTACATCAGTTTCTTTTTACTCATCAGCCAGCATGCATACACCAGTGCTGGGATATAAATAGTGACAGGGTAAAATAGGCTAATATCAACCATGTATCTGTACTGCTAGGCAGGCAGGATTTGATGGGTTTAACGCAGCTAATTGTCTTCTTAAAGTGAAGCTGATAGAAATTAAAATTAACAATATTGTTTGTTTTTCCCATTTGATGCTTTTTCATTTTGATGTCTGATCTAATTTCAGTCAGGAGGAGTTTAACAAGTTTGAACTAAAAATAGAATAAAAGAGCTTTTTTTTTTTTCTTCTTTAGATGACAACCAATACAAAACCAATCTCTTCTTCTACAAACCCCAAAATATAAAGTTTCTTTTCCTAAAATAAGGGATTTAAAAATCCTTGTTCTGGTCTTGAATGCCAGAAAAAAGAAAAAAGCCAGGTATTAAATTGGGTACAAACAAAACACAAAAAACAAACAAACAAAACAAAAAAAAAAAAAAAAAAAAAAAAAAAAAAAACAAGAAGAAGAAGAAGAAGAAGAAAAAAAAGAAAATTGTGAACAGACATCAGCTCGTATTTTGCAAACACTGCTGCTTATATTCATATCAAGTAGATTATCAAAAGACAACTTTAAGCATCCCAAAAAGAGCAAACTTTAACACACTTGCACACAAAAAAAAACAAACAAACAAAAAAAAAAAACCAACTCTTTAGAATTTAGGGAAACCTATTTAAAAGATGCATGGTGCATGGCTGAGAGCGAGAAACCCTAACAAATCCAAAATTCAGCATGCAGCTTGATGTAAAAATATTTCTTGTATAAAAGAAATGAGGTTGTCTCAGCAGCACAGAAATGTGAACTGGCCCTAAAACAGATTTGAAACCACCCTGAAGAGACTAATTAAACCAGGAGGTAAAGGAGCGATGATGAAACTGGGAGTAACCACGTCCATATGACAGGCCTTGTCGTTACCCTCCCAAAACCGACTCTGCACGCCGTACGTACGTCTCAACACACATCAAGGTGGTTGCACAGCTTACATACCCAAGCGTCCCTTTCCCCGTCATGGGTGGGCTCGGGGGCTTCTGTGTGGGGGGGTTGGTGCGAGGGAGTCCGCCTCCTCCAGCCTTCATGTTCTGAGCGCTGGCCTGTGGCAGGTAGGTGGACATTGGTTTAGAAATCTGCTGGTTAACCATTAGACTTCTTACACAGCTGTCAACCTTCAAATTATCCTTTATTTTGTGATGAGAGTTAGAAGATAAGATCAACAGCACTCCTATAGGAGGCAGCTTAGGTTAGCATGAGGAGGTAACAACATCTGCCCAAGTAACAAGAATTCATCTCCATCGTCCACACTAAGGCTCAGTTGGTAAGAGCAGGTCATCTACTGATCGGAAGGTTGGTGAATTTGCATCGGCTGCATGGAGGCATTGGGAGGAGGTGCATCCAGCGAGTATGAGTGTGATTGTGTGAATGTTAGATAAAGTGCTTAGGTATAGATAATATATGAATGCTGAATAAATGTGGGTGACTAAGACTTGAAGCAGTTTAAAAAGAAAGAAAATATATTACATGCTAATTGGCTGGTTTTAGAAGTGCTGATGGATAGATTTTGCCTTTGCACACTTGGTCATTACAACCAGCTTTCTGTTGGATAATGATAATAAAGGTCTTGAAACTTTCTGCTTTTCTTTACGTTCTGTCACAGATTCACAAATTGCCACAAATTCAAATTAAAAGTTGCTAAAATGTTAAATTAGGTCAAAGCACATAAAAGTTTGGGGTTTTTTTTAGTCATAGCACGACAAAGTACAGGGAGACGGCCTTCAGTAGGCTTATCTAAGTCAGACAGTCTGTTGAAAGGCATAACAGAAGTGTCAGAGTCAAATTAGGCTCTCCTATGTAACACAATATTATTATCATCATCATCATCATCATCATCATCTAAAATATAAAATCATAACAGTTGGTGTTGATGATACAAAGCTGGTTGTTGTGATTCAATTGTGGTTGTAGTAATCAAATATAAATTGCAGTTTACGCGACACATGGATGCAAATATGCTCCAAATTATGGTGTAATGCATTTGCATTTCCTCTCATACCAGCTGTAAATTTTGCATCTTTCAAGGTTTTTCCAGGTTTTATTTCCAAAAACGACAACATGAAGCGAATACTGATATTTCTACTTTTTTGTGCATTAAAAATGTGACAGGAAAAGGATTTTTCACAAGTTCATTTTTAACCTCCTAAGACCCGAACTCTTCCACGACATGCATTTTTAATTTCTCTTTGATATTTGGGCATATTGGGGCCCGATGAATGTAAAAATAAAGAATTACCAGATTTTTTTTCAACCTTATTTTTGATTTTAAGAAAAATAAGAGCCACATATGAGGATATTCGTTTAAAATTTTGATAGAACAGTAGCAGTATAATGTCCTTGTAAGTGGATATCAGGCCCTTGTAGAGCAAAATTTAGTATTTTACTCTAAATAACCCAAAATGTGATGTCCATGTATGTGGACGCCAGGTCCTAGGAGGTTAAAGCATTTTTCTGAAATATAATCTGAATATCTGTAAGCAAACACATCTTTAACTGCAAACAAACCAAAAATGTAAAAGAAACCACAGACACAACAATACAAAACATCCACAAATCACAAAAAGCCCTTCCTTGTTTGGGGCTCTTACTTTGGAAATCTTACCTTAAACCTTTGCAACCACTACAGTTGGTAACAAAGATAAAGTTAGGCAAGCATAAAGAGAGAGAGAAGAAATCAGGTGATTAGTGTGTGAAGGAGGAGAGGAAAACAACAGTTGTTCAAGCTTGTGCTTCACAAAGCCGAGCTGGAGAGATCCGGCCAACAATAGCTTAGTGTTTAAAATCTGAGGAATTCGACCTTCATAAGGTTGAAAGCCAGCGCTTCGGTTTTCTGTATAAACAAGCTCGTCATTGTTCAGAAAGTCAGCAGGAACAAAGCTTTAAGAATCAGCCTCTCCCATGATTTTATTAAACATAAAATCATGAGAAAAGCCTGTTTCCAGCTGCAGGTGACAGGCTTAATGTCCTGGCCGTCACTGGCTCCCCGTCCATGTGAAAAGCCTGAGTCATTGATTTTTTTCTTAGATTTCTTGACTTTGAAAACCACTGAAACCTAATAATAAAGAACATGACCTCTACAAGTCCTTTGCTTATCTTTAGACTTTCATCAGTGAGCAGCCTGGATTAATTCCGACATTCAAACACATTTCCATGGTCTTCTTTTGACCCCTAAAGTTAAGTATTTGACAGTACTGCATGCAAAAAAATACCAATATAAACTAAATTCTATCCCTTAAATCAATATTTAAGTATTGTATTTAACTATTTAAGTAAGTGATGTGATTATTTTTATATTATAAAAATAATCACATCACTCTTATAAACTGGCATGTGGTTGGTGACTTTTTAAGACTACTTTTGGCCAAATTTAAGGGAAAAAAGCCCAGAAACAGCACCTTAACTCCGTGGCCCATGTCATCTAGCAGGCTGTAGTCGATGGGCTTGCGGATGTATCGCACAGGCCTCTCAGGGTTGGCCGGGGCGATGATCTTGTGCGTACGGGACGTGTTCTTGTTGGTGGTGAGGATGCCGATCTCCCGCCGTGCTACCTTCTCTTTGTGGATGTCCACCGTCTAAGGATGAGAGGCATGTTTTCATTTCTTAAAATTAAAACACTTAGTCCTGAAAGCCTGCCAAGACTTTATTAGGAGGAAGAGGTGTTTCAGAGTGTTTCATAATTTAGGGTTTTGATTGCTTTGAAGTATCTGTTGCATGTTGAAACCCTTTTATCTTTCGATCCAGCGTGCAGCTCCAGCACACATATTTACCTGCAATGCAGATACACTGAATTATACATTCATTATCCACACAGTCACATCAGCGTCTGGTCCATTTGGATAGTAAAACTTTATTAAAACCTCATTAATCAGGCTTACACAGTGCTTAATACCCAATAGAAAAAGGACAAAGAGAATTAAAAGGCCATATTTAACTGTTAATTGTGCTTTGAGAACTGATGGAGGGGGTTCCTTCTTGGCAGGTGAGTCAAAAGCCTGATTTGTTTAACTTCCCTCACCTGTGAGATGTGGTTGATGGAGGACTCCATGCGGCGGAGCTGCGAGGCCTGGATGTCCAACATCTGCAGGACATTGTTGGCCAGCGTGTTGATCAGGTAGGCTACGCTGGCCAGAGACTGGGTGGTGTAGTTCTTGGTCTCCTCCAGCGCCCTCTGCTTGTCTGGAGACTGAAGAAGAGAAATGGATATTTGACTTTCAAAAGACACGATTTGCATTTCATGGAAAGCAAACGATGCAGGTTTTACAAAGTGATGAAAACTGAGGGAGCAGAGGGGAAAACACAGCCTGTGTTACCTGAGGACATTCTGAAAAAATGCGGACTTTAAGTGGGCCACCTTTACACTACAAGATTCCTGCATATTTTGTAGTGCTTGTTGTACTCAGATGAGTCTAACAGTTTAGACAAGGGCCATGTCAAAACACAGAGGAAATCCCACAGGGGGCATTTACACACTTCCAGGGCTACTTCTAGCCTGCTGTATGAGGGTGGGCAGCTACAAAGATTAGAGGTTGCAGCAGACGACTGGTTCCCCCACAGGGTTCTGGCATCTCTGAAACGACTGTGTTTGCATTTGATCCCTGACAAAAACAAGCAGAATATAAATGGATTGTTCCAGTCGGCTTGGCTTCTACAGGAAGAACAGCAGTCAACATCTGCACATTTATTCTCTACAAGTGCAGAAACATAAAAAGACAGAGATGTTCTGCTTTTGTGTCAAAACACTTTCTGTAATGAGTACTACAATATTGTGCAAAAGTCCTCATTTCTTTACATTTTCTTTGTGTTTTTGCATTTCAGTAACATACTACACCTAGTTCCCGTTTTCCTAACAAAACAAAGTACTATCATCAGTGCCCTGATGATTACTGTAGCAGCAGGAACAGCAAGATGCATATTATTATAGGCTAAAGGTGATATCCACTCAAATAAAATGTCTATTATAATGCCAGCATCTCTTCAAAGAAAAAAAAAAAAGATGTTATTAGGCTGTTAATTCTGTAAAATTGGTCCATAAAAAGTACACAACAATGTTTAGGAATAACACTAACAAAGTAATTAAAAACGTAGTCCTTTCAAAGACCCTGCCGCCAGTCAGAAAGTGTTTGCCGAAATGTCAGCATGCAAACCAAGCAACTGTTTGCACATCTATACACTAGAGCAGGGCGATATGACCAAAAATATTTATCACGATATACATTTGAAAATTTGCGATAACGATATAACTGACGATATAATTGACACTAGACAAAATACTTTACAACTCCACAACTTTATTAGTGCAAACAAAAAACAAAACATCAATGTATTTTCACTTAAACAAGCAGATGTTTTTTTTTATGTTGATTAAAGTTATATAAAAATGTAACAGTGCAAATGCAAATTCCTTGCTGACAGTTTAACCAAAAGGCATTTCCAGTGGAAATTGGCCGACATATCCTCAGCATAACCATGTATAACATCCACAAAACTTAAAAAGAGGTTATACACACACACAATACGGTAATATTATGTTGAAGCACAGTACGTATCACTCCGCGAGGCGCCTGCCTACGATAACCGTAATGCTCTGACAATCCATCAAGTGGTGCGGGTTCGTAGCTTAGCAAAGTCGTACTAAAACATCTGACAGATTTTTGAGCACCGTGTACGACATAAAATCGTTTCGAGGTCAGTAAACACAACCAAAATTCATACATAAGGCACACGGGATTATAAGGGGCACTGTTGATTTTCAGAAAAATCAAAGGATTGATTTTAAGTGTGCCGTATTTTCCAAAAAGCACGGTAATAACGACGGCCCGCTAGCATGCGCTACCTAAAATAGTGCTTTGTTGTGTATCTGACGGACGAAAGCTAAACCAGCTCCACACCACTCAAGTTGCAGCAATTTTACAAACCGATTCTAGTTCATCTGTTTCATTCAACGATCCGCTTTCACCCTTCTCATTCTCTGTCGCCGCCAGCTTTTTCCGCCATGTGCATATGGAAACAGAGGCACTGTGCATGCGCATTTTACCCATATTCTATCGTGATATTTCATTTTCTTATCGTTGCCAAACATTATACCGGTATTACCGTGAACGGTATGATATGGCCCAGCCCTACTATACACACATTTTAGCCTACAGCCACTGGTGGCTGAAATCATCATTTAACCTCACATGTATAATTTAGCCCCTGTGGGGAAGACGGACTATCAGAAGAGAACGATACAAGCACAGAAAGAACACACACACTTCAAAAGAAAGTTCCCAGGCTGGAAATTAACACATTCACTGCCATTGACGTCTATAGCCGTCAATTGCAGTGAATGAGTCAATGGGTTTAACTCATTCACTGCCAATGGCTGGCAGTGAATGAGTTAATCTAGGACTTCTTATTCAGTATTCATTTACTGTCATACAAGAGATTACAAACACGAACCTCACAGCCTCAGGAAGAACCTGCACCTCAGCTTTGAGGCTACACAGCCCTCTGTGCAAGGAGAGGATGGTGAACAGAGACAGACGGCTTTCATTTGAACTTGATTCCAAATTAGCTGAGCTACGGGTTTGTAAAAAACAAGCCCCAGTGGATGGATCAGCTAAAAAGACCCCTTTCCATGTAATTATCCAAACACACCTTATGAAGGACGATTTAATGGGGCTACAGGTTATGTTGAACCCGGCACATAGTTACCATTTAACTCAGTGCTGACCCACTAATGATAAATACCCACATGAGCACTTCAAAAAGGCATTAAAGAAGTTAGAGCTACTTCAATGCTAAAGAAAATATCATCCCAACACAAAAAGCAGTGCACAAAAAGTGGAGCCTGAATGCAGTCAGTGTCAGCAGGATGGAGAGCAAAAGGTTTCAGCACCAAGAAGCAAATTTGTAGTGAAGCAAGAGAAAAGAGCTTAGCGGCAGTGAAGTGAGTAGCAGGTAAAACAGCTGCAGCCGGCGTGAAAGCAGTGTTCAGAGGCAGCCGATTGGCCGTGGGCACGGCGTGGGCACGTCGACAGGAACATCAAAGGGCAGATGGATCGGCTAATGTTTCTGCTGGGAAACTGTGTTCCTTAATCCTCCGTGACACTGCACCGAGCGCAGCATGCGGGGTCGAGCTGCAGCACAAAGCCAGCACATAATGGTGTGAATGAAAGCAAAGGCAGACACCAAAAAAAAACAAAAAACATTTTTGCTTCTCAAATGTGGCAATTTGCAGCTTTAATTTGGTCTATGTGATCAAGCACTGCCTTTGTTTAGATTTAAACAAGTAATGTTAGTCTTTTAGCAATGATTAAGGGCTTTTTTAAAAAAAAATTCTGAGCATTTTAGAGTCATAAAATATTCAGATTACTCATTTCTGTTTTTTTCCCTCTCAATCAAGGTGTTTTCTTAAAGACGCAGAACAAATTTCATTGTTCTTGCTTCTAAAAAAGACCATCGTAAGGCTGTAGATTTAAGCTGGGATAAAACAAGCTTCATTAAAATGTCATCTGAGGGTCTGCAAAAGTCTGATTTCTGTAGCTCGCCATTTCCACATAATCTGCAGTGTAACCAACAAAAATTAGTGGCGACAAAACCGCTCAGAGTTTCCTGTGTGCGAGAGACAGCAGCAGATTACCTGCATTGTTTGCAGCAGCCTTTAGGCTGTGATTGGATATCGACTTATTGATTTTACTTTAAAATTCAAATTTAAGCAATGCTGTTAACTCCCCAAAATCCAGGGCTGCGATGCCAGGATAATAGGAAAGCCCACGTCTTTCCTTCTCTTCTTTATTATTTATTTATTTGTTAGTTTTAACAGGAAACCTTTGTACAAACACATCGAATCAGAATGAAAGGATATCTGGGCTAAACTGACATAAGACTGTGAGGAAAAAACAAAACACAAAAAAATGAGAGGCAGCATCAAGCAACAATCCGGGGATTTCAATGACGACTTCAATGAGCAGCACCCTCTGTGGTAATCAGTCTATTCCCTTTCATGTGAAACATGCAGCGCACTTTTTAAATTTTAAACAATCTCTCTCACACACACACACACACCCCTAATCCAACTAGTTTAAGCATCTGGCACGGCATGCAAACAAATGACATCATTTACAGGAGAGCAGAGGACGCAGCGCTGCTATAGAATGAGGACAAGCAGGTTATGTGGTAAAAGTCACGAGAGCACCTGCTGGCACAGGAGAGACGGATTTAATCCAGTGATACGTATACGGTAAGAGAGGATGGATATCACTCCATTACTAAACCATAATTAACAATTTAAGTCAAAATGGGCAGAGACAATTTAAAAAAAAAAAGAAAAAAAAAAAGGTAAATTTCACTTAAATAAGTTATAACAGATTCAGAGCCTTTGCTGCACCCTTACTGATTGGGCTTACATGCATCTTCAACCCATTTTAAGTCAGAAAAACGCTAATTAAAACAATTATTTGCCCTAAAAAACATGTCCCCTCATTTGTACTGGCACCTGGTAGGCTGTCATTCACTACTAAAGCTCAAGGGTAGCAGTAACGTTTGGACAAGGCTGCTTTCAAGCCACCACGCAAAAAAAAAAGAAAAAAAAAAAAGAAGCAGCAGCAGCACTGCTCTCTACACGAGTTGGACCAGTAAAACGAGCCTTTGTACAAACAGTATGACAAACATTCAGCCAAATACTACAACAGCTGTTAGAAAGCACATTTTGGGCCTCTTGAAAACAATATATCATAATGAGCTCTGGCACCAAGTGAAGGTAGCACATTACAAATATACCACAACTCTGCATAGTCATTTCAGAGCGAATACAGTGACCGAACAGCTTCCTGTCAATATCTAACTGGATCTCTGCTTCAAACACCCAAAAGTGTCCCAAAGCTTAATAATTCCTTTGAACAATGTTTCATCACGTTGTCTTGACAACATCAAACCACAGACTGTATGTTTGGTGTAAGAAGTCCCATTTTACCTTCTTGAGCTGAACATTGTGGTTTTGTGAAATGATGAGTGGCTGATTCGGCTGAGAAACCAATGACCGGCTCATACAGTAAGAAAGTTGTCGACCACAAAGTAGCACTCTATCCTCATCTTTTTGACTCTAATGGGAACCACAATTAACAAAAATAAACATCACAACATATCCAAAATGGCTTAAAACTAACAACCGAGTCCACACACACCAGAAAAGTAACAATCATCACCTCAGTATAAGGATTAAGAATTACATGTCAATGTAAGAGATTCCTCAAACCATCAGAACAGACGTGAGGGATAAACATGGCCGGAACAAAGAGGATTTTATTGGTTTCTATCATGGTTGTCACCACATGTAAAGCACCGGGACATGACCACAAATAACAGCAATGACCTCAGCAACTTGGGTAGGTTGTGTTATAGGCTCCACAATCCAAAAGTCTGAATCAGATGTCAAAGATAAGACAGGCGTAGTGATGCTGAAAATATTTGCAGGACCGCTTTTGCTCCCCACCAAAGAAAATTGTGAAAATATTTTGCTCATTATTTCAGTTGTTGCCCCTTTTGTTTGTGGGTTTTGTAAGAATGTAGTTAGGCTAGAAATGACTCGGGTCAGACAGGCAGGTAGGCAAGCAGGCGTAGGACCAGCACGGACGTGGTTCTTTTTTTGCCGGCTGGTAAACCAAACAGAATTCATGCACTTTTGATGGCACAGTGTTTGCCAACAGTGCATGGAAAAAAAAGAAGAAAAAAAAGTGACTTTTGTGATAAACGATCACTCCACGAATTAAAAAGTCGAAAGAGTCTGAGAGAAAGTAACTGATAAATAGAGGAAACACTCAATTATCCACTAATTGAGTGTTTGACTTTTCTGAATAGTTTCTGGGATGCTTAGAACTCGAATTGCACTGCTGGAAAGAGTTTATTTTGATGCACCTGCTGTTTTCTTTGCAAATTTGCATCATAGGATTGTTTTTTTTGTTTTTCCTGCAGTGTATATAAAAATTGCTGTATCTCCAAAATAAAACTATGAAGACACTCAAAATAAATTTCCTGTTGTTGTAAACTATTTTTTGCAACTTTTTTGTATTTAAAGTTTTGAGGGATAAACCTCTTAAATTTCTCCAAGTAGAAATATATGTAAAAAAAACAAAACAAAAGCGATTTTCAATTTTTTTGTAGTTTATTGCACTTTTTTGCAATTAATGTAGTTACTATGGACTTAATGCATACATATTATTAAAATATGGGCTATAACAGTTATTTAGCAACTTGAAATGCTCCCACAAATGGCACTACAACATGTAAAAAAATAATATAAGCTCTGGCGGACTTGGTTCTATAGTAGGTCTTAAAGGGTTAAATAAATATCGTCAAATAATCGCGATCTCAATTTCAGTGAAAATAATCGTGATTATCATTTTTGCCATAATCGAGCAGCCCTACTTTGAAGTCTGTGAATACAAACATCTCACACACTAGGGATTGGTTTTGTTAGTGAAACATCCCTTGACTGCAAACAAGTCCTGGGCGTGGAGTTCGAGCAAACACACCTGTGGCATCATGTGAATGACAACCCGAAATATTAGTTAGCAGGTTTAAATTCCTCAATGACTAATGCTGTAAGAAGTCTGCTTTAAAGTAAAACAGAAAAGGACAGAAAATATGAAAACGTAAGAGGTGAAGCATCACACTAAACATTCTCCTGATGCTTCCTGCTTCTGTCCAGCTGATCTATAAGTGATAACATCCATCTGACAGCAGCTGGGAAAACCTCACAGGGCAACCTGCCAGACAGCAAGCTGCCAACATCCACCACCTCTCTCCTCCTTCTTCTTCTTTCCAGGGCAACTTGTCAGACCTGATCAGCCCAGCTCATCAGGGATGTCAGATTTCAGCATCACACCTTGTGTCCTAGCTTATTCCCTGATTTCTCACCTACTGAAAGCTGGCCTGCGAGTGTGTGATGAGTGGAGATGCCGAAATGAGATGAGATCACACCTGCAGAATTTCAAAGCATCTGAATGGCTGCACTCACACACAGGCAGAAATGTATCCACATCACCCCCCTCCCCTCTCCTGCACGGAGGTGCACATGAATGGCTTCAGGCTGAGCATTTTAAAAGGGTTTTAAGTGTGGCTGCTACATCAACAGCATCATAAATCAGTTGTTTGTAACGCTGTCACGGCGGGTTGTCTCCTGTCACAGCCTATCAGAGGTTAATCTGCCTTGATATCGCGTCCCACATCTGAGGCCGGAGCCTGATCAGCTGGCTGGCAGTGATTGATCCCCGCACGGAGCACAGAAATCGATTTTCACGGTGCCTGCTCGGTGGTTTGAGGGGTGATGACGAGCAGCAAGCTAACGAGCTACCCGGCTAACCCACCACGGTGGGATGCACAGCTCACACACATCGTTACACAGAGGAAAACAAATAGCGGTATGAATCGGGTGGGGAATTGCCACATTATGAGTTTGTTATCTAATTTTAAAAAACAAACAAAAAAAAACCCCCGCATCGGCAGCAGGTTGTTGCTGAGCTAGCCGAGGCTAGCTGACAGCACGGCTGCACCGCATCGGCAGCGCTAGCATCAGTTAGCCTAGCACCACTTCGCTCCATTGAGAAAAAAAAGAAAGAAACAAACTACACCTTCTTCCCCTCCACGGTTGTGTCAGCCTACCTGGACATAGTTGCTCTCGCAGTACTCCGCGACTCTTTCCAAATTAGTGAAGCTGTCCAGCAGCGCGCTTCGTCCCGCTGGAATCTCCTCTTCCAGAAGCATTTGTAGCTCCGCCATTTTCACATCTTTAGCGGAGAGGTGCGCTCTCTGGCGCCCCCGTGGCCGCCCGCGGTACCGCAGGGCTCTCCCCACAGCCGGGCTTCCCAAAATTAATAACAAAGCGGCATCACAGCACACTCCCACTGCTGAGTGCTTCAGAGGTTATTTATTTCTCTTTCTTTCTTTCTTTCTTTCTTTAATTAGTTTTCAATTCAGAAATATTTAACTCAGCGAATAAAACATTTCATAACTATATATTAACTACTGTACGCAATAAAAACCTGTAATACATTTCCTGGACTCATTTTTTATTACTCTTTAAGGCTTTAGTTACTGTGAAGCCAGTCTGGAGTAGGAGAAGAAAATAGGATTTTGCTTCCCCTTCTGTAAAGCTCTCATAACATTTAATTTAAAGCTGCAACAATCACTCAATAACTAATCACTGAATAACTTTCTGGAGCTAAAAGCGCCTCCTTCCCCCTGTAGAAAGCTGAGATACTTTTACTATTTTCTGGTCTCTTATACACCAACCTGTTGATCCAATAAACAAAATAACAGCTATTATTGATTTATTATACATGTTCAGGCCCAATTTAATTTAAAATGTCTTGCACATGTGGGCTGGAAATACACACTGCTTAGCACTTGATCATCACAAGTTGGTGGATCTTCAGGGATATCAGTGTTTCCAACAGCAGATGAACTGGAGAGGCAACAAGAAGACAACCCCCATAAAAGGTTTAGTAGGTTGTGGCCACAGACTTTTTTTTTCTCGAGTTCAGATTTTTCCTGGTAGCATGAGGCGATGTCTGCCCAACACAGTCTTGAGGATGTGGAGAAGATACCAGGATGGTAGAAAGGCTCATCAACCCAGAAGATGCTCATGCGCATGTTTCTTCCCAAACTAGAGAAACAGAAACAGACTCCATGAGGGTGGCCCGAGGGCCCAACATCCTTTTAAAAGGATCTGTGTTCAAAGCCCAGTGCTTTGCAGTTCGACTGGCTTTCACCAGAGACCACCAGAACCTAGCAACTCCAGCTTTACTCGTCGAGCCTCCCTCCCTGAAGAGACAGGAAGCGTTCGACAAACTAAACCTGTGAGTGGAAAAAGCTAATGTCATGCTTAAGGCCTCAGTGGTGGTACAAGGTGGGTGAAACAGCCTTTAAAATCCTACAAATTAAGAGTGTCAGTCCAAACTACTGGCATCATGATGGGGAACTACGATGACGTCTAACAGGGAATACTCTGCTGGTAATTTCATTCAGTGATGTTAAATGTGTTGCTTTTTGCTCTTCATCGTTTTCTCTAAATCTTTGTTTTAGCTGCTTCTTCTGCTGACGGTGATCCAGGTTTCATCTTTCGGTGCGGATACCAGCTCGGATCGGATCTCGGCCACTTGCCCCTTCAGTCGGTGGAGCTTCAGCTGCCGCACCAACGTGCTGAGGACGACCGTAGCCACAGTGTAGGCAAACCTAACGGAGACCAAATAGTGATTGATGCAGGACATCCAGGTGTAGAAGAGCTTCAAATAGTTATCAAAACTTCCCAAAGTTGGTCTAATGAAGTCTGCTTTCACAATTAGCAGTCTGAGTGACAGAGTGTGGATAATTTCCTCTTACCTGAGCTCTGGACACGTCTGATTCCCTGAGAATCCAAGCAGACAGAAGCTCTTCCTGGCCGATTCTTCCTCGAATCGATCTGGGTCAAACCTGAGGGAGGATTGAAGTATTCACCAAACCAGTAAACAGACATATTACAACTTTAACTTGGAAGAAAAAAAGCCCCTCACTGTGAAGCTGTCACATTATTTTAACTGCAGTTTATTTGATGGCTGCAGATTTATGTTACCTGGTGAAGGCAGATGAATGCCCGGTGATAACTGTGACATGCACCTGTAGACTTAACAGGAAACACCTGATAATCCAGCGAGCTCTACACGGTAATGCTAGCAGGTTTTATTTCCACCCACCGGTTAGAATTAACTTCAAAGCAACCCCCCCACAAATAACAGCTAAGGCTGATGACAAAATGCCATTAGTTTTGAAGTTACTTATGAAATAGAGGAAAAATTAAATAGATGTGTTGATGATCAACTAAATTATTTGAGCTCTTCCTGTAAAATTTTTCCTAATCCATTAACTAAATGTTGACCCCTGGTGGAGCTACAACAAAAGTTTCAAGCTCACCAAATCGATATTTGAGCCTCTGGGATGAAACCGCTGCCAATCAGATGCTTTCCAGATGGTATTGGATGGTGGATCAAAATCTGACTGCACTTTTCTTTGTTTATAATCGTTACTTTTAACATGATCAGATATGTTGTCACTGATTTTCAGTCCAGTTCTTGTGTAATTTTCATACCTCAACCTTTCTCCCTGATTCCCTTCAGTAAGAATGGCTTCTTCACAGCAATCCATCCACTGAGACTTCCATGAACAGTGACAGATAAGCTGAAGTTTAAGATGCATCTCTTAGCATGCATCTTTTTGTCCTGAACTTGTTCAGTTCCCTCAACATTTTTAAGGACATGCTGCACAACACATCGAGATGTGTCAACCTTTCAGCTAATAGCTCTGGAAAAATGCTATTTTATGTCTGTTAAAGACAAAGATCAGATTTAAAATCTTTTCCAAGTTCTCTGTTATGTGTAGACACGACACTGGTTCATAGTTGAGTTAGGTGCCTTTGTAAGGTTTTAACAATTCATTGGTTAAGGTTGCTTAACACACACACACACACACACACACACACACAGAAATGAGGGGCTTGTGCACAGCATGGTACCTCTTAGTCTAGTAAGGGATACCATACTAGTCCCAGAATATAAATAAAGTACTGGGAATGAGCGTTACAGATCCTGTTTTATAGAGTGATAATTTAGTGACCCAGTACAGTTTTCTTTGTATTGCAGATTTTGAATGAGTGGGATTTGAACTGGCAGCCATTTTTAAACTGGCTGAAGAACATGTCAAAACCAAAATGTCAAACCTGTAAGGGCTGCTCCAGGTTTCCTCATCTTGTAGAACCACTCCTAAGGCGTAAATCACCAACGTCTGAAAGTAACAACAACAACAACAACAACAGTGTTTACGTGTAACAAAACTGCTGTATTTTAACCTCAGCTGGGAAAACTGAGGGAACAACGCACTTTAATAGGGAAGGAAGAAAAATAAAACAAAACAGGAATATCACTTGCTTGACTTTAAATAAACATTCAAAAGTTGCATCTAAAAAATAAAAAATAAAAAACATAAAATCCTCGGTTTATGTTTCTTACGCTATTTAATGTTTCTATCTGTTCTTGTTTACCATTAACACAGCAAACACTGTGTTTGTGCAGCTGAAATAATCTGGCTGAGAGCCGCAGACTCCGGGAAACCGGATACCTCTTTGGGGATGACGTGCTGATCGACTTTGCCCTCCACTTCCTGAAGCCGAGCCGCGACGGGGGTGAGCTTGGCAGTCCTCACCGTCTCGTTCAGGACCTGTTGGCAGTATCTACGCGAGGACGGAAATGCGATCGCATCAACGTTATTGGCTGCACCGCGTGTGAAGGACGACTCAAGAACGCCTAAATACGTAAAAGTCCAAAAGTCTTACCTGAGCTGAGGAATCTTGTCGAGGGAAACCGGATCAGAACCCAACACGTCCTCCAGCTCCTGGTGCAACTTGTCCTGCACTTCCTCTGAATTGGACAGGAAGTAAAGAGCCCAGATACACACTGCCAAAACACCACAGTGTGTAATCTTAGAATCAGAATAAAACAACATTTTGCTAATAAAAGATAAATAAAAGTTAGCTTTTGTTTGCTTTTAGAGCTAAAAGTTCATTACATTATTGTTAAGTGCCTATCAGACAACTCTGGGAAACTGTGCTTATAAAAACTGTATCTGGCAGGCTTCACATCCTCTGATTCAGGCCACTTACAGTTCGCAGCGATGACACATCCAGCCAAAGTGAACACCATGCAGTCCTCCATGATCTGAAACAAACAATCAAGATTTCAGCGTTTTTTTTTTCTTACCTCTGTGAAAGCGCTGAGGATGTAAAGCAGAAGCTCATCAGCATTCACCTGTCGCTCTGTGAAGTTGGACTGCAGCAGAGCGTCCACAAACACCGCCTGCTTCCTCTGGGCTTTCCTGTCCTTCGCCACAGACAACAGCAAAGACTCCATCTCTGACAGAGCTGACCACCGAGGAGGAAAAAACAAGATGAGAGCCGTGGCGACTCCGACCACATTCAAGGGCTCAAAACCAGAGGAACCCACCCGAGGGATTAATAAAGTTCTATCTAATCTAATCTAATCTAATCTGACATCCTAGCCCGGCACGGCTCACAGATTTTGTCCCACAGCTGCTGGACAGGCCCTTTAAAAACATCTGAATCATCAAAACCTTGAATGTGAGGTTCCCCTGTCTGCACTAATAGGGTAAAGGGTAAATTATTCTCACACCTGGGGAGCCACTTTTTGAGAACTGGGTGTCAGAGTTACATGAAGTGACATGAACAAGTGCCAGACACTCTCTGTGGGGTTACACATTAAATGCAGTCTTTGCAGCCCTTTCAGACAGCACCCAAAATAACATCTGTCCTTGGCAGGTAAATCCCTATCGATCCTATCCAAACAAAGCCTGTCTGCTGATTAAGGTGGTAACCGTGAATGTGCTCGGTCTGTCTGTCAAGAGGCTTAACACAGAGATAACATCGGAGCCTCTGCAGACTTTCCATTTGGCTTCACCACACAAAGCCAGACACCGCTCCCACACGTTGACACGCCTCCTTCGCTCACCCTTCTCATAGTGCGCTTTCCTGCTGGAGCTCTTCTCCAGGGAGCCGTCCAGGTAGCCCTTTCCAATTTCTGACCAGATCTGGAAGCGTGAGTCAGAAGAGCAAAAATAAATAAATTAATAAAAATCAATGATCAGTTACAGAGCCTTAAACTCCCTGCAGAACTTTAGCATGGTGCATTTTTGATTAGCATCCCAATAAAGTAAAGTTTTGTGTCCCCCAAGCTTACTGCACAGAGGTTTGTGCTAAAATTTCTCACCGCATCGTGGTTCTTGCGGAAGGCAAGGACCTCAGTGTCGTCCCCGAACCGCTCGCCCAGAGCCAGTTGGGTGACCGTCTTCATGGCCAGGCCCAGCAGGTGGGCACACAGAGGCGTGTGCTGACCCTCTGGGAATGACTTCCACTTTTTCACCAGCTCATCCACCAGCTAAGAAACAAGATATCAGTTAGCAGGAAGTGTGAGGAAGTTTTTGGTTTTCTTATTTATTTTAGAAAAATTATTTCTTGGCTTTGGAAACCTTGAGCACAAGCGGAAAGTTGTTTTTCAGCGTGCTGTTGATGGCACTTTCGTACACTTTTTTTCTCATGATGGACTCGCTGGCCCCACCTCCCATCCCGGACTTGTAGCCGAGCAGCGACTTCAGCATCGTTTCAAAGGAGTCGGCTAAAAAGGAAGCAGGAAACAGCAGATTTATGCATAAGGATGTTCTTCTTTTCAATTAGATATTTTTCCCAACAAATTCCTGAGTGTAAGAAAAGCTGCTGATCCAAACTGGTTTGCTTACTAGCGTGGTTGGGGTTGATGTGTTGCTGAAGCTCGCTTACGGAGCCCAAGCTGACCACAGGGCGACCACCAAACCAGAACGAGGCCACGGAGCCGTACTCATCATGCAGGCCGACGAGGAACTCATGCAGACTGCCTCTGTCGATGATATCCTGCAGGTTTCCATCCCTGGAGAACAGAAAATAGAACATTAACGCACATATGCTTATATTTACTGACAAAAGCTATTAGGATGACAGGACCCTTAAGAAGCTAATTATTATGCACAATGTACTATATTTTACAAAATGCTGTTACTGAATAAGAGTTAACAGAAGCAGAAAAAATAAAGGTAAAGATGAAAACTTACTTCTCATCTGTGGGGTTGAGACCTGGGATACCAGAGGCCCTTCTGGATGACTGAAAATATGATTAGAAATGAGATTTTGTTGTTTAACACAAATACAAGTCATTAAACATGAGTAGTTTTTCTCACAGTGGTGTCCACATGTCTACTAAGTCTTTACATAATTTAAAATAATGGCTCTGCCTGTCGGAAAGCGGGTCCCATTCAGAACCTCTTTGAAAAATACAAAATTTAACAATTTCTTATTGAATGGCATGCGCATATGGAACATGATATCGTTTAGGGATGTGAAGTAAATTAGTTGGAGTTTAGAAATAAATCGGCTTGTAACACAAACACATAAAGGAAACTGATAAAAATGAAAAAAAAAAAATCTCGTTTTCGCTCATTCCGTCTTCTTGAAGTTGGATTTCTCTGGACTAGGTCAATGAATATTATATTAAATGGGAGCCGAAATGTGCAAAATACACTCCTTACTCAATTAATCTCTTAAATAGTTCAGAATAATGTGCTCCAACTCGTGAACAAGAACTAAAACATTTAAAAGCGCTTTTTGGTTGGGACACTGGGATGAGGGCAACAGCCCGCTAATGTAGCAAGCTAACGCCAAACTTGCAGGAACTTACCGGGTACAAATAAAGGACAGCGCCCACCAGGATGATGACAAAGGTAACAGCAAAGATGGCAAAGTCCAGCATGATTGCTCGCTGTTATCAAACAGTTTCTGCTAACTTTTATTCACGTGTATTTGAATGTTTCCACCAAAAACCTCAAGATATATCACTACCACGTCAACATCAACTGCTCGGTTATCTGTGTTCGATTATACAGCCTGGATCGCAGGCAGAGCAAACCAATGGATCTTAGGAAAAAGCATGACACCAAGGAGACACAAAACACGGGCAAAGACAGACAAAACGCGTTTTGTCTGTCTTTGTCCCTTTGTCGTCGGGACACAAAACAAGATCAAAGAAACAGAAATGTTGACAAGTGAGACACAAAATGATCACAAATACATAAAATGACACAAAACAACTCAAAGGGACACAAAATGACCATAAAGTCATTTTATAATGATGTAAAAAGACACACACAAAAAATCACACTGAGCAAAGGCATAAGAAACTACAAAGAATAAAAATAAAATCACACAAAGAGATACAACATGAGTAAAAATATACTCAAAAACACAAAAATGAGAAATAAGCACATAAACAGGAGCAAGGACATAAAACAACTATAAAAAGAAGAATGAACAAGACCAGAGACACTAAATAACCAGAAAGACATAAGATAAGACACAAATGACACCAAAGGGACAAAAAACAACTACAAAAGGGATCGCTAAAAAGAAAAAGAAAAAGAAAAGTGAAACAAAATGACGCAAAATGATGACAAAGGGACATTAAAAAGACATTAAATGACATAAAGAGAGAGAAAAACATTATGAGATGAAAAAATGACTAAAAGGGCACAAAAACACCAAAGTGACAATAAAGAGATGCGAAACATGCACAAAGACATAAAAACAACACACTAAACAGCCACAAAATGTCCACAGAGACATGAAATAAGACACAAAATTACAAGAAAACAGAGACAAAACTTGACCAAAGTGATACAAATGACAGAAAGGTGATATAAAGCAACTAAACATGGACTACAGTCACACCGGAGACACAAAATGACTACAGAGGGACACAAAAAAGACCAAAGTTTACAATAAAAAGACTCAACATGACACCAAAGACACACAGGAAAAAAGACCAGACACCACATGTCCACAAACATAAACTAATAACCTAAAATAGGACACAAAATCACTCAGAATTTTTTTTTTTTTTTTAGAAAACGCTTTGTATTCTGCTCAAATTAAAACTGATACATTGACACTTCAGCTCAGATGTCAGTGTAAAATCCGCAGTCAGCATTACATTTAGCTGCCTTTCAGTTCAGTTCCATCACAGCCGCTCTAGAAGCCTTTTAGGATCTCAGATGATTTTTTTTTTTCTTTGACTCATCTCTGTGTTTATACCTCAGCTATGCCATCCTTTGGTTAATGCACTTCAACTGGCCTGAATTTCCACTTCCAGGTTAATTTCATTAGCTTTCAGTGCAGCGCAGTAACACCATTAACTACTCCTTGGCATGATAAGTACTTTTACTTTTGATATGTTACAATTCTTTTGCAGTTAGACCAGCGGTCCCCAACCCCCGGTGAGTCGTTTGGTACCGGGCCGCGAGAGTTGAGGCTCAGGTGTGAAATGTATGGTTTTCAGGGTTTTTATTGGTTTTCAGTGTTATTTTGTTATCGTTTTTATCGTTAACTCGGTTTTCCTGGGTCTTTTCACGTGTGTTATGAATAAATCTTGTTTTATTTGGTACCGGTACTGGTTTTATTTTGTCGTATTTATCCGCGACACCTTAAAGGCTGGTCCGTGAAAATATTGTCGGGCATAAACTGGTCCGTGGCGCAAAAAAGGTTGGAGACCGCTGCTGTAGACCATGTAAATCAATTCAATTCAATTAAAATTTCTTCATAGCTCATTCAGTGTGCTTCAGTAGCCTGGGCAAGCAGAAAAACAGTGTAGTGAATGCAGTGAATGCTTTCTTTCATGGGTTTCATGTAGAGAAACAACTGTAAACAAAAGAGAGAAAAAACTATTCTTTAAATCTCTGTATTTAAAAAGAAATAAACATATTTCAAACGTACAAAAATAACTTAAACAACATTCACGACAAAATGCAAAAATATGTGCAAAATGACAAAAAAAGCTGTACAGTAATTTCTTAATTTTCTCAGGCGGTCATTTCTGATTTGTCCTCTAGCTTTGGAGGCTCAATCTCCATGGCCATTAGGTAACCTGAGGAGGAAGGATAAGAAAACAAAAATAAATGTTTTAAGTTGGCTTTTCCTTTTTTAAGCAGAAATGCTCAACCCACACTGCTCTCTCTCACCCTCCGTGTAGTCGGTCTCAGGTCTGATGGCGATTAAAATCCAGGCCAGGCCCACCAGCAGGGCCACCACCAGGTTGACAGTCACCCATGGGTGGAGAATCTGGTGCTCCAACCCTGTAGGCCTAAAGCAGAATCAGGTCAGTCTCTGTATCAAAACCAGACTTTTTAATGATATCGGAATATCAGATTATTCCAGCAAGCTCACAGTAGTGCCGTGTTGTTGGAATAGAGGTTGATCCGATCGCTGGTCATTTGCTGGCTCAGAGAGAGGACGAGCGCTGAGAAATACACTGTGTGCAAAAAGCAAAGCGTGTCAACTGAATCCCAAACAGAGCCCACGATGATGTGTTTCTGAAGCACAGACAGAGAAGGAAGGAGGACTCACAGAACGAGGCGAGAGCCACCGGATCCAGCGTGATGAACTCCCGCAGAGCCACGGGGCCTTTGGCCAGATTCACCCTGAGGAGAGTTTCATTTGTAGAAAACACAAACATCTAATTCATAGCGTAAATGGATGCAGTATTCATTCACTTCACACTTTTAATTACAAGATTTATAAAGTGAGATCCCTGTCCCACCCCAGCTCTATAGCCCCTCACCTGAGGTCAAAGTTTCAACACGTTCTTTTTAACTGGGTACAGTTTGAACTGCACCACCACTTATATGATGTTGCAGATTTACTTAAGACACCTGCTCCTATCAAAAGTTTTGTTTGTAAATAAGAAAGCGTTATTCGCAAAATAAACAAATAACACTTTTTGTTTGCAAATACAAAATTTTTGTTTGCAAACATAAAAATCTGAAAGTTTTGACTGCAAAATAGTGACGTTTTATTTGCAAATACAAAAGTATTTATAATCCGGTTGTTCAGTCTGACGTCACTAGCCGTGTCTGGGTCTAAACTCTGCTGCAGGTCCATATATCAAACGATCACTATGGCATTACTGAGAGTTGAAAAACTGTCTAAAGTCTTTCATCTTTAATAAAATGATCAGCGTTCTGCTCTACCAGGTGTAACAATTGAGTTTAACATCCAGGCATCCATGAAAACGGAATTTATGACATTTAACGGAGTTAGAAGTTAGCAGGGAGTTAGCTCGCTAGCTTCTATCTAAATACAATATAGCATGTCCTGACTGCGGGGTTTTGGAAATAAATTAAAACGTACAGCTCTGTTATCACTTCCAACATAAATGAAGACAGAAAACTAAACAGCAGTGACGTTTGTAGGGTTACTGAAGTTGGGCTAGCTGGTATATAATGATGTGCTACGTGACCGCTAGCGACACAGCTATGTTAGCATAATATAAACAAGCTAACTTTTTTTCCACTCGATAAAAGTTAACGTGAGTGTTCTCGGTGGTCAGGAACAAATGTAATCGCATGGCAGGATGCTGTAAAAGGACCAAACTTCAGCCAGGAGAACAACTGAGATAATCCATCCACAATACGAGGTTAGTCATTCATATACTGCTGCATGGGCTGGGCTGTAGTTACATCCTAAGGTTTTAAAAACTGAGCTTAAATAAATGATTAGTGGTAATAAAAGCCGAGGGAGGTCAACAGTGATTACTGACTGTTTTAGGAGCTTTTTGAGATCAAATAGAAGAAAATACAAAACATTAAACATGTTAACAACACAAAAGCCATATTAAACGCAGACTACTTTAGACCCGGAAGTAGGATTCGTCGCGTCATCACTGAACAACCGGATACAATAAACCTGTTTTTTGTTTGCAACTGTTAAATCCAAAATGTTTTGTTTACAAATATATGTTTTTAAAAAGCAATTTTTTTTGTTTGCAAATAGCAACATTTTGATCGAAAATACCACATTTGTCAGCAAATATAAAAATTATAAAATTTTGCTAGCCAATCACATTTTTCGTTTGCAAATATTAAAAAAATTTAACATTTTTGTGCACAAATATCAAACTTTTTTTTTATGAATATTAACATTCTGGAAAATATACAAACACCGATTTTTTGGTTTGCAAATATCAAAAATAAAAAATTGTTTTGCAAGCTCATATCTTGTTTCTTGTAAATATAAATGTATAACAAGTTTTTCTCACAAATACCAAAGTTTTTCTTGCAAATACCGTGCCTGCGTGTGTTCTCTTTGTGTCCATTTTGCTCGCACAGTAGGGTTTGGCTATTTGGTGATTCTAATTTGCCAGAAGGTGTGATGTGTTTTTGTTTGCAACGTGGCAAACCATGATGGATTTCCAATGTGCAGCTTTACCTGTCGAAGGCTGCCACTGTACTGATGGCCAGCAGCATGTAGAGCAGAGACTGGGAGGGATACGCCACGCTTTGGTACTGCTCAAGCAGGTTGGACAGGGAGGTGAGGTGCTGCCCGGCTAGCATGTACACCATCACCACGTTCCACACGGCGTAGCCGGCCAGGAAGCCCTGACAGTATAGACCGAACACCCTGGAGCATGAACAGAGGAGAGGAGGAACACTGGGACGGGAGGACGGACTCGGGATTTTTATAGTCATACAGGAGACACTTTGCTGTTACCTGAAGCCTCCATGCACTCTGATGGAAACATCTCTGGTGGTCCACAGTGGCTGCATGTGCTGGAAGTCTGCCATGTTGTCCATCGGGTCGCTGGTCTTCCTCCAATCGGAGCGTTCAGCAGCCTGGAAACGCTCTGCATGCAAACACATAAAAAAAGTTAAACAAACAGCCTCATCATCAATATCGTCTTCTTCTTCTTCTGTCACTCACTATTTCTCTCCACAAACACCTTCCCGACCGGCTGGCTCTGACCCTGTGGGGCGGCAAACAGGGAATGCTGCGGCAATGGAGGAGGGGTGTCGGCGATGATGTCATCCTCCGGTATGTCCAGCTCATCGGGAAGCTGCGTCTCGACAACTTTGGACTTCCTGAAGAGTGTATGGCAAGTTAAAAAAAAAAAATTAAAACTAAAAAGCCAGACTATTCTCAGGTCACAACATTAAAGATAGTAACTTGCAAATATCAAATCAAATCAAATCAAATCACTTTTATTGTCACATCACATGTGCAGGTACATTGGTACAGCACATGTGAGTGAAATTCTTGTGTTCGAGCTTCACAAGCAACAGAGTTGTGCAAAATACAATAATGTAAACAAGCAAAATACAAGAATGGCTACATCTGAAACTAATAAATATATGTACAATATATAATAGTATATGCATTTCTGGATGTGTATACTAAATATTTTTCTACGTGTGTGTGTGTGTGTGTGTGTACACATATTTTACAAATTAAATAGAGTCAACAATAAATAAAATATATAAAAATATACAGAGTGAGACATGTGCAAAACAGTGGTGTTACTGTACAGTATGGAGTGCATAATGTTAAAGTTCCAGTAGTGAAGCTGAGGTGTCTATGAAGTGTTCAGCAGTCTGATGGCCTGATGGAAAAAGCTGTCTCTCAGTCTGCTGGTACGGGACCGGATGCTGCAGAACCTCCTTCCTGATGGAAGTAGTCTGAACAGTTTATGGCTGGGGTGACTGGAGTCCTTGATGATCCTCCCCGCTTTCCTCAGGCAGCGCTTCCTGTAGATGTCTTGGAGGGAGGGAAGCTCACCTCCAATTATCCGTTCAGAGCACCGCACTACTCGCTGGAGAGCTTTGCAGTTGTAGGCGGTGCTGTTGCCATATCGAGGCCCAGCGTACGTTTGAATTTGTTCTCCTTCAATGATGGTTTACATCAGCTCAGTTATTAATTTATTGTGAACACTTGTGTGTCTCAGAGTCAATAAAGGGGAATAAACAAGAACAGCAACATTATAAAAATCAACTGTCAGCCAAATGATTTCTTTAAATGTGGATATCAAGCCAGAAATTTACAATTAGTGCACCTGTATTAAAATAATAAATTCTTACTTTTTCTTTCGGGGTTTCCTGACCACTTCTTCTCCATCTGTGGTCTGGTCCGCGGTGTCTCCGTTCACCAGGTCGGCGTGGTCGTCCTCAAGACCTGAAATCCAGGATTCACAACATGGGCAAAGTTTCAGTTTCAGCCAAAAGTTCAGTCCTCAGATTGCTCTAACTGCTCACATTCAGACACTTTTTTCTAAATTTGGCTCTGCAGTCTGTCATAGAGTCGCAGAAGCTCCACCCACCTGCCGTTTGTGAGAGGCAGACAATCATAAGAAAGCTGGTTTGAAGTGGGAAGAGCTAAAGTAGCTTGTTTCAGGTAGATGATGAACTGAGGGGGCTGATGCAAGATTCACAATAAGCTCCATAAGGATTACTTTGAGCTGTGAATCATGCAAAGCCACTCCAGTAGAGTCTATAGTTAAAAATATGGAGCTAGCTGAAGTTATTATTAAAGAGTCTTTCTCCCCTCACCCCCAACTGGTGGCGGCACACGGTTGCTGGAGGTTTGTTCCTGTTAAAAGGAGGTTTTTCCTTCCACCGTCGCTTGCTCTTAGGACGTTGTCTGATTGTTGGAGGTCTCTCTGTATTATTACAGGGTCCCTACCTTGCAATATAAAGCAGCGACAACTAGCAGAGACAGAATTCTTGAATTCACCTATAGTGGCAGTTTTCTTCTTCTTCCTCCTCCTCTGTGGCGGGGCCTCGACTGTGGCTTCAAGGGTCAGATGATCCCCGATTCCAGAAGCCCTGCGGCTGCCCATGCCTCCCATCTCCATCCCCTGATCTGAAGGTGGCACAAGAAGCTACAGCTTTATTTTAAACAGTGGGTGGAGGCAAATGAGGAAATTGAAATTTTTATACAGAAATTTTAGGACAAATTTGAAAAGTCTACTCTCCTTCTTTGTGGTTTTATGTTGTTATCCTTTACTTAAAATTATTCTCCAGAGTTATGGAAGAATTTTAATGGTAACAATTTGTTTTTTAGGACTTTAGTGAACATAAATGCTGTTATATATGTGCAGGCTTTCATGAGCAAGCCATATACAGTGGGGCAAAAAAGTATTTAGTCAGCCACCGATTGTGCAAGTTCCCCCACCTAAAATGATGACAGAGGTCAGTAATTTGCACCAGAGGTACACTTCAACTGTGAGAGACAGAATGTGAAAAAAAAAATCCATGAATCCACATGGTAGGATTTGTAAAGAATTTATTCGTAAATCAGGGTGGAAAATAAGTATTTGGTCAATAACAAAAATACAACTCAATACTTTGTAACATAACCTTTGTTGGCAATAACAGAGGTCAAACGTTTACTATAGGTCTTTACCAGGTTTGCACACACAGTAGCTGGTATTTTGGCCCATTCCTCCATGCAGATCTTCTCGAGAGCAGTGATGTTTTGGGGCTGTCGCCGAGCAACACGGACTTTCAACTCCCGCCACAGATTTTCTATGGGGTTGAGGTCTGGAGACTGGCTAGGCCACTCCAGGACTTTCAAATGCTTCTTACGGAGCCACTCCTTTGTTGCCCGGGCGGTGTGTTTTGGATCATTGTCATGTTGGAAGACCCAGCCTCGTTTCATCTTCAAAGTTCTCACTGATGGAAGGAGGTTTTGGCTCAAAATCTCACGATACATGGCCCCATTCATTCTGTCCTTAACACGGATCAGTCGTCCTGTCCCCTTGGCAGAAAAACAGCCCCATAGCATGATGTTTCCACCCCCATGCTTCACAGTAGGTATGGTGTTCTTGGGATGCAACTCAGTATTCTTCTGCCTCCAAACACGACGAGTTGACTTTATACCAAAAAGTTCTACTTTGGTTTCATATGACCACATGACATTCTCCCAATCCTCTGCTGTATCATCCATATGCTCTCTGGCAAACTTCAGACGGGCCTGGACATGCACTGGCTTCAGCAGCGGAACACGTCTGGCACTGCGGGATTTGATTCCCTGCCGTTGTAGTGTGTTACTGATGGTGACCTTTGTTACTTTGGTCCCAGCTCTCTGCAGGTCATTCACCAGGTCCCCCCGTGCGGTTCTGGGATCTTTGCTCACCGTTCTCATGATCATTTTGACCCCACGGGATGAGATCTTGCGTGGAGCCCCAGATCGAGGGAGATTATCAGTGGTCTTGTATGTCTTCCATTTTCTGATGATTGCTCCCACAGTTGATTTTTTCACACCAAGCTGCTTGCCTATTGTAGATTCACTCTTCCCAGTCTGGTGCAGGTCTACAATACTTTTCCTGGTGTCCTTCGAAAGCTCTTTGGTCTTGGCCATGGCGGAGTTTGGAGTCTGACTGTTTGAGGCTGTGGACAGGTGTCTTTTATACAGATGATGAGTTCAAACAGGTGCCATTCATACAGGTAACGAGTGGGGGACAGAAAAGCTTCTTACAGAAGACCAGGGCTCGCAAAATCGCTAGCCCGACGTCCCGGGGCTAGTGATATTTCCAGTCGGGCTACCAAAATCTATCTCAGCCCTGCCCGTCGGGCTATCATAGGAAGTAAAAATATATGACAATGCCTTTGCTTTCTTTCGCAAATGTAGCTGAGTAATTAGCTGAGTCCTCATCAAAGAACAGTGCTCTTTAATGAATGCAGCACATAACTTTACATCGTAGAGGTAACAGGGAGACATATCGAGTTATCAGATAGCCGTCTTAACTATATTCTAACTCTACAATTTCCCGACTGCACTTTCCTCTTATTTCATGACACCACCCTCTAGTGGTGCAATATGGTATAGTCAGACAGGACACAACATCACTCACTAGCTTACTCTTCAAACGTGGCACGTGAAATCTCCCGCAGCAAGCTTAAACGTGCTAGAGGTTGACTGCGCAGAGAATTTAAAAAAAAATATCTCTGGCATGTGTAAAGACAGATGGATTTACGCAGGTATTTTAGTTCTGCTGAGCCAAAAAAGACAGGTCAGGATGAAGAAGGGACAGGCAAAGAAAGGCCTACCACAAAGCGGAAAAGTTATGATAAATCAGATTACGAGGCAAAAAGAAAGCGCAGTTTTTTGGATTCATGGACAAAAGAATTTCTGTGGCTGGAATATGACAAGGTAAATAACATGATGTTCTGCCGGGTGTGTCGTGAGTTTCCCTCTATTGCTGAGTCGACAAGCGCCTTTGTTACTGGGACCAGTAATTTTAGGAAAGACCCCATCAGAACTCATGAGAAATCTCTGCATCACAAGAAATGCATTGGTGCTCAGTCTGCAGCATCTGTCCCAGAACAAACACCAATTGCAAAAACCATACTAAAAATAAACCAAGCACAACAAGAAGTCCTGAAAAAGCTGTTTAGAACTGCGTACTATGTTGCAAAGAGTGAACTACCACTGGCAAAATTTAGCAGTCTTTGCAAACTTCAGAAAGCAAATGGCCTCGATCTTGGTTCCACTTACCTCAATGACCATGCTTGCAGAGAGTTTATTGGAGCAATAGCACAAACTTCAAGAGACCAGATTGAAAAGGAAATTCAAGAAAGCAGGTTCTTATCCATTCTTGCAGATGGCAGTACAGACACTGGTATAATAGAACAGGAGTTGGTTCACGTCAGGTATGTGAGGGATAATGGTGACATAGCCACATACATGATCAAATGTCAGCCAGTCAAGAGTGCAAATGCTGCAGGTATTTTAGAGGCTATTGATGAAGCAGTGAACACCTTGGGTATCAGAGAGGACACATGGAAAAAGAAAGTAGTGTGTGCAAATTTTGATGGTGCTGCAGTGATGATGGGTGAGAAAACAGGAGTAGCTGGGAGACTGAAACAGAGGATACCCCACATCATAACAATCCACTGTGTGCCACACAAACTAGAGCTAGCTGTGCTGGATAGCGTGAAAGGCTGTGAGTACCTGGTGAAATTTGAAGATACACTGAAAACCATCTTTAAGATGTACTACTATTCCCCAAAGAAGCGAAGAGAGCTGACAGAAATAAGTGAACTGCTAAATGAGAGGCTGGCACATTTCAGTGGGCTGAAGAGCACACGGTGGCTCCAAGCCGGCTGAGATGTCTAAAGGCTGTGGAAAAAAATTACACTCCCACTGTTGTTCATATGGAGAACATGGCAGAAGGAAGTGATGTCAAAGCCGAGGATGCAGCCAAGGCTAAGGGGGTGGTGCAGGAGATGAAGACTGAGAAATTTGTTCGCTTCCTGCATTTCATGTTGGACTACAGTACCATCTTATCCAAGTGCTCTACTGATTTTCAGCATGATAACCTAAACATCACACGAACAAATCAGTTAGTTGAGAGCACAACATCACGCTTACTCAGCCTAAAAACAAAACCAGGAGAATATCAGAAAAGCTTGGACACAAAGTTCACAGCGAACCAGGATGGTAGCATTTGCTACTGTGGAACTCAGCTAACAAAAAGTCAGCGACCTGCTAGAAGAGGTGAGGGAACAGACAAAGACACCTTTGGTGCAGAGATCCAGAAGATTATTGACAACACAGTCAAGTACATGGACAACAGATTTAAAAATCTCCATGAAAAGCCTCTCTCTTGTTTCAAGGTTTTTGACCCTTCCACTCTTCCCTACCCCAGAGAAGAACTAGCAAATTATGGGGATGAAGAGGTGGATTATCTTGTCACACATTTTGCCTGTTTGCTAGATGCAGAAGAGAAAGAGAAAATTCCACAAGAATGGATGGATCTAAAAGTGTGGCTTGCAGAACGCCGGGGTCGCAAAGTAGATTGCTTGTACAGAGATCTCCTCTCTGAGAATCCAGAACATCTCTCTCATATCTTGTTGCTGGTGAAATTAATGCTGACACTTAGTCCATCGACAGCCATCTGTGAGAGAGGATTTTCTTGCATGAACCGAGTGAAGACAAACATCGTACCTCTCTACACCCTGAAACACTGAATGACTGCATGCAACTCTCCATTAATGGGGAAACAGTTGAATCTTTTTGCCCTGACAAGTCGATTCGTTTCTGGATGTTTTCTGGAAAAGGTTCAAGACACCTGGATCATAAAACCCCGACAAGAACAAAGAGCAGTGAAATGGAGGGCAATGCACAGGAAGAGAAAGCTGATGAAGGAGATGCTATGCCCTCAACGTCGAGTGGCATTTTCTCATCCGAGACTTCAGTGGAAATTTCAGATTCAGGATCTGACACAGACTAATTCATGTTCTACACAGTTCTAACAAGTTCACAGAAAATTCTGTTTAATTAGAACCAGATATTTGAGTTTATTGTAATGTTTACACAGTTGTTGTAATTTGTGTTTTAACAATTTTTTGATTGATGTTTTGTTTCCTTTACAATATTATACAATAAAAATAATCTTTTTTTATTCGGGCTACTCAAATTTATTTCGGGCTACCAAAAACTAAAGAGTGTCTGCCCGAAGGGCTACCAGGGATTTTAAAATTTTGCGAGCCCTGAAGACGTTACAGGTCTGTGAGAGCCAGAGATTTTCCTTGTTTGAGGTGACCAAATACTTATTTTCCACCCTAATTTACGAATAAATTCTTTACAAATCCTACCATGTGAATTCATGGATTTTTTTTTCACATTCTGTCTCTCACAGTTGAAGTGTACCTCTGGTGCAAATTACTGACCTCTGTCATCATTTTAAGTGGGGGAACTTGCACAATCGGTGGCTGACTAAATACTTTTTTGCCCCACTGTATAACGAGTTTTACACTGCTCAACAGTTCAAAGCTTTCTTTGGGCTCATGACGGCAAATTGAAGATAATTTGGATGACAATGAGAAATATGCTCATGGTGTGAGCGGTGAAGATACAGTGAGGTGCATGAAAAGGTTATATTAAAGAAGCCCTTCAAACCTTTAAATTCATGTTCGTGAAGCATCAAATATGAGAACACAAAGCTGTTTCTTACCGTCTGTATCGTCCACCCCATTTGTCTCCTTTTTCGCCCTCTTCTTCTTGTGCTTTGGTGCTGGAACATCTTCTGTGCACATGAAGGGATAAATAAATAAAGCTAAGTCACATAAAAAAATGAGTTTGAGACGAAATGCAACTTGTTTATTAGAAATATTTTTACCCACCTGTGTCTTGACTTCACATGTGCACAGGTCGCAAGAACAAAGAAAAGAGAGAAGAAAAGTTTAGTTTTGCTGTTTAAAGTGGACTTCGTTTGCTCATTTACTGCTTCAGTTTTTTATTCTTGGACTCTACTAGAGTCACTTTGCATGAATCAGAGTCCAAAATCATCCTCATTTATCTTATCCTGGGCTTTGGTGCAGCCCTTCAGTTCATCCCCTGTCTAAAAGCAGCCGTTTTAGCTCCTCCCCACCATAACTATATTAGAATTGACAGGTGTGTGAGGCTTTTGAGTCTGGGATGACCATATGACTGATAGCCCCTTTCTCTGATGTCGTACAGACCCAGGTAGAAAAAAATGAAGATACAGAGCAGTCTGAAGTCTGGCTGACTTATTGTGACCTCTAATTCAGTAGGTATTATTATCATTATTATTATTATTATTATTTCATTTGTATTTTGTTACATGCTTCTTTAATATGATGGCAATCTATTGCTGCCTCATCAGTGTTGAAAGTTGATCAGAGTTCAGATCTTGTGCTTTTCCACTCACTGTTTAAGGACTGACTATATATAAATTCAATCGGATTGGAAAGTTTCCTGTCCATTGTTCCTCTTATTCACTTATCTCCAATTTACTTAGTTGCTACTTTTGCCTTGTGATGTCGTGCGGGAAAACACAAAGACTGTCACCGGGATGCTCCTGGATCATTGAGACACACACACACACCCCTCTTGCATCTGCATGGCAAAAAAGCTTCATAGGTCCCCTTTAGCATTACACCACAGTAGCTGCTTGAAATGAAGATGTTTACCCACCTCGACATTGTGGGAAGAGATCGCTGGCCTCTCTGGAGAAACACAGTGAAACACAGAAGTCAGATTTCTCCCTTTGTTCACTCATAAAAACCCCTCTAAAGAACATTTTTATTCCTTCTTTTATAGATTTGGGTTGAAGTTTAACACATTAAATGCAGTTTTTTCATTCCCAAATCAGTCACACCAAAAAAGAAACCTATGTAAAAATAATTGGGAAATAAGACCTAGAGTTATATTTTCTGAATTTCTGTCCATACCAACGGAACAACACAAGTTATGAACACATTCTAGTAAATCTAGAAACAAAACTAAACACTTTTTATGACCTTTTTATTTGAAATCCTGCAAGAACAAGACCCTAAAACTGACCCTTGGGTATACACTGCTACTAGACACACCAGAGTCTGAGAAAATCTGACTGGAAAGCTTTTTGGTGCCATCAAACGCATCTTAAACATATCTAATAACTATCACTCCTTCGGTAACAAGAACACAAGAACCAAAGAAACGTAATTTCGAAATTTAGACACAAACTGCCTGAAAGTGATATGGCTGCTCTTACAAAACAGGATAAGCCCATTATAAGAGATTATCTAAGCCACCAGCACTTGCATAACCAATGAAAAAGTTAAGATTTTAACGTAAAAAGTTCAAGAACTTTCAGTTATAACCCAGAGTCGGATAAAACAACCGAAGCAAGCATCTTACCGGCGTCTTTCTAGCCATTTCTCCCCCAAGAAACTAGCGAGACAGGAGTTAAGTGACACATGACATCCTGACTGTTTTATTCTCGGCTAAATCTGTGTTAGTACATCTGCCAGGACTGAGGATTACTCCGAGCACAGGTCAAGCCCCTTTTTCAGTGTCTTGGAGCGGCAGTGTGTATTTATGAGTGTGTCGGTGAGTAAAAACATCCAGGAAGTACTTCATCTGACGTAAACCGAGAAGGAAATCACTAAGATTTTTCAGAAATAAAAACCAAATCCCTTAAAAACAGGCTGTCTGATTGTTCAAGTCTGTGTGAGGAGTTTATCAGATCTCTGGGTGCTTTTACTCGACTTTCTCCTGTTTCATTGAATAAGTTGTTGCTTAAGAGCACAAAAGAAAAAAAATGAAGGGTGGCGCAACACTTTTGCACAGGACTGTATGTCTCTAATGTCTTAATGATTTTAGTACATTTTGCGAGGTGCTACAGAAATAAAACTTATTATTATTAAAGGAAATGTAAAACCAAGTGTGGATCACTTTAATATTTCTCTAATAAGCTACTAATTCAATATTTTCTCTATCAATAACTTTTTTGTTATAATTTAAGACCGAAAACGTCTGGATAAATAAATGTGTAAATAACATAAAGTAAATAAAATGAATAAAAACCAGCCACCACGTGACAAATCAACAGGTTCTTGTTGATTTTTATTAAAAGTTATTACAGAGGAGCTACAGAGCTGTTAGCTCAGATGAGGTTTGATTTACTCACCTGTGGGAGAGGCGGCAGCTCCCTCACCCTCCGCGTCTACACAGAAAACAGGCAGGTTACAAACACCGTCTGCTCTTTATTATCATCGTTTTCGCTCTTATTAGAATTCAGAGAAAGATTACACGAAAACAGCCTTTAAAGTGAACCAGAAAACGAGCTTTCTGCCCCCACAGGTACAATTAGGAGCAAATCACGCCATCCATTTAAATATGACCGTTATGTTGACTGTTCATGCATTATGTGTGCATATCTCTCACCGTTGCTCCTCCTGTATCCATAACCCGTTTAATATTATGCAGCTGGTAACTTTGTTTTATTCGCTTCAGTCGTTTAAAGCGAATAAATCGCTGTTTTTGTTGATTTTTCTTTTCCTTTTTTGCTTTGTTTACGCTCACTGAGCGGCGGGGTTGTGGCCCGGATGTATTTAGGAATAGTGTGACGCATTTCCGGTAGCTTAACATTTAGCAAAAATAAAATGAAAAAAAATTATTAAAATTGAAGCTTCCAGGTATTAATAATGTTTTGAAGACTACTTTGCCCCTCTCCCATTTTTAATGTCATGTAACCATGGCTGCTAATCTTATTTATTTTCTTGTTGGCTGGGAAATTACACGTTTTCTGCAATTTTAACAACTTTGTTTTGTTTTTTGAAGATATATGATATGAAAACAAATGCATAAATTACTATAAGAAGGGTGTTGCAAACTTTTATTTGTTTTTTTTTTTAACTTTCAAGGATTAGCAAACATCAGTGCTTTGGGTGTACAGTAACATACCTTTAAAAATACAATTTTTTTTTGTTTATTTACGTTAATTGTTCATTTTACCCACCATTTTACATGAGAATGTGTCATTTTAGGCTGGAATGGATCAAGAAATCATTTATGGCCAAAGGGGACAAACATGCTTTAGATATATGTTTCTTTTATTGGAAGTCTGTGTACAAGAATAGGGAGGAGGGCAGGAAAAGAGGCAGTTTTGTTTGAATTTAAGTCCTGCAGGCGTCTTTTATTTGAAGAGGTGCTACATATGTTCCTGCTGACTGAAAAAATAAAAAACAAAACTGTGACAAACGGACACAAATTCAGGAATTTCTTTGAGCTTGGATCCAGCTTCATTTCATCTTTGGGGATTTGAAGAGACTTAAAGTCCAGCTCACATGTGACACACACACACACACACACACACACACACACACACACACACACACACACACACACACACACACACACACACACACACACACACACGAGTATATTTACAAAAGCAATCACTGAATTTACATGTCACGATTTCATTTTTTAAAAACTGTACAGTAAAAAAAAGAAAAAAAAAATCACTGCTTTGACCCGACGTCCTCTCCTCTACTTTGCTCCTAGGACTCTGACGTGGGTCGAATCCAGCTGGCAGGGACCCACTGTGGCTCGTCCTGCGCCCTCATCACTGCAGTCAGCAGCTCAACGCAGGAGTCCTGCAGCTCATTGTTGATGATCACATGATCAAAGAACTGCCAGTAGTTTGACTCAATCTTCCGTGCTGCTTCCTCCATCTCCTGGAAGTCTTCATCCTGATGAAGTAAAACCAAAGATAAGACTACTTCTACTGTATGAGTGGGAGGTCTCATAGGCCGATATAGATTTTGCCTATTCTAATTAAAACAGAAGAAGTCAAGTTGGGGGTAAAGAAAAAGTTCCTATAAAATTTGAGACCTCCCAAATCAAATCCCTTCCCTTGTGTGTACCAATATCTTTGTAATGCTCTATTGGATGAGAGCAATCACATGTGAATGTAAATAATTATCTTATTAGGAAAAAGAAATTTTTTTCTCCAAATTAAGAGTGGACGTTTTAACCAGACAACTAAGCCCAGCGTCATACTTTGAATGGCCGGTTGACGTAGTAGTTGGTGGTGATGTACGAGTCCTGTCTTGTCTCCCTGAGGCGCTCCAGAGTCGGAGGCTTAACATAGATGACGAAGGCCCTCAGTTCGTGTGTCCTCACTGCCTGGAGGGCCTAAAGAAGGATATACAAATTTACATGAAAACACTTTTATTTATCTATTGGCTCTCTTTACTGTGTCTGAGTTGGACTTGCGTTTGGCTCAATGTCGATGACGCAGATCTTGCCGCTGTTTAAAACCTCCTTTGCAGACTCGATGCTGGTGCCGTACATGTTCCCTTTGTGCTCGCCGTACTCCAGAAACCTGCCGGACAAAAAAAAGACAGAGACAGTGGGGCTAAAATCTATCGATTGTGGCTAAGCTCTCATCAGTTCCATCTACATTCCACAACTTCATTAATGTTTTAATGTGTGCAGACAGCTGTACCTGTTGTGATAAACCATGTTCTCAAAGACTTCTCGGCTGACGAAGAAATATTCTCTGCCAGATTCCTCATATCCTCTGGGTGCTCTTGTAGTGTCTGGAGAAGGAAAAAAGAAAAATCAACCATTTAATCTGATTATTACAGAATCTGAGACAAAAACACAAAGAGCCCAGAAAGAAGAGAATGCCTAGGATTTCTCAGGCAACTCTGCTTTTTAATAGTGTTTTTGAATTCAATTAAAAATTTTCATGATGTCTGTGACTGAAAAGATGATTACGTACATGGCACTGGTCCCTGGAAGATGTTTGGGTTCATCTCAACCAAACGCCTTCGAAGTTCATTCACACCTACACCAGACGGACCTGAAAAAGCACGCGCATGTTAATTGTTTGTATATACTTTCATTCAACTGCTTGTTATTGCATTAGGCATTTAGACATGATCCAGATGACCTGCTGAAGTTCAAACTGAGCATCAGAATTTTTATTGGCCAATGTTTATTGGCCAAGTATATGTGCAGACACATACAAGGAATTTGGTTCCGGTAGATGGAGGTTCTCAAGCACAGCAATGTAAATCACTCTCTCTCACACACACACACACACACACACACACACACACACACACACACACACACACACACACACACACACACACACACACACACACACACACACACACACGTGTCTATATATACATTACACATGCATACACATGCATACACAAAGAAGAGATAATATCCAGTTTGTCGCAGTTTTCTATGTGACTGCTTCAAGCTAATAGAAGGGCAACAATAACTCAAATAACCACTTGTTACAACCAAGTTATGAAGAGTTTAGAAAAATGTTGCCTGGTCTGAAAACGTGGATCCATCCTCCCTTTTTATCAGCAGTTCCAGCTCGTGGTGGAGGTGGTGTAACCGTATGGAGGACATTTTCTTGGCACACTTTAAGCCAGTAGTACTAATTGAGCATCATCATCGTCTTATGGCTCCTTCCAGCGGGATAACACACCATTTCACACAATCATCTCATACTGGTTATTTGAACAGCACCAAATGTGTGGCGCTGTCATGTCAATGTGGGCCAAAATCTCTGAAGAGTGTTTCCAGCACCTTGTTGAATTATGACAGCTCTGAAGATAAAAGAGCACCCACCCCGATTCTATCAAGGTGTATCTAAAAGGCTTATGAGTGTAGATGTTTGGTAAGCTAAACTAAAGGACTGAAATGTTTTCTGTACCTAAGAGGACAATGAGGCGGTGTACATCCTCTGAGTGGCGCTGGTAACGAACCACCTCCTCATATGGACTGTTGAGGGCACTGTAGCAGCTGCTGGGGCAACGGGTGTTGCAGGACGGCTGGGTGGTGCTGTGAGCCCGCCGCCGACACAGACGCATGCTGCGCCTAAAGCCCGCTGATGAAAAAGAACAGATGTCAGTAGATAACCCTCAAAAATGGATCCACAACACACACAGAAACAGAACTAAACTCTAAATATACCAACAAGTTTGAGCAACATTATAAGAGAAATAATTTGCTGCTCGAGAAGGCTTACCTAAATATATTCCTTCAATGTTGCTTCTAAAGTCATCCTCCTCTGGTTTGGATTTAAAAAAAAAAAGCAGGACGTAACACGGTGAGACATGTGGAAAAAAGATCGGTAACAACAATAAAAGAGATGTAAAAAATACAGATATTTGCACACAGTGTAATTAAAAATAATTCTGCAAAACACAGTGAATAATGCAGAGCCACTCCTCATGGTTCAGACATCTTATCAGGATGCATCCTGGGTGCCTCCTACATGAGATGTTTCAGGAAAGGAATGGAGGCCCGGGACACACTGGGAAGATTACATCTCTGCAACAGCTAGTCTTCTGTGCATTTCAATTATTTTTATTTTAGGGTCAAATTACCTCCAAATGGTTTTGTTAATAATTTTTACTTGAAATTACTGAAAACTAAGCAATACCAGAGTCCAAGGATGCGTAGTAACCGTTAAAGTAATAACGTAGGAACTTTAAGTTGTAAATTTGCTATATATACACTTTTTTCCCCCTTTACATTAGATTTATTAGTTGTAAGTTGTTCCTGGGAAATCCAGATGATAGCCAATGTGTGTTGGTGGGGAGCGAGACAGAGATACACAGGATTGGATTTTATCTGTGACCTTAAATCAATCAAAGCAACTACATCAGCCCGCGTGTCCCATAAAGCCTCCACCCTAAAACAAAGTCTAAAATATTTCTGCAAATTCAAACAGTACTTGAGGGATTTATGATGCACTGCTGGATTAAAAGAAAAAGTCAGATAAGCATACATACAGTATTTAGTCTTTAGTGTGGTTCATGCCACAAAAACACTGGATCCTTCCCATTTCCCACAATGCAACACACCTGTTACAAATAATAACAGAGGATTTGTGCTACGATTATGGGTAGGGGTGGGTTTTTATAATCGATTTATCGATTAAAATTGATTCTGGCTTGGATAACGTGAAATCGATTCATTAAAATCTTGAATCGATGTTTTAATATAAATTTATTTTGCCCGAAATGCCAGAATCTCAGGTGAAACCTCAAAATTTCAACAACCACCAAACAGCTAAGACAGTAAATGAGAGCAGGAACACGGATTCTGCACAGAGGTGTAAACACAAAGCGCGGACCCGCGGATCAGAATCAGTGAGATGTGCCTTTCTCACCCGACGGCATGGACACGGTTGGGGCTGAAAGCTGACAGCTCACTGATTCTGATGTTTTGGCGGGTCCGCACTTTGTGTTTACGCCCTTTTTGCACTGATTCTAAAGCTGTTAGTTTTATCTCTCTCCAAACAATACTGACCAAACCAGCAGCAAAAGAAGAGCCAAACTGCGCTTCACATAAACATCGTCATGAATTCACTCTTACTGTTTTGCTTCCACCACGATAAAATCACACTTCATGCACATCTCTCTCTCTCTCTGTACTTCAAGAACAGTTTCCCATCTAAAAATATGTTTTCTGCATTATTCGCTTGCTTGTTACGCACAAGTCTACCGTTGTTTACAGCGCTGTTGACCGCTGGTTTTTTTCGTTTTACATACTTCCGAAAAGAAAACCTAATTTCTGCCGTTCAATACTGAACAAATTTAAACTTTCTAAAATTATGCAAAATGCTCAGCCGTGTCTCTAATAAAACCGCTGTAACTTCAGAGGTAATGTTCATATGTTGATTAATGGTTTTCTTTTGTTTTTGATGTACTGCAGAATATTTTTATAAAATCCCAGGCCAGGAAAATCACCTTCATGTTTTTCTGTGTTTTATCTTCAGCTACTTTGACACAAAGGCATCTGCTGTGATGCTCACACCTTTGATAAAGTCTTACGAGGTTCAGCTTCCTTTTTATAGATACAAAAATATGTAAATGTACTGATCTGAATTATAATATTTCTGACTGTCAAAATTTCCCAGATTCAAATCAAATTGAATTGAATCGAATCGATTTGGGACCTTGTGAATCGGAATTGAATCGATTCTAGAAATCAGTGACGATACCCAGCCCTAGTTATGGGGTACTTTGCAAGCTGCTTTGTGTCAATGTTTTATGCTTACACTTGATTTTCTTTGCTTTTCCAGTGCTACTATTAAATATTATGTTGAAAAATTCGTACCTCTGTTAAAACCAGTTTTACATTGAAATATAAATCTCACAATTTATGGCCTAATTTGTTTTTCCTATAAACACCTGCGAAGGCAGTATCACGGGATATACCACACTTTCAATCGCAAAACTCAACTATCTTTCAATCGCAAAAACTAAACCAGTTTAGTGTCGGTGACTGTTACATGTGCCTCGCTGAGCCAGCACATTAACTACCATGTTTTTCTTTTTTCTGTCATTGTTAATAATCTGAAGGTCAGCTGCATATATAAAGCCAGATGCAGCTATGCTATGGGCCGCTCTTTCTCTCTCTTCTATCAGCATCAACCTTTGGCTTTAGTTGCTGTTTGAAATTTGCTTTGGTGAGTTGGGAGCAACAGCAATCAAACTGATGAAGCGTTGTGAATTTGCTTCAGTTTTTCTTATTTGCTTTCTTTGGGAGAAATTATTTTTGTATTATTTAAAAATTCTTAGACTTGCTACTCAAATGTTTCTCTGAGCCATGGATGTAAGAACTAACATTTTTGGGGGCTAGTCCGGGATTCAACTTAAACCTCTTGCACCCAGGCTGAGAGTCATATCCCTAGGTCAGAGTGGAGGAACAGAAAGAAGCATAATTTCAAAGTGCATTTTGGGTAAACTTTCGCTGGTCATATCACCATATGGGCTAGATGGCTGCTCAAAGCAAGCTGGAGCATATGAAAAGGTCTCCTTTTTATCTACCATTTAATGCTAGGCTCATCTTTTTGTAAAAATCTTGATTATTTTTTATGTAATGACTCCAATAAAAGCCCTACACACTAAAATGTCAAACATGAAAAAAAGAAAGCATGCAAAATAATACAGTGCATCATTTTGACCTGAAATCAACCAAAGCAACTGCGTCAGCCTCCATTTCCCAGATGTAAATTACTGGAAAGTCTAAATTACCTCTGCAAATTAAACAGCACTTCAGGGATTTATGATGCACTGCTGGATTAACAGAAAAAAAAGTCTGCGGCAGAAGAGAAACCCCGGCGATAAGCTACAAAAACACCAAATGCTACATTTCTTAAAATGCAACACACCAATTATAAAACAGAGGACCGTTATGCTCATATTTTGTGTTTCTATACTGGCTCCTGCACTATTGAATTTTATTGTTTTAATATATGATTTAATATCAGTCCAAGTAAGAACATGTGACCTATCTCCATAACAAGTCAGGAGGTCTGCTCTTTTAATTAAATTAAATTAAAGAAATGTATAAATTTACTCTTGTGAGGCAGATAAGAACACAATTCTTTAAGCTTTTCTCACCTTCTCTGAGCTCCTCTGACATTTCCCCATCAGGCAGCAGGAACGTTTGGAAAAGAAACAACAACAAAAATTTCCTTTGAAGGGCACGAAACAAATTCAGGGACAGAACGGATTATATCAGCAAAGACTTACCTACCAGAATCAAATGCCTCCTCGTCTATCGGGGCAGGAAACACAAACAGACACAAGTTAAAGACAGAGAAGCAAAGACGTTTTTGTGTGGTTAGTTAGTTTGTGTGTAAAAGATGAATAAAAGGCACATTACACAGTAAATGGAAGGTAAAGGTTTACCTGCTTCCACACATTTGTCATCAATCGCCATTAAGTCTTCCTCTGTGGTTGGAAAAACAGAGATAATTAAGGTCAGATCAGTTATAGAACGATTCAAGTTTGATTAAGTTTAATGTAGTCTATTCTTACCTTCCTCTACAGTGCTCACTTCAGTAAGCATGGAGCAGAACACAAAGAAAACTCATCTGTGAAGCTGTAAAGCAGTGACTTTAATGATGATTAAAAGAAAACCTGAGCGCACTCACAGGTCTGAATGCAGGTGTGTGGCTGGTAAGGCTGTGACCACCAGAACTCCCTCTGCTTCCTGTTACAACAAGCAGAAACAGAGTAAGATGAGACAACTTTTATGCCACCTGTAAAATATTATGAGATGTCAAAAAAGACATTTCTAGGTGATGCTCCCAAATTATATATGATATATATATATATATATATATTCACATTATATTTGATTTTTCACTTCATTTATGACTCCAGGAAACAATTTCCTGAGGAGTAAATGATCTAAATTACTCGTTTTAAGTCTCACTGAATACATTCAATACATGTCCCTTTTCAGTCTGATTCAGTTCAGATTCCTTGCTCAGCATTTGATTGTACTAGAGGTTACTATAAAGAGTTGGCTGCTCAGTATACTTTGCTTTAACCCAAACTAGGATCACAAATATTACTGCTAGCCAGCTAGCCTTAAGCATTAGCTGATAAGCTCCATCCATCCAGTCATCTGGATATGTCAAACAACAAAATCTAAATCAGATATTTAAAGCTTTAAACCCAGTGGAAGAGCATTTCATTATTATTTAAAGTCTCACTTTTATCACTTGTTTATGCAGACATGGCCATCCTTGAATAAGCCAAATATGAATTTTGTTTTTTCATGTAATCCTAACCTGATAAAGGACATACTGTTGCACTTCTGAGGTTATACATTGTAGGACATAACAGAGAGTCATCTGGTCTTGTTGCATGATCAGTTTCAGCCAAGCTTCAGCTGTCAGACAGATGCCCTCACATTTGATTCTAGAATACTTTGATATACAGAGGAAGTCATGGTCAATCACTGCAATGTGCCCAGGACCACAATCTTACCAAGAGTTGACATCCCAGCAAAAAAACACATCACATAACTGAATGCTCCAGACCGGCAAACTGCCAACATTTCTGCTTTCAAAGAGGTGCTCATACTTGGGGAAGATCAGTTAAAGCAATTGTATTTGATTATCAGCACCTGGGTGCTAATTACCCTCCTAATTATGGAAGCAGTAGACTGTACTTAGTTTTTCACACACAGCTTCTCTATTTTGGCTTGAATTTCTGTTAAACAAATAAACATACAGTGTAATATTTATGTCATATTTCATGCTTTATCTGAACTTGTATTTATCTCATTTTAAAGACCTGGTAAGCATCACAACATTTCGATCATGTCTGGACATATAATAGCAAGAAAAAGAGGTCAGTTTTACTAAATTAGAAAATCCTCAGGCCCGAAATGAGACAGTGCAGCAGTCAATTCAAGAAAAACAAGCTGAAGAGGCCAGTGTTACCAAACAAGTAGCTCTTAAGGGCCAAAGTCAGAATATGTCAGAGGAAAAGCCCCAAAAGGAAAATGAAAAGAAAAATAAGCAGATATTATAGTATGTTAGTTGTATATAAATTTGTCCTCAGCTCCATTCTGCAACCCATCAACTGGTTGCGGCAGATGGCCGCTCCTCTCTGAGCCTGGATCTGCTGGAGGTTTCTTCCTTTTTAAAGGGAGTTTTTTGTCCCCACTGTTGCCAAGTGCTTGCTCACAGGTTTTCTTTCTTCTTCTTTTAATCAGTTCAGTTTAATTAATTTGTATCTCAATACTGTTAAATTGAATTGAACTGAATTAAAGATGACTTTTAGGAGATGGAATTGAATGAATCAGGGAATTTTAACACCTTACCCATAAAAATGACCAAACAGCAAAATGAAAGCCTATTACATGCAGTCCAAGATTGGAAGAACATGCTTAAAAGAACCATATCTGACCGTTTGAGGAGGTTGGTGGAGGGGATGAGGCCAGCACATGCTGTGCTGCTGGGTAGTTTCTTTGCCTGCCACCAGAGGGCATCTGTCTGGTCCACAATCTCCAGGATGTCGCCTCTTCTGAAGCTCATGCCGGCATCGGCGCAAGGGATGGCCGGGTCCTGCTGAGGGCTGTAGTCAGTCATGGCCCGTACGTATAGCTAGCAAAGAGAAACACACAAAATAGGGGTAAATATTTTTTATGTGAACAGAGACAATAATAATGGAGCTGTGGTAAAAGACTCACCATGGTCTGGTTGTGGACCGGCCTTTCTGTGATGGGAATGACTTTAAACATAATGGTGCCATGCGACCGAGCTTGCTGATTGGTTGTAAGAAAACAAAATGGAGCATGAACAGAACCAATGTTGGATGCAAACAATACACAACAGCAAGAGCACATTTTATTTGATGAACAAATGACCCACCACAACTTGGATAACTTGCTCAGGCTCCATCCCGTCCACAGGAAAACCGTTCACCTCTATGATCCGGTCCCCTGCATGGAGTAGACCTATGTACACACAAACACAAACATGCATTACAGGGAGTGCAGAATTATTAGGCAAATGAGTATTTTGTCCACATCATCCTCTTCATGCATGTTGTCTTACTCCAAGCTGTATAGGCTCGAAAGCCTACTACCAATTAAGCATATTAGGTGATGTGCATCTCTGTAATGAGAAGGGGTGTGGTCTAATGACATCAACACCCTATATCAGGTGTGCATAATTATTAGGCAACGTCCTTTCCTTTGGCAAAATGGGTCAAAAGAAGGACTTGACAGGCTCAGAAAAGTCAAAAATAGTGAGATATCTTGCAGAGGGATGCAGCAGTCTCAAAATTGCAAAGCTTCTGAAGCGTGATCATCGAACAATCAAGCGTTTCATTCAAAATAGTCAACAGGGTCGCAAGAAGCGTGTGGAAAAACTAAGGCGCAAAATAACTGCCCATGAACTGAGAAAAGTCAAGCGTGCAGCTGCCAAGATGCCACTTGCCACCAGTTTGGCCATATTTCAGAGCTGCAACATCACTGGAGTGCCCAAGAGCACAAGGTGTGCAATACTCAGAGACATGGCCAAGGTAAGAAAGGCTGAAAGACGACCACCACTAAACAAGACACACAAGCTGAAACGTCAAGACTGGGCCAAGAAATATCTCAAGACTGATTTTTCTAAGGTTTTATGGACTGATGAAATGAGAGTGAGTCTTGATGGGCCAGATGGATGGGCCCGTGGCTGGATTGGTAAAGGGCAGAGAGCTCCAGTCCGACTCAGACGCCAGCAAGGTGGAGGTGGAGTACTGGTTTGGGCTGGTATCATCAAAGATGAGCTTGTGGGGCCTTTTCGGGTTGAGGATGGAGTCAAGCTCAACTCCCAGTCCTACTGCCAGTTTCTGGAAGACACCTTCTTCAAGCAGTGGTACAGGAAGAAGTCTGCATCCTTCAAGAAAAACATGATTTTCATGCAGGACAATGCTCCATCACACGCGTCCAAGTACTCCACAGCGTGGCTGGCAAGAAAGGGTATAAAAGAAGAAAAACTAATGACATGGCCTCCTTGTTCACCTGATCTGAACCCCATTGAGAACCTGTGGTCCATCATCAAATGTGAGATTTACAAGGAGGGAAAACAGTACACCTCTCTGAACAGTGTCTGGGAGGCTGTGGTTGCTGCTGCACGCAATGTTGATGGTGAACAGATCAAAACACTGACAGAATCCATGGATGGCAGGCTTTTGAGTGTCCTTGCAAAGAAAGGTGGCTATATTGGTCGCTGATTTGTTTTTGTTTTGTTTTTGAATGTCAGAAATGTATATTTGTGGATGTGGAGATGTTATATTGGTTTCACTGGTAAAAATAAATAATTGAAACGGGTATATATTTGTTTTTTGTTAAGTTGCCTAATAATTATGCACAGTAATAGTCACCTGCACACACAGATATCCCCCTAAAATAGCTCAAACTAAAAATAAATTAAAAACTACTTCCAAAAACATTCAGCTTTGATATTAATGAGTTTTTTGGGTTCATTGAGAACATGGTTGTTGTTCAATAATAAAATTATTCCTCAAAAATACAACTTGCCTAATAATTCTGCACTCCCTGTAAAAAATATATCAGTTTTTCATTTCATGTTTTCTTTAGTTTTGTTAACTTTTATGTGCTTTAATCTACTGTAGTTTATCTTGTTTGTAATACACTAAAACCTCAACGAAAATATGATCAATATATTGTTATAATCAATAACAAAAGCAATCAAATTTAAGCACAACTTGTCATTTAAAAGCTTACAGGTCCAATCGCTGCCTGTCAGAGCTTCTTTAGTATACTATATAACCAGTGTGGATGTTTTAAACTTGTCTAAAGTTACATTTCTTTTCATGGTAAAGGTAAAAGCCACATGAGGATGTGTCTGTAACCAGAAGAAGAAAGTCCTGTCTGCATGAACAAAAACTTTGTCCAACCCAACCAGTCCATGTCTCTGGTTCTGAACCTTTTATTTTGTTAGGATTGTCTTATAAATGCTCCCAAAATGGGACAAAAACAAATATAGACGTACACTGCATGGACAAAAGTACGGGGCCACACCTTTTACTATTTGAATTCAGGTATTTTGAGTCCCATTGGCACAGGTGTCTAAAATCAATCACCTAGCCATGCACCCTGTCTTTATGATAACTGTAGAGCTCCAAATCTCCTCCAGCATTAACATCAGCACAAAACCTATGAGCTTCATGGCTGAGCAGCTCCTGTAGATTTAATGTGGAGATGGCCCAGCCCTTTTGCCCATATAGTATAAGCTTTGGGTCTGAAAAGTGATGCCAAAGCAGAAATACGAGAAACCTGCATTTTTTTCCCCTAATGGTCAGCAGGGGGAAGCTTCTCTGGAAGCAAAGATCCATCCCTTTGTCTAGGAGTGCAGACCCTACCCACCACCTTATTCATGACCTCAGTAAAAAGTTCAACATGATTCTAATTTTGTCTTCACTTGTGAAAACTACATAATAAAGAAAGGTAAAGTTACTGTCTTATGGACCAAAAAAATCTCAACCTGAAGCTCCACAAATCAATAGATGAGATCCATGTTTTATATAAAGTGCTTGATTGCAACTAGCACTAGAATTTGGAAGCAGATTGACCAGGAAGATTTTTTTTGTCTTCCTACATGAATCATCCCAACATTGAAAACGAACACAATCAGATGGTCTGTGTACATCTGCAGAATAAAGAGTGCAAGATGAAGTTAAAGCCCCAAAACAGATGTTTGCAAACAATTTGTCCTCAGCACCAGCACAGAAAGTTCAGTTTTGCATTAATGCATAACTTTAAGCTCTACGTGTCAGATGTTTTCCAGTGTAGATCGTCACTGATGTTTTCTTTTAGTCTGGCACTAGGCTTAATCTAGGAATCCTCCAGTAAAAGTCTAGAGTTAAGATTAGAGTTAGGGTTTACTCATCTAAACAACAGACATTAGCTATAGGGGGTTAAACGGGGGTAAAAAAAAAAAAAAAAAGGGCTCACCACTGCGATCCGCAAGCCCTCCGTGAATCACCCGAGCTATAAAAATCTCTCCTGTGATCTCGTTTCTTTTTATAGTTGCTCCCTGAGAAAGACGAAATGAAAAAACAGAATAAACAGTTGCTGCCAGGTCAGATAAATGAAGATATAATGGACAGATGTGGCTCTGATGGATATGCAAGAATAGACTTGAAGGTTTAATTCAGGCCTAAATAACGTAATAGTGACACAAGCGAAGGGAAACTGGAGCTGATTTGCCACAGATGAAATGTAATGAAACAGACAAAAGAAACATGAACTACCACTGTTTGCAGGGTAGCCACGGTGCTCCTACAAAGGACCCAAAGAAGGCCACTTTCTGGACAGCTCTCATGTCGCCTTCTTCCTCTTCTTTTTCTTCCGCTGGTTTGAGCGACCTCCTTTCAAGGGACTGAACTTCTCATCAAACAGGCCATTTGTAAGCTGATGTTTGGATGTTTCCAGAACAGTGTGGCTGTGCTTCTTCTGTGCCACAGGAGAGTTTTTTGATTTCACTGTGTCCCAGGGAGATCCACGACAAGACGGAGACTGGCAGCTGCCCAACTGGGAGGTGGAAGGAGGGTCCAAGGAGCTGCTGAGGGAGCTGGAGGAGGAGCTGAAGGAACATGGGGACTGGTGCCCTTGAGGCTTTTGAGTTGGGCTTTTCTTCAAAGTGCCTTCCTGCTCAGCAGCTTTAAGGGTGTTTACTTCAGATCTGGTGGCTGTGAGGAGTGTCTGCAACCGGTCCACAACCTGCGTGAGGAGGAGCAAAGCCTGCGAGTTGTCCTGCACTGTCACCGACATGTGCTCTGTGGCTGCTGCCATCCTCTCCCCAAGGAGCTTTATGTCTTTGGTGCTGCTCTCCATGGAGCTGGCGGCCAACTGTACAGTCGTCCTCAGCTCGTCCAGACTCTCCTGTTTGACGAGCTCCACGGGCGGCACCTCCAGTATGCGGTGAGGCCGCATGGGGCTGGGTGGGGCTGTTCGGATGCAAGGGCTTTTAGTTCTGAACCTTGGAGACAGGCCTGGCTGGAAGTAATCATGCATGCTGAGACATGGTGGAGTCATGGTCAAACGTTGGGGAAATGGTGATGGAGCACCAGTGGACTGTTCTACTTCGTACTCGTCTCCACTGTTGAGCTCGTCCACGTCTCCAATGAGAAAACAGACATTATTAATCCATGAGTGAATGGGATGGATGAATGGATGAAGACAGTGCAATTAGAAGTGATGAAGAACCAGCTTGTTTTCCAAAAGCATCTTAGAGGTTGAAATAAAAGCAGTTCAAAGATGCACTCATTGGAAAACAAGGCCCAGATCTTTCCTTACCAATCAGGACCGAACTGCAGACTGAAGGTGCAGAGCGATTTGACCTTTGCTCCCACAACATGTTGGAGTAACAAACTCTGCACTGGCACATCGGCGTGCTGCAGCACACCTGGCAGCCAGTCAAAGGCTTACATTGTGGTAACGGGTATGGTCGAGCCTCTGTCAGGTGATGCATTGGCTCGGTTGGCGGGTAGCTTCCTCTCCGGACTCTGCACCATGACGAATCATTTGCTTTTAGCATCCAACTCTGAGCTGAGGGGTTCTGGACCCCGAACCCTGTCCCTCTGTGAAGCTTCTGTCGGGTCAAACGCCTCAAGGTGTTCAAGTGATGGCGGATCCCCCCTCTGGGGCTTTTTGCACAGGGAGGACAAGCATTGGGCAACAGCTTGCCAACTTTGTGGTGGTTGCAAAGCTGTGAGACAACAGAATCATGTTCCACTCGGATAAAGCAAGGTTTGAACTAGTAATCATTTGCATGCATTTAAGACATATAGAAAAAGATGATAAATTAGCATCAGATGTCTCCTAACTGTCTTGTTTCCTTTCTATTCCAGTGGCTTTTGCTCTTCGAAATTTATCTGTAGCATCAACAGACAATTATACAAATGACAGATTATGAATCAAACATCTGCTCTCTGTCATCTGTTTGACTTATTTTGAGTTGGCCAAAAACCCAACATATTAAAATATTCAGGAGCATCTGCCTACATACGCAGTCCTGAAAAAAAGTAACTCCTTCATGGTCCAGATTAAAGAGTCAGGTTTCCTGCTTCTCCACATGATTTTGGTTTTATATCCACTTCTGCATCCACCTAAAATACAATGAACTTTTTGTAAGTTCAAAAGTATGTGGATGCCTCTATTTAGGTCATGCACTGCACACAACAAACACAGCAGCACTTTCAAAATGAAGCCAAAGCTTAAAGTGGTAACTGGAGCAAACCCCAAAGACTCCTATGTAAGTTATCCAGCATTAAATCAGAAATAAATATGTTTAAAATAAACTGTTTTGGACTCTATCCCTTCATAATAAGAGTACACAAAAATAACTCTGCCCTCAAAACCTACTTGTGTTTGCTTTAGACACTAGCAGATTGCTGGAGTTGGCCATAGTTTGCATGGAAGACACCGACCATCATCCAGTGACGTATTTTGAAGATGAAGGGTCTCTGTTGCAAGTTTGTGCTGCACTCTTCACAGCCTGCAGCCAATTAGCAAGTATTTAGTGAATGTTTGTTAGCGTCTTCTATGCAACCTACAGCCAAAGCCAAAGCTATCAAAAGGGGGTTTAGGTGCAGCACCATGTTCCTATTTGCGACCAGTTTCTCCTAGACACAGCCAGAGACTTCCCCCTGGTTGGGGGACTGACTGGCCATAGTTACGTTGAATTAATATTTAATTTACATACTTTCTTCTTTGATTTGAAAACTGAAAGGTTTTGATTTTCCTCGTCCCAGTAAGCTTGTTAATTAAGGAGATAATAATAAATTAGATTCATACCTAACAAAAGATTTTTGCCTCATTAAAAGCTTGCTTAGTTCCTAAACAGCTGGTCTACTGATGTTCTACTCAGCTCAGAACCATCTGTACAAACCAGATTTCATTTGCCTGTTGAGGAGGTATTAGCTCAGGAATCTCACCAGTGGCTGTTTATTCTTCACCAGGCAGACGATCCGGGTGGCCTCCTCATCGTCCGGCAGGTCTTCTGGCATTGGGGGCAACACCGGCTCATAGTCCTTCAGAGCTATTGTATCATGAGCCGAAAGAAGGGCCTTGATGGAAAACAGACAAACCAGACTGAGACTAAGAACAGTAACAATTAACAGTAGCAAATAACAATAGAAAAGACACAGGTACATATGTAAGTCTAGTTACATTTAAATCATAGTTTCACTAATACTATAGTTCACTAATGAAATACAGAAAAGAAATGTTGGGAATTTTCAGTTGGATTCAATGTCATTTATATAGTGCCAAATCACAGCAACTGTTCCCTCAAAGTGCTTTGTACTTGTATTTTATTGGATATTGTAAGGTAAACACCCCACAATATCAGAGAGAAAAGCTCAACAATCAGATGACCCCCTTTGAGCAAGTACTTGGTGACAAGGGGAAGGAAAAAGTGAGGGATGGTTAACTGCCACTATGAGGTATTTAAGATAAAATGGGGCCTGATTATTCAAGACCTTGTATGTGATGAGAAGGATTTTAAATTTGATTCTGGAGGAACAAAGAGCCAAAGAAGAGAAGCTAATCTGAGACAAAATGTTCTCTCTTTTTTTTTTTTAAAGTCCTTGTCAGTACTCTTCTTGCAGCATTTCGGATCAACTGAAGGCTTTTTCAGGGAAGTTTTAGAACAGCCTGATAAAAATCGAATGCAATAGTCTGGCCTAGAAGTAATATATGCATGAATGTGCAGAACCACATGGAGGGAGTGCAGAATTATTAGGCAAGTTGTATTTTTGAGGAATAATTTTATTATTGAACAACAACCATGTTCTCAATGAACCCAAAAAACTCATTAATATCAAAGCTGAATGTTTTTGGAAGTAGTTTTTAGTTTATTTTTAGTTTTAGCTATTTTAGGGGGATATCTGTGTGTGCAGGTGACTATTACTGTGCATAATTATTAGGCAACTTAACAAAAAACAAATATATACCCGTTTCAATTATTTATTTTTACCAGTGACACCAATATAACATCTCCACATTCACAAATATACATTTCTGACATTCAAAAACAAAACAAAAACAAATCAGCGACCAATATAGCCACCTTTCTTTGCAAGGACACTCAAAAGCCTGCCATCCATGGATTCTGTCAGTGTTTTGATCTGTTCACCATCAACATTGCGTGCAGCAGCAACCACAGCCTCCCAGACACTGTTCAGAGAGGTGTACTGTTTTCCCTCCTTGTAAATCTCACATTTGATGATGGACCACAGGTTCTCAATGGGGTTCAGATCAGGTGAACAAGGAGGCCATGTCATTAGTTTTTCTTCTTTTATACCCTTTCTTGCCAGCCACGCTGTGGAGTACTTGGACGCGTGTGATGGAGCATTGTCCTGCATGAAAATCATGTTTTTCTTGAAGGATGCAGACTTCTTCCTGTACCACTGCTTGAAGAAGGTGTCTTCCAGAAACTGGCAGTAGGACTGGGAGTTGAGCTTGACTCCATCCTCAACCCGAAAAGGCCCCACAAGCTCATCTTTGATGATACCAGCCCAAACCAGTACTCCACCTCCACCTTGCTGGCGTCTGAGTCGGACTGGAGCTCTCTGCCCTTTACCAATCCAGCCACGGGCCCATCCATCTGGCCCATCAAGACTCACTCTCATTTCATCAGTCCATAAAACCTTAGAAAAACCAGTCTTGAGATATTTCTTGGCCCAGTCTGGACGTTTCAGCTTGTGTGTCTTGTTCAGTGGTGGTCGTCTTTCAGCCTTTCTTACCTTGGCCATGTCTCAGAGTATTGCACACCTTGTGCTTTTGGGCACTCCAGTGATGTTGCAGCTCTGAAATATGGCCAAACTGGTGGCAAGTGGCATCTTGGCAGCTGCACGCTTGACTTTTCTCAGTTCATGGGCAGTTATTTTGCGCCTTAGTTTTTCCACACGCTTCTTGTGACCCTGTTGACTATTTTGAATGAAACGCTTGATTGTTCGATGATCACGCTTCAGAAGCTTTGCAATTTTGAGACTGCTGCATCCCTCTGCAAGATATCTCACTATTTTTGACTTTTCTGAGCCTGTCAAGTCCTTCTTTTGACCCATTTTGCCAAAGGAAAGGACGTTGCCTAATAATTATGCACACCTGATATAGGGTGTTGATGTCATTAGACCACACCCCTTCTCATTACAGAGATGCACATCACCTAATATGCTTAATTGGTAGTAGGCTTTCGAGCCTATACAGCTTGGAGTAAGACAACATGCATGAAGAGGATGATGTGGACAAAATACTCATTTGCCTAATAATTCTGCACTCCCTGTATTTGTTTGTAATGTGCATTGCCTGGTCAAAAACGACTCCAAGATTGCTCTCAGTGTTACTGAAGGCCAAGGTAATGTCATCCAGAGTCAGCATCTGGTTAGCCACCACATTTCTGGGATTTTCAGAGCCTAATAGAATAACCTCAGTTTTATCTGAATGTATAAGCTGGGCCCTATTTCAGGAAGCCGGTTTAGAAAACTCAGAGTGAAAAACGATACTCAGGGTTGAGTAACCCCGAACTGTCCAACTCGGAATATTCGGTTTCAGAAAGGCTGATAACAATTAGTTCAGTCAACGCGGAGTTGCTTTAACCCCAAGTTAAGCGCGCGCACGAGGATACATAAAGCCCTGATTAGTGGAGCACAGATTAAGCGAGTCACCATGGAGACGGAGGGAAAGAAGGCGCGGTCAATGTATTTTACAGCGCTTGAGGCCGAAATTCTGATGGCAGCATATGCTGATAACATGCAAATTCCGCGGAAAAAAAGTAACACAGCCTCAGCTGCAAAAGAAAGGGAGCATGCATGGCAAAACAAAGCCGACAGAGTCAATGCATGAGTGTTAATTTAAACGTTGATCGAGGGATTTCCACCCATTTAACACGTTATTTTATTATATTTAATTTTATTTTTTATTTCATACATTTTATTTTGTGATGTGATGTGAGCGCAGGTGCAACCCAACAGGCCCCAAACGTGCCTGGCAGCAAGTAAAAATGAAATATAAAAATATAGTCCAAACAGGTAAGGTGTAATTGTATTATGAGCCATAGTGCTTGGTCTGTTTGTCCGATGTAAATCAATTGCAGTTAGAGGCTACATTAATTTCCCCTCTGTAAGCACTTATTGAAATTATCTGAGCACATTACAAGTACATATTTGCTTACTCTGTATGCTCAAATGTGACCCGTCATAGCCAACAGAAAAAAAAAGCGGAGGCCTGAAAAACAGGTGGGGGTCCTCCACCACCACCACTCACAGAGGCTGAGCAGTTGGCTTCCACATTTGTGATAATGTTGGCAGCATCACATATGATCTTCACAGTGCAGAGAACACAAATTAGCATCCATTACTATAATGAAATAATTTGTTAGTTTGAAATGCTACAGGGAACTATGTACCTGTACATTAATGCTGTGGAAAGACTTCCTGTTCACATAGTCTCCTTCATTTACTGAAGGAGCAATGATTGGAATGTGAGTGCCATCTGTACAGCCAATCACGCCTGGGAACGGTGGGAATAAATGTAAAATTTAAGTAGTAGTTCAAGTATCACCACATCATGAATTAGGTTTTGTTCATCCTGATACCTGCAATTTTGTGGAATCCCTCTTTGATAAATCTTGTGGGTCTATGACCGGGGAACACCACAAACGAGTACAGGAGACGTTTCAGTGCAACTGTAACATTCCTGACTGCCCGACAGACGGTAGCCTTGGAAACGTGCTCAGCGTCACCAATATTATACAGAAAGCTCCCGTTTGCAAAAAAACCGAAGTGCAATACAAATAATATGTACAGAACTGAGAGAATGTCCGCGATGTGTCACATGAGCAATATTAGGCCTGAGGATGTTATTCAAATAAATTATAGATTGTGCTGAAAAACGGTAACGTTCACACAGGAAATCATCAGGAAATGATAAAATGTCCAAACGCGCTCTGATCACTCTCTCCCGGTGGAGAGCTCTGCGGAGAATTTGGGCTTCAACATCTACTGGCTCTTCAAGGAAGGGACACGCCATGTCTGACACTTCCTACAGTCAGGTTTCCGACAAAGAGGCGGAGAAGGTCAGGGTTAGTTGAAGTAAACCTGCTAGGGGGCAGGTTAGCTTCACGGAGTGTGTCGTCATAGTGACTCACTCAGAATTAATCTAAACTCGCTTTGTGAAACCGAAAACCCAGAGTTTTCGTTAACTCATGGTATACTTACTCAGACTTTGCACTAAACCGGCTTCCTGAAATAGGGCCCAGGACATTAGAGATTATCCAAGCCTTTATATCTTTAACACATTTTTGCAGTTTAACTAATTGGTATATGTTATCTGGCTTCATGGACAGATAAAGATGGGCATCATCTGCATAGGAATGAAAATGTATGCTACACCTTCTAATGATACTGCCTAAGGGAAGCATGTATAATGTAAACAGAATTGGTCCTAGCACAGAACCCTGTGGAACTCCATAATTGACTTTAGTGTGTGAAGAGGACTCTCCATTTACATGAACAAATTGGAGTCTATTAGAGAGATATGATACAAACCCCTGCAGTGCAGTACCTGTAATACCTACAGTGTGCTCTTAATCGCTGTAAGAGAATATTATTGTTGACAGTATCGAACACTGCACTGAGCAGGACAAGCACAGAGAACAATAACAATGACTATGATGTACTATGATGAGATCTTAATTCCCACTGCTTTGTAATCCATTATTGTAAATTTAAATTATTTAATTATTATTATTACAGATGATCAGACAAAGAGGGTTTTCAGAGCCACTAATAAATGCTCAGCTTCTATGCCATATGTAAGATCCAGAATGTGATTAAAGTGGTGGGTGGGCTCTTTTCCATGTTAAGAGAAGGCATCTGAGTCTAATAATAGACTGAATTGAGGCTGTCATTTTCAGCATCTACATAAATGTTAAAATAAGCCATAATAATTATTTTATCTGAGCTGAGCACAAAATCAGATAAAAGTCAGATACCGTAGAAACTCTAAGTAAGGATCAGAATGATGATAAATAACAACAAATAAAACTTGTTTTTGAGTTTTCCAGCGGGATTACAAGGCTAATGAATGAAAGCTTGCTACTCCTCCTCCTTGGTCTGTGCTTCGAAGATTCTGACAGTATGACTCAGGGGTGTTGATTTATTTAAACCAACATAATCATCAATGACACTCCCCCTTTTTAATCAAAATATGCACTAAACATGAGTACATGAAAATTTAACTACAAAAAAATAGGATTTACGGATATGCCTGAGCTACAATGGGCCTTATAGGCCCTTAACCTCTTCTGTACGTCAACGTGAAACCAATAGTGGTTTATTAACCTGCAGGTGTGGCTGTCGCAGAAGATGGTACAGCTCTTTGGCCTCTTCAGAGCAACTTGGTAAGGACCTGATATCAATCAGCAACTATAAAGACAGAAACATTCAATATCTTTAAAAAAAAAAAAAAAAACAACCAAACAACATTTGGACATGATAACTACATTAAATTGTTTTGGAAGATGAACCTCAAGCGAGAGTCCCGAAGAGTAATCCAGAGCTGGTGCAGGAGAATCTCTTAGATATCTTTGCAAACACTCATAAACCTGAAAACAGTCAAGTAATAAAAACAAATATCAAAACTACAGTGAATGAGGAAACATCTGACCTTAGATACTCTGAGGGAGGCATGCAGTCCTGTGATAAACAAAGTACACCCGTATGATTCAGCAGCTTGTAGAACCACCCCTTGATCTCCCTGCAAAGCCTACTGACACATTTTACCGTCTCTTAACTAAAACAAAGGAAATTAGCAGAGGACATTTAGGCTTTGCATTTACTTTAGATTACATTACCTGCATTTTGTATTTTATGTTATTTGTATATAAATCTGGTGTAAGTCATCTTTCCTCATATAAGATAAGATGTAAGATTTTGGTGCATGATCCAAAGTACAGGGTGGGCCATTTATATGGATACACCGTAATAACATGGGAATGGTTGGTGATATTAAAGTCCTGTTTGTGGCACATTAATATACATCAGGGGGCAAACTCCTCAAGATGGGTGGTGACCATGGTGGCCATTTAGAAGTTGGCCATCTTGGATACAACTTTTGTTTTTTCGCTAGGAAGCGGGCCATGTGACACATCAAACTTATTGGTAATGTTACAAGAAAAACAATGGTGTGCTTGGTTTCAACGTAACTTTATTCTTTCATGAGTTATTTACAAGTTTCTCCTTGTTCACAGCTATTGACATGTCAAAGAGGTTAACACATCTGGTGAACACAGTAACCGGGTCATTGCAGCAGATTTCAATGCAAGACACCCTACGAGACCACCCATCTCCCATGCTACAGTTAGCAAACTGCTTGCTAAGTTTGGTGAAACTGGTTCAGTGTTGGATTTGCCAAAATGTGGATGCAAGAAAACTGTCACTAATGAAGAAACATCAGTGGCTGTCCTAGCTTCATTCAGCAAGAGCCCACAGCGTAGCACTCGCCGCATGTCACTGGAGAGTGGCATTAGTCGAACATCCCTTCGGCGGATATTAGCTACTCACAAATGGCACCCTTACAAACTCCAGCTACTGCAGCATCTCAACGAGGATGACCCAGATCGGCGCACAGAATTTGCAGAATGGGCAAAACAAAAATTGGAACAGGACCCTCAGTTCAGTGATGAGGCAAACTTTTATGTGAATGGTGACGTTAACAAACAAAACCACCGCTATTGGTCTGACACTAACCCACATTGGATGGATCCCTCCAAGACTGTTGGAACAACAAAAGTGATGGTTTGGTGTGGTATATGGGGTACAACGATAGTGGGTCCATTCTTCATCAATGGAAACCTCAAGGCCACTGGATATTTGAAATTGCTACATGATGATGTGTTACCCTCTTTATGCACTGAAGCTGGCACGTTCCCTGAGTTTTTCCAGCAAGATGGTGCACCACCACATTATGGGTGCCCGGTCCGAGCATTCCTAGATGAACAGTTTCCTGGAAAGTGGATTGGTCGTCGTGGGCCAGTTGAATGGCCCCCAAGGTCTCCTGATCTGACACCCTTAGACTTTTATCTTTGGGGTCATCTGAAGGCAATTGTCTGTAGTGTGAAGATACGAGATGTGCAGCACCTGAAACTACGGATACTGGATGCCTGTGCTGGCATTTCTCCTGCGGTTTTGCTATCAGTGTGAAGAGTGGGAGAAGAAGGTTGCATTGACAATCCAACACAATGGGCAGCACATTGAACACATTTTCTAAGTGGTCAGAAACTTGTAAATAACTCATGAAAGAATAAAGTTACGTTGAAACCAAGCACACCATTGTTTTTCTTGTGACATTACCAATAAGTTTAATGTGTCACATGGCCCTCTTCCTATTGAAAAAACAAAAGTTGTATCCAAGATGGCCAACTTCTAAATGGCCACCATGGTCACCACCCATCTTGAGGAGTTTGCCCCCTCACATATACTAATGTGCCACAAACAGGACTTTAATATCACCAACCATTCCCATGTTATTACGGTGTATCCATATAAATGGCCCACCCTGTATAATGAGGAACGCTGAAAACTAACCGCTGAAACCAGGATTTTTAATTCTGTTTTTCAAGTTTTCAGACCTTGAGAAGTGACTGCAGCCAGGCGGCGTTAAGCAGACTGTGGAGGATCTCTGCTCCGTCGATGTCCTGACTCACAGACTGCCTCACCTCCTCTATGACGTCAGACAGGATCTGACGCAAACCTGCAGCACAAACTCAGACACGTTAGCAGAAGGCTGAATCTGTGGTTAACGTGTGTAAGCACATTATCATTAAACCATAAAACACTCCTACTGACCGTGTTCTCCCAAGTCACAGTGCGGATTTAACACCTGAGCCTCCACCGCCTGCCTCATGGTTACAGAAAGCTTGACCTTTGACCCTGACCACCTGCTGCTGCTCGCCAGGACGGGCAGTAACCTGGAGAAAAATCAGTTTATTATAAGATTTGTGCAAAAGTATCCTGAAATATTAGATCAGATGATTCATAGAGCTAGAGCTTTTTAAGGTGGAGCTGATTGAGTTTTAACTCTTTATATTCTGTATATTATATCCCTTACATATATGGAAACCTTAAACCACTTAGTATTGATAATAATAACAATTATTATGATAATAATTATTACAATAATTATACAACATGTGAAGTAAAAGCAGACTTTGTTCCTCAGAGCTACCGAGGACTCAGCAGGGTGAAGGAGAGGGTCTGCAGGTTTAACAGGTGGTCATTTCACAAAAGGCCAGTTTGAGCATTGCACGGTCTGATCTTAGGGTGAATTTTACCCCAACACCCTGATTTATAGAAGCACTCACACTTATTAATTATTCAGTCAATCAAGTGCATTTGATTAGCAGCATCTGGCTGACAGGATGACTTACTCTGATGTTTTAGGCTTCATTAGCTCTGAAGTTGCTGCAGCTTGTGGCGTTTGTCTAGTTTTGCATTGTGTTTTTGTGTCTTACTAGTCTGTACAAAACACCATCTGAGCCTTTGACTCTCACGTTTCTACTCAGATAATGAAACAGTTGCGTTGAAACCTCTATAAGCCTGTTTTTATTTAGTGCAAAAATATCAGGAGTGAATAAAAGAGCTCCATCAGCTCCATCTTATCCAGGGATTTTACAACTAGCAGCTACATCTGGTGTAATCTTTTTCACCGCAGTTAACCCTGGGAGGTCTAAATACTCCTAACCCTCAAGCCTAAGCTATAACAAAGTAGTTCTTTGCAAAAAGATGGCAAAATTCAGTTTCTTTCCAAAAAAAAAAAGTGCATTTTTTTTCCTTTTTTCAAAAACATGAAAGCTAAGGTGACAGTCAGACTTCACAGGGTTTAAAAAACAAATCAGGGGTTCAGTAATCCAGAGCATCCATGTCCTCCTGCATTAACTCCAAAGTTTGAGAACCGCTGCACAAAACAATAGCATGCGCCGATTTAAACGAGCTCAGATTTATTCTCTTGTCACTCGAGTCTCATGAAAACCGCTGACATCTGTCACGTCATGAGCGGCCGGGTCTTTGAAAAGATTTTAAAAAGCAAGAAACGTCACAAGGTCTGCTGGTACAGCTTTAAAAGATGAGCTTCACTTCTTAACATCCACCAGATCACCCACAGCTATTTTAGGGTTAGGGCTAAAAAGTCAAATATTCAGAAAGAAAAGAAAAGAAAAGAAAACAACAAATAGTTTATTTGAGTGAATCTGAAGTCTTGTTAAATGTTTATTGCTAAAACTGAGCTCTGGCACAGAAAAGAGGTTTGCATTAAAAAAAAAAGACAATACAGATGTACTAATAACACTACAACAACTCCAACTGCCTTCAGTTTACTGTGACTTCCCTGTATAGAGTCTACGATATCCCTAGCTCTCCAAGTGAAGTACATGAATATTTAGACAGTACCATCCATCAGGAAGGAAACACACCACATCAAACGTGGCTATAGTAAGATTTATGCCTTTCTTACCTAACCCAGATATGCATGAATTGGATGTCCTTTTACCTTCAGACTTGCTTTAACTCTTCCTGGCACAGCATTGATTCTTTTGTTGCCCAAAAAATAAGTCCAAGTTGCTGGAAACTTTTGGACCATGTTGAAATGACAGCATCAAACAGTTACTGCTGATTTGTTGGCTGCACATCCATGATGCCAATCTCCTCCTCTCCTCCAGTTTGAGATGATTTTGAGCTTTGTGACATGTTGTGTTATCCTGCTGGAAGCAGCCATCAGAATATGATAAACTGTGTCAAAAGGTTGATTCTGTTCATCTGGACATAGCGTTTTCAGTGGGAGAAACGTTTCCCCAACCTATATGATCAAGGAACTGACCTCCCAGCCCATTGTTCATTCAGTGGGCTGGTTTCAGTCATTATGCAATGAACTGTTTATAAGATTTTTGTTCTTTTGTTAGTTTTGTCACAGTTTTTCTGTCAGAGTTAGAGGTGGACATTAGATGGACATTAAATCAGCCCTGAACCGACATGGGTCACAGGTGATCTGGTGGATGTTAGAAGGTTAAAGATTTTAAATTTGTCACTTTTAAAAGGTCCGCAGATGCCCTACACTGTACAGCCGCCTAACAACCAAAAACCATAATGTCAAAATTTGACAGAAGCACAAATACATGCAGCACCCTTTTCATTCCCCAAAACGTTCGATGATGCTGGTCTTTAGGTGATTTCATCGTCTACATGCATGACATTAAAACCTTTCTACACACATAATCAGGTTCAGACTTGATTTGTTCAAACTTTCAGTTAATTTGCAAAACATCTGTGAAACGTGCAGTTAAAACTTTTAGGACCACATTTATGAGCATGCAGAGGTGCAACCACAGCTCCAGCAGCCAGCGCGAACAGGATCAGTGCTTGAAGGCACACCTGACAGCAGCTGCCAATACAGAGTTTATAAATCATCTCAATATTGACACGAATAATAAAACCAAAGAATAATGCTGAGAGGAGTTTTTTGCCTTTGTTTCCCCAATATGTCTGTAAATACTCACATAGCCACTGTGAGGGTGAAGTTAGTGAAAGGGTGAGGGTAGACAGACGTGACAGAACAAATAGCTGCTGGAAAAGTGGATATTTTTAAGGAATAAACCAGTAGGATCTCCTCAAGGAGTAAACACCTATCCGGGATGATCCCTGTGGCCTTCCTCCAATCCAAGCCCTCCTCTCTTCAAACAAATCAACCCTGGTGAAGCTTACCGCTACACCTGCAGCCTCGAGGACTCCTCGCGCCGTCACCCTCCTCCTGCCGGTGTCAGCTCCAGCACAGCAGCAGGTAAATGTTTATATGATGGGAAAATATTCCCAGGAGAGCAGACAGAGCGCTACGCTTTCATCGAGCTGAACGGGAGAGAGAGAGAGAGGGAGGGAGGGCTGTAATCCCTCCCGATCCCACTTAATCCCAGGCAAGTGAGCCGCCTGCCTCTGGCCACCGGAAACCTGTTCCTCCCTCACTGGCTGGCTGGTTGCTGCTGAGCTGCCAAATCTTCTTAACTTTTTCAGCTTCTATCAACACACACGGAGGAGGGCTGAAAGAAAAGGGAGAAGCAGTTACTTCAAGAGAAACGAGAGAGTTTATGAATGTTACATTGCACTTTTTCTACAATAAACCATCGGGAAAGTCAACAAAGGACACAGAGGTAGCAGGTTTTAAGGCTGAAAAAGACCTAAAAGAGTAATTAAAGAATCAGATAATCTTCCTCACCAGCTGGGGGAAGAAAAAAATCTGGCAGGAGTGAATATAATCTCCTGATTGGTAATCCAATTCCTACTGAAAATCAACAAGATCTCCCCTCCCTCCACATGAAAACAGGTCTAAGGCATCTCATTGTACCCAAAACACTGAGATTATTGTTTAAGGATCTGGATACGCCGGATGGATTTTCCCCCTTCCAGCAGAAAAAAAAGAGCAGTGATGCCAGTGGGATTTATTGAGCCACCCTTGACATGCAACAAGCTCTTTTTGACCTGTAAAAAAGGAACATCTGTTATTAAAAGTGAAAATCTTCTCAAAATACCTTCCAACTATGACCTTTCCTACAAAAACAGTTATAGTGAGTAACTGTTTAAGAAGTACTGAAAAAAGACAGTTTAGACTCCAATTTGCTTAAGTGAAAGTACAAAAGTATATATTTTTATACTTGACAATGAAGTACCTAAAACAAAATACCTCATTAGACACATCCACAAGTATGAACCATAATTATTAATTTTTTAAAGTCTATCACATTGTTATTATTCTCCATCTACTTCCCTTGGATCAGATAATCTGCAAGTACAGATTATCATCCGCTGTTATACAGATGATACACCACTATACGTTCCCCTCGTTCAATATTATTGCTTGTCTATATGATGTTAATTACTTCCTTAACCAATCAGTTTCCAAAGTTGAGGTCCTTTCATTAAACTTGAAAGGAGAATCTGTCCTCGATCACAAGGAATTCCACCTGTACCCTGGGTGTGATGACCAAGGTCTCCAACTAAGAAATGTTGCACATTAAAATATTTTCCATCGCAAACAGAACATGCCTTCTTCTCATCGTGTTTGGACTGTTATTCCACCTCCGGCATCCAGCTCATTTAAAACTCAGTAACTTTACCAAAATCAAAGGATCAAATGCACCACACTCATTACACTGGATTAAACACAGTGAGACAGTATTGTGTACAAATATTTTGATTATTTATTTATTTTTTGTAGTAGTCTTGAGGTATAGTTCTTCTGGCTCCTTGAAGAACATTTGGCTTAAAAATAAAAGCTTTTCTGTTCTTTTTAGTCCAGTCCTTGTATCTGAACATTTTCAGAGGAATCTTTTTGTTTGTTTGTTTAAGCCCCTTAACACTAAGAATCATTCAGGCATAAAAAAGGCACCTAGCTCAATAAATGAGCCAGTGTCATGTTTACACATAACAGACAACTTAGCAAAGAACCCAACTGTTCTTAAGGAGGAGAAACAGGGATAAAAGGCTGAAGTATGCCAAATTACATAAGAACTGGATTGAAACTCTGGTCTGATGGAGAGATATGTACAGTATGAACAGGGGAGGTCAGGAGAGAGGAACCACACAAGCACCATTAGATTTTGATCACCCGTGTAATACCATTTAAAAATATCTGATTGGTGACGGTTTCCTTCTTTAGCATGAAAATAATGCCAAAAACACAAATATTGATTTTCAAGCTTGTTAAAATTGGATGAATTGTTTTTGCTCTTGTATGTTTACATGTTTTATTAAATCACTGCACCATTTTCTGAGCAACATACAACAAAAACTTAAATCAAAATACAAACAATGAAGGGTGGGTCAAGACTTTTGCACAGCACTATATAGAAAGAAATCTTTTATTATGAGCATGGACTTGATTCCACCTACAATACAAATTTACTGAGAACCTCCAAAATTTTCCCACAGTTAGCAGAGGACCTAAACCCACCATCTACTTTCAAATCACTCCTTAAAATGTACTTTTCCTTGTTTTGTGTTTGTAATTCCTTATTTTTCTCTGTGAGGACAACTTGACAGTTACCTGTTTGACAGTGGAGGATGTAAGATTGTGAGTTGCAATTTCAAGTTAAAAAAATCTCAAACATGTATATGGTTATTTGAGATTGTACATACAAGTGACAGTATTTTACAATCAGTTCTGTAGGATTGTCATTTTTTTCTTGTGTTCAGATTTTTTGTTACAAATTTTTAAATAAAATATAAATATTGCAATTACTGAGAATATATTTTTTATTATATTAAAATATCATTTTGAGTATATATATGCAGGATTGCTCCTCTATATTTTTCATCTCATTATGTGTGAAGTTGACCACTTTGTACAAAAGGAAAAAAAAAAAGATGCAACAGCAGGCATACGGATAAATTCCAGTTTAAGGAAAAGGCTGAAAATGACACGCATTTTGTTTTACTAAATTATATGTGCAATTTAAAACGGATTTTAAAAAAATACAACTAAAATGTATATTCAATGAAATGTTATATATTTGATGTGGAACATGACTATCGTTATTATTATTCCAATACAGTATCCAAATTTTTGCTGGGTTACTTTTAACACTCACATGTATGTGAAAATAAATACGTTGCCAAGTTTAGCAAAAAGAAAAGAAGTTTACATTTTAGCAGCCTGTGGTGCCTGTAACAGGAGAGCTTTTTTTTATTAATCATGAATTCTTCACAAAATTTTACACCCCATCTCACAAGATGATAAAGTTGCAGAAGCAATCATGAGAGCTAGTATGCAACAGACGTAACTTTTGCCAGTGATGCACAGCGTGTGAATGCTTGACTGTGGCTGACCCATCAACACGTTACAAAAAGCATGAGATTCAGGCTTTTCATTGGGACTTAAATATAATTATTTTTTAAATTTTCAAATTTAATAAAAAATAAATAAATTACCATTTCAGTACTTTAGACTGTACAGTGTGATATAACTTATAAAAAACATAAAATTTTCTATTTATATTTGCACACAGGAAGCCCATATGATTGTATTTTAAATAAGAGAACTGGATTATTGCATTTTAATTAAAAATTTCATTAAAAAAAATATATATACACACTCAAATTTGGAAAACTTTACCTTGTAGAATAGCATTTTCATTTACAAGTTTTCAATCACTAGCTGCTTTTCCACCACAGCACCCAGGTCCTCTCGTAGGGACTCGAGCCAGAAATGTCTTGCAGAAGAATTCATTCACCTCCCACAAAAGTCACTGTAGCTGAGTCGAGTAGCCTGATTGCAGCAACATCTCCACGATAAGTGGGTGCGAAGGAAGGAAGGAAGGAAGGAAGGAAGGAAGGAAGACAGACAATGGAGGCAAAACACCTAAGTGGATTTCCACCAAAATGATTTTATTGCCCTTTGTCATCAATTAAAAGTACAACACGTTTGACATTGTGCAAAAGACACAGGTGGGCCCGTTGACAAAACAGCCGTTGGTGCAGTTGGTTAACCAGCTGCAGGGTTTAAAACATCAGCGCTTCCTTCAGTTTACACTTAGCACAAAAACACTCCACTCAGTCTGGACTAAATAAAGTCAGTCAGTGTGTGAACAACCACTACATCAGTAATCTGGTTTCAAAGTCAGCCGCGTCACTGTCAGAAAAAACTGTTTTCATAGGCAGCAGTGAATCATGTCAGCCTTCAAATTTAAGCTGAATAAAATATACAAGAGATGATGCTGAAGAACACCCGAGGGCGCCTTCTCTAGTCAGTGAAATAAGAACAGAGCCTGGCTTAAACATCAAATAAATGTTAAACCCAAAGGCTAAAGTGTGTAGGATGCATTCTAGGGATGAACTCGGTGAACTCGAAAAAAAGACAATACTGCTTCATTTCCACGAGGGTCGAGCACATTTGGGCTCATGAACACAGACGGAAGATTATAAAATGATTTTTACTGCACGTGTGAGGACCACACTTCACCTCAGATACAAGCAGCAACATCATCACATATCAGTTTAGGTTCAACAGTATAAGAAGTTCCCATGAGCAGGTTTAAATTTTACAACCTCTGACAAACAATTTTCTGCTTGATTTTCGAATATCCCGCAGGGCGAGAGCAGCGGCTTTACCTCTGATCTGCTGCTATTTCTATTGTCGAAACTATCAGACCAGGGCATGAACAGCAACAAAAGGAAGAATCCCCTCTTAATCCCTTTTTAAAGTGGCATGTGTGACGCAGATCACAAGTAAGCAACAGTGCCTGATGGTTGGGGGTGGGGGGCAGCATTAGCAGATGGTGTGAAGCTTTGAACTCTATTATATCTATAACAGCAACGTTAAAGCGGCCTGCTTCTTGGCTCAGACATCACTCGCAAAAGGCAAAATACACATTTCTGTCCTTCTTGTGATTAAATCAGAATTCACATTGGACCGCTTGCATTGATTATTTTGCAGATCAGTGAGGTTTAGACCTTTAGCTGGTGGTTAGTTTCCTTCCTTGGCTGTGTGGCCTGCCTCCACATGATTAATAGAAACACTGTCAGGATATTTGCAGCTTCCTGCAGCATACAAATCAAACGTCTCTGCATACTGCTAAAGGACGATTTCTACAAACAATCCAGCAAAATGAGTTTCTGCAAACATTTCAAACAAGAAATGAACAAAGGAGATGCTAAATATGTCTTCACATTAGGGAAAGGTTACAGACACTGCTGATTTGCATAAAGCTAAAAAGTGTAACCACAGAGCGAGGAAGTGGATGGCTAGTTGCTCAAAATGAAGCAGTGATGAACGAGAAAGCTTCTCAGGTGGTAAGAAAGAGTGGAAACAAACCGTCAGGTAGCGTTAATACAATATAAGTGAATTGTACAACGTCACTGTCATTGTACTGTAAAAAAACAAAACAAAACTTATCTCTAAAAAGCAGAAGGAATTTTCAGCTTTTTTGGGAATAACATTTAAAAAAAAAAAAACCACATCTTGTCCTCAACTCCTAAGATTAAAGATTCGAATCGTTATTTTTTTATTAGTGAGACTAATAAATAAGACTGTAATAAAGAGCAACACAGGTTCTCCAAAAGCGCCAAATTTCCACTTCCTACCACCACCTTGCAGAGCTGTAAGACTGTCCTGCGAACACTGGGCTCAGAAATACAAACCAAAGACACCTCCTGCAAAACGCTGTCAATGAAAAGACATTTCTGTGGACTGAATAATGAAAAGCTCATCTTAAAAAAAAAAAACAAAAGAAAACATTAAATACATATTTTTCCTCTGGCCTGCAGTGCTGGTTGTTTTTTTTTATTGTTTCCTCTAAAGGTATAAGTCTTATCTTTAATCTTATGAACATAAAACAAACCAGGTGGCACTGTACACCTTGTGGTGCTCAAGGCATTAAGAAGTCTTGAAAACTCATCAATTTCTAGACTACAGGAACTATGTTCGTTCTTCCAACCACCACTGCTCCCAGTACACCTGGAAATGGATCCCTGTACATTTCCAAATCGATTTTATTTTTTAAGTCGATAAGTATCATATGACAGGACAAACATGGACGGCAGCCGCTTGGCTGAGCTCTGATGTTAGCTTGTTTGGTCTGTAGGTGGTCAAAGAAAATAGTTCCACCATTTTATTAAAATACCCAGATCATGATTTCTAAAATTAGACCTCATTTCTGAAGCCTCGTTAATGGTAACAGAACCTGCTGTGTAGACGATTAAAGTGACGGCTCTGTAACCAGTAACATGCTGGTGTTAGCAGAAGCAGGAAGTAAATTAAGCTTTTTCCAGAAAGTCTTTTCAGGATCTGTTTTGATGCTATGTCAGAAAATTAGTTCAGGTATTTGCAGATCACAGATAGGTAAAGACCCACATGATCGCAAATGTGCTTCTGTAATTGAGCCAAATACTCCAAAGTGGTGGTGAAGTCGCTTTTGATTTTACCTTAGATACCACTTTTAAATGGCATGAAAAGCAACTAAATCCTCATCAAGTCAGCAGCTGTTGTGAGTGACAGTGATGTGAGGAGAGATGAGGTGAAACAAAAAGTTTTTCAGTCTTACTTACAAGATATTTAAACGCATTTGCTTTGCTGCTTTGAGCACCACAAGTTGAGCATCTCTACAGCTGATATCCCCCAAAAAACAGACACCTAATAATGTATGCACTAAAGGCCAGAGGAAGGATACGCATTTTAAATGTAACAGTCTGAGGTTATGTTCAGAGGACGTGTGAGTACGCTTTCAAGTCAACAATCCGGCTGAAGCTTGCGCTTCAAATGAAGAAATAAAAAAAATCTTTATAAGCAACTGTTTAGATTCAGGTCCGTTCACTGATGCTGTAACACGTTCTTTCTTTAAATACAGTATGAAAATGGGCAGTCAGCTTGCCCAGATAAATCCTCTCCAAAGAAACTTTGAACAAGTGTCAGTTTTACTTGCAAAAGAAAAAAAACCAAAAAAAAAACCAAAAACCTTCCTTCAGGACCGGCTCCCCCCCTGCAGTGCCTAACAGCCACTAACCGTAGGCATCCATCTCAGATTATAAAGTTTATGAATCCACAGTTTATAGAGTTACTTCCTCTTCATGTAGCTTTCACTGAAAATAATTCATGTTTCCAGATTTACTGTTTGTTTTTTTTTAAGATTAAAAATTTTAAGGAGAAAAAATGAGGTCCGGTATCCCACAGACAAACTTTGCACTCCCTCCCTGCTAAAGGTGATTTAATAACAGTCATCTTTATTCCCCAACTCCACCCACATGGATGGTGCGACTGTGCTCGCGTCTGTCATCACGGCGACATTTCTACCTTCATCACCTGTGGATGATGAGTGTTTCAGGGAGGGAGGGTCTGTGACGGGATGTGTCCAAGCAGCATTCGACGACCTGTTCTTATGACCCCTCCTCCTCCCTGTCAGTCATCCTCATGCCCGGCTACTGGAGCTGAGAGGAGGGGAGTGGAAAATCAGCAGCATGAAGGTCACCGAGGACTTAGCAGCAGTCTCGTCTTAAGTGACCTTCTCATGCTGGATCTGGTAGTAGCAGGCCTGCAGGGGGGAGAGATACCTGAGTGACCTAAAAGTTTTGAAACGCTTGCAGACAAAGCAGCGTGAGCTGCATGTGCGTTACCTTGAGGGTGGTGAACATAATGCCGTGTTCTCCGTGCTGGACGCAGGGGTCCATCAGGTCTTCGATCAGACTGACCTCAGAACCGAGGTTCCTGATACTGAAGAGAGAAAGAAAAAAAAAGCCAACCTTTGAGTCAGATCTGCTCCTTGCTCGTCATGTCCAGTTTCTCGTATTGTACCAAGGCTGTGACGCTAAAAGAGTCCACCATGAGGTGCCATATGTGGACCTAGCAAATGGTAGCCACTAGCTCTTCTGCTCTGCCTCATTTTCACTCATTTCAGCCACTGAGCTGAACCTCTTGACCATGTTTGATGATGGATTATCTGACAAATATAAAATGACTCACTCTGTGCTAAAAGACAATCCAAGACATTTGTTTCTCATGTGTATGTGTGTACTGCATGGGGATATGCTCCACACTCGCATACCACAAAGTCATTAGGTACACCTTCCTAGTTCAAGGTTTGTCCCTCTTCTTGGTTCAGAGCTTCTTTCACTCTTCATGGCATAGATTCAACAAGGTGCTGGAAACATTGCTTAGAGATTTTGGTCCTGACACATTGATATGAGGCAGTAAGGCCAAATTCTGACTGTAATGTTGGTGAAACCAAGACTCATCAGACCAGATGATGTTTTTCCAGTCTTCTATTGTCCAATTTTGGTGAGACTGAGGGATTTGTAGCCAAAGTTTCCTGTTAGTAGCTGAGAGGAGTGGCACCTGGTGTGGTTGTAACAAGTTGTTAATTGAGTTACTGTTGCTTTACTATCAGTTTGAAGGAGTCTGGCATCAGCAAGACATTTTCACTGCTGCTCAATGGATTATTTTCTTTTTCAGACCTCTAGAGACCAAAATATGTGTTGGGGAAAATCTAGATCAGCAGTTTCTGAAATGCTCAGAATAACCACCATGCCACATAAAATCACTGAAGTGATCCTTCTTCCTTATTCTGATGCTCAGTTTGAACTCGAGCACGTCTCCATACAAGCATGCGACTGGCTGATTAGATATTTGCATTAATGAGCAGTTGATCAGGTGTGCCTAATGAAGTGGCCAATGAGTGTACATTTTCTCATGTTTATAGTGCAAACTCCGTTCTGTGAAGCATGTCACTGATCTGCTACAACTGTCAAGTCATTTGAGAGCAGCTGGGATGGGTGTAGGTCTTTGAATAAGTTGAACAGCAGTATTATTGACTAAAATTGCCTTCCCCACCATCACGTAGAACAACCTCCACATTTAAGAAGCTGAAACCTAAAACTTTTGGTTATGCTTACAAAAATAGCAAAAGCCCTTGCAGTTTTTTTTAGGCCATTCTCCACTGCTTGTGTTTCTGCCCACACCTCATTTTCGCCATTTATTTCTGTAAATGTGTGCATTACTGTGCTTTTTCTGTGGTTCAATGCTCACCGCGCTCGTAGTACTACATAGAGGAAGACAGGGAAGAGGTCGTCCATGGACCACAGGAAGTCCTGCTTCAGAAGCGCCTGGACCTCCTGTGTGATCTCCTCGAAAGTGAGCTGGATCACCTGCAGCTTGTCTGATGGCGTGAAAGTTGTGCTGCAAAAGAAAAGAGGACTTCTAGATGAAGGATGAAGGAACCAACCACTGCCCCTCCCCTCTGCTGTATTTTCTTTAAAAGTATTAGAAGCCGTTGAATGGAGCCGTACCTGATCTGCTGTAGTGTTTCCACTGCAGAAGCAAAGCAGGCGTCTTTGGTGCTGGAGATGACCTGGACAAGTCGCACAGCAGAACAAACACGCTTTACATCTTTATAACAATAATGGATGCAAACAACATCCCCTCACCCCCTTTGTCTTTAAAAAAGTACTACAGAAATAAAATTCTTAACAACAGTAAGGAGACTTAAAAGACTGAACTGAGAGATCACTATCAGTTTAAACCCATCATAAAAATGAACTAAACAGGATCTTTTACCTTTGAGATGAATTGTCTTTAACAGTGTCATGTGTAAATTAGCAAATATTTAACTTAAGATTAAGATTAAGTAAAAAGAAAAAAATCCAAAACAAAACAAGTTAAAGGAAATTAACAAACACAATCAATGTCAGCACAGCCCCAAAACATCTGAGCTAGTTTTGGAAAATATGAACAAAATGATACCAGTTGCTTCTCGCCAGGCGCAGGCAAAGATGCTGGGATGGAAACAGGCCAAAACTTTCTGACAGGAGGAAAACAGAAGAAGAAGAAGTAGCAGTATTTATGGATCTGCATAAAATAAAAACAAACTCTTCTACAGCCGCATGTTCAGCTCTGACGTACTGCTGGACGCCCAGGAAGGCGAGCAGGGCGAGGTCGGGCTGCTTGTTGAGGCGCAGGACGCACTCCCAGTACACGTCGTCCTCTCTCTCCTTGTCCAGGGCGTAGAGGGTGAAGAGCGGCGGGTAGAGACGGGGCAGAAGGACAGGAAGCAGCAGAGCCGAGCTGCTCACCACGCGGCTGAAACACAAACACACGGAGGAAGTCGTTAATAACCAGAGCCCGCTCACCGGAGATATGGCAGCAGCGGGACGTGGATCCATCCTTACGCAGGTTTGGGAGACTCCGGCAGGGCATCAGTAGAATTGGGCTCATTCTTCTCCTGCAGGTCGGTGGTCGGCTCTGGGATTAGACCGCCCTCTTCTGGCAGGTCTGGGAATAAAAATCTGAACCAAAGCAAAGAAAAACATACAATAAAATCGTGTAGAGTCATCTAGAGAAATGTTTATTTGCCTTTGAAATCAATAAGCTCATCTCACAGTTCCCCCTCCTCTCCGCATTACTGACAGCCTGAGGACATTATGAGGCTATCTTGGCTGTTATGCAGACATGAAGGACATTGGATCCATTCACAGTGACTACCTGACAATCAGGAAGATGTGGTTGAGGTAAGATTTAATCTCGCTGACGGCCTGATGTAGGAGCCGACGGTTGGCGCCAACACCCACGTAGGTCATCCTGTAGACCGCCACCAGGGTCTCCAGCAGCTGACCCAGAGGGTGCAGCGGAGTGTCACACGCCTGGAGGACAAAGGATCATTTTGTCAATGCTGTGCCTGCTCAGGGGTCTCATCGATAACCCTCCCTCTAATGCTCTGCAACACTCTGATCAGGTAAACAAGATGACCAGAATTTTTATTCAGCGTTAATGATTTTGAGCTTTAGCTGTTAAAATTATATGTGTAGAGTTATTCATTTAGGACTTTCAGTTTTATGTTGTTATGGTCGTATTTCTCATTATTGTTTGAATTATTACAAACCAGTCAGTGAACGCTCTAATCAAGAAAAAAAAAAAAAAAAAAAATCAATCAGCACAATAATCATTAGTTGCAGCCAGTTAAAGAGCTCCAATATACTCTAAAAACCTGTTTGCAGGTTAGTATATCAGCAGTTGTTATTGCCACCGGTACTTTTACTTCGTCGACTCGGTGAACCCACCTTGATTAGGTAGAGGCGGATGGCGTTGTATCTGTCCATGGTGATCGGCCCTACGTGCTGCGGGATAACTTCCAGACTCTCCAGCGTTTTGTTGTGAGATCGAGACAAAACATCCGGACTGGGATGCACAAACATTGGGAATTTTAGATTCGAGATGTTTTTACTTCAACGAGAAGTTTTATGACCAATAAGAAGGCGTCAGGTGGTACCTGTCCAGGATGTGTCGCCGGCTGGTGGTGAGGGCCACAGCAATGTTCTCCCAGGCCTTTTCGGGCTCCCCTCGGCCCGGAGCCTCACAGCCCAGCTGACTCCAACACTCCTCGAAAACCGCCGGCCACTTATCCTCGGCACACACACACAGATGACCCAGCTTCCTGCCGCATCAACAAACAATATAAAGTATATACAGACAAATTAAAGTTTGCTTTAACAAACATGAGACCACTCATGAGCTTACATGGCTTGGGTCTTGTCCTTGTCGGTGTCGAACAGGTGTGGTTTAAAGTAGGAGCCCGTCACTTTGAGACCAGAGCCCCATTCGCCATTGAAGGAGCCCTCCAGGTAGTCACCATTGGGCATGGTCAGCACGCCCTGAGGGAGAGCCAGGACATTTAATAACAAGTACCTGCACTCGGTATTAGATTTAGAAGAAAAAATTTTAAGTATTCATATTTAGTTACCTTTCCACTGAGCGTCCAGTCGTCTGAGAATTCGCCCTCGTACGTCGTGTCGTCCTCTGACAGAAGGACACCAGTGCCCTGAAAGAGTCATCATCTCCCATTTTAAACACACATTTATTATTATTATATATATAAAACACCCAGCACGCCCCTGCAGGCGGTTTATCCTTCAAGCTCGGGTCCTCTACCAGAGGCCTGGGAGCTTGAGGGTCCTGCGCAGTATCTTAGCTGTTCCCAGGACTGCGCTCTTCTGGACAGAGATCTCCGATGTTTCTTCTTAAAAGTGAATGTTTCCCCATAAATTCTTTAAGTCTTACACTTAAACAATCTGACATTCCTTTTAGACTTAGCCCTGCTGGCTTTAAATATTTGGGAGTTAACATGACTCGTACTTTGTCTTCTCTATACTCTTCCAATTTCTCCCCTTTAATGACTCAAATTCAATCAGATTTTCAGAGATGGAAATCGCTACCTTTGTCCCTAATTGGTCGGATCAATGCTGTAAAGATGAACATTTTGCCTCGATTGTTATTTCTGTTTCAGAGTATTCCTATATTTTTACCTAAAGCTTTTTTCAAAAAGTTAGACCAGCTAGTTACATCGTTTTTGTGGGGAGGGAAACACCCCAGGGTGAGGAAATCATTATTACAGAGACTGACATTTGATGGTGGTCTTGCCTTGCCTAACTTTTTATTTTACTATTGGTCCTCTCATGTTCACAAATTGACCCATTGGCTTGAATCTCAAGACCTGCTGTGGTGCAAACTGGAACGCCTGTCGTGCACTTCCTCATCCTTAGAAGCTTTATTATTCTCTCCACTACCACTTAAGCCTTCTCATTTCACCCAAAATCCCGTGGTACAGTCTAGTCTAAGGGTCTGGTCACAATTCAGGAGTCATTTTAAGTACATCTCTGCGTCAGTACACATGCCCATCACGCAGAACCATCTGTTTACTCCTGGCCTCATTGATGGTACCTATGTACAGTGGAAGCGTCATGGTATTAATACATTTAAGGATCTCTATAAAGATGGCACTTTCTTAACTTTTTTAGACCTGTGTTCAGAAACAAATCTTCCGGCTACCAATCTATTCCGTTATTTTCAGGCACGGCATTGCACTTCTGCTCTCTTCCCCTCCTACCCTCTTCTCCCAAATGTCCAACCGTGGGAGGAATTCTTATCCCTTAAACCCAATAAGAAGTCAATTATATATTTAATATATAAACAACTTATGGATTTAAATGTCCATTCCGTTGCTAAAATTAGGGGGGCTTGGGAGCGGGAGTTAGGAATAATTTTTTCGGATCAGCAATGGGAGAAAGCAGTATCCAATGTCCGTTATAGTACGTCCTGTGCCAGGTTACAACTTATCCAGTTCAAGGTGTTGTACAGGGTTTACTATTCAAAGTCTCGTCTGTCTGAGATTTACCCACAAGTGATGGATCAGTGTGAGAGATGTCATGCCACCCCATGTGACCTAGGCCATATGTTCTTTCTGTGCCCAAGACTCCATGGCTTCTGGAGTCAGTATTCAGTTATTCTTTCCAAAGCTCTTGGGACCCAAATCTGCATGGACCCTTTTCTAGCTGTTTTTGGGCTTCCAGTCAACACTGGTCTAACCGACCCTACACACTTCAAAATATTAGCCTTTACATCACTTTTGGCTAGACGTTGCATCTTACTCCTTTGGAAATCTTCAAAGCCACCTTCAGTTTCTTTTTGGTTTAGAGATGTGATGTCATCTCTTAAATTGCAAAAGATAGGCCTTGTGGCGAAGGGCAAATACAGAGAATTTTATTCTATCTGGGGCCCCTTCGTGGACTATTGCAAGTCATTAAACGCTCTACCAGCTGATTAATATCATGTCTCTTCCCCCCCCCCCTTTTTTTTTTTTTTTCCCCCCTTTTGGGGTTTGTGTTTGTTTTGGGTTTCTTATTAGGTTTTGTTTTGTTTGTTTACTTAAGCGTGTGTGTAGGTGTGCCTGTGTGTGTGTTATTGTGTCTGTTCATGTAAGAAAAACTAAAAAATATGTGAGGGGAACAGATTGTGTTGTCATTGTAAACTACTGTACACTTGTCTCTCAATAAAAATATTAAAAAAAAAAAAAAAAAAAAAGAGATCTCCGATGTTGTTCCCGGGATCTGCTGGAGCCACTCGCCTAGCTTGGGAGTCACCGCACCTAGTGCTCCGATTACCACGGGGACCACCGTTACCTTCACCCTCCACATCCTCTCGAGCTCTTCTCTGAGCCCTTGGTATTTCTCCAGCTTCTCGTGTTCCTTCTTCCTGATATTGCTGTAATTCAGGACCGCTACATCGATCACTACGGCCGTCTTCTTCTGTTTGCCTACCACCACTATGTCCAGTTGGTTAGCCACCACCATTTTGTCCGTCTGTATCTGGAAGTCCCACAGGATCTTAGCTCGGTCATTCATTCATATATATATATATATATATATATATATATATATATATATATATTTATATTTATATATATATATATATATATATATATATATATATATATATATATATATATATATATATATTTATATTTATATTTATTTATTTATTTTAGGGGTGCAACGATATTCGTATCAATATTGAACCGTTCGATACAGTGCTTTCGGTTCGGTACGCATGTATCGAACAATACAAAATTTGTAATTTATTTCATCAACTTTCCTTCTGACGATGCTGTCTGTGTTAAGCGCTCAGTGAATCTGCGTTCGACTACTCCGCCTAGGCTACACTGTCGAGCCCAGATCCACTGAGCGCTCAACACAGACAGCATCGAAGGAAGAGAGCAGGGCAAGCTAGCGAGACAGAAGTTAAGCTCTCCTTGTAACATGGACCTCCCCCACTCTCATTCAGATCTGGCGTTTGGAATTATTTTGGTTTTCATGTGATGTATGACCCTGAAGGTAAGCGCGTCATGGACTAAAGTAAAACAGTATGTTGGATGTGCCATGCAATGCTCAATTACATGGGTGGGAACTAGTGTGTTATCGCAGTTAGCTCGTTAACGTGTTGGCCGTCTAGCCCCATGCACGGGGCTATCAGGGGTAGCTCGTTAACGGAGATTTGCCGTGTTGTGGCGTTAACGTCATTTCAACGAGATTAACCTGAAAGCACTAGTGGGAACACAACGAATATGACTGCACATTTACATCATCCTAGTACAAAAACAACAAGCATGCATGCTACAAACTTTAGCCGAGTCATTTAGAGAGCCGTTAGCACATGAGTCTCCTTATGGGGACCTGATATGTTTAATATGCTGCTGAGAATATAGCCCAGAAGAAGCGTATAGTATAGCTTTTATTTTGGAAAGAGCCATTTCTCTGTAATAAACTCTCTTTTCCAAAGATGAGTGATTCCTCAATCAGATACAGGGCTTGCAATATCGCTAGCCCGATGTCCCGGGGCTAGCGATTTTTTCAGTCGGGCTACCAAAATCTATCTCTGCCCTGCCCGTCGGGCTATTGTAGGAAGGAAAAATATATGTCAATGCTTTTGCATTCTTTCAGAAATGTAGCTGGGTAATTATGTCATTGGGATCGGTGAGCCACTGTCAATATGTGACATATTGAAGTCGCGTTTGAATTTGCGCTCATTTTTTTGCTTTCACTTTGCAATCGCTCGGACAGCACTGATTATATATTGTACATATATTTATTAGTTTCAGATGTAGCCATTCTTGTATTTTGCTTGTTTACGTTATTGTATTTTGTACAACTCTGTTGCTTGTGAAGCTCGCACACAAGAATTTCACTCACATGTACTGTACCAATGTACCTGCACATGTGATGTGACAATAAAAGTGATTTGATTTGATTGGCGAGTGATGATAATTTGCGCACCAATTCCTCTGACATCGTCTTATTAATCGTTAGCTTACTACACAAACATGACAAGTGAAATCTCCCGCAGCAAGCTTAAACATGTGAGAGGTTGATCGCGCAGAGAATCGCTGAGCTTATGTGAGTGCGTGTGTAAAAGCAGCAGGATATATATTTTAGTTCTGCTGAGCCAAATAAGACAGGTCAGGGTGAAGAAGTGACAGCCAAAGAAAAGCTTACCACAAAACGGAAAAGTTATGACAAATCAGACTATAAGGCAAAAAGAAAGTGCAGCTTTATGGTTTATTGGACAAAATAATTTCTGTGGCTGCGATATGACGAGCTAAATAACCAGGGCTGCACATAAGTGGTCCACAGGTGCGCATTCGCTGTCAAAATAAAAAACACGCACAAGGGTTAGGGTTAAATTTAAAAACTGTACTTTTGAGTTAAAATATATATTTATAATTTTAATAAATGACAAATTAAAAAGGCATGAACATTTTTTTTGTATCGAAAAAAATATCGAACCGAACCGTGAATTTTCTGTATCGTTGCACCCCTAATATATGCTGCTTAGGGGTGGGCGATAGAAACGATATAAATTTGGCCAACCATACAGATTTTGACTATACCGTTCTACCGCGATAGCGCATGTTGATGATGTCATCAAGCTGCGCCTGTTTTGGTCGAAAGCATCGCAGCGGCTACTACCATTATCGTCTGCAAATTATGCCGGGCGACAGTCATAACAAAGAGATGAAGCACTTTTAAAATATGGGGAAAGCCAAAATGGTAAAATGGTAAATGGCCTGTATTTGTATAGTGCTTTTACTGGTCCCCTGCTAGGGACCCCAAAGCACTTTACACACCCAGTCACACACTGGTGGAGGCAAGCTACAGTTGTAGCCACAGCTGCCCTGGGGTAGACTGACAGAAGCGAGGCTGCCATAATAATAATAATGGATTGGATTTATATAGCGCTTTTCAAGGCACCCAAAGCGCTTTACAATGCCACTATTCATTCACTCTCGCATTCACACACTGGTGGAGGCAATATTGCGCCATCGGCCCTTCTGGCCAACACCAGTAGGCGGTAGTTGAAGTATCTTGCCCAAGGACACAACGACCGAGACTGTCTGAGCCGGGGCTCGAACCGGCAACCTTCCGATTACAAGGCGAACTCCACACTCTTGAGCCACGATCGCCCTGCACTTCCTCCACTTCCCTACCATTGATTCATTAATGTTGAATTCTCTCGCAGCTGCTCTATTCCCATGTTGTTGCAGTATATTAAAAACGAACCTTGTATTGTGGATGAAAAATCTCAGTTGTTCTCCTGACTGAAGTTTGGCCCGTGTATAGTATCCATTAAGCAGTGCGGTTTACCAAAGTTGTACTAAAACATTTTTTAACAGATTTCTGCACGCCTAAATCGGTTCGAGGTCAGTAAGCACAACCAGAATTCATACATAAGGCACACTCTCGACTTTTGAGAAAATTAAAGGATTTTAAGTGCGCCTTATAGTGTTGAAAATACATTATACAGGAGAATATATCGTGATATATATCGTTACCGCACGTGCTTCAAATTATACCGCGATATAGATTTTAGGCCATATCGCCCAGCCCTAGAGCTGCTGTTACAGTGTTTGCTACAAGAACACACAAACACACAGAGCTCCAATGAGCTCACTGTTAATCTGTAAATGTGACATTTCTGCATTATGCGTTTGTATTATTTCATCTCTGGGCTTCCAGTTTCTTTCATTTAAGGAACATATTTAAATTGTAAACTGTTTTTCCTTTTTCCAGCTGAACTAGAGACAATTACTCACACATTTATGTCATTGTGCTTCTTCCTGTAAAGCTCTGTTTACTGGCTTAGATTTTAAAATACTTTTTTTTTTTGTACTTACTTATAGAGCCCTAAACGGACAATGGACAGATCTCAGCTTCTTACTAAACACACTGCGGCTCGATGACAGGCTCAGGATGTGTTGGTTGTTCCTCATGACAGACTCGTACCTCTCACATCTACGTTTATCTGAATCTACAAGCAGCTGACAGCTTGTTCATTAACCAGACTTACTGTTGAGAATCTTAATGATAGTAAATGTTTTTAATGATCTTTTCTGTGTCACAACTTTATTTTGAATTGCTATCACCTGTATTTTAATTTTCTATTACACTTATATTGTGATTATTCTTTGTGACCTCATGTCTGTGAACATTGCTTTATTTCCTTCCTTCCTTCCTTCCTCCCTTCCTTCAGGCATTTCTGATGATGCCCAGCTCTACTGAGAATTTAATAAAAAATAAAAAAAGCGTAAAGCAGCTCTGGTACTTACATCATCTACATATATTTGAAGGAAAATGAATAAAAGAATAGAATAAATCTTTGCAAAAATGACTGAATATTATACTACTGTATGATTTATGAATGATTTAAATTGTTCTACTTCAGGGTTTTTCCTGAATATGAAAAAATTGATTTTGTCCTTCCATCAAAAGGAAAATCACCAGAACTGTGGAAAAAAATATTTTTAAGCAGGGTTTAATTTACTTTAGCTTAAAAATGTTGTTATGAATAGTTTTGCTTGTGAGACGGCAAAAATAACAGGAAAATACACAGATTAATGTCATACGCCGAACTACAGATGTGCTTTGAAAAAACATGAAAACTGAAGAACGTCTGCTGTTGTGACACACTGAGACAACTGGGGATAAAACCTCTGAGCTGCTCACCATCATCTTGTTGTCTTTAAAAGCTCCTTCATAGTACAGGCCAAACTGGGTGACCACCACTCCGGTGCCCTGCCGCTGGTGGTCCTGCCACATGCCCATGTACTTCTCTCCTCTGGAAAGCAAACAGACAGCAGCCTATTTATCCCTTCATATGTGTAATATCAGAAAGCTGCCAGTAAATTCATAGGCAAAAGAACTGTCTGAGTGTGGGAATGAGCGTACTTGGTGATATCGTCAAAGACTCCATAGCCGGTCTTCTTGTCCTGCAGCCACTGACCAATGAAGACGCTGGGGGACGAGGTGTTCAGCTTGCCACTGCGCAGCATGCCGTGACCGTGCCGCACGCCCTCCTGAAAGGACCCGTCATAAACTTCACCGCTGGCATACCTGCAGTCAGATAGAGGAGGGGTGCTCTCTTACAACACAGCTGTTTCATCTATATCTGTTCTTTTATTGAAAAATTTCACTGCTAAAATGCTTCCTATGTCGTCTCTGATTTTAAGGAAAGCAAGCAAGAAGAACTTCTTTTATCAGGTGACAACATTTGCTAATGAGAAATCTCCCTCAAAACTGTTATAAGTATGTTTAAATACGGTTGCTGATAGTTAGCTCATCTTCATAAGAAAGAAAGCACACACACAGGGTCAAATATATATACTGCACCTCGACCAGACACGTTTTGTAGCAATCAACACTTCATTGTTTGGTTCCTTGGCATGGATCCGGCTTTTAAGCATTGTCCACAAATTTTCATGGGTTGGGGCTTTGGGAGCACCATTCCAGAAGCTTAATGCTAGCATGCTTTATCCATTTAATAAAACCAGGTTTGATGTGTGTTTGGGATCATTGTCCTGTTGGAATACCAACTGTGTCCAAGTTTCAACAGTCTAGCTGATGATTTGAGATGGAGTTGAAGAATTTGGAGGTATTCCTTCTTCATTATTCCTTCCCCTTTGTGCAATATACCAGTACCACTGATACCAGTAATACTGGCAGCAATACAGCCCCAGAGCATGATGATATTCCCACCATGTTTGACAGCTGGGACAGTGCTCTTAGGTTTGAAAGCCTCACCTTTACTCCTCCAAACATGCGTCTTGTCATTGTGGTCAAAAAGTTCAATCTTTGTGTCGTCTGACCATAAAACTTTTCTCTAGAAGGCATTTGGCTCGTTAATGTGGGCATTTTCTTTTTTGATCAACACCCTCTCAGTCCATGGTGATGTTCTTCGCTGTGGACAGTGATGCTGGTGACTTCCACATTGTTTTGAGAATTGGTCAAACTAATGAGGCAAACAAACTACCAGTTGTAGTCAATCATAATCACTAATGAGAAGTTAATAGGTCTTAGCCTTATTAGGTTAAAGCATTGTAAGTGAATTCATGTATATACAGTGGGGCAAAAAAGTATTTAGTCAGCCACCGATTGTGCAAGTTCCCCCACCTAAAATGATGACAGAGGTCAGTAATTTGCACCAGAGGTACACTTCAACTATGAGAGACAGAATGTGAAAAAAAATCCATGAATCCACATGGTAGGATTTGTAAAGAATTTATTCGTAAATCAGGGTGGAAAATAAGTATTTGGTCAATAACAAAAATACAACTCAATACTTTGTAACATAACCTTTGTTGGCAATAACAGAGGTCAAACGTTTACTATAGGTCTTTACCAGGTTTGCACACACAGTAGCTGGTATTTTGGCCCATTCCTCCATGCAGATCTTCTCGAGAGCAGTGATGTTTTGGGGCTGTCGCCGAGCAACACGGACTTTCAACTCCCGCCACAGATTTTCTATGGGGTTGAGGTCTGGAGACTGGCTAGGCCACTCCAGGACTTTCAAATGCTTCTTACGGAGCCACTCCTTTGTTGCCCGGGCGGTGTGTTTTGGATCATTGTCATGTTGGAAGACCCAGCCTCGTTTCATCTTCAAAGTTCTCACTGATGGAAGGAGGTTTTGGCTCAAAATCTCACGATACATGGCCCCATTCATTCTGTCCTTAACACGGATCAGTCGTCCTGTCCCCTTGGCAGAAAAACAGCCCCATAGCATGATGTTTCCACCCCCATGCTTCACAGTAGGTATGGTGTTCTTGGGATGCAACTCAGTATTCGTCTTCCTCCAAACACGACGAGTTGAGTTTATACCAAAAAGTTCTACTTTGGTTTCATCTGACCACATGACATTCTCCCAATCCTCTGCTGTATCATCCATGTGCTCTCTGGCAAACTTCAGACGGGCCTGGACATGCACTGGCTTCAGCAGCGGAACACGTCTGGCACTGCGGGATTTGATTCCCTGCCGTTGTAGTGTGTTACTGATGGTGACCTTTGTTACTTTGGTCCCAGCTCTCTGCAGGTCATTCACCAGGTCCCCCCGTGTGGTTCTGGGATCTTTGCTCACCGTTCTCATGATCATATTGACCCCATGGGATGAGATCTTGCGTGGAGCCCCAGATCGAGGGAGATTATCAGTGGTCTTGTATGTCTTCCATTTTCTGATGATTGCTCCCACAGTTGATTTTTTTCACACCAAGCTGCTTGCCTATTGTAGATTCACTCTTCCCAGTCTGGTGCAGGTCTACAATACTTTTCCTGGTGTCCTTCGAAAGCTCTTTGGTCTTGGCCATGGCGGAGTTTGGAGTCTGACTGTTTGAGGCTGTGGACAGGTGTCTTTTATACAGATGATGAGTTCAAACAGGTGCCATTCATACAGGTAACGAGTGGGGGACAGAAAAGCTTCTTACAGAAGACGTTACAGGTCTGTGAGAGCCAGAGATTTTCCTTGTTTGAGGTGACCAAATACTTATTTTCCACCCTGATTTACGAATAAATTCTTTACAAATCCTACCATGTGGATTCGTGGATTTTTTTTTCCACATTCTGTCTCTCACAGTTGAAGTGTACCTCTGGTGCAAATTACTGACCTCTGTCATCATTTTAAGTGGGGGAACTTGCACAATCGGTGGCTGACTAAATACTTTTTTGCCCCACTGTACTTGAGCATGTATGTATACGTTAGACCGTGTGTGGATTAGAAATCCAAAATGAACTCAGAATTGTGCATTAAATCTAGCCAAACATCATCGTAATCATAATAATAGTAATTATAATAAAGGGCATGCTGCTGAAAATAATACATTTTCATGCTGCTCACCTGTATGTCCCCAGGCCGTGCATCTTGCCATCCTTCCAGTAACCTTGATAGTGGTCGTTCTTGTTCAGCGTCTTATTGGGGGCCACAAACTCACCAAAGCTGCATAAACAAAAGGTGATAAATCACGCTCTCAGGCTTACACACCCACACACAAATTGAACAATTACCATAAACAACTAGGAGATTTTAGGCTCCAGCACTCACCCATCTTCTAGTCCATTCTTGAATGCCCCAGTATATATTCTCCCATCACACCATTTCAAAACACCTCTGGGAAAACAAACAAACAACACTTTCCAATTTCTCAACATATAAGTAAAATTATCTAAGTGTAAATGCAACAGTGTGAACATCCAACCTGCCGTTGGGCTTTCCAGACAGCCAGCGACCCTCATATGTCGCATCCTTCAGTCGCCCTTCCTTATAAAACGTGTACGAAGCTGTTCTGGAGATGGGAGGCTCCAACTTCTGCACTGAGCTGCCTGACGCCACGTCCTGTCCTTTTCCGCTCAGGGCCTGGTCCACCGCCTGGTTGATGGAGCGAAGCCACTTGATCTAAGAATGAACAAACAGCCCAGTTCAGAAATAGAAATTGAGTTTTTAAAAAGGTAAACATCAGCTTTTAAACAGTTACCTTCTCCATGGGAGACGAGGCGAGCAGGGTGAGCGTCTCCTCAGGAGTGATCACCTTTAACCCATACCTACACGCACAGATACCCTTTGTTTTACCACGATATAAAAACTACACAGATGCAACAGTGAGGAAAGATCAAGACATGGATATTTACAAGTTATGACAAAATAACCCTACTTCTCCCCTGAATTAAATCTCAGTAAACACTTTCCATATTATGCTCCAAGCCACTAGTTTCAAATCTTAGTGAATAATTCATGAGGTTCATTTTGTAAACTATGGTTCCTATTATGGTATAAAAGCATGATAAAGAAGAATATGCTTTATGATGAACATGCAATGCCCCTCTGTTTCTAAGTCAGATCCAGCCCTCACTGCTGATGATGAGTTACCAAGGGGTCCCTGAGCAAAATGTAAACATTCAAGTATTTCCCAGGAACAATGGAAACTATTCATTGTTCCATTGTGAAGCAGAGATACTAATCTCTGCTTCATGTGCCCGTGCAATTATAGTTGCATAAATATAATACAGTGCTGTGCAAAAGTCTTGAAGTCTTTTGTTCTGTTCTCTGTCAACATGATCCCAGACTGCTTCAATAATGTTGAGGTCCGGGCTCTGGGGAGGCCGATCCATGACTGAGAGTTCCACTGTGTGTTTTTATTTCCAGGTATGCTTTTACTTTATTGGAAGTGTGTTTGGGGTCATTGTCATGTTGAAAAATTAAACTGTTGCCAATCAAATGCTTTCCAGATGGTATTGCAGGTGGGTCAAAGTCTGATGGTACTTTTTGAGTTCGTAATTCATTAATTAACAAAATCTCCAACACCACTGACTGAAATGCAGGTCCAAACCATGACAGAGCCTCTACTGTATTTTACAGACACTTACTGTTGTACCTCTCTGCTAACCTGCTCCCTGCATACTGACGATAATCTGAATCCCAAAATGTCAAATCTGTATTCATCACTCCATCAGACCTGTTATCACTGCTTTTCAATCCAGTTCTTATGTAAGGCTCTTTAAAGAGAAAGTTAAAAACTAAGTATGATCCTTTTCTTTTTTAAATGTAAATAAGAGTGGAGACTTGGTCATGGTTTGCGGATGACTAGGAGAGTTCAGGCTGTGTTGAAGAATAAAGGTGGTCACACCAAATATTGACTTTCAAGCTCGTTACAATTGTCCAAAATCTGTTTTTGCCTATTTTATTTCCATGTATTTTCAGTGCACCCATTTCCTATTTTCTTAGCAACATAGTTTCCTGGCTCAAAACTTCTGCAAAGAACTGTAAATATAATTACAAAGATAAGGTTTGTGTAATAATGACTCCAAAAGCTCCCTGTGAAATTCCTTCAATTATCATAGAAAAATTATCATGCAAACTTACAGGCCCGTGTCCTCCTCTGGGATTGGCTCCACCCACAGCGTGGCCAAAGGGAAGATGTGATGGGTGGAGAACTGGGGGAGAAAAAATGATGTCGGGAGGATAACAAGATAAAATGGAAAAGAGAGACAAGAAGAGAAGGCATCAAAGAGAATATAACCACCGACGGTGAGTGAGAGAGACAGCGACATGAACCCAACCACTACGAATGAGCACATCAGGTGATCGACAGACTTCACCAACGACCGGGACGCTTAAAAGAGAACAAGCAAACTGGGAACGACAACAAGTCCACATTTTTATATCTGTAAACCACTGCTTGCTTTAAACACCATTATTATTTTTCTTACCCTTTCCTTATTGTTATTGTCATTTTTTAATGACCGCCACTACAGTAACTCTGTTTCAGACTGTACTGGTAACATCAGGCATCATAATCCCGCTTTTTATGAGAATACGATGATTATAAGGCTACAATTCTACTTCTGGATCCACTGTTATGAGAATAACAGCAGAGAGAGTTTATTCTTTTTAAAGAATAGTAAAAATCAACTATCTGTATTTCAGGCTTGCATAAAAACACGTTTAAGCTTAAAATAGAAACCCAAGATTAAACATAAGACTAAAGCAGTCGTTCTCACGTCTTTAAAGAGGAAGTTAATCCTTTTTCTTTTGGCTTCTCACTCGGGTCTTCTGCTTTCAGACACCACTTTGACCGTCCTGCTAACACCTGCTGCTGAAGGCGTTAAAAATGGTCAAACTTGTTTGTGCATTTCTGGCTTTTTAAAACACTGACAAGACGAGGATGATTCAAGGGAGGCGCCAGTCAGAGAGCGAGGAGGGGAATCGAGATGCACACAACAATCACATTAGAGATGATGAAGAGGAATAAAGAAGAATATTAAACAGAATGAAAAAAGGAAAACAAGCAAGGAGAGGGGAAAGGAAACTGCTGTGGAGAAGTGAACCAGGAACTGTTGGTTTTTTAACACTTTAAATGGAAACGGATTTGTGCTTTCAGCTAACAGCAGAAACCAAGCCTTTACCGGGAAAGGAGAACTTAACATGAAAGATTTTAGACTCCAATGTGTCAGAGCAGATTTAAAAGAGCCTTGGTTACTGTCTGTTCATCTTTCCAAGCAGAATCCCACAGGTGGGGAGCAGGCGAAGGGGAGAGGAGGGGACGGAGGCTGGGCAATAGTGGACATATTCATGTAGTTTAGGTAGCAATGCACCCGCAGGTTCTGATATTGTCTCAACGAGTGTGAAACACGAGGCAAACCGCTGTAAACACGTGTGCGTTTCAAAAAGTTCTTTCAATTTTTTAGTACAAAATTTCCTCCTTTGTCTTTCCGTACATGCACGTAAATGTTTGTAAGCAGAGAGAACATAGCTGCCTTCCACTGAGCTCATGCAACCAACTTTATCGCAACCCCCCCAAAAGAAAAAAAAGAAAAAAGAAATGATTTGCTATTCACATTATTACTCACATTAGAATATAGAAAATATATCAAATGTTTGAACTAATTTGAAGTCATTTGACTGTTTCATGAAAAATATTAGTTCATTTTGAGTTTGATGGCAGCAACAAGTCTCAAGAAAGGTGGGACGGAAACAAAAGGCTGAAAAAGTAAGTGGTACTTAAAAAAACTAAAATTAAATTTAAAAAACAGCTGGAGGAATATTTTGCTTTTTAATTAGGTTAATTGGCAGACTGGGTAAGAAGAGAGCATCTTAGAAAAGACAGCACCTCAGAAGTTAAAGTGGGGAGAGTTTCACCAATCTGCGAAAGAAATGCTTGTCTGAATTGTGAAATAATTTCAGAACAATGCTCCTCAATGTAAAATTGCAGATACTATGACCATCAGGATATTCAGAGAATCTGGAAATTCTGGAGAAATCTCTGTGCGCAATGAACAGGGCGGAAGAAGAAGAAAAAAAACAAAAAAACAAAAAAAACCAAAATCAGTATTACCCAAATTATTCAGTCTGATTTTAAACGGTTGTAAAGTGTTGGAACTTATTCATATGCTTAAAAAATATTTTATAACTATTGGTATAATCATTTTATATATAATCAGTATAATTATCTCGTTGTTTCCTGTAAAAACCTGACTTATTACCCCCTATCCTAGCGTACCTTTAAGCATTTGTAGGTAAATATCATTAAATTGTAATTTCAAGTAAAATACAGCAAAATATCTTTTAATTACAGTTGAATTAAACCCTCAGTTGCAGGTCGTTTACAAAGTATTACTGATATTTGTTGTAGCACAGGTGCATCGCTAACATAAACTCATTCAGATATTTGGGGGGGGTCCACCTTAGTAAGTGTGTCCAACAGGGCCACATGTTGTCACACAGGGTCCCCCCACAAGAAAAACGAAAAACCCCAAAGCGCGCGCGCACGCACGCACGCACGCACGCACGCACACACACAAAACAAGGAGGAGGAGGAGGTGGGAGACAGGGTGAGTTGGGTCGCTATGCTGAGTTTTGCTGCTGGCCGCATACTTACAAGATTTTTACAAGGCGCCACGCCCTGACAGCACGGAGGCAAGCACACACAAACGCTTGAAACACACCAGGTTACAGTGTCTGAAATATGATGGCTTCATAAAGGTGAAAGAGGCGAAGAAGTGACGGGAGCGTTCAGTGTGAGCGCGTGTGTCTGTGTGGGTCTAACCTGTGCGTGGACCAAAACATCGTTGAACAGGATGAACCAGTTGACGGAGAACCTGCCGGCATTCTGTAGGGTCAGACCTTTGTTGCTGCTCTCGCAGATCAGCCGCCGGTAAGGCTTCCGCAGAGAGTCCTGACGACAAACAAGGATGCCAATCGGCATTATGGAGCATCACATAACACCTTGGGACTGAACGTGGAAGGCTTGGTGCGAGCAATGATACAGAAGATGAGGACAGAGAGTTTACCGTCATTTTTCCAGGAAAGATCTTCCAGAAGTGAACAGTGTAGTCGGCCTCTTTCCTTTTTCGCTTCAGTTGCAAGACCGAAGCTTCAAACTTGGAGCAGCTGTCCTGAAGCTTCTGATACTCAGTGGAACACTAAAAAACCCCAAAAACAAACAAACAAAAAAAAGTAGTTAATTTAGGCCAAAAATCTAAAACCTATATAAGATAAGGATTATTTAAAAAAAAACCCATCTTTATATATTTTGTAAGTATACAAATAATTTCCTGTATTCCAGTATTTATTAAGGAGGAAATATGAAAGTTACTATAAAACAAGGAGATTAAACTGTGTAGAAATGACAACACAAGATGAAACCTGATGTTAGTAAAAAGAGGAAATAACAGAATACAAACTTTGAGGTCACATGCGCTGCTGCTCGAGTTTCTTCCACCTACCACTTCGAAGCAGGTGGCCAGTTTGAGCAGCAGCCGGCTGTATTCGTGAAGGTGGAGTGCAGGGAGGTAGAAGAGCACCACCAGGAGGTCGGCTGTGGTGAGGTTCTCCTCGCCGCACTCTGACAGCTTCTGGAGCAGCTCTGGACCTTTCCCAAACAAGTCTCTACGAGAAAATCACCACCGATTTATCATAAAGGATTCACTTTTTAATTTTTCTTTTCTTAAACATGTGGAGTTAATGTAGAAATTGTTTGTGTGCACTCACATGGATGGTTTGGTCAGAGCCTGGAAGCCTCCCATCACCTGGAAGTTTCCGACGGCGCTGCAGTAACTTCATACACACAAAAGCTAAAAGCGTTAAGGACTTAAACTCTTAGCAAATGTTTCAAGTTGTGTTTTGTTTTTGGACACGTACTCATTGTAACAGTCGAGGAAAATACTGGTGTGCTCCAAGATGAGAAGGCTTTTGACCTCACGACAACGCCGCAGGCTAGCAGTGAGGCTGGTGGCGTGCTGCCCAGTCAGGTGACACAGACGGCCAAACATGTTCGCCAGTGTCTGCAGGAGGCCGAAGATGACCTGCCCGAGGGCCGAGCTCAGAGACTCTAGAGAAGGATGGGATAGGAAAAGAAGAAAATCAAGGCTGCTGAAAACTTTTTTAAACTTTGGGAAAACCTTCGTCTTCCTGATGTGTCCTTCTTACCCAGCTCCAGCAGAGGGCGTAAGATCTGAGACTTGATGTTACACAGCTTGCAGTAAAACCTCCTCTCAGCTGACGCGAGCTCGTGGAGGCTGGCGATGAAGCCCATCACATTCCTGTCAGAGAGTGCCACGCACCGCCGCCCACCCGCGAACACACTGCTCACATAACCAAGCTGGGAAAAACACAAGAAACGCACATTCACACTCGTACAAACACACAACCTGAAGCTAAGTGCTGAGCTAAAAGCAAGAACCTGTAGCATTAAACTACGTACATTCATGCAGAAGGGCAGCAGAACAGGCTGCTGGGTGTAGCCCCCCGCCTGCTCCTCCTCTTCCTCCTCTCCTCCTCCCTGCTGATGCAGCTCCTTCTCATTACCCCCCTCCTCCTCGCCCTCCTTCACCTGCTGCCCGCTGTAGTAAATGATGGGCTGGATGCAGTCTCCATCTGCGAGCAGGAGTGTGTGCCTCTCTCCCGCGCTCACGTCCCACACTCGGATCCCTTCTGACAGCTGGATGAGGAAAGCAGATGTTGAAAGACACCAACTTACACGATTGATGTGCATGAACGGGAAAAGAGTGGTGGTCTCATCACCTTGGCGAGGCGGGGGACGGTGCTCGGTGACTCCATGTGTCCCAGCTGGCCAGAGCTGTTACTGCCCCATGAAAACACCTGGAAGGTATCAAGTACACACACATACAAGAGTGAGGTCTCTGAATGAAAACACAAAATATTTATGGGCTTTTACTTGCTTTGACAGGGTTAATGTCACTGCTCTGTGCCAACAGCAGGTTTATTTTCATGCTTATTTCTGGATCCTGATTGGTCACTGTGGCGTCAGGGTTATTGATATATATCCACTTCTTAGTTTTGCATGATCAAGACATTGCTGATCTATGCTTTTGTCCTTTTAATGTCAAAACAAAAACAAAAAAACCTGTTGATGTAGAACTGCTCATCCTTTTAAAATATAGTTTCTACTTCGATTCAATGACCAACCTGAGACTGAGCCGTCAGAGCGAGGGAATGGTGAGCGCCGGCCGCCACCCGCACCACCTCCTTGTTGTTCAGACTCTTGATGCAGAGCGGCTGCAGTCTGCAAAGACACACAACACACTGCTGGTCAGAGGGCAGCCATTTATATCAGAGTTAATGACATGCTATGTAAACACAGACGTGAGTTTACTGTCAAGACAACAGCAAACAAAAAATGTCCAGCCTAAAAATTTTGTATCAGAGGACAACTGATATTTTTGAGACAGATACTTGGTGATCAAACAACTGGATATATCAGCCGATATTTTCTGTTAAACAAATACATTTGCTAGGTTTAGATATGAGTTTTGATTACCATAACTTGACAACATAGTTTAAAAACAATTTTTCTTTTCATTGTCACAAGCACTGGATTATTCATTTGGCACGACTCCTCAGATCAGCTGCTTGTTGTTTGTGGCGTTCAAACCACGTGTTGCAAAGTGTCCACTAAAGGGCAAACTATGCAACATCAAACCCGTTTCTTTATTTACCTTTTTACTTTAATTTATTGGAAACGGCCAAAACTGACATATCGGCGAATAGGTAATATTGGCTGATATATTGGATAGGCTCTAATCTGTACTCATGTGTGTTTACCGAAGGCTGGTCAATGAGTTTTTATTTTCAAAGTTAACAATGTAAATCGGTGTTAAACCCCCAAAATAATAATGATAAAGACTGGTGGTGAAGTGGCTTGATTTTTTTTTTTTTTATGACCTTGAACATTTGCCTTTATGGTCCAGACATCCTGTTATTACTGTGACAGGTGTGTCCAACCTGGCCAGGTTGTCTCCGTGTCCCAGCTGTCCATGCTCGCCGTGGCCCCAGCTCCACACCTCTGTCTGCAGGGTGGGCAGCACCTCGTGGTCCTCGGGGATGGCCCCCCCTAGCGGGGTGAGGGCGACCGCTCGCATTTTGGGACGACCGGCTTTCCTTAGCAGTCGCGGTGACACTGCAGGAGTCAAAAACAGAGAGGTCTGTCCACTGCACAGACATTTAAACAGCTTCAGTATTTTCCTCTGTTATTTTTCAGTTCTTATTATTAATATTCTAATTACTAGCTTCCGGCTGAATGAAAAAGTTTTAACTGAATTTTTTACGAGATAATCAGTTTAGGGTGTAAAGTTCAGACAAACAAACAGGAGTTTAAAAAGAAAGGCAAGCCTGCACAGAGACACATCAGCCACTAAAATCATGACAAACACTATGGAAGCCCTGAGATCCAAAAATCCAGACAGTCAACTTTCACAATCAAACTTTTTTCCTGTCCCGAGTCAAAAGGTTATTGTAGGTTACTTCTTGTATGTGTGAGGCAAGAAGTGCATCACTCCCCTGCTTCAAAACTTCTCAAGAAGGTTAGCAACATTAGCAACATGTGCAGCATTTAAGCATGAGCAGCATGCTCTGGGACATTAAAGGCTACTAGGACAAAACTGGAAAGAACACAAGCCTTTACCACAAATATCAGTCATGTAAATGTGAGCATGGTGAGATGGTGGTGAGAGCGTTGTGTAACTTAAACTGAACAAAAACAAAGAACGTGCAGACATACAGGAAGTCCGGAAGAAGGTGGTGTTCTTTGCGATCTCCAGACCGGGTGATCCAAATCAGCTGGTTGTTAGCCACATAAGAACGTCACAGTACACATTAGTGTGGCCGTGCCAATTGTGGAACAAAGCAGCTAGTCAGCTTAGTCTTTGGTGGAAACGGGATCAAATATCAGGATATCCAGACAGCAGCCACTCTTTATGAATGCAAATTCGCCAAATATCATTGTCAGTTGACAGTTGATGGTTTCAACAATGCATATGGACCCAAGCCAACCCTCCATTAAGGCTGCAGATAGGCTGTTTACCTCCATGCGTCCAATGCAAAACCTTCTCCACTCTGGAGACCCACATCTTTGTCTTCTTCATTTTAATCTTCTTTCCTATACGGATCGCCACAGTGACTGCCTACATCTGACTCCATTTCTAACATCCTCCTCTGTCAAGCCAACCCTCTGCATGTCTTCCTTCTCTAAATCTGTGAATAGTCTCTGAGGTCTTCCTGTTTTTCTCAGGTTCAAATCATCTCAGCCTCTCCAACTTTTTCTAAAGCGCTGAACCTGAGCTGTCCCTGTGATGTACTCCTTGCTAATCCGTCCATCCTGGTGACTCCCAGTGAAAATTTGAACACCTTTAACCTCGTGTCTTTTTGTTAGTGACACCGTCTCCATACCTACATCATAGCAGGTCTCACTACCATCTCGTAAATCTTCTCTTTCACTCTTGTCGCTATCCTTCTGTCACAAATCAATCCTGACACTCATCTCTACCTGCTCTACCCTGCTTGCGCTCTAATTCACCATTCTTTCTCAAAGGCCTAAAGATAATCACCTACACTGCCCAAACTCTCTTGATTTGGTTGTTGGCATATAGCACGTGTAAAATGTCTGTGTGAACTCGTCTGGCAGGTTTTAGGGTTTCCTCATCAAACATTATCTATCAGGTCTTTAAAAACCGACATTCATAAGATGTCAGCTTATAAACCGATGATGAAATCTATAGCCAACCGTGTCAGGCTCTCCCAGTAAGGAAAGAAAGATATGATGACAGACAAACAGGCAGAGGGAAAGTCCATCTATCTAATTCCCACTCTGGGTCACTCAGAAGCAAAGGGCTTTCCCATAATGCACCAAACACCTTTCTCTCTAAATCACACCTAAAACCTTCATTCTGCTCTATTAAATCTGCTAAATCCTTTTGTTCTTGCTGCCGTTTTCTAGAACAGTGAAACACGCTGACAGGAGGAGGTGATCATTTTAACATGAAGCATTTACAACCCAAGCAGCATTTTGCTTTTGTTACTTTTAGAACTAAAATATAAAAATAAAAATATTTTTATTAATTTAAATTATTAATTTTATTATTTATTTATTTTATTATTCATTAAAATATTTTTTTATATTTTTCCCCAATGAAAACATTGATGTCTATGTGAGTTTTTCAGTAGTGTGTGTGTGTGCTTGGATACATCTGTTAATAATTAATAAGTGGTGCAGTGACCTTTGACTCTTATACAAGTCACACACATTAGACAGATGACTTGACTTTCTCATTTTTTAAAGTGCTCTTGCGCAACAGTTCTCCAGGCTTTCTGAGGGCCCTTCAAAGGTTTTGTTTTGCTGCTTTTTCAATCCTTTTCATTGCAGTCCTTGTCCCTGACCATTTTCAGAGGAATGTTTTTTGTTTGTTCAGCCACTTAACACTGACCTATGAATCATTCAAGTATAAAGAAGGCTCTTAAGTCAAGGGATGAACCAGTGCTGCATCTACACATAACAGACAACTCAAGATCCAACTTAAATTTTTTGTATCTTTAGGCACTTTGTTACTGTATGTTGCTATTTCTTTAATTAAATCTATGAAAAATCAGAAAGATAACAGTCTGATAGAAAACATTTTTTTTGGCACAAAGAAGGGATTTCCTAAAAATCCTGGCATGTTGTGAAGTGGGGGTCTAATAAGGATCTACAGTAAATTAAAATTATATGAAAGTCATGTTGTTAGGAAACATTAGGAAAAATTCCATTAAAGACTTGACACAGGACCTGAGAGATGCATCTACTGTTCACTAAAGCTTCAAAAGAAATGGTCTCGGTATACTAGTAAGTGCATTTGCATATACACAAGAATACTCCTAAAAACCTTGAACAAAACAAGTCATCTATATCTTTACAATCAATCAGGCCTGGTTCATGTAAAAAACACAAAACGTGCACTTCACAGATATTTAAAGGCAATCAGAGATGGAGTGGCTGGAGGTGACATTGTGCTGAATATGACAGAAACATCACATGGGCACGAAGCATGCCGCAACACTGAGCTCACAAGTTCAATAATGAAGCCTGAAGCGTGCACAGACTGCCATCGACCTGCACGAGCGCAAGGCGTACTTACGCAGCAGGCCATAGGAGGAGGATAAGAGGTGAACAGCGTATCTACCCTGTGAGAGCAGCCCTGGCAGCGAGAGGCGGCGTCGCAGACCCTCTGCCTCCTCTTCACGGATGTCCCCTGTGCTGGAGCTCTTCTTCCCCTGCATGGAGTCCTCCTGGCGGACACGCTCAGCAGAGTTATCGACCACTCCAGGGGATCCTCCTGACCGCGAGGCCCCTGAGGGGAGGTAGAAGTTCATCATCTTTTTCAGGGACAGGGCCTCGTAGGTGGAGGCCACCCGCCCGCCCACTGCAGAGGCGCAGGAGGCAACCAGGTTGTTGAGTGCCGAGGTGGGGGTGGAGGACATCAGTCCTCCAGTTGAGGGCTGGAAGAGAAGTGAAAGATGGTCAAAAGTTTAAAGATGTTTGGGTGGAAAATGGAAAATAAAAAGTTGTAGCTTTTTGTGACTTTTCAAATACATTTTTGAGTGAAAGCCGTCATTAGATTTTAGAGAGTGGTGGTCTCCCATCCTGATGCTTTTGTTCTAGCATTCAAACGGCTTCAAACTACACTGGCAGCGTTTTAGAATCCATAAACAAATACTGTCAAAAAATTACGCAGTTATCGTAGCCACAAGCTAAATAAAACAACTAGCCTAATGGTCAGTTTTTGAACTTTCCAGTTATCCTTGAACATATTGTGTGTGACGCATTGTTTCTTATTTTAACTAGAATCCATACAAATCAAAACCATGATGTGGTGATGAGCGGTGCATCTGACTTTTCCCCACACACCTGAAAGTTTCTTCTATGTTTTCTGGAAGCTTGTTTCTGTCACTGATTTATCATCTCAAAATGTTTACATTTTAGTCAACAGAAAGTGGAAACAAGCTTACACCATGTTTTATACAGTCTACAGGTGAAATTGACTATGGCTGCTCAAAAAACCTTTGTATGCATTGGTGACAACTACTTTTTTTACGCTCATTAATCACACAAATGCCACTTTTGCTGTTTTCTTTTTTTTTTTTGAAAATGACCACATAACTAAAACGTCACGAAAGGCATTCCTCAGTTATTTCTACTTCTAAAAGCAGTTGCTCCGGACTTCAAATTACAGTGAACAAGCAAATATTTAACAAAAAGCATCCAGAAACAGTTTGAGAAGTTTAAGATTAAGTTGTCAACACAGCCCCATGACCTGCTGGAGTCTGCTCCGAAACCATAGCTGTTGCTTCCTATATTGGAACAGAGGAAGTCTGAAGCAAAACTGTGGCAGCAACTTTTCTGTGTTCCAGCAGGAAGTTCCTCCACTGATGTTTCAGACCCACCCGTTTGCTGACTTGAAGCTTAAACTCATCTGCTCCATGTTTATAAAAGGGGGAGGTAAACCTTTAAGCTGAAGTCACTCCAGCAATCGTGGCGTCTGATTTTTCACGTACTATTGCATTAAAGGATAAAAGCAGTGACCAAGCCTCCTCAGTTATTTTGGTTGATATAGATCTCACGGTTATCTAACAAGACATTTCAAAATCTACTTCAAATAGATTTAAGTAGCAGAGTTAGTGAATCAAAAAAAAACAAAACAACGAATGCTCGCTTTTTCTCTCTACTGTCACGCTGCTCACCAGCAGAGCGTTCAGCCCTCCGCTTGCCTGTGTGTTCGTCTGTGTGTTGTCGGACAGCTTCTTCAGGTAGTCCTTCACGGCCTGCTCGTCTGGATATGGTGAGCTCTTGGCCCCGGCAACAGCATCACTCTCAGCTCCAGATAGAGCCGAGGTGTCTGAGTCTGAGACCTGGAGCATGCCATTAACCAAAGATGCTTCCCCTTCCTCAGAGGCATGAGGTTGGGAGGGGACAGAGGTGGGGTCAGCAACTGTAGGCACTGCCGGGGACTCTGACTTTGAGGTGTAGGAGGGGAGGACAGGCTCTGATGGGGATGTTTTGAGACCTGTGGTTGGGTTGGGTGCCTCCAGCTTGCCGTCATCCTCGGTCAGCTCCACGCCAAGCGGGCAGTAGTGGCTGTCAGAGATGATGACGTGGTCCTCTTTGTCTGTCATGGTGTAGAGCAGTTCGTTACACCTCCCACATTTGTCCACATGAGGCCGGTGGCCATCGTGAGACCCCAGGCAGCGCACCAGAGCGAGGCTGTGAGATGCCCCGCAGGCCACCTGTAAAACATACCGACCTGCCAGGTGCTCCACCTTCTGAGGCTTCCACACAGGGAAGACGGCGGCATTGAGGCCCAGCTGGCAACCGCTGCCCCATGCCCACACCTCACGCTGCACCGACAGAGCCAGGGTGTGCTTCTCCCCACAAGCCAGCTCCAGCACAGGCACTGTCTGCGGGGGGACAGTGACAGTGTCCAAGTCCTGCAGGGCGACGGGAGTCGGGTTGGGAACAGTGCTAAGGCCCGACAAGCCGCACTGTCCCGCACTGTTCTCCCCCCACATGTGGACGCCGCCATCCTCCGTCACTGCCCCACTGTGAAAGCTTCCGGCTGCGACTGTGACCACCCGCTGCCCACTGAGCGCGCTCTCCAGGGTCGGTTTGGCTGGCTCTGGCACTTGACTCTGCTTCCACGGCAACTCGCCGAAGCTGTACACCTGTCCCCCTGAAGAAGATGTAACAACAGACAATCAGTGTGGGTTAACTTTGATTTATCCAAAAACATCAGAATAAAGATTTAGAAATCACAACATAAAAGCATGACTTCTGATCAATACAAACAGTAAAGACAGAATGAATTCATGAAGATGTGCTTAAGTATCGACTATGACTCTGTGACAAGTCATAAACATGTCCCTCCAAAAGAAAAAGAAGTTTCACCTTCCACCAGGAGAACGCCATGCTGCGAACCCAGAGCGACCTGGAGGACCGGCCGGGGGAGGAGCAGCCTCTCTGGGGTGATGCTGTAAGAGTAGCCCTTCCAAGAGTGGAGCAGTCCTCGCTCGCCGCCGCTGCCATCGTCCCAAGAGCTGGGGGAGAGAAATTGTAGAGATTAGCAAGAGTGAATTAGAAAGGAAGTGTAAGGATCCTTCCCAAGGAAAGGTAGGGAACTGGGTACTGTATTCTGTATTTAGGACCTCATCTAACAAAACTGAGGAAAAACATGACAGAGAATCAGAGGTGCGTGGGTGGCTGATAAAGCAGAGCAGAGGCAGACAAATCGCCTCAGTAGGCGTTTGATCCCCACGCCCCTCACTTCTCCTGAACAACAGATGTTTTGTCAGTGAAAGCAGAAGTGAGCACAACAACTCCATCCTTAGGCAATGTCACATGGTGATCACAGGCAGCCAGCTGAGTGGCATAATCCTGCAGAGAACTAGGAGGGGGATGACTCTGGGTAGACCTACCTCTTACTCTGGATTTCCATCAGTGGGGTTGATACTCCTCTATCAGCATGTCAGATTCAGGACTCCTCCTATTCCTCCTCCTGCTGCCGCCGCTGCTGCTAATTGAGGTTCTGAAAGCAAAAGTACAAACAGTCAAACATTATCAGTCCAGCCACAGTGACTGAACTATGGGGGAATATCCAGAAGGAAACCCCTGAAACACAAGCCAACAGACTGGGGTGTCACAATAAAAGTGCTAAGGGCACATTTTTATATATTTAACCCCTTAAAACTCCTCAGGCATCTGTTATTAGCCGCCGGTAGATAACATTAGCTGATTAGCCACAGAGCTAGTTGAAACCACAGGTGTCGCTGCTCTGTTTTCTGGATTTTAAAAATACATTTATTAAAGATACATTTCCTCACCAGCCGGCCGTCTGCGCTGCTCCTCGAGGTGTTCACGTAAAGAGGTCGCTGACACACGCGGTAGTGAGCGTGTTTAGACGCTGTCTGCTGCTCATTTCTGTAATGTTGACACGCTGAAGATCGTCCAACTGTCAGGAGGTCCCACTCCTCCGCGGGAGCGAGCCGGAACGAAGAGAGCGCGCCTTAAAGGGACAGCACACATATTTTTTATAGGACGTGTTGTTGGTATCACAAGTTGGAAGATTTCAGCTTTTGGTGAGAGGAGTCGCCTTCAGATCGTATTATCTGTCATATTAGCAGGCTTTCATAGGCGGGAAAGTGTCAGGGCATCAGTAGAAAGTTCACAGATTAAAATGTAACACATTGGACGAACATAGTCAGGCAGACATGTTTATTATATCCAAAAAACTAACAGTAAATACAGCACTGTGCAAAAATGAGCCACTTCTCACATCAGTGTATTTTTCTTGGAAAATGGGAAATAGCAATAAAGCTTAATTGAAACGTGCAGACTCTTAGGCAGCTTTGTTGCATTTCTTTAAGTAGTCTTCAGAAATAGTTCTCCAGGCTTCTCGAAGGACATTCAAAGATTTTCTTTGGATGTTTCTGCCTTTTGTTCTGTTCTCTGTCAACATGATCCCACACTGCTTCAATAATGTTGAAGTCTGGGTTCTGGGGAGGCCAGTCCGTGACTGATTGATTCACAGTGTGTTTTTCTTTCCAGGTATATTTTTATTGCATTGGCAGTATGTTTGGGATCATTGTCATGCTTTTTCCAATCGGACGCTTAAAAAATCTGAAGACAGCCTGGAGAACTATTGCTCAAGAGCACAAATTGTGGACTTTAAACCCTGGACCGCCAGGGCTTTTGCATCTTAGCCACCGGAGCACTAGATCCTCATGGTTCCTTGTGCAGGTTATCCACAACTTGAATCCAGAGTGAGGTAAAGCAATGTTTTTAACTTCGCAAGGGTAGTTTGAATCTAACTCAGTGTGGCCCCTTACCTAGAACCAATTGAGGAGACCAAGGGCAAAGTTACCTCTGACAACAGCACTTCTGGGATGCCTCTGGATGTGAGGTGTTTTGAGCATGCCCAAAAGCAGGAGCCCCTGGGGTAGACTGGCAGACTGTTTTTAAAACAGCATAGAAATAGGAATATTATGCTTTTCCTCACAAATGTCGGGTTTAAATGCCACACACAGTCCAATGGGCAAGCTTTAAAAAGAAACTACAACAGAGTGAGACCTCTTATTTGTTTCCTGCTCTCAGGCCCGGCTCAGCTGCTGCCGTTGTTGTGACAGACTCTACGGAAAGCGGAGGGCTCAGGATAGAAAGAACGCAAAGTCTAAAAAGGGGTCAACAAATACCCTTATACAACTCTTAATGACTTTAAAACAGTGACTGGCACTATTTCACAACAGGGCCTTTATATAAACTGGCTTTTGTAATATTTATATTTAAATACTGAAACATATTTAATTTCTCGATCGTGGCTCAAGAGTTGGGAGTTCGCCTTGTAATTGGAAGGTTGCCGGTTCGAGCCCTGGCTTGGACAGTCTCGGTCGTTGTGTCCTTGGGCAAGACACTTCACCCGTTGCCTACTGGTGGTGGTCAGAGGGCCCGGTGGCGCCAGTGTCCGGCAGCCTCGCCTCTGTCAATTTTCAATAATAAAATGAGAAAGTGCACTAAATACAAATCCTGTAACATTAAAGTCTGTAGCCTGATCTATGGTATTGACTTCATTTTTTTTTGCTACTTTCATTTTATAAAACAAAAGAAAAACAGAAATATAAAAGAATAATCTCAAAACACAAACCAATCGCCTCTGGCACCTAAAATATAAAGGGGAGGTTGAATAAAAAGAAGTTTTAAATATCAAACAACAACCATACACTTTATTTATCCTCCCAAATCAGAATCAATCTATACACATTTGAGTATCAGAAGATAAAAGTTGGAAATGTTTCCACAAACTGATAACAAATAACACTATCAGTGTGTTTTATACAGATATGTCCAAGGAAGATTTTATTTTCAGTTGGTGAAATTTTTTCATAAACTTTTAACTATGAACTATAATTACAAAAAAAATTGTGTTACCTGATATTTTGATGTATGTTTTGGTTTGTTTGGTTTTCAGTATTTAAATGTGTCCCGAAGAGGATAAACAAGATAAAAGATGAATGTAGCTTCTGGGTCGGAAAAGTGAAGCCAATGTGGAAGTGCCTTAAATTGTTATTCTTACTCATGTCCAGCAAGAGGGCAAATCCTGTGGTTGCAGAAAGACTTGTGGTTGTTTGAAAGCTACACTTACTGCATAATTTATGAGTTACACCTTTCTAATACTGGTTTGGACCCTCTTTGCCTTCTGAGCTGTCTCATTTCTTAATGGCACAGATTCAAAAAAGTTGCTGGAAACATTCTTCACTGATTTTTGTCCATGTTGACATGGCAGCATCAAACAATTGCTGTGGATTTGTTGGCTGCACGCCCATGATGAGAATTTCCTGTTCCACCATATCCCAAAGGTCCTCTGTTGGATTGAGATCTAACAGTGATCATGTGAGACCGGACAGTGTGCGCACACTGTGTCTGAGGAGGATGTGCGGAAGTGCTTCAGGAAGGTGAACGCACGCAAAGCTACTGGTCCGGACGGGATTCCTCAAGTCATGCGCGGCTCAGCTGGCTGGAGTGTACACACACATCTTCAGCCTTTCCCTCTCTCTGTCTGTAGTCCCAGCCTGCTTCAAAATGGCCACCATTGTCCCTGTACCCAAATCCTCCACAATCTCCTCATTGAACAACTGGCGACTGGTAGCCCTGACCCCCATCGTGAGCAAATACCATCGTTCCCTCGAAGCTGGACAGGAAACTGCAGGATCTAGGACTGAGCAGCTCCCTCTGCAGCTGGATCCTTAACTTCCTGTCTGACAGACGGCAAGCGGTCACCTCATCCCCCATCACACTGAACACTGGTGCTCCACAGGGGTGTGTACTGACCTCTCCTGTACTCACTCTATACCTACGACTGCAAGGCCACTAACAACTCCAACATCATTGTGAAGTTTGCGGATGACACTACAGTCTTATCACCAAAGGTGATGAGACAGCCTACAGGGTGGAGGTCAGCGCCCTGACCCACTGGTGTCAAGACAACCATCTCACCTTCAACGTCGCAAAGACAAAGGAGTTGATAGTGGACTTCCGGAGGTGCAGAGAAGTACACACCCCCATCACCATCAACGGCGCTGCTGTGGAGAGAGTGAGCAGCTTCTGGTTCCTTGGTGTACATCTGGCTGAGGATCTTACGTGGTCAGTACACATAAACAAAACGGTGAAGAAGGCGCAACAGCGCCTCTTCTTTCTCAGGAGACTGAAAAGATTCGGCATGAACCCCCGCATCCTCAGGACCTTCTATCACTGTGCCATTGAGAGCATCCTCACTGGATGCATCACCACCTGGTATGGCAACAGCACCGCCTACAACTGCAAAGCTCTCCAGAGAGTAGTGCGGTGTTCTAAACGGCTAATTGGAGGTGAGCTTCCCTCCCTCCAGGACATCTGCAGGAAGCGGTGCCTGAGGAAAGCGGGGAGGATCATCAAGGACTCCAGTCACCCCAGCCATAAACTGTTCAGACTACTTCCATCGGGAAGAAGGTTCTGCAGCATCCGGTCCCGAACCGGCAGACTGAGAGACAGCTTTTTCCACCAGGCCATCAGACTGCTGAACACGTCATAGACACCTCAGCTTCACTACTGGAACTTCAACATTATGCACTCCATACATTAATGCCACTTGTTTTGCACAATATCCAACTACTAACCTCTGTATATTTTATATATTTTGTTTTATTGTTTACTCTATTTAATTAGTAAAATATGTATACACACACACACACACACACACACACACACATGTAGATATACATATTTAGTATACACATTCACTAATATGCATACACTCTTATATTGTACATATATTTATTCATAGAATTCTCAGATTTAGCCATTCTTATATTTTGCTTGTTCTTATGTTATTGTATTTTTGCCCACCTCTGTTGCTGTGAAGCTCGCACACAAGAATTTGACTCACATGTACTGTAACAGTGTACCTGCACATGTGATGTGACAATAAAAGTGATTTGATTTGAATGTTGCAGCAGAAATTAAAATTTATAAGATTGGAAAATGTTTTTCAAATCTTCAAATTTTGGTGAGTTGGTGTAAACTGGGAAGCGTATCTGTAACCGGAAGGTCACCGGTTCGATCCCTGGGCTCTCTGTCCTGGTCGTTGTGTCCTTGGGCAAGACACTTTACCCTACCGCCTACTGGTGTTGGCCAGAGGGGCCGATGGTGCGAAATGGCAGCCTCGCTTCTGTCAGTCTGCCCCAGGGCAGCTGTGGCTACAACCGTAGCTTGCCTCCACCAGTGTATGAATGCGAGAGTGAATGAATAGTGGCATTGTAAAGCGCTTTGGGTGTCTTGAAAAGCGCTATATAAATCCAATCCATTATTATTATTATTATTAAACTGTAGCCTCAGTTTTGCTATTTTTAACTGACAGAAGTGGGATCTGGTGTGGTCTTCTGCTGCTGTTGAGATGCTCTACTGTATACTTTTGGTTGTGTGTTTTTTTGTGTTATTGTTGCCTTCAAATAAGCTTGAAGCAGTCTGGCCATTCTCCTTCGACCTCAGCAAGACATTTTCCCCAGGAGAACTGCTGCTCACTGGATATTTTCCGCAGTTCTCGTCTCAAGTTTGGGGTTCTTTTTGCGCTGCTTTGGGGGCCAGGCCTTGTCTGAGCTCTGGTTACCATCCTCAGATGAACGGCCAGACGGAACGTTTAAATCAGGAGCTTGAGGCCGCGCTCCGCTGTGTGACCTGTCATAACCCTGCGACTTGGGCCTCATATCTGCCGTGGGTGGAATATGCCCACAACTCCTTGGTTTCGTCTGCTACTGGGTTGTCACCGTTCGAGGCCTCTTTGGGTTATCAGCCGCCCCTGTTTCCGGAGGAGGAGGCTGATCTTGCTGTCCCCTCGGTCCAGCATCATCTGCAGCGCTGCCGTCGGGTCTGGTCTCGTACGCGGGAGGCGCTGTTGCGTGCTGTGGCTCGCCAACGTTGCTGTGCCGACCGTCGCCGGTCTCCTGCGCCCGTTTATTCACCGGGACAGAAGGTGTGGCTCGCCGCGAAGGACATCCCTCTCAGGGCATCCTCCCGCAAGTTGTCTCCTCGTTACATCGGCCCCTATTCTGTGGACAGGGTCCTCAGCCCCACGGCTGTCAAGCTCCGTTTGCCTGCTGCCTTGCGGATTCACCCGGTCTTTCACGTTTCTCAGGTGAAGCCGGTGGTGTCTAGTCGTCTGTGCCCGCCTCCGGTGCCCCCGCCTCCCGCCCGGCTCATTGACGGGCACCCTGCGTTCTCTGTCCGGCGCATTCTGGGTGTGCGGCGGCGGCGGGGTAGGGGGCTGCAGTTTTTGGTGGACTGGGAGGGTTATGGGCCGGAGGAGCGTTCTTGGGTTCCTCGTTCTTTGATGCTTGACTCTGTGATGGTTTCTGATTTTCTTAGGTCACGTCGTGGGGCGGGTGCTGGTCGGCCGCCAGGTGGCGTCCCTTGAGGGGGGGGTACTGTCATGGTCCGGGTGTGTGCCAGTGTGTCTCCCTCCGAGCTGGCGTCTCCACCCCGGGGAGGGGCCTCAGTGTTTTTGCTCATCGCTTACACCTGTGAGTAATTTAGCCGGGGACTCATAAGGCCAGCGTACTCAATCTCTCTTCGCCAGATTCTCTGCTAACATCAGTCAGTGCAGGCCACCACCATCATTCCCTATGTATTTTGTGAATCACCTTGCCTCACTGTATGTTTGTCTTTTGTGCGCCTCTCTCTTAGCTACACCCAACTGTCAACCCCTGTCGAAGAGCACCTACTTGGATGCTGGACCATCTGGCAGTCCCACAGGCTATTACCCAGATTACCTACCTGCCTCTCTGCCTCCACGCCAGGAGTTTTTTGGATTTCACACCCGGACTACTTACCCCTCTACGTCATCTCCGACCTCCTTTGGCAAGTACGCAGTACGAAGGAGGATTCTGAATCAGCAACATATTCATATGTCTCCTTATCCGTATCTGAACATCTGCACTCTGTTACAGTGACCCTGACCTTTTCCTGGATCAAATGTGACTTGCTTTCCAGTCCAATCCCTGGAATAGCTGTCCTCTCTGACCCGGACCAGATCATTACTTAGTTTCAGTGGTGGAACGTCGTACTTGTCTACTCTCACCTTTTGTTTATGAATATTTGTGGAAACATTAAACTTTATTCTTAAAATCTACTTACGAGCTGTTCGGCGTCCTGCGTTTGAGTCCTGTCACTCGTCCAAAACGGTCTCGGCCGTAACACATGAAGCTCTTTTTGTAAGTTACGATCATTATTAGATTATCCTGGCTGTAGCGTCATCAGTTCCACTCATCACATCCAGATTAAAAATACATAGGTGGCAACAGTCAAAAGAGTCAGCTCGAGGTTTCGTAACAGGAATTCACTAACCAGAGAGCGACATCACAGTTGTTAGGTCCATCTTTGACACTGTTGAGGGCTAAAAGGCAGGTCAAACTGTTTCATATTTTTTGTTTTTGTTGGGAGCAAAGTTCAACTCCCTATTATTATTATTATTATTATGTTATAACTGTACACTTTGGCATTTCTAGTTTGGCCTGGTGTCAACACACAAACTTCCAGACTCCCTAGAAATGAAACGACTTCTGAGGCCTTTGGATGTAGCAACTCCAGAAATGCTCATTCATCTGTCACCCCTCTGCAGTCAGCACAGTCAAACTTAAGATTTAAGGTCCTCCAGCTCTCCAGTTCACTTCTCTCCTTCCCCTGGTGTCGTTTCCACTCACTGAGTAAGGTGGCACTAAAATCAGCACTTTAATCTGCTGATTCAGGCACTTTGCATGTCTGACTTCCAACCCCAGACATCACTTCATTCAAAATAGAGAAATAGAGTCAAGGGATGCTATCGTGCACCGCCTGATTGAAGTTGAGAAACTATTGACCTTGATGGAGTGTGTGTGTGTGTGTGTGTGTGTGTGTGTGTGTGTTTGGCCTCAGCAGACACTTATAATCTAACTCTGATCTTGGGAAAAGTGCTTACTTTCCGACCTCTTTCCCTTAAAAGGAATATTAATGTCCTCTTTAATGTTCTCTTTTTTGCACAAGTCGAGGAGCATTTCAAGACACATTTCACATGTGACAAATAAAGAATCTTGAATCCTGCTCTACTACATACAGTCATGACAAAGTCTTACCTCACTGTGTCCATTCCTGAAACATCCCTCTGACATTAATGTGAAGATAATAAGTGAGTGAACTGTTCAAAAGACAGCATATAAACCTACAAACTACAGTCCCAATCAAAAGATTAAGACCACTTGAAAAATGGCAAAAAAATCATATTTTGCATAGTAGGATTTAAATAATGTAGAGCTTCAACATGCAACAAGAAGAAATGGGAGTGAGATAAAACCTTTTTTTGAGCATGCAATTTATTGAAAACAGTGCTTAAACTGAAACAGGCTTGCAGCTGATCAATAGTTTAGGACTACATTCCTTTAAAAGGCCAAATCTGTGCAAAAATGTGAATTCATTGTCATTTTCTGTCAGGTAGTCACACTGTCGTGATGTTCAGATGGCAAAGGCAAAAAAATTCCCTTTTTGAATGTGGTTGGGCTGTTGAACTGCATAAGCAGGGTCTCTCGCGCCATCGTTGCTGAGGTGGGACGCAGTAAGACAGTCATTTGGAATTTGTTAAATGAACCTGAGGGTTATGATGGACTTGAGCTCCATAACCTTCAGACGGCATCTGAGACTGAAGGGCTTCAAAAACAAAATAGCATCTTTAAAGGCCTCGTCTCCTTGAACGCCACAGAACTGACTGTTTGGACAAAAGAACAAACATGAGGCACTGAAAGGTGAAAGAAAGTTTTATTCTCTGATGAGAAAAAATTGAACTTTGATGGTCCTGATGGTTTCCAACGTTACTGGCATGACAAGCAGATCCACCTGAGATGTTTTTTACGCTGCATAGTGGAGGGGGCACCATAATGGTTTGGGGTGCTTTTTCCTTCAGTGGAACAATGGAACTTCAGGATGTGCAGGGGGGTCAAATGGCCGCTGGATATGTCCAGATGTTGCAGAGAGGATCCCTCGTGACTGAGGGCTCTTGTCTGCATGGTGACGACTGGGTTTTTCAACAGGTCAATGCTACAGTATACAATGCCTGCAGGACAAGGGACTTCTTCCAGGAGAATAACATCACTCTTCTGGAACATACTGCGCATTACCCTGATCTAAATCGAATTGAAAATCTTTGGGGATGAATAGCAAGGGAAGTTTACCGTATTTTCCGCACTGTAAGGGGCACTTAAAATCTTTTAATTTTCTCAAAAATCGAGAAAAGATCTCGCATCAGAGGAGGCTGAAAATCCACAACAAACAGATGGTTCTTAGGCTCTATCGTCCTCGAAATGGGTAGAAGTGGTACAAAATGGATGGACCAACTCTGTACCAAAACACCTGCCTCGTGTGAGGCTCGAACTGACGACCTTCAGATTATGAGACTGATGCAGCTTGAAATGGATGCACAAACTCTGTCACGTGCTGTGCATCAAAGGACATCGCTTGCGTGAGACTACAAGTCACTACCACATAGACTTCTTGTTCCAACTTAACAGTCAGGCAAGAATGATTTCAAATTATCCCTCTCAATGGACCCCGTTGGCAAAGGAACTCCAGGCAACCTCCAGAGACTCATCTCGGGAGCTGCCGATAACCAATTATCAGCCCTTGCTCATCCGCTTCCAATGCAAAGACATTACTAACCCTACCTGGACAAAGTGTCCAAGAAGAAATAACAGGTAGGAGTCATTTGCCGGAGGAGCTCAGGGCCGCAGAGAACGTACGTGTTTTTAAGAACAGGCTCACGACTCACCTTTTTAATTTAGCTTTTACTTAGCGTTTATTTATTTTATGCTTATTTATTCTATCCTGTTATTTTATTATTAATTTAGGCTTTACCTAAAATTTATTGATTTTATTCTTATCCATTTTTTAATCTTCTTACTCTATTTATATTTATATTTATATTGTATCCCGTTCTTATTTATTTTAGAATTTTACCCTGTATATAGCCTATTGTGGCATATCTCCAGTGTTTCCTTGGAGGGGGCTCTCTGCACCGGGGCTGTGATCGACCGTGGCTGCTGGGTCTCTGGGGGTCCTCTCAGCCTGGCTGGGGGGCTCCCTTGCCTCCCTCCTGCTGTGTGCCCAGCCTGGAGGCTGCGGTCTGTGACCGGCTCTCGGTGCAGACGGCTCCCTGTTATAGTGTTTCCTCACTTGGCTCATGTGAACCCAGCCCAATTTTTACTCTTTAAGTGTGCGTGTGTGTGTGTGTGTGGGGGGGGGGGGGGGGGAGATATGTGTGTATTCACATCATTTATGTTAATGAGAGTGTGGGGAGTGAGTTGGAGGGTGGGGTGGGCTGCTTTTAACTATGTAAAGCACTTTGTGCTACATTTTTTGTATGAAAAGTGCTTTATAAATAAAGATTGATTGATTGATTGATTGATTGATTTGGGAGCCAACGTGTGGTGCCCCGCAATTCTGACCTGAGAAAAGAAAGAGGAATTGTGGTGAAAGTTGGATGAAGTGGTTCCAGAGGGCCAGCACGAATCCATAGGGGAGGATTGCCTGCCACGTGTGAGTCGGATGGTTCTTATGCTTCAGAGTCCTGGACAAAGTGTCCAAGAAGAAATAACAGGTAGGAGTCATTTGGGAGCCAACGTGTGGTGTCCCGCAATTCTGACCTGAGAAAAGAAAGAGGAATTGTGGTGAAAGTTGGATGAAGTGGTTCCAGAGGGCCAGCACGAATCCATAGGGGAGGATCGCCTGCCACGTGTGAGTCTTGAAATCAAACAGATGGGAAGGCTTTCCACGGGCAATGGTAGAATGATTTGGATTGATCCCTGTTCTAGATCTCGCATCAGAGGAGGCTGAAAATCCACTACAAACGGATGGTTCTTATGCTTCAGAGTCCTCGAAATGGGTAGAAGCTGTACAAAATGGATGGACCAACTCTGTACCAAAACACCTGCCTCGTGTGAGGCTCGAACTCACGACCTTCAGATTATGAGACTGACGCGCTGCCTACTGTGCCAACGAGACTGACGGGCAACTGGAAAATGGACGATTTCTCGAAGCTGCACAGAAAAGAAATTCAGCTTGGATAAACAAAGGCGATTCCCCAGGTATTTAAGCCCTGAACGGGCTTTGGAGGTGAAGAGTGCCACAGGAGATCCTAAAAACGGTGTTTTGACCCAGCTCCGGCTTACCTGAAAGGGACAAGCGGTAGACAATGGATGGGTTGCCTTTGCCACGTACTGTGTATCAAGCGAGGCTCAAGACACCATCTTCCCCCAAAACGGACCGCTCTTCTTTTGTCTCGTAGTGCCGTCTTAAATTAAATTCCTTAATTACAGCCACATTGGCTGCACTAATAAGACACACGGGTTTACCAGCAATGTCTGTAAACATATATTTAGTCACCCACTGGCGCTGGCAGGGGACAATTCTAAGTCTGCCAATTGTGCCGCCGAATTCGCGCCACTGTACAAAGTCTCCTCTCAACAACATCTTGACTTAATGCAGATACGATGTCCAACCCAAGTTTGGTTTGCACAGACTTCTTGTTCCAAATCTTGATGCCGTCTGGCCGTGACCGAGAACAAACTTAATGCCCCCCAAGACCCCACGCATAAAGGAACTGTGCATTGGCCGGGAATCGAACCCAGGCCTCCCGCGTGGGAGGCGAGAATTCTACCACTGAACCACCAATGCTCACGGAAGTGACAGTTTTCTCACCGAATTCACGCCATTGCCCAAGCGCTCCTCTCGAGGCGCAATGGAAAATATAGCCCGATACAGCCACGCGTCACTCATCAAGACAACTCTGTGGCACCTCCCTGATGGTCTAGTGGTCAGGATTCGGCGCTCTCACCGCCGCGGCCCGGGTTCGATTCCCGGTCAGGGAAACTGTGTTTTGACCCACCTCCGGCTTACCCGAAAGGGACAAGCGATAGACAATGGATGGGTTGCCTTTGCCACGTACTGTGTATCAAGCGAGGCTCAAGGCACAATCTCCCCCCAAAACGAACCATTCTTTGAAGCCGTCAACAAATGAAGCAGACTTGCCAGTTCTTCAAGCCCAGGATGGGCTGCCATCTTGAAGGTGAAGTGTGTGACAGGACATCCAAAAAATGTGTGGCCGAACTGCGCATCAACACATGCCTCGCGTGAGGATAGAGCTCAACACCTCCAGTTTTCGAGACTTACTCATGGCAGGCGACAATTCTACCGCTGAGCTAACAACCCTTGCACATCCGAAAATTGTCCCGCTGAATTCATTCCACTCTCCAAAGTCTCCTCTCAAGACGCTTAAAATGGATGCACAAACTCTGTCACGTGCTGTGCATCAAAGCACATCGCTTGCGTGAGGCTACAAGTCACTACCTTCTGATTTCGAGATTCACGGGTGGCAGGCGACAGTTCTACTGCTGAGCCACCAGCCCTTACAAGTCTGCCAATTGTCCCGCCGAATTTGCGCCACTCTACAAAGTCTCCTCTCAACAACATCTTGACTTAATGCAGACACGATGTCCAACCCAAGTTTGGTTTGCATAGACTTCTTGTTCCAACTTAACAGTCAGGCAAGAATGACTTCAAATTATCCCTCTCAATGGACCCCGTTGGCAAAGGAACTCCAGGCAACCTCCAGAGACTCAGTTCGGGAGCTGCTGATAACCAATTATCAGCCCTTGCTCACCCGCTTCCAATGCAAAGACATTCCTAACCCTACCTGGACAAAGTGTCCAAGAAGAAATAACAGGTAGGAGTCATTTGGGAGCCAACGTGTGGTGTCCCGCAATTCTGACCTGAGAAAAGAAAGAGGAATTGTGGTGAAAGTTGGATGAAGTGGTTCTAGAGGGCCAGCACGAATCCATAGGGGAGGATCGCCTGCCACGTGTGAGTCTTGAAATCAAACAGATGGGAAGGCTTTCCACGGGCAATGGTAGAATGATTTGGATTGATCCCTGTTCTAGATCTCGCATCAGAGGAGGCTGAAAATCCACTACAAACGGATGGTTCTTATGCTTCAGAGTCCTCGAAATGGGTAGAAGCTGTACAAAATGGATGGACCAACTCTGTACCAAAACACCTGCCTCGTGTGAGGCTCGAACTCACGCCCTTCAGATTATGAGACTGACGCGCTGCCTACTGCGCCAACGAGACTGACGGGCAACAGGAAAATGGACGATTTCTCGAAGCTGCACAGAAAAGAAATTCAGCTTGGATAAACAAAGGCGATTCCCTAGGTATTTAAGCCCTGAACGGGCTTTGGAGGTGAAGAGTGCCACAGGAGATCCTAAAAACGGTGTTTTGACCCAGCTCCGGCTTACCTGAAAGGGACAAGCGGTAGACAATGGATGGGTTGCCTTTGCCACGTACTGTGTATCAAGCGAGGCTCAAGACACCATCTTCCCCCAAAACGGACCGCTCTTCTTTTGTCTCGTAGTGCCGTCTTAAATTAAATTCCTTAATTACAGCCACATTGGCTGCACTAATAAGACACACGGGTTTACCAGCAATGTCTGTAAACATATATTTAGTCACCCACTGGCGCTGGCAGGGGACAATTCTAAGTCTGCCAATTGTGCCGCCGAATTCGCGCCACTGTAGAAAGTCTCCTCTAAACAACATCTTGACTTAATGCAGATACGATGTCCAACCCAAGTTTGGTTTGCACAGACTTCTTGTTCCAAATCTTGATGCCGTCTGGCCGTGACCGAGAACAAACTTAATGCCCCCCAAGACCCCACGCATAAAGGATCTGTGCATTGGCCAGGAATCGAACCCGGGCCTCCCACGTGGCAGGCAAGAATTCTACCACTGAACCACCAATGCTCACGGAAGTGACAGTTTTCTCACCGAATTCGTGCCATTGCCCAAACGCTCCTCTCGAGGCGCAATGGAAAATATAGCCCGATACAGCCACGCGTCACTCATCAAGACAACTCTGTCGCACCGCCCTGATGGTCTAGTGGTCAGGATTCGGCGCTCTCACTGCCGCGGCCCGGGTTCGATTCCCGGTCAGGGAAACTGTGTTTTGACCCAGCTCCGGCTTACCCGAAAGGGACAAGCGATAGACAATGGATGGGTTGCCTTTGCCACGTACTGTGTATCAAGCGAGGCTCAAGGCACAATCTCCCCCCAAAACGAACCATTCTTTGAAGCCGTCAACAAATGAAGCAGACTTGCCAGTTCTTCAAGCCCAGGATGGGCTGCCATCTTGAAGGTGAAGTGTGTGACAGGACATCCAAAAAATGTGTGGCCGAACTGCGCATCAACACATGCCTCGCGTGAGTATAGAGCTCAACACCTCCAGTTTTCGAGACTTACTCATGGCAGGCGACAATTCTACCGCTGACCTAATAACCCTTGCACATCCGAAAATTGTCCCGCTGAATTCATTCCACTCTCCAAAGTCTCCTCTCAAGACGCTTAAAATGGATGCACAAACTCTGTCACGTGCTGTGCATCAAAGCACATCGCTTGCGTGAGGCTACAAGTCACTACCTTCTGATTTCGAGATTCACGGGTGGCAGGCGACAGTTCTACTGCTGAGCCACCAGCCCTTACAAGTCTGCCAATTGTCCCGCCGAATTTGCGACCTTTATGAGACTGACGCGCTGCCTACTGCGCCAACGAGACTGACGGGCAACTGGAAAATGGACGATTTCTCGAAGCTGCACAGAAAAGAAATTCAGCTTGGATAAACAAAGGCGAGTCCCCAGGTATTTAAGCCCTGAACGGGCTTTGGAGGTGAAGAGTGCCACAGGAGATCCTAAAAACGGTGTTTTGACCCAGCTCCGGCTTACCTGAAAGGGACAAGCGGTAGACAATGGATGGGTTGCCTTTGCCACGTACTGTGTATCAAGCGAGGCTCAAGACACCATCTTCCCCCAAAATGGACCGCTCTTCTTTTGTCTCGTAGTGCCGTCTTAAATTAAATTCCTTAATTACAGCCACATTAGCTCCACTAATAAGACACACGGGTTTACCAGCAATGTCTGTAAACATATATTTAGTCACCCACTGGCGCTGGCAGGGGACAATTCTAAGTCTCCCAATTGTGCCGCCGAATTCACGCCACTGTACAAAGTCTCCTCTCAACAACATCTTGACTTAATGCAGATACGATGTCCAACCCAAGTTTGGTTTGCATAGACTTCTTGTTCCAACTTACCAGTCAGGCAAGAACGACTTCAAATTATCCCTCTCAATGGACCCTGTTGGCAAAGGAACTCCAGGCAACCTCCAGAGACTCAGTTCGGGAGCTGCTGATAACCTATTATCAGCCCTTGCTCTTCGACATTAGGTGCGCCTTATGTATGAATTCTGCTTGTGCTTACTGACCTTGAACAGATGTGATACACAGCGCTCAAAAATCTGTCAAAAACTGTTTTAGTACAACTTTAGTAAGCTATGAAGCCGCACCGCTTGATTGATTGTCGGGGTATTACAGCTACCATAGTCAGGAGTAATCTGCTTCCAAAACTCTGTCCACTTCAGGTCCCAAAGCCAAACGAACACTGCAGCATCACTGAGAATTTAAAACTGTCTAATTTCTGTCATCTTTAATAAAATGATCAGTGTTGCTGCTTTACCAGGTGTACCAATTAATTTTAACATCCATGAAAACAGAATTTATTAAATTTAACAGAGATAGAAGTCAGCAGGAAGTTAGCTTGCCAACTTCCACCTAAACATGACATACCATGTTCAGACTGAGTGATTTGTGAAAAAATTAAAATGTACAGCTCTGCTATCACTTCCTTTTTCTTTTTTTCTTTTTTTTTTTCTTCTTTTTCTTTTTTTTTTTTCTCTTTTGCATAATTACGATTAAGGAACTGACCTCCCAGCCCACTGTTCCTTCAGTGGGCTGGTTTCAGTCATTATGCAAATGTCCTGTTTATAAGATTGAAACCTGCAGTCAGCTGAGACTGAAGAAGTCACTTGGATGAGTGACGAAACGTTTCTCCCACTGAAAACATCCAGATGAACAGAATCAACTTTTTGGGGTATATGTAATATATATATTAGATTGTATATTATATTGTTGGTTTATACACTTTTGTGTATGTATGTATATATGCATACCAGCTCGGACGTCGCCCGGATCAACTACTGGAACAAGAAGGCATTGGTGGGCAAGAGATGAAAATAGGGCGTTGTTGGAATGCTGCTATACAAGAAACCCTGGCAGAAGGGGTTACATGAATAGGATGAGGGACCTATGGAATACCCTGCTATCACTTCCAACATAAATGAAGACCGAAAACTGACTTTTTTAGGGTTACTGAAGTTGGGCTAACTGGTATATAATGATGTGCTACGTGATCGCTAGCGACAGAGCTACGTTATCATAACATAAACACAGTGAAGCTGGAGGATGAATGCTAACTTTTTTTCACTCGATAAAAGTTAACGGAAGGGTTCCTGATGGTTAGGGACAAATGCAATTGCATGGCAGGATGCTGTAACAGACCAGACTTCAGTCAGGAGAACAACTGAGATAATCCATCCACAATACAAGGTTAGTCATTAACATACGGCAACAACATGGGAATAGAGCAGCTTGCGAGAGAATTCAGCATTAATGAATCAATGGTACAGAAGTGGAGGAAGCAAGAAGAATGAGTTGAGTAAAGTTTGGCTTAGCTGACTGTTTTGTTGCACTTAATGCCTTTTGTATGAAAACAGACCCATTCATTGACTGGGTACAAAAATGAACAACAGTTCCATTCAGTAGATGCCCTTTGTGCAGCCATCTTCACCACTTTGAGAAATGTTCCCACTCACCTCATGGAAACGCTTACATCAAACATGCTGCAACAAATTTTGGAAGTGATCAACAATAGGGATGGGTATCAAAAACCGGTTCTTGTTGAGAACCGGTTCCCACTGTTTCAATTCCTTGGAATTGTTTGCCATTGTTGCAAACGATTCCTTTATCGATTCCAGTCGCCCCGAATGACGTCACCACATTGCGGAATGTCATTTACCTGGCAGGAAACATGGCGCCTAAGCGGCTCAAACGCTCAAAAGTTTGATTATACTTTACGAGAACGGATGACAACAGGGCAACTTGCAATACTTGCAAAGTAGATGTTTAATTTAAGGGAGGAAACACTACGAATATGCAAAAGCATTTGCTCACAAAACACACGATGACCTTAAATGAATGTCATGTTTTTAATTCCGCTCCGGACTCGTGAATCTCAACCCAGCAGCAGCGGTAACTTTTGTACGTCCTTTCCCGTTAATGCGGCAGGTAAATAATCAGCTAACAGTGCATATTATGTTAGCGCGATCTGCCTTATTACAAAACCTGCCATTACTGTGCATTTAGGTGACCATGATGAGAGAGACAGACAGAGTCTGGCTGGCTCAGATGCTGGCAGTTATCGCTGCAGTCTACTGAGTTCATGTTTGGAACTTTGATTTTTGTTTTGGGGGGTTTACGGGTTTTTTTGGAGGTGAACTTTTGATCAGCTTTAAAACGACCTGTTTCAGTTTAAGCGTTGTTTTCAATAAATTACATGCTTAAAAAATGTTTTGCCTCACTCCCATTTCTTCTTGTTGCATGTTGAAGCTGTACTTGGAACCTTGTTAAGATCCAACCATGGAAAATGTCATGGTGCTGGGTCGTTGACCCAGCGTTTTGGGTTTTATATGATTATTTTCCTCTGTGCTAGTTTATTCTGATTTTGGTATCCTGTGTCCTCCCCTTGTGCCTGGTTTATGTCTCTGAGTTCATGTTTTGGATTTCCTGTTTTATTCTAAAGGTCTGTGTCTGTGGTCATTGTGTTCAGCTTGTATCCTCCAGTCATTATGTGTATTAGAATCAGCTGTGTCTCCCACCTGTATGTCATTTCCTGGTCTCCTTGTGTTTGTATATATAGTGGGTGTCGGTCTGCGTTTGTTGTTGGCTCGTCTGTGTTCCATGGCGTCCTGTTCGTTACTCTGCGGCTCGCTGCATTTCACCCCGCTTCATGATGGTTTCAAGTTTGCCCTTTAGTTTTTCCCAGTTTAGGTTCCCTTCAATAATTTCTCATGGTCTGTTACCTGTTTTTGCCACTGCCACTTTGTAAATAAACATCACACTTCATCAGTCTGCTGCCTGAATTTTGGGCCCTTTTCCTTCAACACCACGCGGCTCGCATCGGCAGCCGTGACAGTAAATACGATTTTTCTTGCCATTTTTCAAATGGTCTTAAACCTTTGATGGGGACTGTATCTAAATACAGCACTGTGCTGGAAAAGTGTGCCTTCACATTTCTGTATGTTGCTAGAAAAATGAGAGGAAGGTATTGAGATTAATTGAAACATGAGCAAACATACATGGAAATCCAGCATATAAGGTAAAAAAACAAAAAAACAGTTTGTATAATTCTAACGAGCCTGAAAGTCAGTATTTGGTGTGACCACCTTTATTCTTCAGCACAGTCTCTTAGACAGCTGTCTTGTAATTTCTTTAAGTAGTCTTCAGGAATAGTTCTCCAGGCTTTTTGAAGGACATGCAAAGCTCTTCTTTGGATGTTTCTGACTTTTGCTCTGTTCTCTGTCAAATATTTTAAAAATATAAAAGAGGTAGCTTAAGAGGTTTGCACAGCATTGCATATGGTAACAGTGAGAGAATAAAATATTTTTTTCCAACTTAAGTACTACTTTAAATGAGGGAAGTCAATGATAAGTAGATAATCAGCGCTATGTGAAGTCAGTGAAGAATGATATGTTTTAGCACCATGGACAGCTGCAGCATCTCTACTATTCTTTACTGCTTGAAAAACAATACCAAGCTGGAAGGAATAAAGGATCTTTTATACTAAATATTTACATTGCATGTACATTTTTCCTACCTGGAGTTGTATAAAATTGTGATAAAAAATAGGAAATATTTGGTTAAAGCAGCTTTCATACTGAGAAAATGAGGAGTTGGAGAGAGCAGAGCAAATGACTGAAAGCTAGTAATTATTGAAGAAATCCTAATGCTCTGATTCCTGCAGGCTACTCTCAGACTGCAAGAAAAAGAGTGAAGATGGGGACATCCAAAACTACATGAAAAATGACAATAACGCCCTAAAGACTGTCAAGATTTTAAATTAAAATTTTCTCTGTTATTGTTACCTGGACATATATTGCTATAATCTCACTCCAAATTAATATTTGAATGGAACAAAATTTCCCTAAACATGAATATGATTTACAGATGGGGCTTTGCCTATCAGCATTACACCTTCAGCAAATTAAAAGTTTTTATTAACTTACTCATGAGATGATTGAAAAAGCCTTGCAGACTTAATATCACATTTTTAGCAGCGACCTGCTAATTAATTCAGAAGGTATGCCTCACAGTCGGAATGATTATGTAACGCAATGATGAAAGATGCAATATCTCCCAAGTTATTACATCTTTAGGTTGCAGAGGTGGGAAATAAATACCATAAATAAATGTCTTCATGTAGTATGAAAAGAAGTAGTGAAAGTGGTTAAACCTGGGCTATAGTTTTCTACTCTGTCCAACATATCCTGTCTGAATCTTTTGAAGTCCAGGTAAGTATAACTGTAACAAACACACAAGACTGGAAAATATTCTGTGGTTACTACTGTAACCCCAGTTCCACCCACAGTGGGTGCTTCACATAGTGAGAGACTGAATGAGGTTTGAAATACAACTCCAAATCTTTATTGAGCTATTCAGTAGTTGCACAATAGGTAGGCAGGCAGCCTGGCAAACGGAGTGGGTAAAGCCCATGAAAAGGAAGATTCTCATCTTGGATGTGCAGCTGGCAAATCTGCAACAACTGTGTGATGCTATCATGCATGTTTCTGTCCTGGCTTCCTTCCCTCACCCGTAGGGTTGCCAACCGTCCCTTAAAATACGGAATCATCCCGTATTTCGAAACAAAAGTACACGTCCCGTATTGAGCTAATAAGGGACGCACTTTGTCCCGTAATACAGTGAGAATCAAAAGTAGTCTATAACTTTTAATGGAATTAACACTTTGTTTGAAAACATAATTCCCAGCCCCTCTCCTGCTTTGTGACCAATGAGCTGACAGCACACTTATGACAATTCGAGTATGACAATTCAGATTACCGCTCATCTCATTGGTCGAGGAAAGGTCGCTTGCGGAGAAAATACCGGAAGACAACAGATGACCACAACAACACGCATGGCCAACAGGGAAACAAACACACTGCGGTGCAAGTCTCGGATGACAGTACACCTAATGCTGGGCGGACACTGTGCGATTTTTTCAGTCACGTTATTCAGCTCCTGCTCAAACTGCACGATTGACTCGCAGGGGTTAGAAGTTCGTAGGTCACGATGCAGGGTCTCACACTATACCGCCCGATGCTCTGATGCGACCTGAGTGCTCACACTGTGCCTCCATAAAATGAACGTTATAACAGAAAATCTGTCGCTTGCTCTCTCTGTCTTTCACTCACACAGACACACCACCACCATCAACTTTGCTAAATTGCTAATGAAAAACATTGATCAGGCAGCTGTGATTGAGCAGCAATGTAAATCCAACTATTTTCACGGTTGTTGTGGTCGTGATAATTTTGTGATGCCACATGGAAAAGGCTCGGATGAGCTTTCCAAAGTTCTACAAGTTGTGCCTCCATCGCTTGTGTCCAGATCACACGCAGCACTGCCGTGCTGCTCTGTCTTTTTCACCGACGTTTACGTGTTTGCGCGTGAGCAGTGTGAGCGCCTGTGGTAACACCCTCACGAGCGATTGATGATCGGGAGCTGGTCGTGAGGTGTTACAGTTTTTTCTGAATGCTTAAACCCTAACTGTGATTCCTGTAGCACAATCTCTAAAACTATTCAGACTTATAGCAAAACCACTCACTGAGTTTGCAAAACTAAAAGCACAAAAACTGCTTTGCACTCAGTTTGTAACACACACTTTGCAAAACTGTAGGCACAATTCACTGCACAACACTCAATTACCAAATTTCCAACACACTCCTAGCAAAAGTATACACATGTATGGCTATCATTAACACTAATTTGCCAACTGTCTGGCACACTTTCACATGTGAAAACTTTTTTAGATAATTAGTTCACTTTGCAATCAGCCTAAGCACTACAATACAGGTAAGCTGTGTGTGCGGAGTACAATGGAGGGAGCAGAAAGAGTGAGAAGTAGAGGAGGCCGAGGAAGAGGACGTGGAGGTGAAGAAGTAGGATGAAGAGGATGACAAGGACAAGGAGGAGCAAGAGGAAGACGAGGAGGGGGGAGAGGAAGATGAGGAGGGGGGAGAGGAAGGGTAGGAAGAGTAAGAAATAGAATTGCTGATGACATCAGAGCTACAATAGTGGACCATGTAATCAACCGTGGAATGACCCTGAGGGTAGCTGGCCAACGGGTCCAGCCTAACTCGAGCCGCTACACTGTAGCAAGTACTATAAGGACATCTTGAAATGAGAATCGGTTAGTACAGTCACTTCGCACAAAGATTTGTAGCACTGCCATATGCCAATGAGAAACACACCAATACCATTGATGTAAAAATACTGAAATTGTTACTTTACAGAATTGCTAGATGACCAGATGCTGGGGGCAGAGGAAGCATGTTCACTGCAGACCAAGTAACCCATATAGTCATTATGGCGATTGCAAATAATCCTATACTTGGAAATGAACACTTGTGTTTGTTTTGATGTGTTTGAATAAACACCAGTACTTGAAGTTTGGATCCCTCTAAGCATTTCTTCATCAACATTGGCTGGTGAGCACTACGTCCACACTAGCCCTGATAGATTTGAAAAAGGCGTTTTCGTCTGAAAACGCTCCACGTCAGCGTTTTCAGTCGTCTTCACAGTTAAAAGTTTCCAGTCCTGCGCATGTGCAAAAGCGAGTGAGAATTAAAGAATTTTAAGAAAAGCTATCTGGAGCATGTACAAACTGATAATAATCTTCTTTAGGGCTGTCAAAATTGAGAGCAATCAAAACAACTGCTATACAATGCCCTCCGCAATCTTTGTTTAATTTGTCACATGACTAAAATGCATCATTGTTTTAGAAAGTCTGCGTTTTCGAGTGTCCATACTGCGACGGGGCAGTTCTGTTTTGAAATGTATGCGTTTTCGAGAGCGTTTTCAAAACGCTGCGTTTTTCCTTGAGGATAACGCTGTCTCAGTGTGGATGGGAGGCCAAAACGGAGAGAAAACGATACGTTTTCAAACGAAAACGCATTAGTGTGGGCTACGTCCACGGGTATTTTTGAAAACTGAGATTTTCCGTTTTCGTTTTTAAAAAAAAAATCCTGCCCAGACATAAACGCAAAGGAAAACGCTGCTAGGAACTAGTGATGGGATTTCCGGCTCTTTTTAGAGAACCGGCTCTTTATATGTTTATATATAAATATATGCGGTGGCCCCTAGAGACAAAACACGTACAAACTCCAAAAAGCACATACAAACTCCAAAACACATTTCTAGCATGAACTGAACTTCCAAAACAGAACTACCTAGATCACTTAAATTACACAATTGAAAGCATGAAAGCATATGTGTATTGTTTGTGTATTTATACGCAAGCATTCATATATAGTAAAATAATTTTAAAAAAATTCATTTACCTGTTACTACCACACACCAAATCCGGTCGTTGGTACTTGCTGGCTTGTGTAGCCACTAGGTAACAAAAGCTCAACACAGTGCCTAGCATCCTGGAGCACTCCTGTTGTGTTTTGTACGTGTTTTGAGTTTTTATGTGCTTCTGAGTTTTTACGTGTTTTGGAGTTTGTACGTGTTTTGGAGTTTGTACGTGATTCAGGGTTTGTACGTGCTTTGTCTGTAGGGGCCACCGTAAATATACTTTTATTTATTCACTCCACATAAAATGTAATAAATAAATCATATAATACAAAAATTTACTAGTCACATTTCAACTTTTAACTATTTAAATATTCAGCTTTTTCCTTTTACAAATTTAAAGTGAAACAACACAAAACACTGCAAACCACAACACAATTAAATGTAAATTATAATATGAAAACAAAAAGAAGATGCATATTCTCTGTCATATGGGCCTGCATGAATAAACTTTCTGAATCCTTTATCATCTGCAACTGAAAATAGTTGTGGATGATTACTATACCTTTCTAATGTGACGTTTTTGTCCCTGGCTCTTTCTCTGTCTCTCCCTCCTTCTCTATTCCTGTGCTACTGAGTGTAACTACCGCCCCTCCCTCCTCTTCCCAGCGTAAAGCACAAGGCTGGCATGCAGAGTGAAGCGGAAAAAAGTGCAAGAGAGAGGGTGAGAGAAAGGAAAAAAAAAAAAACACAGCTCACGTCAAAGATCCGGCTCTAACAACCATTTCGTTCGCGACTGACCCATCACTGCTAGGAACATGCCAAAGTTGCTGCAATATATTCCTAACCTGTAGGAAGGTTGACCAATCCCTGGGTGGGAAAGAGTAAACAAAGATGGCGCATAGAAGCAGAGCTGATACTATGTGTGGAGGGACAGAAACTGTGTTGTATGTAAGCATGTAAACACTACAGAGAGTAAAGTTAACAGTAACCGTATTTTATCTAAGTAGAAATTCATTTCACCAAAACAATAACGTGGCGCACAGTGTGACGTCAAAAAAGGCGCACACCTTTGACCTGCGTTTTCTGTTTTCTTCATCCACTCCTAAATGCAAAAACAGAGTTTTCGAAAATATCAACCCTGGCAGGTGTTTTTAAAAATCTCTGTTTTCAGTGACCGAAAACGCCGTTTACGTGTGGATAAAGGTGCAAACGCATAGAAAAATCTGCGTTTTCAAAAATACCCGGGTACGTAGCCTTAACGTGGATTTATAGACCCTACAACCAGAAGTTGTGTGACTTGATTCTCAAAAGACATACTTTCATATTTCCAGCATCCATTGGGCTTTTTCTTGTTCTTGGTAGTATTTTATTACCATCAGCAGTATTTAGATCAAAAATAATTTAATTAAAATTTAGTCAAGATTTGAAATAATTTACTGGGAACTATTAGGGCTGATTAAATTAACCAGATGATACCCCGCCTTCTCATTATTACAGACCTGAGGCAGCATTATTGTGGAGATGTAAGACCGATTAATCAAGTCCAATGGGAGCTTGATACCTCAGCGGTGATGTGCACTGGGAGGCTGTGACTGGGATCCATGCAGCTGTGTGGAGAGGAGTGTGACAGTGAAGATGAGCGCTGGGAACCTCGGAGTGAAGCTGAGCTTCGTGTGAACGCCGGTGGGATCCCTTTGTAGCGCTTCAAATGGGGCGCAAACGAGACCTGACGCCTCTCTGCTGCTGCTGGATCCTCATCAACTCCGGTAAGAGAGGCGGCGAAAAAGATTGATGGGATTTATACGGTAAAAATCAGCCGTGACTTCCCTGTAGGAGCACGTTGAAAAGCACCGAGGCTTTTAGTCATCTCATGGGGATTTCCTGACTTTATAACTTTGTTGCCTCCCTTTTACTTAAAGGAATCAGTGACTGTGAGACTTGGGGTACATCTTTTGCTCTCCCGTTTTGACATGATGCATTTATAAAGCGGTGTTGCAAATTAATCGAGTAAGGGAAGGCTGTTAATCATCATATCGCATATTCCTGCAATGTTCTGATAGTGCAAAAGAATATTTGAAACTTGTAGTCCTTTATTGCTGGCTCGTATAGAAGGCCAATAGTCATTTATTCACATTCGCATTTATTATTACTATGATCAATGCACTAAAGTAGCATTTTAAAGGTGTTTTATACAATCTGTGTTGGGGCATCTACACAAAGGGCTATGCTGACTTTAAGTAATTTTTTTCCATGTAACTGTGCTACACAAGTAAAACAACATTACAAGTGAAACATTACATTTAATGGAATTTACTTAATTGCTATGCTTTTAAGTGGTACTGTTTAAAAAAACGTTTTCTGTTTTTTTGGAGTGTATATTCATAATGACTTAATTTAAAAATTAACATCCTGCAGAGTCAGGATTGAGCTTAAATCCCGATTCAGTACACAGCAGACCCAAACAGGACTGCAAAAGTTCAGTTAGTCTCCACTCATTTAGATGTGTATTATGTGTTTTTGACGCTGGCACAGCACAGGAAGCTTTTTGAGGCAAAAAACGATCAGGTCTGTGATGCTGTCACTTTAAAAACACTTCTAAATATCCAGGTTTTAATGCAAAAACGTGTAAAACAGTGTTCAGTGATCTGTTTTTGTGCGTGGAGCGGAGCAGGCATTTGTGAGCACTCAAAATTCTGAACACATTTTGCACATTTGTGACCGTTTTCATACCAATTTCTCTCAAAAGGTATCAGCTGGTATCAGTGAAAAACCAAAAACTAACATGCATATATGCACAAACTATCTGGAATTAATGACTGCTTTCAGGGTATTTCAAGAGGGATGAGCGAATGTTTAGCCTGTTGCAAAAGTGGTAATAAGGCATTTGTACTCTCCTGTGAAAGGTTTATTTACAATTTAAGACCTTCAGTTTTATTGTGCACCTGTAAGTCTTTTTAGGTGCTTAAAATTACACCCTAGTTTCAGAAACTGACGTGGTAGAACAGTGGGGAATTAGTGTGACAGAGCGTTTGGAGGCAGGAGTCGGGGCTAATCGGAAGAGTTTAGGTGAGTAGGAGAAAATAGAAAAAGCTGTTTATCTGGTGCTGGGGCGGAGCTGAGAAACAGCATATAAGCTGCAGCAGGGGTGGGCGAGTTGGCACACCTGAAATGAAGCATGGAGAGAATAGAAGAGAAGAGGGTGAGAGAGAAAGAGAAGTTCCTGCTAAAGTGGCAGAAGCTGAGGCATGGGAGACAAATTAACCTGAACCCTAGACCCCTTACAGTGAGACAATCCTGTGGCTCTGTTAAACTTCATGCAGTTGAATGACCACTGATCACCTACAGCAAAGGCAACGATTCTGAGAAACCTTAGTTGACAGAAAACTACGCATTTACCTTTTATTTTGGACCATTTGATGGACAAAACTGTCTACGATGCTCAAGTAAATAAGTCCCCAGTTAACAAAACAGGTTAGAAATGTTGGCTTTTTACTCTTAGTAAATTAGGACAGATAAAACCCCTGCTTTGTGGTAGTGACATTGCCCTCATTGGCTGGGCATGAGGAGTCACTGAGTGTGAAAATAATACGAGTCATATGTCACAGGAAGAAGAAATGTTGAGATTACCTGAAGCACTGCCAGCCTCAGAAATGTGCTATACAAATAGAGTAGTATTGTATATGCAGATAGTACTTTATAAAACGTTGAGAACAAATCTGATTTGTTTTTAGACCGTTTAGATGCAGAATTTTAAGAAATCGTGCCAAGATTGTAAAATGTTTGTTCCTGAAATAGAAATGGGAAGTATTCTTTTTGTATTTCTCTCATGGTTTTTGTAGTGATCACTTATGATCCTCCATTTAGTGTCTACATTTGGTTAAAATCTGAAAACCTGTCTTTCCAGGCTTTTAATAGACTTTAATTCAGACTCATCTCAATGATTTCCAATTCATGTGAACCCACTGAGTGATTTTCCTGCTAATTAAAGGTCAGTGTTTTCAATGTTTGACATTTGTGACAAAGTTTTCTCTAATATCCCGGCCACATGGAGACCGTGATATTAGATATCCCTACTAGATTCGAAGTGGAGTAGTTTCTCAAAAAAAGAAAAAAAGAACAAAAAGAAAGATCAATTGTAATCCTTTAACCCATTCTGATAGGTCCACCAAAAATGTCTGCCAAAAATGTCTGCAGAGCTACTTCAGTGTCCTGAGTAATCGCTGCATCTTTGGCTTAGCCTGTGACATCCATGTAGAGCAGGGCCCTATTCAAGAAAACTGGCTTTAGTAACCCAGACATGAGGAAAACTCAGTTTTTTTCTAAACAAACTTAAATTGTCAGACCTTACCAAACACAGAGTTCCTTTTTGTGTCCTCCCCTCCTGCTGCACCTGAAGCTGGATATACTCGGAGTTGACAGGATTTAGTTCGCCCATCCAAGTTCCTTAATCAACTTTATTGTTTCTGCTTTAGCTGCCAAAAATATAAACCTCATGGGACCGTTTTCTGCCAATATGGCTTCCATTTCATCACCTTTGTCCACTTCTTGGCCGCAGACTATTCATGTCACCATCATCTTTTTGGGCTAGGTTTCACCAAAGTTAGTTAGCTTCTCTGTTTTCCCTTTTTCCTCTGATTGTTTGGCCACAGGTTGTCATCAAAGTAAAGGAGACCAACATGCTGCCAAAAATCTCTGCAGAGCCAGCAATATTTGTCATTGAGACAGAAAAAACAAAATTATAGATGTTAAAGGAAAAGTTCAACATTTCTTCTAAGCTGGTTGGTGTTACTGTCATGTTAACGCTTTGCAAAAATGGGATTTGAATTCGGCATTTAGTCAGAGGCCTGCAATGTGAAGCAGGATTTGGTCTGTGGAAGCATTGGAAGTCTGTGTGTTTCCTTAAGTCCTTGACACAACTTTATTCTGTAATTCAGTTTTATTAAATTGCTTAATTTTTATTCAAATGAATGTGGTCCATACTTATTTGTGAAATAAATTTGAACTTTAAGCCTATCGTTCTATTTTTGTTCCAGTACATAAGACTCAAACGGCACGATCACTCAGCATACAGTTTCAGAAGCTTTAAAAAATAAAACTTAAAATTATATAGCTTAAATAACACCGTATATTTTCTTAAAAGCAGAATGTCAAAAAACCCGTAAGGACCTTCTTCTCAAAACACATGGAGGACATCCTGAATATCAAAGTCAAGTAATTTCTCATAACAGGGTCGGGTAAGGCTTCTGCAATTTCCTTCTCTAAGGCCAGATGTTCAATCGTGGTGAGTAATGTTTGACCGTTGGTATGATGTTCTTTTCATGAAATGCTTAGGTTTATGCAGACGTAATAGGACTCAGAATCATCCAAATTCGGGTTTTTGCTTTTTTCTGCAAGATAACTTTTCCCAAAATGTCTTGGGGATCATCAAAGATGTATTTGGGTAAATGTGAGACGAGACTTGATGAATTTGTTTCATCTGAAACGTGAAAGTGTGACAAATATAAATAATTGCTGTGCGTTGCTGATCTACAGCAGACAAGAGCTTCTGGACATCTGGACTCATAACTCCAACAGTTTTATCGCCGATCTCCGACTCATCCCAGAGATCTCCAGAACACTGGAGGCTGCCCACTCTCCCCGGCCGGGCGGAAGTGCACGCAGACGGCGCCGAGATCGTAAACAAAGGCGAGGTAGGCGCGGAGGGCTACGGGCTAAGCTAAAGCTAACACCACACTGGCTGCCTTTACCCAGTATTTTCCTCGCCAATGTCCGTTCTCTGGCAAACAAAATGGATGAGATACGGCTCTCCATCACTAACAACAGACGGATTATGGACTCAAATGTCATGTTTTTCACCGAAACATGGTTGAACAACAGCTGCCCAGACAATGTTATCGAGTTAGCAGGACGCCACACACACCGAGCCAACAGGCTAGCAGATGACTCCGGCAAGACCAGAGGTGGAGGTTTGTGCATTTATATTAACAATGCTTGGTGCATGAACTCCACTACTACTGAGAGTCACTGCTCACCTAATGCAGAGTTTTTAATGGTCAAATGCAGACCTTATTATCTCCCCAGAGAACTCACTTCGATCATACTCACTGCCGTGTATATACCCCCCGACGCTAATGCTAGGTTGACCATGAAAGAACTTTCTGCAGCCATTAACAAACACCAGAATAAACACCCCGAGGCTGCTATTACTGTTGCTGGCGACTTCAACCACACCAACTTAAAGACAGTCCTCCCCAGATTCCACCAACATGTCTCCTGCCACACCAGAGGAGACAATACTTTAGACCATGTGTATTCCAACCTGGCTGCAGCCTACAAAGCCACACCCCTCCCCCACATTGGACAATCGGACCATCTCTCCCTGTTCCTCACACCTAGGTATTCACCACTCATCCAACGTGTGAAACCTGCTGTGAGGACAATTAAAGTGTGGCCAGAGAGCCTCATCTGTACTGGATTACATCTCCAAAACCACAGACAGTGTCACCACCCAGAAACGGATCACCATGTACCCCAACCAGAAGCCTTGGATGAACCGGGATGTTCGTCTCCTCCTGAAGGCCCGCAACACCTCCTTTAGGTCAGGAGATTCACACGCCTACAGTACAGCCAGGGCTAATCTAAAGAAGGGCATCAAAAAAGCCAAACACCATTACAAAAAGAAGGTAGAAGAACACTTCTCCAACTCCAACCCCCGACGCATGTGGCAAGGACTCCAGACCATCACAGACTACAGGACCACCAAACCCTCCCCCGCATCTTCTGATGTCTCCTTCCTCAACGAGCTCAACAACTTTTATGCTCGTTTTGAGCGAGGGAACCCCACAACCACAACCAAAGCAGATGTGACACCAGACCACCAACCTCTGACTGTCTTCCCCACCGATGTAGGAGCGGTGCTGAGCAGGATCAATGTCCACAAGGCTGCAGGTCCTGATGGCATCCCCGGGTGTGTTCTCAGAGCGTGTTCTGGGGAGCTTGCAGGAGTGCTGACAGACATATTCAACCTGTCCTTGGCCCACGCTGTGGTACTGGCCTGCTTCAGATCCACCTCCATCATCCCGATACCCAAAAACTCCAACCCATCTTGCCTCAATGACTACTGCCCAGTAGCCCTCACCCCCATCATCACAAAGTGCTTAGAGCAGCTGGTCCTAGCACACTTCAATTCCTGTCTCCCCCCCACCCTGGACCCCCACCAATTCGCATACCGCCAGAACAGGAGCACAGAGGATGTAGTCTCCATTGCACTGCACTCTGTCCTCTCACACCTGGACAACAACAACACCTACGCCAGAATGCTGTTTATAGACTTCAGTTCAGCATTCAATACAATCCACCCCTCACAACTCATCAGGAAACTGACAGACCTGGGCATCAGTTCCCTCATCTGCAAATGGTTACTGGACTTCCTGACCAGCTGCCCCCAACATGTCCGGCTGGATAACCACTGCTCATCTACCATCACAATGTGTACCACAAGGCTGTGTGATGAGCCCTTTCCTCTACTCCCTCTTCACCCACGACTGCTGACCTGCTGATGGTTCCAACACCATCATTAAGTTTGCAGATGACACCACGTTGATTGGCCTCATCAGTGACAACGATGAGGCCGCCTACAGGGAGGAGGTGGATCGTCTGGCTGAGTGGTGCGACACAAACAACCTGCTGCTTAACACCGAGAAGACTAAGGAGCTCATCGTAGACTACAGGAGGAATGCTGACCCACATCCACCCATCCACATTAAGGGGATGACTGTGGAGCGTGTGAGCAGCTTCAAGTTCCTGGGAGTCCACATCTCTGAGGATCTCACCTGGACGACCAACTGCTCCAAGCGGGTCAAGAAGGCTCACCAGCGCCTCTTCTTCTTGAGGACTCTGAGGAAGAATCACCTGTCCTCAGACATCCTGGTGAACTTCTATCGTTGCACCATCGAGAGCATCCTGACCAACTGTATAACAGTCTGGTACGGGAACTGCTCTGCCTCGGACCGGAAGGCGTTGCAGAGGGTCGTGAAAACTGCCCAGCACATCACCGGAGCACCACTTCCTGCCATAAAAGACATCTACAGGAAGCGGTGTCTGAAAAGGGCTGGGAAAATCATCAGAGACCCCAGTCACCCATCACATGGACTCTTCACCCTCCTGCCCTCTGGGAGGCGCTACAGGAGCCTCCGGACTAAGACCACCAGGTACCGGAACAGCTTCTTCCCCACAGTTGTCAGACTCCTGAACTCTGCCTCCTAACATCTGACCCACGTTAACACATGGACTGAACATACACACACCCACAATGGACAACTGTACCCTCAAACACACAATAATAACATGGACTGAACCACCACTCACAACCACTAGCACTTTATATAGCCTCTGTAGAAATTATCCACACCCTCACTTATCTTAACTGCACTACTGTATAGCTCTGTAAATAATCATTCTGTACATACGATAATTTTTAACCCTACAACTGTTTACAACTTGCATAGTTCCCATTTCTGTATAACTGTATATCTCAGATTTCTGTAAAGTTATTTATTTCATATTCTGTATAGTTTTTCATATTTATATCCTGTTCATATCCTGTACATAGCTTGTACTCACTACAGCCTGTACATACCTATAGTTATAGAATATTCACAACATACTTCATACCGTGTACATTATAACATACCATAATAGACCCATTTCTGTAATATACTTACATATCTATATTATTGCTAATATATATTGTAATATATAGGGATGGGTACCGGTGTCCGGTGCCATGATGGCACCGGTTCTGACATAAACAGTAGTAACCAGACCGAAAAGCAGCGCACATTTCGGTGCTTTATTTCGGTGCTTTTTTTTCCTGAGCTGTGATACACTTCTAGCCAATCATTTTACATTTCCGAGGATAGTAGGCGGGTCCAGGTACGTACGTTCTTTTAGAGCAGAGCTACAGATTAAAAATGCCCAAGGCGAAGCGGTCAAAAGTCTGGCTGTACTTCACAGCAAAATATGCAAACTCAGCAGCCTGCAACAAGTGCTTTAAGCTGATACTGTGATAGTGTCAAAGGAAGTAACACCTCGAATCCGATGAAACACCTGGCGACGCATAGCGGTTTTTTTAAAAGCCGAGAAATGCGCCGTATTTGATAGCTTGCTGCGAGACCCCACACCGAGCGCATCTACTGCGGGTGTGGTGCATGTTATCAGACCCGGAGTTAGCAACATCCCCAAAAACACGAAGAGGAGAGTCCTGGCCCCTAGCCCTGCCAGTGTAGCAGAAATGATGACGGATGATAATGGCAGCAGCAGCCGTTCTTCTCTGCGTGAGTAGCTTAATGTTGTTCGTGTGTAATTTACGTTGAGTAGGCTAACCACGTTATTACATTAATGCAGGTAAGGTGAACTAGCAAACATCATCATAGCTACATGCGGCTGTCTTCTTGTTTGATGGCAGATACTCCCTTCACCCTGGCCAAAACGGCTAAACATGAGAGGTTTTTGGATAAAGTTTGTGTTTTTTGCATTGTTTAAGCACTGCTTCCAGCCAAGAGTGATACCATATATGCCCCATAGCCGCAGAAAAGGCTAACATTGTTATCTTTTTACAAAAACCAGCTGAACATGAGAGGTTTTTGGACCAATTTTGCGTTCTCCATTCTTTAAGCACCGGTTTGAGCACCGTTTGAGCACCGGCACCGTTTCAAAAGTACCGATTTGGCACCGGTATCGGATAAAACCTAAACGATACCCATCCCTAGTAATATATCTATATCACTAAAGCACCTCTGAATGGATGCAAACTGCATTTCGTTGCCCTGTACCTGTGCATGTGCAATGACAATACAGTTGAATTCTATTCTATTCTATTCTAAATATCAACAAATGAAGAAATCAGGAATTGGGCAAATACTTTTTCTCAGCACTGCAGATGGCTATCCTAACTGAAAGTTATCTCTGTGTACTCTTCTGGTTGTTATTTTTTATTATAAGACCTGTGAGTAAAAACCATTGAGGACTTGTAGTGATTCTAATGATCCAACCGTAAAGTGAAGCACGCTTGTTTACAAAGCTGCACACCCAGTGACACGTTTAAAAGGTGCATTTTAATTAGTGCATTTGGTGTGAAAAAGTAACGGATTATAGATTTAACATAATCTTAAGTATTCAGGCAAAAAAGGATCAACTCATCCTTCAGAGAAACTGAAGCTCACTGATAATTCTCCACACAAATTAGCTTAAACCTTAATCATGTCCTAAATGAGACACAGCAGCCGGGGTCTTTATGCTAAATCCAGGGACACAAACTGCTGCACAATCCAACAACATATCTGTTTGTCCTCCACTGGCACAGCCTTACCTGAGACATCATTTTGCCAGTTATAAATAGCCAATGTAATCAGAAAAACTGGCATCACATTTGCACAGTTTGTGCTGTTGGCTCGCCGTTTCTTGCTCTGGCTAATCCTAAATTGCTTGCTGGTGATGCCAGATGGCTCGCCAGAGTTCAAAGCTGAGACAGAGAGTGATGGAGGGCTTTCTAGATGCAAGCTGAACAGAAAAGCAATATAGTTACCATCGGTGTTCATTTATCCTGCAAGAGAAATCACATCTGATACAAAAAGGTCAAACACTGAGAATTAAAGAGTTTTATTTCAAGCGTGAAAGGACTCCCCCGATGAGTTATGAACGCTGGAAAACCACACTCAGTGTTTTACAATAACTTCAATTATCTCTAATGGTTTGTGCGTAAGATCAAATTAAATCCAAGTGTAGTAGATCACATCCTAATCTTTGAAATTTTATGAACAATAAAATTCAGGTAATAGCTTTTCCCCCAGAGACTGGGTACAGTATCTCTCTCAACTGTAATGACTTTGGTTTAAGCGAAGTATGAGTGAAAATGCAGACTGGTCCTTAAAAAAGGCTGGAGGGGGAGAAAAGTGAGGAGATAAATCAGGAACACCCATGACCCATGGGGGAAGAGGAAGGTCTTCAGAGAGGAGGAATGTGAAGTGAAAGTGCTGAAGAGTGCAGATATTTAAATGTTTCTTTCAGTTTCTACACAGCAAAAGTGCAGTGAACAAGACAGTGATTAAGCCATCAGTGAACAAACTATTTACTGTAAATGAAAAAGTTTTAAAGAGTATAAGAGCTATGAAGAGCTTTTGGTGCTTTCTGGTCGGTGGGACATGTCTGTGGTGCCCATGACCACAACAAACCGAAGTCTTGTGATCTCTGTAGTGCTTGAAACAGCTTACATGGGATTTATGGTCCTGTATGTGTATTTATTTTGCCTCATGTAGAGAGAAACTTCAGCGCAGTGCAGAAGTGCAGCTCTCCAAAGAGCAAAAAATGACGATAGAACTGTGTGCAAGTAGAAGGGTAGAGTTCTAAGCCATTATTTCTAGCAGGCTGTAAATGTGTTCTCTTCTGCTGTAATATTGGTAACCAAGGTATGCAGAAGACCATCTCTGAACACACACATGAAACCATGAGGCAGCACAAGACCACACCGCACTGAGGCTACAGTTCTCATGGGCTCACCAAAACTGGACAATAGAAGATTGGAAAAATATTGCTCAGATGGTAGGGTCAGAATCAGACATAAAAGGATGGCTCCATCGTGCCTTCTATGAACAGGGGCCCGTTCTTCGTACCTCGCTAAGTAGGTTAGCTGGATTTGATTGTTGACGATTTCGCGTGATCTTGGATCGTTCGGTTCCCCGAAGCTCATCCGGGACTTGCTGCCATAGCAACAGAGCCGTAAGCGTAAACCTGCTCGGGAGCAGGTTTACTTTATGTAAACAGGATTAGATCGCGGCCACTCAGGTATGTCCGCTTCATTTATACAAAAGCAACAGCGATATTCCACCACTGTTTCACCATAAATAAATAACATCAATGTAACCAAAGATAATGCAGCACCTGATCCATTTATTGATTTCACACAGATACATACAGGTTATTTCCTAAAAAAGGGAAATGTACTATTAACATTCTATTACATGTATGTGATTATTACAGATGTAATTCATATTTCAGAGTAGCAATTGCAAATTACTTCGTGTAATCAAGATGAGAGACCACGGCTATAAAAGCGAAGGTGGATTTGGGAAGTCTGTCGCAGCCATGTCCTGTCCGTTTACGCGAGCAGCCCATTGCGGAAGGTGCAAGATTGATAAGGAGAGTTTTCAGAATTCAGCGTATATTGCGGGATAGACAGGATCCTTTAGCTCAGCGCGACAGTGTGCTCATAGAGAAATATCGATATTCCCGTGAGGGTATTATTTACTTAACCAACTTGTTGACGAGGGGATGCAGGACCACCACCTGTCTTTGTTTGCTCTGCCCTTTTCTTGGTTGCTGTTATGAACAAACAAACAGATTATTCCAGGGTCTCTTTCCAAGAGACGAAAAGCAATATAAGTGATAAATATTACCATTCTGTAGAATATTCTTATATTTCACTTTTACTTGTTCTCATGTTCTAGTGGGTCCTGTTGTGGCTCTAATGTGAAAGGGGATATAATATAACATAATATAATATAATGTAATATAATATTGGATAATATAGTGTAATATAATAAATCTACCCTACCGCCTACTGGTGTTGGCCAGAGGGGCCGATGGCGCGATATGGCAGCCTCGCTTCTGTCAGTCTGCGCCAGGGCAGCTGTGGCTACAACCGTAGCTGCCTCCACCAGTGTGTGAATGTGAGAGTGACTGAATAGTGGCATTGTCATGCGCTTTGGGTGCCTTGAAAAGCGCTATATCAATCCAATCCATTATTATTATTATTATTATTAAATTACTTACGAGTTTAATTTGTCAGCAACTTTCTGCCAGCCCTCGCTCCTTGCTTTTGCAGCCTTTGCAGTGTTCCCTTGCGTTCTGATTAAACTCTGAAACTCCTGAAATCCCTCACTCAGGAGTTCTTGCTCTGCTGCCGAAAAATACCGAGCGCGCTCCTTCGACATTTTCGCCGACCAATCAGAGGGTTGCCGATCAATGTTTCTACTATCGATGCGTAGCCCCTTTTACGATACCCAGTGATCTCACATTACTTCATCCAGCTGTACTAATCGTCAACAGCAGGTGTGTTCGGGGAACCGGATTAGCGAGCTCACAATTAGCGCGATGATTTGGTCTTGGATGTGTCATTTGATCTTGGATGTAGTAAGCGACGTACGAAGAACGGGCCCCAGTTCCGGCTGGTGGTGGTGTTATAGTGTGGGGGAAATTTTCTTAGCACAATTTGGGCTCCTTAGTACCAACTAAGCATCCTTTAAACACCACAGCCTGCCTGAGTGTTGTTGCTGACCGTGTACATCTCTTTATGGCCACAGTGTAACATCGTCTGATGTCTGCTCCCAGCAGGAATACACACTATGTCACAAAACTCAGATCCTCTCAAACTGGTTCCTTGAACATAGCCTCCACAGTCACCAGATCTCAGTCCAATAGAGCTCCTTTGAGATGTGGTGGAACGTTTGTAAGAAGATGGCGCTGGATGTCATGGCACGCCGTCTCTCGGTTCTGCAATGTTTATGTTTTATGTTCTTAGTGGTGTCCCTGCTAGTTTACAAAACCCACTCCCTGTTGGTATATGAGTGTAACACGCGGCGACACTAAAGCGGTCGCGCCAGAATGTCACGCTAAAAAGAAAGATTCTTTAAAATACAAGGGGGAGCAAGCGAGTCAGAGTCGGGCACCGAGAGGAAGCAGGTCTGATCAGAAACAGTTTATTACTAGGCCAGGGAGCACAAATAAAAACACCCTTAAAATGTACGTAATAAAATGTTGTCAATCTACTAAAACTAAATAAAACAATTCTAAAACCCGTAAAACTACCATTTTCTACATTCACTAACCCCCCCCCCCGCTATAATTATGCCACATGTTCATTATGGGTCCATCAGCAGGCCAGGAATTCCTTCTTTAGAGCAGAGTCCACGCCAGCCTCGTCTTCGGCAGACAAACAACAGTAGAGACACTACTCACAAATGCAGGCAGAGGTAAACCTCTGCCCTGCTGCCAATCACACACGCTGTCTCTCACTGTTGCCGTTCCATGAGGTCAGGACTGGGTCGCCGCGTCACACTGGCCATCTCGCATTAACCTTCCAGTCTGGGGCCTCGCTCCTTCAGTGCTCAGCTAGCCTGTTTTTAAAAGGTCTTTACACAGCTGATAGGCCACCTCTAGACACACCCCTGCCTCAGCAAGTGGTCCCTATCAGCTGTCCCATGTGCAGCCAGTCCACAGTGGATAAAAACCGTGTCACATAAAACACTAAAAACCATGCAATAGAAACAGAATAAAACCATGCAAATAAAACGACACTCATAAATAAACACTAAAAATCAGAATAAAAACAATATACAAGATAAATACAAATTTCCACTGTGTGACATCAGCGACAGACGCTGCTTAATATCTGTGACTCACTACTGAAGCTCCCCAGCGTTAGCGAGTGATGTGGAGGACTCCCGCCGCCTCTGGCGTCGGTACCGGAGGAACTGCATCGCCGTGATCCCCCTGGAATCCTTTGAAACGGACGCGCTGGAGAAGTGGACGAATGCGCGGCATGTGCTCTGGGAGGCGTGTTCAGGTCAGAACTTGGATGCAGCAGGTCCTTACCATCAGTGACTCTGGCTGTTTAGGACTTTATTTTGGCCTCAAACAGCGTTGCCTTCTTCCTGTTTACCCGACGTCATCAGAGCACGCTCACCCGAGGCTGCTTTATTGGTCGCCATGCCGACGGGATACGAGGGAAGGTGGAGCAAATATGAACAACCTACAATTACTGCCTGCTAGCACGGATGGACAGAGAGTTAAATTAGCTCTCTTAAACGCAAGATCTGTATCAAATAAAACTCATGCTCTTCGGGCTTTTTTGGTACTCATAAGCTGAATGTCATGTTCCTAACTGAGACATGGCTGCGCGCTGGTGAAGTGGCACCCTTGCTGGAACTTTGCCCCACCGATGCCAGTTTCTTCAGCTCCCCCAGGTTGTCTGAAAATTGTGTTTTACCTATTCTAGACCACTCAGCAATTTTATTTGATATTTTAATCCCTAAATCTCCAGCTTCTGAGAGGGGAAAATTGCCCCTCAGATCATCTCGTTATATTAGCCCCGAAGCATTGTTTGGAGTTAAATTACATCTACCTGATGTGTTGGACCCTATTTTTACTCAGGAGTTATGTGTGGACACCTTGACTGCGAATCTTAATAATACACTTCTTGAACTACTGGACTCTGTTGCTCCCGTAAAGAAGTTGAAATGTCAAAAAAGGAACCCTATGCCTTGGTTAAATGAGAAGCTCTTGAACTTGAGAAGAAATTGTAGAAAAGCAGAGCATCACTGGAGATCTTCCAGACTAGACATATTTCTCCAGGCTTGGAAGGACTCATTATCTTCTCTTCAATCAGCGATATCGACAGTGAAAGCAAATTATTTCTCAAATCTCATCATGAGTCATAAACATAACTCAAAACTCCTTTTCAACACAGTGTCGCAACTTACAGAGAATAAGTCAACTCTCTGCTGTTCTAATTTGATAGCTCATGACTTTCTTACGTTTTTCAGAGACAGGGCTGAAACACTTAGAAATCATATTACTCCCTCCTCAAGCTGTTCATTAGACTACTCATCTGCTTTGCCTGTTGGTGCTGATAAACTGTTCTGTGACTTCAAGGTTATTTCTCTGTCTGGATTAACTAAGGTTGTAAAAGCAGCTCAATGTACAACTTGTTCTTTGGATCCTCTACCAGCCTGGGTTATAAAGGAACTGTGGTCAGTATTAGGACCCTACATTCTGTTTCTTTTAAATACTTCATTGATGACCGGAGTCTTTTCTGAATGTTTTAAATCAGCTGTGGTAGTGCCAATCTTGAAAAAGCCTGGACTGGATGTTGATATGGTCGCAAACTATAGACCCATCTCACATCTGTCTTTTTTATCTAAAATCTTTGAAAAAGTGGTTTTTAAGCAGCTCACTGAGCATTTGTCAACAAGCAATCTGTTTGAACCATTTCAGTCTGCTTTTAGACCAAATCACTCCACAGAAACAGCTTTAGTCAAAGTGGTAAATGATCTGCTGGTAAATGCAGACAATGATTGCACTTCAGTTTTATTACTGCTGGATCTAAGTGCTGCAGTTGACACTGTGGACCACTCCATATTATTGGATAGGCTTGAACATTTTATTGGAATTACAGGAAATGTTTTATCATGGCTGAGATCTTACCTGCTTGGGAGGTCTCAGGCTGTTAGTTTTAAAAATGGTAAATGGTAAATGGCCTGCATTTGTATAGTGCTTTACTCAGTCCCTAAGGACCCCAAAGCGCTTTACACTACATTCAGTCATTCACCCATTCACACACATTCACACACTGGCAATGGCAAGCTACATTGTAGCCACAGCTGCCCTGGGGCGCACTGACAGAGACTTGTGCAGTGAGGCATGAGGTCCCTCAGGGCTCCGTACTTGGACCATTGCTGTTTTCTATGTACCTGCTCCCTTTGGTGTTCTTTTACATTCTTTTAATGTAACCTTTCATTGTTACGCTGATAACCTGCAGCTTTATGTTCCTTTAACCACTGGAAATTGTGCTGAAGTCTCTAAATTAGAATGTTGTTTTTCTGCAATTAAGGGCTGGTTATCGGATAATTTCTTGCTCCTAAATACTGATAAGGCAGAGTTGATGGTCATTGGGCCACACAAATTTCATCACTTGTCCCAAAATTTCATCTTGAAAATCGATGACAGTGTCATAAATTGCAGGAACAAGGTAAAAAACTTGGGTGTGTGGTTCGACATGGTGCTCTCCTTTGAAACTCATGTAAAAGAGATAACAAAATCCGCCTTTTATCATTTGAGGAACATAGCCAGAATCAGACAAGTTTTGTCAAGCGACACTGCAGAGGTCTTCCCGTATTGATTATTGCAATGCTCTTCTTTCTGGCCTACCAAAGAAAAAGTTTTAGAAGTCTACAGATGGTGCAAAATGCTCGCATTTCAATAGGAACGGGGAAATTTGAGCACATTACCCCTGTTCTGAGATCTCTGCATTGGCTACCTTGTCAGGTTCAAGCAGATTTTAAGGTCCTGCTCTCACCTACAAGGCTTTAAACGGATTGGCACCTACATACCTCTCCAACCTTTTACACCTTTATGTTCCATCTCGTGCTCTACGATCTCAGGACTCTGGCCTTCTAAAAGTTCCTAGAGCCAGAAAAAAGACAATTGGAGAGCGTGCTTTTTCTTTTCGTGCCCCATTTCTTTGGAACAACCTCCCTCAAGATATTCGGCAGGCATGCTCTGTGGAGGTTTTTAAAACTAAGTCGAAGACACATTTGTTCACCCGATCCTACATGTCTTAATTCTATGGCTTTTAGTTTTTAATTTTTCATTGTTTTTAACTTGTATTGTGTCTTTTACCTGTATTGCTATGTATCACTTTCATTTTATTTATCTCTTTAGTTGTACAGCACTTTGTTTGAAAGCACTTTATAAATAAAGTTATTATTATTATTATTAACAGGAGACAGCTCTGCAGCAGCTGTGTGATTGTATCGTGTCAATATGAACTAAAATCTCTGAGGAAACTTTCCAGCTCCTTGTTCACATTTTCCTCATAGAATATAAAGTTTACTTGCACTCGCTAATATTATGATGCATACAAGCATTATGAGAGCTGCATTACATAGAAAATAATAATTTATTATATGTTTTTATGTGAAAGAAGGAAAATAGGATAAAGTGAATTACCTACAATTAGAGGATTCTGGTGTGAGGGGTCTTTTTTTTTTCTTTGCTTAATTTTTTTTGCAGAATTGCACATATGGTTGAAAAGTCTTGAATGCTTTGTGTTCATTTAATTTTTAGAGTTTCTAATAAATTGCTTGCACCTGACCTGACAACACTGTACAGTCTTGAGCATAAAACCTGTTTTGATATGTTATCGTGAAATCAGAGGTTCTGAATTTAGTTTGAAAACCAGCTTTGGGGTTCAGAGTTTTGAGAAAAGGACAGAAACTTTCCAGAAATGTGTCTTAGATTTTGAAAAGCGAAAATCAGATTCTCTCTAAATAAAAAGCACGAGGGACACCAAGTTCTTTGAAGTAGGAAAATATGTTACAAAATCTTTAACTGGTCTTTTATTGACAGGAATAGTTATTGAAGCAAGTGGGTGTTCACCCACTCCGGACCAGGTTATGTCTGCAGCATATGCTACCATGGTTATATACACTGATTTTCATCAAGGATCACCTCTGAAGTTACTCAAAGCCCACTTTCTGGCAGAGGCCTCTGTGTGTGTGATTGACTTTTGCCTGTATAAATGTGTTTTAGTGAGTGAGAGCTTCCTTAGAGATTTGCAAGAAGGTAAAATGAGACCTGCAAAATGCATCAAACTGGATGAAAACATTTAAGGTTTCATGATATGAGTGACTGATTACATAAGATAGATCAGACAAAGGAAGCACTTTTAAACTACTGCAGGATGATAGTCTGAACCCGACAGTGTTGCTGATCTGTCTCTGCCTCTCTATCAGTGCTCTCTGAGGACTGGGATCGTGTTCACACTGAGGACGAGCTCTTCAGGAGTTTGTTTAGAGGCTACAGCAAGTGGACTCGACCGGCGAAGAACGTCACAGACGTGGTCATCGTCAAGTTTGGCCTGTCCATCGCCCAGCTTATAGATGTGGTAGGAAATTTAACCATACCTTCAAAACTTTAAAAACTATTCCCCCTTTCTGTTTTGTGCCATTGCACCTACTAGGGCGTTAGATGCATGGCTCACTCGCTGTGTCCACTTCATTTACAAAAAACAGGATGAGAAAAATCAGATGATGACAACCAACGTGTGGCTGAAACAGGTGGGTGAAAACAAAAACTGGGTCTGAAAGTAAAGTAAATGTAATTCAAATGTGTTTTGTGTCCTAAAATGACATAAAAATGTGTATTCATTGAAAGGAATGGACGGATTACAAGCTGCAGTGGAGTCCTTCTGACTTCAACAATGTGACGTCCATCAGAGTCCCTTCTGAGCTCATCTGGGTGCCCGACATTGTGCTGTACAACAAGTAAAAACCACACGCATGATTCACGAGTCCACCCTTCTCCTCGTCCTCCTTCATCCTGTCAAACTCATCTTAAAATTCACTGAGAGTAGAGAAGCAATGACATCAGTCTATCCCAAGAGGCCAGGATTTGGGGGCTTAGCAAGGTAACCCCAGGTTAAACCCAGGGCTTTCAGCGTTACAGTGGTGCTCTTTACATCTTACCAGATTGCATCGCCACGGTAACTTGTGCTGCACGCCTAACCTTCTTAGGCACAAGTTATGTTTGAAATAAGAGGCTTGCAAGTGCAACACCACCTTCTACTGACCGGTAAGTTCTCTGGAGGACAGCATGTCTATTCCTTAAAGTGTCCTCTAACCTCAATGAGCAGATAACAGAGTAAACATTTTGAGAGGCAGCCTATGATCCTAAAAAATCCAAATACAGTTTTTCCCCCTCATTTCTTTATATTCTATTGGGAAAACAGAGTACTGAGCAACACATAAATACTTAAATATTTTTCACTAATAACAAATAGTATTTCTGCTTCTGGTGCCTAAATAATTATTTCTTGTTATTTCTTTAAATAGTCTTCAGGAATAGTTCTCCAGGCTTCTTGACGGACATTCAAAGTTCTTCTTTGGATGTTTCTGCCTTTTGTTCTGTTCTCTGTCAACATGATCCCACACTGCTTCAATAATGTTGAGGTCCGGGCTCTGAGGAGGCCAATCCATGACTGATAGTGTTCCACTGTGTGTTTTTCTATCCAGGTATGATTTTGCTGCACTGGCAGTGTGTTTGGGATCATTATCATGCTGAAAATGAAAAATGTTATAATAATAATAATGGATTGGATTTATATAGCGCTTTTCAAGGCACCCAAAGCGCTTTACAATGCCATTATTCATTCACTCTCACATTCACACACTGGTGGAGGCAAGCTACAGTTGTAGCCACAGCTGCCCTGGGGCAGAATGACAGAAGCGAGGCTGCCATATCGCGCCATCGGCCCCTCTGGCCAACACCAGTAGGCGGTAAGGTAAAGTGTCTTGCCCAGTTACCTGTTATCAGTTAAACATTTTCCAAATGGTATTATGTGGTAGATCAAAGTCTGAAGGTACTTTTCTGAGTTCATAATTCATTCATTTTGACAAGATCCCCAACACCACTGGCTGAAATGCAGCCTGAAACCATGACAGAGCCTCCACCGTGTTTTAGAGATGCCTGTAAACCTCTCTTGTTGTACCTCTCTCCTCACCTCCTATGTATGTATGTACTGATGATGAACCAAAGCAGAACCAAACATTTCAAATTCATCACTCCTGAAGACCGTTTGCCACAGTTCTTGTTTAATTTTCATACCTCAGCGTTTTCTCCCTGCTTTCCTTCATTAAGAATGGCTTCTGACAGCCACACTTCCACCGAGACCATTTCTGATGAGGATTTAGTGAACAGTAGATGGATCAGTTGAAGGCCCTGGTGCATCTCTCAGGTCCTGTGTCAGGTCTTTGCTGGATTTTTTTTTCCTGTTACTTAAAGACATGACTTTCAGATAGTGTTCATCTGCTGAAAATATGTCTGTATTGTATTTTTCGGGTCAACTAAAGAAATGGATGTGTTTTTGTGAAAGGCTGTTAGTAGCAAAGTGCCTAACGATTTAGTACAGCCCATAATCTTAATTTAGGACATCTTTTATATATAAAAACATATTCCCTCTGTGCAACGCACCAACATCATAAGAAACAGACTGAAGGTTTAAAACAAATAAATGAATTACATGCTCTGTGCCACTTCTCAGCCATGCAGATTATTTGTTTTCGTCGTTATGATTTGTGGGATGGTATTATCTCCTTTAACAACAGGTGTTCCAGATTATCCTCTCCTAAAGATAATAAAGGAAGAATTGAAGCATTGTCCTTCGTATTTACAGAGGTTGACCTGTTCTTACGACGCTTCCCATGCAGATATTTGCAGATATTTCAGGATCATTTCACTCAGTTTGAACCTTCCTGAAAAACTTGACTATTCAGCTACAACCCTTGAGTTTTCAACCACCATCATGTGACCCCTATCCAAAGAGCAAATAAGCCAGATAAAGATCTCTATAAACCCTGCAAAAACATCTGGGGGTAAATAAGGATTATTAACTCTTATTTTATTTGGATTTAAAATATTGAGTCACGCTCACAGCAGATGCTCAAGGACACACATACTGTTCCTGAACAGAGACGACTTTCTGTAGGTGGACCTGGAAATTATCTGTAGTGATCAATTAGCTGCTTGATCCATAACACAGTCCTCCTTCATTGAAGAGCGAAAGAGGAGTTGAGGTCACTTACATGGAGACAAACAGCTCCATGGTATTTTCTGCATTTTCCTGCATATCAATTGGCGATGCATGCAAATTATGCTGTTGAATAAATGACCCTGATTCTGTTGCGGATGCACGGCGATGTTGCATCACACAGTTTTAGTTGAGTTTCCAGCCCTCGGGGCTCGGGGGAGTATTAAAATTGGTCTGGATGGAGATGAAACTCTCTCCGCTTTCAGTGAAAATGAGCTTGCATCGGTGTCATTTACATTCAGCTATCAATTATTAAGCATAGCTCGTGTAAATGGGCATAGCTCCAGGTTTATTGATTCACCTTCTGAGTTTAAAAACTAATGAAGTTAAAACTTTTTACCCTCTTTTCTTGTTAAAGTGCTGACGGGGAGTTCGCTGTCACCCACATGACCAAGGCACAGCTGTTTTACACCGGTCGTATCCGCTGGGTACCGCCCGCCATCTACAAATCCTCCTGCTCCATCGACGTCACCTTCTTCCCCTTTGACCAGCAGAGCTGCAAGATGAAGTTCGGATCCTGGACGTATGACCGTGCCAAGATCGACCTGGAGCCCTTTGAGAACACCGTGGACCTGAAGGTGGGAACACGTGGGTGGAGGTTGCTCTGCTTCCCCTCCCCCTCCACATTCCTCCCTCATACTCTCTTATGATTTCCTTCCTAACACCTCCTGCACCTCTTTACCTCCTCTTATCGGCTCTTCACATGTTTCACATGTGTTTTGTTTTACAGAAGAATGCCCGCCAAACTCTCAGGCTGCTAACATTTTAATTAACAAAGTATTTCCCAGCGTCATGTTTCACTGCAGTAATAGGTTCTGGAAAAATTCACAGAATAGTGAAAAAAGAAAAACCCCAAATCCTGGGGAGATTTCTGAGTTGTAAAACGTGGCAGGTTTCTTTAACTCTTTACCCCTTGGACACCTACTAGGACAGGGGTGGCCAACTCCAGGCCTCGAGAGCCAGTGTCCTGCAGGTTTTAGATGTCACCCCGGGTCAGCACACCTGAATCAAATGATTAGTTCATTACCAGGCTTCTGGAGAACTTCAAGAAATGTTGAGGAGGTCATTTAGACATTTCAATCAGCTGTGTTGGATCAAGGATACATCTAAAATCTGCAGGACACCGGATCTCGAGGCCTGGAGTTGGCCACCCCTATACTAGGAGGAACCCTTGAAGCTCTTTTCTGAACTTGGATTTAAAACATGGAAACTATTATAATGGCCTGCAAACTACATCTTAACTGATATACTGAGGTGTTAAAAGGTGTCATTATGGCTACAGGGGAGGTCATGAAATGTTGTCTTTATAGGGGAAAGAGTTAATATGGTGTGATTTTGAAGCACAGAATGCAGAAGTAAGTTTGTTTCTTCAGTTTGACTCCACATGTCTGCATTTGAGATCTCTATCCTGCAACACTTGGAGAGTACGCTGTAACAAAAGGCAGCACTATTTATACAGACAGATACACAAAGGGGTAATCAGGGGCATGAGGCACAGAGGGGAAAACAGGAACAGATAACATGAATGTGACAGGGAAAGTAAAACTAACTGCAACACACAGGAGACAAATGACTACCAAAATAAAAGAGGAAAGAACAATAAACAATAATCATTGTGGGGGATTATTCTCTCCAGTATCTTCATGACTTGTAAGGTCAGCGCAGCTGGCCTGTGGTCATTGGAAGTAGTTGGGTGAGATGTTTTTGTGGACAGGGACAAGACAGAATGTCCTTGAGAGAGTCAGGACCTTATGCAGTTTAAAACTCTGGTTCCTGATAAGACACAGCTGAGCAGCACAACTTTGGGGCTGATGCCATCAGGACCAGCCACTCTGCCAGAGTAGAGTCAAGACAACTCTTTCCTGACTTTTTCAGTTGAGAGGGACATGGAGGTGCAAGCTGTAGGTGCAAAGACAAGGGAAGGGGACAATGTTCATGAGATGAACTGTATGCTGGGTAAGGATGACCAGCAGGGGGAGGTGTGTCAAGCCAAGTGAAGTTTAAGTTGTTGGTACTCTTCTCATTCCACTCCAGCACTAAGTCCCTGCTTTGTTTGGGTCCTGTGAAGATTCTCAGTCCAACCCCTCCTTGTTGTTATTCTGTTATTTCCTGGCTTTCTCCTGTAACAGGCTTTCCCCCTGCTGCTTTAACTTTAAACTTCCTCTGCACAATGTCAGTGTGGCTAAAAAGAGTCTGACTTTTAGGGCTACTGGGAGAGTGGAGAATGGGCAATTGTCAACGCTGTAGGAACCTACAATACCAAGAAATACGACTGCTGTCACGAGATCTACCCCGACATCACTTACTACTTCGTGATCCGCCGCCTGCCGTTGTTCTACACCATCAACCTCATCATCCCCTGCCTTCTCATCTCCTGCCTGACCGTCCTGGTCTTCTACCTGCCATCAGACTGCGGCGAGAAGATCACGCTGTGCATCTCCGTGCTGCTGTCGCTCACTGTCTTCCTGCTGCTCATCACCGAGATCATCCCATCCACATCGCTAGTCATCCCGCTGATTGGGGAGTACCTGCTCTTCACTATGATCTTTGTCACGCTGTCAATCATCATCACCGTGTTTGTTTTGAATGTGCACCACCGATCATCAGAGACTCACACCATGCCCCGGTGGGTTCGGAGGCTTTTCCTGTCTGTGGTGCCGCGCTGGCTCTGCATGAAGCGCCCGCATCATGGACTCAGGCCTGCAAGGTGAGAAAGCCTCTATGACCATTAGAGGCACTGCAGGTTTTTACATGGTCATAAATAGCTTAGTGTAGTTGACTTCTACGTGGTCAAATGTGTATGAGTTGAAGTTTAGGATTGGCTAATTCAATCCAATTAATTAGCTCTCGACTGAGTTAGTGCGGTAATCCACACAGGAAACCACAAAATCTCTGCACAGGTTTATTGTTTTCATTATATGCTTGAACCATTTGGCTGATTTTAATACACATTGCAGAGAGATAACATAGCAGCCCCACCATACATTCACAGCCTCCAAACTCTACTTCTTTTTGTTGTTTAATTGTGGTTGGCAGACAGCTTCTAGGCATTTTACCACCATCTATTGGCAGTAGAAGTATATTGATAATTTGAGGTAGTGGTAAAAATAAGGGAAATATATAATTTAAGGTGACAGATAGTTGTAATCATTAGTTTTTCTGTTTTATATTTTCACAATGTTTTGCTTGTCGTTACAATGTCATTGTAATTTTTCTACAAACCCATCTACCTTTCTTAGGCAACACCACTTGAGCGATAAACTCCTCCCTCTCCAGACTCCGGGCCCCTCCCACAGCATCTGGATCACTCAGGAGTCTGATGTGGATGCTGGAGATGAAATTAACCACTGGGACTTTCATGGTTACTCAAACATGGAGCATTTGGAGAGGTTTGGGTCCCCATCTTGTCTTTCTGCTCGGTCTCTGGGCTATACACTCCTACCACAGACACGGTCCACTGTCAGCTTAGAGTGGGATACCCCTGTGGAGTGTGGTTCGACCCAGAACCAGTGGGACTCTTCTTTGTCTCCTGCTGTCATATCCGCCCTGGAGGGAATAACGTACATCGCTGAACACCTAAGAGCAGAAGATGCAGACTTTTCGGCAAGTATTGGATTTTTTTGGTTATAGATTTGCGGTCAAAAGTTTGCATCAGGGGTGTCAAACATAAGACAGCCTGGGTTTTATATATTTCTCCAAGTTTACTGGCTCATTTTTGGTTTTATGTCTTCTCTCAGGTGAAGGAGGACTGGAAGTATGTGGCCATGGTCGTAGACCGGATCTTCCTGTGGATGTTCATCATAGTGTGTCTGCTGGGGACCGTTGGACTCTTTCTGCCTCCGTGGCTCTCTGGGATGATTTAAAACCAAGACTAGATGTTAAAAACACTAATATATTATATACAAAAGTGGAAGAGCATGGTTAGCTTTTAAATTTGTTGCAACAGACGAGTCTAGGAAACTTATTTCATGGAGGACAAAAAGTACAAAAATTAATAATAAAGAGAAATTAATTATTAATGCAAATATTTATAAAATGAAATGGCCTTGATGTATAAAATGGAATATACTTATGTTAATTAATAATAAATATTATAATCTGCTTTATTTATTCTCCATTGTATCTGTAATTTTCTTCACTCTCACATCCGCGTATGTGGTTCTGTTTGTCTGTCTGTCTGGTTGTTTACAGTTTTTCAATTTTGTGTGATGGTAGATAACAAAAACAACTTGAGCTAAATTACATTTTAGTGAAATCTGGTGAAAGTCACACTGAATGTGAAAATCAGTAAAAACATTATATTACCCACAATTTTTTTTGTTGATCGTCTTCAAAATTCACAATAATATACTCAGTGTTGGGAAAGTTAGTTTTAAAATGTATTCCACTACAGAATACATGCCTCAAAATGTATTTTGTAACGTGTTACGTTACTCAATGAGAGTAATGTATTATGAATATTTTGGATTATTACTATATTATCATGCTTTTTACAACTACATGAATGTACTATTGCTGTGTGATTCATTACTATTACTGAAGGTTACTCGCCATACCAATAGCAACTAGATTTTAAAATCTGAATATAAAATGAGTGACAGTAGGGTGGACATTATATTCATCCATCTCTCTGTGCCGGGCCGTTGTGTCAGCATGGTGTTGCAGGAATTGCCGTCTTGTGTGTGACTGGGTGCAGTAAGGAGTGTATGTGATGTGTGTGTGAGCATGCGCGTGAAGGAAACGCGGGGAGCGAAAGAGAAAAATAGAGAGAGTGTGTCATGGGTAGAGAGGGCGACCGGGAGCAGCGTTCTAACGGGCTACAGGCTATGCAGTGTGTTGTCGAAGTGTGCAGTACTGTTATTAAAGCCTCATCTCTTCAGTACTCTCCGGTGCCTCGGCTGATTTCTGTCTGTCTCACTACTCCACAAAAGTGAAGGGAGTTAACCCCGAAGGAGGACAAACTTCGGCCCTGGAGGAAGCATCTCCCCTCGCGTCTCCCGACCACGGTCAGGGGACTGACGGCGAGGAATGGTTAACAATGGTATAAAATCACAGCGATCACTCAGTAGCACTTACACCCACAACAATGAAACGCTTTGAAAGACATGATCACAGAACCTCCGTTGTACCCCGTCACCCCATCACAAACCGTTCCACTGATAACGCTGTATCCACTCCTCTTCGATTAACCCTGGAAGACCTGGAGAAGGAAAATGCACAGGTCTGAAAGGTCTTTCTTGACTTCAGCTCAGCCTTCAACACGATAATCCCTCAGCATCTGATCACCATACTAGGCCGAGTTGGACTGAATCACCCCCTTGGAAAAATGGACACTGGTCTTTCAGACGGATAGACCTCAATTTGAGCAGAGAGTACATAAGAAATCAAGCACCATTTCATTATGTACAGGCTCTACAAAGGGACATGTCACGACTCCCCCAGTTTCACCATGATGACCCACCTCTGTGGTGAAAAGTACAGTAATCACTACATCACAAATTACGTGGATGACACAACAGTGGAACATCTCATCAAAGACAGCAATGACAGAGACTACAGGAGGAGGTGAGACTTTTTGCAGAATGGAACCTGTTTTTTTTTTGTTTTTTTTTTGTTTTTTAATCTGGTGTTCAAAAGCAGCCCATGCACAGCCCGATCTACATAACTGACATTGCTGTGGAGATAGTCGAGTATGTGACCAACAATCTAACCAGGAGCCTGCACATCTCACCAGCTCCTGCATTTTCCTCAGAGGTTAAAAATAACTCATCTTAACCCATCTGTCATCACCACTTTCTACTGAGGCACCACATAGAATGTGCAGCACACTGTCTGTGTCTCTGTGGTATGAGAGTAACGGTGTCTCAGACAGAAAGGCAGATTGCTGAGAAGATTGTTGGGGTCTTACTGCCACCTGTTGGGGGCTTAGTGCAACAACGCTGCCTGACAAGGCCAAAAAGGATCACGAGGGACATTGCTCATCCCCGTCACAGACTATTCTCCTCCCTTCAGGCAAAAAGTATCACAGCCTGGAAATCAGATCATTAACAGCTTGACAGTTAAATTCAAATGCACATCATAAATAGATGGAAAATACAATAGCTGAGCACACGTAAGCCATACAGATTGTTTTCGTATATATATATATATATATATATATATATATATATATATATATATATATATATATATATATATACATTTTTTTAATTTAATGTTCTATTCAGTGCTATACCATCTTTTTTTATTACTTTATTTCGTTATTCATTGTTTAACAGAAAGTTATACTATAGTCTTTTAACGTGGTTCTGTTTTGATTGTGAGATTTTTTGTGTTTTTGTGTGCTCATAATGACAATAAAGGAATCCAGACCTTTGTCAGCATTGGATTTATAGCTACACCAGTAACTAGAAGGAACAGTACGAAATAGTGGATGCTTTGGAAACTTTTATGATATGAAGTGATGTTCTCACTCTTTCTCAAGTGTAAGTCACTCTGAGGTAAACTATATTGCCAAAAGTATTCACCGAGCCATCCAAATCACTCAGTTCAGGTGTTCACATCACTTCCATGTTTAAAATCAAGCACCTACACATGCCTAGGCATAGCACAAAGTGGTAGAGCATGATGCTCACAGAGGTCGCCAACTTTCTGCAGAGTCAATCACTAAAGACCTTCAAGCTTCACGTGGCCTTCAGATTAGCTCAAGAATAGAGAGCTTCTTGGAATAGGTTTCCATGGAAACAGCTGCATCCAAGCGTGATGCAAAGCGTCGGATGCAGAGGTGTAAAGCACTGCACAACTGGACTCTAGCACAATGGAGATGTATTCTCTGGAGTGATCAATCACATTTCCCCATCTGACAATCCAATGGACCAGTCTGGGTTTGGTGGTTGCCATTGGACCAGTATTTGTCTGACTGCGTTGTGCCAAGTGTAAAGTTTGGTGGAGGGGGGGAATATGGCGTGGGGTTGTTTTTCAGCAGTTAGGCTCGTCCTCTTAGTTCCAGTGAAAGGAACTCTTAATGCTTCAGCATACCAAGACATTTTGGACAATTTCAGACTCCCAACTTAGTGGGAACAGTTTGATGATGGCCCCTTCCTGTGAGTCCTCACCTTAACTTGAAAGAACACCTTTGAGATGAATTAGAGTGGAGACTGTGAGCCATGCTTTCTCATCCGGTCTGTGACCTCACAAACGTGCTTCTAGAGAAAAATTTCCCCAAACACTCCTAAATCTTGCGGAAAGTCTTCCCAAAAGAGTTGAAGCTGTACTAACTGCAAAGGGAGGGCCGACATCATATCAAACCCTATGGATTAAAAAAGGGATGTCACTCAAGTTCAAATGTCTGTAAAGGCAGACAAGTGAATGCTTTTGGCAATAGAATGTATTAAATGTATTAGTAAAACCAAGTGGTAGACCTCCGCAGGGACAAACATCCTCCACTGCATCCACTAAACATTCAAGGCATGGACATTGAGGCTGTGGACAGCTACAATAAACTGGACTGGACTCATAATTCAGATGCCCTCTACAAGAATAGGCCGGGCAGGCTGTACCTGCTGCGGAGACTCACCTCTTTTGGAGTGAAGGGCCCAGTCCTGAAGACTTTCTAAGACTCTGTGGTGGCCTCAGCCATCTTTTACTGTGTGGCCTGCTGGGGCGGCAGCATCTCTGCTCAGGACAGGAAGAGACTGAACAGGCTTATCCGGAGGGCCAACTCTGTTCTAGGATGCCCTCTGGACTCAGTGGAGGTGGTGAGTGACATCACCACCCCATGCAGGAGACTGCACTGAACAGCACTGAACAGCTCCTTCAGTGGCTGCGGCACCCACGATGTGGGACGGAGAGATTCCACAGGTCTTTCCTCCCCACTGCTGTCAGACTCCACAACAAAGACTTCGCAGCTGACCAAACACACACATCCACACATGTGCAATTTCATTAAGTGCAATTCTCTTTTTCTGACAGCATTGTATTTTATTCTGTTGTATATAGTATTTTATTCTATTCTATTGTGTATCTTTTTATCTTATCCTATTCCAGTGTTTATTCTTAATTTTTGCTACTGTGACCTTGCACTGTCCACTTTCTGCTGTAACAAAACATATTTCTCAAGTGTGTGACTAAGTTAATGTATCTTACCTTATCTTATTATGGGTTTGGATTTTGACTGCCAAGAAACAAACAAAAAGTTTCGGGCTTTTCTTGCACCACAGTTAAAGTGGAGGGAGGACAAAAACAGCAATACTGTTGTTAATGTCTTCAACTACTTCAAACAACATTAACTTTGTTCCTGTCATACTGGAGCTGGAAACCCATTTGATACTAAAATCAAAGCTGTACCAACCAATATCAAGCCTCCACCCATGACTTCAGTGTTGCCAGCACGTTAACAACCATTACTATCCAACCTACAGATGGCTAGATCTACATCTCTATCCACATTTGTTATATTATTGTACTCAACAAATAGCAGTGGATGCATGTCTGATATTCACTCAGGTGGGACTACTTTTGATTTTAGAACATGACACATGGGAGAAACGTGACCTACATCAAATTGTTTATTTATTTTTGGTAGAATAAGTAGGCCTGATAGATTTCAGATTTGTAGTCTAATCACATCTATGGTTGTAAGGTGTAAATGAGATACAGAATTGTGCACTGAAAACATGGTACCACAGGTATTTGTGCAAACAACATGGAATTCCTATAACGGAGGAGGTAACACACATTTCTTGAATTCTCTCTGAACGTCTGGGCAGAACTGCCCAGACGTTGGGGATCCCCATTGTCATTGGGGATTGACCTTGGACCTCGGCATTATCAGCACCACACTCTAACCATCTGAGGTAGCAGGCCAACTGGATCAGGACTTAAACACTTACAAGAAAAACCACAAACATTTTTGTGTACTACATTCAGTTTTACTTAACTTGTCTCCTCAATCTGATTTAGTTTAAGTGTGTTTTGTTCCTCAGCTGTGTCTTCAGCCATCAGTGTCTGTGTATTTAAAGCCTCAGTTTACCTTAACTCTCTGTTGTGTTGTGCTGCTGATTCTGTTTTCCACTGTTGTTTCTCTGTTTGGATTTATGGGCTTTGTTTTATGGCTGCACTTGGCCTTTTCTGATGCCCCTGAGTAAAGGTTTATTTTCTGTTTATTAGCTCTGTCACACCAGTCTGGATTTGGGTCCTCATTCACACATCATATGACCTCAATATAAAACCCCTAAGTGAAAACAGCCCTGATGTGGTGTTCATTTAAATGAAAGAGTGGGTTTGTAAGCATTTAGTTTTGCTATAAGAATCCCTTAAAAAAACGATATATATATGTTTAGACAGCAGACAATATAACAGCCAAACACACATATAGTTCCTATATACCGTAGTCTCATAGCCCAGTTACACATTAAGTAAATAGGCAAACTTTAACATTATAATGCGCATGAAAGCAGACTCTAAGTGGTCTGATAGAAACATGTATGTGTAAATCACATCTTTTAGCACCAATCCTAGCAGATTCACATGCATGGAGAGTGAGACAAACAAACTGTTAACAGATAGGTAGTGGCTAATGACGCTGTCTATCTAAGAATAGGGGCTTACAATTGTAGTACTGGCATGTATGCCACAACTCCGGGAGTGGTGTGCTAATGACCAGTTGTGGATCTTGGCACCTCTCAAAGGGCCCAACATTGTACTAAACTGGCCATTTGGTACTGGATGTTTATAAACTGTAGTTAAAAGAAGAGGGGATGTTAAATAGTAGGAAAGTTTGTTGATGAGTTACTGCCATCACATTCAGAATGACCTTTTTTTCCCCATTAAATGCTACGTTTTCTCAGTTTAAACATTTGATATGTTTTCTATAGATTTATGGGATTTTGAAATTATTGCATTCTTTTCTTTTTACTTCTATTAAACCTTTCAGGAATTGGGATGGGAGTTATCATCAAAACGGACTAAAAGTGTCATCATTTTTTATAAAAAAAAATGCCTTTTGACTGATGAACTGCACTATACGATGATGCTATCGCTCATCTGTATGCATTATTAAATTGCTGAAGTAGAGTGAAGTAGAGCTTTTTCTACTTACCACTGCAAAATCCCTTCCCAGTCTGATAATGTTGGCCAGTGGTGCTTAAAGCAGACATGATCCCTCCAGTGCGTCTCTCAGTGTGAGGTTTTATGAGATGATTAATGACTGAGAGAAGAATGAAAAGTTCTACAACACAAAGTACGGGGTAGTTTGATCTGATTAGGCTTCCAACAATGATTTTATTAAAACGATCTAAAAATTAAAAATGACTCTTCGGTGAACTGCTGACAACTTAGATCTGAATGATAACATAAGCATAAAATGGCAATCCTCAAATACTTCAGAACTGCACTTACAGTGTTGTAGCTGATTAAATGTACCTGGCTTCACTCCACCACTGGGAGAGATTCCACTGTCTGAACACGCTTGTGATGCATCAGCATCCAGCAGGTGAAGCTGTAGAATGTGTCTTAGTGACAATACCTGGCACTTTAAAACATTGTTACCACAATATCAGTCGATGAATCAAGTTGTATGTGTAGAACATTGTTCAAGTGCAGTTTACAAGAACAGGTATGTAAAATGGTGTGCTCCCTTACTCACACAGGATCACCAGGTGGCTCCACATGTTTGATCTGGACAGTTCTTATGCCAGATGTCCTTCCTGACACAACCCTGAAGGCATTTGTGTCTTTTTTCCCTTGTTAGATGAAGGTGAAAAATAGTACTACATGCAGCCACCCAAGAGAAAAATGATGAAAATTGCTCAAAGTTGTGATTATAATTATTAATAAAATAAAATGACAGTATAACTAACATTGAAATGTAGTTTCTAGTAATAAACCAGCATAAACTCATTGAATACAAACCTGCTCTATGAATTACATTTACAAACAGTATTAGTATTAGCTTATACTTTATTTGCAAACGAAACAAATTATAAAAACCATCTAATCCATCCCAATATTGCCTTGTGTATTTAGTCCCAGCCATAGAGCTTGGAAAGCTGGTGAGTAAACAGCTAACAGAGCGTTTTACTCATGATTATACAGGAGAAAGGTCAAGAGTCAGATGTAGCCTGATGGGAAAATTAAGGGACTGAATATAAAAAAATACAAAACATATAAGGACTCATAGGAGCTGCCACATTATGGAGCGGAAAAAATTAAACAAAACAAAAAATTAAATCAGTAAATCAGTGTGTAAATAAATCAATAAACAAAGATCATCACTGCCGGTGTTCTTAATAGAGATGCGAAGTTAAAAAACAGAATCTGACAGGTTAAGCGATGGTTGACAGAATAAGAAATAAGAAATAAGAAAGGGCTTTTCCTGCTTTGTATCCTTTTTTATTTTATTTTATTTTTTTATTGTTATTATTTTCCCCTTGATGGCTCAAAAATGTATTCATAAGAAAATAAAACATTGCTTTGGTTTATAATGTGGCAAGCCAAAAAGGTGTTTTAGGGTATGCTAAATAGCAATTGAGAATATAATTTTATTTATCTATTTTTTAACATGGAACAATTCCTCTCAGTAGGTTTGCTAAAACAAAGATTATTCAAGCTTACAATATATAATTTAAGTATAAAAATATACATGAATTTATATATATATATATATATATATATATATATATATATATATATATATATATATATATATATATATATATATATATATATATATATATATATATATATATATATATATATATACATATATATACATATACATATATGTGTGTGTGTGTATCACGTTACTAAAAGCGGAGATTCCAACACCTTGGCCATATTCAGTTTAAGCAGATTTCATTGTTGAATTTAATAGAAAGATCTTGAAGTTTCTGTGACTGTAGGCAAACTGAAAGACTTTAGGGGTCTGTCAGCACAGCAGCAGCTCCTTGTTAACACATAGACCATGTTAACACACCTAACTATTAGGCTAGTTATGGTTGGTAAGTTATGGTCAATTGACAGGTGACCTTCCAGCTTCACTCAGCTCGATACCAGTTCAAGTCACCTCTCCACATTCTCTCTCTAGATTGGCGACAGTAAAGAGAGATCAAACTGACATGGAGGTACGACAGACAAAACAGAGAAATACTGAGATACACCAGTTATTGCTTTCATATTGGTTATTTGAGCTATTTGGAATCGCAGAAGCTAATGGCTGAGCTCATAATCAACTGGACATATGGAGACTTAAGTTTGCAATGATAATTGTTGAGCAAATTCTAGTTTGTGGTTAAATGTAGCTTTTTCATTGAATAATAGCATTATAATCGTGAAGGTATTAGGAAGTTATTCCCTTCCTGAATAATGCTTATTTATGAATGTGATTCTTTATGTGATAGTAAGATTATATGTTTTACTATAAAAGTAAATTCTGAATGTACTATTTTTGTTTGTAAAGGAAATGTGAGCATCTTTTCTTATGTTGTATTATTACTTTACCTGACCTTTTTGTTTGATTACAATCATGTAGCTTATCAAGTCTCTCGGTGACTGTTTCCACAGCAACAGCACAGTATTTGCAGGAGTTTTTCAGGAGAAGCCATTTATTTTCTCCTTCTTCTTGGTTTTATGGACTCCTGAGTACTCTGTAATAATGACCACTGATTGAAAAGAGGGAATAAAAGGAGCCAGTCCAGACAGAACAAATGTAGTGTCTTGTGCTGCGGTGGCCTTGGAGTCCTCCTCTGACACATTTGAAGCAGATGGATGGTAAATCAGACGCTCTACTTTATATAACGACTTTTTGACTTTTTGACTTTGGTTCATGTTGACATGACAACATCATGCAGTTGCTGTAGATTTGTTGGCTGTACACCCATGATGAGAATCTCATGGGTGTACACAGTCTCACCACATCCCAAAGCTGGTTTATTTGACTGAGATCTGGTGACTCTGTTGGTCATTTACAGTGAACTCATCTTCATGTTCAAGAAACCAGTTTGAGTTGATCTCAGCTTTGTGACATAGTGTGTTAGTCTGCTGGAACACTGTGGTCATAAAGGATGGACATGGTCAGCAAAAATACTTAACTAGGCTGTGGTATTTAAATGATGCTTATTTAGTAATAAAGGGCCCAAAGTGTGCCAAGAATATATCCCCCACACCGTTACACCGCTAGCAGCTTGAACTGTTGATACAAGCAGAATAAATCTGTTTACAGCACATTCTGACTCTACCATCTGAATGTTGAAGCAGAAATTGAGACTCAGGCGACATTTTTCAAATCTTCTCTAAGTCCCTTAGTTTCCTGTTTAGTCTACAGGAGTGTGGTCTTCTGTGGCATTTGAGATGCTCTTCTGTATACCTTAGTTGTAACGAGCTGCTTATTTGAGTTACTGTTGCATACAGCACCTATCAGCTTAAAGAAGTCAGCCCATTCGCCTCTGACCTCTGTCATCAATAAAGCAATTTCTCCCACAAACTTGCTGCTCAATGGTTATTTTCAGGCCATTCTCTGTGGTCTGAAACCCTAGAGATGGCTGTTTATAAAATACAACCATGCCACATTTAAAGTCGCTTAATTGAACTTTCTTCTTCGTTCTGATGCTCAGATTGAGCTTCAGCAGCTCATCTTGACCACATCTACATGCCTAAATGTATTGAGTTGCTGCCATGTGATTGGCTGATTATATATTTGGGTTAAGAGGAGTTAAACAGACGTACCTACAGTGGTACTGAATATGGTGTCGTCTAGGGACGCACCTTGCTCACTGTCACACTAACTTAGCTATCCAGGCTGTCATTCAAATGTGTCTGTAAAAACTGGTCAAGCACTGCTTTGAATTGAAAAGCCCAAAGCCCAAATTCTTATTGAAATATTGATCAGTGAATGGAAGTTTACCAAAATAAAAGAGAGATGGAGCGAGTGAAAAACAAGCCACAACAACTTAGAACTATTTTTATAAAAGCTCTACAAAACCTACAGCTGCTCACTATGCTTCAGTTAAACAAACATAGTAAATATTCCTCCCATTTAGATTGTATCGTTATATCACTGCCCTACAGTTCTATGAATCACTCCTGTCTTTATTCTTAGACTTTCTTTTTATAGCAATTCCAACGGTCGGTCACACACACACACACACACACACACACACACACACACACACACACACACACACACACACACACACACACACACACACAATGCTTGATAACATTATCTAAAGGGCTTGGAGTGTGAGTGCTTTGAGCATGCATGTGTGTGTTTGTGTGCGTGTGTGTGTGTGTGTGTGTGTGTGTGTGTGTGTGTGTGTGTGTGTGTTTGTGTGTGTGTTTGTGTGCGTGTGTGCGTGCGTGCGTGCGTGCGTGTGTGTGTGTGTGTGTGTGAGAATAGGTTATACATTGCAGGCTAGGAAATGTGACCTATCTGTGGTGGTGCAGCTGTCGTTCCCGACCTGCAGGAGTTGGGAGTGAAGCAGTGACAAGGGAGAGAAGGAGACAGATAACACGAACCGACTTGAGAACATTAAAGCCTAAAAAGGTTAAGGGTGTCGATTTTAAAAAGCACTTACATTTTCTTTTAATGGTAAAAACACAAGACCGGAAGGCCTGAGTCGTTTGACATTTAGGAAAAAAGGGATCTGTCTCTGTCTCACCTTCACCAGGGTTCAAGCTGTTGAAAGGGACCATGGCCGTGGCTGCTAATGCTACATGATCTAGGGTGGCCTTACACCTACAGCCCGTGCTCGCTGAGGACACTGAGAGACACGGGCTTTAGCAAATGATTTGAGATGAAACATTTTGCTCCATGGATCTTGTTACCTTAACATGGACTTTGCGGGGATGTCCAAAGGGATTCTTGTCGGCTTTGATGGCAAGAGAGAGGTAAGGTGCATTACTTTCTATTATATAGCCTATTTTAGGCGACTCCTTGGATCAGCATATGAAACATCATACATTAACACATGAAAGAAATACGCCAGCTATTCTTTAATTTTGCTTCTCCACTTGCTGTCATCTGGAGTGATCACTACAATTTTTCCTACACAGGCTTATGAAATTCTGCCCTTTAAATGGCAAAAAAATGTCATTTTATTGTCATAATTGAATAATTGAATGAATTTTTCCCTCATTTGATTAGTATTATTATCATTTAGAAAAAAATTGCCAACATTAACTGCAGGTAGGTGAAGGAAACCAAATCACGACCTTTGGCGTCACAGTCCTTTGACAACTTGTACCACTCTTCAAGCTACAGGCTGTTGTTTAGTCTAAGACCCACTAGTGGCATCCAAAAAGGTTCTAAAATTGGTTCTCCCTCCCGGCTACCACAGCTTGACTTCTCTGTGGTTCATCAGTTTCGTGGCACGGGTGCCAAAATGAGAGGACATACAATAATGACATACACATACAGTGACTGCTGAAAGTGTCCCTGCAGTGATTTCTAAGGCAGAATCCTCACTTTTTTTTGGACCTGAAGATCATGAGCATCCAGTATTGATTTTCAGCCTTTGTACAAAGAGATTTTTCCAGCTCTTCTGAATCTTTTGATGATGTTATGTTCTGCAGATGATGAAATATTCACAATCTTTACAGTTTTACATTGAGAAACATGTAAAACTATCATTATTATTATTATTAATAATAATAATGATAAAATAATAATAATATAAACATTATTATTCTCCTCTGCCCGTCTTTACTTAACTTACTTACATTAAACTTATTCATGTTACAAACATGTTACTATGGTAATGTGCCTCCAGCAGCTGCTTGTTAGTTCCACTTATTTTTCCAGGCTTTTGTGTTGCTGCTTCAAAATAAGCTAATATTTTGTATGAAATACTAAAATGTCCCAGTTTAAACATTTCATATGTTTTCTGTTCTCCGCCGTGAATAAAATATGGGTTTTTGAGATTTGCAAATCATTGCACTCTGTTTTTATTTACATTTTTCACATCATCCAATTTTTGGGGGGAATTGGGGTTATAAGGAAAGGTCACAGTTTGGGTTAAAACACATTAACAAGCTCAGTTTTCCCACTAAAGCCCGTAGTAAACCTGGGCTTCTCACAATTTCATAGGCTCTGCTGCAACAATATTCAGGTTTGCACTGAAGACCAGGATGCTTTTTTGTCACTTATAATGACTTTACTTTCACTTGGTATATAGAGACATTACAAAGGGTACAATCAGCCTCTTTTAAGCCATTTTAATAACCAGTTTCAAAATAATACATTTTATACATATTACAGAGTAAAAATATTTCTTTTTTGTTTGTTTATTTGGGTTTTTTTGGCATGTTGGGATCGGTAGATAACTTTGATGTCAGTGTGATAAATATACTCTGTTTTTTTTTCAGTTCCTGGTGCAACATCCCAGCTCAAACCCCCTATGCACTCCCAGTGAGCCCAGAGACATCTAAACTAATGGAGTCTTTCAGAAGAGGCATTCAATAAATGCAGTTCATCTTGATAACCCAGTCAATTGCCAGATAAGAAGTACAGTTAATTAAAAAGTCTTTAAGAAGTCAAGATGGCAGAAAGCCACGGTTCAAGTTCCAGTTCCAGTTCGAACATCCCTTCCAAGAGGGCCAAAATCAGCATTGACCACGTTCCAGAAAATGGGTCTAATATCCAAGAACCAGCAGCTCCGGTTTTTGTGCGTAAGCTCCGTAAAGCAGCAGTGGGAACAGGTTGTGATATCCGACTGAGGGTGTCAGTGCTGGGGCATCCGACACCTTCGCTGGCCTGGTACCGCAACGATGAGCTCTTATCTCCATCGGAAGCCCAGGACTCGGGTGGTCTCTGGATACGAGACTGCCGCACAAGTGATGCTGGCTTGTACACATGCGTGGCAACCAATGAGCTGGGAGAGGCAAGGTGCAGTGCCGTCTTGGCCGTCATGGACCTCGGTGAAGGTAATCACAAGGAGCTTAAACACATTGTTCCTATCAAAAGAAGCCATCATGATGAGGGATTTTAAAGCTTTAATGATATATAACTGATTCAGTAAGACCAACCGGTGATTTGCACAAATACTACACCAATAATCTTGTTAATCTTTATTGTCTTGAAACCTTATCCTACTTATTAAAAGTGCATTTAGACAAAACAACTGTCGACCCAAGTTCCAAGAGCCGAGATTGGGTTTTAAGTTTCATATAGTCAGCCCATCTTCTATGTCTGCAGAGCCTCACTGGGAAACACTTAAAATTAGCTTGTTGCATTCTCTCTGCTGCACAGCTGAACATTACAGAATATATATGCTATACAGTTCTTAACAAATTTATTAGGGTGTCTGGCATGAAAGCACAAAAACACAAATATTTTAGGAATCTGTCAAAAGCCTGTTGAAAACGAAATATTCTTATTTTTTAGGGACGTTGTATATTATTCTTGTATTTTGCACCTGTAACTAAAATCAGAAAACCTCCTGATAGACTGGGAAACATATCCTTCAAGACTTTAAGTAGACTGTCTACACGAACTGCCTGCCACTTATTGGTTGTATCACTAGTTTGACAACTTGCTATTTTGGCATATACAACCTGCGCAATGATATAATAATAATACAACAAAAATCAAGTAGATGTCAGCTTTAAACTTTCAGTCTCTGGTAGTAGACAAGTTCTTGGTTTTATGCTGATTTTATAATGCTGTACAAATAAGCACAATGATATTAAAGTCACTGTGTGGATTGTTCTGCAGATAAATAAGTGTGTGACGTGGTTTTTGCTTCAATACTGTAAATTCTCACTTTTAGTAGAAATGTCTTTTGACTGAAAATAAAGACCTCATATCTTGTTTACAAGATTTTTAAAATGCTGGTGTCAGTCATTCTGTATGGATTTTTGAATCTGCAGAAATGCTTGGGAAGGTAAATATTTCCAAGCCAATGCTTAACAGCTGATTGAACAGAAGACCGAGGCCGTGACGGCGCTGTAAAAAGTCATTTAGCTGTAAAGATACTGCTGCTTTTGCAGCTCTGTATCACTTCCAAAATTAGAACACTTGGCTGAGACAGTTTTGCTCAGGGTGACTGGTCTTGTCAGCATAAATTCACGCAGCAAGGCATGCGAGGCATAAGTTATGTATCTGGGAAAAAAGAAAAGATCAGTCCCATCTGTCACATCTTCAACATCAGTTTTTCCAACTCCCACATGGTGACATCTTGTCAGTGCAGTGTAATGCAGCTACTTTAAGTGCAGGCTATGAAGTGAAGTAGTCAGAATGAAAAAGGTAGCATGTAGCAGATACTGCTGCATGAAAGCACATAAGATTTAGTGTCTTTGTCAAAGACATTTCACAATCATGGACTGTCTAACAGTCTGCTTGTCTAAATTTTTTTGTTTCTTCACACCAATGTTGGTCAAGTTACTTGAAAAAAGTAATTAGTTACCAATTACTGATTACTTCTCCAGAAAAGTAATCCCATTATTTTACTGATTACTTATTTTCAAAAGTAATTAGTTACTTAGTTAATTAGTTACTTTTTAAAAACATAATACACAACCTAAATACGTAGCAATAGAAGCAATAAAACTTTCAGCCCAGTTCTATTTTTTTATGCATAATCAAATGGAAAGCCTCTTTTTAAAAAATGTTTTATTAGTTTTAATCTTTTAATTTTATGCACATTGCATTAAGCAAAATTTATATATGCAACTGTCTTTGAAATTAAGAAATTGTTGAACATTTAAACCTATTTTCTGCATATTCCAGCATATAAAATAAAATAATGATTTGTGTTTACACTCACTCTTTCAAATAGATGCAAGTAAAACACAAATAAATAAATAAATAAAATCAAAGATCCAGCGGCACTGAGTCCTGTCGCAGCGGTCATGTCAGCGGGGTGATCTGTGAATTTCACATTCATGTGGCGGCTTGCTGGGTGCTTGCTCGGATTTGAAACGCTGAGGAAAGAAGTTTTCTTCCCCCGCAGAGTGAACAGCGGACGCTAATGTTTTTGTCACTTTTTACAGAAAGTCAAAGTAATGTCAGTACTTCCAAGCTTTAAACGCTGCATGGTCGTACTCTCTCCCGCACTCCATATTATCCATTGTTGATCTACACATGTCTGTTGCTGCGACAGGCATCGCACGCGCTTACGTCAGTGTCATGAGATGCTATCACAAACAAAATCACGATGGTTTACTAACGCAGTAACGCAGCGTGTTTACAGGAAAGTAACAGTTATCTAATTACTTTTTTTTTGCAATAGTAATCCCTTACATTACTAGTTACTTGAAAAAAGTAGTCAGAAATACAATAACGCAGCCCATCTTGGCTCCACGGTGCTGTTACCTACTGGAGAAGGAACATACTACCAGATTGTACACTAAAAAAAGGATTATTCATAATTTAGAGTAAAATACAACAAAAATATGTAAAATAAAAGGTTTATTTATTCAAATATTCAATCATTAAAGAAAACATGCTTGATATAAAGTGAATGCATATCATGAAATTTACCATTTTATATTGTACTTACATAAAAAAAAATTACATGAAAATCTTACATATTATCAAATTACATCGTTTTCTGTGGGGTTACTAAAGTATTCTGATTCTGACCACTTAAAACCAACATTTTGGGCACAAATGTCACATTAAACTTCACATGAATCCAAGTCTTTCAGTGCCTTTAGTAGACAGTCAGAGCACTGGACCTAATTTTCCAAGCTTATCTCTGTGATGTTTAGTAGGTTTGAACACTCACAGCCAGTTTGCATCATCACTTTGAGTGCTTTGTGTGGCTTGCCGTGCGATCATTGTATTGCTGGGAACATTTCGTCACAGTCTCGGTGCCCTGTCCTGTCTACAAATTTGACTGCTGAGCTCACATGTCAGCAACTCTCACACTATGAGCTGGCACGTACGGTCCAGCTGGTGCACTGTATCACTCAGCTCCTCTGCACTCTCTGTCTCTCTCTTCTGGTTTTGATCTATCACGGCTACCTACCTCTTTACGGCTACCTACCTAATATCGTTATCTTATTCTCCCTCTGCTCATTTTGGACTGATTGAAAATGATCCTCAACATTAAGCCGTGCATAGTTTCTCAGTTTGTTTGCTTTAGTTTTTTCTCCTTATGCACAGAGCAATACACTTAACACCTTAAATCAGACTTAAATCACTAAAATAAAGAACTAAGTTGGATGTGACTGTCGTGGGACACAACAGTCACGTGGACCTCTCTTGCTTTTTCCTATTTTCTGAAACATACTTCATATACACTGCTGGCATGTTCAGATTATTAAACATGGCCAAATATTCAAATAATAAGCTCATGGGCAAATAATCGCTAAGAGCCAAAAGCTCAGGCTGCTCTAAATATTCACTTTCAGGCTTCTTTTTTTAAACTCTGGTGTAGTGGTTAAAACATTTGCTTGGCAAACGAAAGGCTGCTGGTTCAATTCCAGCCAGAGATGGGGTTACATCAGGAAGGGCGTAAAACTCAACCTGCCAAATTGAACCTGTGTAGCTACATGTGGCGACCTCTTGTGGCAAAGAAATTGCTGAAGGTAGCTTTCTGTCTATGTGATAACAAAGACAGCATAAATTTGATTTAGAGGACATAATGATATACTTGCACATGTCAAACAGGGGCCTAAATTGGACAAAAGAGGCTTTGTTTCTCTTTTTTTCTTGCTACTTACGTGAAAACCAGCAATTCACTGTTGCCTCTCTATTTTTATCCATCCTGTAGGTTTTATTTTCTTATCTTCCTGACCACTGCCTCCCTCTTACATCTCCCCTCTTCTCACTCTCCTTGTGGTTATTTATGGCCCGGTATGTGCCGTGCCGGCCAGAGGGCTCGTGCTCTAGTGATGTGTGGATGCCGTCGGCCCCCTTCTCTGATTGCACCAGCAGACATCACAGATAATTATAGCTTCGCCACGGTCAAGACGCAGCACTGTCACACTCAATCACGCTCAGCTTGATGAATAAAGAGAAAAGGAGGGTGCGCTGGGATTGGAGGGCCTTAGTGTATACTTGCCCATGTGGGAACAGTCACTGCGTGTTCTGGCTGCTTTTGAGCATCACTCAGTGAGTCAGACACTCAGGTCTGTCACTTTAAGATATCATCCTGAGCGATCAGACCAACCAGAAACCAGAGCGGTCCAGTGTCACGAGCCCACACTGCTTTATTAATGTCACCTTCTGTCGTACAGCATTAATGTGCCGTCACACATCATAAGGCTGGATTAGCAGTTTGATGAAACAGCAGGAAATGGCAAATTGACCATCATTTGTTTTTTTATTAAGCTACTTTTACAGTAAATTATTGTAAAAACTGTGACACAGTGGTGTGAGTGAACATGTCAGGCACGACTTGCAGTTACTGATAAGGTAACATTTGAAAAGTTCTTTAGAAAAAGGCACCCAAGCTTAGGTAAGGACATAAAGGACATCCAGAGACATCTAAGGGTTCATAACACATAACACAGCTACAACTTTGCTTTAATCTTTGTTTTTTTCTTGCTCTGGCTGCAATATTATTCTCAGACGTTCAGTTTACATTTAAGGTGGAACTTGATAAATCCTGTTGACAATGACTTCCAAGTGTTATTTGCAAAGCTGCCAAATACAAGCCAAAGGACGGAAAAGCAGGCAGTTAAATAATTTCTGCATTTGCTTTGTTTTTACACGGGTGATGTCTGTTTTTTAGATATTCTTACTCTCTCAAGAGCTTCACAATTTAATCTGTCTCACAGGGAGTTTAAAAAGTTGAGGTACTTGAAAGACGCAATCAGTAAATTTATCCACAGAATATTACTGACATCCAGCGACGATGGACGAAAGACTTGCTAACAATGCAAAGTGGGCAAATCCCGATCGCTAGGAATACATTACAAGGTTATCTAGGTAACTAAAACCTGGAATGTCATCTAGCAGTGTACACTAACATAAAGAAAGAATGTGTACTATCAACATGGGCTAATAAGTAAATCAGAGGAGCCCAAGATGCCATAGATGATGACCGAACAACAAAGACATGTTGTCTATACAGCCAGGTGAAAAATCATCGGCTCAGTCACACACGGTGATTTAAACAATTTCTTTCTGGATGCAGATGATCAGTTAAAATGTTTGAAAGATGTGGAGCTCCAACCAATATAAAAGCCAGTCACGGTGGTATGGAAGGTATAGTCACAGAAGGTTCAGTCCTGCTGTACAAGACTAACAATAACACCGTGATCAGGTTTGTTATTCTTATTCAGGAAACAGCAATGTCACTGAATTCCACAGTCACTCATATACTTGTGTTAATCTTTCCATCCGGCCACAGAGTTCAGTTTAAACTTCATCTTTAAGTGGGACAAGGCTACAGTGTTATAAAAACCTCTAGCATCAAGGTTCATGAGCACATAGCTGTCTGAAATAGGGCCGCCACTCTTCGGCAATCCTCCCCGTAACTGTCTCATTGTCCCATAATGCATGAGGTGTTATACTATATCATTAATGGTGCATTACAACATATCTGCCATGCACTAGAGTTTCAAAACTGCCCGTGGTCCAAACAGAGTGACTCACAGAGGACAGGAAAGGTCGTTCTGTGTTGCCGTGTGTTTAATCTCCTGCTATAACCAAGGGTGGGCAAGTGCTGTGAAAGGGGGTGCAGAGGGAAAGTACAACTGTAGGGGGTGAACTATGCAGGACTTGAAATAGACCACTGAAGTTGGCAGTCAACGTTAGGACTTCAGGGGGTACAGGGAGAGGGGTATGGGCTGAACATGACAAAGTTTGGAGGTTTAGCAGCTATCTTAAGGTGGTGCATCGTTGCAGGACTACTTCCCCATTTCATGCTAGAGAAGAAGCCATTTTGAGGCATCTTTATAAGAAAAAGACGATTCTGAGAAATGAAGGCCTTTTGGAAAAATTTGGGAAGTTCCTATGTTCTCAGCAAGGTTTTAATAGAAAAGAGCTTGTGCTGGAAGAAATTATTTTGGGCAGGAGTAGCCATCTGGTTGGGTTTTTAAAGGATTTTACAAGAGAAAAACACGAGCCATGTCCAGGAAGGAGTTACTCGATGCACGAAAAGCTTTGAGGAGCTTTAGGGAAGGTGTGAGTGGGCCGAGAAGCAAGAAACAAAGAGGTGAGTGGGAGATGGCATCAACACAAACGATGTACTATGACCAAAAAAATCTTATTTTTGTGGTGCTGAAGTAAGAGAATGATCATATTATTGCAGGGAGTTATAGTGTGCATACTCAACTAAGTGGAACAGCTGTAATGGAAATGAAAACAAGGCAATACACTTGAGGCCGCTATTGTTCCTGCTTAATTGGATTCAGTGTGTCTCTGTTGTGTCTTTGAAGGATAATGGTTTGTACTGCAGGCTTTACTTCAAGGTACACCAATCCTGTTTTGTGAAATTATTAATATTGCAGCTGCCTATAAACTGATTTTCTTTGAATTTTAACTGGTTTAGATTTGATGTCAAAAAAGCACAAATTAAAATTGGACTCACAGAATGATCACCAGCTAAATCTGAGCATTTCCTGTTGCTTTTAAAGGTTTCTGTGCATATACAGTCTTATACAGGATTAACATGAACATGGAAATACCTGAAATGTATGTTTTAAGTCAGCACTTTTATGGAAATCTTACCTATGTGCTTTTAGTTGTTGTTGATGTTAAGTTTGTGGGCAAACATTAAACCTAATGTCTCCTAACTCAATGCCATATACAGCATGGCATTCGACCCGGACCTCTTGTATGGATTAAACTGCCATACTGGAGCAGAAATAATCTGTCGCTCCTTGATGATTTCACATTCTCTAAACATTTTGTTCAAGTGGATTAAGGATGTGGGACAATTAATTAGTTTCTCTGGTCTCACGAGGCAGCTGAGGCAATATGTGAGGGTAAAGCTTGCGCTGTTTAGCCTCTGGTCTGGCGAATGCTGTGTTCCAGCCTGCTGGTACACAGTCATTCACAGTAACCCTCAGGGATTTGGTCAGGATTAGGTGGTAGGATCAGGTTTCACTGTGACTGTCAACGCTGGCCACTGTCATTTGGGATTTCCAAAGTACCTCACAAACTGAACTGAATCATCATCCTGTAGCTCCTGAAGGTTTTTTGTTTGTTTATCTGGCAGCATATAAAGATCTCTTGTGAGAATTCTTCATAATTTTGCAGGCTTCACACATTACTTTCAACATTTACTGTGAGACTTTAAGTCTGGTCTGCTGGCAGTTTCATATATCAAATCTTAAAAAAAAAAAACAACAACCAGCAAATGTCAATAATCTTGGGCTCGGTGAATAAGACGCCCTTTGTAGAATTTTGAAATGCAATAAGTCTCTTCTTCGTATATCATCTGTCCATAGCAAGATTACCCCCCCCCCCCCTCCCAAAAAAACAAACAAAACAGAACTCACATTTTTACTTTAGACTCATAAAAACCTCTAAATTAAACAATAAATACCTGCCTTGTAACACCGAGCCTGCAAACACGGGTGTTACTGAACCTCGACCAATATAGATGCAACATAAATAAAGCATAACAAATTCTACAGCTATTTCCGCTACGGCAGTACCACGCAACCTCTTTGGTGCTATGCTTGGCAACCTTTAAAAAATGATGTAGTTTGCATTTTGTAATAGTATCCAACATTGGAAACTCCAGGATAGAAAGGATGAGTATTAGCACTGTTTGTAACAAGTTTCAGTCAGCATATGGAATAGAAAAAGGACCTTGTTTTTTGTTTTGTTTTTTACACATATTTAATGATTGAACAATGGCGTACACTCAAAATTTCATGAGCTTTTTTCTTTTTGCTGATCTCAGAAGAGATCAGCAAGTGGTTCATTGTTTGAAAAGCTTGAGGAAAAAAAACACTATTTTTGTTGTCTATTGTCCATTGTTTTTTTTTTTCAATCTTACAACATTTTTCAAAGAAAAGTAGATGAACAGCTTATGGGATTAGGATAGCTAGACAAATTTTTAAAGTGGGCCTGTTATGCTTAACCTTATTGTATCAAGTCCTATGAAAATTGACGTTTCTGCAAGACCCCACGATCCAGTGGCTTGTAGAACCACTTTTAATGGCAATAAGTTGAAGTAATTGTGTACTGTATGACTTTATCAGTCTCTTGCATTTTAATTTGCAGGCATTCATTTATCCATTGCTGTTTTAAGGTCTCATCACAGCATTTCAATTAGGTTGAGGTCTGGACTTTGACTTGGCACCTTGATTTTTCTTTTTTTCTTTTTAGTAATTCTATTGCAGATTTGATGCTGTGCTTGGGATCATTGTCCTGCTTCATGACCCAATTTCAGCCAAAATTAAGCTGTAGGACAGATGTCCTCACATTTGACTCTAGAATACTTTGTTATACAGAGGAGTGCGTGGTCGGCTCAGTGACTGCAAGGTGCTCAAGTCCCGTGGCTGCAAAACAAGCCCAAATCATCACCCCTCCAGCATTATGCTTCATAGTTGGTATGAGGTGTTTGTGCTGATCTGCTGGGTTTGGTTTTGTGCATTATGACGATTATAACATCTCTACTTAGGTCTTGTCTGTCCAAAGGACATCGTTCCATAAGTCTGGTGGTTTGTTCAGATGCAACTTCAGATGCTCATACTGAACATGGATGAAGTTTTTAAAAATGAGGTCAGTTACCTTTGCTTTGTGAGGGCCAACCAATCAGGAGCAAGGCTTCTTAAAGGGAGGGGGAAGCCAAGATTCCAAGAAATAAGAAGTCTTTTTCGACTGTGAATTTGAAAAAGATTAAGCTGGAAAAGGCAGAGATTGGTTTATCAATACAATAAATAATCAACAGATCTTTTGCTGTTGGGTCAGCTGAATTTGCTTAACAAACCTGGTTAAAAATGAAGATGCGGTCTGCTGAGGAAAACAGAAATGGTGTGATCACAGTGTAGTCTAACAGCAGCAGAATCTGTTTTCAGTTGCAGGGAGATTATGCCAGCCTTGCTGCTGATAAAGCTGTATGCCTGGAAGGCATCCATCAAGTCTTCTCCACAGAATGCAGCCTCTGTCACAAAATCAATGGGTTTCCGTGAAGTCTGCTTTCTCTCTTGTTGCTTTAAGCTAATTAAACTGTACCATGCTCCAAATTGCACCTGTCCGAAGTCTTTTTAATGCTCATTCACGGTTTGCTATCTCTCCGTGCATGTTGACATTGCAAGAAAACAAATTTTGCACTGAGTTGATTCAGCTGAGACGTTTATATCTGATTTTCAGGAGAAAATATGAGCCCATTTGGTTTTCACAGATGTGTCTGAAACATATCAGAGGCCACTAATAAGGATTCTGTCTATGTATGCTGAAGGTCTGAGCAGTGCATCGAACAGTGATGTTGCCTGAAGCTTCAAAGAAACCAGATTCAAAGTAAGATAGATAGCATGCACCAATCATATCTAATTATCCGTTCTTAATGGCTGACAGTGTATGATATCCCAGCCAGAGATTGGTTGCAGCTGCCTCGTTGTGGCTTTTAGTGAGTATAAAAAAAACCCACCTCATGAGTTTCTTCCTAGCAGCTCTGCCACCGTATCTAGATTTTCATTGGATGATGGTCATGGAAACTTGTGTTTTGATGGGCTTATTGATCTGGGGGGCGTTTGAACTGTTACTTGGGGGTGTATCCCATATCACGCATAAAGCATTGGTATCGATTGCTTCGCTTTCTCTGTTGGACTGAATGCCTCTGGCCACTGGTGATGGATGGAGGAGGAAGCGAGGCGAGCGAGGGTGAATAGAGGGAGGTTTGTTAAAATAACAATGGGAAACTGAAATCCGTTGCATCTGGGCTTGCATTTTAGTGAAAACCTAGTTTGGGATGTTTTGAGGAGAAGAATATATCTTTCACAGCTGGGTGACAGTCATCGGATAAATGCATCGAGAGGGAAAAAGCTAATAACTAGAATTAAAACCCATGTTCAGAGAGCGGCCCGACTGGAGTCAATCTCACATATTGTGCGTTTGCACGTCCACAAGCAGTAACATGCTTAACTTAACAATGCTAAAAAACATGTTATTTGGCAAAGCACGTCAGCAGGGATAGAAAAGGTGTGCTGATATGTGGATGCTTACTATGGGTGGTTAGAGGGAAAAAAAAGATCTGTGTCTGCCTGTTATTATTTTTAGATCCATGTGATAGAGGAGGGAGTACAGAAACTTCTGAAAGAACAATTCATTCAATCCAGAGAAAGAGGTTTAATGGAGGAGGTGGTTGGACGGTTGGTGCAATAGTCTTGTGACCTTTTCTTAAAAAAAAAAAAAAAGACATCCTGGAGGGGAGTGTTTCATAATATTCTCTTTGTCTGATTTGCAGAAGCCTCTAAGTAGAAAAAGAATTTCATCAATAGTCATTTAGAGCGGTAATAACAAGAGAAATGTTGAAGAAAGAGTGCATCTTTCAGCTTTAATACATTTAACTGTTCCAAATTTTAAAAGACAATTTGTCACTAAGCAACAGAGTTGTGTGGTGGTTAGCATTGTCACCTCAAAGCAAAACAGGCCAGGGCCTTTCTGTGTGTTTGGTGATTGTAATTTGGCCATAGCAGTAGTAGAGGGCCTAGTTGGATAAGCGAATGGACTAGTACATAACACTTTTGGGTGACTACTTGCCTCATTCATCCAATCACACACACTCACAAAGATACTTTGACACGCAGACTGGAGTAGCTGGGGATTGAACCACTGATTTTACAATGAGTAAGATAAGATAAGATTATATGTTTTACAGCTTGCAACTCTAATGTCTCATCTCACCACTCTCAACAACTTAATTTCCAGGTGCACAAAGTTGGCTTTTTAACAGAAAAATCTATAATGGACTGACATGATGGCAGACAGATAAAGTTTGTGACCCTAACTCTAGTGGAAAATGCAGAGCACTTAGGAATGAAGCAACAGAAACAGATAGACTTTATTTAGGAGTTGATAAAGACCAGTGAACCTAAAAGGAAACCAACAATGTTTTAAATCTCTCTACGACGATATCTGCAAACAGTATGCAAAATATTTGCATCTCTGTCAAAAGGGAGCTCCAGCGTAGGATCAAACTCAAACCATATTAAGAAAGATATGCAAATACACACAATAAACATGACTAGTGGCCTGCTAAGAAAAACATCCACGTTCCTTATGTTGCTTGAACAATTGAACAATACATGTGAGTGCGGTCATATGCAAAGTGAATATGTTGTTTTTCCCCAAACCCTCAGTAGATCAAAAAGCAACCATTTGAGATGGTAACTGTAATGGTGATTCAGAGACTCTGCACTTGTAGCAAAATGCTGAGATGTGTGGCAAGCTAAATAAGTAGGTGGCTAAACTGAGGAGATGACGCGCATGTAAAGTAGACCCCCGTAATAAGGTAAAAAAGCAGCTTCCACAAGTTTTTTTTCTTGGAGTTAAAAAGTAAAGAAAGAATTAGTCTCAATGTAAAAATCTGTCTTCACTTTAATGTTCCTAATATTAAAGAAAACCTTGCTACTATCAATGGACTTACAAGTGAGTGTAAAAATCTCCTATTAAACCCTAAAAACTCTGTGGGTGAGCCATGGACAAGACTTGTGGATGACTGGTAGTTTTTGGTTTCCATTTGTAGGCTGTTTATAAAGGAATGGAATTTTGTTTCCATGGAGGGAATAATCACAGTAAAAAGTAAAAGAGGGAGTAACACTTGCTATGCAGTAATTTTTTGTTTGATTTTTAAATTCAGTTTTTAAAAAGCACATTGAACATGTAAAGTCATGGTACAATAATCCCACAATACTGAAAAAAGAATAAGAATGGGAATAAGAATAAGAACAAGAATGGGGACAAAAACAAAAATAGCAATAGAAATAAGAAAAAGAATAAGAATGGGAATTAGCATACGAATAAGAATGGGAATGAGAATAAGAATGGGAACAAAATAATAACAGGAAAAAAATCAGAACAAGAATAATAATAATAATAGGAATACAAATAAGAACAAGAATCAGAATGCGAGCTAGCATAAGAATAAGAATAGGAACAATAATAATAATAAGAGAACTAGAAAAGGAATAAGAACAAGAATGGGAACAAAATTTAAAAAATAGGAACAACAATAAGAATAAGAACAGGAATAAGAATAAATATATGTATCAGCAATTAACAATTTTATTTTGTTGCACATTTAATTAGAGTTTATATCTCTGGATTTTAGACAACAACCACATCACTATGGGAACTTGCAATCAACGCTCTGCAGTGTTTTTTTTTTTAATTTTTAAATTTTGGTTGTTTATTTGACTAAATTATTTATTCAATAATGGGGACACTTTTATGTTTCCCTCAAACTATGGCTGCTATTTGTTGGGTATTGACCTCTAATGCATTTAGGGTAGTGCATTTGCTCTTCTACTCCATATTATCCTCAGATGCTTGAGGTCTAGACGCTATCACTGGTTAAAGGTAACCGACATGAAATAGAGATAAATATTTGATGGCTTGTGGGTTTTTCTGAGAGGCTGCGACCTTCCTTGCAGAGGATGACAAAAAGGAGAATAAACTGGGAGAGGCTGTAAGGATGGTGGTAAAGATTTGGTTTCCCTCATGAATCTTTTCCCCATCTGTCCCTCATTCTTCCACCCCCACCCCCGGCTTTCTCTTTTTTCTTTTTCCCCTCTCGTTCATCTCTAACTGACTCATTTGCATCAGCCTTGCTCTTTCTCATCTATAAGTCCTCCGACTCAGAGAAAAGTCAACACGCTTTGCCAAAGCTTCTCATTTTTCCACCTCCTCCTCCTGTTATTCTCCACTCTCATCACTGCAATCAAGCCCAGCGCACCCCTTATGCTCAGACTTACAACCCCCACCTCCCCTTGTTCTGAGTGTGCTTTCTCTCTTTCTCTCTCTCTCGATTGAGGGGCAGAGAGTGGGGGGAGTTTAGACAAACCAGCTGAGAATTGCCCCCTCTAAAGGCAGCCTCTACGTCAGACAGGGATGCTGTTCACATCAGCGGATACACACTCAGACACAAAGACACCTGGCTCTGGCTTATTTGCATCCTCCAGCTCTCTCTCTCGGTGCCTTTCTCCCCGTCTTGTTGCCAGACTGGAGAGTAAACACGCCCACGCACAAAAAGGCAGCTGAATCCCGCTCTGAATCCTGATTTTTATGTTGTTGTTGATGCCACACCCTGGGCTTTTTCGGGTGGCCGGGATGTTTTCGTGAGCTCATGCCACAGGTAATCTTGAACACTTGAAGATGAAGAAAATCTGGTCCAAGAAGAGATTTCAGGTGAGTTTGCTTCTTTACGGAAGAATGTCCACAGTGGTGCTTTTATGAAGCGCTAGTCACGATGCTTTTCTTTTAGATTTGTAGGTTTTTAAACATATTAGGATGACATGCCACACCCTTTACCTGATAAGGATGCACATTTGTTGATTTGCCAAAGGCAAATGACTTTAAAATACACATCAGGAATTAGGATTAAGACGTTTTAAGTTAATACAATGAGATCAACTTCAATACTGTAGGGAAAATGCTACAGGAACTAAATTATTAAATGTAATGCTTGCTGTTTTTTGCATTTGTGTTTGATATCTGTTGAAAAATTAGGGATGAATCCCGACAATCGAACAGAGAAAGTCAGCCTGGGGAAAATGTAATTTACCTTCCTGAATACATTCAAAATGATTTCTGAAGACACTCATCCTGAAAATCTAAAAAGGCAACATCCATTTTCACACCCTCAAGTCCAAATGCACTCCCTCTGTTACAGTGTGCACATTGTTTGTCATGAAATATTAATGTTGCTCGGGTGATCGAGACAGATTTGTTATACAATAAGAAATTCGTATGACAGGTTTCACAAATTCGGGGCAGATGAAAAGTGTGTCAGTAGGCTACACTCCATGGAGACATGAGAATCAGGGCAGCTACTCACAATGGCTACAAAGTGAGCGACGCACAATACGAAGCTGATTTCTGACGGTCCCTTTGCCTCTTTTGAATCCTACATCCAACTCTTGAGACCTGTTCTTTCGCTTGCCACCAGCAGATTTGTCGGAATAATGCTGGAAGGATTTAGATTATACCCACAGAATATGTTTTTGAAGTCTTTGCCAAATCCAAATTTTCCAAAGGATGCCGTTTGTGGCTGGGTTTTGCTGATATGAACGCCTTGGGGGCATAACAATGGAGATCATGACAACGATGGAAGCTTCTAGGACAATCTGTCAAACAGCGGTTACCACCAGGCAACTGTTAATCAATTTGCCTGACACAAAAACATCAACCAATAGGAAGTGAGCGGGGAATGTGGCGGGCAGGGGTGGGGGGTGGGGGAAAAGTGTGAAATGAGTCACTTCACTTTGCACTTTTCCTATTTCTGCTTTCAAGCCGCTGCAGAGCCGTGAGTCATTCTGAGGAGTGCTCCTCTGTGATGATTGACAGACTGTCCAGGAAGCAGGTTCACCAGCTGCTTTAACAGCACCGACACTCAAGATTTGTCACATATTCTCATATTAAGTAGATCTCTTGATTTTACAGTTGTATCATTTATCAATTTGAAAAATATCACATTTCCTTGTGATAGTGACCTGTTGTGGCCTTTAAGAAGTTGTAAAGCATGTAGCAAGTCAGATGTAAAGCTTACCTAGCCATGAAGTGATGATGTATTGAAGAAAGGAAGAATAAAACAAATAAAATGAGCACAATAATCTACCAGGCCTAGTTTGTGTAGAAAATATTTCTTTTCAACCATATGCAGATTTTTCCTTTTTTTGACTTTATTCTGTACCTCTATACAGAATTTCAACTTTGAGTTTCATTCCCTTTTTTAATGACTTTCAATCACCTCTCACCATCTTTATCAGCATATCTGGACAACTGAACTTCAAGAGAACAAGAGGCTAGCAAAACTGACTGACTTATGGCCCCATTCATTAAAAATGTCCTAAATTTATAGTTGAACGTAGTCTTTAAGAAAAGTTTTGTTTATTAAGGACCTAAAAATACTATTTGTTATTCACCATTTGCTTGACTAAAGATATCTCTATGTCTGCCTACTGTAGATCACAATTTTCTCTTAGTCAGGAATTGCCATGTTGTTTACAAGTTGTTTAGCAACAGCTTCTCCTCAAACATGAGTGCAAGACTGGAGAGGGTTGACTATCATTTCAGCTACATAGAAGGCCCTGTGAAATCACTGTATCTAGGCAGGATTCTCACTTACAGGCGTTGAGTCATATTCTAGTAGATTGGGAGTGGGCCATTGTTTTTCCCAGTGGGCCATAAGAAACTGAGACTTTTGTGGAGGGCCGTGCCAATAAACTGAACTCAATTCTGCTCAATAACAATTTTATCTCCTTATAAGCTTTTGGTGCAGCCCTCCACAACAGTCCCAGTTTCTTATGTTTGCCCCCGGAAAGATTAATTGCCCACCCCTACTGCAGGTGACGTTCATGTCCTTTGAGACAATACACATCCCACACATCACTTACTTAATCTAGACTTTGCACAGAAATGATTTCATTAGTGAAGAAACAACTTCACTGCTCAAGAAATGTACCTATAATTTATAATGACAGTTTCTTACAGCGCAGATATCCCACTGTATCCCACTGTGTTGTTTTTCTTCATATTTACAGGCAATGTCATAATGAAGTAAGGGCAAAGAGATCATGTTAAGGAATGCCACAATATCAGATTTTCACCCCACAATTATCATGTCCAAAACATACAGGCACTACATTTACTCTTCTTGGGTGCGAGAGGCTTCAAGTGTTTTTCTCCAGCATAATGGTAGCCACAAAGTGTAGCAACGAGCTAGCTAGTTAGCTACTACCCTAGCTATTGCAGTAGTCAGCTAGCTAGCATGATGTCATTTTCTTTTTGCTTCCTTCAAAGCAATTAAGGTGCCATACATCTATAATTCAGTGATATCACTACTTCATTTTTCAAACATCAAGGTTATCATGAGTGCTGGTATATTGTAATATCGTGAGCTAGAATATTTTCCACAGCAGATATTTTGGCTCGCCACTGTAGGAAAAGAGTAATGAATAACCTTAGTTCCTGGAACCTGAAGTCCATTAATTTTCAATTAGTCCATATCAGTCGGGAAGCATGAAAAACACCCGGAAGTAGTGATGCTCGATTCGTGAACGAATCGTTCAATACTCGAGAATCACTTTACTGACTCGTGAATCATGATTCACAAGCCCAACTGACTCACTGACTCATCCCTGTTGCTGTTAGCAAACTAATTCCATTAGTAGAAATACATCTAGCTTATAATTAAAATTGTGGGGGGGAAACAACAGCCAGTTTCGTAACAAAAGCATTTCTGCCCTGAACTGGAAGAAAAAACCCTGAGTAGAAGCTCACATCAAGAATCAAAGAGCTGAATCAAAGAGCGAGCGATCGAATCACTCACTCACTCACTCACCCCCTCCCTCCTGTGCTGAATCAAAGAGCGAGCGAACGAATCACTCACTCACTCACTCACTCACCACCTCCCTCCTGGCTCACAGCTTCTTCTTCTTCTTGGTTGGCAACCAATGTTAAGGCGCATTACCGCCCCCTGGCTCACAGCGCAGTGGACATTTAGATGAGAAAATATATATTTGACACACTTAAGGAAAATACTAATAAAATACAAATAAACAAAATAAATGTTTATTAAGCAATTTTGATAGGAAATTGCTTAATTTTAGAAATGTTTTTGCTCTTTTTTTCTCTATAAAATAGTCTTTTGTTTTTTTTTAATCATTCATCTTAGCAGTGGGATTTACATGAAAAGGGAAACAAATTAAGTTTGAGTGAAAATGTAAAATTTTTGCACTCTCTGGTCAACTGACTCAGTGAATCAAATGACTCAAAAAACCACTTTCACTTTGGTGAGTGACTCATTAACACTCGATTCAGTAAAAAGAATCAAATTTACCATCACTACCCGGAAGCCGAGGGGAGGCTCAGAAGGATGTGTGTAAATAAAAAGCAGATGTAATTACAGCTATTAGTTACACTTGTGCTTTTCCTCAGACGACGAGGCAAAAGGTCTGCTGTGAAAAACGCCTATTTATAGTACATGCCCCATTTTTGAATGTCTGTGATGAAATTACAATTGGAAAGCGCTAAATACAACTGGAAACATCCACCATGACTAAACTCACTTAATTTGACCACAAAGCTTTCAAAGCTTTTTTGTGTCCAGATGATTCTCCAACAAGGACCTGAGAGGAAGATCAATATGCTAAACAAATTAAGTATCCGTAGGGCTTTTTGACTTTTTAGCGAAGTGCAATAGCAGTGAAGTATGAAAGCAAATTGGCTTGACAGTACCGGAGATGCACGATAGACACAGGTGAAAACTGTGATCCGATGCCTGAAGTGCATGGTTTTATTAAGGATGAGCTGTTTCATTAAGGACCAAAGTATTTTTCCGTAAATGGGAATCTATGCATTTTGTTTTTCTGTGTTAAATAGAGTGTTTGGCTGCCTTCACTGTTGAATAATGCATTTTACTCTTGTATCTTATTTCAGAGAACTGGGCATTCCACACGGACATTTGGCAGATTTACCCATGGTGTGTTGTCAGTATGAGCTTTACACCAGTTCTATTCTACCGTAGTCTCTTCCGTTATTATATTTAATTCATTTATTTATTGTTTTGGTTTTAAAAAATGTAAATTTGAGCCATTTCTCTCTTTTTTTGCCTGATCCCATTTCTTTTGTCACCATTTTAGCTTTCAATGGCATGCGCTTCAGTTGGAACAACTCTTATATACATAAAAGCTGTTTTTTTACGTATGTTTTAAAAACACCTGTATTGCTTCTGTGTATGTTCTACTGCTCGACTCCAGCAAGAAAGTGGGGCTCATTCTTGTACATCCACCCCCACAAAGCAATATCGCTGCAGCATAAAAATCCTGTGTAAATTTGACGGCTTGAGGTATAATATTTGGCAATATTTGTGTAATGTAAGCTGTTCCAGTCACATTACTATTCAGGCTATACACTTCAAAATATATTTCGTTGTAATTACATCACTGAGTTGATTTAACTCGCCTGGCATGCGAGCTATTTAACTTCATTTGATACAGCTGGGTGGATCTACATACCCACACCTGTAAAAAAAACACACACATACACACACTAGCAGTGCAATAGGTTAATTGTGCTTCTTCATGTTACACTGGCTTTCTTATTGTTAGGCAGAGCTTCTGGAATTATCTAATAAGGATGTGACTTGATGTGAGGCGCAATGAGGTGCAACCTATTTTGTGGTTGTCGTCCTCCTCCTTCGCAGGCTCTCTAACCAGTAAACATATCTGTCAGCCACCCAGCAGTTTGGCTGGTGATTTTAGACTCTAATGGGTACGAAGAGGATTGGTCGTGTGGGTGAGAGAGATGCTGGTTTCCATAGTAACGGTGCTCTCCCGTCTGCCCTCTCTTGCTGCCACTATGGAAGCGAAGTTTTCCGCTCCTGCCGAAAGCAAAGCTATGGTAAACCCGCCTGTCATCCTCTCTCCTTTGTTTTTATTTATTTGATTTGTTTCTGTCGCTGACCTCATCTGATGTAATGTGATCTCAGCAACGGAGATGTGGTTTCAGGCTCCTTACTTTGACCCTGAGTGTCTGTGTGTGTGTGTGTCTGTTTGCCTCTGTGCTGCATCTTTTGTCCTCAACATCTAGGCCGAGCTTTGTCAATCAGCGATCTGCGATCCTCTGTTTGCATCGTGTTTATCGTCGTCGCACCCTGTTGTTTTTGTGTCCTTTCCGTTTTTGAATGTTCCCCATAAAACTGAGAACCAAGTCAGATGCTTATCCCACGTCTTCTTTTTGTAAATTATGCACTCAGAGTTCAGCTTTCACTTGTATTATATACAAACCATATTTATTTACTGATTGTAGTTGTCCTCTTTTGTGAAAACAGTCATGCATGCATGAGTTCAAGTCAAATAACGAGGTTTGAGTAAGATTTAAGATTTTGCTCTTCTTCCTTACATATAGATTCCTCTTGAGCTTCAAGCTGACTCAAAACTGAGTCAAGAGCATATTTACATACCCCTCCCCTGCATGCATTTTTATAAGCCACAGCTGGCTTCATGTCACGCTCCAGTTTCAACCCATTTATTTCACTCTGGGGGGGGGGGGGGGGGCGAGGAAGGGGAGGGGGGGCTCTTCGCAGCTCTTTTCAGTGACCCATCAAAACGTCTGCTGCTAAGCAAATGTGAAAAGTCATTTTCTACCTGCGCTCTCTTGTTGTTTCCAGCCTCCTCTTCCCGCCCTCCACCTCAGCTCCTCTTTGCTGGATTTCCACCTTCTCCTCCCGTCTCATCTCATAGTGTTTTCCTTCTCTTTGTTTCAGACTCTGAGACCACAGAGGATGAGACCACAGAACCTCAGATGGAAACCAAAGAAGGGCCCGGGAGGCACCATGATAAGGCTGGCCGGAAAGGACCTTCAGGTATTTTATTTAAACTCCTTTTTTTTTTCCTTTTTTTTTAAGCTTATGTAAGTTTGTGGTTTCGAGGCTTCGTTTTTCTTTTTTGAGGTCATATTTTCTAGCTGCAAGCTTGCACTACTTAAAGAAAATATTCTGCAGCTCTTTGTCCAAAATGATATTTAGCCAGATTTACAGCTCCACCACCAACATCTCTGCCAAAAACACACTTGTATAAAATTATGATAGATAGATTTAATGGAGGCTGTTATCATGCCGGCCCAAAACGTGCGCTGGATGAAATCCGATATGGCAGAAGGCATTAATCCCTCATGGTGTGATGCAACAGTGTGACACACTGCCCTAGTTTCAAGCAGGGAACCTGTCTCAGGTCTGGAGCTCTCTGTGTGGCTCCACAGGGGAACGTGCTGTCCGACAAAAATGGGACTATTTCTGCTGGATAAATGAGGCTGAAACAAATGCATGCTATGCCAATTAAAATGTAAATGTACATCGTTAAGTTTAAATAGAGGTACGTTAATGAACAGAGATCAGGTGGAACGGTCCAGTGGGTTGGTGAATGTTATGTTATACTCACCTAAAAATGAGGTGCTGCATGAGATTTCTTTCTTTCACAGTTTGCCGTGCTGGTGTAGAGCTTCAACAGCTCAAATAATCAGTGAATTTACTGGCTGGTTGATCATCTTCCAGCTTCTCCAGTGGGAGGATTTGCTTTGCTTTTCTCTCTAAATTGAGGATTTTTGCAGTTTGGACTACTGGTTGGACAGAAAAAGACACGGGAAGCCATTTCTTGGATAACACAGATTTGGGAAATCGTAAATTATTGATAGTCTAAGACCTACTATTGTTTTTTTTTTTTTTAATGAAGGTATCATTCATGGATGGATGGATGGATGGATGGTATCATATCTATCATATCTATTATAATGCCACCCAGAAGTTAGTGGTTTGTGAGCTCTCCCTTCTAGTATTATGGCCATTACTGTTTTGGTCTTTTGGAGGAGAAATGAACACATTTGGACAAGAACCAAAAGCTGCACAAGTGCATCACACAGATACAGATACATGGTATTTAGATTTCAGATAGTACACAAACACACTAAGACTACTGCACAGACTTCTTAGAGGAGCTGTTAGTGGACGTAACTTTACAGCAAGTCAAAGCACAACTTTAAACTTTGATAAAATTTAAATGGTGGAGTTATCCAAAGATGTGTGGCCGTCATAGAAGGGGAAATTAGTCGTAAAAAATGAAGCTGGGCATTTTAACATGGGCGATTGACCTGCAGGGGGAGCCAGCCTCAAGTGGCTTTTTGAGTAGCTGTGCACTGCGCAAAAGATTTGAGGCAACCTACACTGATGGTACTTTCCTGTGCTCATAATTCCATCGACTTTAACGAAACCCCCTATAATGACAGAGCGTCCACCGTGCTTTACACATGGCTGCAGACACCTACGCATTCAACAATTTGGACCAAAAAATTTCAAATTTCGATTTGTCACTCCTGTTGCCAATGTACACTCTGGTTCTTCCCTTGAGCTAGGTATCATTTTGTGCTTTAATAATTCATGGGTCAAGTATGCCCACAAACAAAAAGCATTAATCTGAAAATGGTCAGGTACAAGGACTGGACTGAAAATGAGTGAAAAAGCAGACTAAAACTTTGAAAGACCTTCAGAAAGCCTGGAGAACTATTGCTCGAAAGGAAGCAAAATATAAAGAAACGAGTTGTGGCTCAAGACTCAGCACAGTAATCCATATTGGCTTCATTCTTCAGCCACAGAAGTGTCTTTTCATCATCTTTAATTCAAACTCTCAGGATCTCAATAATTCGATTTTAATATAATTTTGACTTTAACAGAGGTCGTGGGTTTGGGATTCTTTTTGGATTTCAGAAGAATGTTATTTAGTCCAAGAGCTTCTCAGTTTTGTTATTCATACTTTCTATGCTTGTCTCCTGTGTAAAGTCAACCTTTTCTCCATGTTTGTTTACATTTTGTCTTCGTGTCAGATTTGAATGTTTGACTCTTGGTGTGTCAGCGTTCACTAGTTCCTGTTTTATTTTGATAGTTTCTTATTTTGTGTGCTTTGTATTGAGTTTTACTTTCCCGCTCTCATTATTCTGGATTTGTTGGTATTTCCTTGTGTATTTTTCTTTATCCGAGTCTCGTCTTATCCATGTCCTTTCTTAATGCTGTGTGCTCCCTTATTCTGTGTTTTCCCTTTGACTCAAGCCCGTCCTTGTTTTTGTTTTTTTTAAGAAAAGGCTTCAGCAATAAAGCTGCTCTTTAATTTTGAGTCCTGTCTCCCAAGTCCTACATTCTAGGTCAAATGTTAAACTCCTCAAAGCCCCCAGCATTTGATTTCCTCCTTTCTGTAATAACAGCCCAAATTAAAGCTACTGTAAAGAAAATCCTTCTTCCATCCAAGTTTTTACAGTTTGGAAATCGCGCTTATTCAACTAAAGCAATGAACTAAGTTATATATTTCATCCCTGCTCAAGATTTTTTTTTTGTTGCTAAAATAAAATTGCATATTGACTAATGGGTACTGTGTGAGGCAGTTTACTTGATCTAAAGCAAATCCGATTAAGCCTAAAGAGCATTAAATTTGATACAGGAGAAAAAAGAAATGCAAATCCTCTGGATCTTAATGCAAATGTCTAAAATTTAAAGGGGGGGGGAAGCATTTTGTCTAGCGGCAAGGTTACGCTTGAACCTGTTAGTGTTGCATTGATGAGAACAATTCCTGAAAGAGTCTTTACTAATTTGCTAAAGTGGTGCTGGTGCATTGGAGTCGTAGAACCTTTACGTCCTCGCCATCCACTCCTAACCAAGCAACATGATGTCTGAATATAGACCTGAAATATTGACACCCTTCTCCTCTACCACAAAGAAATGTTACAGTATATTCTTTCCTCGCTCATACTCGGTGTTTGCACTTTCTAAGCTTTTGTGTTGGTGGGCTGACTACGCCCTCATCACGTCCCTCCAGAGACAAGCCACAGAAAAATAGAAAGAGAATATCAAATGAGAGAGGGATGAGGTGATACATCATTTGTTTTCTTCATGGAACAGAGTGGTTGCCTCTGCTGAATACTAAATAATGACTACAATACCTTGTAATACACAAACAAGATACATTTTCTCCTCAGGCAATGTATTCCAGAAAATATTTCCGGCCCTAAAGCCAGACACGGATGAGATACGTTTCAAAGCACGGTGTGTTCAAATAAAAATGAAAGCTGCTGCCCGGCCTCGGAGAGAAGTGAAAACAGAATTTTGAAGCTGTATATATCAAGACCTAAAAGTGTGGCTGCTCTGAGAAGATTTCTCATTTTGTTCCGTCTGTTTTTTTGTTTTATGAGAAACTGATATTGCACAGCTACTGATGGTGACGCTGAGTCAGTATCATTCAATCAGTCAAGTGCTAAGATGTTTTTTTTTATCCCTGACCGTATCGTTGCTTCAAGGTTTCCTTCGTTAACAGAAGATGCTGACCGCTCTTTTTTTATGCTGCTAAAGCATTCTTGTCTCCATTGCTCATCGCTGGGCGAAGGATCACTTTAAGTGGTACACGTTTCAAACGTGGCCCCTTCACTTTCCGTTTCATTTCCTGTTTTCAAGCAATCAATAGGCTGTTTATCCATCATGCTTAACAACGCTGTCTTCATTAGACGTCATTTCCCCCCCACCACGGGTTTTTTGCTGGCTTCTTACTGCATTAACTTCCAGTTAAGACATTAAAAAATATAATATAGATATAGGAATGCTTTATTAGAGAGTAAAGCAAAATCAGAGTCTTGGTGATACATAATTTCTTATTAGATTTATGCTAAAATATTTTTAAGAGGAGCGCGGTATTAGGAAATTACCATGCTTCCATTAAAATGGTTTAATTCACACAGCCCATCCATCAACTGTCTCTTCAATCTGATGAAGTTTGACTTGCAGAAACTTCTGTAACTTCTATAACACCAAAACCAAAAAAAATAAGTATATACCTGTGTATATACCATACAATAAAAACAGTCATGCAATATGCAATATGATATGACATGATATGATTATCCAATGATGGATGGTATGATATAAAATGCCAAAAAAGTGGTACAATGTGAAATGATACAATACAACACGAAATAAAGAGATCCAGACAATACAATTTTAGTACAATATGACATTTTATGTTATGATATGATACAATAGACACAATATAAAAAGATACGTGTCATACAATAGACACAGTACAATATAATATAATACAATGTGATATCCAGCCTATTCATTTATGTCCACTGTAATGAACATTTGTTTTTGCTCTCTATTATCATCACATCACATTTATATCAAGTCTTGATGTGCTCAACAGAGGAAATCATGGCCTTTCCAATGATATCTCATGTGTTTGGCCTCTTTTCGCTCTGAAGAGGAAGAAATATCAAATACTTTCTTCATCCCATATTTGGGAAATGCCTTTAGCGTACTAACTATACTTATTTACTGCAAACAAATGGCTGCTTATTTAGCCATGCCTGTATATAATATTCTGCTATGCAAGAAAGCTATATTGTTATTGTTAAAAACAAGTAACCACACTCTCACCAATGAATTAGAAGGCTCACAGCTCAAGATCATTTTCAACACAGACACAGTTTAGTCTCTTTATTGATCGCCCACAACAACCAATATATTGTTGTTGTTGTTTTTAAAATGCTAAAAGTCAGATATAAAATTATACAATTTTAATTTTTAAATTCAAACAGTCTCTCTCCCTTTCTCTCTTTCTCTATACAGGTGAGGGAGGAAGGGTGATGGACTACAATCCCGATGCTTCAGATCGCAGGGCCACCCTCCCCGGCACCTATGACCCTGTAGTGGAGCGAGAGCTCCGCACTCTGGGTTCCCGACCTCCAGGGCCCCATTTGGATCCCACAAACCCAGCAAGGCAAGGCCTCGGTGGGGGTCCTTCTGAGGGGGCCCCCCCTGTCCGTCACCTGGGTGTGGAACCACTCATCCGAGCGTCTCATGCTAACCTTGCCCGGCCCATTCAGGGGTCAGAGGAAAGTGTTTCCGTAGGCAGCGACTACTATGGGAGCATGTTCAGCCTGTACAGAGGGAGAACATTTTCTATGCCATTATAGCACATGGCTTTTTAATTCCCAGGATTTCCCCCAAAAAGCAAAAAGACTGCCCAGAAACCCAAATTGCAATGAAAACTGACTCATATGGCAAGACATTATATCCTCCATAGACCCAACTCGCAAAAACTTTATTCCATTTGCTATACAATTTGTTATTCATTTTTTACTCTTCTTTATATATTCCCATTTTTCCATATAGTGTACTTTTTTATTTTGATGTCACACTTTCCTTCGACTCTGCGTGCCATCAGTGTGGATTGATTTGAATCTAACAATGATTACAAGCCAACAAAATAACAATGTTAATATTAATATTTCATATAGCCATTAGAAAGGATGCACTTGTACAATCTTCTAATATAATATATTATTCAGCACTTCTGAAAACTGTGATTTTTACCCACTGCATGTTTTCTACAGCCGCCCCTCACTTTTGGATTAACACCATATGTTTATAGGTTTGCAGTGGCATGCATGGGTTGCTTTGATCCGAGCTGATATTAGCATGAGTGTTCTCACTGAGTAATTATCATGTGATTCACAGGTTATTTTTAGGCATGGTGTTATTGTGTTAGAAGTTTAAGCAGGGGTGCTTTTTTTGATTTTCGTAGGAGTTTATGTTCTTATTTTGTAATATTGTTGGTGCAACATGCCAACAACAGCGGTTATTGCAGTTTTAGGGTTAAGGTCTTAAGAAGTCTCAATCTCAAAATTTCATTACATTTGTTTCTCTGCCATTTGATTTCACACTGTCTGATGTGTTGCTCATTACCTGATACAACACAGAAAGCACATGCGAAAACACAAAGAACTCAAACATGATGAGACAAAATGACACAAACGGACATTTATCTGCATCTTATTACTCCTCCAAAGCCTTCGCCACTGCACCAGAGCTCTAACTTCACCCCTCCATTATTTCCCCTCAATCCTTACCCCTCTAGGCTTCAAACTGCTGATGAATCACAGGGCCTGTCCTCCTATGTCCCCCTGTCTTCCCCCCAGCCACCTCTTACCACGCACAAAAACAGCATCAGCACACAAAAACAACACTCGGGCAAAGTCAAACCTTCAGGTCCTCAAACTTCTAATACGGGCCAGTCATCTGGCACCAACAGTGCAGTTATGACGCCCAAACTGGCTCGTGCAGGACCCAAGATCTTTGACAAGGTCCTTGCCTTTGAGGAGCGAAGGGTGGATCTGCCACGAGGGGCAGCTTCCTTTGAATCAGATGAGAGTGGAAAGAAGACAGGAGGCCCGAGCAAAGATGAGAGTCGAATACTGCAGGGTGCAGCCCAGAAGAGAGCGGTATTCAAGCAGAGGGCCTCTTCATTAGAGGACAAGACAAACTACTCCCAGAGGATCCAGAATTACCAGAGCAAGTTCACAGAAGAGCTCCAGCGGATCAAGAAGCTTGTGGGGAAACCAAGCTTGAAGAAGGCATATTCAACTGAGCAGCTGTCACAGAAAGACAGGCTGCACATGGGGAAACTAGAACCCATTCCTGCCCAAGTAGTTAAAAAGTTAGAGGCGAGGGAGCGAGCCCTAGAGGAAGGAAAAGTTGGGGAGAGGGAGGGGGGCAGCATATGGAAGAATTCTCAGCAGGCCCAAGGCAAAGACCCGGGGAATCAGAGCAGCAGCTCCGAAAAGGAAAAGATGACACAGTCAGATTTGCACGGGAAACCAGTAGATAGCGCAAGGAAAATCTCTGTTACCACGGCAACGCCACCAGTTCACCAGTTACCAGGACAACCGTTGCCAATAGCTACAAAGACGAGCCTAATCAGGTTTGAAGAAGATTATCTTTACTTGTGAAATTTTCTCTTAAAAAAAGATTCCAATATGATCATATTTGTATATTTTTCTTTGAGGGATTTGAAATTTCTTTTAAAAAACAACAACAAAGCACTTAATGGAAATTAAGAGTTTTAGACATGTAATATTTTTTCCCTCACTTGTTATATTACATAACAGCTTTCTCATCTTTTGCATGCAGGGAAACCCTACAAAGCTCTCTGGCAGCTGACAAAGACACACTTGTTAACACATCCCACAAATCTTCATCCTCCTCCAGAGTTGATTCAAAGAGAGACACCAACATGGACAACAAGGCGGACCACCGATCACCAGGCCCAACAGGGAAGAGAGCATCCCCAGTAACTGTAAGGGAACCAGGACCCCAGTTCCCACCCAAGCCTCCTCGGCTCACCCCATCACCCAATCCTTCCATCAGCCCGCTCCTAAAACGAAGGAAGGCGGAGGTGGGGCGGACATCTCCGGCCATGAAAGTGAACATCCCCACCATCCTGATGGAGGATGAACCCATGGAGACAGAAAGTGTTCCACACAGGAGCAACGAGGGAAGGAAGAGGGAGGGCAGAGTACACAAGAGCAAAAAAGGCCGTTCTGCTCAACGGAAGTCTGCAGACGAAGGTAGGTGATGCTTTACGAGTGTTCTAGATAAACGTGTTTGTAAAAAATCCAAGCAGCATCCATCGCAGATGAGAGTCTGGAACTGGATGAACACTTTAATCATTTTGGGAGCCATTAGGTTCCTGCCTGTGGCTTGAGTGACCCAACTGTTGTCCAGTTCGTTTCTTTACACAAATAACAAAACAAATACAACCACCTTTTGTTGTCCCTTTAGAAGTCTTTGAGGCTTTATCCATGGATTTCTGCTCAACTACCAAGTCTACCAAGTTGCCAGGCTTACAGTACTATTTTCATAAATGTTCCCATTTGGCAGGTCAAATAAAATAAAATATCTAGACAAAGTGGTAGAAGGGAACATAATGACAACCATAACCCTAACAAAAGAGCACTAGGAAGCTGGTGGATCTTAAGAGATTAAATAACTCCCTTAGCCCTAAGCTAAAAAGTTTTGCTATCATATCTGATTAAAGGTTTTTGTTCTGTTTCACCTTTGACCACCACTGAGTGAGATTATTAAAAAACAAACAAACAATTTAAACTGTAAAAAGATCAGGACCTACACACACAACACTACCCCTATGAAAAATGATAAGTTTAACTACCAGGGGTCAGAGAACTAGACTTTTTAGGGTTGTGACTTCACTCTTAAAGAACGTAAAGTAATATTGGGTGTTTGTTTGCTTCCCATTTTAACAACTTTTGCTTTTTTGTGCCTCATTTGTGGCTTTAAGATCTGAAACACAAAAAGAACTTATTGGAGATTTATTACCTTTGCTAGGCTGTAAGTCCCCGAATAAGAAAAACATGCACATAGAAATAAAAAATACAGATTACAAACTAAAAAGGAATGATCAAAAAGGTTGAACTTATACATATATATATATATATATATATATATATATATATATATATATATATATATATATATATATATATATATATATATATATATATATATATATATATAATATTATGTTGTCCACCATGGAAAATTAATCAGAGCCAGAATTGCTGCCGGGCCCAGACTCACTAATGAAACTCTTTTCATCATGGGGATCCGTAAAAGGAAACTAGCCCAATGCCTTAATTTGGAGTCTGACCCATTTTTCTAAAGCAGGTAATAGAGCACCGGCAGCTGCACAGAAAACACTCTGACCGTCCCTCTAATTCACAGGCGGTTCTTCCGATGACTCTTACCTGTCTGCTGATGATGAGCCAGCTGAGGCCCCGAGGTTTGAGAAGCCTCTTGAGGACACCACCGCACCCAGCGCCTCTGAGGTCACACTGCAATGCATCATCACTGGCAGCCCAACCCCTACTGGTACAGCTGAAGACAAGTCACCATTTTAACATCCCCATTTTCTATAATTTTCTTTTTTGAATTCAGTTAGGAGACTGTTTTCTGTTAAGTGCCGTATAAAGCGATTTCTTGCACACATAGTCTTATGAAATCTGGTCAATTTTAAGTGAAACTCTCATAAACCAAATCAATGAGCCTTATCCTTTCACATGTTTGCAATCTGACTTCTTCCATATCAGTTTTTCAGTGTTTGTGTTTTCTCTCTCTCTGCCTTCTCAGTGACATGGAGGAAGAATAATGTGGAGATCCGGTGTGACGCGTTCCATGTGGTTAAAGCTGAGGGCGAGAAGCATAGTCTGGTGATAAAGGAGATGAGGCTGAGCAATGCGGGGTCATATTGCGCCACGGCTGTCAACGTGGCGGGCAGAGCGTCATGCAGTGCGACACTCTACATTCAGTCAGGTGAGGCTGGGCCAGAGCCTGCTTTCAAGCCCTGTGCGATACTTGAAATATTGGTATCAATTCGATTACCAAGTAAATATACAGCCTGTATTGCCAATACCAATACAGATACCGATAATTTTAACCTATAAAGGCAGCTTTTATGGGGGTGAGCAGTGTGTCATGATTTATGAGATGAGCCATCTTCCAAAAATATTAAATTTATTTAACACTTTTCAGTAGATACTGAACTTAGAAGGACAGAAACAAAGTATCCATCCTATCGCACTAGTATTTATCCAGTACCAATACCAGCGTATCGATGGTTACATGTATCCGCCCACCTCTACTGCTTTCTTGTTTTGCAGTTAGACATGGTGACACATTTTACCAGCACAAATTTTAAATGAGGAGAGCGACACCGGGGGGAACATAAAAACGATGCTGTTCTCAAACATGTTGACTCACACTTTAATCCGCTGCCAGCCCTCCTCCGCCTGACATTCTGTCTTAATGACTACAAAGGCCCGCTGGAGCTCAGCATCCCGACCGGGGCTCCTCGCAGCGATAGTTGCCATGGCAACCCATTAATTCTTGAAGGCACCGAGCTCCCCCTCGGCATGAATTCAAAACGCAGACCTGCCCCCGTCACACAAAGGTCTCCTGAGCCTCAAAGGCAGCCGTGGCATTCAAAATCAGGCAAAAAAAGAAAAATATAAGCGCCTGCAGTGGACGGGTGTTTATACTACGCTGTGCATGAGAGAAGCTCCCAGCAGTGCTGGTTCGGCCTCATGCAAATGCAACTTTCCCCTCTTCACAGTTTTGTCAACAAATGCAAGCGCTCACCCTGGTGCTTTTCCGACAGCAGCACGCGGGCCTCTGTTGCCATATTAGGCCAGCGGAGTCTAACTTTGCAGGAGTATTTTTAGAAGGCCTCTTGTTCTCTCGGGTAATTGCCGTCTGCTTTATGTCCCCGCTCGAGATTACAGCTGTAATCGTGGAGTTTTTCATCACTTCAGATTTCACGCTACAGGGCTTGGGGATGGAGCTGCCAGAAAGTGGCGGGAGATTATGTGAGTCATTTTAGCCGAGAAGTGTGTAGATTGTTGCCACGACAAGCCAAAATAGTGGGCGAGATTGATTTACTGGCTTCAAAGAAATATGCGAGAACATAACACAGGCCTATTGTCATTTTTGCATTAAAAAAAAAATCAAAGAAGTTGAAGAACCACAGCTTTGTGACTCAGTGGAGTCTTTAAACCTAAGCTTTAATAAACTTTTAAAATATTCAGCTTTTTCATCAGCCCGGGATGTCAGGAGTGTAAGAGAATAAAGGCGTAACAGTGATGGGAAGCAGAAGGACAGGGTGGAGGAAAGTTGGTCGGCTCACACTGTTCGGGAGTTGTGTAAGAGTTGGCAGGTTTACATAAATACTCTGGGGAGTTATCCCCTGGTGCACAGACGCCGCTCAGAGATGTGACTCTAGGTAGGTTATTTTGTTGTTTTTATCCCCCCCTCCTTTTTTTAATGCTATAAGCGCAACAGAATATCCACCTACATCGCTTAATAATTTGGCATAAACAGTGTTTTTTTATCGTGTTTCATTACTATTAGTCAGCTTTTCCATATATGGCTTTCGGTGCATTTCTTTCCATCTGTATATGCGACCAAGCCTGCCTTTCACTTGCAGATGATGACCCACTTTCCCTTTATTTTGCACAGTTGAATGTCATGCAAAATACCTATCAGTCCACTGTTCTGCCATCTGAAAGGGGGGACATGCCTTTATTCTACTTGGGTAATTGATTTTATTCATTTTCACTCGCAACGTTATCTAGTTGTGCCAGATATGTGAGGTCTTAGGCTTTGCAAAGATTGTGAAACGCTGACACGAAAACGAAGGCAACAAAAGAAGAAGGAGAGACAGAAAGAGAGAGGCAGCTCTTTATATTTCTTCCCGCAGCTGTGAGTTGAGTCTGACTGTAGTCCAGACTGCCAAGGGTCCAGACACAGTGTCTGATCTAGAACTCGTGGGAATGAGTGAATGATTGGGTCAGGGATTAAGGGATTAATTCGTTATCTGTTCGCTTATGGTCACTTCAGATGGTCCCTGTGCTCAGTGTGTGGAGGTGCACGTGGCCCACTTGTGTCTAACCCACTGCTTTGTGTTGCCAAGTGCTCATTTTGGCAAAGATCAACACCAGCAAAGCAAAAAAAAGACCGTAAACAAAATGAGCTACGCCAGTGCCATGTTAACCATATTTCAAAAGGCTTTGCACTCAATTACTTAAATTAAGACGTGTGTAAATCAGAATCGACTTTTTTGTGAACTCAAATAAAAATGAATTAGACACGGCGGTAGTATGCTTGTAATTCTATTATATTTGTGTCCGATATCTTGTTCTTCCAGAGCCGACCCACACGCAATGTGGGAAATCTGCTGTATCTCTGGAAATCAGCAGTCCAATCCAGTCAGATGAGGAGTACCTGAGTCCTCAGGAGGAGGTGATGGAGGTCGGAGACTCACTTCCTCACCATTTAAAAGAGCCTCCCTCATTTCAGGTAAAAGTATAAAAGCTCCTTATGATTTTTTCTTTAAATAACAAGCGCAGCGTCATAGTCGATGTCTCTGATATCCCCATTTCGTTGTCTTTCCCGAATCATCATAATTAATGTTGGTCCAGGTTCAACACTGCAAGTGACCAATCACATTGTTGTGATGTATTGCCAAAAGTATTCGCTTGCATATGAATTTGAATGACATCCTGTTCTTAATCCTTAGGGTTTATTTTGATAATTTGATCAACTCTTTGCAGCTCTAACAGCTTCAATTCTTCTGGGAAGGTTTTCCACAACCTTTAGGAGTGTTTATGGGAATTCTCGCAGAAGCACATTTGTGAGGTCAGACACTGATGTTGGACCAGAAGGCCTGGCTCGCAGTCTCCACTTTAATTAATCTCAAAGGTGTTCTATCAGGTTGATGTCAGGACTCTGTGAAGGCCAGTCAAGTTCTTCTACACCAAACTCGCTTATTGGTGTCTTTATGGACCTTGCTTTGTGCAGGAAGGAAGGATCCAGCTGCAAACTGTTCCCACAAAGTTAGGAGGATAAAATTGTCACTAATGTCTTGTTATGTTGAACCATTAAGAGTTCCTTTCACAGGAACTAACCCTGCTGGCCCAACTCCTGAAAAACAATCCCGAACCCTAATCCCGCCTCCAACAAACTTTTCACTTGGCACAGTGCCATCAGTCAAGTACTGTTCCTCTGGCAACCCCCAAATCCAGAGTCATCCATTGGATTTTACTGCATTTAACTAAAAAAAAAAAAAACAGAAAGAAAAAGAAGAAACAATTGTCTGTTGTCATTACAGGGAGTGCAGAATTATTAGGCAAGTTGTATTTTTGAGGAATAATTTTATTATTGAACAACAACCATGTTCTCAATGAACCCAAAAAACTCATTAATATCAAAGCTGAATGTTTTTGGAAGTAGTTTTTAGTTTGTTTTTAGTTTTAGCTATTTTAGGGGGATATCTGTGTGTGCAGGTGACTATTACTGTGCATAATTATTAGGCAACTTAACAAAAAACAAATATATACCCATTTCAATTATTTATTTTTACCAGTGACACCAATATAACATCTCCACATTCACAAATATACATTTCTGGCATTCAAAAACAAAACAAAACAAAAACAAATCAGCGACCAATATAGCCACCTTTCTTTGCAAGGACACTCAAAAGCCTGCCATCCATGGATTCTGTCAGTGTTTTGATCCGTTCACCATCAACATTGCGTGCAGCAGCAACCACAGCCTCCCAGACACTGTTCAGAGAGGTGTACTGTTTTCCCTCCTTGTAAATCTCACATTTGATGATGGACCACAGATTCTCAATGGGGTTCAGATCAGGTGAACAAGGAGGCCATGTCATTAGTTTTTCTTCTTTTATACCCTTTCTTGCCAGCCACGCTGTGGAGTACTTGGACGCGTGTGATGGAGCATTGTCCTGCATGAAAATCATGTTTTTCTTGAAGGATGCAGACTTCTTCCTGTACCAGTGCTTGAAGAAGGTGTCTTCCAGAAACTGGCAGTAGGACTGGGAGTTGAGCTTGATTCCATCCTCAACCCGAAAAGGCCCCACAAGCTCATCTTTGATGATACCAGCCCAAACCAGTACTCCACCTCCACCTTGCTGGCGTCTGAGTCGGACTGGAGCTCTCTGCCCTTTACCAATCCAGCCACGGGCCCATCCATCTGGCCCATCAAGACTCACTCTCATTTCATCAGTCCATAAAACCTTAGAAAAACCAGTCTTGAGATATTTGCCTTTGGCATTGATTAGAGGGGTTGACTCAATTTGTTTTAACATGTTTCAATTTATTTTAGTTTTTTAGTTATTTATTTTATCTTATCTCATTTTAATTTTCTTTACTTATGCTATTAGCATGTACAGCACTTTGTGAACTCTGGCTTTATGTTAAAGTGCTTTATAAATAAAGGTGGTATGGTATTTCTTGGCCCAGTCTTGATGTTTCAGCTTGTGTGTCTTGTTCAGTGGTGGTCGTCTTTCAGCCTTTCTTACCTTGGCCATGTCTCTGAGTATTGCACACCTTGTGCTCTTGGGCACTCCAGTGATGTTGCAGCTCTGAAATATGGCCAAACTGGTGGCAAGTGGCATCTTGGCAGCTGCACGCTTGACTTTTCTCAGTTCATGGGCAGTTATTTGGCGCCTTGGTTTTTGCAATTTTGCAATTTTGAGACTGCTGCATCCCTCTACAAGATATCTCACTATTTTTGACTTTTCTGAGCCTGTCAAGTCCTTCTTTGACCCATTTTGCCAAAGGAAAGGACGTTGCCTAATAATTATGCACACCTGATATAGGGTGTTGATGTCATTAGACCACACTCCTTCTCATTACAGAGATGCACATCACCTAATATGCTTAATTGGTAGTAGGCTTTTGAGCCTATACAGCTTGGAGTAAGACAACATGCATGAAGAGGATGATTTGGACAAAATACTCATTTGTCTAATAATTCTGCTCTCCTTGTAATGGCAACTCTCTTCCGTGTCAGGTGTTGCTGCACACTCTGTCTTGTTTTCCAGGTACGCAGGTATTGGGGCCACAGGCAGGTCCCAAAACAATCGGACAAAAATATAAGTTACTGCACATGGAAATATGAATCTTCTTTTGATTGTTCTCCGATCTTAAGATCACACTGTGCTGCAATATTCATTTTCCTAGTAGCAAAATGGCAATCTCCATGGACATATCCTTTGCATTTCATACCATGACTCCACTTGCTTCATCGCAGCATCACTTGATAGCTGCAGTCATTCTGGGCACGGTCGTAATGTGATTTTACTTCCAATCTGATAAAACTGGAGCAAAGCTTAGAGATTAACCTTAAAAGCTTTTATAGGTAATCATGTTTACATTCTTTAATAGGTGGCACCATGTGACCAGGCGGTAACCGAGGGTCAAGATGTTGTCATGTCAGTGAAAGCCAGAGGCCAGCCCAAACCCATGGTTTACTGGTAAGACATCTTTTTTTCCCCCTCAAGGTTTTATTGCAGCTAGACATCTCAGGAGAAACCTGAAGCTTTTATCACAATCAAGGTCACTAACTGTCTCACACAAACACCCCTCCATTACGCGCCTGAGCATAAATGATTCTGACAGCCGCTTTATACTGACCCAGGCTGAAGGACAGAGTCTCGGTGAAGACAGCAGGGCACTTCACTGTGCGAGAGATGGAAGATGGCACCAGTGAAATGAGGATCGGCTCGGCTCAGAGGTCAGATGCAGGGCTGTATGCTTGCAGGATCATCAATGAGTATGGAAGCAAACAGGCAGAGTGCAGACTGGAGGTCAGAGGTAGGTGATGAGAAACTGAACTGAATGTTTAGTCATACCATATCTTGTCGTTCTTCCTTATATATGCTCTATTTGTGCTGTTTTCTTTTTCTTTTAATCAACCGCTGCAGCACAAACGGCGTTGACGATCACCAGGGAGGCAAAAGACGCAGCAGTGAGGGCTGGAGAATCAGCCGTGTTTAAGTGTCACATCACGGGACCTCCAGATGTGGACGTGGACTGGTTGTCCAGGGGGAAGCTGATCCAGCCTGCACTGCTCAACTGTAAGATGCACTTTGACGGAAAGAGGTAGGTCCACCTCATGTTGCTGTCACTGCAGCACATTTTATTATCTGACAGATTTTTGGTGTCATAAAAACAAAATTCATTCATTTATTTTTCTTTATGCTATAGGTGCCGTCTCATGCTAAATTCAGTACATGAAGACGACAGTGGGACATATACTTGCAAGCTGAGCACTGCCAAAGGTGAATCATAAGCAGTGCTGTCCCTGTTGCTGAACAGAAGATGAGGTGTGATCATAAATTTTCAGTCTAACTAAAAACCTGTGCAAATTTCCCCTTCAAAGCCATCTTCTGGTGCTGCTGCTCTTTTTAAATCATCTGTACAAATCTGGGATTTTAACCTCAATGATTGTTTCCCCCAGATAGTTTTAGACAGGCACAGTACAGAGTTTTTCTGTCACACTGGCCTCGTTTCGCAAATGTGGCTTGTGCCTTCTTCCTCTTCCCTAAAACGATATAATTCAGGGGTGTCAAACATAAAGCCCCAGGACTGCAACTGGGCCTACAAAGACTCATGGGACATCTTACATCTTAGCTTACATTTTGGAATTTTAACTGTATTTTCATAAATTTTACTTTTTTTCTCCTGATAAAGACCTCCCCAAGCCCACATAATGCAGGAATAAAGTAAAAGATAAATCATCACATCATAGATCATCACCCACTACAGAATTTTTCAACAATTTATGCACAGGGATTTTAAATAGGAGTGCCTATGGTTTCAATTTGAAAATCCAAGATCCTGAATATTCTCGAGTTACTGCATTCACAAGATTTTCAGAAAACTCTCAAGTTCAAAGCTCAGAAAACTCTGAACCGCTGGTAGGAATTTGAAAATTCTAGGTGACTTCCTTCCTGAGTTATCTCATTTACAAACTTAGGTGTCCATGCAGCCCGTCTACTTCTCCGACTGGCCAACGGGGTGATGATAATATGTAAGCCATCAGCCTTTTGCGGTTGAGGGGTAAAGACTGAGACATACTGTTGACATTGCACTTATACTTCTTGTACTAAGATATTTCAGAGATTAAATATATTTACAGTGACAGAAAGGAAAGATGTGTGTGGCCCATAATCTGTGACCTGATCTAACTGGTTGGCTCCTTTTCTTCCCAAGGAGTCTAACCTGAAGGTGGAAACATGGCAAATTTAAATCACATAAGGTTTTTTTTTTATGATCACACCTTATATTTATGCTGGGTTTTCCATTTCGTGTTTTTGTCTCCACCAGAGAGGTTTTGGTTGGTTGTTCTCCAACTTCTTTAGATGTGATTGAACATATTTCAGTGATACACTTACTAACAGGGCGCATGTGCATCTACAGAGGAGCTGACCTCGAGTGCAAAACTGATCGTCACGCCGTCCAAGGAGCCTCTGTTCACACGAAAGTTGGACATCCTGGAGGTCATCGAAGGACGCACGGCACGGTTTGACTGTAAGGTGAGCGGATCGCCTGCTCCGAGAGTCACATGGATGCATTTTGGTAAGAATCTCAAAGCGGCGGTGCGGTGTTCCTACATTTTTTAGGCTTGTCCAAAGAAATGGCTTTTTAATTTGTCTTTTATAATGTTCTTTCAGAGTCACGAGTGGAGGAGAGTGATAACATTCGCATCCTTCAAGAGGGGGGTCGTCACTCGCTTGTCATCACCCACGTTGGCAGTGACACAGAAGGATTTTACACAGCAGTTGCTCAAAACATTCACGGAAAGTCTGAATGCACTGCTGAGCTGTACGTGCAAGAACCCCGAGCTGCCGTCTCCTCTCACATGTAAGAGAAGCCGTTTGTTTCTATTTGCATCTCATCCCTAATTGTGTAATTGTTAATTCTTTGAAGGCTTTGAGAAGAAAACAAACTATTTTTAAAAAATCAAATGTTCCACTTTTGCTTTCTAGGGCAAAGAAAAATAGCTCAGATGGAGCGAATGCGTGTGATAAAATCAAGTCGACCTGTTCTTTTCTTCCTCCAGGTCCAAGTTGGAGAAGATGCCGTCCATCCCAGAGGAACCTGAAGTGTTCGACAACGAGGTGGAGAAGAGGACCATGCCGGACTTTGTGCAGCCTCTGGCTGATGTGGAAGTCATTGAAGGGAAGGAGGCGGTGCTGAAATGCAAGGTGGCGGGCCTGCCATACCCAACTATTGCCTGGTATCACAACAGCAGGCGCATTGAGAACAGTGAGGAGCGCAAAATGACTCAGTGTAAGCAGATAAACACACAAAAATAAGTCGTTCAAAGTGGGGGAAAGATGGCGAATAAGAAACCTGTGTGTCTGTTCTCCAGACAGGGATGTCCACAGTCTGATCATTCGGGGCGCTTGTCATGCTCACGGAGGTGTTTACAAGGCTGTCATCTCCAACAAAGTGGGCAAAGCAGCCTGCTATGCTCATCTGTATGTTACAGGTAATCATAGATACACAATGTTTAATGGTATACATTACGGGATACACAATTTCCCTAATATTTTTGTGAAATATATAAATATATATGTATGTTTTTGGAAACAGATATTGTTCCTGATCCTCCTGATGGGCCTCCGGTGATTGAGGCCATTACAGGAAAAACTATAACCCTCAGCTGGAAGACACCAAAGAGACTCGACCCTTCACTTGGTAGGTTCATAACATACCTGCAGGCTGGTGCAACACAGGTGGATGGATATAATGTGTTGGAAAAATCATGTTTAATAAAGAGCTCGAACAAAGAAAGTGCTTAGGTCTCCCACTGACTTATATAAAGCGTAAAGGTTTGGAGATGATCCAATTGAAGCTAAAATTTTGTCCTAATTTGTCCTAAAAAATGAAAAGTGTGTTGTACAGCTCTCTCCATGCGTTTTCACGTGAAATGGGTGACTGTGGCTCAGGGGGTTGGGAAGAGCATCTGTAACCGGAAGGTCGCCAGTTCGATCCCCGGGCTCTCTGTCCTGGTCGTTGTGTCTTTAGGCAAGACACTTTACCCTACTGGTGTTGACCAGAGGGGCCGATGGCGCGATATGGCAGCCTCGCTTCTGTCAGTCTGCCCCTGGGCAGCTGTGGCTACAACTGTAGCTTGCCTTCACCAGTGTGTGAATGTGAGAGTGAATGAATAGTGGCATTGTAAAGCGCTTTGGGTGCCTTGAAAAGCGCTCTATAAATCCAATCCATTATTATTACTTGATATGGTTTCCTGAAAAGCTCAGTTTTGACCTTGGGCGCTAACAATCAAGGTCTAGGTCAAATATGTAGCCAGCCTTGGTCCCAGTGTGACCTCAGGCCTAGTATATTGTTGTGAAGTTTGAAGATGATGCATAAAAAACTGTGGGTAATAAATCAGTTTTTACTGATTTTAAAATTGAATTGACCTCAATCTCGACCCAATTTTTCCCAAAATGAAATCAGCTTGAGCTGGTATTGATATCTCCCATCACACACAATTTAAAAACGATGTCTTGAAAACTGTGGATGATAGACTGCTAACAAACAAACAAACTGAACTGATTACATACTCTCTCCATTCAAGGGAGAAAAAATACAGCATTTTTAGCACTGCTTAATCATGTCTTTGCCACCAAGTAATTAAGGAGCATGTGTGTTTACAGATGCCGGCTCCTTGGTGTATGTGGTCCAGCAGCAGCCTCTGGGCTCCATCCAGTGGTCTGTTGTGGCATCAAACCTGAGGGAGACAAACTACACCGTCACCTCGCTGTCAAAGGGAGTCCGCTATGCTTTCAGAGTCCTAGCATCCACTGGGAAAACGCTTAGCAAGCCATCGCCTGCCACTGATCTAGTCCAGCTGCTGGACAGAGGTATCAAGTGTGTTTAAGAGGCTTATGCTACCACTAATCTGATAATCGACCTTAAAGGACATCATTTCTACTTTTAGGACCAGTTTTGCTTTGTTTTCTTGTAACATACCTTTGACTTCTCTAGGACCGTACTTGAGGAAAGCGCCGATAATTTTAGACAAGCCAGAAGTTGTGTACGTGGTTGAGAACCAGCCTGCCAACATCACCATCACGCTGAACCATGTGCATGCAGCTGTCACCTGGAAAAAGTTAGTTTATTAACCTTCCAGTGATGTCCTTGTGATGTCATTAAAAAGTTTTCATCCGATTTCTTCATAGCATTCATCAGGGTCTGTTTCATAAACTGGATCATATTAACCCCAAGCTTCTTGGGGTTTATTTGGCAGCCCTTATACTAAAGACTAAAAACTTAAATATACAGTTCAAAAGCTTTCATGATGGCTTTAGGGGGATATTAGTGTACTTAATGCTGATCGAGACATACAGCTTGTCAGAGTAAGCCTTTCTTAGTTAAGAAAGACTATGTCGACACACATTCTGCATGTTTTACAAGAGTCTGGGTGCTAAACTGGCCTGCCTGCAGTCCAGACTCATCACCCACTGCCAACATTTGGAGCACAGAAAATTAAATAATGCAAAGCCCACAACGCTGTGCAACAATCAAAACAAAAAAAATGGCTTTCAAAACTACAACAGTTGGTCTCCTCTTACTGGGTTAAAGAAGACTCAGTGCAGCAAACTGGTAAATGTGGCCTTCTCCCAACTTTTCTGAAACCCGCTTACCTCAGGAGGGGCGTGGTGCTGGTCAGTAAGCCGGGGATGTGCGAGATGAGCATGCCGGACGATGATCAACACACCCTGAAGCTGCAGAGGGTCAGGAGCACGGACATCGGTCAGCTGGTGGTCACGGCCAGAAACCAGTTTGGCAGCGACCTGTGCACACTTCAGCTGGCCATGGCAGGTCAGTCCAGACAGGCGCACCACGTGACAAATTTAGCATTTTAGTGAGAATCCAAACAACTTTCTACTTATGTCAACAAGACAAAGTGTGTCTTTATTATTTGATCTGTTGCATAAAAACATCAGCTTTTATATTCATTTAGTGCCCAAAGGAAGATTGAACAACAGCGAGACCTGTCTGTCAAGGCCTTTTAAGTTCCCCAAAAAAACCATACTCCAAAAAAAGGCCATGGGGGGCAACAGGTGGTTTGTTTCAGAAAGCACTTCCGACTTTTCCAAAAGTAAAATTAATTACAGATTTAAATAGCAAAACTAGCTTAAGCATATTTTTACTGTTTTAAAGAAAAAACAATAATGGATACAAATTATGATTCATTAGAATTCAACAAAAATGGCCACAACACCATAAAATGTACTCTGTATGTGCGGTCCATAGTGCTTCTCCACCTTAGAGATGAGCTTCTTTTTTCCTCCTAATTTTCCTGCAGTGCCTCCCAAATTTGAGACCATAATGGAGGACGTAGATGTGCAAGTCGGGGAAACATGTCATCTGGCTGTTGTGGTCGAAGGAAAGCCAGATCCGGATATTCTGTGGTTTAAGGTAGTACATCCAACATTCGACTATAACTCAACTCAACTCAACTGAATACTCAGATGATATTTTTTTAGGTGAATGCTAATAGCTGATTGATCTGCTGCAGGGTGATGCGCTCCTCTCGGAGAGCAGCCACTTCACATTTGTTTACGACGACCCAGAGTATTCACTTGTCGTCCTCAACGCTCAGCCCCATCACTCCGGCGTGTACACCTGCACTGCCAAGAACCTGGCCGGGTCCAACTCCTGCAAGGCCGAGCTCACAGTTCATACAGGTCTGCAGTCCAGCGATATTCTTACAGTAGTTGAAAAGATTAGGAATGTGTAAAGTTGAAAAGTTTCATATTCAAAAGTATTGTGCTAACAGATTTTTACCCCATTTGCTGATGATATTTACTGCTTAGAATCGCTAATAAAGGCTAGCTGTTGTTGAAAATTGCTCCTCTGAATCCGCACCATATGGGCGGGACCACAAGGTGTTTTGAAATTACAATGTGAAGCCATCTGTCTCTGAGCTAGCACATAAATACACCCACATATGAGTGTGTGCACCCCCCACACACACACTGACACACACATCCATACACACAAAGCCAATAAAGATGCCTATGTTGATGCTTTTCTCCAGAGCGAAAAGAAGCAGAAGAGCCAATGGAGGATGAGGGAACCATTCTGAGGAAGATGAGGCGTTTGACAGATTACTATGACATCCACAAAGCGATAGGAAGGTGAGTGTGCGCACTCTTCCTGCCTCACATCCCGACGAGGACGAGGACACTGACGTTAATAGTTACTTGAGTGCTCAGGGTCGGCCTGGAGGGCGGGAGGTAGGGGTAGGAGCTGGTGCGGAGGGGTTGTGTGTGTGTGTGTGTGGTGGGAGGGTGGCGGTGGGGTTAGTTGCACCTGCTTAACAACAGCAGACAGAAACGACAGATGAGTCACCAGCCACGAGAGTGGAGTGAACGCATTAGCCGACGACAGATGATTTGTTTTGGTCTAGAGACAGGCATTTACTGTGAATTGCACAGCCACTGGGATGGCAAAACAGGCAGATGAAGAAATCTGCTTTCCACCCAGTGAACAGCATGAGTACCCCAGTAATGGAGTTCAGATTATGAGTCCTTCTCCCAAATATCACAGAAGAGTGCCTAAGGAGAATGAAAGTTAATTATACAATGACTATTGCCCCTCCATTTGTCTTTCCATTGTTCTCACAAAGAAGAATTTACTAATAAAGTGGAGGGAAAGGAAATTAGTCATTAAAGGGATTAAAGGGACCTATTATCAAGATATATATATATATATATATGTGTGTGTGTGTGTGTGTGTGTGTGTGTGTGTGTGTGTGTGTGTGTGTGTGTGTGTATAGACAGAGAGTCCTGTGAAAATCAGTTATATAGTACAATTACAAAAAGACTGACCAAAACATGGGTTGTTGGAATGGCCTGCATGGGTGAAAAGGTTCTCTCTGAAAACAACGTGGTAGCACAGCTTAGGTTTGCAAAGTTGCATCTGAACAAACCACCAGATTTCTGGAACAATGTGCTTTGGACAGATGGGACTGAAGTGGAAATATTTGGTCACAATGCACTGAATTTTGGAGAAAACCAAATGCAGCATAGCACCTCATACCAACTGTCAGCACATTGGTGGAGGGGTGATGATTTGGGCTTGTTTTGCTGCCACAGGACTTGGGCACCTTGCAGCCATTGAGCCGACCATGAACTCCTCTTTATGCCTAGAGTCTAGAGATGTGAGGACATCAATCCAAACCTCAAGCTCAGCAGCAAATCTACAACAGCAAGTCTGCCAAACAGAAGGAAGAAGTCCAGCCCTCAGGCTTAAAACAACACCTCAATGAACTGAAGCAATACTGGCAGGCATACTCGCATCTATCTATAGATGTTGCTCCATGACCCACACGTATCGGTAATAAGTGTGGTTACATGTGTAAACTGATAATGGTCTAAAACGAATTTCCACCATACTCAGCCCAACTTTACTAACGCATTGCGCCAGAACAAACTGGGTTTGTGTAAGAAATGTACAATTGGTATTTACAAAGAGAGCGCAATGACAGGATCGCATGGTAGAGGTGGCAACTGGGAAGTTTTGCAACTGACCCATATTTCACTAGCACATAGTACAGGGAGGAGAATATTTAAGTGTACAAATTGACGAAAGGATTGTGCTCAGTGCAATTTTGCCCTGCTTAGTAAATCTGGCCCTTAATTATCCATCTTCATCCGCTTTGTCCGGGGCCGGGTCGCGGGGGCAGCAGCCTAAGCAAATTACTGTCATAATAATAATAATATTTATAATTTACTTCTATCAAAGAGAAATCAGTCTTGAAAACAAATGGATAAAAAAACCAACACGGCTGACATGTACAAAACCATTAATGTCATCACTTTGTGTTTGTGGGTGCAGGGGGGCCTACTCCTATGTGAAGAGAGTAACTCGCAAGAACGGAAAGACCGAGTTTGCTGCCAAATTCATTTCTGCTCGCGGAAATAGGAAAGCCTTGGCTCTCAGAGAGATGGAGCTTCTGTCTGAGCTGGATAACGAGAGGATTCTCTACTTCCATGATGCCTTTGAGAAGAAGAACGTGGTGGTGCTTATCACAGATTTGTATCCTTTCACTAGAACATACAGTGAAATCTGTAATCTACGTTTTACAGAAAAATGTTTTTTCCTCCTGCATCTCCGATTCACATTTTATCTTCTACATTGTCAAACAAAAGTGCACTTAAATGCATCTCAAGTACAAGATGCACAGCATTAATCCTAACGTCCCCCCGTACCCCCCGGAGGCATGAATGAAGCAGCCGAGCTTTTTCTCTCTGACTCATCGCTGCTGAGAGGAATTAGCAAGAGATAGAGTGTGGGGGAGTTTTGCTCATTTATAATTCATTTCTCATGCACCTACCAGTCAGACTATGCAATCAAGTAGCTGCAGCAGCAGCAGCTTTGTTTTTCTTTTTTCTTAACTCTTGTACAAAGATGTCACGAGGAGTTGCTGGAAAGAATGGCCAAGAAAACAACAGTCATGGAACTGCAGGTTTGTGTCTTTCTGCTGCCTGCACTGCGCTTTCATTATGTAACGTGCCTTTCAGGATTCACTCCTGTTGTGTTTCATGCTACAGATCCGCAGCAGTGTTCAGCAGGTTTTGGAGGGTCTTCGCTATCTCCACCAAAAAAATATAGCTCACCTCGACATAAAGGTATCCATCTGTCCCACCACAAGCACTGTATCAGATTTGATTTACCTTTTATGAGTCCTAATGTTGTTGTTTTTGTACACATCCCCTCTAGCCAGAAAATATTTTGATGGCAAGTCCAGGGAGTGATCAGATCCGCATTTGCGACTTCGGGAATGCCATTAAATTGGAGACTTCAGAGGAGCACTACTGCAAATACGGCACACCAGAATATGTCGCTCCAGAGATTGTTAACCAAACTCCAGTTTCCACAGCAACAGACATATGGTCAGCCACCTGTTCTCTGGCATGGAGAAGTGACTAGGCACAGCAGGCACTATATACACTCACAGTTATCTGCAAGTCCATCAAATTTCTGTGTTTATCTGTGCTTTTATGTTGCTCTTCAAATTCCAAGTCACGTATGTGTCCTGCTCTCCCACAGGCCTGTTGGTGTCATCACTTACCTCTGGTACGTTTTTTTCTTCTTCACAGCATGTGTGTATTTAAACCCAATCAGTCAATCTGACATCTTGCTAAATAAAACACCTGTTCTTTTTTTGCTTTAGCCTGACCGGCGTGTCACCTTTTGCGGGCGAGAATGACAAAGCCACTGCTTTAAACATCAGGAACTATAATGTGGCGTTTGAGGAGAGCATGTTTTCTGACCTCTGCAAAGAAGCAAAAGGATTTGTCATCAAGCTTTTGGTGGTGGACAGACTGTAAGCATTTTGATGCCTCTTAGTTTTGTACCATAAAAATACTGTATATGATGCAACTGTGCTACAGTTCACAGATTAAACATGTCTGAACTGTAACTGTGTCCCAAACCTAGGAGGGCAAGTGCCATCGAGTGCCTTCGTCATCCTTGGTTCAAGGTGAGCTATCACTGGAACATCTACCATCCTGCCGACTGTGTCACTGATTCATGAGATGTAGTTATGTCTCTGTTAATAGTGCTCCCACCTATTGTTTTGTCTTGCAGTCACCAACAAACAAAAGCATCAGCACAGCTATGCTAAAACAAGTTTTGGCTCGAAGGCGATGGCAGGTAACAGACGACAAAACGTTCATTTAGCATTTGGAAATCAGGGTGAAATGCATAAAGACACCACAGGCTGATTCCTGCTGAGGGATTGAGGCTTGTTTTTGAATAGATTTATCATGTTTCTCCAAACATGATGCTGTGCTTTATGGACGAACATCTCCACTTTGGTCTTGTCTGTCCAAATGACATTGTTCCAGAAGTCTTGGGGTTTGTTCAGATTAGGGCTGCCACAAACGATTATTTTGATAGTCGACTAGTCACCGATTATTTTTGCGATTAGTCGACTAATCAGATCATCATCCATTGAACGTAAAAGTACAGCTTATTGCACCAGCAGCATCTGCTCTTATATAACTATCATTAGCTTACAGCTTTAAGTGTTTAAGGTCTGTGCTAACTAAAAATAAAGACAAGATGATAGTTAATTGAATTCTAATTAAATGTGCAGATTATTTCGGTGGAGTTTAATAAACTCAGCCCATTTACTCAGGAACAAATAAAATACTGAAAAAAGCCAAACAATAACATTTTTAAGTTATCTAAGTGACTTGTATATGTTTAACCTGAGTAGGGCGGTGGGTTTGAAAACGATCTGCCGGGAGTCCGGTGCTCTCATGGCCCCCGGCTAGCTATCGAGCTAGTGGGTAACAGACGCCTCCGAAAACGTCGGAGCGCTTTTGAAAATATGTGGTGTCTTGATAAACTGAGCAGATATTTGAGGTTTACACAGTTACATTCTCGCCTGAAAATATGTTAAACGTTTATTTTGTGACCCAGAAAGAATAATAAGAGTAATATTAAAACTAACTAGCTGCCGCCATTGTTGACAACTGCGCTGGGCCGCGCTATGAATTCTGGGACACAGTTTCTTCTTCTTCGGGGTTTAACGGCAGCTGGCATCCTTGTACATGCAGTGCTGCCATCTTCTGTTTCAGTCCGTTATTACACTCTTAAATCCTGCTACTTATTCCTGCTTTTGGGATCTTACAAAGCTTCAAATGACGCGTCGACTATTAAATCAGTCGTCGACGATTTTGATAGTCGACGTAATCGTGACTAGTCGACTAATCGTGGCAGCCCTAGTTCAGATGCAGCTTTACAAACCTAAACCATGCTGTCATGTTCTTTTGAGAGATAAGAGGTTTTCTCCTAGAAGCCCTTCCAAAAAGGCGATACTTGTTCATTTTTTTCTAATTGTACTCTCATGAACTTTGACATTTAACATGCAACCTGAGGCTTTTAGATTCTTCGGTCGCTCTTTGGTTTACAGTTAAATAAATGGTTAAAATGATTTGCACTCTGCTTTTATTCACACTTTATACAGAGTTTTGGAAACAGGGGCGTGCTTAGATTAGAGACTAATCCTACAAAATCCTCTGCTAACTATTTCAGCGTTCCCTCATCAGCTATAAATCCAAAATGGTGATGCGGTCCATCCCTGAGCTCCTAGATGACTCAAGCAGCCATGTCTTCATTGCTGTGGCCCGGCATTTAAAAGAAGGCTCCCCGCCACCCTCCTCTTCGTCTGATTCAGATGCAGATGTGGATGAGCTTCCCTTTATTCCTATGCCACTGTCCATGGTTTTCTCGGGTTCCAGGGTCTCCCTCAATGAGATCCCAGGGGATGAAGATGTCACGGGACGGCACGGTTTCATTGCAGATGGGACAAGGAAAAAGGAAAGCATAGGTGCAAATAATAGAGGAGGGGCTACTAAATGCATAAAAGATGAAGACATAACCCCAAATGAGGCGCAAACAGAAAATATAAAACGAGCTCCCTTGAAAAAAGGATCAAGTGTGGAGTCAGATGAATCCCAGACAAAAGCCAGGCGGTCTACAATGAGGAGGGGGAGTTCTGCCGATTCAGCGCTGCTTCTCCACATTGACCCAGAAGAAGAAAGTACAGAAAAGGAATCAGAAGAAAGAAACAAGAGTTTGAAAAAGGCTGTTTCCATGGAACTACCCAATCGCAGTCCAAGCCCTGGGGCTACAAAGTTAAGCCAGGAGGATTACGCCCTAAAACTGGAACTGATGAGACAACGGCTGCTCAGGGGAGGAAACGTGGACAAAAATATGAGTGGCCTTCGAGGGCCCCTTTTTGAAACACTCGGCATTGAAGATGAGAGGCAAACAGGATCCCTTGATCGGAATTTGAGGAGATCAAGAACTGGGCCGTCAACACTCGTCAGAGCAGCTTCCTCTGAGAGTCCAGGAGAAGACACGCCAAAGACTAAAGTTTTTCGCAAAAGTACCTCTTTCACTCAGGGGGATTCTGAGCCCATGCCCCTGCACAGAAGGTTTGGAGCCCCCTTAGAGATACCATCTGTGGGTAGTTCTAGCATAGTAGGGAAGAAGCTCCAGGAGGCAACCTCGATGTCTGCACTAACAGAAGACACAAAAGCGGAGTCTGCCTCAACCACAGCACAGGGAAGACCAGACCAACAGGAAAAACATATGAGCGAACTTGGTGAGGAAGAAGGGATGAAAGAAAAAAGGACCAAGTCCCAAATAGAAGGGGCAGACAAAGAAGAATGTGATTATGCGTATCCTTCTGTTATTACTCCTATAATAATAATAGAGGAGGAGGAGGATGAAGAAGAGAGGAAAGAAAACCAGGCATTACATATCAGCAAGCAGAAAGTGAAAGACAAGGAAATGTCACAGAGTAGTGAAGAAGCATCATTTGCAGGGCAGTCTCAAACATCTGACAAACCCCAATCCAAGGATCCTTCTACTATAGCCAAAACAAAGTCTGCAGATGCATCTTCATCCCCGGAACATCCAGCAGTATTTGCCAAAGTAGCAACACCTGAGCGATCTCCAGGTTCTGTCTCTTCTTCATCAAACCCAGACCTTCCTTCCATCCCTCGCCAGCTTATTCTCAGAACAGACATCAAAGACATTGACTCAGAGGAGCTCTTTGAAGCGAGGTTTAAAAAGCGAGAATCGTCTTTGACCCGTGGCCTCAAAAAACTCACCAGAAACAAATCAGAGGAGAAATCGCCTGTATTAAGTAGAAAAGCAAATGAGGGGGCTGAAGAGATTTATAGGCCTGCACCAAGAGGGGCGCCTCTAGAAATGGTATCGTCAGGACTTAAGGAGAAATCGAAATCTGTTCAAGATTTAAGAAGAGATGATCAAGAAACAGGCCTTGGTTTAATTGGAAGGTTTTCCTTGCGGGCCAAGAGGTCACCATCCACTGAGAAGAAGGTTCAGAAATCACAAGAAGATAAGCAATCCAATGTGCAGGAAACGGCTAAAAGCAAGAGAGTGTCTTGGGCTGTTGGTCGCAGTAAGTCTTTGGATACAAAGGAACTGAATGGTGGAGGGACACAGAAGAATGTGGATGACAGGGATCAAGGAAAAGCTGAGGAGTCGTCTGTATCTGCCATGAGGCGTAAGTTTGAGTCCAAAGTGGCAGGAATCTCTGCCAAACTAAGGACTCAGTCAGAGGAGAGGAACAATAAAGACACAAAGAAAGAGCTGGCTCAAGGGGATTTACACAAGGTCACAGACTCTCCTGTCCTGGCAATGAAACAGAGGTTTGAGAACAAAGTGGCAGGAATATCTGCAAAAATACGCAGTCAGTCTGAAGAGAGAAAAGGAGATTCAGAGGGAAAGCGCACACCCCTGTTTACCCGCCACCGTCACTCTCAGTCTGAGGGCCGTGGACTCAAAGGAATGGGAATCCCTGAGAATCAGCTAGCAAAACAAACTGGCGCCTCAGGGTCTAAGGAATCAGTTGAATCCACTTCTAGCATCCATTCTGAGAGTGAGAGAAGGTCACGGTGGGACAGGTGGGGTTTGACAAGGGGCAAGAAAGACAAAACGCCTTCCCAATCTGATTTGCCCTCAAGCGTCCCCAAAGAAGAGGCAAAAAGCCAACAGTTTGTCCGCTCTGCTTCAGATTTTGCTCCAGTGTTTCACATCAAATTGAAAGACCACGTCCTGCTGGAGGGGGAACCTGTCACTCTTAGCTGCCTTCCAGCTGGTAGCCCACAACCACAAATTACATGGATGAAAGGTAGCTTTATCAAATATCAAAATAATGTAAATAGTGCAGATAATTCGTTAATGCTTTTGTGTATTCTAGATCGGAAACCACTGGAGGTGGATGACAGAGTCAACCTAATCTCCCACCCAGATGGAAGACAGCTTGTAATGATCAGAAAGTCCACCTATAAGGACGCCGGGGTTTACGAATGTGTAGCATCCAACCCCATAGCTACTATTACTACCTCCTGTACTCTTTCCATAGCTTGTAAGTCACTTGTCTGTTCCATAACATTCCATAACTATTTACGTTTTAGTTACATTTTTGTTTTATAGAATGGAAAAAATACATATATTTCTCCACCCTCTCCTGCAATTGTTATCAGTGGGGACGTTAGCAATAAAGACTAAAAATGTTTTTTGTACCTGTCTGTTAAATATATTGATTAGAAGTTGCAGAAGTTGTAAAGGTGAACATTTTCAGATGGTAGTGTGTGGGGATCTTGTTTTTGGAGCAGTGTCTCAAGTGGTCATTTGAGGAACTGCAATTTTCCAGTACACCATTTCCAGCCCCATACATTGCAGCAGCAACAGAACATGAACTTAGCACTCTTCACAGAGGAAGAGCTGCTCATTTTCCTGCCAGACATACAGTAATTTTCATAATGTGATGCATTTTACATTATTGAATTTTAATTGCACTGAGAATGGTATGAATAATAACACTAAAATGAACATTATTGCCAATGGATTCATTTTACAGTAGATTAACTTAATGGATTTTTGGGATTTTCTCATAATTATCACCTATTAAAAGTAAATGATACCGTATTCCCTGCAGTTTTGTACATGATGATCAAAACCAACTGGGGCAGGGCATACTCTAAACTTCAATCATGCCTTTCCACAAAGAGGCTATATTAAGAGCAGCAGTCTGCTTACAAATGCAACAGAAAAAATGAGACTTTGGGGGCTTTGGTGGAAAGTATATTTCTTAGATGTCAGGTGCAGTCAGTTGCTTTTGAATGTTTTCCTACAGATTTGGCCGTGTAGTATTACTTGAGACAGCTTATCTCCCTTCCATTGTCTTGCTAGTGGGCCATCGTAAAAGGAAATGTTTTGTGAAAATAGAGCACCAAATTATCCTGTCATGTTTGGTTTCATTTCATTGCAACTCAAACATTAAATTGAATTGTTTTATATTTTCATATAAGTCAGTGATCAGATCTGTTACATAAATCTAATATAAACTAAACAACAACCGTGATGAAGATTAAACATGGCAGAGGAAATCTACAGTTTATAGAAAAAGAAAGTAACAATAATCAAACATGAAAACATTTTAGCATTGAATATCTAACACAAAAGGCAGTAAAGTGCAATGAAAAAAAACATCCACCCGTGAGCGATGATTAATAATCGAACAGCAATAACACCAAGGATTAGTACTGTTAGCACCAGGTAGCGCCTTTTACCAAGGTTTGAACACAACTGAAAGTTGCTCACATATATTTATTCAGACAAATAAGACTCACAAACTTGTAAAATCACAAACAACTAAAAGAGCCTACTCGGATCAGACCTGTGAAATCATGTGTCTTGCTTTATGGAATTAAAATGATCAGTAGTAGCTATGGTAGTTAAAAATATTTTTTCCCACATATAGCAAGTGATGATAGTCCTATAGTTTGGCCACCAAAAAGGCTTCTGTAGAGACAATGTGACATACTCCAAAATCCAAGTCCACTGGAAGTCATGCAATATGCAATATGCCTTTAGCTAAAACCATCGATTTTTCAATATCACGTTAGGATTTTAGCATTCTATGTATATTTAGCTATTAAAAGCTAATGGTAGCTATTTATTTGCAAGCTACTATAGTTAGGCAACAAAACGATAACAGTTTAGGATACTAAAATGATATATCTATAGAAATATGGTAGCTTAAAACTGATATTTGGTAAGTAAGTAAGAATATTTACTGTAAAGGCCCCAGAATATTATTCTTGCTTATGCCTCCCATGTAGTTTCAACATTGCCCACTTTGAGTGCTTGAAAGGCTCATTTCTTTAGTTAGTTCAGTTCATCTCAGTTCATTAGTCTGTTGGTGCATGCCTGCTGATATACGATTTGTAAGACTGATACCGATATTTGGTGATTTAAAAATTCAGTATATTGGTCACTATTTTTTTTTCTTCTTTTAAACACAAATAGATTTCCCTGCAATTTCTTATGTGTGGGTATTTGTGAATCCTTACTAGGATAATTGGCAGTCCTTACAGTGTATACTTACATTACTTGTTGTTTTCCTCTTTTCTTAAATTCCAACTCTTATTTTTATCTTCATCCAATGAAGGTGTCCCCAAACGACCAGGGACCCCTGAAGTTCCTCAGACTTATAACAACACAGCCCTGGTGCTGTGGAAGCCATCTGAGACAAAATCTCCATGCAGCTACATTCTGGAAAGAAAAACCGAGGGTGAGTTTTATTCTATAAGTTTCTCTCCTTAAAAATACTTCTGATTAGAGGAGATCATTGTTCACTTTGGTTTTTTTTTGTTGTTGTTTTTTAAAAACTTCCCTTTGTGTACTGTGTCATTATGGCCTTTCACATCAGGATAAAATAATTTAACTCTACGTTTTAAGTTCCTAAGAGGTAACTTTTGTAAGGTTTTTAACCCAGTGAGGAGAATTCTCCAGAGATGATAGTTTGCAAATCTACAGACACCATTTAGATGGAGAAAGTGACTCAGTCCACGAGGGAATAGTGAGTGTACCAGAGCTGCTGTCAGAATTTTTTTTCATTATGGCCAATGAATCATCATTTGGCAGATGAAGAAGGGAGTAGATTCTGAATTTTTACCTGATCATTGATCAAAAAAGAAAGTAATCTTTGGCAGGGAGAATTAATGTACGTTCTCACAAAACACTGTGCCACTACCTAATTTACATTTTAATTCAGGTCTGATTCGCCGTGCTTTTACAGAAAATGAGATGTAATGACAGATTATTTTTCAGGAGGCAAACTGAACACAGGCTTGTGTCTGTGAAGGTTCTCAGTCATCCAGGTCATCGTAGTCAAAGGAGCTTGCAAAGAAAAGCTTCTGGATTTCTTTAAGTTACTTGAAGACGTTTCACCTCTCATCCGAGAAGCTTCTAACTTAAAGAAGTCCAGACGCTTTTCTTTGCAAGCTCCTTTGACTGAACACAGGCTTCTTATTCACAAAATCAATACTTTATGTGTTAATCAATGCTGCCATCTGGTGTTATATTAATTAAACTACTTCTTTTTTCTTTGGTTGTTTTTCCGTTCAAAGAGGACAAAATAGAAAAATGTTGCATTAATGTATTCACCTTTGTTTTCTAATACTAAACCAAGCATTTTTATACCTAGAATCATTCGTACAACATGTAAAATTAAATAAATACCAATCAAAATTCAGTATTTAGTTTCATATTACCTTATAGCAACATCTTATACTCTTTATTTCCTTTCCGTCCTGCAGGTGATTCGAACTGGTTAACTATAGCCACTGGAATTGCCGACTGCTACTACAATGTCACAGACCTGCCACCAGGTGGCACCTTCAAGTTCCGCGTGGCCTGTGTGAACAAGGCCGGACAGGGGCCGTACAGCAACTGTTGTAGGCCAGTTAGCTTGGCGCCCACAGGTATAATACTGCCTGTTAAAGAGTGAGCATACATGGACAAAAAGCTGAACAGAGCTAGAAAAACAAAACTGTTCTAAAAGCATCACACCAAAGCACAAGCTATGGATTAAATCCCATCGTGTGTCACAATATTAGCAAGCCCAAGTGAACTGCATTCCCTCCAATAGAAAGCAAAGGGAAACCCCTTCTCTTTTTAATGACCATATTAATGACCATACTTGATGTATGACTCTTTGTTAATGGGTTAATGGACTTAATTGCCACGTAGCTGTCCCTGAGTCTGTTTGTGCTGGAGGTTTCTACCTGTTAAAAGGGAGTTTTTCCTTTCCACCATCACCAAGTACTTGCTCAAAGGTAGTTGTCTGATTTTGGGGGGTCTTTTGGGGGGTCTTTATCTTGATTTTAGACCTGGTAAGTCTGTCATTAACAAGATGCTACCCTAGGATCAATATCCGATGCTTTTCAGTCCAGTCTTTTCTATAATATCTGGTTTAAAACTAAGCAAGACTTTGAGAGTCAAAATGCTAACTTGTGGTAGCTCCTTCCATTTTTTATATACAGTCTATAACAAAATCATGAAAATCCTGCATTTTCATTAACTGGTAGTGCCACGGCATAGTATGAAAAGCATCCAGACCATGTACATTGTCTCAAACCAAACAAAAACAAATGTAAGAAAGCTACGCAACAAACAACATGTTTAAAAACTGTAGTTTGCTACAAGCAGCTAATATACTGAGTAAATAATTGATGTATTTAATCTGTCACTCTATTAACACAGTTGGAGGAGCTTCACCTACCGTTGCTGTTGTAAAGACAGCCCCAACCCCACCTACGCCTGTGATTACCTCCTCAGTGACATTCCCTTCACACAAACCAGTCCAAAATAGCGTTCCCAGATCAACGGTCTCCACCATCACCTCCACTTCCTCTACTCCAAAACATGAAGCCCTCACTGATGCATCCTATCTTCAATCTGCATCTCCATCATCTACAATTGTGGTGACTCCTATCCCTCTAACCTCCTCACCTTCCGGCCCTTCAACAAACCCTTCATTGCCATCTGCAGGTGCAACAGTGGATGGCACACAAAAAATAAGCCCCACTCTCCCTTCATCATCCACCTCCAAAGCAACCTCTCCCTTTGTCCTCCCCAAACCTCAGAGTCCAGTAAATGTGGTGACTCCTATGACACAGACTGCAGCTGTATTACCCCCACCTTCTGTTGTAACCCCACCTTCGACCCCCACAAAACCAACCGTGGCCTCAGTACCCACATATGTCCCCACGATCACTGCTACTGCTCGTGTGGCCCCGACTCCGGTGTCCTTTACCCCACAAGTACTACAGACCTCCAGCTTGAGTCCCATCGGTGATGGAGCCAGTACCCCCGCCAGAGGCACCCCATCGGGACGCGCTACACCCTCTACTGCTCTACGACAGGGAGTTCCACAGAAACCGTACACTTTCCTAGATGAGAAAGCGAGGTGAGATAGATATTGTCCTTTTGGGGGAAAAAGACATGAATCTTGCAAAAAAACATCAGAGTTAGGATAACAAGAAATTCAGAAGCTGGTGAATCAAAGAGATGTTGAGACTGCTGTTAAATTTATATTTGTTTGACGTTACTCTGAAAGTTATAACTTGAGAAAAAATCTATGCACATGGTCAAGCTTTTATTTGCGTTGTGCAAAGTAATCAGGACTTATCATTGGCAGGGGTCGGTTTGGAGTCGTCCGAGAGTGCAGAGAGAATGCGACAGGTAAAATCTACATGGCAAAGATCATTCCCTACATTCAAGAGAACAAGCAGGAGATCCTGAAGGAGTATGAAATCCTGAAATCTCTTCACAATGAAAAAGTCATGGGTCTCCACGAAGCCTACATCACACCACGCTACCTGGTGCTGGTGGCAGAGTACTGCACTGGCAAAGAGCTGCTATACAGCCTTATAGACAGGTAGGATGGTGGATATGTTGACTCACACTGACACACAAACTCAGACAAACCTGCATAGCAGGAGTCTAAAAAGAAGATTCTTACTTGGAGTCATTAAGGTTGAAAAGGAGGTTGTTATTTGATTCTGCTTTAAGTTGTATTTCACACCATGGCTGTATTCGGGAGCAGCAGAGATAAGCTAGGAGTGAAGTGGGTTGCAAAGTGGCTTGAAGATATAAAATAAATATGCCCTAAATGAGATTGATTGCATAAAAGCGTATCAGCTGAGCTCTCAGGTGATGTAGGCTGGCAATGAATCAGTCTTTCATCAATCTCTCAACACTTTAAATTTAAATTAGCATTAATTTATTCAGGATATGCTGCTTGAACTCTCCCTGTCTGTGTCCTATAATCACACGTGAACCTCCTCTTTCACTGACAAAAAGGTTTCGTTACTCTGAAGACGATGTGGTGGGATACCTGGTCCAGATTGTCCAGGGGGTCGAGTACCTCCACAACCGTCGCATCCTCCATCTGGACCTCAAGCCTGACAACATCATGGTGACCAACCTCAACGCCATCAAGATTGTGGACTTTGGGAGCGCGCAGACCTTCAACCCCCTCAGCCTCAAGCAGCAGGAATCAGGACCAGGAACGCTGGAGTACATGGGTAAGGATCAAGAGATGCAGGCTCTATATGCTTAATATTTTCGATGGAAGGAATTTCTACTAAATCTGAAAATCTTCTGCTTTTCTAAATTTTCATCTTCTGATAAATGTGATCCAAGCTCCTGAGATGGTGAAAGGCGAAGTGGTTGGTCCTCCTGCAGATATTTGGACTGTTGGCATTGTCACCTACATTATGTAAGTTTTCTTTTTGCTTCGTGCCACTAATGACCTTTACCCTTAACGCCAGAGTGAATAGGATGAATTGTATTTAAATTCAGTCAAACAAATACGATGTTTTGCATATTTACATTTTGGAATAAGCAACCTGACTGTTTATTTTTTCTGTGTCTCTTCAACCAGGCTTAGTGGTCACCTCCCCTTTGAAGATAAGGACCTTCAGCATGTTGAATCCAAAATCCTGATGGCCAAGTTTGACCCAACGAAACTGTACCCAAATGTGTCTCAAAGTGCCTCTGCATTTCTCAAGAAGATGTTGAGCAGTTACCCATGGTGATTATCATTTTAAAAAAGTTGATTATAAGTTTTTTTTTTTAAACAAGAACAATATCAAATGCTACCTAATATGTTTTTTAGGGCCCGCCCGACTACAAAAGATTGCTTCACACATGCCTGGCTGCAGGACTCCTACCTGATGAAGCTCAGGAGACAGACTCTCACCTTCGCCTCCAGCCGACTTAAAGAGTTCCTGGTGGAACAACAAAGCCGTCGCACAGAGGAAGCCACCAAGCACAAAGTGCTGTTGCGGACCTACCAGAGCTCCCCTCAGTCCCCGGCATCTGGGACTTCTCCGCATGTTCCTAGCCCAAAGTGAGGTGACAGTAAAGAAGCCACACTGAAATAAAAAATCGGAGCTCGTTGCATCTTAATACGTCCTCTGTAACCGAAGCAGACAGCCTCGATTCAACAACAGCGGGATTCTTACGTTAAAGAAAATCCCAGTGAAGGAGAAGCCGACCGCTGTGATGTGAATCCACGACTTGCAAACTGCTAATTCACAAGAAGGACACAGGATTTCTTTTCTTTGATTGCACAGTTTCTCAGTCACATTGTGGTTTTCCGAAATTGCACATCAATATTCAGTTTAGCCTCGGTCTCCACTCTGCACGATCAGCCTGGAACATGTGTACCATGAATACTTTTACCTTGTTTATGCCACTAAGATTAGTAGTAGTAAACAACTCATGTGAATGTACCATGATTTAAGCTGCTATCTTATGTATTTTTTGCATTTAGCCACACATTTTAAAACCCAACCAAAAAGATGTTTTGGGTTTGGTTTTCTTTTCTTTTTTTTTTTGTCATTTGGAAATTGTTTACTTTTTTCCATGTTAATTTATTTGCATGTGCGTATGTGTGAGTGTGTGCGCGCCTGTGTGAGTGTGTGCATGACCATTTTTGACTCACTTTTTTTGAAACTAGCATCATGGTGACAAAAAAAAAGGAAAAAAGAAAAACTAAAAATAAGGGGTGTCTTTGTGGTTTGTGTCATACAGTAAACATGAATTGATTTTGGGTGAGTTAGGAATATCTAGTACAATTTCTTGTTCTGTGGTTAAAACTTAACTTTTAACTGTAATACAGCGATGGAAAAAGGTCCTTAATGTAGATAACATTTTATTCTGAGAAGTCACACACTGGTAAATTACTGTGGTGTCAGTATTACCCAACGGCTGATCAGGTTACCTCATTCCTAATCAGCCTGTCACCAGTGCCTAAATCAGGTTGACATCCAAAATGTTTAACTTGTATATGTGTCTCCACTGGTTTTAATCCACATTTGATCAAAGTAAATATTTGATCACAATATCTGGACTTTATAGCCAAACGCACATGCATAGAGATTCTTACATGCCGAGGTTTATACATGCATACATACACAGAGTACATGCCGTCCTTGTAATAATAGACCGTCTTGTGTATTGCTCTATCACAGTGTTCCTTTTTTGTATGAATTTGGATGGTTGAAGATTTGTAAATGTACCAATTTGCGGTGTTTATATGTGGAAAAAGTTGAAAATGTTTTTATGAGATGGTATGTAATAAACTATTGATACAATTGGGAATATTAACTTTTTTCTTGTATGTGTAGGATGCTGTTTTAGGTTCACACTTACACTTTGTTTTTGTTTGTTTTTTAAAATTTATACAGATAATGGGCATGTAAAACTATGCAAACGATTCACTTCTTGTTGATGATCCCCTGGGGAGTGCAGTTGAGCACAACAAATATGACTGAAGCCATGAGTTCAAACTTTTAAGTGTTCATTTCCTTAACTTGTTTTCCTGCAATTGAAAGAGCAATGCCAGTTTTACATGGGTGGCAAGAAACAAGGAAGTCTTAGTGGCTATTTTATTATGCCATCATTGGAAAAAAAGCCAACATATGCATTCCTAAAATTCCTAAAAAATACAATATTAGGGATATTTCACTACAAAATTAAAAATGCACAAAATATGTATTGAAATACAAACATAACACTTTAATAAACTAATTTAAGTTTAAAGTGTTTATGTGGGTCTTGAAATACAATGGGTTTTTGACATCCCTTGCCCAAGTATGTGTTTTAAAGGTAGAGTGTGTAAAATCTCACCACTAGATGTCAGTAGATTGCAGTTTAAGTCAACTGAATTCTGTTGTCTTTCCACTACCAATTCACATACATAATCCAAGCTGTGGTGGTCACCGTAGGACAAATGTGTTTTAGTCAGCCGAGAGAGATCAGACAACGTTAAATCCAGACGGTACCGCAGAACAGCCATGGGTGGCTGGTGTGTTTCTACTGTTTGTGTAAAAAAAATTCTGTACACACTATCTTTTAACATATTTGAATAACATCAACATTTAGTAATAAAGATAATAAAAAATATATGCCAATTAAATTTTTTTCAGTATGTTATGTTTATCTCCAAGTCACCTGAGAAACCCTAACTCAGGGGTGTCCAACAAGTTTCCTGCAGGCTTTAGATGTGTCCTTGATCCATCACAGCAGATAAATGGCTAAATTACTTCCGCAACATGCCTTGAAGTTCTCCCGAGGCCTGGTAATGAACTAATCATTTGATTCAGGTGTGTTGACCCCAGGTGGATATCTAAAACCTGCAGGCAGTGTTGGGGAGTAACGGAATACATGTACCGCTGTTACGTATTTAAAATACAAAATATGAGTAACTGTATTCCGTTACAGTTACCGTTTAAAAAGGTGGTATTCAGAATACAGTTACTTTGTTGAAATAAATGGATTACACTGCGGTACTTTCCTGTTTCATTTTGTCGCGGGTCAGGACTGTTTGGGTTTTGTTTGACAGCTACGTTCTGTTGTTCCAGGCGGCAGCGTTACGGTTGCCATGGTTACAGGGCGACGCTCTCTCTCTCTCTGCGACTGTGTGTTTCCTGGGTGAGAGAGCGCCTTTTCGTTGTTGTTGTGCTAAGCTAACAGGCAGAATGCTACAAGCATAGCTCTAAAGAATGTAGCATCATGGGCAGTGTAGTCCGTGTTGCAGGGAGAATGGACTGCCATACACGTTATGGGTCTGTGAGCGCGAGGAGGGAGAAAAAGGGGAGTGGAAAGGTACGAGTTGTCATCCAGGAAAAACGGGAGCTGGAAGCATGTAAATATAATAATAACCACTTCAGCCAAGAAGAGTGCCTGACGAGCCCAGTTGTACGTAAGCTATTAAGACTCGACTGTACACTGTGTTGGTGTTTTCCTCCGAAACAATAAGTTCCGTTGGAGCAGCCTTTCAACGCCTCTCTCTGTCTCTCGCAAGAAAAGTTGACCCACACAACAAAGTAAAGCTATTGTTCGGCTACGAGCCGACAGGGACCCCGCCGTATTAGTCAGAGGTCCCTTTACTACAGTTCGGAGTCGCGGACCTTCAGTAATAGTAATAAATCACACAGCAATAGTACATTCACGTTGTTGTAAAAAGCATGATAATATATTAAGTAATCCAAAGTATTCAGAATACGTTACTGTCATTGAGTAACGTAACGGAATACGTTACAGAATACATTTTGGGGCATGTATTCTGTAATGGAATACATATTAAAAGTAACCTTCCCAACACTGCCTGCAGGGCACTGGCCCTTAAGGTCTGGATTTGGACACCCCTGCTCATCTAGCAAAGTGACTAATGCCAAAGTCACCCTAGAGTTTCTTGCTGTCAGCCGGCTGTTTAGCATAGTTTAGCATAGCTATTAAGCGCAGTTGCACTACAATCAGTTGATTTCAGTTTGTGTGTGAGAAAAGGAAAATGCTTGAGTGGTCTATAACTTTTTAGGAGTGGAGCTATGAATGTTACTTTTATTTTTATTGCACAAAAGGACAAGAGTCACTATATAAGGTACATATGGTAAGGTAAGAAAATTAACAAGTAATTTATCCTCTTGAGAACCAGCCTATTTGTTTATGTTCTCTGTAATCGACATTTGTTTTTGGTCTCTATGTTTTGACTTATTTAAGCTACTACACTTAGCCCTGATGTACTAAATGGAGGACATCCTGGGCTTACCACTGATATCTCGTGTTTAGGTGGCCTCTATTACCTTCAAAGAGAAAGAATCACAAAATACAGTTCAATGGGAAGATTATTTTCCTTGGTTCTCAGGATGGTATAACATGTTACTTTCAGTAATGACCCAAACACTGTTTATAAGTACAATATTCTTTTATTTTATTTTATTTTATTTTTTTAACCAGACTCAAAATATGACTGACTATTACTTTTAAGTTTATTTCTACTGGTTTAAAAAAAAATTCTCAAAATGGAAATTGGTCAAACATAATAGTTTTATTTTATTATTTTAATTTTGCAAGACCAAACTGTATATATGTGGTCAGACATACTTCTCTTCGCGGAATCAGAGAAAACGGAGACGACACTTGCACGACACTCCCTGTCTATAGGCAGTTTCAAGGGGACCCAAACTGGGCGTTTCTTCTGTTGTTGCTACTTCCAAAAAGTTAAAAAAAAAAAAAAAAAAAAAAAAAAAAAAAAAAGGGAGAAAAAAGGGAGAAAAAATTTTGCTCTTGATTGTGCAAGTTTTTTTTTTTTTTTTTTTAACAAACAGCAGTCATTACATGACGAAGGTACAACCACACAGCATACACGCAAATCTGCCAGCGGCTAGTGCGGCATTTAAGGTGTTACAAAGTATCTGAAGACACTTTGGTAAAAGTTTGAGTCAAATCTGCAGGGTTTAATTATTTAATGTGGGTTTTGTTTTTGATCTTTTAATGTTATAGCCGAATAATAAAGTGCTTTGTAGGCGACATGTTTAAGGTCGGTAGCCGTGCAAAGGGAGCAGGGGCACTATCTAATAATAGTGTTTGTCTAAAGTAAGTCCGTAGTAGCTAGCAGCTAGCTTAGCTAACTCCTGAGTAACTTTGTTTCGGGCCACTCTAAGGGACCGTCGTCAAAGGGGCAGAGGCCGGCAGGGGGAGCGCTGCACAGAGCCGTGCCCTTACTGCGCCACTTTAAGTGAAATGGGAAGCCTTGAAACCTCCATGTTTGTATCTTGAAATTGCAAGCGGAGTTGAGCACCATATTGAATCAAAGTTGCCAACTCCTAGACAAACCTCTTAAAACTTCCACACGTCAAACTTGAGCGCGTATCCGAGCGGACACACGGATCCGAAGAGTAATGGGCGCACTGTAGGTGACTTGTTGCGATGTTTCCCGGGGCGTTTCAGCGTTGTTTTCGCTCACGTTAAGTTGGGTTAATGCAGCACCGAGTCGGCGGACTATCTCTAACTTTAAAGTGTGAAGTTGGCACTCTGGACCAGACCTGGATGTGATGGACAATCCGTCCTCTGTAATCACCCAAGTGAGCCGGGATGAAGAGGGAAATAAAGCCGCGGGAGAGAGGGGTAAGTTGCTTATTTATTTATATTATATATATATTAATTTTTTTTAAATACCCCTGTGCAGTCATGTCAGGGGAAAAAAGGAAAAGAAAAGTTTTGCAACTCCTGAACTCCGAGCCTAAGCAGTAAGCTGCTTATGAGCAGCAGCACAGATAAAGCCAGTGTTAGGAAAGTGGACAGAAAACAAGTCAGAGCAAGAAGACCGCGCTGTTGTGTGTACATTATGGCTGCGGCCCTTTGGCCTCTGATGAAAAGTAAAGGAAATGACGTACAGCTGGTTGAGACATCTGTAATAGTAGTCAGATTAAAAGCCTTTCCAGGTCCACCTTAAATCCCGGTTTCCTTGGAGTGATATCATGTCAGATAAATAACTTTTCCTTTTTTTGTTTTGGCAACACCACAAGTGGCCGCTTTCTGCAGCTTTACCAGTTCGGTGTTCACTCACATGAAAGAGTGCCTCTGCCACCGTACGCGCACACAGACAGGTCACCGCTGTAAACTCAAGCTTAGTAAATAATCAGGTGACCTGTCAGTCATCAGCCAAACAATGCTGAGTGGAAGCTAAGACTTTATTCAAACAAGATGCGGACAGACAGACGTACATAGAGGCAGTAGTGCCTATTTTGGTTTTAAAAGTGGAAGATCACATCTTGTAGTCTGGTGTGTTACACAACCTTTTCCCTCCATACATGGTGTTTACTCGATGTGAAGCGCAGCTGCTATATGAGACAGCGTGTTTGCTCGAATCTACCTAAAGAGATTCCCACAAAACATCTATAGTTTGCAAAGCCACATCAAATCATACTGAAACTTTTAGTTTCTCTTTCATTGTAAGATCAGGTTTATGCAGTCTTTGCAGTTGTGTTTTCTGGTTCTCGCTGAATTAAGGGACATCATTTCACTGATTTTAGCACAGCAGCGACTGAAAATATGGGCTGAGTGATTGTAAAGATCCTCCATCAGCCTTCTGTCTTGCAGTAAGTCAGCCTTCTCAACTTTGTGGAGTCAGGTCTGCCCCAGATGTTAATCAGTATGCTGACAGAGTAAATGGAGTTCAGTAAGACTCATATATGGAAGCATCTTTTTAAAACATTACATGCTAACCAGCGCATTGGGTATTTATGGCCAAAAAATAGGCTACTATTACTATAACCAGCACAATGTGAGAGCCCCATGTTATTGTTGTTCCTACTTCATAATAGGAACTTTGGTCCAGGATCAACATTGCAGCTGACTAGTGACATTCTCCAAGCAGTTCAGTTAGCATTAACCAGGATGTTGGCTAATGTTCTTTAAACCACGGGTGTCAAACAGGCCGCAGCCCAGAATTGCCCCAACAAAGACTCCAGTCTGACCCACTGGACAGGTTTAGAAAATTTTAGACATAAATTTTAGACTCAGCTTACTACTGATAAAGACATTCACACCACATCAATATCAAATAATGGAAAACTCCTGTTTTGTCATTTTATTTATTTATTTATTTATTTTCAAAAGCAAAATAAAATCTATTGTGGAAATTTCATATTTTTTAACACTGAGATGAAATTTTGAAATGACACCTCCCCCCCCCTCATATTAAAATATATATGCAGTTAGAGCTGGGCGATAGAACGATAACGATATGTATCGCGATATAACTTTTACTCGATAGAGAAATTAAGCTATCGCGATAGACCTCGCCGCTCTTGTCCTCAAAAAAAAAAAAAAAAAAAGGTCAGCCAATCCAAATTAAGTAGCGCAGAGCCGAACCAATCACAGCTGCAGCGTCACGTCGCGTGACTTGTTACTACAGCACAAGTGCCAAGCCGCACGTGTGTTTGTTTGGGAAGCAGCCAGCGGGTAATGGAGCCAGCGCGTAATGGAGGAAATGAGTGTGCCGACTAGAAAAATCAACCGAGCGTGACCGAAGAGAAAACAGATGATGGTTCCAATGCCGGAGAGATTGTCAAACGGAAGAGCCATAGAAGTTCCGTAGTGTGAAGGTATTTCGGCTATTTCAAGTCTGACAAAAAACAGAGTAGCGTGCACTGTAAATTGTGCCGAAAGCAAGTCTGGAAATACAATAAACTGGTGCATGCGTCACACTGCGCGCCACGTTATTGTTTCGGTGAAATGAATTTCTACAATACTGTTAATTCTACTCTCTGCAGTGTTTAAATGCTTACATATACACACAGTTACTGTCCCTCCACACTTACGACTCGGTTCTGCTTCTATGCCCCAGCTTTGTTTACTTTTTCCCACCGAGGCTTCTAGACTTCTGATTGGCCAACATTTAGGCACGGTTAGGAATCTAGCGCCACCTGCTGCTTTGGCATGTTCATAGCAGCGTTTTCCTTCATTTCTGCCTTTATGTGTGGACGGGATTATTTTTTAAAACGAAAACGGAAAATCTCCGTTTTCAAAAATACCCGTGTACGTGTGGACGTAGCCTCAGTCTCTGACTGGAAGCGCTAATTCGTCATTCGGCTTTTGTCAGACTAAAGTAACTGTTAAAACTGTTTGAAAAGCTCAGCTATACAACAAGGAGAGATTGAGAATTTCCTTTTAGTTCTCAGTTTATTTGATATTGACAAAAGTTAGTCAGTTTTGTCTGTTCTTCTGTAAAACAAACTAAGATTTATTTTTAGAATTAATATTTTGTTTCTAAGTGGAATTGACAATTTAGTAGTCTGTTTCGTTTGTCCTATTTTGAAACTTAAACGCTTTAGCGGCTGCCTTTTGTGTAGTTTGCAATATTTGCCTTTATTTATCTGAAAAAGTCTCATGTTCCTTAAGTACATCTACCCTGTTGAACTTATTATGGGAAATAAATATTTAAATAAAAACAAGCTGCTGATTATTTCACATTTTACTTGTGAGCAACGGCACATTTAAATCTTACAAATATAGTTATTTGGCTTATATCGTGATAGATATCGTTATCGCCTGAAATGAAAAAAACATATCGTGATATGAAAAAATCTCATATCGCCCAGCTCTATATGCAGTTAAACGTTATGCTAACAGAAAAGATTTTACTGGTCTGACCCACGTAAGATCTAAGTATTTTGTACATGGGAACGTCAAACTCATTTTACTTCATGGTATATTTTAAACTGTCAACAGCAAAGTGGGGACTTTGACAGTTAAACCTATGCACTAAATCCAAACAAGGTCTGACATTGGGGGGCCAGAAATGAAACCGGATAAACGTACAATTAGAATTGGTGCTTTAAAAAAACCAAAAAAGGGAACTATAGCACACATGATTAAAATTCAATAGGTGATGATAGAAGTACAATTAAAGACTGCAGCTGGTGATGGTAGTCGTTGTTGTGCTAGTTCTCCTGTTGCGGCCTGTAGGCGTAGAGGCCCTCCAGCTCACCCTTAACCTGCAAACAGAAGAGCTGCCTTCACCAGTTGTAGTTCAGGATGGTGGAACTGGGTCTGAAGTTTTTGACTGATCACATGTAACACTGTCCTCTCAGGCATCTAAAATAAAGAGCTAGCTGCTAAGGTGTGGCAGTGGCCCACCTGAGTATGGTAGAGAAATGGACTTCTGAGAGTGTTTGGAGAAACTAGTGTCACCATCTGAGTGACATACATGAAGTAGAAGAGAAATAATAGGTGCAGTTTCTACTCCACCAGTTCAATAATGACCTCTAATTATGACAGTATTGCTTCTATGAATAGTTCTCAGAAGGCACACTCGCGCGCCCCCCCTTCTTTCATCTGTCCTCTGGCTTTAATATTGTGTTTTAATTTGAAGTTTACATTGTTTAGTCTGCCTTTGTGAACCCACAGAGCCGTTTTAATTTGTCTCTCTTTTTATTGGAGACTTTCATAGTCGCATCAAAGTGTGGCAGCTGTTTCAAAGGCTTTTGCACTTTCTTCTGCATTGAGACGAATCCCTGTAAATAGCTTGTTATCACTCAAGGCTAATTTGAGATGTATTGTCAGTTCAGTTAATTCCATTATCAAGCACACGGGTCAAGCCCTTGTGCCTTATCAAAACTGTAATGTTAAAGATATTTGGAGGGAGTAAGCCAATCAGGAAAGCCTGGTTACTTACTCCTCAATGTACGTTGTCTGACTAAAGTCCGTTTTTAGCTAAACGGTCAATAACAGGGGTGGAAGTGTCTGCAGGAAATCTTTGAACGCCAAGCTTAAAATAGACTCAGATAAAGATCAGATAAGGTGGAGCATCTTATCGTGAGTCTGTGGACTGAGGATTAATTCACTGAAAGTCATGTCATGATGGGAGCTATTTTATTTTTGGTAAGGTGTGGCATACAGTGTAACGTGTTCAGTGGTCTAATTCACAGTGCTAAGTGTAATCTTACATTTTTCACAGTCTGATAAGCTGGAACTCAGTTTTGTTTTAGTTTTACTTACCTTAGCAGTGTGACGGTAAACGGATGAGCCATGATTACCTGATGTTTGGAGATGATAGGCTGGTAAAGCAATAATTAGAGTAAATTTTGCTTTTTGCGTTCCTCATAACTTGTTTGTTTATTAGATTGTTTTCTGCATTATTAAAGTGTTTATATTAGAAGTAGCTCTGAATGTGTTTAGCCCCGAGCTAATGTTTAATGCTGTTTTTTGCAATGCTGTACTCAGATGGTTCTCTTGTGTTTTGAAGTTGCGTTGTTAACACTGTGCTGAAAACCACAACTTAAACACTCTTTAAAATGTTTAAAATGAAACTTCTGACAGTGTCGGTTGTTCAGTTAGAAGCGAGGTAATTAAACTTGTCTTAATCGTGGATCAACCCAATATCACACAGTTATGTTGTAATGGTAAAAGAGTCCGACTGGATACTAATACTTTACAATTTGAAACTCTGATATCGACCAACATTTTTGTTCTTTCTTTGCGCATAAGGAACATAGACAGATTTCCCTAATATTTATGTGTAACTATAAGCCCTTATTAAGATGCAACAGTGCATTTTAAAATGCACTTGGTTTATTGTCACAACAATGCTCAAATTGCTCATTTACGCTCTGCTTGTCATTTGTGGCATTCGGAACGCGTGTGCTCCCAACAGGGAAGATGCAGAGCGGGCTCCGGTAGACGACTATGCAGCATCAACAATCATAACATGGCGATGGCGTCCCGTCTCTTCACTTTTTAAAATTCTCCTTTAGCTGTTATAAATGCGGATGCAACATATTGGCAAATAGTAAATATCAGCCTGGCTGATATATTAGTTGGTCTCTAAATGGCATATGATAAAATACTGATAAATATTAAAAAGTAAAAATGTAAATATCCAGTACAGACATGGTGAACAATTTACGAAGTGCCCACTGGATAAAGTTGTAGATAATTGTGTATTGAAGTACCATGAGGGAGGCATGTGATCCCAAAATTCATTCACACCCGAAGGATACACCAAGCAAGAAGTTATCCTACGCAACAAGAACAAAGAGTCCCTCAGCAGATGCTATATCCCCTACTGAGCTCTTATTGCTGGATTACTAAGTTAGAAGAATGATATGAAGAGAGGGAAAATACTTGCTACCAAGTGTGTTGAAAAATAATAATAAAGCTATTATATGTGTTAACTTTTAGTGCTTAAAGCTGTTGTCCTTACTGCAGCTGAATGCCTGCAGTATGTTCAGCTCCACACTGTAAATTGTCTCCTTTATAATGGGCTCATCTTCATAATGCTTTTATCAATTAAAACATCCAGGTGTTTGGTTTACAAATACTGAAGTGAGTCAAGACTCCAGGAAGCAAATAAGGACTTGATGCTAGGAATTACGAGGACCTGAGGGAGTGAATGAAGGAATGAGGGGAGGAGTGATGAGTTTTCATTAAAGAATACCAGTGACAATAATAATTCAGATGAAATCAGCTCAGTGTACATAGACACTGGTATCAGCTTACCCAAGCTATGCTACAAACACGATGGCAAGCACCTTCCTCCACTGATACCCGTCTGTTTCCTCTTCCTGTTTTGGCCTGAGCACAGCAGAGGCCAACGGAGGGTCAGACGGGGTTTGAATCCACAAATTGAGTTGGAGGGTATTGCAGAGGAGTAATAAAAGAGGCGTGAGAGATGGACAACAGAGGTTTGTGTGTTGGTAACACAGTCACGTCTGGACAGAGAGAGAAAGGGAGTATGGTGCATAAAGGGACAGAAACCAAGCCTAATGTGAGACAGAAGAGTGAGGAGCAGAGCTAATCAGAGGTTTACAAGACCGGGAGAAACCCGCACTGGGAGCCTGGGCTTGACGAGCATTCATGAGAGCAGAAATAATTTCAGTAACTCGAATAAAGTTTTGTGGTTGGCGAGCAAATTTATTTTTTATTTATTTATTTTTATTTATTTATTTATTCCCCCCCCCGTTGGAATGATGTTAAACTTGGTGTGCAGATCTTTTGGCACAAAGACTGATCCCAAGCACTGTTGTGGGTTTATGATATATGTTTTGCATATCAACGACCGGCTCACTAATTGGCTTCAGAAACTGCAGCTAAACCACTCTCCATAAATATAATGCCTCCAATAAAATAAATCGAACACCCCAGGAAACATTATTTCACATTTATTCACCCAGTCTGTTAGCAGGTAATGAAAGTAAAGCAAATGAATGGAAAAAGAAGTGAAATGGATTATTATTATTATTATTATTATTATTATTATTATTATTGGTATTTGGGCATATGGGTGTTATTGAAAATATGAGGTCAGGTTGTAGTATGTGTTTGTTTTTTGTGCCACACCCCGAGAAGCTGAATATGCGACATATACTGTAGAACTTTATACAGTTGTATTGAATAAATAGCATGGGTAACATAAGTCATGTTACAGAAGACTGTCTGAAGACTATCATTTCTTTGGTAAAAAGTTCTGCTGCACAAATGTATAGGAAAATTTAAAATAAATAAATATCCTGAAATAAAAGAACACAACCACAGCTGACACATCAACTTAGTTATGGCCCATCTACGCTCCAAGGGAGGGACAAAGGCATACGAAGAGCAGTGAGTCTTCTGTGTCAGATGTGCGACTTCACCACAAATCCCATGTGGTAGTAAAGTATGACACAGCTGTTCAGCTGTCTCACAACACTTCGTGTGAAGCTGGTAAAGTGCTGTGTAAGACTATGAGCTGCATGCTCTGATCTCAGATAATGAGGTCAGAGCATAAACCTTGTAATCACAGGAAGTTCGTTGTCACAAACTCCGCCCACCTCCTTTTTTAAACCTTTTGTATGTTAGTTGCAGCCAATCAGAAGATGGTTTCCTTAAATTGGTAAGACCCTTTAGTATTTAGTAATTATCTGCTTTTCAAAGTGTTGTTGTTGTTTTTTTTATATAATTTTTTAAATTACTTTTCAACTAAATGATCACAGCAGTGCTTTAGCTAGAAATTATTTTCATAATTGCAATTACCACAATTAGTGTTCAAAGTTTCTCATGAGTCTTTCACACATGCTATTTGGAAGGCTAAAACAAACTGCTTTACATGTGTTAGATGTTTGATATTTAAATGTTAAAAATTAAAAATGTCATTTAAAAACCATAAGAAATCATTTTCAGTATGATCAGAGGGGCACCTCAATGTCAACCACATATTTAATTTGTGGGATATTTATAATTAGAGCTATTTTGTAACTTTGTAATATGTTTGTTACTGTTCTTTCTGTCTTGGAGCAACTGTGACCACATTTACTCTGGGATTAATGAGGATTGTGATTTACTTATAATTTATTTGAAGCCGGTGTTGGTACCTGTAAATGAAATCTAAACAGCCGCACAGCAAACCCATTACAGGAATGAGTTTTGAATACCTGTTGAGCTTCCAGGTACAAAGTGTTCGTTTGCTACACGATGATTGACAATAAGGCTGCCAGCTTTGGTTAATAATCAGTTTCTTGGGAACATCTGGAGGGTTTGTTTTGTGAACAGAAAAACTCAAACACTGCTTAAAGTCCTGCTTTTGTGCTTATTTTGCAAAGTAGTAGTTAAAGTGATTTTTATGTAGCTTCCATTTGGGTTTAGAATTTATAAAAATGCTTGTCGCTTGATGTAAGTGATTAATGAACCTGAAGTTCAGGTCTTTCATTGCCTGAGTGGTTAGTTTGCATTTTATACATACCAAGCAAACGAAAAGTTTTGAATTGCGTCATTTTGGTATTGAGTAAATATTGTTTACAGATTGCCTGCGGTGGTTGTTTGTATTATTAATTAATTTGTTCTGGTTGCCGCACATCACTCAATAATTAACCTGATGTGCTTAAAAAAACTTGTCTCTTTGGCACCATCGCTTCACGTGGTGTTAAAGTGGTGAATTTTCATTGGTGGGGCTCGAGTCGTGTTTTTCTGCTGACATCAGAGAAGCAGTTACGCAAGAGGTCCGGTCAGGCACGTGTCTCCAGGACGGCCTGTGCACATGACAGTATGAGGAAAGTTGCTGGATGTCCTTTGTACTGTTTTTATACAATCACTGACTAGATGGGGGTCATGAGTTAGGAAGTGCTGTATGCAAGTAGAGTATTTCAGGTATTTCAACACAGGAAGTGTGTCAAATTAAATTTACATTAAAAAAAAAAAAAATTTGGTCATTTACGAGGCAAAATTTTTGGGGTAGCTACGAGTTGAAATGAACAAACACAGCTATTTTAGTAAAAAAATGATATGGGACTGATCATTTACCAGCTTAGATGGTGTGGTAAAGTTTTCAGTGTGTGTGTGATTATGGAAAACTGTGGTCTTGGAGATACTTAAGCCATTTCCGCACACGCACTGCGGCCCTGAAGTTTTCCAGACATTACCCAATGGACGTGTATGCAAGTACACATGTCTGACACAGTTGGATATTAAACCTTCTTTAACCTTCCAGACCGCTGGTGCAAAAATCATGTGATGTCAGATTGTGTTGATTTGCACCAATGTGAGAATAAAGCAGGTAATGGCAGGCTGAGGAAATTTATAACCAGTCCTGGGCTTCATGCATGCTTGATTGAGACAGCACCCTCGACTAACTGTAGTGTGAACACGTCTGATGCAAATCATCTCCCGCTGTGTGCTAAATTTGGGAAAGGGCATTTTCATACGTGAAAACTGCGACACTTTTCCATGAAAGATCGCTGTGTACTTTGGCAAGGCTTTGCATATTTGTGGGTACATTTTGTCAACAGTAGTAATAGTGAAAGATGGTCTTGAGAACTTCACGAGTGTTTAGTGTAATTAAAGGTTTGAAGGCAGTTGTGGTCAGAGTAATTACCAAATTATTACATGAGTATTACACTAACCATTGAGGTTGCAGCTGTTGCGATCAGAGTGTGAGATGGCTCTTTCTGCAGTCCTGTTTTTCAAAAATCATACTGGTCAAGAGGTAAAAATGAAATAATTATATATTTTACTTGTTTTTGTTTTGGCATTCACATTTTTACTATGTCATGGAAGAAACATAAAATGCTATATAGTTGATCTTTATATTTATGTATGGTAAAAATGTGCAAATCTCTTTAAATTGTGAGGATTTATGCATCAGGCCATAATAAAAATAATCTGGTACTTGGCGTGTCTTTAAAATGAGGTAAACACAACAACTGTTACACTGTCACTATTTTAGTTACAAAATGATGCCAAAATGCTGAATCAGCATGTTTTAAAAACTAAGAACAGCCCTACTGCTTCCATAGGAAGATAACTAGCAGCCAGGTGCTGCTAATCAATGCACTTTAATAACTGATCATTAGTAGACGTGAGCATCTCTACAAAAAGACATTGCTGGTCTGGAGCATTCAGGTGTGTTAACTAAATACCAAGTAGGAAAGACAACATGACTGATCTTAGAGAAGCAGAGGTGCTCCCTATCAATGTGAGAAGGGTTATAAGTTTGAAGCCTATTATTCTACAGTGAGAAAGATTATTTACAAGTGGAAAAACATTCCAGATCCCTGCCAATCTTCACAGGAGTGAACAACCCAGAAAATTCACCCGGTTTGTCAGATGTTGCAACACAAAGAGATATTGCAAAAAAACCCAAGAGCTACATCTCAGACTCATTAGACCTCAATTAGCATGTTAAAGTTCATGGCTTGTTTGAAAGCGCTGCAGGAGAGCGCTTATTCTGTTTTAGGAGACTGTGGCAGCACGTGTTAGGGTTTGCAAAGTTGTAACTGAGCAAACCACAAGACTTCTAGAACAGTGTTTTGGACAGACTAGACCAAAATCTTTTGCTGTAATGCACAGCATCATGTTTGGAGAAAACCAAACGCAGCATATCTGCACAAACACTCCAACTGAAGCACGGTGGTGGACGTGTGATGATTTGTGCTTGCTTTGCAGCCACAGGACCTGAACACATCAGTCATTGGTGAACAGAGGAGTTCACGGTCGATTCAAAGTATTCTAGAGACAGATGTGACACATCTGTCTGACAGCTAAAACTTTGGCCAACAGCCATGCAAAAGGACAATGATCCAATCACATCAGAAAATCTGCAACAGAATGGCTGACTCAACCTGATGTAAGGCCTCACCACAGCAGGATTTCAGAGAGCCATGCATAAATAAATGCCCACAAATTTCAATGAATAGAAGCAACATTGTAAAGAAGAGTAGGCCAACATTCCTACATGACCACGCAAGACACAGCTGAAGTCATACAGAAACCCATTAGTGCTGAAAGTGGTTCTACAAACTACTGAATCATGGGGTGTGCTTGGGGTTTTTTTTTCTTCTTTTTTTTCTTTTAAAACACACTGCTTCTGCATTTTGGCTTAGGTTTTACCATGTAGTAAGGACTAAGTAGTTTTATGTCTTAGTGTATTACTTTGTTCGATTGTTTGATCAGACTTGAAGACTTTAAGTAAATGTCTGTTTTGTGCCCATGTGTTCAAAGCATACCGATAATGATGATAAAGATATTTCCATGCACCTCTTAATATTAAGAGCTTTTCCTAAAAGCCAAGCTGTTAAAGATCCTGTATGTTGTAATTACTGCAAGCTCGACAATTTCTTGATCTATCATCTTCTTCTGCAGGTTCCTCTCCCTCTCTGTCTTCCAAGAAACCCAGGAGTGGAGGCCTCTTCTCCAGCCTTTTCTGCTGCCTGTGCCGGGACCAGCCTGAGCCGCCACCAGTCAACAACAACGCCCCTCTCTTGGTAGAAGAGAATGGAACAGTGTCCAAGGTGTGTTTTCTCTGTTGCCCTGGCTCAATTTTTATTTGTGTACTTTTGCAGTCAGCTCATTATTTTGTGGTTTCTCTTTTTGAAGATCCAGGCGAAACCACTGCTGCCTCCAGTGAAGTCAAAAGACTCCGGAAAGATCTGTGTGGTTATAGATCTGGATGAGACCTTAGTTCACAGCTCTTTTAAGGTAAGGCGGGGGAATGATAACACGCTGTAGACTGAGTTATACAAGCAATTATGTTCAACTTCAACATTTGCAAGCGTGTTCTTTAATTTCCTGCTGCAGGAACTAAAGGATGTGTGTGTTCAGAGAGGCTTTACAGCACTTAGCTGTCCCCTGCGATCACATTACATCATTATTTAGTTAGGTTTAGAACACAACAGTCCAAGATCTGCACTTTTCCCTCCATCTGGTTGCTGTTGGCTCTGGCAGTGACATTTTTGTCGTGGCTGGCAAATGCCAAACTCAAACACAGTCACTCCTGCATCTGCGCACACACTGACTGTCTCAACCTGTCTGTCTAGAAACAACACTAAGTCAGTTCATGTTTTAGCATGTAAAAGGCAAAGTCCAGTGTCTGTATGTGTTTGTTTGTTTTGTTTTTTAAGTCTTTATTTTGGTTTAATAAGTATCTCCCCCCCCTTTTTATTTTTTATTTTTTTAATTTTATTTTATTTTTTGGTTAGCCTGTGAACAACGCAGATTTCATCATTCCTGTGGAAATCGACGGAACAATACACCAGGTAATGCTAGCATCATCAGAAATATTCATATTGTCATGCACTGTGCTCATGCCTCATTGTCATTTTGTCATTTCGGTTGTGTGACAGCACTTCTCTTGAGCGCATTTTGCTGAGTATAGAAGGTGATGTCAGCGTTTAAGGGATTTGAGGACGGCTGCTTGGAGTCCGATGACACACGATGGGTCTGGGCCTGATTCAAGTAATCCAGGATAGGTTTGTTCAGACAAGCACAGCCTATTCCGGATGACTTGGTTCAGGAACGCTGCCCTGAGCTGCCAACACAGCAGCAAGGAGGAAAAAAAAAAAAGATGGAGGAAGAGCTTTAAGGAGCCCAGTGCTTGTCTTTTTGTGAGCTACAACTGCATCTTTCTCATTTAGCTTCAGTTTGGCTTGAATGTCTGCTACTAACTCCTTGGAAGTAAATAAGATGTTCTGCAAAAATGTAACATCTGTCCATTAGAAGAAGTCTCCAGTCATGAGCTGCATGTTGAGTTTCTCCCCCTTTTTTTAAAATAACATTCACTTGAAACGTCCTCGGGCAGTTGGAATTTGTAGAAACATGTTACATTTTGAGTGTATGGCGGGTGTGCATGATGCTGATTTAAGGATTCCTGCATCTTCCAGGTGTATGTCCTGAAGCGGCCCCATGTTGACGAGTTTCTGAAGAGGATGGGGGAGCTGTTCGAATGTGTCCTCTTCACTGCCAGTTTAGCTAAGGTGAGAAACCACCTCATCGCAGCCAGCTGTGCTGATTATTAATGTATGGTTGGCTGATTCCCTGCAGTTGACAGCAATAAACTCGGAGGGAGCAGGGAAAAGCTGGATGTATTCAGGGAAGTTGTCTGTGAACAGTTTAATATTTTGGATCCTTTAAAATAGACTTGGGGCGTTATGAGAGAAATGAGAAGAGGTCATTTGAGCTGCTTCCTTATCTCCCGAGGGATAACACAGCAGGGGGAACCGCGTGTTTGATTTGGCACAGATTTCATACCGGATGCTCTTCCCGATGTAGCCTTCCCATTTTTCAGTGCTCTGAGACTTGCACTAGGCGCACACTACCTTGTGAACCCCCCCCCCCCCCCCCCCCCCCCCCCCGAGGCTGGGTTTGTCTCGCTGGTCTCAACCAGGGTCTTCATGTGTGAGACCCGTTAGTAAAAAAAACCTTATTCTGATTGCGTTGGTTGCTAGCAGATTGCTGCAGTTGTCCATAGTTTGCATGGAAGACGGCAACTTGGCTGCAAACACTCTTGTTAATCATCAAGGTAGTATAACTTGGAGGTGCAACCCAAACTGAAAAGATTTGCCTTCAAAGTAAAACCTGATAAGCCAAAACTTGTAATTTCAAGGTCTCTGTTTATAGTTGCTATACAAACTATGGGCGACTGGCAATCTGCTCATAACCCAAGCAATTATAAGGTTTTCAGTGCAGGACTCTGATTGGCAGTTGCTGTTATTGATTTCACAGCAACCATTTTATTTTTATTGTTTCCCCTAGTGGCCACTGGTTATCAGGCAGTCTCATACCAGTCTCTAGGTCTGTGTGAATGTGTTAACCACGACACTGTGATGGTGGCAGTAAAAACTAATACTATAAACTGATACTAAAAACGGAAATCTCAGCTGTATCTACATAAAGATTTTGCTTTAAATTGAGCGTCCTTCTCCATCAGTATGCAGACCCAGTCTCCGATCTCCTGGACAAGTGGGGTGCTTTCCGCTGCCGCCTTTTCCGGGAGTCTTGCGTCTTTCATCGAGGGAATTATGTCAAGGATCTGAGTCGCCTGGGTCGTGACCTCAACAAAGTGATTATTGTGGATAACTCCCCTGCCTCCTACATCTTCCATCCTGACAATGCAGTAAGTCTTCTGGACAGCACTTAGGATCGTTCACCTGCTTAAGCAAGTTGCTTAAGCAAGTTCATAGTATTACCCTCAAGGTTGTGGTTGGTTTTTTTTTTTTTTTTTGGGGGGGGGGTACAATTTCCCAATTTTGTAACTGTATTAAAACAAGTATTGCACTTTTATTGAAAGATGTAGTTTGGGGGACACTAAGCCCAATTTCAGTGTCCCACTCTTACTTGATTTATTGTTTAAATAAAAAAAGGCATCAAAGTAAATAAGATGAATAAGAAATTAGATTTCTAACTATATTTGTTGAATCTCCACAACGATATTGATGCTTATGTTTTTGTTCAGGTGCCTGTGGCCTCTTGGTTCGATGACATGTCCGACACAGAGCTGCTGGACCTCATCCCGTTCTTTGAGAGGCTGAGCAAAGTCGATAACGTCTACACAGTCCTCAAGCAACAAGGGACCTCAAGCTAACTTCGTTTGACTTTTTCATCTCAGCTCTGAACAAACCGGCGTACAAAAAAGCAAAAAAAAAAATTTAAATTCCCCCAGAAACGCCGCACCAGCCAGGCTCCAGCTATCACTGCCCACCAGAACACAGACTGCTTCACAGCCGCCAGAGCCATCAAAGCAACCGTCCCACACACCAAACCAAGATCACCATGGGAGAGCCTTTGGTGACATTTTGACGGCATCGACACTGCCACCTCCTGGTCAGACAGCAAACTGTCTGCAAGTTGCCTTCCAAGAACCAGCTGATGTGAGTGAATGGACGAGAGGATGAATGAATGTTTAATGGCCTTTCTGCAGCCCCACTGGACTTTCAGTAGAGTAAACAAAGAAGAGGTCTGTAGCCACGATTCCTCTGGACCTGGGTACTGGACTTAGACTTCTCATGGATGTGATTTGGCAGCCTGATTGCACAAGACTTGCAGGAAGTTTCAGAAAGGTTTACGCTTCTTGATCTGTTGGATTGTTGAAAGGGCAGGTCGGAGGTATACGTACTGTAGATGTCTTTTAAGCATTTTGGTCAAGCGTTATGTTCTTCACAGCCTAATTTTATCACACTATCTGTCTCCAGTCAAAGGCATGTGATCCTCAGTTGTCATATTTTTAGAGCTTTTAGAGTGACGTGGTCAGGTTTTTAATAGTCATGAGTTATCAGTGTTATGAATGAATCTGATTTTTAAAAGGTTTCTTTTTTAAACTCAGCTGGCATTGCAAGCTCAGACACTATTACAAGTTGTTAAATGAATGAATAAAGTGATCGGACCACTTTAAAAGTAATCTAATCCCTTTTACCGCAGATTAAATTTATATGCTAAGCCCATCTTAAAAGATGAACACGTGGGCACGATTTTAAGTATTTTTACTGTCTGTGCAGCAGGTAAAGGAAATCAGTCAGATTCAGAGCACTGACTCGGGTCGTGACTGCATTATTTTATCAGAAACCTCACACTAATCTTTAAGTATCCATCTGCACTCGAAAGTGACAGAGCAGCTGTTAATGGATCTGGTAGATGTTAGCCTCTTGTTTTAAAGCCACACACAAACCTGAATTTGTCTTCTGTGTATTTACAGACTGTAATTGGATGGTTAAAAGAAAGTTTTGTGATGTTAAAAAGAAAAGACACCGGTGGATTTGTCATGATCTTCAAAGTACTTTTTCCTTTTTAAATTGTCTTTTAAGCGGTACACAGAGGCTGGAAACTATTTCTAAATTTATGTCATGAAATAGGTTTTGAGGAGGGGGGGGCTGCCGCGAGTATCCCAGTATATGGGAGGGCACATCTTTGAAAACAAAGTGTTTAATATAGCGCAGGTTTTAAAGGAGCTATCCACCCCAAAACGACTTAAACACTACAATAAACTGCTGTTAGTGATGCCTCATACTGGCTGTTTCCTTATGTTTTAAACCTGGCAGAGATCTGATACTGTGCAGGTTTTTGTGATGTTTTTGGAAGCATTGAAAAGCCTGTGCAGCTACAGCAGATCTAAAGCTAAGTCTTTAAATGTCTGTTTTATTTTATTTTTTCCCCTTTTTTCTTTTACACAAAACTGCAGAATTTTTTGTATTTCTGCCTGCAGATAAAAACCTAGCAGGGTGCCACAGCTTGATGCTAGTCCGCTCATCAAAGTTACTAAGTGCATGCTGGGAATTGTAGGACTCACTGATTTTTGCAGTTTATCAGCAGTAACAAAGAGTGGAAAGTGTGAGATTATTTTGGGGTGGAGTCTTCCTTTTTTCTTGTGCACGTCTGTGTTGTGTATCTGTGTTGTGTATCTGTATTGTATTCTGCCCGCTCAGTTTTAAGGAGCAACGCAGTTTCTAACGGGCCTTGCAGATTGGTGCGATCGCCCTAGTTTGCGTTGACAATGTGTTGACACTGATGAATGAATGTGGTGGATTTGACTTGGCAGCCTCGATGGCAGGCTTGTGACGTGACTTCGCCTAGATGAGGAAGGGGTGATTAAATCTACCACCTTAAGAGCTATTATTACTCTTTAAAAAATGTTTAACAAATTATTGTCAATCAAGATTAGCCTGTTTCATTTCTAAATAATTAACTGATTTTTACTGCTGCCTTCTATTATTTTTTATTTTTTTCCCCAAGAGTCATCTTCTTAAAGAATATTTACAGTAGGTTTTCCAAAACGGGAAGACATTGCTCTTGCTGTTTTCTTACAGGACCTGGTCGGTTGCCTCGCGTACAAGGAGGGAGAGAGGATTCAGAAACACCAGCAAATAACTAAAGAGATAGTATCTTACCATTGGAGGCACATAACAGGTTTAAAACAGTGTTTTCATGAAAGCCATCATCAAATTACTGATGCCGCGTGTGTTTTGGAATTCATTGGCAAAGACGAGTATTTATAGGAACGCTGAGTCATCTTGTTAATGGATTACATGTAAAACAGGTTGTGTCACTATGGGGGCCCATTCACTGATACTGTACTTCTTACACATTCAGTAGATATGTATATGTTGTTTTTGCACAGTAATAAAGCAAACGAATTTCATTAATATATGGAATATTCATGTTACTGTACTCATGATTCAATAGCTGTAACTTTTTCTTTTTTATTTTTTGTGACCTTTGTTTTATCATACCAAATTCTGTATGGACTGTATGTAATAATGCCCCCCATAAATGCTTAAGGAAACATGGTCTAAGGTGCTGTTCTGTTTTTTGGGGAAAAAAAGCAACACAAGCGGTACATTTTCAAGCCTGAGGAGGTGGGTTTGTTACATTTAGTCAGACAAACAAAAAAAAAAAGCCAGATGTTAAGAGAGGGGGGAGGGGGCAACAAAGACCTGACACCGGACCTGAGGGATGCATCTGAACCTTCAGCTGATCATCTACTGTTCCCTGAAGCCTCATCAGAAATCTCAGTGGAAAGGTGGCTGTCAAGCTTTTTTTCTTTTTTTTAAAGAAAAAAAAAAAAGGAAGGAAAACTCAGAAAAGGCTGTGCAGGGCTGCAATTGACCTTGATAAACAAAGAGATGGCTCAAGATTTATTTAAAAAAACAAACAAACATCCACATAGCCAGCGGTTGCCATCTAGAACTGCTCGGATCAAGTAAAACATTTTTTTCCTTAAAAGCATTTTCATTCTGGTGCTTCCAAGAATTTTTCAAATACACAAGTATTTTCCACCCAAAATAATCTCCACACATTTAGCTTCTCTGAAGTTATGAGAAGGCTTTAAAATCCAACAGATGTTTCCATGGAGCAATTTTTAAATGGGTTTTATTTGGGAGTTTTTTATTGAAATAAAAGTTACTGTGATGTAAACAGCAAATAAATATGATCTACAATGTAAAAAAAAAAAAAAAAAAAAAAAAGTATAGTCTAATTTAAGAGTTTTAGTGGCAATTTCCACAGGGGGTTTTTGGGGTTTTTTTCCCACTTCATTTTCTCAGGTGTTACTTTGGTTCCACAATCATACTACATTTCAATCATCCTGTTACGTTGAGCGTGGCGCTGCTCTTCGCCTTTCCCATAGTAAACTTCACCGTGCCGCTCATGTCCACGCTGGTGCTCTTCAGGATGAGTTTGTGGACTGTCCCGTGGTTTTCCAGGCGGACAGAGGGCCCCGGTTTAAGGTTCTCTCCATTCAAAGTCCAAACCGGAGGCTTATTTATGGCGACTGATAACTCACACTGGAAAGTCGCTGGCGCTCCCTCCATCACTTCCACGTCCTCTAGCTCTTTCACCATCACAAGAGCCTGGGCTGGAGCAACACAGAATAAATCAGTTTGACAAAAATGTATTTAGGGTGTTCCGCTTTAGCTTTCCGCCCCAACTTACCTTCCACCATCAGTTTGGCTTTGGAGGTGTGCTCTCCGACCTCAATGCTGTAGGTGCCCTCATCCTCCACAGACACCTGCTGAATCACCAGTTTGTGGGAGCAGCCATCAGCCAGGATTTCCAGTCGGTCTGAGGAAACCAGTTCCTCCCTGCCTTTGTACCAGGTAGCGCTGCAGTGAGGCGAGGAGACGGTGCATTCAAGGATCACACGATGTTTCTCCAGAGCTGTTCTGTCTCGCAAGGGCTTTACAATAGAAACTGGAAGTTCTGAAACAAGAGGAAATTCAACATATAGATGATTTTAAGTCACTGATATGTCCAAGAAAAAGGCCAGTAAAATATTCTGAAGATAAAGAATTAACTTACCCTCTACCTCAAGGTAGGCAGTAGATTCAACATCCCTGGCTACAAAGCGGATTTCTCCAGCATCTTCAGCTTTAATGTTACACATCAGCAGGAAGTGTTTGGTCCCTGGAAGAGAGCAACAATTCTCAGACTTGCCAACAGTGTACAAGTGGTCTTTTGCTCTTTCCAAGGTCGTGCCACCACCAGAGGTACCGCTAAAACTACAAATAGAGAAATTTAAATCCTTCTCCTCTCCAAACGAGGTTTGAGGGTTTTTCCATGGATGGTGATGCCATTTTCTGGAGAACCGATTGGTCAGTAGGCAGTGATTTCATACCTATTGATCTCCAATCTGAAACTTAACCTGTTCTGGAGCAGATTATGGTATTTTACTCTTGTATTATTTATGATTTTATGATTGATTTCTAAGTCTCATAGAAATGTCTGCCTTCTCTGACCTTCAGTGCGGATCTTGATGGAGCTGGTTGGTCGGATCCTGTGGCCGTCTTTGTACCACTCCCCTGTCACGTCCTCCAGAGAAACATCACACATGAAGACAGCATTCTGGTCCTCCTGGATGTAAAGATCCTCCAAATCCTGCACTATCTCCAGCTCATGCTCTGCAAGTTAGTTAAAGACGGCAAAAAGATCAGATGGCAAAAGAAGAAAAAAGTTATTTTCCTTAAAACCACTAGATGGAGGTATTGTATAAGCTTTACTCCAGCTACTCACTGGCTCCAGTTGGTTCAAAATGAGTTGTGTTAAGCCAGTATCTGATCAGAGGCTTACCATAAACCTCCAGCGAACAGGACGTTTTGATTTCCCCTGTGTCGCATGTGTAGGTGCCAGAATCTGCCCGGGAGCACTGCAGGATTTGACAGAACCTCTTACGACCCATTGAGTAGATCCGACAGTTTTTCCCCGGCTTTAGCTCCGAACCGTCCTGAGTCATAGAAAAAAAAAGTCAAAGGCATTCTTTATTCATTATATCATTCTTAAAACTGTCACCTTGCTGGTATAATAAGACAAAATAAGGGCAAGATTACTGAGAGTATTTACTGGTTGATTTTACCTTAAACCATTTGACTTCAACATTTTGTCGGGAGAATTCACACTCCAGGGTGACAGGAAATTCCTCCTCCACACGGGCATCAGCCAGTGGTTTCAAGATGGACACTGGTGTTTCTGTCAGTTTAGTCAGTCCAGTCAATCAGTCAGTGAACTACTTGATGAAGGTGTAAAAAGTGAAACCAGTGAGCTTCACGGGCTTGTATTTACCTTTGACTGTGAGCCTCGCTGTGGTGCGCACTCCTTCAGCTGAGAAGGCGATGGTGCCTGTGTCCTCCAGAGTAAGGTTGGACAAGGTGAGGCCGTGAACTCGTCCATTGGTGCTCACCCTACACTGATTGTTTGGCTTGACCCGAATGCCGTCCTTTTGCCAGCTGCCCTCCACATCTGTGTGTGACAGCTCCACCACAAAGGAGGCAGTCTCTCGTTCAAAGGTTTCTTGGTCAGTCAGACCTTTGCGGATGGCGATTTTACGGGCTGCACAAGAGTGGATTAGTGAAAGCGGTGAGAGGTGAGAGGATACCATCATTATCAAATTATAAATCGAATAAATATCTATTAAATCATTGAAAAAATTATTTTAAAAAACTGAGAGAATTCTTTTTTTTTGCAAACTGTATTTTGCTGATATGCATTTGAAAGCCAAGATTGTGTTTCAAGGACAACTGAAGGTTGTGCAAATATAGACAGAGCTCAGTTTATCATGTTACAAAAACACTAGCAGGAGCAGTCCACTGTCACTGTGTCACTCTTGTACACGGCTGAATAACAGTATGGCTGTGTTTCAAAAACCTTTTCACACTTACAGGTCTGGCTCGGCTATTCTTAGTACTTCTTTACACTCTGACATGCTGTGAAAAACACCTTCAGTGTGTACTGTTCTTTAGGCCCGAACTCATCTGTGTCAGAAGAGATACCAATCACAAAGTCACATGGTACGCTGGCTTCTGAAATGTCTTGTTTTATAGTCTTCAGAGCCGAGTAAGTACTGGAAGTATCTGGCTAGTGTTCTTTCTGCCTCCTTTTATCTTATTTATTCACACAGCAGTTAGGTTTGAACAGTTAAATCCAGACACAATAAGCAATTTTAGGAAAAGTTCATTTCTTCACTCGCTATTTATAAAATAAACAAAAAGGCTTGTTGCATTTCAAATCAACATGAGCTTTCTCCAAAATGCTTCTTATCGTCTTAAGTTGTTTGGACATATATTATATGATTGCTGCATATTTTTGGCTTTATATACTTTTCTATATGTGCTTTTCTGAAAAGTGGTAAGGTGTTTTTTTTCTTTTTGCATGTTTTAAAATCCTGAAAACTTCACTGGTGTCTCTTCCCATAAAAATGAATTAGGATCTGTAATTTGAGACAGATACGAGATAAGAGCATCAGCCTGTTAAAATATGAAAAACAAAAACAAATTAAATCAAATTAACACACACTAATAAAAAAACACTTCACAGAAAAAACAACAGTTTCTAGATGTATATAGTTATAGCATTAAAAAAAATACAAATTAAACATAATTAACACAAAAATTAAGAAAATGCTTTTTTCATTCAATATTTTTACTCGTGCTTTGAGCAAATATGATGAGTTCAACTAAAAAAAATCAAAATATCATAAAATGGTGCAGAAAAATCTGAAGTTTCCAAATCTAATCTAACCATTTTGAAGCCCAGTCTAGCTATGATTTTGAGACCTAATGCCCTGGATGAGTCTGATAAAATATATCTCAGATTAAAGTATACTAAGAGGGATTGAAACCTGAGATCAATAGTTCGGTAGAAACCCTAACCCTAATGACACAACTGCATTATCGGCATTATCTGCTGCAGTTCACTTACGTTCTACATTGAGTTTGACCTGCGTCCGGTCATGCAGAGTCTCGCACCGGTAAGTCCCCCTGTCCGACAGAGTCAGGTTGTGGATGGTGAGACTGCGTTTGCAGCCGTTCTGGGCCAGCGTGTGTCGGGGACCAGACTGGATAACCACCCCCTGCCTCATCCACTGGACCTCACCGGCCTCCAGGCTAATCTCTGCCTCCAAGGTGGCATCACCAAACTCCTCTGCCATAACAGCTTCCATTTTCTTAGTAAACATGACCTGAGCCTCTTAACATTACAAGAGTCAGAAAAAAATGATCAACTGCTGATCATCTGATGATCACAGATAGAAGATAGATGGATGGATTTTAATCTCTTTTAACCTTGACGATTGGCCTTACCCTGAACTTTGAGGCTGGCTTTGCTCATTTGTCCTTCAGCTTCTGCTGTAATTTTTGAGCAGTCCAGCATCTGGCACTTTTTAATCACCAAGGTGTGGCACAGGCCATTGTGGGTTGCCTGGAAACGATCACCCAGAGTGATAGGCTCATTGTCCATGAGCCAGACCAGCTGGACATCCTCTGGGGAAACCACACACTTAAAGGTTGCATCTTCTCCTTCCAGCACTGTAGTGTTGTGGAGTTCAGTGAGGAACTCAATGACTCGGGGCACTGAAAAGACAAAAGTTATGAAGCTGCTATCTCATTGAAAAGAGAAGAGGAACTCTATTTCAATGCATACTTACTTTCTACCCTCAGTTTTGCAACAGTCCGGTCATCTCTGGACTCACAGGTATACTCGCCAGCATCCTCTCGAGATAGACGATGAATGGTCAAGCTTCTTTCGACTCCATCTGCCCTAATGGAGAATCTCCTGTTTGGGACCACCTCTACTCCATTCCTTAACCACTGGACGTCCGCTTTTGGCTTGCACACCTCACACCGAAGGGTCACCATACCATCAGCGTGGGCCACAGTGTCTCTAAGCGGCTTTGTGAACTTAATTCTCATTTCTGTAATACAGAAAATCAAAGTTGATATGAGAAGATAGGCCAGACTGAGGCTTTCTACACTCAACAAAAATATAAACGCAACACCTTTGTTACTGCTCCCATTCCCCATGGGATGGACGTAGAGACCTAAAATTCATTCCAGATACACAATATAACCATCCCTCCCAAACAGTGGTCACAAATCAGTCCAAATGTGTGGTAGTGGGCACATCTGCCATATTGAGATAATCCATCCCACCTCACAGGTGTGCCACATCAGGATGCTGATCTGACATCATGAGTAGTGCACAGGTGTACCTCAGACTGCCCACAACAAAAGGCCACCCTGGAATGTGCAGTTTTGTCTCACAGCAAAATGCCACAGATGCCACAAGCAATGAGGGAGCGTGCAATTGGCATGCTGACAGCAGGAATGTCAACCAGATCTGTCGCCCGTGCATTGAATGTTCATTTCTCAACCATAAGCCGTCTCCACAGGCGTTTCAGAGAATATGGCAGCACATCCAACCGGCCTCACAACCGCAGACCTCGTGTAACCACACCAGCCCAGGACCTCCACATCCAGCAGGTTCACCTCCAAGATCGTCTGAGACCAGCCACCCAGACAGCTGCTGGAACAATTGGTTTGCACAACCAAACAATTTCTGCACAAACTGTCAGAAACCGTCTCAGGGACGCTCAACTGCATGCCCGTCGTCCTCATCGGGGTCTTGACCTGACTCCAGCTCGTCGCCGTAACAGACTTGTGTGGGCAAATGCTCACATTCGATGGCGTCTGGCACGTTGGAGAGGTGTGCGCTTCACGGATGAATCATGGTTCACATTGTTCAGGGCAGATGGCAGCTGAGAATGTCCCAGTTCTTGCATGGCCAGCATACTCACCGGACATGTCACCCATTGAGCATGTTCGGGATGTGCTTGACCGGCGTATACGACAGCGTGTACCAGTTCCCACGAATATCCAACAACCTCGCACAGCCATTGAAGTGGAGTGGACCAACATTCCACAGGCCACAACTGACAATCTGATAGACTCCATGCGACGATGTGTTGCACTGCATGAGGCAAATGGTGGTCACACCAGATACTGACCGGTTCTGGGTCCCCAGACCCCCAATAGCGCAAAAAACTGCACATTCCAGGGTGGCCTTTTGTTGTGGGCAGTCTGAGGTACACCTGTGCACTACTCATGATGTCAGATCAGCATCCTGATGTGGCACACCTGTGAGGTGGGATGGATTATCTCAATATAGCAGATGTGCCCACTACCACACATTTGGACTGATTTGTGACCACTGTTTGGGAGGGATGGTTATATTGTGTATCTGGAATGAATTTTAGGTCTCTACGTCCATCCCATGGGGAATGGGAGCAGTAACAAAGGTGTTGCGTTTATATTTTTGTTGAGTGTACATAGCTGTTCAAAATGCAAAACAAAATTTTAACCTTTCACCAGCAGGCTGAAGTGCATCTGGTCTGTGTTGATGTCACATGTGTACTCGCCGGCATCAGAGCGTCTCAAAGGCTCGATAGTAAAAGTGCGTTTATGGCCCTCCATGAGTGCTCGGTAACGATCACCTTCAACGGGCGACCAGTCTTTCATCCAGCGCACTAGAGCGCTTTCCTTGGAAACATAGCTTGTCAAGGTCACGCTCTCTGCTTCGTAACCCGTCACAACAATGTCATCCTCCTTGTTCACAAATGTAACTGGAGTCTCTTTGATAGAAAAGAAAATTTAAAAGAAAGTTATATGACCTTTTTTCTCTTCTTTAAAGCTGTGAAGGCTTATTTTGTGGATTCGTACCTTGAATGCGTATAACGCTGACCATCTTGTCATCCACAGCGTCACACACATACTTTCCAGAATCGGAAGGCTGAACACAGGAAATGATGATTTTCCTCAATGTCCCATAGCTTTCAATATAGGTCCGGTCATCACTGGTGAGAAGCCTGTCATTACAATACCACTGGACAGGGGCATTAGCACGAGATACCTCACAGGCCAGGATCAGGTCATCGCCTGCCATCATCTCCTGGTATTCAAGGTCATTTGAGTTTCCAACAATGGTCACTGGAGGCTCTGAGGGAAGAAGATGGATTAATTCATGCAAAGTTTTGCCAGAAATATCCTTTTGAAAAAAATGTACATACAGAGATAGCTCTTTTGTGATAATATCATGCCAGTGGAAGCCAAAATTATAACTACTTGATCCTGCCAGATACTAGCTGCCGTTTTGAAATGTTTTCAAAAATGTTTTCAAAAAGTCCAAGGCAAGATGCTTAGCCTTATCCCTTTCAAAAAATAAGTTTAACCTTTTATTTAAATAAATATTTAAAAAGTACTTGAAAAACAGCTAACTGCTTATCTTCATTGGAATGGTATGTATAAAACTTAACACTTCAGAATTCCTCACAGAAACAGCATTGACATGGAGGTTATGAATAACCTTGTCATGGCCTCTGACAGAACGGAGTCTCTCAGAGACATTCTGTTCATGTAGATCGGAGTTCCAGTTGTGCCGACGAATTCTATTTACATTATAAATGCTCCTCTTAAGCAGTAACATTAGAAACCATAGCATACAATTGCATTGCTATGCAGATGATACCCAGCTCTATGTGTCTGTCAAGAGATATATTCTAAAGACACTTCTTCAGCATGAGAGTCAGAGAGTAGAAACACACACGCTGCAGTTTTTACTTGCAAGGGCAGTCACAGAGTGCTCGCAGTGGCTCAAGGACTCGCGCTCTGCCACTGTCCTGGTCTTTATTTATATACAACAGTAGGTGCATTCGTTTATTACATTGGAATGTGGATGTGTGCGCGTGTGTGTGTGCGTGTGTGCCAGGAGAGGCTTCTCTACCTGGCATGAAGTGAAACTGCTCGTTAAGCTCTTATCTAGCACTAATAGGTACTGCTCCTTCCCTGCATGATAACGGGTCACAGTGAACTAAAAACAGTCTGAGTTATAAAGAGGTCATCATGCAGTATTCTATCATATGCAAACTTATTTTATTAAAAGTCTATACTGACTACTAAGTACAATTTTCTATTGACAGTGTCAATAAAGCTAGATGAAACACCTATTAGTTAAACTGCAGGCATAAAGATATAAAAGCCCGTATAACCTCTAAGTTCAAATAAAAATTTGACTATTTTACTTCGCTTAAAAATCTTAGTAACATGGTGTCTAACCAGATACAGTCCCAGTCAAAAGTTTAAGACCCCTTGAAAAATGGCAAAAACTCATATTTGCATGGTAGGATCTTAAAAAGTCAAAAAAGTTCCCTTTTTGAACATGATCGGGTTGTTAAACTGCATAAGCAGGGCCTCTCACAGAGTGCCATCGCTGCTGAGGTGGGACGCAGTAAGACAGTCATTTGGAATTTCTTAAATGAACCTGAGGGTTATGATGGAAGACCCAAAAACATTTCACCAGCACTGAGCCAGAGGATCCAATTGGCTGTCCGTCAAGACACTGGACGATCCTTGACCCAAATTAAGGCCTTTATTGGTGCTGACTGCAGCCCCATAACCTTCAGACAGCATATGAGACTGAAGGGCTTCAAAAACAAAATAACATCTTCAAAGGCCTCGTCTCCTTGAACGCCACAGAACTGACCGTTTGGACATGAGACACTGAAAGGTGGTAGAAAGTTTTATTTTCTGATGAGAAAAAATCTTGATGGTTTCCAGTGTTACTGGCATGACAAGCAGATCCCACCTGTGATGTTTTTTTATGCACCATAGTAGGTAAATGGTAAATGGCCTGTATTTATATAGCGCTTTTACTCGTCCCTAAGGACCCCAAAGCGCTTTACACATCCAGTCATCCACCCATTCACACACACATTCACACACTGGTGATGGCAAGCTACATTGTAGCCACAGCCACCCTGGGGCGCACTGACAGAGGCGAGGCTGCCGGACACTGGCACCACCGGGCCCTCTGACCAGAGCAAAAAAATACTTTTGCTCTGCAATAAACGAGAATAAAACGACATCAGTCATAACTGTGAAACACTGGGTGGAGTGTTAGGCCTATATGTGGCTACATCAAATGAAATACCATCATTTAAACACGCACGCACTCAAACACTTCACAAACAGACCTTTCAAGGCGATGCGTTGGTCTCACAACACATGAAAAGACATTTTTTTAAAAAGCAAAATACGGAAGCTACAGCAGAAAAACAAAGTAGGTGCTTTTTCCTGTAAAACAGCCTGTTTCATTTTAAGTGTTGTTTTCAATAAATTGCATGCTCAAAAAAATGTTTTGTCTCACTCCCATTTCTTCTTGTTGCATGTTGAAGCTCTACCTGGAACCTTGTTAAGATGCAACCATGCAAAATATGATATTTTGTCATTTCCAAGTGGTCTTAAACTTTTGATTGGGACTGTATTTACCATGGATGGCATTGTTTTCGTCTGCAGTAACCATGTGAGGAAACCTGGAGTCCTTTTTGACCAGGATATGTATTTCAATGTGCATATTAAACAAATATGCACGACTGCTTTCTAAGAAAAAATTAAAAAAGAAGAAAAATACATTCAGCCATATTAACCTTACCTTCTACTGTAACTTGGAAGCTGATACTGTCATCTCCGACATCCAAAAAATATTCTCCTGAATCTTCGAGTTCAGCATTGAGGATGACGAGCGAGCGGAAAGGACCTTCTTCCTCTTCACAGAACCTTTCATCACCCTGAACACGACAGCCATCCTTGTACCATTTGGCAACAGCATTGGCTCTGGAGAGCTCACACTCCAGCACAATGTCATCAGAAATCAAGAACTTTAGGTTGTTCTTGATCTCTGACTTTCTTAAAATCTTTACTGGTGGCTCTGAGGACACAGAATTGAACATTTATCTTTAAATTTCACAATGGGTCAGAAAACTCATACCGAGGCAATTGCTGCATCTTACCTGAAACTTTAACCTGGAAATCAATTTTATCATCCATAGCGTCACAAGTGTATTTGCCAGAATCCTCAGGAGTGGGAGAGTGAATTGTCAAACGACGAATGAGCCCATCTTCTGTGATGGTGACATTGCTGCTTTGCTGAATTTCTTCACCATTTATCAGCCACTTGACTTCTGCATTTGGTCGGGACACCTCAATTTCTAGAATCACTGGTTTGCCAGCAAGACTCTCCAGTTTTTCAGCTATGTCTTTGGGGCAAGTTAGCGTTACTGGTGGCTCTAAGTGAAGCAAAGAGAAATAAAGTATGTAAAATGTAATGTGATGATTCGTTTACTGAGTGACCATGTATAGACCATAAATAATTAGCCTGAATGTATGCCTGTTTACCTGTAATAGTTACTAGGAAAGCCAAAGAGTTATCTTCTGTGTCACATACATACTCCCCCGTGTCGTGCACAGTGGTTATGGGTATAATGAGCCTCCGTTGGGCCCCGTCCACCTCCAGGATCAAGTTGTGCCCTGCCTCTACTTCTAGACTGTCTTTGAACCAGCGCACAGGAGCATCCGCCTTTGAGATCTCACAGCTGAGCTCCAGCCTCTCTGATGCCAAGTGAGTCAGTTCCAGCTCTGATTCACTGGGATAAATGATTCTTACTGGTGGATCTAGTACAAGTGAAAGATATTAAAAAAAATAAGCATTTAAACTTATTTTGTAGATTCTCTATGTTTCAATTTGATATCTGTTAGAAGAGGTGAGCACTAAAGTTTTACCTTTAACACCAAGTTGGAAGAAGATGGAGTCTCCATCTGTTTCACAGACATATTCTCCAGCATCCTCCTCTGAGCTGCAGAGAATTGTCAGCCTCCTGTAAGGGCCTTCTGATATCAGCTGGATGTTTTCACTCTCTGCCACCTGCAGGCCATCCTTGAACCATCGCACCTTCCCCCTGGAGTGAGACAGCTCGCACTGCAGGTGGATCTCCTCTGAGATGTAGCTCTCAATCACCACATCGTCTTTAGGTTCCACTATCATCACTGGAGGCTCTGTGTTTTTTGTTTGAGTAATAAGAGCGAGGTCAAATGGTGCTCACAATGAATTAATAATCTATTTGTTCCACAATGCCACCTTTAATCTTTTTATTCTCATTTTAAAACTTCAGGGCCAAAACACAGCCAAAATATGTTGTTAAATGCCTTTTGTTTTTACCAACAGGAGTTGGAGGAGAAAGGTCAGTGTACCTCGGACATTGACTGTGAACTCCATGCTGCTGTTTCCTGCCTGGCAAGTATAACTTCCAGCATCTGAGGTTTCTGCAGAGCGGATAATTAACCTCCTCATGGTTCCTTCTGCCTGCAGAGTTATGTTGTCACTGGGCTTGATCTCACAGCCGTCTTTATACCTGGGACACAGACACAGATAACTGTAAAGAGTCTCAAAGAGTTTGTTTTAGTTACATTAAAAAAAAACCTGTGTCCTACTAAGAGGTTGATTGTGCAGTAAACAAAATGATGCAGGAAGTATTTGAACAGTTAGACACTGGAAACACAGAAGACTACAGACTTTACAGATCTACAGATCTGTCTTTATTTGCAAACAGAAATTCTTCAGTCTTACCACACAACTTCAGCATCATCTCTGGAGACATGGCAGACCAGCACCACAGGGTCCAACTCCATGCTGCTCTTATGAAGTTCATCCTCAGCGACCGGACTGAAATCCACCGGAGGACCTTAAAAACAGGGTAGAAGGAAGACTGCATGTCAATGGCTGGAGCTCAAGGTATTACATGAACTAGCCCTCTAAAAATTGGAGTGATTCTTGGTATGGTTTAATAATAAGCCCAGATGTGGTCCAAATGTGTTAGCACAGGTTTTAAACAAGGTTTTGGTTTCTTACAAGACATAAAAATCAGTCAGAGACACAGTTGTTTATATTCAGTGTCACTTAATAATCCAAGAAACATCAGTATTTTCATGATATGAAATCCAGATAGTATATTAAGTATGCATTTTCCTGTATAAGAAAATTAACATGTGATTCTTTAAGTAAATATAACAAAATGGTCAATTAATATCCATGTTAATGTTAATGTCTATGTTAATGTTAAAGAAGCTCATCAGCATGTCATCTGTTCATAAACCAATTACCTGCAACATCCACATTGAATGTGATGACATCCCCTGAAGTTTCACATGTGTAAACTCCAGAGTGAGATTCCTCAGCTGACTGGATCACGATCCTCCTCATATTCCCATCCGCCTGGATGTTTAGACCATCTGAGACCTGAAGCTCCTTGCCATCTTTGAACCAGGATACTTTTGCAAACGGATGGGAGACTTCACAGTAGAGTACAATGGCATCCCCTATGTCCACCTTTTTCTTGCTGTCTAACTCTGACAGAGGACTGAATTTCATCACGGCAGCTGATGAAAAAAAAAAAGAACACAGAAATAAGCAAACTTAAAAAAAATGCATCAATCACAGGTTTTTCAGAGGTTTTTACACCTACGTTTAACGTTGAGCACAGCGGAATCCCTGACTCCGTTAGCTATGAAGGTGACCTCTGCTTCATCCTCTGTCATGCGACTTTCATGGATCACCACTGAGTGCTTTGTTTGATTGTGTTGTATTGAATATCGTCCGCCGTGCTGCAGTTGAGCACTATTGAGAAACCAGGTTCCAACCATTGGGGCAGACAATTCAATGGATAAGTGAGCATCTTGTCCTTCTACAACCTCACAGCTTTGGAGGCGGCTGAGGATCTTGGGCCCAGGAACTAGCAAGTACAGAAGAAGTACAGTACAGGTATTAGTCAATTAAGCCTGACAGATATGTTGGCCCTAATAATATTAGCTATTTGCACATATATTGGCATCAGAATTTACAACAGAATTAAAAAGTAAAGAAGAGACAGGAAAAATGTCTTTCTACTATGTTATGTGTTGATTTTGCACAGCTTGCATAGTCTGCCACCAGAGGGCGCTCTGCAACTTCCCTGTTGGCAACAATGTCTGAACTGCCACAAAACATCAACCAGCTGATCCAAGCAGATCTGGCAGTGCATAAATGACTAATACATGACTTGTTGTGACATTAAAGCAAGATTATTTTTAAACTCATTGTCATTTTATCATTGGTGTCTGAAAGAAAAAAATATTGGTCCATATTTTTAAATTGCTCAATTTAGTCCTATAAACATATCCTATGTCGTACATTATTAGTCAACAAATAATGCGTAGTTTACTCTAGAAAATTACAGGAAAGTGCTGGAAGTTAAATTTAGCAGAAGGAAATTGTCATTTTACAGTACTGTCAGCTGTTTGGTTGTCATTATAGTTTCATATTAGTTCTCTTACTCCAGTCTACATAATATCTATGTTTATCACTGATAAATATAACTACATGTCCTTGTTCGCTTAAACCTTAACACTTTTCTTTGCCACACTGGAGACCACATCAAACACCCACAACAAATTTAAGCACAATATAACTGAAATAACCATAATTAAAAGAAGAAAAATTATTAACATTTATATGCCCATGGTTTCTCAGCAAGTTAAAAAAAACAAACGCTCTACCTAAAAATGTATACAATTTTGTGTTTCATATTTAAAGTAAACTGTAGTGTTTTTGAATAAAATTATATTCACCTCAAAGAAGAGTTTCAAGTAAAACTTTAAAAAAATGACATTTAATATATCTGTATGTAAAATCTGTCGCCGTGTGCTCCTCACCCAGATGGACAACTTTGGGAAACTCCACATGGCCGCTTCGTCCATATTTGTTAATGCAGCAAACTCTGAAACGGTAGTTGCCCTCGCATCGTACAATGTCACCGGTGACCTCAGCTGAGGTGGCGGTCTCTGAGGTGAAACACTTCTGCCACTCCTGAGAACCCACTTCTTGCATCTCCAGCACAAACACAGAGCGGGTGGAGGTCTGACTACTGGGGGCGGGATCCCAGTTAAGTAGCGCACTGTTGGGTCTGTCTACATCCATTTTGACTCCCACCGGACAGATAGGTGGGCAGTGTCGTGTGGCTGAAAGACAAAGAAGAATAAAGAATGTAATAAGGGTGGATTGATAAAAGGCTGATTGTCAGAAGGCATCATTAAATTCACTGAAACTAGTTAGTTAATTAGTATACAAGCAGAAGCAATAATTGTAATGTATTATTAGACAAATGTAAAAATAATTAAATAAAAACATATTTTGTCTTAAAATTAATACATTTAGACAAGTGAGCCTACATTTTTGCATATGACTCCTTCTAAAAATTAATTTGCCATCAGAGTTCCCACTCTCACCCCCAGCAAAAACACTCTACTGAATGTAACAAAAGACAAAATCATCCTGCAACAAATAAACCTGAAATAAATGTTTATTTAAATCTCAAACACAACCTGCAAAGCTTCTTCAAATCAAGGCAAAAAAACCCTTAACAAACATTTACACAAAGTGTTTGCTAAATTACCTTTGACTTTGAGGCGTGATGAAGTCTTGGATCGTCCTGCGACAAATGTCACAACTCCCGAGTCGTGATAGGCCACGTTGACAAAGACCAGAATGTGAGTTTTGCCAAAAGACTTGAGGATTGTTTGGTGTGTTTCATGTAGCTTCAACCCGTCTTTGAACCAGTGGACCTCCATGTCTTCGTTCTCCACCTCCACGCAGAAGGCTGCATTCTCACCCTCCAGGACCTCCAGTTTTCGTGGAAGCTTACGAACAATAGTACCTGTACGGATAAAAATCAATGCAAATAGTTTTTCAAAATAAGCTTAAAAGCTGCATCAGCTAGTTTCCCCCTTTGACCACACACTGTGCTAGCAGGTGTTTATACAGAGATCATTTAGCTTGAAATAATGACATGAATGGATATCATTAAGTTAATGCGATAAAGCAAGTGTGCATTGAAATTTTGTCTTCCTGAAGTACTAGTCCTAGAAATACCATCCCTTTTTACAATAATTTGATGCACCATAGCCTATTTTTCATAGTGTACCTTTAACTGAGAGCTCAGCAATGCTCTTTGCTCCATCAGGCATCTCACAGAGGTAGACTCCATCATCGTCTGTTCCCACATCGTGAATAGTGAGTCTTCGTTTGGTTCCTTTCTGCTCCATCCCATATTTACTGCTGGGCATCAGCCTCTGGTCTTCCAGGTACCAGGCAGCTGGGAGTGACTCATCAGGTACCTCACACTCAAGCACGGCAACGTCCCGCTCTTTCACCTCCACGTCTTTTAACGGGCGCCTGAACCGCACGGCAGGGCCTGAAGAATAAGGACAACGTTATCTTTGGTCCAAAGTGGATGAATCGTACATATATATGGGTACATGTGTGCAAGGATTGATGGAGATGCCAAACAAGAAGCTGTTTCGCAGTGCTATAGCGTAGATTTAGAAGACAGTTCAAATTCATTGCATTGGCAGCAGGCCTAGAAAAACTCAAACTCAAAATAATAATTAAAATATAATGTGTGGAAATGAAAAAATTTAGCGCAAACACTTAATTTTTGATTCTCTTTTGCTACCATATAATAGTTTTCAAGCAGTGATTAGCAGTGGTAATGTTCCGTCATGTTATCTGTATGTTAATGACTGGCATGTTGAGCCCATTAACTAAACTGACTCTTATGGTAGAGGCAGCTCACAGATGCAGAATGAATCACATATGAATGGGGTAGCATTCTAACTATGCACAGCCCTCACAATTGCAGCTCATGGTATAATGTTTTATTAGTATGGTTTAAGATATGCCCTCATTTATTGTAACTGGACATATACATATTCATTTCAGTTGTCCATTTTCAGTGACTAATGTCTTGAAAAGAAAGACGTTTCTTTTGTGTTATTCAAAAGGTTCCAACAGCATGAAAGCAATTTAATCTGCTTTAAGGAATAATATTTGGTACAATGAAATGTTTTCTACACTCAAAAAAATGAAATTGGGTGGTTGTTACATGTAAAAGATTCAAACTTGTAATTTCAACTAAATAATTTCATGTTTCTAAGGTGAACATAATTAAATCATGTAGCATCTGTATGAAATTCAGCAACTTAATTTGTTCTTGTTGAGATGACATGATACAATCTAGTAAGCGTGGTTAGTTGACTGGACTCACGAAATTAACAAGATCATATTAGATGTCAAACTGCAGGAAAATTGCTGGAGTTTTAAGAGGCAGACAGCTACACCCACACCACGTGTATGCTATTGCTATTTATTGTGGTTTAACCTGTCAAGGACAAAAACCTACAGAAAATTCTGCATCAAGCCTTGTAATCATTTTGTTAAGCCTGCATTGACAGCTTGGTGGTGTGATGGTTAGTGCTGTTGTCTCACAGCAACAAGGGCCTGGGTTCAAATCCACAATCTGCCTAGTTTGCAGTGTGTAATTGGAGTTAGGTTAATTGGTGATTCTAAATTACCCATGAACGTAAGTGCAAATGGTTGTTTGTCTCTATGAAATCATCAACCTGCATATTGGTTCATTACGCAAGACTAGCAGTAATTGCCTTGACTAACAAAGTAGGTGTTCAAACAACAAGATTTCATTGCGTTTCCCTGAAGTTTTTACCTTGTGTAGAATGAATTAAAACAAATTTCACTCTACATACTTAAATCCCTTCAAGTCAATGTAAGTACACACAACGTAATCTGATTACATCAAGCCACCAAATGCCAAATGTGTTGGTTTGACATGGTCAAAAATGGGTTATTGTACTTGGTTAAATCACATGGAAAAAGGTGCCATGATTAAATTGTGTAGGTGGTTATTTTCAGAGGTTTTATAATAATGTTTCAATGTTAATCACCTTCTGTGGTTTCTGTTACTCTTTTAATCACTTTTTCCATTTACTTGTAGCATTCAGTGAACACAGAGGACTAACATTATTTGGGTTAAATATTGTTCAAGAAGAATATCACATGTCATGTTCTTCCATGAAGGTTGCAGAAAAAAGAACAGGTTACCATACCTTTGACGGACAGGTGAACTGCACTTAGGGTGTTTCCCAGCGCGTTTGATGCTGCACACACATACAACCCTGTGTCCTGCACTTTACAGTACAGCACCTTCAGGGTGTAGTAGCCCTCTCTGTCCTCAAATATCAGATGACGTCTGTCAGGCTCTAGGGGAACTCCATCTTTCTTCCAGATGATCTCAGGTTTCGGCTTCCCTGTTACAAAGCAGCGAAACTTGGCGTGTTTCCCCTCCGCTACTGCAAATTTCTTCACTTTTGATGCATCGACAGGTGGCTCTGCTGTGATCCTTGACAAACTGGGCCTCCCACCCCTGTGCTTTGGTGACCACTGGCTGTTAGTGTGACCAGTCGAGGATGTTTTGCTGTCACCTCGCTCTGGTACAGGTTCGACAAGAAGGACGGCCCCAGCCAGGGCCTCACCATGGCAGTTGACGGCCTTGCAGGTGTAGACGCCTTTGTCTGGCATACGTGTCCGATATATCTTGAGTTGGAACCAGCCACCATCTTCATTTCTCATGCTGAAGTGAGAACTCTCAAAGATGTCATTGAGTTTCTTCCCATCCTTTTCCCAAATCACCTCTGGCAGAGGAGTTCCCCAGATTTTACAGGAGAAGGCAGCGTCTTCGCCTCGATCCACACGCAGAGACAGGGGCTTGATGAGGAATCGCGGTCTGTCATCAGATGTCAGATCAACCTCTGCTTGGTTTTTGCTTAGCCTGCTGTTCCATTCTCCATTCAGTTCCCCTCCATTTGCCTTGCAGTGTTCACCATTTTGCACTGCATTGTAGCCATTTAGGTGTCCCACAAATTCTCCATTTTCTTGCATAGGCTGTGCCCCACCATTGACCACTAACTGTCTTGCGTCCTCATCTTGTTGCTGGGCCTCTCCTTCAACTTTAAGTGAGGCTGCTGCATAGGTTTCTCCTATGCTATTTCTAGCCTTGCAGATGTACTGGCCAGCATCCTGCTGGGTCACTCTGGTAATAGTCAGCAAGTAAACCTTTCCCTCATCCGAGATGTTGTAGCGTCCTTCAGACAGGATCTGGACATTTTTGCGTTCCCAGATCACATCTGGGCGTGGGTCTCCACCGATTTGGCACTTCAGTGTTGCATCTGTTCCACACTGGGCCACTACAGGACGTGGATAGCCTAAAACACGAGGTGCGCCACCAAAAATATCCATGGTGATGTCACCTTTTGTTTGGGTCGAATGAAGAAGTTTCTTCTCAAAATGATCTTCTTCTGTTTTGTAAATAGCTGAAAGAGAAAGAAGATTATTAGTTCAGTAGATGATTAAAATCTGCCATGAGTGCAGCTTTTGAGTTCAAACCCCAAAGCACCATCTAAACAGTAACTGTGTGGTTATTGTGTCCCAGATGGGTTCATCAGTAATCTGACTCAAACTGAAAGCAGAATGCAGAGTGAACAGTTTTATAAAATACAATAAAATGATCAATCTCCATTAATTCCACGGTGTATCTTTTTCCTGTCTTCCTCCTCCCATCGCCAACCTTTCACGGCAGATGGCCGCCCCTCCCTGAGTTTGGTTCTGCTGGAGGTTCCTTCCTGTTAAAAGGGAGTTTTTCCTTTCCATTCTCGCCAAGTGCTTTTTTCAAGGGGGTCTTCTGATTGTTGGGGTTTCTCTCCATTATTGTAGGGCTTTTACCTTACAATATAAAGTGTGTTGAAGTGACAGTTGTTGTTATTTGGCACCATTTAAATAAAACTGAATTAAATCAAATTTAAAAAAATTCTGAATACTCAATATAGTTCCCAAAGCTGAAGTAAAGAAGTTTAGTGGTTTTGCGAGGTGGGTATTGAGCAAACACTTTTGGTTGTCTCACAGCTGGTGCTGTAGCTCAGTGAAGAGTGTATTTATAAAGCAGTCTGTCCAAAAAAAGATGCTGGAGCCTCTGTGTCACATAGCACACACAAACACACCTGCAGTCACTAACTAGGACCAACTAATCCCTTATATACATTCATGTGTACAGAATGCTGTTTGCAGTCTTACTGTTGGCTTCTCTTTGTCAGCTCATTGTAACATTCTAGCAACAACTTAAACAATTCAGTATATAAAGCAAGGGTGTCAAACATAAAGTCTGGGGGCCAGAATTGGCCCGGCAAGGACTCAAATCGAGCCCACTTGACAGCTTTTGAAAATGCGAAGGAAGTAATAGATTTTGACTTAGAACTGTATTTTCAAAGGTTTTTATGACTGATAAAAATCTGCCCCATTACCATTCACGCTAAGCCAAAGTAATTTACTAATAGATAAACACAATGTCAAATGAGTTTGACATCTCTGATCTAAAGCTTTAGCCTCCATTTGTAATGCAGCTGCCACTTGTCTCTTTTCATGGCTCATTTGTTTCCTCTGTGTTGTCACCACCTTTCTTTTTGCTTTGAGAATGGCAGCCATTTGTTCTCTGTGACACATCACGCTTGGAAATCATCTAAAGAGCATAAAGTCATACAACTTTATGACAAGTAGAGGCACATCCCAGTCAGTCTTAGAATGTTTTGTTGGCACATGTAAAGAAAAGATCGTCCTCAGGCATTTTCAGGAGAGAGTTACACAGTGACACAAAAAAAGAGTTCAGAGGATAGACTTACCGCTTTAAGAAATGCTGTCTTTATAGCATTTGTCTCTCTTGTGATGCCTTAAAATGTTATTCTTAAAAATACAAGCTGGCATCAGTTTACTTGGATGATCATTGGTTAGGTTAGCATTCAAGAAGCACGTTTAGAGTCTTCTGCTCATGTTCCTTGTTTTCCTGGTTTGTCTTGTTTGGAGCACCTGCTAGTCACTCAACACCAACGCAGCTGAGAAAAATGGTAGCTTCCATTCACATTTGGTGGTCCAGAGTCATAGTAATATCTTAGTTGTGTCCCCTCAGTCTGGTGTTGGGTTGCAGGTGGCAAGGAGTAAAATGACCACAGCCTTTCAGCTGAGTGCCTGGTTTATGCGTCAGCTCTGATACTGTCATTGTCCAATAGCTAAAGAGTGTGGTGTGAGAGAGAGTGAGCTGGAATTGGTGGTGGGGGGCAGTAAATGCTTTTGCAGCTGCTGCCGCTGCAAGCCACCCCCTAAAAATACCAGCAGCTTCAATGACACTGGGCCAGATAAAGTTAGGCTCCCCATTGACAGGCTATGGTTCGCTGAAGATAGAAGGGGGCCGAGCTCTGCGATGGATCACTCAGCTTAAAAGATATCCTGAGTTAAACCTTTAGAAGAGAAAGGACGCCCTGCCTGCTGAAGCTCCTTGCCTCATGAGTCACGCTGACCCATAAATAGGGTCAAATTAGTGTCACACATTAGAAAATGGTTTATACTGAGGGATGATCAACAGATGGAAGTGAAACAAAGAGTTTGGTGTCATGATAATGCAATTCACGCTAAAAAGATAAAAGACTATGTCATGGCTTTCAGATACACGGCCATATATATATTATCTTAGTACTGCATCATCAGTTAATGTTACACAATTGTAACATAGTAACTACCATAATTTTTGTAACCAAGCATTGTTAACAACTCATATTAATACGCTCCACGCCCTGCGCTTCATCTCTCTTTTTGTGTGTCAAAAATGTTTGTATGTTTGTATTTCAGCACATATTAATAATTGAAAAATCTATTCTCAGTGATAAATGAGTTATATGTAGACCCATATAACACTGTGATTTGAAGAGAAATAATACAAAAATTTCATAAGGTGATAACACTTATTTTAATTCAGGCCCCTTTGTGGTACAAGTCTGGACAGGTAGGTGATTCAGAAGATTATAAATTGTTGGAAAAACTTAAAACATGAAACAAGATGCGTAACATACAACTGGCGTCAGATTTCAAACTACGTGATCAAAAACTACTCACCTCTCCAGTTGTGTCTAAAAGATACACAGTATAGGTGAGCAGTACATGAACACTAAACCCATGTCGTCATCTTAGTATTTTTATTTCCCCCTGCGAGCACAGGTGCTTGTTCACTTATCAATTGTCTCCTTCCGTGGCAGATTTGAATTTGGTGTTGACACATATTGCCTGCATTCTCAGACAACAGCTCTCTGCCCTATCTCTTCAAGTGGAGCGTTTCGGACAGCCGAAGCCACTGATACACACTGCATGCAACCTGTCGTCACGGATATGTGACCTTGAATACAGGTCACATAACTTTGACCCCTTTGTGACGGCGCTGAATTAACACACCGGGAATATCATGTCAAGCACAGACTAAACTTCCCTAAAGTGTGAGTATAATGATGAGAAATTCCTATTTTATATATGGGTTTATAGGGTTTTAAATAAAATATGCGATGTGATCTATCAAGTATGTATCACTGAACAGATGAATTAATACCACAGTCATTTGGAGGAGTCACACTACACTGCTTGCCCCATTTAAGGCTACTTATACCTCTGACATTACAATCCATGCAGTCATCCCCGCAGCTGTTAGGTGTACCAGGAATTAAAAGCACAGTTCTGCTCTTTGTCCTGAGATTGGGTTTCAATATCAAAAGCTGAAGAGGATTGACTGAGACCATGGGGTCTTTAACAATATGTCAATCACCCTCGCTTCAAACCAAGGAAACTATTCTTCTGTGCTGTGTTAAAGTTATAAAAATATTCATATAGTGAGAATGCTTAGATTTCAGAAGGTTAAAAGCCTTTTGTACAACACTAAGTTAAAAGCCATACACAGAAATACTGTTTTTCAGTACTGTCCACTAGATGTGTTAAGTTCTTATTTGTAGAGCATGAAATCAAAATAGAATGATCATTCTGGAAATGTGTGGCCTTCTCTGGACAAAAGAGAGTTCAGTTCTGATCACTGCTAAACTGTTTGTCATTGCAGTCTTATTAAGATGGTTGATTTTACTGGGAATCTACAAAAACATTATGGTCCCAGGATGAAGTATTTATGTCCCCAGAGACTAGAGGAGGCACGCACACGTAGACAGACAGGACCCCATCCATCTCAACCTTCATCACTGCTGTAAAAGACAAGAGTGAAGGTGTACGGAAAATGAAAGGGATACTGAACTGGCAGATGATGTAGACACAGATATCAACAACAACAGAGTCAAGTGATCACTCACATTTTGGCTCTTCCGCTTTTTCCGTGCAACCAGCAAGCCTGCTGGGGAAAAAAAAAAAAACTTCTGTGTATATGTGTGACACAACTCCAAAAAAGTTCCAAAGAAATCCATATTTTATTGCCTTTATAATTGTCAAGTGTTCCTCTGACTGTGAGGTGTCCACACTTGAAAAAGACCAGACTTTGAATTTCACTCAACTTTATTTAGACCAACTAGTTTGATAGCTGGTAGGTAGCAGCAGGTAAAAAACCTTTCAACACAAAAATAAAGAACATTCCATTAACCATTCAGATAAATTACATGCATTACACAGAAGACAGATGAAATAACAAAATACACTTCAGTAAAGCCATTTACCATGTGGTTAACTGTTAATTTAACTGTGGTTCTTAAATATACAAAATGTGTCTTCTTTGCATTAACACTTTTTTATAAACAATTGTATTTTAAAGTATACATTTTAGAGTTCAAACATTTTAATAGACTTTAACTAAGGGTTTTCTTTACAAAGAATTATTTTCTTTAAATCAAAACCAAACATTTATTCACTAGTTTTACGATCCACCCAAGGATTTGGGGTAACTATTTTTAATATTAATTAACATAAATATGTGGGAACACTAACTGCACAAACAATTTATTCAAACTTAAACATTCATTTTTGTCAATATAATTAAACTTAAATGCAGCAACTATTTCCCTAAGCGTAAAACATTTGCACAACTGAGCTTCCATAGTCCCAGATACATCTGCAAAAGCAAAATGTGAACTCAAGAGCTTACCGATAGCCTGTCTTGTTCAAAGTCTTCCTCACAGTGGAAAAGTGCTTTGTTTGCCGTCCTCTCAGTATGTTGCACCCGGGTCAAATGACTGCTGCATGCATTTAAAGGTTTACTCGGCACGCCCACCCTTGATTGCTCTAATGTGGCTCACCTGGCAGGGCGGCGCACACCAGGCCGTGCTTAGTTGTTGATTGCACCCAAGGTCTAATCAGCGGCCGTGGGTAAGCAGCAGCACCGAACAGGTAGAGGGCAGGAGGAGGAAAAGAGGAATAACAGCCACACCTACTAGGTCAGCGCGACACCTCCCACTCGATCTTTGCTCAGCACTGTCTGGAAAGATCGCACTCAGGTGGGCTGGTCCCTCGCTTGATCTTCCACCGGTAAAAGGACCACAAGACGCCGGATGTCCCGATGTAAGGTGGTGCCCAGCTCAGGACTTGTGGTAGCGGGTTTTGGACTCTTGATCGCAATGCTGGAACTTGGAGAGACCCTCACATGCACATCTCGAATGATCCCTTTGGAATCAGGATTCACGCTAATGACTTTTGCGAGTCTGAACTGCCCTCTAAGGGCATTTTGGTCGCAGAGCCAAACTATGTCTCCAACAGCAATGTTTCTCTCTGCAGTATGCCACTTACTGCGGATGAACAGGTTTGGTCCAGCGAGTTGGCTCCAGGACCTCCAGAAGTTGTTGACTATGGTTTGTATTTCCTTCAGCCTTTTGAAAGGATAATTTGTGAAGTCGACAGTTTTGAAGTCCCCACTTTGTGTGGCTCGACCAAGCAACAGATTATTCAGCGTGATGTAGTCAATGCGATCTTCTCGGCTCTGAATTCTGGCATCAATGGGTCTCTCATTTGCAAGGTTGGCGGCTAGCTGGAGTGCTGTCAGAAACTCACTAAAGGTAAGAGCCTCTGTATTGCCGAGAGTATGGAGGGCTCTCTTGATAACTCTGACAGCAGCTTCGGCGGCCCCATTTCGGTGAGGTGAGTCAGCGGGAAGAATCTTCCATGCCCAGATGGTCTCATTTTTGGCAGAGTATTCTTCAAGCGACTCCTTGTTTTGTCGTCTCAGGTAAGCATACATTTCTTCCAAGACAGGTTTGGCGCCGACAAAGTTTGTACCAGGATCTGACCAGATTTTTCGGGGATGGCCTCGGACAGAAGTGAACCTCTGGTAGGCAAGCAGGAAGCTCTCTGTTGATAGTGTGCTCGCTAGTTCGACATGAATGGCTCGGCTTGCCATACAGCAAAACACAACTCCCCAAACTTTCATAGTCACTCTTCTCTTGACATCATCCCTCACATGATAGGGTCCAAACAGGTCAACAGATGTAAATTCGAATGGTGCAGCAGGATTTGACCTCTCTTCAGGTAAGTCTCCCATTACTTGCTTACAGGTTCTTGCCTTTGCCTTCTTGCAGATGATGCACTGGTCAACGACCTTTTGGGCAATAATTCTTCCTCTGACAACCCAAGCCTTCATTCTCATCCGCAGTAAAGTTCCTGCCACTCCGTTATGTCCCTTGCTGTGTGCTTCTCTGGCAAGGAGGGTGGATAACCAGGCTTGGAATGGTAGAAGGGGAACGGCTCTGCGGTCCTTTTTGAAGGTTTGGATTCTGCCCCCACAAACTAGAAGTCCACTTGTTTGGTCTTTGTAAACGACTAGTCTGTCTGTTGTGGTGCTTGGGAAGGTGACGCCCTCTTGTGCTGCTAGGCAAAGGTCTCGGAAAGCATCTCGTCTTTCGCTGACTGTGAGGACACCCGAAGATGGTACTACCTCCCACTTTTCTTGGTCTCTGGTCTTTGATCTCATGAACTTTTTGGCAACCCTCCAGACCCACGCCACGGTCCCAATCAGCCTTCTCAGGTTGCTGAATCGCCTTTCGTCGATTAGCTGTTGGGTTGCTACTCCTCGTGGTCTTCTCGACTCTACGTGTGCTGAGTCCTGAGCTGCCTTGATGTGGACTCCGGTAAGGACCGCAACAAAAGTCTTTTTCTGTAGCTTTGTGACCTTTTCTCGAGCTTGGGCAGCGACTTCTCCGGCGGATTTCTTCAGCCACTCATCTTCAGGAAGTTGGAGAAACTTTGGACCCGACTGCCACTCGGAGTCCTCGGTTAGGGCATCTGGACTGGCCCCTCTGGTGAGAATGTCTGCAATGTTTGCTGACCCAGGAATCCACCACCAATCCTGGGCATCAGTGCTACTCTGGATTTCACCAACGCGGTTTGCGAAGAAGGTCTGGAAACCGTAGCTCTCACGCTGGATTGCACCGGAGACTTGGCTTAGCAGTTCTCGCCTGGTGAGTGGATCAGGTGTTTGCGCTCTGACTTCTTCTCTGAGCAGGTCTTGACCAAGGCGCATTTTCCTCCTTTTCTTTGAGAAGTTCACTGCGACCATGACATGAAGCTTGTCATCATTGATGGTGTAGCCAAGGCCAAGGGCTTTGTTGTCATCTTCCATCAGCTGGTTTGGCAGGATCATAGTCTTTGGCTCTGATCGGGGCAACTCTTTCTTTGACTCCTCCCTCCCACTTTGACTGGCGTAGACCCAAGGCTTCATGTAGAATCCTCCAGCTCTCAGGATGTGCTCGATGTTGGCTGTTAGGAGTCTCAGATGGTCGAGGTCATTGTGTGATGTCAGGATGTCATCGACATAAACATCTTCTTCCAGCACACGTTTCTCCTCTGTGAAGTGACTGAATGAAGGTAGGTTTGCAGTTTCTCTCATGGCGACTTGGGCTATGCAACCAGCAGGTTTGTCTCCAATGTTGACTCTTGTTATGGCATAGTCTTCTATGTCTGCATCTTCTGTGTCACGCCACAAGAATCTGTGCAAGTGGACTTCTCGATCTTCCAGCCAGACGGAGTTGTACATCTTGCGGACGTCACCAAGGGCGGCGTAGACACCAGCTCGGAACCTCAGCAGGACAGCTCTTATCGGGTTCAGGACATCAGGACCTTTGATGAGGATGTCATTCAGGCTGAGGCCTCTGTACTTCTGGCTGCTGTTCCACACCAACCTCACTGGGGTAGAGACAGAGTGTGGATTTGGCGCGATGAGGTGGCTTATATACCATACTGGCCCAGTCCAACTCTGCAGGACTTCTTTGGACAGCTTCACTGCAGCTCTGCGGTTTACCATCTCATGAACTTGTGCAGCATAGGCCTTCTTCCATTCAGGTTCTTTAGATAGCTTCATCTCGGTTCTGATGAATGTTGCTTCTACTGCTTTCCTGTTATTTGGCAAGGTTGCTGGATCTTCTACCCATGGGTATTTAGCATGCCAATGCGGTTCACTGTTGTGGGCATCTCCAGTTGAGTAAGTCAGGCCATTCCTCACGATCTCCATCTCCCTCTCTTCTGCAAGCGTCATTTCTTTACCCCCTGGCTGGCAGCTCCCACAACGACACCCTCCACATCTCGGCTGGCAAGCGGCTCTGATGCTTTCCCACCTCCACCACTTCAGAAAGTCTCTGCTGCTGGTAGCTGTGGTGGATAGAGTCTCAGGGTGATCAGGGTGCTGACAGGAAGCTAGGTCTTTAGTGAACTCTTGGTACTTGAATGCAGCAGCTCTCATTGATCTTGCAAAGTGAGTTTTGGAGGTGTGGGCCATCAAAGTGACTTCCTCAAAGAGGTCTGGATGCGTGCCCCCGATTGTTTTGCCAAGTGGACCGTCCCAGAGAACCAGGTCACCGATGGAACGGATCTTTTGGGGCACCAGCTGGCCTTCTTTATGGCTGATTAGAAGCTGGATCTCTGGGTCTGATGAGGTCTTGGAGAGGGATGTCAGGGAAGATCTTTTGTAGCTTCTGAGGTGGAACATGTCTTTCCACTTCAGCAATCTTGTCAAGACCATAGCAGACTAACTGGTGAGGCTTTAAAGTTCCTTTTGAGGTGTTGACACGGATCTTGAGAAGGTAGCGCTTGGTTGCCACAGACACCTTCATACCTCCGATACCCTGGATGACAAGCATGACGTCTTCACTGCGAAGGTTGAGCTTACTTGCGGCTTTATGGGTTATGTAGTTTGTGTCAGATGCTAGATCAATTAGTGTCCCAATTCTCTGCCCATCATTGGCGATGACGTCAAGGAGCATCAGGATCACAGGGTACTCTTTTAGACCAGTCTCCTCCAGTAGACCTCTCTCTGCTGCCATGGAGTAGAAGGCTCGTGATGAGACGTTGCAGAAAGCTTTCCGACACTCCTGCGCTAGCTCTGGCGATAGTTTAGAGATGAACTCTTCTTGAACCTCTGTATACCTCCTCCCCTCAGCTCTCGCCGGACCAGACTTGGGCCTTTGTGATAAGGGTCGTGGCAAGGGACAAAGAAGGTAATGATGCTGGTCTTTGCACTCTGGTTTTCCACACAGGTAAGTAGTCTTTCTGCAGGGTTCATCGTGGATCTCGAGGCATCTCTTGCAGGCTCCAAGTTGCTGCACTGCATCCTCTTTCTCCTGTAACTTTGTGTTGGTTCGAAACCGTCTGCAGATGTAGAGCTTTCTCTTGTGCTTTGGGTCCCCACAGATGATGCAGCCTGCTGGATCAGTACTGGATTTAACTGACTTGGTACGGGCGTACTTTACTGGGAACTTTATTCTCTCCTTGGCAGGGTCGATGTCTCTCAGCTGGTCTAACTGCTCGTAGATGGACTCTTGAGATTGGAGGTATGCGAGCAGCTTGTCAAACCGGTTCTGATGAGTCACAGCATTCTTTGGATCAGCAGCGTGGGTAAGCCAGTCTTTCTTTAGGGACTCAGGCAGCTTGCTTTCAATAGACTTTATTACCAAGAGGTTCTTTATGGCATTTGCTTCATCCAGCTCACTCAAATCATAGAGGGCCTTTTCAACTGCGTGGATAAGCTCTATAATTCTTCTAGGCTGGTTGCTACGGACAGGAGGGATAGCTTGAAGCTCCTCAATGATTTCAATGGCGATGGTGGCTTGATTTCCATAGCGGTTCTCGAGGACTCTGAAGATCTCATCGGCTGAGGTGTATGTGGACAGGCGCAGATCTTTGGCCACTTTATCATCGAGGCTATCAAGAAGTTGGAATTTCTTTACTTCCACGGACCCGGTTGGTTCACCTTGCTTTTGCAGAGCCTCCCATTCCTTCCGCCATCTGTAGAACTCACGCTGGCTGCCGGTGAACTTTGGTAAAGCTGTGGCTTTCAATTTTATGGCTGCGACCGAGGCTGCGTTGCGGACTGTGACAACTGCTTGGTCGGCATCTCTTTTAATCCTCTCTGCTTTGATAACGGCGGCCTTCCCTGACACCAGCTTTGGAAGGCAGGTTTCGAGCTCCATCAGTCGACGATCACAATCTCGCCTCTCAGCAGGTGGAGCCCAGCGGTTCCATGTCTGGTGTGCCTGCTTAGCTTTCTTCACCAGTTCTTCTAGATGGTAGAGCATAAAATCATATGCCTCCAGGGGTGTATCAGGCTGAGTGGATGTGACGTTCTCACACGCCATTTCTGCTGATTTTAGAGCAAGGGTCAGTTCTTTTTCACCATATGATGTCCACAGTGTCTCTCTGATCAGGTGCTTCACCTCCTTTCTCCGTTTTTTCGACGTCTGCTCTCTGTTGGCCCATCAGCTCCGGTGTGCCCTCTGCTTCACACTGCGTGATGTAGGTGGCTTCAAGCTCCTCGTTCGCGTCAATCACTTTGGAGCCCTCTACTGTGAGTCTCTTGAAGGAATCCTGCAGCTCCTCTACAGACATATCCATGTGGGTCCTTATTATATGGTTGGTGAGTCTGGAAAACAGTCTCTTTGCAGTGGTTCGCTCTATTTTCAGCTCTTCGAGTGACTTGGACTCAGCCATTCTGCTTTCTTGGTTATTGGTTGGACAGGCAAACGGCAAGTCGCGATTTCCTCCAGGCCCCCAGGTGGAGTCTTCTCCGTCTTTGTGGTGAGCTTTTGTGGAGTCTTCACTGGTCAAGGCCGGTTTCTCTACTGGCCAGGCCAGTTTTTTACTGTCAAGTGTTCCTCTGACTGTGAGGTGTCCACACTTGAAAAAGACCAGACTTTGAATTTCACTCAACTTTATTTAGACCAACTAGTTTGATAGCTGGTAGGTAGCAGCAGGTAAAAAACCTTTCAACACAAAAATAAAGAACATTCCATTAACCATTCAGATAAATTACATGCATTACACAGAAGACAGATGAAATAACAAAATACACTTCAGTAAAGCCATTTACCATGTGGTTAACTGTGTTAATTTAACTGTGGTTCTTAAATATACAAAATGTGTCTTCTTTGCATTAACACTTTTTTATAAACAATTGTATTTTAAAGTATACATTTTAGAGTTCAAACATTTTAATAGACTTTAACTAAGGGTTTTCTTTACAAAGAATTATTTTCTTTAAATCAAAACCAAACATTTATTCACTAGTTTTACGATCCACCCAAGGATTTGGGGTAACTATTTTTAATATTAATTAACATAAATATGTGGGAACACTAACTGCACAAACAATTTATTCAAACTTAAACATTCATTTTTGCCAATATAATTAAACTTAAATGCAGCAACTATTTCCCTAAGCGTAAAACATTTGCACAACTGAGCTTCCATAGTCCCAGATACATCTGCAAAAGCAAAATGTGAACTCAAGAGCTTACCGATAGCCTGTCTTGTTCAAAGTCTTCCTCACAGTGGAAAAGTGCTTTGTTTGCCATCCTCTCAGTATGTTGCACCCGGGTCAAATGACTGCTGCATGCATTTAAAGGTTTACTCGGCACGCCCACCCTTGATTGCTCTAATGTGGCTCACCTGGCAGGGCGGCGCACACCAGGCCGTGCTTAGTTGTTGATTGCACCCAAGGTCTAATCCGCGGCCGTGGGTAAGCAGCAGCACCAAACAGGTAGAGGGCAGGAGGAGGAAAAGAGGAATAACAGCCACACCTACTAGGTCAGCGCGACAATAATGTCATAAAAACTACTTACTCAATTTCTCAAAAAGTTGGGCAGCAAAAGGCTAGAAAAGCAAGTAGGACTGAAAAGAAACAGCTGGACAAACTTATTACATTGCTTGGGATCAGGTCAGTAACATGACTGACTAGGAAAAGAGCGTCTTAGAGAGGCAGAGTTTCTCAGAAGTAAAGATGAGCAGAGGTTTGCCTTTCTGTAAAAAACAGTGTCTATAAAATTGACTACAGTACATAATATTATCAAAAGATTCACAGAATCTGGAGAAATCTCTGTGCGTACTTGTTGAAATCTGTCTGTGAGCACAGTTTGCTGTATCTGTACCAAAATTTGAGTTCATATCATCACCATTATCACAATAGAGAAAAGTGCTTGTATGAATGGGTGCGAATGGGTGAATGAGGCATGTTGTATAAATCGCTTTGAGTGCTCCAGAAGAGTAGAAAAGCGCTATTTAAGAATTGGTCCATTTACCATTTACCTGTGACCTTGGAGGTCATTTTTCTACTCTCTTTCAGGGAAATGAAGGCAGCTTTAGTCTGAATGCGAGTAACATTTCCTTTATAGGAAAAGCTTTCTCAACAAACACTGCCACACTGTCCCAAAGTCCTGACTCATGTGACCTGAACCCCGCGTGACAGGGCTGACTCATTCCTAATTTGCAAGTCTTTACTTCCATTGACCCTCTTAATTTTTAGTGGGGATCTTGAGCAATAGTTCTCCAGGTTTTTGAAGGTATTTCAAAGTTATTCTATGCACACTGTCTGCTTTTTTTTTCTTTTTACCTGTTTTCAGTCCAGTACTCATACCTATTTTCAGATGAATGTTTTTGTTTTTTAAGACAGCTAACACTGGCCTGTGAATCATTCAAGCATGCAAAGGCACCTCACTCTGATGAACTGGTGTTGTGTCATAACAGCTTAGTCATGGATTGGCCTCCCTGGAGCCCGTACCCAATAGTATTGATGCAGTGTGGGATCATCTGGAAAGAGAACAGAACAAAATGAGCTTTGGATGTCCTTCAAGAAGCCTGGAGAACTATTTCTAAAGAAATTACAGAAAAGCTGCCGACAAGAGATCAGGCTGTGTTGAAGAATAAAGGGGGTCATGCCAAATATTGACTTTCAAGCTTGTTATAGTTGTGAATTGACTTACTGTTATTATATACTGAAAGTTTGCACACATTTCACTAAATAACCTAGTTTCCATTTTTTTTTTAGCAAAACAAAGAAGTGAAGCATGGTTCATGACTTTTGCACAGCCCTATATAATCTAAGCCCCACAAGCCAGATACATCAATTTGATTTGGGGGCAAATCATATCTGCTTTTTTCTTGAGTGAAAACTAAAAACAGCCAGCACCTAAACCTGTCCATAAGCCGAACACATTTTGCTTTTGCAAGAACAGCTACAAAGAATCTCTATAGGCTCCTCTTGTTCATGTGAATCTTTTATCTTTTTCTTTCTTTTTGTGTTATTTCATATATTACATTATATGTGGAGTAGCATGACAATGTCATACTATGTCATAAGCCACACATCTCGGCAACATCCACACGCTCATCCCTGCAGGAGAAGGAGAGAGGCTGCAGATGGGGTGCCCATGCAAAGAGTACCAGAGGCAACAGGCAACTAGAGGAAAGCCACCCAGGTACGAGTTGAGAGCAGGGTCCCAGGGCCCCTGGCACCCAGGATCCACCTGGCACCCAGCATCCGTCAGCACCTCCCCTGACAAGGGGAAGGTCCAGGCTAAGGGAGGGGCAGAGGCGTCCACTGGAAAGAGGCGACCATATCCCACCGGGACACACACACACACACACACACACACACACACACACACACACACACACACACACACACACACACACACACACACACACCACTTGTTCACTCACTCTCACCCACCCACTAGTGACACACAGAAAGACAAAGATATATGTGCACTCATAGACCCCCCCCCCCCCCCCCCAACTAAAAATACTCCAAACTTAAAAATATAAACACAATGTGTTTGTATTTTTAAGTTTTGAGTATTTTTAGTGGCAGTTTTCGAATTGTTCTGTAAGCATAACATTGACATCAGTAGTGAATATACCCTGACTTCAGCTCAAATAAGACCTCTCTGGTTCCTAAAGTCTTTTGGTAAAGAAGTTTTTTTCTTTTTTTCGCAAAAAATATTAAAAAAGACATAAATCTAGCATAGTGTTATGTTGGCTAGTAAATAACAGGGGTGCAGGCAAATGTTTGGATCTAGATCTTTTGTGTGTGTTTTTTTCCTGCCTGTATTGTCCCTGATCATTTGTTGTTGTGGACAATATTGTGAGAAAAATACAATTTCAGACAAAAGCGAATACATAACACATTTATTTGAGGAAAGTTTGTTGTGCTCCGCATGTTTTTGTTTTGTTTTGTTTTTGGCATCTTGCTACCTTAGGATTTTTATACTTCTAGTTGTTGAAATAAATGTTGTTTTTGTCAAGTAAACTAAAAAAATAACTGCATGAAAATGTACATTCTGATATGGGCAACAGAAACTATATTATTATTGTTATTATTATTATTATTATTATTATTATTGTCTTTGTCTTCTGTATGATATCATATCTCTGTACCATGCTGCTTACTTCCGATATCCAATTTTGAAATATAATTCCTAATATAATTAAGTGCTTTGTTAATAGCAGTTATTGCAAGACAGATGATTTGATGTAAAACCACAAAATTATGTCAGATTGTATGAATTAAAAAAACAGTATCCCTCTCAAACATGGCAAAAAACATTCATGGCATTTGTCTGTGAAGGTTCTCATGGCATTTACTAATGTGACATTCTGACACCTACTACCACATAAATAACAAAACTGAGGCTAATGTAGATGAAAAAGATATAAATTGACGGAAATTTAAAAAGCTTTAAAAATAAAATCAGTATGAATAAGTGCCAGCAAGTAAGAGCTGTAATCTTACTTACTCTGGATGACTAGAAAAGTTAGTACAAGACAAACTTACAAACACTTGAAGACGAATTTGACTGTCACCCTCACTGCAGGAATGATGATGAGAAGTAGCTCAATAATTTAAGTCTCCAAAATCTTTGATCTTAAATCAGCTGTACATGTCCTGTATGATGAAACTTACATGAAACTGAATACTGATTACAGTACATGCTGTGCTTAAGTCAGTATTTTGGCACCAATGATAGGTGACATAATTTCTCTGACATTTTTTTAAAGGTTGATTAATAAGCTACTGTGAACTTTTGCTGGCACTCCTCCCCTTTGGCCGCTGCTAAACTAATAGGTAACATTTTCAAATGCTGTTACACTAGACTTCCCAAAAGCCGGGTGTGAGACAGCTTTGTAGCCCTGCTTGTATGGCGTGTAGCAGTGATCCAAAATTTGATCCCCTCTCATTGGACACGAGACATGCTGGTAAAAGTTTGGCATGACTTGTCTGAGGTTCGCTTTATTAAAGTCTCCTGCTACAATGAGGGCTGCGCCCGGGTCCTTGTTTTGAAGCAAGCTCAGCACATCATGTAATTCGGACAAAGCCATACCTGTAGGGATGGGTACCGGTGTCCGGTGCCATGATGGCACCGGTTCTGACATAAACGGTAGTAACCAGACCGAAAAGCAGCGCACATTTCGGTGCTTTATTTCGGTGCTTTTTTTTTCCCTGAGCTGTGATACACTTTTAGCCAATCGTTTTACGTTTCCGAGAATAGTAGGCGGGGCCAGGTACGTACGTTCTGTTAGCGCAGAGCTACAGATTAAAAATGCCCAAGGCGAAGCGGTTAAAAGTCTGGCTGTACTTCACAGCAAAATATGCAAACTCAGCAGCCTGCAACAAGTGCTTTAAGCTGATACTGTGATACTGTCAAAGGAGGTAACACCAAGAATCCGATGAAACACCTGGCGACGCATAGCGTTTTTTTAAAAGCCGAGAAATGCGCCGTATTTGATGGCAGCAGCAGCCGTTCTTCTCTGCGTGAGTAGCTTAATGTTGTTCTTGTGTGATTTACGTTGAGTAGGCTAACCACGTTATTACATTAATGCATGTAAGGTGAACTAGCAAACATCATCATAGCTACATGCGGCTGTCTTCTTGTTTGATGGCAGATACTCCCTTCACCCTGGCCAAAAAGGCTAAAATGACCAAAGAAAAAGTGGAAAACAGTTAAACATGAGAGGTTTTTGGACAAAGTTTGTGTTTTTTCCATTGATTAAGCACTGCTTCCAGCCAAGAGTGATACCATATATGCCCCATAGCTGCAGAAAAGGCTAACATTGTTATCTTTTTACAGAAAAACAGCTGAACATGAGAGGTTTTTGGACCAATTTTGTGTTCTCCATTCTTTAAGCACCGGTTCGAGCACCATTTAAGCACCGGCACCATTTCAAAAGTACCGATTTGGCACCGGTATAGGATAAAACCTAAACGATACCCATCCCTACATACCTGTGTCCGCTTGGGGTGGGATGTAGACCACCGTGGCGATGACCGAGGTGAACTCACGGGGCAGATAGAAAGGGCGGCACTTAATGCTCAGGAACTCCAGATGTGGCGAGTAGCTGCTGGAAAGAGTAGAAATGCTCCTGGCATCACACCGCTTTCTGTTTACCATGAAACACACTCCTCCACCTTTGGTTTTGTTCGACTCTGCCGTTCTGTCCACGCGGAGCACAAAGAATGAATCCGACGGAGTTACGGCCTGGTCCGGCATGGTGGGGGTCAGCCATGTCTCCGTGAAGCACAGAATGTTGCAGTCCCTCATGTCATGTTGGAAGGTGACCCTTGTTCTTAGGTCATCGAGCTTGTTCTCCATGGATTGTACATTGGCCAGTAGGATACTGGGCAGTGGTGCGCGATGCGCCTGCTGTCTCAGTCTGTTCCCAATACCAGCGCGTTTCCCCCGGCGCTTCTTTGTTCTGCGCCTCAGATGAGCGGCCCGTCCTTTGTTGTTCTCCGCGCTGCGTAGAATCTCTGGCGGCCAGGAAGGGTCGGGTTTAAAAGTGTCCAAGATTAGATGTGCAACCTTGGCACCGATGTTTACAAGTGATCCGCTGTCATATGCTATAAGACTAGAGGATTTTGGGATGTAAACCAGAGCAAAAAATAAGTAAAAAACAAGAAAAGTGGATAGTCAGAGCGGTCAAGAAGGCGTCTGGACGTGGCCGCGCCATCTTGTAATCTACGAATATGCAAAAGCATTTGCTCACAAAACACACGATAACCTTAAATGAATGTTGTGTTTTTAATTCCGCTCCGGACTCGTGAATCTCAACCCAGCAGCAGCGGTAACGTTTGCACGTCCTCTCCCGTTAATACGGCAGGTAAATAATCAACTAACAGTGCATGTTATGTTAGCACGATCTGCCTTATTACAAAACCTGCCATTACTGTGCATTTAGGTGACCAAGATGAGAGAGACAGACAGAGTCTGGCTCAGATGCTGGCAGTTCTCACTGCAGTCTACTGGTAGCGTCTCCTTTCAGGCCAGGATAGACGAATGTCACCGAGCAGTGACTAAGTTTGTGGTAAAAGGCTTGAACCCATTTGCCACAGCAGATGCCCCCGATTTTCGGTAAGTGAATGTGTTTAGTTGTAGGCAGGGACATTACTGGATATTCTTGTGTAATTGCTACAGAATAATTTATGTTATACTTTGTTATTGCTACAGAAGAATATTTATTTCAAATTCAAATTCAAATTCAAATTCAAATTTTTATTTGTCACGTACACAGTCATACACAGTACGATATGTAGTGAAATGCTTGGACAACTGCTCGTGACCTAAAGAAAACAAAAAAGGAAAGGCTATGAATAAGATAGGAAATAAATATGAAAAATTAAAAAGGGTAAATTTAACTAGGAAGGAATAAAATATAAATTAAGGTTAAAAATGAAATAACTGTACAACACAAATTAGAATGAAGGGTAAATTTAACTGGGAAGGAATAAGATAAAATATATAAATTAAAGTTGAAAATAAAATAACTGTACAACAAAATACACAATACGCAGTATAGAACTATATAAGAATGTATGAAGAAATCTAAATATAAATAAATATATACACAATAACCGCAGCTGTACAAGTATTAACTGGAAATGAAGAATATAGTGACCAGTGTTGTGCAAAAACAATGTCCAGAAAGTCCAGTGTGTGTGTAAGAACCATATGTGTGGGTCAGTACTGTGTGGTGGTGTGATTGAGAGACCGTATCGCCTGCGGGAAGAAGCTCCTCCTCAGTCTCTCTGTGTTGGTCTTCAGGGAGCGGAATCGCTTTCCTGACCTCAACAGAGAGAACAGTCTGTTGTTGGGATGGCTGAGGTCCTTCACGATCTTCCTGGCCTTGGTCCAGCACCGCCTGCTGTAGATTGAGTGCAGGTCAGGGAGCTCGGAGCGGATGGTGCGCTCAGCTGACCGCACAACCCTCTGTAGAGCTCGTCTGTCCTGCATGGTGCTGTTCCCGAACCAGGTTAAGATGTTTCCCGCCAGGATGCTCTCTATGGTGCACGAGTAAAAGTTCCTGAGCACCTTGGAGGGCAGTTGGAAGTCTCTCAAGCGTCTGAGGTGGTAGAGACGCTGTCGGGCCTTTTTCACCACGGTGTTGATGTGACAGGACCATGACAGGTCCTGCGTGATGTGAACTCCGAGGTATTTGAAGCTGTCCACTCTCTCCACTGGGCACTCGTTGATGACGGGGGTCTGGTAGTTCCTCTCCTGCTTAGTGCTGAAGTCCACTATCAGCTCCTTTGTCTTACTGACGTTTAGAAGGAGGTTGTTCCTCTGGCACCAGTTCTCCAGATTCCTAATCTCCTTCAGGTAGGCCGTCTCGTTGTTATCAGAGATCAGGCCCACCACGACGGTGTCGTCAGCAAACTTGATGATGGTGGTGGAGCTGGTAGTGGCCACACAGTCATATGTGTACAAAGAGTACAGCAGGGGGCTCAGAACACACCCCTGGGGGGCTCCAGTGCTGATTTTATTATTTTACATTTACAATTTTTTTCCCCGGGGACCCTGTGACACCCCATTGAAGAGCCATAGGCTGTGGATCTCTTAAGATCTCACTGTTGGGTTTATAAGGCCATGTTACTCCTAAATTTTTCTTGTTCAAAGAGAAGATATAAAACAAAGTTCTAAGCTAATTGACCTTAGTGTTCTCCTTTTTTTTAAAAAAAGAATCGATAAGAGAATCGATAAAGAATGGAATCGTTAAACAGAATCGAAAATGGAATCGGAATCGTGAAAACCTTATCAATACCCATCCCTACTCATATATTCTTAGAGGTATATAATCGATTGCATAGTGATAGGATGCAATCCTGTCGATCCTAACCCCCCCCCCCCCCCCCCCCACCTACACATACACACAGACAGTACTCTATGTTCACATGTACGCCTATGTAAGACATCATATGTTAATGAAAATATGCATAATTATGTAACCTCAATAAAGAGCAATGCTACGGGGGAACTAACTGAGAGTGACTGGGGTTCGAGCGTCAGGAGCAGCGCTCTTCACAGTTCTCTCCCTTGTGCACGAGATCACACAAAGAGTTCTGCCTGGTGTCCAATGCTTTTTGCAATTGTAGAAGAATTGTCTCTGATTGTTCCAGTGAGGGGTTTGTGCTAGATAGACCCATCAATAACAGATGGAGAAAAATACCTATATTTATAAATGACATACTAAGGAGTAATAATATAGAAATCATAGATTAAGCACTTGCTAAAACCTCACTAATACCTAATATTCTTCTTGTAAACAGGTGTCTGTATTCTGTAATTGATTTTCTCCATGTTTCCTCTGCTTGGCTCTCTCTTTCCAACCTCACATTGCATAATCCAGTGATTACATATAGTCATGGCTTTGTGACATATCCAACTATTTCCAGCTGCCCAGTGAGCCAGCTGTCAAGGACAAACCTTCCTTCCTGATTAGGAAGATCACGTGCTGATTACATAGGGGACATCAGGGTCACAAGTATGGTTGCACCATAGATCTTTGATGACACTGTGGCTCAGAAATACTTGTATAATACATTTGATTCACAAGAACACATGCGCTAACTGATATTTAGTTTTGTTTCAGAAAATTTGATAAGAAATTGTCTTTTCAAGACAGGTGGCTGAAATAGATGAAGGGAGGAGTTTGATGACACCAAAGAATAAGAATTATGTTTGGCTTTGAAGTTGGGGAAGGGATGCTTTCGGGATCTCCTGGATCCCACTAACACAACCGTCCCCAACCCCTGGGCCATGGACCGGTACTGGTTTGTGAGTCATTTGGTAACGGGCCGCGAGAGTTGAGGCTCGGGGGTGAAATTTATGGTTTTCAGGGTTTTTTAAAAATTTTTTTTATCAGTTTTTATTGTTATTATTTTCTTTATCGTTTACTCTGTTTCCCTGTGTCTTTTCCCATGTGTTTTGAATAAATCTAACTTTTTTTGGTACAGGTACTGGTTTCATTTGTTATATTATCTGCGACACCTTAAACCCCGGTCTGTGAAAATACTGTCAGACATAAACCGGTCCGTGGCGCAAAAAAGGTTGGGGACCGCTGCACTAACACAGCTTCCACAGAGGAAGCAGTTTTTGGGAACAAGGAGTACCTGAAGCCCGTCGCTCTGGCTGAGATCATGTGAGGTTAAAAAGCTCCTTCAGCTTTCTTCATCACCTTAAAATATTCTTTATGCCAGGTTGCATCTTCTGCATAACATTTAGGCCACCAGTGCGGACCTTCCTCCACTCTTACCTTCACCCTATGTTAGTCTTCTTGAAATTCCATTTCATTCTTTTCCCATTTCCCTTTTTGCATTTCTCTCCTTTACGTCATACCCACCCATCACCTCCTCATCACCCCTGTTCCATTTACCTACATATCTACTGAAGTCCGCTTCAATCACCAATCTCTGCCAATTCATCCAGAAGTCTACTAAATTCATTTAACCTGTGGGACAACATTCAGCACAACACTGTTTACATAATCTTCCTTCATGATAACCCCTACTCTATTTCTCTTCCAATCTACACGATCGCAAAGCAGTTTGAATCTAATGCTTCTGGCCTTGCTTCCCTTCCAACTGGTTTCTTACACGGACATTAAAACTACCTTCATTTTCTTCATATCAGCCAGCTCTCTCTTTACCAGTCATCCACCAGTCATCCCTCCATTTAAAGTACCTACTCTCACTTCCTTCTCTGCCTCCCAACACGCCTTTCCCTTTACCTCCTCCTCCTCTGTCTACCGCCAAACAATTTCCACCTTCTGGTCAACAAAACTATAGGCAGTCGTTGTTAATCCAGACCAGACCAATTTTGAACGGAGGTCTCATTCTGATCATCTCATGATGATCCATATGTCTGATTTGGCAATTAGATGCCCTTGCTGATGGAAACCTCCCCATGTATCCAGGCTTGTGACCGGCACTACTTGGCCAACCCAGTCATGGGTTTGGACTATCTTCCATACTGATCTTCCATGTGTGATTTTTTTTTTTTTGGTTTTAAATATGCTGTTGAATTGTTGCTGGAATGTGGTCAGCGTCTATGATCTCAGCAAGGTTTCTAATCTCTGTAACATCTTCCACAGACAGATGTGTTGATTTTTAAGAAATTTCCAGAATCACAAGAGAAAGGAATTAATGCTGCAGTTATGTATGCATTTTTATACAGTCAAATAGTCTGTCATCTAGGTCCAGTGAGTTAATAACAACCCTTTCACTGGCCTTTATACACTTCTTTAATAATACTACTGGAGATTTTTCATGTTTCACCCCCCCCCCTCCGTTTTACTATTTCCTTCCTCATCTTGCAAAATCCAGTGATTGCATACAGTCATGAATTTACAACAAACATATCCAACAACTCATAGTGTCCCAGCCAGCTATCAAGGACAGTCATTTCTTCCTAAGCAGGAAGATCACGGGTTGGTTTCATAAGGGTCATCAGGGTTACAAATTTCCTTTGGTTGCACCATCGATCTGTGATGAAATTCTGGCTGAACCAGCAAGTCTTTTTGTATTGTGGATTTGTACAAGAATACAGAAATTTGAAATGTCTCTAGTCAGATCATGCATTTTATTACTAGATGAGACCTGATAAGACCATCCATCCTTCAATCCCTCCATCCATCCACTTTCAGAGTGGGGATGGAGCCTATCCACTCTACTCATGAAGTGAAAATCAAACAACATTCAGGCTTGATGTGCTGAAATGTATAGTGAGGATGCATTCTGAGAGAGAAGGAGGGCTACTGAGTCTTAATGGTCTATATTTTGCACCTCTCTTCCTGAGACTGTAGTGGTGGGATCCCTCAGACAAAATAGTGGATACTAGAGGTGAACAAAGCCATCAAGCGGAAGACCTACCTAGTACTTGACAAGCATGAGTGATAGTGGCTGAACCAAAAACTCAGGTGTGGGAGGAGTTCACTTAGATCATGGAAGCTTGCCTCCCTATACCACTGACCTCCCCAACTGTGCTCATCCCTTGTCCTCTAACCACCATTCCCCTAAGCTCCTCCTATCCAGGTATAAAGGTAGGCTAAAATGAGTAACCAATAGTCTCTGCTCTGGGCAGACTGAAGGATAGAGACTGCACTGCGACCATGGGATCGAAAGTAAGTGTTGTCACATTTTTTAACCTGGAGTTTAGACTTCATTTGGACTAAGTCTGGGCTCTTTAATTTAATTTAAATTTTTTTTTTACATTTTTTTAGCTTTAAATTCATTTCAGTTTTTGGTTATGAGTTTTCAGTTAAGCTTTTATATTTTCATTGGACCTTAATATCACATTCTTATGTCAAAACCTTCCAGCTTTAAAAACTATCTGAAACCTTATTTTAAAATTATGTATGCGAATTTGAATTCACTGTTCTAATGATTAACAGCATGCCAATCAACAATATATTATCTATTAATTATTACCAATAATTACAAATAATAATTAATTAAGGTGGTTTTCTGCAGCTTTCTGAACAAATAGAAGACGACGCTTCAGGGAAATCTTCTCACATGTTTTGAATGTTATTTAGAACTTCATTTTGTCCCACTTTGTTCATTCCAGCGAATGAATGATGACTACAAACTGGCGAACACCTCAGAAAATGACGACAAAACAACCAAGAAGGGTCACAAATCCAAGGATACGGAGGACCTGAAAAAAGAAGTTGATCTGGTGAGTACTCCTCTTTTGTGCAGCCACTCTGTGATTATCTGTCAGGTAACACTCAAGCACACAAACACAACTTCTGCAAACGCTATAAAGAGTTTGTAACGTGCAAATATTCATCTTAATTAAGAAAGAAAGAGGCATTGAATGGAATGACTTTCATGAAATGGACTTAAGGACAACGTTAATCAGTCCATGTTACAGCTAGAGCATGAGCTCTGGCTGCCCAAGCTGTACTTCATAAACATTGTTGTGTACCATCCCATGTTAAGTTGTTAAGATGTTGGCAGTTATAAATGAACTTTTAAGTTTTGCTATCTAAAGAAGGTTTAAATGCTGAGTGAAGGAGCTGGTTGTATTTATATATTATTTTTTATTTTATTAAATGATATCTAATCTTGTATCCACATACAGTAAACCTATATCATTCAACTGTCCATATTTATAAAATCACTTTAATAAAGTTTTAGGTGGGTTTGAATTCACATGTAGATATATCCGACAACCAGCAGAACAGCTAGTTTTCACCGCTGTCAGCCTTTTCTTGCTCTGAACCGGTGTCTTGGTCGCTTCTCAAGGTCACTGATGAAATTGCATCACTGGGGAAGCATCACAAGGCAAACAAAGGGATGACAAATTATTTCATAACAATAACATGGTGCCTGCAGGGTTTTGAGGGATAGTGACCTTGGCCAGGTCAGTTCGTAACCAAATAGAAAGCAAATAGAGGATTAAAATATTTTGCTGGTGATTCTTGTATGCTTCTAAAACAACTTTAGAAAAGATGCTATTTTGACAGAAGATGATATTCTGTTAAATAATTTTGAGAATAATTTTAAGCTCGTCCATCAGAAGGCCCGGTGAGCTTAGTCCATGGGAAGCTCTCTGCCATCCATCTGTTCTGTTCACGAGAATAATATTCCTCCTCCAGTATTAGTCAGAACTGACTTAAACTTACACACAGTAATATAGTGGTTCTTAACCCAGATAATGCTCAAGGTTAAGATTGTATGACCTTGACATTGACAAGCTTGACAAGGATTGTGATGAATGATTGGCGTACATACATGATTGATGTTCTAGTTTCTTGAATCCAGCCAATGACCCTCCTGCACAATGCCACCCAGCAGATTGTTATTAGGTGATTAAAGCCACGTCTTGGTTGCATATTAATGATCACTGTCCTATATCTTAACTTGAGCTCAAAGATGTGCTACAGGACATCTCAGTTCTATATACACATGATGAAAATGTGGGTTTTTTTGAGTAGGAACATCAAAATCAGTGGAGAAGTGTTCTCGAGCTGCAATAGTAGCAACAGTAGTGTATGGCATGTTCACATTATCTATAGCACATTTGGTAAGAAAAATGGCTTATTGGGTGAACCATGCAACCACACCCATTTTCTCATGTCACTGTAAAAACTGCTTATAAATGTGACTGATCACACTTCATCCAAGCTGAAGACTTCTCATTGAACAAGTAAATATTAATGAAATGCATCATTTTGTATTCAACCTACTCAGAGCAGCAGACGATTGAAACTTTAATTTTTTAAAGTCAAAGTGAACTTGTAGGTTAAAGACCTTTATTGTAATTTTACAAGCATACCAAAATTACATTTATACTAATTTCACATATAATGACATAAGTACTGGACCAACTTCCTTAAACAACAGTGCAAGTGCATCAACAATATTATCTTAATCTCCTTTAGAAATATAGAGAAAAGTTGCTTTACCCACGACTGCTGAGGTGTTGTCATCACAATAAAGGTGCCTTGTGATGCTGACCACCTGGCATGAAGTTCGAGACAAGATGTTGCTCACATGCCATGATGTCAGATTGTGAACATCCTGCCTGTATGTGTTTTTGTTGCTTACAGTTAAAAGTCAGATGGCAGTCATGTCATCTGCAATTGTAACAATAGTGTTGGAGGTACGGATGGTTTCAAAGTTGTGTACACAGAATTTAGCAAAGGGTCACCATACAGCCTTGAGGTACTTTGGTCAGATATATATTAGATTAGATTAGATTAGATAGAACTTTATTAATCCCTCGGGTGGGTTCCTCTGGGAAATTCGATTTCCAAAAAAGCACAGCACCGACAGAAGTTACAGAGTTACAGAATATTATATATATATATATATATATATATATATATATAATACACACACACACACACACACATGTATGTATGTATATGTATGTATATATATATGTTTTTTTATATATAAGATATGACATGCTGCAAGTCAAAATGCAGATAGAGAATATTGTTCCTGTTGTGTCTTGTATTCTGTATTAAGACTACAATAAGTTGTTCTTTGACACTAATGAAATTGCTGAAATAATTTTTTGGGGCTAATTACAAATGTGCATGATCAACGTCATGAAATCAATGTTAATTTCTTTCATTAGAATTTATGTTGATTAAAGTTCAGCTACAAGTTTGTGAGGATGGACGCCCCTGCTGGGAAATTCAACTGCAATGTCAAAAAAATGAGCAAAACTCTTGGGAGGAAACATCAGTCAGATATTAAAAGAGTGGTTATTAGCAGCAACATTGTTTCCATTCACAGACAGATTCTAGTCTTACTTGACTGTTTGCTTTAGCTAATCTTAAATTTCCTCCATGGACCAAAACGTAGCCACAATGCTCAGTTTTTAGTCTTTTTTATGCTCTCTGTGTCCCTCTGGAGGACACGGGGAAGTTTACAAAAGATTTTTCTCAAAGGAGATTATAGCTGCAGCTTCACAATCACTGGGATTTTGACTTGTTTTTAAAAATGCATCTCTCTGTCTCTTTCTGTCTTTGTTTCACCTTAGGATGACCACAAATTAAGCTTTGATGAACTTCACAGAAAATATGGAACTGACCTGACAAGGGTGAGCACTCCAAATGTGTGATAAGGAGAGAGGGGAGGGAAGATTTGGCAGTCAGTGTATTTTTCTTGCATTCAATGCTTTGTCAACTTACTAGGCTATTTGTGAAGTAATGCCATTATTGGAGGTGTATTATCCAAGAAACACTGTGAAACTATTGCGAAAAAGTCAAGTCTGACTTCTTTTTCTGACATTAGATGGACATGACAAAAATAAATAAAATAAAAACACTCCTCAACGACCCACAAAACACACAATTAAACGGGTCATAGGACCTGTAAAGAAAGAATTGTAGTGTACTCCACTTGTACAGACAGGTCTTTTGAGCTTGGAGTAACCGAGACACTGTTTTTAGGGTCTTTCTTCATCCAAAGCAAAAGAGATCCTGGCCCGAGATGGCCCCAACGCCCTCACACCTCCTCCCACAACACCCGAGTGGGTCAAGTTCTGCAAACAGGTGAGAGTCAAACCACAAATCTGTGTTTGAATTCAGATATTAGAAATGCAAAAAAGTGAGTACAACAAGCAAAGCCTGAATGTTTTTCCTCTGGTTTCCAGCTGTTTGGTGGTTTCTGCATGCTGCTGTGGATTGGTGCATTCCTCTGCTTCTTGGCTTACGCTATCCAGGTTGCCTCAGAGGAGAACCCTGGAAATGATAATGTAAGCAAGTCTTCATCTGAATTGTTATCTACTAAATAATGTGCATCCCAAAAAGTTGATCCTGTTCATCTGGATGCAACCTTTTCAGTTGAAAAGAATCAACTTTTTGGGACTACCTTCACTGGATGATTGAGCATGCATGAAGATAAACAATCTGTACCACTGTTTGCTGTACCACCTAACTCTCTCTTCTATCTTTATGTAGTTGTACCTAGGGGTTGTGCTTTCTGCTGTGGTCATGATCACGGCTTGCTTCTCCTACTACCAAGAGGCCAAGAGCTCCAGGATTATGGATTCCTTTAAGAACATGGTCCCACAGGTGAGACACTGAAAGGAAAACTAATGTAAATTCAACATATTTACAGCTTATATGAATTAAGAAACTGCAGTATTTTTTGCACAGTCTTAAGGGAAAAGTTCTGCACTGATGATACATTTTATCATCTGAAACTTTGCCGCTGGGATTAAAATCAAACTGAGTTAATCAAAAATTCCTAAAATCTTTGATTTCATAGCAAGCCCTGGTTATCCGTGACGGAGAGAAGAAAAGCATCAACACTGAGGAGGTGGTGCTTGGAGATTTAGTGGAGGTGAAAGGAGGAGACCGGATCCCTGCTGATCTGAGAATCATCTCTGCTCACGGCTGCAAGGTCTGTATCACAAATACTCTTTATGCCACCAAACATTTTTGTAGAGCATGTGTTTGATATCTACTATTATTTATTTATTTATTTAAATGAGAAGAAGACATGCTGTGATGTTTAGTTAGTTTTAGACATAGTTTAGTTATGGCCGGCGACAGAGTCGAGCTCAGCCCTCAGTCCATTTAGATTAGCTAATCTTGTGCATGCAAGCTGATTGCTCAGCTGAAACATTTTTATGCATGGATGTTAAGTTGCTAAGTATATTGATGCATGTGGTGGTCTTCATTCTGAGTAGCATTTTTGTGATTCATTCAAACATCATACCAGTTCCCATTTATTCCTTAAGTCAAATTCATATTTATTAAATAGTATTCATGTGTTTGTTTTACCTGTATTACTTTCTTTTTAATCTCTCAGGTGGACAACTCCTCCCTGACTGGTGAATCAGAGCCCCAGACTCGTTCTCCAGATTTCTCCCATGAAAACCCACTGGAAACCAGGAACATTGCTTTCTTCTCCACTAACTGTGTTGAAGGTAGAGTATGAACAGCTTGTGGTTGATAGAGAAATTTATGTATAATATTTATTATATTGCCCACAAGCATGTTCCATTATCAATGGATTTCAATTGTCCGTTCAGGCACAGCCAGAGGAATCGTCATCAACACTGGAGATAATACTATCATGGGCCGTATCGCCACCCTTACTTCCAGTCTTGAAGCTGGAAAAACTCCCATTGCCATTGAGATCGAGCATTTTATCCACATCATCACTGGAGTGGCCGTCTTCCTGGGTCTTACTTTCTTCATCCTCTCCGTCATCCTCGGATACAGCTGGCTAGATGGTGTTATCTTCCTCATTGGTATCATTGTTGCCAATGTCCCAGAAGGTCTCTTGGCTACTGTCACTGTGAGTTTTGGTGTCTAATGACACTCTCTTTAAATACCTTTCAATTTATTGTTGTCATAGTTTACAGTTTTGAAAACTTACGTTTTGTCTGTAGGTGTGTCTGACTCTGACTGCTAAGCGTATGGCCAAGAAGAACTGCCTGGTGAAGAACCTAGAGGCTGTCGAGACTCTGGGCTCCACCTCCACCATTTGCTCTGACAAGACCGGCACCCTGACCCAGAACAGAATGACCGTGGCTCACATGTGGTTTGACAACCAGATCCATGAGGCCGACACCACTGAGAACCAGAGCGGTGTCGCTTTTCAAAAGAGCTCCCCCACCTGGACTGCTCTGTCTAGAATCGCCGGACTCTGCAACCGTGCCGTCTTCCTGGCTGGCCAAAACGATGTTCCCATTCTGAAGGTGAGAAACTTTCATCTTTAAAACTCCTCTAATTATCAAATTCTAATGCATAAATTACACATCTGCAGTAAATCTTTGCAGAATCTATAGCATAGCATATGCAACTGTTTTAAATATACAGCTTGAGCCATAGCAAGAGGTGGCCAGTGAGATTGTTGGATCTACCATATATGACATACGTATTTCTTGCACTGTGAGTCCACTAAATGTGACAGGGTGGGTAATTTATTGCAAATAGTATTTGTATAATATGTGTGGTTACAGGTTTCTTTTTGTCAATGTTGTAAATTTATTTGTTTATTAACCAACAAATATTCGAGCTATTATATTGTTATTTATTGCTCATTCATTTTTATTTGCAATATATTGTTATTAAAAAAGGGACTTGATCCATGATCGATATAATCTGTTTCTTGTTTTGCTAAAACCCGCAGAGAAATATTGCTGGTGATGCCTCAGAAGCTGCTTTGCTGAAGTGTATCGAGCTGTGCTGTGGATCTGTTAGTGAAATGAGAGAAAAATACCCCAAAATTGCTGAGATTCCCTTTAATTCCACAAACAAATACCAGGTAAACAATCCACACAATGTATTAAAATTTAAAATGATATTGTATATAAAGATTGTATGTTAGTTTATATGTGTGACTCCACCTAAGAGTCCACCTGAGACCTGGAAGCTGTGCCCATCTTTGATAAACAGTTATGGGCACAAGAGTGTAGAACAATTCAATTCAATTCAATTCAATTCAATTTCTTTATTGTCCCACAAGGGGAAATTAGTTTAGCAGCAGGAGGATAAGAACAAACAGAACAATACTATAAAACAAAAATAACAATAATAATGATAGAAAATTCAAGGACAATTATTTGCCATTAAGGAGACAAGACACAGTAGGGATAAAAGAGACCTGGAGTCTTTTAGTCCTCCTCGGAGGTACTCTAAAACGGCGGCCGGAAGGCAACAACTCAAACTCACTGTGAAGTGGATGGTTCACACAATTAATAATAGAATGAGCCTTTCTAAGCACATTTCTATTGTAAATGGCCAAAAGTCCATCTTGCCAGCGCCCTGAAATTTTGCTAGCAGTTTTTACCAGAAGTCCCAACCGATTCTTATTCTTCACCGTCAGGTTACCAAACCAGGCAGCGATACAAAAAGACATCACAGATTCGATAAAACGTCTATAAAACAAAGACAACATCTCAGATGAGACGTTAAAAGATCTCATTTTCCTTAAAAAGAACAGTCTTTGTTGAACTTTTTTAGTAGTGGCATCAGCATGAGATTCAAAACACAGTTTATGGTCAAGTACCACACCTAGATATTTATAACTCTCAACGATCCCAATATCGGCAGTTTTAATGATAGTGGGTGATGAGCTATAAGAGGACTTCCTAAAATCAATAATCATGTCTTTAGTTTTTGACACGTTAAGTGAAAGGAAGGACTCATCACACCAATTCACAAAATCATCTACAACCTGTCCATGGCCTGACTCGTCCCCCACTAGAAGACTGACGATCACTGTGTCGTCAGCAAACTTCAGGATGTGTCTGTTTGTGAAATTGCTGCGACACTCATTTGTGTACAGAATGAACAGAAGGGGAGAGGCAACAACCCTGGGGTGATCCAGTAGAGGAGGAGAGCACATCAGAAAAGACATGATTTACCCTCACACATTGTGACCTATTAGTCAGAAAGTCTGTCACCCAGCCGACCAGACTAGTGTCAAGCTTGAAATGATTGTAAAGCCTGTCAGCAAGTAAGAGGGGTTGAATTGTATTAAATGCAGATGAAAAGTCAGCAAATAATAATCTTGCATGGGTGTGGGGGGCCTCAAGATGCTTATACAAGAGATGCAGGAGTGTGACAGCAGCATCCTCCACACCTCTCCCTGCTCTATAGGCAAACTGGAAGGGGTCAAGATGGTGTTCAACATGCATTAAAATCTCCTTCTTAATTATCTTCTCAAATGTCTTCATCACTAAAGAAGTCAGAGCCACAGGCCTAAAATCATTCAGTGCCTTAGGAGAACTGCCCTTAGCAACAGGAACAATGATCGCATGTTTCCAAATTTTAGGTACAGACTGTAGCTCTAAAGAAAGTGAGAAGATATAGTGAAAAATCCCACTCAGCTGATCAGCACAAGTTCTCAGTACCTGTCCACAGATGTTGTCAGGTCCAGGACTCTTGCTTTTGGTATGTCTAAAAAGATTAGCTACCCCTGTCTCATCAATACAAATAGATGGGGGAGTGATGGTCTTTTCCCTCAGTGTGCTGGTCTGCCTAGAACAATCATAGTTCTCAAAACGAAGGTAAAAACTGTTAAGACTGTCTGCCAGATGTTTGTCAGAGGTAAACCCCTCTAAGGTAATGCTGCTTTTACCTTTCGTCTGTAGCCCTGCCATTGTTTTCATACCAAGCCAAGCTCTTTTGAGGTTGTTACTGCTGAGTTCTGCCTCAATCTTATTTCTATACCTCATCTTGGCGATCTTTATTGCAGCCCTCACCTCCTTCCTCAATATTCTCACAGTGGGAACGTCTCCCTCGTTAAAAGCAATTTTCCTTTTAAGAATCAGATCCTTAATATCTTTAGAGAGCCACGGTTTGTTATTAGGGAAAGTCTTAAATTCTCTGACTGGAACCACAGAGTCTTTGCAAAAAGAGATGTAGCTACACACCACATCAGTGAGTTCATCCAAATCAGAAGTGCTCTCTTGAAACACGGACCAGTCAGTGCAATCAAAACACCCCTGAAGGGCAACACAACTGTCTTTTGTCCAGACATTAGTCCACTTCACACAGGCCTTCTCCCTCCTAATCACAGATCTGTAAGCAGGGAGGAGGTGAATAACATTGTGATCCGAAGAACCTAGCGCAGGTCCGGCCACAGACTTGTATGCCCCCTTAATTGGTCCATAACACAAATCCAGCGTTTTGTTATGCCTTGTAGGACAAGTGACATATTGAAAGAAATTGTTCAGTGATTTCTTAAGATTACAATTGTTAAAATCACCGAGAATAAAATTAGGAGCATCCGGTGAGAGAGTCTGCAGATTGTGTACCACTTTAAAAATGGCATCAGCAGCAACTTTAACGTCAGCCTTAGGATGAATGTAAACAACAGTGACAAAAATTTGAGGGAACTCCCTCGGTAAGTAAAAAGGCCTGACAGATACTGAAAGGAGCTCGATGTCAGGAAGACACAACCGCTCCCGCACAGTAAAATTATTACACCAGCCCTGGTTGATATATAAACAAACCCCTCCTCCGTGAGATTTGCGTGTTACTCCACAGTTCCGATCCAATCTGACAGGGGTCCCAAAGCCGCTGATTCGCAGTGAAGTGTCACTGTCCATATCGGTCAGCCATGTCTCGGTAAGCGCCATCAGACAAGCCTCCCTGTATTCCCGTAGATGAAGCACATTCCCTTGTAATTCATCCATTTTGTTCCTAAGAGATTGGACATTGGCCAGAATCATAGAAGGCAGAGGAACACGATTCTTCCTCCGAAGTTTTCTTACACGCTGACGCACGCCGCCTTTCTTTCCGCGTTTTCTCAAGCGGCGGGGCTTTCCAAAATTAGTCTTTGACCGGGGAAATAAATCCTCACCAAGAAGCACATCTGTCCGAGCATTAGAAGAGTCGTACATAGACAAACAGGACCACCGTAATCCAAGTAGTTCCTCGCGTGTATAAGTGATTGTCAGTGAGAGTGAATGACTCCAGGTGAATATCGCCAACAACAATAAAACTAAGGTGTAGAAGATCTCCATGTCGGCAAAAAGTTAAAACCACGGTTAAGAACAGAGTTAAAACAAAGTTAAAAACAAAAAGAGAAAGAAAATGCCAATAAATGCCAATAAACACCTGCTGCAGGTCACCACAAGAGCAGCGCCCGTCTCACAGCTGATCACAGCCCTCAACATAGTCATTTTGCATTACATAAACCACTGATAGTATAGATAAGACCTGCATTTAAATCCAACCTTTCTGCTGTCCCACAGCTCTCTATTCATAAGAACACAACCCCCAGAGAAACCAAGCATCTGCTGGTGATGAAAGGAGCTCCAGAGAGGATTTTGGATCGCTGCGCCACCATCATGCTTGACGGCAAAGAGCAGCCTCTGGACGACGAACTAAAAGATGCCTTCAATAGCGCCTATCTTGAGTTGGGAGGTCTTGGAGAGAGAGTTTTGGGTACAGTTTATTTTCATTTCAACCATGTTGAGTACAGTACAGAGAGAAACGAGGCAGCTTTCCTCCCAGACCATAACAGATACAGATTCTGATTGATTCTGAACAGACAATTGAATCTCAATCGCATTTTATTTGTGCCTTATAGGTTTCTGCCACTATCACTTGCCTGATGAACAGTTCAAAGAAGGCTTTGCTTTTGACACTGATGATGTGAACTTCCCCACTGAGAACCTGTGCTTTACTGGCCTCATGGCCATGATTGACCCTCCTCGTGCTGCTGTGCCCGATGCTGTTGGTAAATGCAGGAGTGCTGGAATCAAGGTATGATAACTGTTTGAAAGAACATCTCAAATTTTGATTTTTTTGGATATAGTTTATAAAACAAATTCTGCACATAAACTTTAAACATTTTATCTCCTCAATCCTTGCAGGTCATCATGATCACAGGTGACCATCCAATTACAGCCAAGGCTATTGCTAGAGGTGTGGGTATCATCTCAGAAGGCAATGAGACTGTTGAAGACATTGCTGCCCGTTTGAATGTTCCAGTTTCAGAGGTCAACCCTAGGTTAGTTCTCTTATCAAGATTTATTTAGCTAACTTTGAGGATAAGTAGCCGCTGTTCATAAACAGAGGTCATGTAATCTGTAAAGCAAAAATGCCTTTTATGTGAAAATACTGTATTTTCTCTGAAACTTTAATTCTTTATAATACAAGTGTAATAACACTTCTGTTGTGTGGGGGGAAATGTGATTCATATGCAGCGGGAATCCAACATTTTCTGAAGTCGAATATTTTCTAATGTTGCTTTTTGCTTAACATACCATCTTTTTTTTCTTTTTTTGCCAGGGTTAATTCAGTCTTTGTTCTATACCAATGTTTTCATCTTGTCTTCATCATGCCCTGTGCTCAGACACAGGACGTTGGATAACAACTGCTGTTATACTTACACTGTTGTAATCTAATCTACAGGGATGCTAAGGCCTGTGTCATCCATGGTGGGGAGCTTAAAGACATGACCCTAGAGGAGATTGACGATGTGTTGAGGAACCACACTGAAATTGTATTTGCCAGGACCTCCCCTCAACAGAAACTGATCATTGTGGAAGGATGCCAGAGACAGGTGAGCATCGGGGGGATTCTCACAGACACAGTTTGACAAGTGTTTTATTTGTGACTTGTAAAAAACACTTTATTCCTTGTACAGGGAGCCATTGTGGCCGTGACAGGTGATGGTGTGAACGACTCTCCAGCTCTGAAGAAAGCTGACATCGGTGTCGCCATGGGCATCGCTGGATCTGATGTCTCTAAACAGGCTGCTGACATGATACTGCTGGACGATAACTTTGCCTCCATTTTAACTGGAGTGGAAGAAGGTAAGACCTTGGGAAAAATGTCGAATTATATAAAATACAAAGCATCACTGAATCTGCTAAATTACTTTGTTCAGGCCGTCTGATCTTTGACAACTTGAAGAAGTCCATCGCCTACACTCTGACCAGTAAAATCCCTGAGATGTCACCCTTCCTCCTCTTTGTGATCGCCAACATCCCTCTGCCCCTGGGAACCGTCACCATCCTCTGTATTGATCTGGGAACTGATTTGGTGAGCTGTTTGGCTCTTCATCCTGCTCTATGTAGAGGTTCAAATGGTAGATAATGCAGTTATGGGTTGATTTTGTTTACTTGTGGTGTCACAGGTCCCTGCAATTTCTTTGGCTTATGAACAAGCTGAGAGTGACATCATGAAGAGACAGCCCAGAAATGCATCAGACAGGCTGGTGAACGAGAGACTCATCAGTATGGCTTATGGACAGATTGGTAACACATTATTTATACTTTTAAACCTTTAATTATTCTGTTCCTATTTGCTGTATTATGTCTTGATGCATGCTCCATCATACAGGTAAAGAAATCCCCAAAAGTTGATTCTGTTAATCAGGACGTCCCGTTTTCAGTAGGAGAAATGTTTCATCACTCATCCAAGTGTCTTCTTCTGTCTCAACTGACTGAGATGGAAGAAGTCTCCAACGTTATAAAATGGTACATTTGCATACTTATAAAACTAGCAACATTAAATGAAAACTGGACAGTGAGGTCAGTTTCATGATCATTAATATGCAAATTGTCATTATTATTGATTATTCATCAACAACCACTGATCAATGGCCATGAGTACCATTCACAGAGAGTTGGGTAATGGCTGCAATCACAGCATTGTAAGATGGTAGCTCTTCACTCTTGTGCCATCCGCTTCATCAGAGGTGGTTTGGTTTCCCCGATGTGTAAATCCTGGCTATCCTCTTGGCACTTAACAGTGTACACTATGTTACTCTGTTTGTGTCAGGGGACCTGATCCTTGGGGTGGACCAATTTTTGGCGCAGCGTGTTTTGGGGTTTAAAAGCTGCAAAGACACAGTGTTTAGAAAAAAATGCGTCTCAACTGTTCCGATACTCCTGACACGTATGGGATCAGTACGGGTTTTGGCTTCGACTGCGGTTGTCCTTCTCTCCTGGATCAACTGGAGCTTTCCTTTGGTGCCTTCCCAGCTTTGAGAAATATTCAGTTGGGATAACCACATTTACTCAGGGCCTTCTTGTGTGTGCATTCTTGTACCATTCTCTGGTCACAATTGTCGCAAAAGTAACAATACAAAGTTTGTAAAAAGTTTCTCATTTGAAAAATGTTCAAAAAGGAAGATGTTTAAGAATGAAGATTGAAGAAACTTAATAGGTCCAAATTCAATTAACAATAATTGTTGTTTTTTTTAAAGTAACATTTTGTGATCAATTTCAATATCACATTTGTAAAGTATTCCCAAATATTTCCTTCTGTGGTTTGGTTCTGTGTCATAATCTTTGAATTCTCTGTCCATTATATCTATTTACCTTGGCTTTGCATAGAATGACATTGACGTGTCATATTTGTTCATGTTTATTTATGAAGAAACTGCCACAGTTGTAAAATAAAAAGTTCAAACTTTCTCTGATAAGAATCCATTGACGTTTTCTGTTGTTTTCTTCATGGTAGGCATGATACAGGCCTCAGCTGGCTTCTTCACATATTTTGTCGTCCTGGCTGAAAATGGATTTTTGCCCTTGGATCTCATGGGACTTAGAATCTTCTGGGATAACAGATTTCTAAATGACCTAGAAGACAGCTATGGGCAGGAGTGGGTCAGTCTGACTTGTGTTACTAGCTGTACTTTGGACTGTGAAAATGATCAAACTTTACGTTACAGTCCACTGAAGTTTCAGTGCTCAAAATCAAAAACATTCCAATCTTTTCATCTCTTTTTTTATACACCAGACATATGAGAGCAGAAAGATCTTGGAGTTCACCTGCCACACAGCCTTCTTCTCCAGTATTGTGATTGTCCAGGTGGCTGATCTGCTCATCTGTAAAACAAGGAGGAACTCTATTTTGCAGCAAGGAATGAAGTACGTATACATCAAGATCCGAAAGAGCTCCAATGGGTGTGATAGAACTTTACAATTCAATTGTATTAAGTGCCAAATCACAAAAACATTTGCATCAAGGCGCTTTATATCATAAGGTAAAGACCCTACAATAAAACAAAGAAAAACACCCAAATCATATGGCCCCCTACAAGCAAGCACTTTGGCAAGAGGGGGAAGGAAAAACTCCCTTTTAACAGGAAGAAACCTCCTGCAGAACCAGGCTCAGGGGGGAAATACCAGTTAGGTTGAGGGGAGAAAGCAAGGACAAAGACATGCTGTGGAAGAGAGCCAAAGATGAAAAATAACAATGCATCATGGGTAGCTTAGCCCTATTTCATGAGCTGGTTCCAAGGAAGAGGGGTCTGAAAGCATCAGGTTTGAGGTAATGAGACCCAAATGCAGAATTCCTCCAAGAAAAGACAGTGAGTTTATTTACAGGGTTAAAAAATGCGCAAGTCCCAGCACTGTGGTTCCCATGGCGATTTCTCCCAAATCCCAAACAGTGCTTGTGTCCATGGTGGGAATCGTGAAACAGCAACTCCAATTCCAAAACACTGGCTCCACTCCCATGAAAACAACTCAGCTCCAGATTCATAGTGAAGACAAAACACACTGGTGATGGCTAGGCAATCCACCAGCAAACAAGGTTTTCATTAAGCAATCCACTGCCATACTGACGAGTTCAATACACTGTTAAGTAGGGATGCTGCCGATGACGGTAATCAGCTGCAGATGGCAGCAACAGATGAGCAGCAGGTGTGGCTGACTCCAGTGAGTGAACACTTCAGCGCTGAACAATACTCAGCACCAAAACCTCCAGGGATGCAAAAGTCCCACACAAAAGCACACACAACAGGGAGAGAGAGATGTGAGGGGAGTAGCAGCAAAAACACACACTCAGACACAACGGGCAGGTCGAGCGATGAGGGCTGCTGGACCATGACAGAAAGCTGAAGGCTCTGTCTGCCGTTCTACTTTTAAATACTCTCTCACGCAGCGTGAGAGCAAAGAGTTTTAATGGCGTGATATGGTAGTGTAAGGTCTTTAGGATAAGATGGGCACTGATTGATCAAGACCTTGTATTTGAAGAAAAGGTTTTAATATTTCATTCTGGATTTAACAGGGAGCCAATGAAGACAAAAAATATGTAAGAAATATGCTCTCTCTTTCTAGTCTCTGTTGGTACTCTTCTGCTGCATTTTGGATCAACTGAAAGTTTCAGACATCCTGATAATAATGAATTACAGTAGTCCAGCCTGGAAGTAGTAAATCCACAAACAAGTTTTTCAGCATCACTCTGAGACAGGAGTCATTCTATTTTGAACGTGTTTTTATCTCTGTTCACAAGTTTCTGGATTTCTTTTTTTTATAAGACTGAACTTTATTTTTCTATATTCACATTCTGTTTAACCTGTTGCTTTTTTGAAGAAGTGGTGCAGACTAATGAAGCAGTCTACTGACAAAAGTTACAAATAGTTGTTTAAAATGAAAGCAGTTTAAAACTAATTACTGAATGATTCATTGTGAATTAGTTTATTATCTAAATAAAGGCTCAGCTAGTTTAGATGTTTAGATGGGGCGTGAAAATATTTCTTCCTGCCACGTGGGGAATTATGTCAAAAGTATGAGACCCGCTGAATTTAGGGAAGCACAGCATATTTAATGCCTACAGCACGCTCTAATTGCTGTAATAAAATGTTATGGTCAACAGGATTAAACTCTCTTGTCTAGCAGGACAAGCACAGAGATAAGAAGATCACTTGTAACCTTCACCCAGTGTTTGTATTTCAAGTTTAAGTAATATTCTTTGATTTAGTGTTATTCGTGGTTTTGGGTGTCAGTGTTTATTATAGCTTGTGTATAGTCTCTGTGCCTGTGTTTACTCTGCGCCTTCCCTGTGTTCTTCGTTTCATGTCAGGTACCATTGTCTCTATGTTTGTGCATCTCCTGTGTCTCCTCAGTCAGTCATGTCTCCCTGTCTCAGGGTCAAGTCCGCTTCTTTGTGAATGTCTCATGTTTCCTGTTTTATTTTGAAAGTCCATCTTCTAGTGCTCATTGTGTTCAGTTTTGGTCTAAGGAGCTTGGAAAGAAAAGCATCTGGACTTCTTTAAGTTGCTTGAAGACGTTTCACCTCTCATCCGAGAAGCTTCATCAGTTCTAGGCTCAAATGGTGACGAGTCCTAGATTTAAGCTCTGTGGGAGTAACCCACCGAGAGGGACATGGACCCCCTAATGATCCTCTACCTAATCACAGGAGCCAAGGTGTGAAAACGGGTGTGGGTCACAATCAGGCAAGGGTGAGCCCACTGTGAAACCTAGTCCCACCCTATCATGCAATTTCCTGTGGTCAAAAGGCCCAGGATGTGAGTGGACGTTAAGGCATCTGGGATCTCATAACTGGATTACAGATGGCAGACAGTTGGTGTAAACCACCGCCTCTGTTCAAAGATGGTCATTCACAGCGGACATAGATGGTTTCTTTCACTCCTCTTTCAAACTGTCTTCTCTGTCCAAAATATGACATTGGCATCCTCTAAAGAGTGACCTTTGTCCTTTAGATCCTGATGGACAGCCAAGTCTTGTCCTGTGGAGGCGGCTCTTCTATGTTGTGCCATGCGCTTGTGAAGTGGCTGTTTCGTCTCTCCAATGTAGAGGTCTGGGCATTCCTCGCTACACTGTTCGGCACACACTATGTCGCTAAGTTTGTGTTTAGGAGTTTGTCTTTGGGATGAACCAGTTTCTGTCTGAGTGTGTTGCTGGGTCTGAAGTAAACTGGGATGTCGTGCTTGGAGAAAACTCTCCTGAGTTTTTCTGATGCACCGGCTACATAGGGGAGGATAATGTTGTTACGTCTGTCTTTCTGATCCTCCCTAGCTGGTGTCTGACCTTCTTTTCTGTGCATCTTTGCTGACTTGATGAAAGCCCCATTAGGATTACCACATGTTTCAGAGCTTCCTTTACATGTGTGCATTCCCTCTTTTTTCCTTCAGGCTTAGAGGGAAGATTTTCTGCCTGGTGGTGTAGGGTCCTGATTACTCCAGGTTTGTGTTCCAGAGGGTGATGGGAGTCAAATAGGATGCTCTGGTCTGTGTGTGTGGGCTTTCAGTAAACTTCTGTTTTCCATTCCCTTCAATGTGCGCAGCACAGTCCTGGAATGGCAAACAGTCATCCTTTGTGTCTTCCCTGGTGAACGTTAAAAAGAGCAGTGAAGGATTCCACTTCTTGGGTTTTGATTTTGACCCAGGTATCGTCCACATATCTGTACCAGTGGCTGGGTACACTCCCTTTAAAAGAGCCAAGAGCCTTCCTTCCCACTTCCTCCATGTAAAGGTTGGCCACAATAGTTTTGCTTCCTCCCTGTCTTGTGTGTATTTGATTACTCCCAGCTCTGTTTCCCTCCTGTGTCTCATTCCCTCATTATTACTCTGTGTATTTTAGCCCTGTTTTTTTCTCTGCCTGTTGTCGTGCCAGCCCTCGTGTTCCTTTTCTGTTTATTGTATTCCTAGCTCCCTAGTTTTGGCTTTCCTGAAATTCATGAAGTTATTGCTGCCTAATGTTAAAAGAATGGTTGGTTCAACAGAGCTCTGTCTTTTTGTCAGCCTGGCTACAGTGTTGAAGGGAAAACTATGGTTGTTCTTATTTTCTTCAGTCAGTGATGATTATTAAGATGTTCTATCTTCACGGTGGGCTTTTTTAAAAATAAAGCAGCAGATTACTTTTCCAGGCTAAATCATGATCTTCCAAATTTTTGAGATACCATTTCACATCTACTGTGATCAAATCTACTCCCTACCGCTGTGTAATCCATTATTCTAAATTTGAATATTATTAGGAAATGATCAGGCAAGAGAGGGTTTTCAGGACACACTGTTAAATGTTCAGTTTCTGTGCGCTTTGTCAGAACAAAATCTACAGTGTAATTGAAGTGGTGGGTGCGTTCTTCTACATTTTGAAATAAGTCAGTTGAGTCTAACAGATTAAACACCATGATGAGGCATTTCTAGCATCTACATGGATGTTAAAATCACCCACAATAATGATTTTATCTGAGCTGAGCACTAAATTGGATAAAAAGTCGGAGAAATCAGACAGAAACTCTGAATAAGGCCCAGGTGGACGATAGATGATAACAAATAAGACTGTTTTTCTTTTTTCTTTTTTTTTAGTTTTTCAGCTGGGGTGGACACGGTTAAGAATCAGGCTTTCAAATGATTAAAAATCTGTCTGGTTCTTTGGTTGATTAATGAGCCGGAAATTGCTGCGACACTCTCCCCTTGGCCTGTGTAGACCGCAACTTTGCTTCCTGGTCCAAACTCTGGATAGTCACGTTTTGGGATGTTTAATAAATTTGGCCAGATTTTAAGAAATGAGACCTGGTCCATCCAAAGTGGGATGGATGCTGTCTCTCCTAACAAGACTTTGTTTCTTTCAGAAAGTTTCCCAGTTATCTATAAAGCCCACATTGGGTTTTTTGGACACCACTCAGACAGTCAGCAATTTAAGAACATTCAGCTAAACGTGTGACTCCTGGTCCAATTCAGGAGGGGACCAGAGAAAACTACTAACGTTGTTTTGGCGTGGTTGCACATCGACTTCATATTAATTTTAGTGACCTCTGATTGACATAACTGGGTGTCATTACTGCCGACGTGAATTATAATTTTACAGAATTTAAGTTAGCCAGCAGATTTAAATTTCCCTCCCTGGAAGACAAGTGACTATGGTTGCCAGTGTTTCCAGCTTCATATGTCTCAGAACAGAGTTGTCCATTTCCAGAGCTTGTTCCTTGGCCGGTGTGTCACTGAATGGACATATGGCTGGTGGTGGAGTACCAGGGGCTTCTGTTTAGCATTTCTGACTGACATCAGCATCCATACAGCCTAGAACAAGTATAAAACTCGAACCATTTGAAGAACAAGCTCCGCAAACAATTTCAAATTGTATTATTCCACAAATCAGGCTGAAAGCTTACCTAAAAGCTGGAATGGATATACATGAAACTTAATATTTTATTTATTAAAGAAAATGAGCCAATGTTAAATATATATGTAGTACAACAAAGGATATACCAAGTTCCAGAACAGAAAAAGAGCACTCAAATCAAATATTAAAAAAATAGTTTCAGTTTTATTGATATTGACTGACATTTTTCTTTTGTACAGGAACAATGTCCTTATCTTTGGGATGTTTGAGGAGCTGGCTCTTGCTGTGTTCCTGTCATACTGCCCAGGCATGGACATTGCCCTGAAAATGTACCCTATGAAGTGAGTAAAGCAGATAAGCTAATACTATGATTTTCCATTAGGCAATAGTGTGAACGCTTAGAGATACCCTTTCTAGGCATTTTTTTTTAAATTCAGCAATTATAATGACTAATTCCTAATGCACAATTGTCCTTTTCTCTGTGGTGTTTGTGGCTGTTTCCTTTGCCATCTTCATTTATGTACGGGCATTCACGTTCCCAAGCCAATTCCTGTCGTTTTCAACATTCACCATAACATCGACAGGATCAGTTGAGTCTGTTATCTGCTGCCCCTGCATCGCATCATAGAGTATGGCTCTGGCCAACACAGACTCATAATTCATCCTGCTCATCTTCTGGCAGATGTTTTCTCTGAAAAAGAAGATAGCTTTCCCCTCCCTAATAGAAGCCTTTTGTGTTTTAAGTCCTCCACACAGACCCCACGGATGTAAGTAGGGGTCGCTGATGTTCATGTCCTCCTCCTATCATCAACCAGTTCCTTAGTCTTTTCCACATTAAACAGCAGATGGTTATGCCAAGTACAAAAGTTGTCCACCACAGTCCTGTACTCTCACCACCTTCTCTGATACCTCCCACTACTGCAGTCATCAGAAAATGTCTAAAGGTGACAGACATCTGTGCAGTTCTGTGACCTGTTAGTCAGACCTGTTAGATTTAGTTCATTGACCAACTCCACGCTACATTTGACTTCACTGCTCTTTGTTTACCTTAAACCATTCATGCCAGTCCAGACCTCCCCCATAATCTTCTGGCACTCAAGTTTCCCTTTGTCCTTGGACTCCTCACCTGATGTCCTCAGTCACTTCAGCAGCGTCAAAGAAATAATGTCAGTGTAGTAGTTGTAATTCAGTCTCTGTCTGTCCATCCAAACCTTAGGCCATTATGGTGGTTCTGTGGATTACCGCACGGCTTCCTTCTCTTCTTTTATGATGAAATCAGAAAATATATCCTCAGACACCACCCAGGAGGTAAGAGTTTTATTCAGGAATGACCAAACACTTTGGACACATTTTTATCCATATTTTTTTTTCCTTCATGAAAGCCCTTTCTTTTTTCACCCATTTTTAAAAAAATTACTTGCACATAAATTCTTTGGAATTTCTCTGACTAGAAATAGGTTAATAAGTTATTAAGTTCCATTTGGCCCCATCTATTTAAGCGAGAGCATCTCATATATATAAAAATCCATTAGCTTTTTTTAGACACATATTAATATAAATCCTGTTTTCAATGCCATTATTATTAATAATTTTAATTAATAATTTGTTTAAAACTAAAAACTAAAAATCATGATCAAATATCAATCCTTTTAGCCCTTCCACCAAATGTATTTACATTGGTTAACATTTAAACTAACCTTGAGACTACAAGCATCAGCAAAGAAAAAGGTACTAAAAGTCCAAAAGTTTTAAATGGTTGAATATCTTAAGAAACCAAAGTAAACTCTAAACTCCACTAGTTAAAGTCAGTCACGATGCTTGAATCTAAGCAGAACCTGTATGCAGGGCTGGCTCTGATACAGCTGTGTGAAACTGTCCATGTTAAAGCCTTTTACATATTTAATTACAAATGCATAATCAACAGAGTTATATCAAAAATCTTTGTCATTTGGACAACATAAAGAATTAAAAAAAATGTGAGGTGAAATTTCACAAAAATGATGTCCCTAATCGTGTCTCCTTTGGTTTTTAGGCTGGTTGGAGAAGGAGACATACTACTGAGCCAACATGAGACAGACATGAAGGCAGTGTGTGTTTCATCACTACTTAATGTTATCTTAAGTGTTTGTTAGAGATGCTATAGCTCTAAAAACACCACAAAGCATGGATAGATTAAGAATATCTTTATGAATGTGTGTACCGAAATAAAGTATTTCTAATCTAAAATCAAGGCTGTCTGCATTTTTATTCAGTTTTCTTGTAAGTTTCTTTGTTATGTTAAAAGTGGGGAAAAAAAACTGTCTCAGGGTTTTTTTTCCCCAAGGTTCAGTATCTTGCCTGTGAATACTCTCCAAAGTTTTTAACTTTCTGAGAAGAAGTTAGAGATGATTTGTTTAGGGGCACCTGCTACTTTATGGACACTAAGTTGTGTAATCCTCACATTCATTTCTGAGATTTTAAATGTTTTCCTTGTCCTCCTAGTATTTTACAAAATCCCTCCCCTTGTACTTTAACAACCTCATCTCCACCTCACCCTGCACCATGCATAGCCAAGTGGCTACAAAGAATCATAAACGTCACATCCAACAACCTGCATCGGCCAGCCATTAAGACAACCTTTCCTGCTCACTGCACACTCCAGTACACAGAAAATGCACATATTTGTTTAGTGCGGGACATCAGAGTCAAAAGCGTTCTTTGGCTCCAGGCCAGTCATTTATGAAGTTTACTTTTGTTTCTAATAATCTGATGAGCAGTTAGAGATCACAAGGTCATTTCAGGGGCATTGAGTTTCCTGATCATTCATTAAATCTTAAATATCTCAGCTAAACTTTATAGCTTTGCTTTAGATTTCTGCTAACAACAGGAACGCTGAGGTGGGGTTTCCAGTCATAGCTGCAAACCTTTTGGTTCCCAGTAACATATCAACGAAACCAATTAAATTTATATTTCTATTTAACTTTGTCCATGTTTGGAAGAGAAACCTACATCTTCTCCTCAGAAAACCTCAACTCGAACTTTTGTTTTTGTTTTTAAACACTAGCGCTGCTGCTTTTGGTATTTCCTGAAGTAACATAACTTCAAAATCAGTTGCAAGATCATTTCTTATATATTTAAAGACATTTAAAGAAAGAAATGTTGCCTTTGCTGTGAGTATTATTTTAATTATGAATGTATATATGATTAAAAACTAGATGAATGCATCACACAAGTTGTCTGTATACAGTATTACAATGTAAGATGTAATACTTTACGTAAATTATAACAAAAAGGTGAATAGATATCAGTTTTCTGGAGTTTATTTCAACTGAACCATGCATGGGTAATGAGCATGAAGTTAGTAGTTGTATTGTCATGTGACTGGATGTTCTTTGCCTTCTTTGATAAAAAAGAATACTAATAATAATGATAATAATTTAGGCAAACAGGTCATAGACTTTTGCTAAAGTACTGCCAATGAGGACAAACTGTTTAAATCTTTGGACATAAGCTGTAAAAAAGAAAAGCATAAAAGAAGATATAATAAACAAATTCCAAAGAAACACACGGTAAATGAAAAATAAATATCACCTATGTTATGGAGTTTAATGGATCACCAATCAGTGCCATGTTCAGTTCTGTTGTATTAAACACCTCCATCATGATGCACTATCCAGGTTCTGACCATTGTCGCAGACAACTCAGTGGAGCATCTTCTCTTTAGACAATCTCGCCTCTTTGGAGGCAGCTGTGAATCTTCAACCTGGGAAGTAAAAATATGAGTTAAGAAAGAATGTTTTCTTTATGTTGCAAGAAATGATGAATGAATTTTATAAATAACAGCAAAGCGCTGGAAGCTAGATTTGTGAGATGGAAGCTCCCAGTGTGCTCCTGGTAATACAAAACTGTGGTTTCTTATTGTAAATATTAGCACAGATCAGTGTATCAGTATTTACAAAATAAATTGTAATACAAAACTGTATTTGTCCTTCAAGCTCAGTTTAGATTATGCAGTTTATTCATTACTCATGGTTCATGACAGTATTTTCCTACAACTTTATAACTACATGGCTATTACGTGATGTTCAGAAACTTTGTTTTCAAAATCATTTTAACACTACATCGACATAAACTAGCAGGTTTTTTAAAAATAAGGAATTATGTCAACTATTTATTTATAAGTGCAATTCGACTTTCCAGTGTGCTGTTTACCCAGACCTCAAGTCTCCGAGAGATCGGATGTAGTGGTCCAAGGTCTAGCTGTTGGGAGTGGGAACACGGGTAAGTGGATGTATTTTGACTTCCACAGGACAAATAGGGGCACTTTCATGTCTCTGGAAGGAAGAAAGAACAAAGAATGTAATAAGTGTGGCTTGAAAAGTCTGATTGACAGTGTGGTTACAGCTTAATCCTTGAAACTTGTGCTGTTACAGCACCACTGGTAGTAATGTAATTTAACAGAATCTTTAAACCGGTGGCAAACAAAAAATGTCACAAAATCTTAACTGTATTCATTAAAATGTATAAGTGGTTATAAAATGATTAGTGTTTGTTTTCTTTGCAAAGATCCATGCAAAAAGTTAATTTACTAAATAAAAAAGCGTTACAAGAGTTATAGTTTTAGTAATAATACAGATGTTCCTAAATTTTGAATCAACAGAAAATGTCTTGTCTTTACTTCAGCGTGTCAAAATTACACTGAAACATTACATTTTTATTTAAATCCCAAGCAGAAAACAAACAAGCAATACAATGCAAAAAAAATAAAATTAATAATCACTGGCCCAGAATCAGAGTGTCGTTGTTCTTCCCCTTCATGCCGATGCTGCATTCTCACCCTGTTGGGCCTTATGAACAATAGTACCTACAAGTTTAAAAATAAATGTACTATATTGGCATATTTACATTTATTAAGCTATTCCTTTTCAAATAAACCTAAAAGCTGCTTCAGAGAGTTTCTTCTTTTTACCACACACTGTGTCAGCAGATGCAATTCAGCTGACAAGTTGCAGTGAACTTCATAACTCAGAGATCATTTAGAAAATGTAATTAAATGAATAGATTTTTCATGTGGTAAAACAGTTGTACTTTACATTAAACTTTTGCCTACTGGAGCTTTAAAATATAGCAGCAGCTAAATGCTATTCCATTTTATTAGACATGATATAATAATAATAATAATAATGGATTGGATTTATATAGCGCTTTTCAAGGCACCCAAAGCGCTTTACAATACCACTATTCATTCACTCTCACATTCATACACTGGTGGAGGCAGCTACAGTTGTAGCCACAGCTGCCCTGGGGCAGACTGACAGAAGCGAGGCTGCCATATCGCGCCATCGGCCCCTGTTATCTTGCTGTTATCTTGCAGTGATTCAATAATCACCTACTAATCCTTTAAGGGGTACCTGAAGCGCGCAACATAGCAGAAGTAAATAAATTAACAGTAATTGTGATTAAGAAAATCATTTTTATCCGGTTGGATGTGTGCTTTTAATCAAAATTATGTTTTTAATGCTAAAACTTAAAAATTTGTTTTTATTCACTCATTTTCAAATTTACCATTTAATAAAAACACAGAAAAAATAGTAAACCACATCAATGTCGTTGTATTTTTTTATTAGGCTAAATACTTTACTTGCATTTCTGGTAAGAAAAACAGGTTTAGTGGACTAATGTTATGGAATAGAATAGAATAGAATAGAATAGAATAGCATAGAATAAAGCTTTACTATCCCACGAATGAGAAATTTGGGTGTTACACAGCTCTTATAGCAAGGGGAATATAAAATATAGAAGAAAGACACAAAGTGGTCCTATATACACAAGCAACTGAAGTTTGTATATATAGGTAACAATGTAGCAAACAAGCTGATTAGTAAGATAACCCCAAAAATGTTTTCAAGCATTAGGTCATTCAGCTGCTGGTAAGAATGACCTTATGCATGACTGACTCCTCAGACAAGTGCACTGTGTTTACAATCTTTAGATCAGCTTGGTATTTGTCTAACTATTAACAATATAATTTTTGGTTCTAAAATATTTGTGTTTTCTTGTTTTAATGACAGGTAGTCTAATAAATGCGTACTGTAGCACTGTAGATGAATCCAGATATTTAATTAAATTTAATTTTGCTTTAAAACTAACAACACATTTTAATGCTTAAATCATTGAAAGGAGAACGAAGGGTGTGCAAATGTTTAACATTTTCAAAAGACTTAGTGCAGCTGCCAAAGAGGAACTACTGATTGTTGAGTTGATTAACTCTTGTTTTATAGTTTGGTGAGGGGTATTTTGAGCAAACATTCTTGGTGCTGTAGCTCACTGAGGGGTCCATTTACACAAAAAAAGAAAGTAATAAAAGGAAAATTGTGTGATACATACTATATAAATATTGTATAGTAAATTTGCATTAATCAACAACAATGCAGATCGTTGTTGCATTGTTCTCATGCTGTGGTTAACATAAAAGTGCCTTCTAGGTCTCTCTTTCATGGCTCATTTGTTTACTCTGTGTTGTCACCACCTTTTTTGTCTTTAAGATTTCTGTGTAATGCACATATCCCTCCTCTATGACACACTCACTCTTGGAAATCATTTAAAGAGCACAAGTCATACACGCTTGTCTTGTTTTGTAAATATCTAGAAATCGGATCAGTCGCTCTGAATGGTGTGTTGATATAACCCTAATGCTATAAGGCAAAATTTTAAAATTAGAGAGTTCTACACTAGACATAAGTTGAGTGCTAATTAGGAATTGACTCTGGACTGACTAGACCATTCCAGAACCTTCATTTTGATTAGTTTTTTTTTCTTTAGCCATTCAGAGGTGACCTTTCTGAATAATGAATAATATAATAATATATTATAATATATAATAATAATAATGAACTGTGGTTCACTGAAGTCCAAAAGCCTTAGAAATGGCTTTGTAATCGTTTCAATGCAAATAGACATCAATTAATTTGTTTCTCAGATGTTTCTTTAGATTACAGGTTGCTTTTTGAGATCTTTTTGCCTGCTTCCGTTTGTCAGATAGGTTCTATTTCAGTGATTTCTTTATTTGCCAGGTCTTGCAGCACAGAGGTTATCACTAAACTGCCATTTAAGTAAACACTGTCGTTGTAATCTCTCTCTCTCTCTCTCTCCCTGTATAACTGTATTGTTTCACAATTAAGAATAATAATTGGCATTTCACAGAAATTCACATCAAGTTTGTGATTCCTGAGGAAGTGCGGTGATATTCCCCCAGGAAAGACAAAGTGGCTTTCTACACTTGATCCATGACCTTTCATCACCTTAACAAAAGATATAAAGATATGAAAAATCCAAGTTGAACAGTCAGTCACCAAATCCATCTTGCCAGTTTTTGTATTTTTATTTCCCCCTGTGACTGCTAGTAATTATGCGGCTATAAATTGTCCCCTTCTGTGGCATATTTGAATTTGGTGTTGACAGCAAGTATCTAGTCTATCTCTTTATTTGAAGTGTTTCTCCCAAACTTTGCAAAACTGTGATTGCAGATATTTGACTTTGATTACAGGTCACAGAGCTGGGATCCCATTGTGATGGTGCTGACTGACTCTACTACAAAACATCTCTGAAGTACAATTATGAAAAATCCATGTTTTGGGACATTTTAAGGTAGGTTTACTCCATCAAACACTGATTAGTGAACAGTTTATTCATTTTTTTCCGATAGTCCTTTGGAGGACTCTTACAATAGTACATTTAAGGCTACTTATGCCTTTGACATTGAACTCCTTGCAGCTGTTAAATGAACTAAAAATCAAAAGCACTGTCCTTATGTTTGCCCTGAGATTGGGTTTCATTCTTATTAGTTGAAGAAAATTGAATAAGACCGAGGGGCCCTTAACAGGATGTCAGTCAACATAGTTTGAAATCAAGGAAACCAGTTTTACTCTATGTAAGCATTTATTGCCGGGGGGTCCTTCAATCTAAAAGAAAAAACGTGCATAGAGTGAATACAACTTCACTAAAAACCAAACGAAAAAAATATTAAAATGTTTGTTATTACTGCCCATTAAAAAGCCTACGTTTTATTTGTAAACCATGAAATCAACTGATCCACACCAAAGCCCAATTTTCCTGCTGTAAGGTGATAGTGCTAAGCACTGCACCACCTGGGAATTTTTTTAGAAGTGACTTTTTAATGCAGGCAGTGAGCAGTGATGGTTTCATTCTTTCAGGGAAATAAAGGCAGTATTAGTGTGAAGGGCAGTTACTAGCATGGCTTTTTTTGAGAAACGTTTTCCGAACAAACACCGCTATCCAGTCTTAAAGTCCTGACTCAAATTACCTAAACACTGCACGACTGTTGAAAGGAAGTTGACGGGAATGACTCACTGCTAAATGGTGTGTTTCCAAATCTGAAACTTTTCAGTTTGTCTGTTTGTCACTGTTTACTATAGCAATAAATGAAACAGAACCGAAAGGGTCTCTTTGCTGCTGTTGCCAGTGTCTAGAGTGCTAAGAAAAATAAATTCTACTTACTTGTCCAGTTCTGAGATAAAGTGATATGTTGACCTTACTGCACAATTACTCTATTTTTAAAAAATGTGATGTTAAATGTAAAAAAAATTAATTAAGAAGATTAAAAGCATTATATCTCACATTCAAACTTTTCTCAGCACACTTTGGTTAAATCAAAATTCAGTCACACAACTGATTTAAATAATGTCATTATTGTGCTAGGGAACAGGGAAATATAATAATGCATTTATATAGTGCTTTTTGGGGCCCTCAAAGTGCTTTACAATTCCACTATTCATTCACTCCCACACTGGTGGAGACAGCTACAGTTGTAGTCACAGCTGCCCTGGGGCAGACTGACAGAAGCAAGGCTGCCATATCGTGCCATCAGTCCCTCTGGCCATCACCAGTAGGCGGTAGGTGAAGTGTCTTGCCCAAGGACACAACGACCGAGACTGTCCGAGTCGGGGCTTGAACCGGCCACCTTCCGGTTACAGGACGAACTGCCAACTCTTTGAGCCACGATCGCCCATGATTGTGTCTTCAAAATACCCATAGCATCATAGACATTTATACTACAAGTATATTTATAAAAGTTAAACAGTAATGCTCTTTAAATGGAAATGATGTGTACTGTCATTTACATCTTTTTATTATTTTATTTATTTATTTATTTATTTATTTTTACATTTGTTACATTAATTTCCGAGATTTTCCATGTTTTTCTCCTGCCTCTTTAGTTTTATATGATCCACTCACTTTGTTCTCTCTCTCTCTTTGCATCTTTATACCCCTCCTCACTTAGCTTAATGGGGTGACAACACACGGTTGCTCGTTTACAGCAAACATATCCAGCTCCGCCGTACATCAAGGACAGTCCTTCCTTTATGATCAGGTTGTTGAGTTGGAGTGGGGGCGGGGGATGGGGGATGGGGGGCGGGAAGTGTTGGATAGGATGTTAAATTGCAATGCTTAGGCTACAATACTCCTCAATAAACACCAGAAGACGTCACTAGATATGTGATTTATTCACAAATAATAAATGTTTATCTGCAGTAACCTCAGAATAACCTTCATTTTCCATACTCACAGCCTCATACCTTTTTCAACCCATGTGGTGCTACGGCAGGGATCAAACTAGATCATCAGGCAAAACATACAAAATTATATAATAATACAGATGACTGAAATTTTGAAATATTAAATAAGTATCCAAGCTTAGCTGGATTTTAAAAAACAAAACAAAACAGTAAATATCATATCTTGGTCCAGTCAAAATGCATTACAATCTCTGTCAGTTTTCCTCAGTTAACAAACATAAGCATAGAAGTGAGCCTGAAAATGTTTATGTGCCTGTGTATGGAGGCGTATTTCATTGACACTTAGCAACATTACATTTTTACAGAAGAAAAAAATCACAGTGATGTTAAAAATGCTATTTTATCAACTTCCACGTGGCTTTCTTACCTCACAAACTCATTGGTCCAACATATAAATCCTGAAAAAACAAAGTGCTGAAAAGGGGCTTCTTGATGTTGCTCCTGTCTATTATTGTAGGGTCTTTATCTTACAATTTAAAAAAGAAAGAAACCCCCCCAAATTGAACAGGCGTTAATACTGCCAAGATTCTCGTTGATACTCGCATCGAAATAAAAGACTGCTGAGAATAGCTGCTGTTGGCAGTATATGAGCTCACTGTGTGTCAATTCAAGTAAAGTAAGATCTCCTACTTTTTCAAACTCTCTGGGTTAACATCGTAAAATGCTTGTTGTGCTCAGCTCACCTTTCTTTGGAAACAGCGTTTCTTAGGAACTGCTTTCTGCCCCTCTCTTTTCTTTCTTGTAATTATTTGATTTTGCTTTCTTGTAGAAAGACATGACTCACAGTGTGCATTAGCGCTCGCCTAGGCAGAATAAATCAGTTGTGCTATAAAAGTGAGTCAAGCGTGGGATGGACTGAACCATTTTGTGTTTTTCTAATATATATTAATATGTACAGAAGTGTGCTTTGGACCTCGTACTTAAATTTGAACCATCTCATTCATCATTTACCTTTCTCTCATATTTATTTCAGACAGTTTCCATGTTTTCCTCCTGCGCCTTTTGTTTTACATTTTACCTCATCTTTGTCGCTCCATTCTTTGCATCTTCACAACGATCCTCACTTTGCTCTGTGGGTTGATAACACAAAGTTATACGTTTACAGCAAACATATCCAGCAACTCCCTGCTCTGCACCCATAAAAACTTCAAGGACAGCCCTTCCTTCCTAAACAAGAAGAGGATACATTGATTTGATGAGGGACATCAGGGTCAAAAGTGTTTTTTAATTACATGCTAGGTCTTTGTTGACAAAACTACCCCTTAAAGATTTATGAATTTTACGAGATTACAAGTTGTAATTTTTTTCTTTTTTTTTTTTCATTTCTAAAAACCTGTTCCTTCCATAAATGGTGAAAAATCCTAATCAATTAGAGATATATTTTTGCCTCATGGGGTTTCCCAAGGCAAATGGCAAATAACCCTCTCCTTCATCTCTTCTCTCACATTTATTTCAGACAGTTTCCGTGTTTCTTTTCTAGGTTTTCTCCCTCACCCTTTTTTTGTTTGACAGTATATCTCTTCTTTGCCGTTTCTTTCTTTCTATCTTTACACCCATCCTAACCTTGCTTAATGAGATGATAACATGCTTACATTGATTCACACGTTTACAGCAAACATATCCTGTAACTCCATGTACTCCGACCAGTCAGACATCAAGGGCAGCCCTTTCTTTGCGAACAGGAAGAGAACATCTTGGTTTGATGAGGGATATCAGGGTCAATTTTCGAGCATAGCTGTGTTCATCAAGGCACCTAGAACACGCTAGGTCGCTGATGATTGGTTTTGTAATTGTATGACCAGATTCGCAGTGAGGTTTGCTGTGCCCAAATGTATAGGGAGGGTTCATTGTGCATGTCTGGCAGAGGATCCTTGTTTGTTAGATCTTTAACTTCCCCTTCCAGCAACGCAAGGATGACAAGGATGAAGGGTTATCGAAGTTGACTGATCAATTGTGGTAGCTCTATTGCCGAGATATCTGCACTGAGTAGTGGCACCAAAGCTGAAGGGAGCCATCAAGCTGAAGGAGTCCAACCAAGCGTGGTTAGCTGTTGGGCTTCTGGACACAGCTGACGGGTACCCTTGGCAGTGACTGAAGCAAAAAATTTGAGTGTTGGAGGAGTTTAATCATAATACCTCCCCCAACCCATGACCTATTGAGTTTAACCTCCACGCTTCCTTCCTCTAAGCTCCTCCTCCACAGGTATAAAAGTAAGCTGAAATTAAGCCACCTATGTTCAGGGCAGAGTGGAAGACGCAGGAGACAACTGGACTGAAAGAGGGAGGTGGAGTAGGAAGGTTAGACTGATTAACTGAACTGACTGCTGTCAGACTGCACTGCAACCATGGGAGTGACAGTAAGTTTGGACTGAGCTCGACAGTTTTGGATTGCTCAGGGTTGAATATTCTTGCCGCTTACTTACACATTAGCTTACATCTCTGTTAAATTTCTTTCTTTTTTTTTTACTTCTTTATCAACTGTGAAGAGACATTTTTCGAAATTATATAAACAATGACACATTTACTTCATTATGTAAAATCTGAAAGGCAACTTTCCAGCATGTTTCATGTTGTATCAGTTTTATTTAAAACCCTATTTTGTGACACTGTGAAAACATACATTAATTTCTTTACAGCTTTAGAAACTTAAAACATATTCTAAAATGATCTATTTGAATTTGAATTTGCTGTTCTAATATTTAACAGCATATCAGTTAACACTATATTATTCTTTAATTGTTGACAATAATTAATAATTTAGGTTCATGCAACTTTCTGCTTTAAAATCACCTTCGATTTTAGTCGTATTCAGAACTCCCTTTTGTGACACTTTGTTCATAACAGAAAATGAAAGATGATTACAAACTGGCGGCAACCGCAGACCACGAAGAGAAGAGGAGCAAGAAGGGTAGAAAAAATAGGGATACGGAGGACCTGAAAAAAGAAGTTGACCTGGTGAGTACGTAAATTATGTGAAGCCACTCTGGGATAATCTTTCATGTAAGTGTTTGATTGGCACAATTTAAGTATGCCAATATAGTATAAAGAGTTTATAACATGTGAAAATCCGTGTTCAAACACAAAAAGATTCTTATCTTAAAATGACTCTGTATGGAGCAATGTGTAAAGTGCAGATGCATTTTGTCCCCTGTGTCCTTCTGGAGGAATTTACAGGGATGTTTTTTAAGCCTCAAATGACATTTTCGTCTTTTTCTCTCCCACACTCTCCTTAGGATGATCACAAATTAAGCGTGGACGAGATTCACAGAAAATATGGAACCGACCTAGTCATGGTGAGGACTCCGAATATGTGTCTTTGTTTTTGTGAGTGTTTGAGATGGTAAGGACAGAGGCCAGGAAAGATCAGGTAGTCTTGAAAAACATCATGGTGTGCATGCAAATAATAGCATATAAAATGTTCAAGATCTCAGTTTCTCACCCACTATGAGCAGTATCTAGTTACGGAGTTCTGTTTTATTGGTCTAGTTTTCCAAACCAAATTCTTCAAATTTGAACAAAATGAAAACTAAAAGACTTTTAATCCACACGAGCCACTATTTTTTTCACATCTCTTTTATAGGTAAGCATGTTAAACAACTAAAAAGCAATCAAATAATAATAACTTAATAATTTGCTATATGTTCTCCAGGCTTAATCGTTTTGAACTTTCTTGTTTTTTCAGTCATTTGTTGCCTTGACAGCTTTTGTGTGGCCTGTAGCAAACATCAAATTTAACATTAGCTCATTTTGTGCATAAAATTGTAAAATTACAGAGAAAATACCACTGCCTTGCCACTGCTGTGCCAAGTAAAAAAACGGCATTGGAAAGGCAAAATTAAGAGGGTGACAGGAACCAGTAAATATACTACAATATTACTGTTGTAGGATGTAACTATACTGTACTACACATGTACAGACAAGTCTTTTGAACTTCTGGGGTAACTGAGACACTGTTTTTAGGGTCTCTCCTCCTCCAGAGCAAAAGAGATCCTGGCCCGAGATGGCCCCAACGCCCTCACACCTCCTCCCACAACACCCGAATGGGTCAAGTTCTGCAAACAGGTAGGAGTCCAACATCCTCACCATGAAAACCACAAACCTGTGTTTTAACTCACACATTATAAATGCAAAAAAAAGTAAGTACAACCACCAAAGGTTAAATGTTATTTCCCCTGGTTTCCAGCTGTTTGGTGGTTTCTGCATGCTGCTGTGGATTGGTGCCTTCCTCTGCTTTGTGGCTTATAGTATCCAGGCTGCCTCAGAAGATGAACCTGCAAGTGATAACGTAAGCGAGTCTTTATCTAAATTGTTATTGTGACCATTAATTCAATTCAATTCAATTCAATTTTATTTATATAGCGCCAAATCACAACATAAGTCGCCATTAAGGATCACCTAACTCTCTCGTGTCTCTTCATGTAGTTGTACCTAGGTATCGTCCTTTCTGTTGTGGTCATGATCACGGCTTGCTTCTCCTACTACCAAGAGGCCAAGAGCTCCAGGATTATGGATTCCTTTAAGAACATGGTCCCACAGGTGAGACACTGAAAGGAAAACTAATGTAAATTCAACATATTTACAGCTTATATGAATTAAGAAACTGCAGTATTTTTGCACAGTCTTAAGGGAAAAGTTCTGCACTGATGATACATTTTATCATCTGAAATTTTGGTGTTGGCATTAAATTCAAACCGGGTTAATCAAAAATTCCTAAAATCTTTGATTTCATAGCAAGCCCTGGTTATCCGTGACGGAGAGAAGAAAAGCATCAACACTGAGGAGGTGGTGCTTGGAGATTTAGTGGAGGTGAAAGGAGGAGACAGGATCCCTGCTGATCTGAGAATCATCTCTGCTCACGGCTGCAAGGTCTGTATCTCAAATACTCTTTATGCCAGCAAACATTTTTGTAGAGCATGTGTTTGATATCTACTATTATTTATTTATTTATTTAAATGAGAAGAAGACATGCTGTGATGTTTAGTTAGTTTTAGACATAGTTTAGTTATGGCCGGCGACAGAGTCAAGCTCAGCCCTCAGTCCATTTAGATTAGCTAATCTTGTGCATGCAAGCTGATTGCTCAACTGTTCAACATTTTTATGTATCCCACTAGTAAATCTGAGAAGTTACTAGCTATGTTGATTGGATGTGGTGGTCTTCATTCTAAGTAGCTTTTCTTTGATCATATCATAAACTGTTCCCATTTGTTTCTTAAGTTTATTATTATTATTTTTTACAAAAATATTTAATTCTGTGTTTTCATGTCACTGATCCCCTCACTGATCTTCGTTTGATTTTGTTTGTTATCTCTCAGGTGGACAACTCCTCCCTGACGGGTGAATCAGAGCCCCAGACTCGTTCTCCAGAATTTTCCAATGAAAACCCACTGGAAACCAGGAACATTGCTTTCTTCTCCACCAACTGTGTTGAAGGTAGAGTATGAACAGCTTGTGGTTGACAATTTGAGTGTGGTTTTTATTTGATGAAACAGTAGTTTAGTGATGCTTGCTGGTAATCCACAAAATAAGAAGGATAACAAGGAAGAATGAAATCATCCATTGTTCTGTGGACTCTGTGTCTCTTCAATTTTCAGGCACAGCCAGAGGAATCGTCATCAACACTGGAGATAATACTATCATGGGCCGTATCGCCACCCTGGCTTCCAGTCTTGAAGCTGGAAAAACTCCCATTGCCATTGAGATCGAACATTTTATCCACATCATCACTGGAGTGGCCGTGTTCTTGGGTGTTTCTTTCTTCATCCTCTCCGTCATCCTTGGATATAACTGGCTGGAGGGTATTATCTTCCTCATTGGTATCATTGTCGCCAACGTGCCAGAAGGTCTCTTGGCTACTGTCACTGTGAGTTTTGGTGTCAAATGACATTCTCTGCAGATAGCTTATGTCTTACTGTCTGCAGTTGTCATAGTTTTGAAAACTTACGTTTTGTCTGTAGGTGTGTCTGACTCTGACTGCTAAGCGCATGGCCAAGAAGAACTGCCTGGTGAAGAACTTGGAAGCTGTCGAGACTCTGGGCTCCACCTCCACCATTTGCTCTGACAAGACCGGCACCCTGACCCAGAACAGAATGACCGTGGCCCACATGTGGTTTGACAACCAGATCCATGAGGCCGACACCACTGAGAACCAGAGCGGTACCTCTTTTGACAGGAGCTCTGCCACCTGGGCTGCTCTGTCCAGAATCGCCGGACTCTGCAACCGGGCCGTCTTCCTGGCTGAACAGAACAAAGTTCCTGTTTTGAAGGTGATAAACTTTCATTTCTTAAGGCTCTTGTGGTTGGCAAGTAAAAGCTTTGGTATTTTAAATAAGGCATAGGATGTAACTTATGAATCCATTTTACCAACTCTGTCTTTTTCTAAAAATCCACAGAGACATGTGGCTGGTGATGCATCAGAAGCTGCCTTGCTGAAGTGTATCGAGCTGTGCTGTGGATCTGTTAGTGACATGAGAGAAAAATACCCCAAAATTGCTGAGATCCCCTTTAATTCCACAAACAAATACCAGGTAAATCATCCATACAGAGTGACAAATCTCAAAAATACATTGTACATGCTTTGGTTTGTGAACTTCTGTTTCAAAGCTTTGTGTTTAAATCAAAAGTCCAGTAAGCCAATTTTCTCAAAAATACCTATACAGTCTGACTTCTTGTTGTTATCAGTGGAGTCATCCTTTGCTGGCAGGAGTACAGTTTAAGGCAATAAACCTTGACGGTATGTTGTTGTGGAAATGCACAGTAGTATACTTCTTTGAAGTGCAGTGCCTGGTTCACATATATACTTGGGACATTGCAATGTAAAGTCTCCATGAACAATTCTATGTGGTCACAAATAATCGGCAGGCACAGTGACATCTCCACCAATGCTTGCACTCACTGCTAGATGGTGAAATTCAAGTCACACTCAAGATTACCCTTGCAAATGTAGAACGCCTAATGAGGGCCTAATTTTTGAGACCTGAAAACTTTGCGTTTAAATCAAGGCTTTCTGTTGCCCCACAGCTCTCCATCCATAAAAACAACACCCCTGGCGAAACCAAGCATTTGCTGGTGATGAAAGGAGCTCCAGAGAGGATTTTGGACCGCTGCTCCACCATCGTGATCCAGGGCAAAGAGCAGCCTCTGGACGCTCAGCTGAAAGATTCTTTTAATAGTGCCTATCTTGAGTTGGGAGGCCTTGGAGAGAGAGTTTTGGGTACAGCTTCACTTCTTTTTATATCAGCATTTATGAACTGTTTGTTTACTGGAGAAAATTTAATCTAACAAGTACTTTCTGTGTGTCTTTTTCAGGTTTCTGCCACTATAACCTCTCTGATGACCAGTTCCCAGAAGGCTTTGCTTTTGACACTGATGATGTGAACTTCCCCACTGAAAACCTGTGCTTTATTGGCCTCATGTCCATGATTGACCCTCCTCGTGCTGCTGTGCCCGATGCTGTGAGTAAATGCAGGAGTGCTGGAATCAAGGTATGCTAACTTTTTTGAAACAACAGATTTTAAACTTTCTCTTTTTTCAAACTGTGGTCAAAACTTCAAGTTAAATATTTTTCTTATCTTTTCTTTCTCAGGTCATCATGGTCACAGGTGACCATCCAATTACAGCCAAGGCTATTGCTAGAGGTGTGGGTATCATCTCAGAAGGCAATGAGACTGTTGAAGACATTGCTGCCCGCTTAAATATTCCAGTTTCAGAGGTCAACCCTAGGTTAGTTTTCTTATCAAGATTTATTTAGCTAGCTTTGAACATTTTGTGAGCATAAGAGGCAGCTGTTCAAATTAAATCAAGTTTGGCTAATGAAGGTTTTGACATCTGCAGAGCCTAAAAGGCTTTTACCATTAATTTGTGCAAGAAAAAATAATCTTGATATGGTTCTTAGCTACTGGCTTTCCTGTTTCTTCATCAGCAGTACAAGACTATACTATACTATAATCCTGAATCAGTAGTCATCTTCGTAACTCAAGTGCAAATAATACCTAATAAATGCAACACATGTGATTCATTATCTGCAATGGGAAGACAACAAGTAGAATATGTTGTAAATGTAGCTTTTTGCTGAATGTTCCATCATCAACTTTTGCTGAGGCTGATGTTATTTTCTTTCCCCCATCATTATCTTTTTCTAATATCCTTAACATAGTCTGTGCTTGGACACAGGATGTTGGACTACAGCTGCTGTTCGTTAATAGATGATTCTTATATAGTGCTTTCCTGCTCTACTTGAGTACTTGAAGTACTTTGTACAACATGCAACATTTATCCATTTATTCATGCACATTGACACACGAGCCAGCAACCTTCCAATTAGCGAATGAACTCCTCTACCTCCTGAGCCACACTACTGTCATCCAGTTGTCCCTCATTTATTGTGGGAGTTACGTTCTAAAAATAACCTGCGATAAGTGAAATCCGCGAAGTAGCCAAGTCTATTTTTTGCAATTATTATAAATGTTTTAAGGCTGTAAAACCCCTAACTACACACTTTTTTCAGACAGGCATCAAGATTTTTACACTTTTCTCTCTTGTTTAAATACTCTCAAAGTTCAAACCTTGTAGAAAAATAAGTGCAGTATTATAGAATGAAACTGAAGGCACCCGCAGGTGATGATGCTTCGTCGACATTGTTGTGTTTGTTGGGGAGAAAACTTACAAACATACAGTGCAGCACTTCAGAGTCACACTGCAAGCGAAGATTTATGTAAATTTGACAAGTTGAACGCAATCTGTACTGTGCAGGAGACACTGCACGAGGTTGATTGAAAATGGTCTACAGCCAATCAGGACGCAGAATACAATGCGCATTAAAAAAGAAAAAAGAAAAAAAAAGCATGCAGAATTGCACAAAAAAAAAAATCAGCGAAACACCTCTGTACTAACACTACTGCAATCTAATCTACAGGGAAGCTAAGGCCTGCGTCATCCATGGTAGTGAGCTGAAAGAAATGACCCCAGAGCAGCTTGATGATGTGCTGAAGCACCACACTGAAATTGTATTTGCCAGGACCTCCCCTCAGCAGAAACTGATCATCGTGGAAGGATGCCAGAGACAGGTGAGCATCAGGGGTGGCGGGAGTGGGGATTCTCACACACACAGTTTCAACATTGTTTTGTTTAAAATGTAAATAAAAAAATGCTTTCTTCCAGGGAGCCATTGTGGCCGTGACAGGTGATGGTGTGAACGACTCTCCAGCTCTGAAGAAAGCTGACATCGGTGTTGCTATGGGCATCGCTGGATCTGATGTCTCCAAACAGGCTGCTGACATGATCCTGCTAGACGATAACTTTGCCTCCATTTTAACTGGAGTGGAAGAAGGTAACATCTATATCAAGACTTGGAAAAAAAGTAAAATTCCATAAAATACAAAGCTTCGCAGCAGCTGCTGAATTCCTTTTTCAGGCCGTCTGATCTTTGATAACTTGAAGAAGTCCATCGCCTACACTCTGACCAGTAAAATCCCAGAGATGTCGCCATTCCTCTTCTTCGTGCTTTTTGACATCCCTCTTGCCCTGGGAACTGTCACCATCCTCTGTATTGACCTGGGAACTGACATGGTGAGATTTTGCCTGATTCTGTTCAATTCAGTTTAATTCAATCTATGTAGAACAAAATCACAACAACAGTCACAAAAACAATGATTTTAGAAGGAAGAATCATCCACGCTGTTTTAGCTTTAGCACATTCTGTTAAACACGTTTAACTAATTGTTGTGTTATCTGGCCTCTTAGATAAATAAAGTTTGGTATTATCCACATAGCAGTAAAAGTCAATGTAAAAGGGAAGCATGTATAATGTAAACAGAATTGGTCCTAGCAGGGAACCCTGTGGAACTCCATAATTAACCTTAGTGTGAGAAGAGGACTCTCCATCTTACATGAAGAAACTGTAGTCCATTGGATGGAAAGGATTCAAACTACTGTAGCACAGTACCTTTAATACCAGCAGTATCACTGAAGCTGTTTCTGTGGTGTAATGTGGTCTACACTGACTATTTAGAAGTACTAATTATTACCTTAACCAGATCAATCGTAGGGAGAGAATCTAAATAAATATCAGTAGTATTAAAGCTTACTGTGAGTAATGATATGTTTGTGACATTGTTATTAAATGTTGTTTTTTAAATAGTTCAAATATTACTTATGAAGAAATTAATAAAGTTATTTATACTTAAGTAAGTTGGGTACAGTGCTGAAAAGAAAACTGCGATTTTTGCTGTTTTCCTTGATCAGAGATGGATAGGAAGATGTCCTGGGTTTTTCTTAGATCAACAATCTCTTTTTGCAGGCTAAAAGAAGATCTCTTTGTTAATGAGGGGGCATTTCCTCTCCAGCTTACTGAATCTGTTCTACACAGAAGCTCAAGCGGAAGATAATGCATTTATGGGTGGATAATTTGTTTTTTCTTTTTCTTTTCTTGTGCCATGACAGGTCCCTGCCATCTCCCTGGCCTATGAACAGGCTGAAAGTGACATCATGAAGAGGCAGCCTAGAAATGCCCAAACAGACAAGCTGGTGAATGAGAGACTCATCAGTATGGCCTATGGGCAAATTGGTAACACATCGTTCACTGTTTAACCTTTAGCTATATCAAATCTGTTTTTAATACTTTTGTGCTGTTTTAAGCCTTCCTCTACTGCCCCCTGCTGGATTTTGTTTATACTGCAGACACTAAAACACCTTTAAATATCATATCCAAAATGGGTACCGTCATTTGGTGAGGAAGTTATTGCTTATAGATTGAATGCAATCATTAATTTAAATGCATATTACTTTATTAAATTGAAAGATTTTTTGTTTGCAGGCATTAAAAACGGAATCCGTCAGTTTTTTTCAGGCAAATCTGATCATTATTTAATTTGTTAATAGGTTAAACGTGCGGCATTGTTTCAAACAATTAATGTGTTTAATTTTCATTCACCATGGATTTGCAGAGTATTACATTGACATGTCATATTTGCTACTGCTTTCTTTATGAAGAGGCAGCCACAGTTGTTATTTATATTTGTCATTAGTAAAAGTTGAAACCCTGTCTGATAAGCATTCTTTGATGTTTTTGCTTCTTTTAGGTATGATGCAGGCCTTAGGTGGCTTTTTCACTTATTTTGTCATCCTGTCTGAGAATGGATTCCTCCCCAAAGATCTGGTGGGAATCAGAGTGTTCTGGGATAACAGATATCTAAATGACCTGGAAGACAGCTATGGACAGGAGTGGGTCAGTCACAGTAATGTTACTAACTTTACTCCAGACTGTGAGAATTGTAAAACGTGTGTGTTTCAGTGATTCAGTGTTAATTTAGCTTTTGTCCCCCAGACGTACGAGCGCAGAAAGATCGTCGAGTTTACCTGCCACACAGCTTTCTTCACAAGTATTGTGATCGTCCAGGTGGCCGATCTGCTCATCTGTAAAACCAGGACCAACTCCATTGTGAAACAAGGAATGAAGTATGTATGCACAGATATACATGAGATCTCCAATAACAACAGACTTTGGAACCGCCATTTTCCAAATAAACCGGCAAATAAGTCCAGTTTTAACGAGATTAGTCTCTGCTGTTTTATTGATTCTTACATTTATTTATTTCACAGGAACTACGTTCTCATCTTTGGCATCTTTGAGGAGATGGCTCTGGCTGCCTTCCTGTCATACTGCCCAGGCATGGACATTGCCATCAGAATGTACCCTATGAAGTGAGTAAAAACAATCTGATAGGTTTACACTATAATTTTCTACACTGTAATTATACAAATGAACCAAAACACTCAGCATTATTTGGCTACTTTAGAGAAATCGCTATATAAGATAAGATAAGATAACCTTTATTAGTCCCACACGTGGGAAATTTGTTTTGTCACAGCAGGAAGTGGACAGTGCAAAAGTTATGAGGCAAAAATTAGAATACAATAAGAATAAATACAGTACACAACTGTACAGAATAGAATAAAATAAAATACTATATACAGTAGAATAAAATAAAATAAATATACAATAAGATAAAAATAGAATACAAATACAAATACTATATACAACTGAGTAAAAATACAAATACAAATATATTCAGTTTTGCTATTTCACCCATGTTTTTGTGGCTGCCTAGTTTGCCATCTTCATTTATGCAAAGACGATCATGTCCTTGTATTTTGTTAAATGGAGTTTTAGCGTTGTTAATATAAAATAAAATATGTTTATTACTGTCATTTCCACTTTGTAGTAAAGCGCACAAGCTGCGATATGGGTTGCTCTCCTCTAAAAAGAAAAAAGTTAAGACACTTTTAGGCTCATCGGCTCAGAAATTCATACAATCTTGCCAAAGAATATCCAAGAGGACCATAAAACATTTGCATTAATTTGTTTACTTTTCCTGTGGGTGTTCTTTAAATGTTGTGCAGTATATCATAAGTTTTCTATGTGTGCATTATGACATTGAAAGGGATCATGTCCGTATGGTCTCTTCTAGACGTGACCAGTAACAGGAATTTTAAGATCAATACTGACACAAATATTTGGTGATTTCAGAACTGATACTGGCCAATTTTTTTTCTTTCAGACAGAAAATATGAACAGCTTTCCCTGTTATTTGTTATATGTAGTTATATATGAGTCCTTGATGTGACAATGAGGTTTTAAAACAGTCTTTCTTTGTCGTGGATTGCTTGTTTATGCTCTGTCCAACTTTGTTCGGGTTAGCTGGGTTTTGTGTTTGTGCCGTTTCAAATATGTGTTGCCAACAGGGAAGTTGCAGAGTGCCCTCTGGTAGGCAAACTTGCAACATCAATGGTCATAAAATGACTGAAGGCTTTTTTCTCCCCATGTCTTCCTTACTTTTTTTTTTAATCAACTGTTATATATCCTGATACTGTTATTTAAGCTGATATATCGACCCCACTGATATATCATTTGGTCTCTAGTCTGTTCTTACTGACCTGTAGCAGTGAGTACCTTCTGTTTTTAGATTTTTTAGATGCGTCGTTTTGCTTCCTCACCTCATAAATTCATTTTAACATCTGGTTGTCTACAGCATAATGTTCACCATCAAAGCTTTTCATGTGCTTTTACAGAACCTGACATAAGAATTTCCAAGATGTTGAGAAGCAAGCTTTTGTGTGGGTTTTTTTTTTGTCATTTGAAATTGAATCTTTGTCTGTCCATCCTTACCTTAGGCCAATGTGGTGGTTCTGTTCCGTTCCCTACTCCTTCCTCATCTTCATCTATGATGAAGTCAGAAAATATATCCTCAGACGCACCCCAGGAGGTAAGACCTTCCCAGCTCTTTGTTTTACTTTCTGACACACGTAGGACACATTTTTGCCTGTAAACTCTGCATTTTAAATATTAGTGTAGGGGAATGCAAAGGTCATACTTTTTTTACATTTTATCTAAAGGGTTTGAGAAACCACAAACTGAACACCAGAACAGCAAAAAGTATTAAGAGTGAAAGGTGAAAAATGTTGATTATTCCAAGAAATGAAAATAAACTGTGTCCTGATGATCAGACTTCAGTTCAGAATTGTACAGGATGTAAATCTAATAATATAAAACCCAAATACACAAACCTCTAGCTCTTCTAGGGTCATATGACTTCATCCCAGGGTGAATATTAATGGCCTCGCTCATGATATCCTCTCATAAGCAACCCTGAGACCAAACTGACACACCCTCACATGTCCCTGAAGGGTAGAGCTCCTAATAGCATCATCACCAAAATCATGGCTGCAGTTTATCTTCTTTATAATCCCCAGTCAAGTCAATTTTTTCCCCAATAACTGTCAGTAAACATAAGCAAAATAAAGTAAAGACAGATAAAAATTAGATAAGTTGGCCACTCTATAATTTTTATTAGAATTTTTCGTTGGATTTGTCTGTAAAAGACAAAAGGAAGTATCTAAACTCTCACATTTGTGGGTGTGCGAATGCACAAGTTGTGTAAAGCGCTTTGAGTGCTCAGAAGAGTAGAAAAGCGCTATACAAGAACCAGTCCATTTACCACATTTGACATGAAACATCACACTAATTGTGTCTCATTTGATTTCTAGGTTGGGTGGAGCTAGAGACATACTACTGAGCCAACATGACATAGGCTTGGAGGATGTGCGTTTTTCATTACCATCTTATGCAATCTTACATTATTAATATAAATATATATTTATCAGTGTGTGTCACAATAAAGAACGTCTGTTGTACACTGAGGCTGCCTGCATGTTAGTGTCTTTTGTAAACACTTTTCTCGTAGGTTTCTCTGTTTTGTTAGCAGTAAAAATACTGATTCAGGATGGGGGTGGGGGTGGGGGGGTGGGGGGGATTTCCCTGAAGCTTCAGCAGATATAGGACCTGTGATTCATTTCCACCTTTCTACAGTCCTTAGTTTGGTACAAGCTATGTGTCACAAATAAAAAAGTAACATATTAGGACATTTTTCTAATAATTTGCTGAGAGGTTAGAGACCATTTTGTTCAAGAGCACAGAGTATTTTAATGGGCAAAGTGTTGCTAATTTCTTAGATTTTCCATTTTTCCCCCACCTCTTCGCTCTTTGTTTCTTTGTACTTTTACAACTGCCACCAAAACCAGCACTACCACCACCTTTACTAAACATGGTTGAGTAGCTACAAAGAGTCATAAGTGTACTAGAAACACTTCCAACAACCCCCACAGGCCAGCCGGTGAGCCAAGCCTTCCTCCTCACTGCAGATTCCAAAGAACAGGAAGTGCACATGTTGATTTTGTGAGGAACATCAAAGTCCTTTGGTTAAAGGGCAATCGTTTTTTTTTTTACATTTTATTAGAGAAGTTAAAGATATTGTTGTCTCTTCAAGGGTACAGTGTGTTCCAGGTACTCTGTGTTGCTCACTTATTCACTGAAACCATCTCAGTTAAACTTTATGACTTTGCTTTGATTTCTGCTGGCCGCAGAAGTGCTGAGCTGGGGCTTCCAGTTCCCAAACCTTTTGGTTCCTGATAGCATATCAGTGAAACCAATTAAATCGTATTTGTAAATTGACTTTGCCCAGATTCTGAGTCACGATAAAAAGAAAACACACCCTCTTTTCCAAGGGTTTAAGGATCAGTGCATAATAGAAAAATCTGGTCGTTATGAGGTTTTAAAGTTAGTTAAATACAACCTTCAATGAATAGCAAAGCCATAGCAAAGCATGAATAGTCCTTTTACATGATTGTTCAGAATTTAACTTACACACTGTGATCACCTGTTAGGTCTTCACCCAAAGTCAAGGTCACATTTGTCATTTTACAGACATTTTTCCATTTTCACAGCCAGACCTTCACGCACCCTGCCTAAATTCCACCAAATCCTTGCTCTTCATGTAGGAACATTACTGAATCCGAATTAGTCGTTAACATAAGGTTCTTAATAATTTAATGACTGGTATCCTGTTAGATGGTGATGATCATGATCTTCATGGTCATGATCATGGAGGGAGTGGTCCTACTGGTTGACTCCCACATTAGGAAGGCGTGGTTGGGGCTTTCCTTTCACCATTATGCTAACATCAGTGAAATGCTGGTGAATTCACATATTTCCATGCTTTTTATGTGTCAGGGTTACCACTGACCATCCTGAACTTTAACTTTGTCAAGTAGATTGCTTTTTACTGGATGTGACTCTTTAAAAGCCTCATTGATTTCTCAAAGGATTCTAATTGTCTTTATTTTCTGTAATACAGTAAGTCAAAAGCACATCACTCTACTGCTCAGCTTTACACATTTCAAAAACCTTGAAACTGCTATTGATTGTAAGCTGAATGAACTAGTACATCCTTGAAGTTTCAATAAAGCACTGGGAGTCAGATTTATCAGGTAGATGTGCAGTAATACAGAACAAAGGGTTGTTGCTGAAAAGAACAGTGCAGATCTGTGCACCAGGATTTTAACTGTATGCACAGAGTAATTCGAAGCACTAAAGCAGTTTTATTCCTCCACCACATTGGATCAGGTAGACAAGGTTTTACTCTTGTCTACCTGCCTGCCAGCTTCATATTCACCATCCTTTTTCTAATATATCCATTATCCCTCCTCTGCACATGTTCAAACCATGTCAGCCTTGCCTCACTTTATCTTCAAATCACTCAAGCTGAGCTTTTCCTCTGATGTTCTCATTTGTAATCCTGTCCCAATGAAAATCTAAGCATTTTCAGCTCTCCACTCCTGACTTCATCATGCAGTACCACAGTTCCTCCTTTGGCACCCTATCATATGTTTTCTATAGATCCACAAAGAAGCACAGTTGGAAAAAATCAGCTACATTCTTTGCCAGACATCCCCAAAGCTCCACAAGTATGTCATATGAACCCACTGCCACTCTTCAGTGTGTTCATAGCTGTCCATACTTCCTCCTTACTAATTCTCTGCTGCTCATCCTTTCTGGCATGATCTTTCTGTCCAGCCAATCGATATAGTGTTTTTGTTTTTCCTTAGTGACCAGCCTTGTGTATGAGTCACTGTAACTGTTTGCCTTTGGCACTTCTTTCTTTTTGCCATATGCCTAGCCTCCCACTACTCCTCCCCACTTTCTTCATCACACGAATGATTCCACTCTTTCTTTGCCAACATCTTTTGAATATTTTCCTCTCCTAATGGCATCACCATCTCCTCTTTACTCCATCCAGAGGATACAGTAAGTACCTTCTTGGCAGTTTCCCTCACCACTTCCCTTCTGCTTTCCCAGTCACTGGGTAAGTCTTTACATGTTACATTTTACTCTGTCACTGGTGACATCAGCTGAGATGAAGATCTCTGAGAGTTAAAGTCAGAACCAACTTCTTGCCTTTCCAACAGAAACATGGAACGAGTGGATGCCTGGCTGTTGGGGGCAGGATCCCAGGTAAGTAGAGCATTTTTGGGTCTGTCTACATCCATCATGATTCCCACTGTCAAATAGAGGGGCAGTGTCGTGTAGTTAAAAAACAGAATGGAAAAGTATAAAGTATGTAATCAGTGTGGCCAAAAGTAGTTATGTGATTTTACATGATCAAGTCTATGACCTAAAATTTCCAATGTGGAAAAGCAGCCCTACTGTACATTAATATTTTGCTTGCTGGAGTTTTAAAATATAAGCTATACAATCGTTATTCAATTTTAGCGCACTTGATGTCCTTCCTTCGAAGGAGAAACAGACAAAATTTGTCCGTCTGTCTGTTTATTAGCAGTCTTTGGTCGACAGCTTTCATTTTCATTTTCAGTTCAAGCTTATTTAATTTGGGTGAACATGATATCAAGTTCACACAAATTGTGAAAAGCAGTAAAAACTTTACATTACCCACACATTTTTATGGATTGTGTTCAAAACTCAAACAATATACTAGGCCCTGAAGGACATGACTCCCTAGGTTGGCGAAACATTTGACCTTCACCATCATATAAGCACTGAAGTTCAAAGTTGACCTTGAAGAAACATTTCAAGACCAAATCAAGTAATATATGATATGAAAGGACATGGCAAGAGCTATACAACACTTTTTTTCTGTATGATGCCTACAATGTCACAATGACACCATAATAGGCTGATATGTTGTAATAAACACATCATTAGGCATCAAAGTTTTAGTCTAACCCTTCCTCCTCCGGGGGAAGTCGTTCTGAGAGCAATTCAAACACACATTTACTTCTGCGTACCTTTATCTGATACCTCAATAATCCTCTTTGCTCCATCAGGCATCTCACAGAGGTCTCCATGGTCCTCTGACGCAACATCGTGAATAGTGAGTCTTCATTTGGGTCCTTTCTGCTCCATCCCATATTTACTGCTGGGCATCAGCCTCTGCTCTTCCAGGTACCAGGCGCCTGGGAGCGACTCATCAGGTACATCACACTCAAGCAACATCCCTCTCTTACTTTAAAGATACATTTTTTTTTTCTTTTTAAAATTTTAGAACATACTTTTCATTTTAATTCTTCTCCGCTGTCAACCTATTTAAGTAGTTCTTCTAACTATAATGCATATTGTTTGTACATTAAGGACTGGCATGACAACTCAATGACAAATTTGACTCTTATGGAAGAGGCAGTTGACATAGTGCAGAATGAAAAGTATATGTTTATGTGACCATTATCAAAGGATTATGATAAAACACTTACCAATTAACCCTGGTTAACCAAGGTCTTTTCTGGGATTTCATGATGTTGTATTCTTAATCAGCATTGGTAGGACAGCAGTGGTTCCTGTTCATCTTTCAGTCATTTTCTATACTTAATTCCAATATTTAAGGTTGTCAGGAGCCTAAGGAAGGTAGATTCACACTACATAAAGCACCACTTAAAACTAATATAAACATGTTGTTGGTTTTCTTGAACACCACTGTTAAAAGGACTACTAGTATCATACTTGCTTACTTATCCTTGAAAGACAGAATTGCTAGACCTTCACTGTGGCAGTTCATAGCTTTGCAGGTGTAAACACCTTTGTCTGGTATACACGTCTAACACCATCTTCAGAGAGTTTCTTCTTCCCATTGTCCTTGCAGTGTTCACCATTTTGCACTGTGGTTTCCTATAAAGTCTCAATTTTCCTGCATATGTTGCATCACGCCATTGATCACTCACATCCTCGTGTTGTGGCTGGGTCTCTCCTTCGACTTTGAGATAGGTCTGGGTCACTCTGGTATGGTCAGCAAGTAACCTTTTCCCTCCTCTGACAGCTTGTAAGGTCCCTCAGATAGCTATCCCACGGTGGCCCACTACAGGACATGGATAGCCTAAAACAGTGCCTCCCAACCACTGTGCATAGATGTGCTGTGAGAAATGATCAGGTGTGCCGTGAAAGATTATCTGGTTCCACCTTATTGGTACTCGAAGCGATTGGCGTGAGTAACGGACAGAACAGTTACATTGTCTTCCACTAGAGGGCAGTACAACTACCTGCTCTATTTGGTAGTTGAAGTTATATAACAGTCATGCTGTGAGACAACACAGTGCGTAATGTCAACAGGAAAATATTTGAAATGAAAAACTAGTCAATCTTACCTGGTTCCTGGAGAAAATTCTGACCCAGATAAGAGCCCTAGCATGAGTAGTGGTCAGAAGAAAGCAAAAAGGTATACTGAGCCAATTCTATACCTGGTGCATTTATCAATATGCTTTTTGTGACATTTTTGTTTGGTGGTGTGCCGTGTGATTTTTCTAATGTGAAATATGTGCCATGGCTCCAAAAGGTTGGGAAACAATGGCCTAAAACATGAGGTCTACCACCAAAACATCCATGATGATGTCACCCTTTGTTTAGGTTTTATTTATTCTAGCTTCATCTGAGACACTTTAAAGAAATGCTTATTGTAGTAGATAATCAGTTCAGACAAAATAAATACAGACTATAGCTCGGAAACCCAAAAACAATAACAATAAACAGGATTAAATGGTTTTGTGAGCAAACACTCGGTTGTCTCACAGATGGCGCTGTAGCTCAGTGAAGCGTGTGTTTATAAAGCAGTCTGTTCCAAAAACAACATACACCATTCATTATCTGAAGCTTTATGTTCTTTTGTAGTTTAGCAGCCGCTCGTTTCTCTTTCATGGCTCATTTGTTTCGTCAGTCCTGTCACCACCTTTCTTTTTGCATTAGGAATTTCAGCCATCTGTGCTCTGTGACACATCACTTAGAAATCATCCGAAGACCATAAGTCATGAGTAGAAAATTTAAATGATGAGTAAAGTCATAAGAGAGACGTATCCACTTTGAGTGTTTTGTGGGCACATGACAGGAAAAGATCCACCTCCTTAAAGCTAAAGAAATTAGCTCAGTGTAAAGGTCAACAGAGAATAGCTTATTTCTAATTGCACGCATTAAATTTTAGAGGATAAAATGCTTTTGCAGCTGCTGTCCACTCCACCTCTGCTGCACCGAGACTCAATTTATGGGCATACAGATTACTCTGTGGGCTCACCTTTCTGATACTCAGGTGACGCTAGCTGCTGTAGGAAAGAGGAGAAGGCCTCACATTTGTCTGCTGTGTTTTGTTTTGCTTGTGGAAGGGAGGCTGTGCACAGCTCTGGTATGCTTAACATAACTACAGAGTGCAGAGACAGTGTTTTAGACGAGAGCAATAAGTGTCACCTAGAGGAGGAGTGATCCAGACAGCACTTTCTCAATAACACTGCATTACCTAGTCTCACCTTCAGGCTGGTGGGACTGAAAATAAAATTATATCACATGACTTTAATCCGTCACATTCATGTACCTTATAGTCAGTCTATATAAACAATGCACAGAGCTTTCCTTTAGCAGAGCAGCAGAGGAACAGGAAGATCATCTGTGTGTATATAAGATCAGCCCTGTGGGACACTGCAAGCTTTCCTCTCTGTTTCATTACATGTTTTTTTGCTTTAATAATAGCTTCTAGAAAAGTCCTTGTAATGTAATAGTGTTGTTGGATCTGTGGATCATCACTACTTATTTTCACAGGCAGAGCTAGGAGGTTGAAGAGAAGGTGACTTGAAGTTTTGTGGGGGGGGGTTTATTTCTTCCTCTGTTTGTATGGTCATGTGACCTTGTGATGTCAGCACAGCATACATATTCTGATGTGACCTAAAACCCTTGCAGGGTCAAAGTTAATCAAGCATGAATTCACAGAGCAGGAGTTACAGAATTACAGAAGGTCCAAAGGCATAAAAAGCATACAAGAGATTTACTTGTTTTTCCAGTACTGTCCATTAGATGAGGCTAAAGAGTTATTTTAAAAAATGAACTGTGGCCCTGACGTGAGTTTAAGGTTAAAAACAGCCATGCAGAAAATCAACATATTTAAGCCACACAGCTGTCACCTTTGACCTCCCTGAGCAGAACCATAGTAGAATTAATATCACAAAGTGGCAAAGCATCTCATTGCATCAAAATAAAATCCTCTATTAACAACATATTTCATTTCATTTCATTTATTTGTTTCAAACATGGTTCAACAGTATTCATTTCCTACATACAAATCCCCCTAGTCCACATTTAGATATAAATTTTCTAAAATAATAATAATCATAATAGTAATAAAATTGCCCATTTTTTAAATTATTAATTTAATAAAATTCTAAATGATCTAAAATAAAGATGATCTTTTAGGAAAAGTCTTGTTTTACCAACACTGCACTAAAAAGAAGCATCGCTCAGTTTACAGTTTCCAATCACTGTCTCATTGCTGTAACTTGTGTCGCTGAAGTCTTATTAAGAGGGGTGATGTTATTGGAAATCTGTGAAAACATTGTGGTCCCAGGATGAAACATTTATGGCCCCAGAGACCAGAGGGAGCGTGCTCAGACGCAAGTACAGGCCCGAGGACGGATCCTCATCCTTCTAATTTTGAACCTGCTGTGAAAAAGAAGAACAAACACATACTGAGAACGACTGAACTAATATAGAGACACGCAGAGCCAAAAGAAAGATCAAACATCTTTGTCAGGTGACCCCTGACATTTTGGCTCCTCCCTCTTCTCCATGCAACCAGCAAGCATGTTGGGAAAACCAACAAAGGATTCTGGGAAAGACAGTTGGGAGACTTTTTTCCCCCCTTTTTTCAATATAAACAACATCTGTGTATGTGTATGAGACAAAGAGAGGATTACATGTTTTTGAGCACTAGTTTTTATTGTTATTATTATTTGATTATTTTTTTTCTCCTGAGAATAATTTTAGCTCTGATTCAACATTGTCCCAGATTGTGGCGCACGTCATGGCACTGAAATCATTTTTATGCTGGGAAAAGAAGCTTTTCTGAAATGATTGATTTGGAAATGTAGTTTTCTTGTTTGGTGTTCCTGACAGTGTCCTTGGGGTAGAGCACTTACACTTGGCTGAGTTACACACACGCTCAGTGAAATCAAGCAATCGAGAGACTGATAGTGTGAATGCAATAAAATAATTGGTTTATTGGTTTATTCACTGGAGGCAAAAGTTATGAAAAAGGCTGGTGACAGCACTGGAGCTATTATTTATTTATTTTGGAAAATGATCCTTTATCCTGAGAATTTAGAAAGATTAATGCCTTTCTCACGTGAAAATCAGGATAATATTTGGGCATTAAGACTGGAGGCTGGTGAAAACAAGTAGTCAAAAGCACATAGTGCCTGTCCAAAAAACCCCTTACAGCATGCAACTACCCTGCAAACGTTATTACTGGACTCAGAAACGTTATCTCCTCTACCCTGTTTAGTTTTTGGCTAGGAGGAACTAATCATCTGGTGTCATACTATGTTCATTTTAATTACCCAGAATACTCCAAAAAGTTTGTGCCTCAGTGTTCAACACACATAGAGCCACTGAGAGTGGATTTAAGAAAGCAAACCAACTCAAAGCCATTATAAACCAGGACATTTGCACAGGTAGAGGACAGTCCTATGAAAGAGTCAAATGCACTTGGAGGTAATGTCTGTATGCAGATATTATTTTATTAGAACAAGAGTTAGTGCAGTTCTAATTAAGTTGAAAGTCAATATTTGGTGTAAGTAGTCTTCAGGAATAGTTCTCCAGGCTTCTTGAAGGACATTCAGAGCTCTTCTTTGGATGTTTCTGCCTTTTGTTCTGTTCTCTGTCAACATGATCCCACACTGCTTCAATAATGTTGATGTCCGGGCTCTGGGGAGGCCAATCCATGACTGATATGGTAAATGGCCTGCATTTGTATAGCGCTTTTCTAGTCCATAGGACCCCAAGGCGCTTTACACTACATTCAGTCATCCACCCATTCACACACACATTCACACACTGGCGATAGCAAGCTACATTGTAGCCACAGCTGCCCTGGGGCGCACTGACAGAGGCGAGGCTGCCGGACACAGGCGCCACCGGGCCCTCTGACCACCACCAGTAGGCAAACACGGGGTTAGTATCTTGCCCAAGGATATTTGGCATGCAGCCAGGATGCAGCCTGGGATCGAACCACCGACCTTCTGATTAGTGGCTGACCTGCTCTGCCACCTGAGCTACAGCCACACACAGTGCTCCACTGTGTGTGTTTTTCTATCCAGGTATGATTTTACTGCATTGTGTGCAGTGTGCTTGGGATCAATAACATGATGAAAAATAAAGCTGTTACCAATCAGGTGCTTTCCAGTTAGTATTACATGGTGCATCATAATCCGATGGTACTTTTTCTGCATTTAGAAATCTATCAGTTTTAACAAGGTCTGCAACACTGACTGGAATACAGATCAAACCATGATGGAGCCTCCTCCGTGTTCCAGTTATAGAACAGTCTGTCCAGCTTCTACCTCTAACCAACTCCGGGGCGATCGTGGCTCAAGAATTGGCAGTTCGTCCTGTAATCGGAAAGTTGCCGATTCGAGCCCCGGCTCAGACAGTCTCGGTCGTTGTGTCCTTGGGCAAGACACTTCACCTACTGGTGATGGCCAGAGGGGTCGATGGCGAGATATGGCAGCCTTGCTTCTGTCAGTCTGCCCCAGGGCAGCTGTGGCTACAACTGTAGCTGCCTCCACCAGTGTGTGAGAGTGAATGAATAGCGCTATATAAATGCAATCCATTATTATTAACCAGCACTTCTCACATTCCTGTCCACAAACCTGAGCATCAAGCAGAATTTTCCTTTCCCACGTTTTGGCCTGCAGTGTTTAAGTTTGTCTTAAAAGTAAAAGATCATCTTGTTATATTATTACATTTTCCTGAGTCTGATTTGTAGAGGAGTTGTGTTTGAAAATCCCATTTGTTGTCTTGTTTACATTTAATCAAAAAGGACTCTTGAGAGTTCATATCTCACAGCTACATCATAGGCGTAACTCTGAAGTGCAGGTAAACTCAGACTTGTATTTTGTGTTCTGCTTCATAGAGCTGGTACAGTCCAATCCTGGATTTGGCTCCGTATTGTGTTTACTTTAATAATGATGGTCAGATGTTGCATCGGATACATATTACATTACTTTTTGGGATCAGAAGCAGATGTGGAGAACATTCACACAATCCCTGCTTAAGGCAGAAAAGTACAGCACTGTGCTCTCTTCCCACCTTGCAAACTGTGTGGATGAGCCAGTTTTCAAGTTTGCAGTATTCACTCACCGGCCAATTTGTTAGGTACACCTCGCTAATGCTGGGTTAAACCTCCTAAAGTCTTCAGAGCTCTCTGAATTTGTCATGTCACAGATTCAACAAGGTGCTGGACGCACTCCTCTGAGATTTTTATCCATGTTGACATGACATCATCACACAGTTGATGCAGATTTGATGTGAATCTCCTGTTCCACCCAATCTCCTGTTTCTGTTCCTCCCAAAGGTGCTTTATTGGATTGAGATCTGGTGACTGTGGAGGTCATTTGAGTTCAGTGAACTCATTGTCATGTTTTAGAAACCAGTTTGAGATGACTGAGATGGTACATTGTGGTCATAAAGGGACGGACACGGTCAGCAACTAAACTCAGTTAGGTTCAGCTGCTGCCAAGGACTAGAAGTGTGCCAAGAAAAACATATTTTTTAAATGTTTTTTTTTCAGTCCATTAGCTCTAAAAAAGAGCATTTGGGTTATTAAAATCTCCAGAGTAAAAGTGGAATAAATGTAGTCAAGTTTATATAATTTCTAATCTATGCACATTTGGCATAACCAGTAAAATTTAGTTAAAAGGATTTTCCAAATTTTGCTGACTTTCCAAAATAAGGTTTACAGCTTGTAGCAGATATTTGGAATATATATATCTAACTTCATTAATGGGTCCATCCATGGTGCCATCACCGTGATCAGTGTTTCTGACTCTCCCCACTGGTGCACTGAAACAAATAACATTATGCAAACAGTAAGAAGAAAGAAAATGTTCATCCATCCATCCATCCATCCATTTTCATCCGCTTTGTCCGGGGCCGGGTCGCGGGGGCAGCAGCCTAAGCAAAGAGGCCCAGACCTCCCTCTCCCCAGCCACCTCCTCCAGCTTATCTGGGGGAATACCAAGGCGTTCCCAGGCCAGCCGAGAGATATAATCTCTCCAGCGTGTCCTGGGTCTGCCCCGGGGCCTCCTCCCGGTGGGACATGCCTGGAACACCTCACCCAGGAGGCGCCCAGGGGGCATCCTTGTCAGATGCCCGAACCACCTCAGCTGGCTCCTTTCGATGTGGAGCAGCAGCTGCTCTACTCTGAGCCCCTGTTGAAAGAAAAGAAAATGTTCAGTGTCTTTATATTCAATATTTATATTATAAAATTATTTAGATTTATATGCATCTCTTTGGTTTGCATCATTGTAGTAATCCTCTCTTCCATCCGTATGTTGCAGTACATTTTACACTCATGACAGTCTGCTGATGTTGGGTTTTTCACTTCTGAGGGTAATGTGAGGTGTTACTTGTAGAAGTCAGCCACCCTGAGTGCAGCAGAGTGATTTTACTGGAGTCAAATAATGTACAAAAAATGACTTTAAGGGCAGATGTGGATGCAAATTTCATATGATGACCCATATGATGACATGTGATGACACACACATCCAAGATGACTCTTGGATGTTATAACAGATGTGAGAGGAGCAGTACATGCCGTCGCACCTCTAGGTTGCAGGCAGCCATCTGCTACAGTATATTATAGAACCTAAAAAAGGAAAAGCTAAAGCTACCCGGATGTCAGAGCCAGCTATAAACCACTGGCCTTGGTATGAGCAACATATCAAAGCAGTTTGGAGACAAAGGGATGGATGTTATCAAATGAACTTATCCAAATAGATGAAAAGGACTTAACTTTATATTGTAAGTTATATGTTTTTTATTTATTGCAGTTTTGGGGAAGTTAAACTGATTCCTTGCATTATGACAAAAAAAATTTATATTGAAGAAAAGCAAAGTTTTTGTTTGTATATGCTGTCCACTGAAGCTCTTACAAAGAAAATCTAAATCAACAAAAATGACTTCCAATTATTGCTAATCAATAATAATTTATCTTGTTTTTCTGTTTAATGAGCAGTGGCAATTCATCTGTGGGCAAAAGATATATCACCAGCAAGTGGAAGAGGTCAGTAGAGGGAGCAGAAAGCGTCGCAGTTAGGATCCTCTCACACCTAATTATTAATGTATTTTTTTTTTACTTTGTTTGGCATCAGATTAGTACAGTGGCACTGTGAAGCAAAACACTACAACAAACAAAAAGTAGCAAAACAGGAAAAACAAAAAAAGGGTGTTTTTTCTCTGTAGAAATATTACATGACATTTTTTTGTATTTGCTGAATAGACAGATCTCCCGAATTTTAGTACATCTGTTACACCTATTGATGACACGAGCGTGTACAAAACTTTGGTAGTGTAACTAAATTTTCTGGTTCCAGTGGTGTGAAAAAAACATTTCACTCCACTCTAAATTAAAACACACACATACACAAACTTGTTTAGATGGAAGAAGCTTCTCAGTTTAATAGGCTGACAGTCAGACACACTGATATAGATGAGGGTTATTTAAAGCACACATCCTGATGCTTGAGCTACAGTTACCATGACAACCTGTTTGTGTGAGCATGTGTATGCACGAGTCCTCCACATGAACCCTGCTAACTTACTTTCTTTTCTGAAAAGGATGCTGATCAGACTAAAAACTGCTTCTTGGGTCTCACTTATTCACTTGTTGCTGTTCTGCTGCTCTCATTAGGAAAAATAGACACAGGACAAGCTTTCTACTATTAACCTTTTCTTGTTTGTGAACTTTGTTTAATGAACTTTTGCCGGCTTGTGTTGATGCCCCACACTGAGAATATCTTGCAGTGGGGTTAGTCTAGCCATTCATAAATGTTCGCTATTGTTTTAGTGTGGAAGGGGACATTCTGGCGACCATGCATAACTTTAACTAAAGGTTTCTATTTAGTTATGAATGGCTATAAATTTAAACATTTGCTATGTGGATTGTTTACTCTGCAACAGACGAGCAACCTTTCCAAGGTTAACCCCACCTTTCACCCTGTGGTAGCTGCTATAGGCTCCAGCCCCCCCACAACCCTGTATTTGGATAAGAAGAAGGAGGGATTGGATGGATGGCGTTAAGAGACTTTTTTAGGTCGTTGTTGGTGCATGGTGGTGCTGTGGTGGTTCTCCATATTCTCCTCATGCCTTTGTGGCTTCTCTCTGGCTTCCTCCCACATTCCAAAGACTTGGGTTAGGTTAACTGCTGATTTTAAATTGGTTGTAGGTTTGAGCATGAATCTGGCTTTCTGTGTTAGTCCTGTGACAGACTGGTGACATGCCTCTCTTGCCCTGTGAGACACCCACAACACTAAAAATATACAAGTTTGTCTAGTATGATCACCTGTCAGTCACATGAGCGTGTTTCACTCAAACCTGTAGAGAAAGTCATGTACTTCACATAGCTGCACATCCTCTACACCAGGGGTCCCCAATCCCAGTCCACGAGGGCCGGTGTCCCTGCAGGTTTTTGATCTCATCCTGGATCAACACACCTGAATCACATGATTAGTTCATTACCAAGCCTCTGGAGAACTTCAAGACATGTTGAGGAGGTAATTTACCCATTTAAATCAGCTGCGATGGATGAAGGACACATCTAAAACCTGCAGGGACACCGGCCCTCGTGGACTGGGATTGGGGACCCCTGCTCTACACCTTTGTACACTTTTGATGTTGTACATTCAGGAAACGTACAATGGCCTCTTTTACACTTGTACCTACTTAGCTCAACTCGACTCGATTGTACTTAACCCTTTTTTTAATTCGGTTTCAACAGTTTTCCACTACAATTGAGTACCATCTCACTGTCACGATCTTGGGTCTTTTGACCCAGTGTTTTGAGTTTATATATATATATATATATATATATATAGACATATATATATATATATACATATATTGATGTTTATGTTTTTTAATTATGCCTAGGTTGCTATTATAGTTCATTGTGATTCCCCGTGTGTCTTCAACCCCTGTGTTTAAGTCTCCCTTGTCCTTCATGTGTTTCATGCCTGCGTCTCATTATGTTTCCTGTTTTATTTTGAAGAGGTGTCAAATACTGAGCTTCAGTAAAGATTCAATTTGGAGTTATTTAAATTTCCTATCACCTTAAATCTTCACTCAAAGACAAGTATCTTTGACAGTGTATATATAGTATATATATATATATTGTATAGTGTATATTATGTATAAGAGACAAATATTGTTATTTTAATATGTTGGCATTACTAAATTTGGCTCAATGCTTACATATATGTGTAAAAACAAAATGTACGAGCTGTGAAAACTGTTTCTGATAGAATGAAGAGTAGACTTATATATTAAATATTCCTTTATTGGGTGAGAAAATCATACCAAGTCATACAAAACAGATATAAGAGCCTTAAACAGGCTGACTTCTGCTAAATGGGTCAAACTGGGCAGATAGTATACAAACACATAACATCCTTATAGAATATGATGTAACACTATAGATCAACTTACCTCAGAATATATAAAGCATATAAACAATTACAACAATATGATGCAACAAGCACAGCAGTACTACTAATCCAAAATACTCAAAGCTTCATAGAACTGAAACAAACATGGCAGCATCACTGACTTTCAGCCTGTTCTGTTTGTGGATATTATCCATAAAATCATCACATTCTCAGTAAGATTAAGGTCAGCTATTGAACCGTGTATATTATAAAGTAAAGATTTTAAAACCAAGTTGATGCTGAGAGTACTCACATCACTAATGTCACATAACTTTGCCGACATGTGGCCAACAGTAATGTTTTAATGTTCTTCATTATTAAACATTTGCACATAAATATGTGACATAATATTCAGTGCTTACTTTTAAAGGTTTACTCTTCAGCCGCTTCACTTCAGCCGTTCGCCTTTTTATCCTCCTGAGGCAGCATTTGTAGGCCGATTACATCACAGCAACGCGACGAAGGCTGTCCAAATTCGTAGACTCCTTCAAATGCGGCCAACAAATGCATCTTTCATTTCACCAGATTTGAAGGATGGGTCAGGTATATCCTTCGTGGCTCACCATATCCCAGAACACGGCCCAGCCAATTCCAACAATAGCGACAGTTACTTTGTTTTAATATTAATCGTATTACTTTTTCTGGGTCACAAAATAAACTTTTAAGACATTTTCAGGCGAGAATGTAGCTGTGTAAACTTTAAATATCTGCTCGGTTTATCAAGACATCACATATTTGTAAAAGTGCTACGACATTTTCAGAGACATCTGTTATCCAGCAGCTCGATAGCTAGCCGGGAGCTTGAGGGTCACTAGAGCTGCTGAGAACGGCAAACTCCCGGCACATCGTTTTCAAAGCCCCATTACTCAGATTAAACATGATATATAAGTCACTTAGATAACTTAAAAATGTTATTGTTTGGCTTTTTTCAGTGTTTTATTTGTTCATGAGTTAATCGGTTTGGCTGAGATTACAGCTGAACAAACGTCGAATGGAAAACTGATTAAACAGAAGTGTGATCAAGAATTTACGCCAGTGTCCTGTTATATTTTAGATAGCAAGGAGCAGACAGCTGAGTTTATGAAACTCCACTGAGACAGGTGGTGATGCAAATCTGAAGGCAAGACTGTCCAATTTCACCACAGCCGCTCAATTCCAGCCTACCCAGCCTTCGGAGGACCCGGCCCACGTAGGCCACAAAGGCCGGGTCCTCAGGAGGATACAGCCTATGAATCTGGACACAGCTTCAATGTGCACGGGGTCGTTATAGCAACATGGCTAAAAGTCCAGTGACTTGTTTGTATGCCACAAACACAACAATGGAGGACGTTGAGGTGGCTGCATACCTACTGCTCGGTCTATGACATCTTGTCAGACTCAGGAACCATGTTGCCAGGTTTCAGAAATTGTGCATATGATTGTTGTTAAGGAGTCACTCTCATGACTCAAAGAGTGACACCACTGACAGGCCAATCGGGGGCATGCAGTCTGCTGACATCACATTTTCAGGTTGATTCAGATCGCTTTGAACCCAGGCCGAGCAGGTACTAAAAAAGTACCTGGTACCAGGTTCTACTACCTAATGTAAAATCCTAAAAACCAAGTCGGGTCAAGCAGAGCCGAGTAGGTACTAGTAGAAGCGAGACAAATGTGATATGACTCAGTCTTTGAGTGCAGAAGTGTAAAGACTTAGAGAGTGCGTCCCATCCCAGAGTCCTACTGCAAGAAACTTATAAATAATTGGAAGATGCTGCCCACAGATTCTGTCCATTATGATATTATTCCCATGGAAATGACCCAACCTCTGCAAACGGTGCTATGTAAAAATCAGCTGCTAAACCTGTTAAAATGTGGGCTGGTTCTTCAAATAACAAGTGGCTCTGTACCAGCACTGTGTTGATGACAAAGAGTGAGTAGACTGGTAGGGAGTGTTTTTTTTTTAAATGAAACATTCCATAGGGGACCTAATTACTATGATAACTAAAGTAGTCCAGTCTTTTATCAGAATACCAAGAAATGTGATGCTGTTTTTCACCCAATCCTGTGTTTGCTAGAGGGATATCTCAAATATCTGCCAGTGCATAGATGGCCTTGGTACACCAAGCCAAAGAACAATTGATTTGCTACTGGTGTTTCAGATTGAGATCTGGGATTTCTGCCATCAGATGAAGTTTTAGCCTTACCTGCAAACCTTACAAAAGAAATCTGTGCATACACTTGCAGTGGCAGGAAGACAGAGTCTGGATGTTTTCTGTTAGTAGAACAAATGAAGAGTTTTGGTCTTTTTTCTGCAGTGAAAATGCACAATTGGAATTACATAACGGTCGCTAGTTGTCTTTAAAAAAAACAACAACTAGTACATTGCTTACATTTTCTTTTCTAGTCTTTTGATTTCAAACTTTCTCGTCTTGCTACTTGTCTTGTGCACCGTTTCATCAAAGTTGGCCCACTTCTCCAAAAACTTCCCAGCGAGGAGAGATAATGATGGCAGAACTCTGGCTGCCTCTAGGCAATGGTGTGCAACCATATACACATACACACACTGGGTGCCAAAACCACACATGGCATATTTGCTCTTAACAACCCTTCAGGGAAAACACACACACACACGCATGATGAGGTAAACTGATGCAATCTAACTGAAAGTGTCGATTCAGCAGAAAAAAATGCACTGACAAGAAATAAAGTATCATCCACCGTTTCCATGTTTCCACAGCGTGTGTGAGATAGCAGATAGGAACTGGTGATAGTTTTCCGCTGCCATCACACTACTTCCATAAACATTTTTCATCAGTCTTGCTGTCTGATTGCCATGGTAACCTCTACACCTGTCATGTGCAGACACACACACACCAACACGGTCACAGCCCCAAATTAGTTCAAGCCTTCCTGGTCGAAAAACAGCACATGTCGGTGATTTTCTCCTCCAGCAGCAGCTTTCGCTCTTTTTAGACTTTCACAAACATCCTGTTTTCTTCGTGTAATTATGACAATTTCCGAATTGTAAATGCACACCTAAATTTTGTCACTGCGAGGAAGAAACACACCCACAAAGCTAATTATAGCATGTGTGAGGACATCTTGTCCTCTGATCTCACCCCCTCTTAAAAATTATAAACAGCAGCTGTTGGTGATGAGCCTCCTGCATACTTATCTCCACTGCACGAGTCATTCAGGGAGTTTAATGTACTTCATGTTCTCAGAGAAACCTTAGATCTAAATGCAAAGGCAGAATAATTATTGCCTGTCATGGTTTACTTTAAACTGGCTTTCCCTTTGTTTGATTCGATGAAATGAACCTGAAAATGTTTTCTTACATTTGAAACTATGAATGGAGAGAGAGGTGTGGCTGTGACACAGTGATGAATGAAGTCATAAGGGAGGCTGAATGAAGTACTCTTCCTGATTGAACCTTTGCTAAGCTACATTAAATATCTTAAGCCCACAGTTCCAAAGGAAGTAGATTAAATAATGACAGGCACAAAATCCTTCTTTTAAGTTTTACAGTAATGATAAGTATACAGGATTAGTTCGTGCTCTAGTTTAAGCTCATTCATGCGTACTCCCTCTGAGTATTTGCTATGTGACTTGAAAGCGGCGTATAGCAGGGGCTAAGCGGTTAGCATTTTAAAAGAGCAGTTGTTTCGCTGGGTAGATGCAGTAACGTGATCTCTGGTTTGGATTTCTGATGTTGTGCTTCATCAGGGGACATTGTTATGCAATTATTGTGCTGTTGAATTTAGCCATGTTAGCACTGTAATGCTGTTTTTTCTTTCTCTAAAATTACAATAATATTTTCTTAAAAAGAATATTTTTACAAATTTTAACATTTATTTTCATGCAATCTAATCTGATGCTTTATTTATTCAGAAATGTATTTATAAACCTGCACAGGTTTTTATGTTTTTTTCTTCAGTGTGAAGCACATTGAGTTTACATTTAATAAAAATTGCCATTGCAAAACAGACTCAACAATTAACAATTTATAGATAGAAATATGCTTTCAGTCTTTAATGAAACTGGAATGCATTTCATTAACCATGTGCAAAAATAGACACGTAACATTTGCATCTACTCTCCTCTCTTTTTCCATTCGAATTACTTTCTATTAAAAGCTTCATTCTATCTTTGTGTTTATTTTATGTTAAACTCTGACTTCATTATTTTTGACAAGTGCAGCATAGCTCAGTAAACAGTAGTTTATTTTTTCATGTAGCATTTAGCTGCACTGAATACTAACAAAAGAACTGTATACGTTAATCTGTTTTTACATATAGCCTACAACAAAATTCCCTGCTAGTCCGGTATTATATAAGTGCAGCTCTGTGTTTGGTGTTTGACTGTGAAATAAAAAAGCAAAAAAGTTGTTCAACACTGGGGATAAAATTCACAAAAATAATTGGAGAAAAGAACAAAAGAAATCACATAAAATAAATAGACAAAATAGTCATAATAATCTTTTTAATATCTCGCATGATGTTTGCATGCCTTAATCTTACATTTTACATAATTTAAATCTCATCATACACTATAAACAGATCCCTAAACCCTCCTCTGTGCATCTATAAACCTTCTGCACTAGTACTTAACATTTGATACTTTATTCATACCTGATGACGCATAAGTCAGTATTTTTCTACTTGAATTTATTTAGTTGTCAGCTGTCTCTATTTTTGCCATTATTTTTCTCAGGTTATTATTAATATATGAATGAGGCGGCCTTTTTTATATGTTTACATGAGATTACAGTAGATTGTTACGTAACCCCTTGCACGTGCTCGTTAAAGTGAAGCAGCCTGGTGATTCATTGCACACATGGATAACTAAATGGCAGAAAGTCAGAGCAGGGAATGAAGTGTTACGTAACATGAATCAAGCACACACATGTGTATGATCAAGTAAACTGGGCAAAAAAATCCATCATTCATTCACTGAAGATTTGGCATGTTCGTGTGTGTATGATTTGGTGTATTAGTGTGCGATCACGCGAGCACATCCAACTCTGACTGGCAGATTGCTTGCAGTGAAATGTCAGCTGCCCACACCCTGCAACATGCTGTGCTGTGTGCGTGTGTGTGTGTGAGTGCTTCATTCACAAGAGCACGCGATAGAGTGACAGGCAGACAGACAGATGGGAGGAGGGCTGCAGAGACAGTAGGGAGGGAAAAATCAATACATAATTTCAAAACAAGTTCACTTTTTCATCATATTTAACTGATACTCTGATGCGGTATGGATTAATGCGTGACACGGATCTATTCCTCATTAAACTCAAAGAGCCAGTAATAATAAAAAAGGGTTGAAAATTTCTGCAAATCCTGCCCTGATCGACTGAATGAGCTCACAACAAATTTGCCTTTTTCTAGAACAGTACTGCAGTCACATGTATAAGCTTCTTTTTCATATTCGAGGCTGATAAAATACATTGACGTACTCTCATCAGCCACTCTAATATCTACACTTTCCTACCGCTACTGTCAGAGCTGCTTTAAATCTTCATGGCACAGATTCAACAAGGTGCTGGAAAACTTCCTCAGAGACTTTGATCCATGTTGACATAACAGCATCACAGTTGGTGCAGAATTTTTCATCTTGAAAACTGCAGCAGACCAGGCATCATTTTTACGGTCTGTTTTTTCCAGTTTTGGTGAGCCTGTGTGGAATGTAGTCTGTGGTGTTTCGTTTTATAGCCCATCTGCTTCAAGGCAGGATGTGTTCTGCATTCAGAGATGCTCTTTTGCATCCCTGGTTGTAAAAAGTGGGTGTTTCAGTTACTCAGTTACTGCTAAATTCTTATCAGATGTTTGGCCCCTCTCTCCTGCCATCAACCCCCCCCTCCCCCCAACACACACACACACACTTTGGGAACCACTGCTCTAGAGGGAGGGAAAATCCCAGCAGATCCAGAAGTTTGAATTCTCAAACCAGCCCCTCCAACAACACCAACAACCATACCAAGTTCAAAGTCACTTAAATCACCTTTCTTCCCATTCTAAACTTCAGGAGGTTGTATTGACCTAGCTAAATGTCACAGCAGTGTCACACCAATGTGACTGGTTGATAATGAGTAGCTGAAAAGGTATATATATAAAAGGATTATATACCTATAAAGGTATATAAAAGGAAAAAAATCATCAAGGCTCAGCTTATCTCAGTGATCACAAAATACACAGAGGATGCCACACCTGAGTTTCAGTTACCAATTAACGTTAGTATATTTAAACTAAAGGTGGGGAGGCCTGGCAACAAAGAAACAAAAAGGTGTAAGGTGAAATTCCACACAATGGGCCGCAGGACCCACAACTTCCTTCCTGAGAATAATGAGCTCAGAAAACAAAAATAACCAATAAAGCTTTCAACCTGGAAGGAAAGGAAAAAAAATCTTTACAAGGAAGCAGGGAAACGAGAGTGCGGCAGAAATGAAGAAAAGGGTGGGTAGCAGTTACAGTCACTGTTATTAAGTGAGAGAAATACAATGTTAGCGAATGACTCCGATAACCACACAAGCAAATGGATCGATCTATGTGTTTCAATCTTCAGATGAATCCCATGATTGTGCCGAAAAGTTTGACCACATGGTACATAAAAGAAGATTAAAGCACAGCAGATGATTATTTAATCAGAGTTAATGATTTATTAACTTTACTATATAAGTTAGTAATAGATTAACTTCCTTAAATCCACACATTGGTAGATGGAATAGAAACAAAGTGAACAGAAAGTTAAACAGTGTGATGACAGATGCTGGTGACATTTTGTTCTTTTGTAATCTCACCATCATGTCCCTAATCCCAGATACACTCAAACTGCTTTAAAGTTGCTGTGAAAACTCATTGTACTGACTCTATTGTCTAGCTTCATATTTACACCTGTCATCTTGCCGTGTCATTACTCACATGGTGAGTGCGTACCTGTTCCCCAACAGGAATCTCTCGTCCTTTGGGAGTGTGGTACAGTGTCATGCTCCTCTCCGAATGCTAATTTGTGCATGAATATGTGCATGATTGATAGAATGATAAGTGGAATAACCAGAAGTGTGTGTATGTGTGTGTGTCTGGTTGTAGTGGGCTGTCCTTCCTCGGCGCTCCCCACCACAGTAAATCCAGCTCTCTGGCTCTAACATCATTAAGAGGCTAAGACCAGTCCCCGGGGGCCCAGAGAGAAATCCACGTTCCTCAGTGTGTGCATGCATTATGTGCATTCTGCTTTTTTGTTCTCTGTCCTAATTCAAATTCATGCCCATGCTGTTTCTTACGTGTGGCCTGTGAAATGATCCAGCAGAGCAGTAAGTGAAGTGGAAATCTGAAATTCAGTTGCAGCAGAAACTGAAATCTGAAATAATTTTACTTTGCATCCAAGTCCATATTGTTCCCTTGAGGCTCACGTTGTCAATCCATTTTAATTCCTGTGTGTATGCGTGTGTCCAAGAAATCCATCTGCTCTCCCCTTGTTAAGATCAGCCTCAGAGGGACCCTTGAGCACAAATCCTCCCCTTCTTGCGCTTATTTACCAGACGTAAATGAAGGGAGAAACATCAGCTTCAGTATGCGAGTCCATCTCATGTCTTACAGTCTGTATATTTTTTCGTTATTACATTTGTAAAAAAAAAAAAATCACAAAAAAACACTGAAAACAAGTTGATTTCTAAAACACCTCTGATGTATAGTGATTGTCCAGTTATAGCTTAGCAACACTAGATTTACTAAACCTGCGCAAATTTGCGTAACTTCCCTAAACCCAACACCTACTAGAATTACTGGCTTTTTTATTTTCTGGTGCAAGTCCTGAGGTGTTAATCACCCCTGCTGAGAGTTTCACAGGTCGTCAGCTCGTTTCTCCTCCAGCTTTTGTTGTGCAAACCACCCATTATCCTTGAGGCCTGGCACATTTGCATTTGCTCACTCAGAGTTGCTCAGATCCAAGCCAAGCCAAACCTCTGTGTTACAACCTTCAGAAATTCCTGCCATATCGATACAAAAGACACACATTCACAATATATGGGTACACAAGTCTGTTTTATTTCAAAGTGTTTCAAACTTTACAGCGTTTGCAGACCCAGTGTTCATCATCCCTGCATTTGGCACAGGTGAATTTCTGACATGTTGCACAGGTAAACCTGCTGCGATTCCTGTTGCAGCTCTCTTGCACCTGGCACTGCGTTGTCTTTCCAGACACTGGCACAGTAGCTGCAGCAGCTTCAGCAGCCTGTGCTAATATTTCCTTGTGCTGCATGAATCGGCAACGAAGTTCCTGAGCTAGAAGACTCAGAAACAATCTTCTTTTGCCTGTCCACCCTGTACATGCCTTGTACAAAATGTAGGCATTCCCCGCCGCCAGGTCCAGCATATTGTAGAAAACTGCTACTGGCCACCTGCGTGTTGCTGCTCTTATGGAATACATCCGCGCAAGTTGAGGAAGTTCACGCCGGACTTTATTCACCGTGCCCAGTAACGTTGTTTTGTGCTGCAGCAGTCTGTGCGACAGTGACAGTGAAGTAAAGAAATTGTCCGTTGTGACGTTTCTCCCATCATCCAAAAACGGCTCCATCAGTTTCATGACCATGTTCTCTGCCAGCCTCTGTCCCTTCTGACGACTGGGGTCCTTTCCCAAGTAAGGAGATGCACTGCAGACATATTTGGTGTCCAAGTCTGTGGCCATCCAGAACTTGATCCCAAATTTGTCTGGCTTTGTTGCGTTATACTGTGTGAATGGACAACGAACCTTGGTAGGGAACAGCTGTTCATCTATGGTCATGTGTTCTCCTGGAGTGAAACTCTTAGCACAGTTCTCGTTGAAGCGTGTCCAGATGTCAGAGATCGCCGCAAATTTGTCTGTTTTCACCCGTTCTGCCCGCGTGTCCTTGTCATCAAATCGAAGGTGTTGCATAATTGAAATGAATCTATCTCGGGGCATTGTCTCTTTGATTACTGGCACCAGAAATCTTTCTGACCAGCAATCCACAATGGCACCAACGGGACACATGATTGCTCTTACAAACAGGATTGAAATGAATGCCATCAGTTCATGAACTGACAAATTCCAGTCCGGCTCTGTTCTGTGGGCTTGATGTACCGTACACTCTCTGATGGTGTGCAGCATTCCCACGTCTAACAGGCAAAGGAAGCTTTGGAGCACACTTGTAATTTTACGCTGTCGGAAGATAAACAAATAGAGAATGGTAAATTTACATGAACCTCACTCTAAATGGGTTTATATAAATATCATATGTAATATGACAATGACAAACCTTAGCAGACTCTGTGGGTCCAGCTTGTGCAGTGAAGCACGAGCGATTTGCTCCTGCACTGGGTATTCCATTGTTCTCCTCTACCCACAAATTGCCGTCTTTTGCCGTGTGGCTCAGACAGGGCTTCCCAGTACCACGGGGCCTCTTCCGTGGAGGCATGTTGGGTTCTTGTTCCGTCTCCTTTTCAGATTCTTCTGAGGAGGTATCAGTGGCCTGCTGGACAAATGAAACCTCTCCTCCATCAGAATCTGCTTCGTCCATTTCCTGAAGCAAGGCCCAAGCCTGTTGCGCGGAGAGGTTCTTCCTGCGTGGCAGTGATACGGAGGCCATCCTGATGTGCGTTCTCAGAAATGCGTAGAAGAAATGATTCTCCCTCCTGGCCGGTCTGCTTTTATGCACAGCACTGTGCTGTAGTCAAGTAATGCCACTCCTACACATATACAAATCTCTCCTGGTTGGGGGAGGGTGTTTTGCACAACAAAAGCAGGAGAACAATAGAGCTGAAGGCCTGTGAAAATCTCAGCGGGGTGCTAGTAGAATTACTGAGCCTTTTTTCCTGCTGTAAGTCCGTACTACTACATTTACTAACCCTGCGCAAATTTGCGTAAATTCCCTAAACCTAACACCTCCTAGCACCCTGCTTAGAGGCCTTCAGCTCCATTGTAGGGTTGTAACACAGATTTTTCTCTTGCCTTGGATCTGAGCTACTCTGAGTGAACAAATGCAAATGTTCCAGGCCTCAAAGATAATGGGTGGTTTGCACAACAAAAACAGGAGGAGAATCGAGCTGATGACCTGTGAAAATTTCAGCAGGGGACTTCCACCAGAAAATAAAAAAGTCAGTTATTCTAGGAGGTCTTACCGGTAGGTTCAGGGGATTTACGCAAATTTGCGCAGGTTTAATAAATCTAGTAGTAGGGACTTGCACCAGGAATAAAAAGGCTCAGTAATTCTAGTGTTAGCAAGCCTAACTAGGTACAGCAAACCCGTAACTCTTCAGATTTTCCACATGTGCAGTTTTTGTGAATGGGGGACAAGTTTGATCCTCAACATTTCATGCGGTTGAAGGATTCTTGGTTTGGTTTTTCTTTCCAGAACTAAACGTATGTGCAAAAAGTATATATACATCTCTGTAATGTGAGCAAGTGTGAGCACCGCTATAAAAGCAGAAGTTTAACACAATTCCAAGGTGAAAAGACATCATCTGTGATCTTAGAAAAGCAATTGCTTCTGCCTATCTAGGAAGGGTTTGGCTATAAGGCCAAAGACTATCAATCTATAGCGAGAAAGACTGTTTACAAGTGGAAAACTTGGTGGCCATGATCAGACTGTGCAATTCTTAGAGAAACTGCAAAAGATGCAAGAGCTACATCTGAGACTCTACAGGCCTCAGTTAGCATGTTAAAGCGCTTAACAGTATAATTAGAAAAAGACTGAATAAATATGGGTTGTTTGGAAGAATTGGAGAAAGCCTCCTGCTCTAAGAAAGAAATGGCAGCAAAGCTTAAATTTGCAAAGCTGCATCTGAGCAAACCACAAGACTTTGGAAACAATGTCCTTTGAACAGATGAGACTAAAGTGGAAATGTTTGGCCATAATGCACAGCACCATGTATGGCGAAACCCAAATATAACATACCAACACAGTGGAGGAGGAATGATGATTAGGCCTTGTTTAAAGCCAGGGGACCTTAGCACCTTGAGTCACCACGAGCTCCTCTGTATACCAAAGTATTCTAGAGTCAAATGTGAGCCTAACAGCTAAGGCACAGCAGCAAATCTATAGCAGAATGACTGAAAAAGAAAAGAATCAAGGTGTTGTAATGAACCAATCAAAATCCAGACCTCAGCCTTAGTGAAATGCTGTGGTGTTCAACCTTAAGAGAGCTGTGCATAAAAAATTACTGCAAACCTCAATGAATTCCTCTGCAATGATATGAGCGATTGATAAAGACATACAGAAAACAGTGAATTCACATTACTGCTGCTAAAAGTGGCTCTACAAGCTACTAAATCATGGGATGGACTAAACAGTGAACATGGGGGTCCCATGGAAACCTTCTTTTTCCCATAACTGTAGCTACAGAAGCAGTATGCCTTATCTTTTACATCTAAAGTTCACAGTGAGTAAAAACCTGAACTGTGAACACTTCTGGGGCAAACCGACCTCAGAGGTAATTGTCATCTTACTTGCTAAAATTGCTGTACTGTCAGGTCAGGATATTCCTCAAGTTTACTGTGCTGAAGCTGAGCTGTAAGAACAGAAACTTCTGGTCAGCAAATGCCAGCTCAAACTTGGATTTAACCACTCTGTGTTCAGATACCTGGAGTTTGCACACTGTTTCAGTCTCTTATTTAAAGCTTTTTGATGCAGCTCACCATGCCAACACTGCACACCTCCTGCTGTCTTCACAAAGTCAGAATTTTTATTTTGTTTCCCTTTATCTCACTCGCACAACCATGCTAGAGTTACGGACAGTACACCTCAACTATTATGCATGAGACCTTGTTGCTAGGCAACACTGGCCTATGTCAGAATGTCTTTACATGCAAGATCAGACTGTGCTTTTTTTTTTAAGTAGTATTTTTGCAAAAGTTTTGCAGACCAGTTCGATTGGTGGTTTATCAGAACAGGCATGTGAAGGTGGAGATGAGGATATCTCTGTGTGTGTGTGTGTGTGTGTGTGTGTGTGTGTGTGTGTGTGTGTGTGTGTGTGTGTGTGTGTGTATTAATCTTGCTTGCTGGTCATGCACTCTGTTTTAGTATTTTTTCTTTTGCTGCCAAAATTAACCCCACAAACTTTAACATTTCGCTTTTATTAATTCCCCCGATTTACTTTAAATTTGTTTTAAGTATTTCTCACATTCATATCTCACTTACTTTGTTTTTCTTTGCTTTGTCTTTGTTTTGTGTTTTTTATACAGATTTTTTAAAGCTTCCAGTGTGGATATTGTGGAATTTTAACCATTTAAATACTGATCATTATTGTAAGGTAATTTAAAGATTATACGTTTTTTTATAGAGAAGAAAAACAGAGAGAGATACGTGTATGTGTGGTGTGTGTGTGTGTGTGTGTGTGTGTGTGTGTGTGTGACTCATTGTACATTACATAATTTTGAAGCTGAAGGAAGTGACAGGTGGGGCGGGACAATGTGGTGTTTATATTTTGAACAGTGAAAACTGTCCATCTAATCCTCATGTTACAGTTTTTCTCAGTCGCTTTGGTGCGTTTCTCAGATCAGAATTGAAATTCTCATAACTATTAGTTCAACCTCCACAACACTCAGTCATTTGTGCACATCATAGTAGCAATTTCTCCTCTCTCTGAACAAACTGCAAATGATTTTGGACATGAATCAGTTGCTTCCATACATTTCCCTGCTGCTTTCTGACATTTCCATTTGCTTATGTCATGTCAGTCAAAAGTAATCATACCTATGGATGCTGAATAGTCATTCCCAATAAAACTAATAGTCATACATCCATTGCTTAAGTCATCACACACAAAATTGTTGAACTAGTTATCACATGCCAAATATTGGCCATCTGTCAAGCAAATCCTATACCTTTCTGTATCATTTTTCCTGGAAATGTCTCCGAAATTGAACAATTGATCTCAGGTGAATTACAGCTGTCACTCATGAGGAGGCTCTACCAAATTGGTGATTTTATGTTTACATGTATTCTACAGTGAACAAGTGACTGTAGCATATTTTTCTTTTGCACAATTCTGTAGGATTACAAACACTTCTACACAATGGAAATGTGAAACGTATGTATTCAGTGTCTCAGTTACTCCCAAGACTCCCATAACATCTACAGTGACTTTACTGCACATTTCAGATGGCTGTACAGGTAGGCCATAGTGCTGTCGTCAGCATTTTCAGGTGTCACCAATTGTTTTTGCAATGGGAAACACTGAAATTATAAACTGTCATAGTGGAAACATGACAATGCCATTTGACTATCTTGTTCATAAAGATGGTGTCAAGACTTTTCATTTTGATGGCACTGACAGTTTCATTGACATGGATACTTGCTTTTGAGGTATGGATAATCAATTCTGTGCATGTGACGTGCTTTTGCAGGCTATCCACTAGGTTTTGCAGTTTGCACTAATTGTTTTGGGAAATGCACTAACTGCTGTGCAAATGTTAATGGTGTTCTGAGAAACGCACCAAAGCGACTGAGAAAAACTGTAAGCTTCAGAGCTGAACTCGAAGCACCGCATGTCCTCACATTTGGATGTTACGCCCTAGAATAAAACAACACTATGTGACACGATCAAGGCTTTAAACCTGCAGCATCAAAATTATTAAATCTAAATATACTGTTAAACACGTTTAACGTTACTAAAAAGAAACATTTCTTTTATAAAATGCTTTTTAAATGTGTGTGTATATATAGAGATAGATAGATAGATAGATAGATAGATAGATAGATAGATAGATAGATAGATAGATAGATAGATAGATAGATAGATAGATAGATAGATAGATAGATAGATAGATAGATAGATAGATAGATAGATAGATAGATAGATAGATAGATAGATAGATATTTTATACTGTATATTTTTAAAGCTTGAAACAAATACAGGTCACAATGGATTTTTTAAAATGTTGACAGGGATGTCCTGAGCGAAGCTGACTTTGATCTTAAGTTGGTGGCTGTGGCTACAATGTAGCTTGCCATCACCAGTGTGTGAATGTAGTGTAAAGCACTTTGGGGTTCATAGGGACTAAGTAAAGCGCTATACAAATACAGGCCATTTACCATTTTAAAATTAGGTTCTGGTAGTCCATTACTCCTACTGTCATGTAATTTTAAACTATAAAGTTTTCATTAATTCACAGAAAATGTCCTTTCCCCCCCGTGGACTCACTGTAAGAAAAAGAAAATCTGACACCCCTGATATAAAAGAACAAATGATCTCAAATAATATAAGCAAACCACAAGGCGACTGCTGTTGTGATTTCACACTATATTAAAAAAAATTATTTGAATTGAACTTGAACATGAAATCTAACAAAGCCATCACATTCAAATGAATGCGGTTTATAGTGGTTGAGAAATTATCAGATTACCTTTCTGCAAAACACAAAAGAACTGCAAACACTGAAATATTGTTCAGGTTGACTGCAGTGAGCAGTAATCGAGGAGGAAGCAGGTGCTTGATTCTTGGCTCTGACTCTTCTGTGCTGCATGTTTTCCATGAACCTCCGGCCAATCTGTGCACGAAGTAAAACTTGCAACAGCAATTATCTCCAGGAGTTCTTGGCAAAAACGAAGGTTTTTGTAGGATACTATCTGTTTAGGGATGTGCATTTATATGTATATATATGCATATAGTGCTGCAGAACTGTATAACAGTATAAATGTTTGGTGAAAATAATACTTGGTCATGCTGACTCACGCGAAAGGTCACTTTTCACAAGAAAATGTAAATTATTTTAAACAGTACCTATTATGCTCATTTCCAGCTCTATTTTGTTTGGGGGGAGATCCACTAGAGTAGCTTTGCATCCATCACTGTTCAAAATTATCTTGACTTATGTTTTACAAGGCCTCACTTGATCCTCTGTGGCGGAACAAGGTTTTTAACCTTCTTTTAAAGGCACCTTGCCATGGAAGCCAACTTTCCTTTGATTGGCTGGGTTTGAACATCAAGTGGGTGGGGCTTCTGTGCTATGTCCCTGAGATGACCGTAGTGAGAACATCCGGACTCTACGTGCCCTTTAAGTGTTTTAATGCTTCATTTCACCTGATGATTTTGCCATTGATTCATTTTATCATTGCTACAGGTTTTAGGATTAACACACATGTTAAATGAGGGTGAAAACTGGCCTCTTGTATGCCATACATTAGTCTGGTAAGGTGATAATAATCATTTCATTTTATGTTCTGCAAAGGTAATCAATGTCTGTAACTGAAAAAACAGAATCTTAACCTAAAATAAACCTACTTTAACCTAAAATTCATCTGCCCTTGACCTGCAGTTTGCTACATTAAGATTTAAATAGATGGAAGTCCTGTGAATAATATACCGTAGCAAAGTACCATCCGGCTGTAGTTAGGTCAGTGGGGGATTAGTCCAGTGGGAGGTGGTGTTGCTTTGGATTGGAGTGGGCGTGCTCAGTTTCTCTTTCTCAGTGACCATTTAGCTATCGGTAAGCATTTCACGGCGCTTGTATAAATATTCATGTTGTCACGTGTGGGTGACTGGAAGAGCTGGACAGATTTACGTTTGTTTTCATCAAATTTTATCAGTCACGGGCCCTCCGTCCCCCATCCCCCTTGCTCATCACCCTCTCTCTCTATTCTTCTTTCTATTCCCGTTACTCTGCGGTCCACTGTTAACACAGGTCTCGTTGTGTGTGTGTGTGTGTGTGTGTGTGTGTGTGTGTGTGTGTGTGTGTGTGTGTGTGTGTGTGTGTGTGGTGTACCCTGGTAGTTTTCCATGAGGGAAGGTTGTGAGGGCCCCAGGGGAAAGTCTTTACAGGGGGGAGGAGTCAGCATAGGAATTCTGTGCGTGTGTGTGTGTGTGTGTGTGAGAGAGAGCGAGAGAGAGAGAGAGAGAGAGGGGGGGGGGGGGGTAAAGTGATTATGATAATGAAGAGGAATGGGTGATGTGGGGGAAGTTACAGGTGTATGCACGTGTATGTGTGTGTGTGTGTGTGTGTGTGTGTGTGTGCACGCATGTGTGAATGAACTCCTACTAAGAAATAACTAGCAGGAGAGTGAAAAAAAAGAAAACTCTAGAGTACAAAGGGCATCTTGAGTGTGTGTCCTTCTCGTGTGCAGTGTCAGGAACTGAGATGGTATTGTACAAAAGGTGAATAGAAGCTGGATAGGAGAGACTAAGAAAATGGAAGACAGATAAGAGCTTGAAGGAGAGTGAACTCAAGACAGAAAAAGTGGGGAAATGAAGACAAGGAAATCCTTTGTTGTGATATGCCTGTGTCCTTTCCAAGGACAAGATGACATTCCAGTACCATCATGTGACAAGTCTCCTCCTCTCTTGTCTGTTCGGCTCCTCCTTTCCGACGTTATCGTGTCCCTCCCCTGACATTTTCCTCTGCTCTTAGCTTCTCCCAGCAAGTTGCCTTTCTTTGTCCACTGTGGTGAAGGAGAGGTTAATGAGAAGGTGAGAGACTTTTAAGTGTATAAGGCCGATTCCAGAAAGGTTGTGAGGCTGTGTAAAATACAAATAAAAACTGAATTTAATGATTTTAAAAAATGTTGTGAACCCACATTTTTATTCACATCAGAACATAGAAAACGTGTCATTTTAAGAAAAGAAAAAAGGTCATATTGAATTTTATGGGAGCAATCTCCAAAAAAGTTAGGACCGGACCATGCTTGCCACTTTGATATGTTATTCTAGCTGCTTAACAGTCCTGGATCTACTTTCTTGTATTTTTCATTTCATGAATGAGTTCAGTTAGTGGTGAATCAGCCTGCACTTTCTACTATCAAGTCATGCTGTTGTAATAGATGCAGGATTCAATTTAGCATTGTCTTGCTGAAATGTGCAAGCCCTTCCCTGAAAAAGACTTTGAATGGAAACATGCGTTGCTCTAAAACCTGGATATACCATCATCGCAGAGGGTGACTTTCCAGATGTGCAATCTGACAATTCCATAGACATTAATAGCCCTTTTCCACTAGAACCTACTTGGGTGGCTTGGCACGGCTCAACTTGGTTTTTAGGTTATTCTGTTAGGTGAAAAACCATAAAACCCCGGCCGGGGTTCCAAGCAATCTGAGGCAATCCAAAAATGTGACGTCAACATACTGCATGCCATCGATTCGCTAGTCAGTGGCATCACTCGGTGAGTCATCCTCTATAAAAATCAAAACCGCCATTTTTGAAACCTAGAAACCAGGAAAATGGCCACACAAAAGACAACACTGTGTTCCCCGAGTCTGATAAAAAGCCAAAGACCAAGCAGCAGGTATACCATCGCCTTGACGTCCTCCATCGTTATGGTGTTCGTGTCACTTATATATGACATCTTGGGACTTTTTGCCATGTTGCTATAACAACCCTACGCACATTAGGTGGTACTCGATTGTAACAGAAAACGACCCAAACCGAGTCGAGTTGAGCTGAGTAGGTACTTGTGGAAAATGGCTATAAAGCTGTCTCATACCAGCACCAATTCAGACTTTTGATAACTGATGACAGATTTACTCATTTTAATTTTTTGACCACAGAAGTTTTCTACTTTGCCTGTGTTCATTTTAAACTAACCTTTGCCACGGAGAAGATGGTGACATTTCTGGTTATGATCCTCCACCCATTTTTCTTTATTCCTTACTTCTAAAAAACTCTGCCAATCATGTTATTGGCCTTTTGCTAATTAACCAAATTAGATAAAAGTGTTCCTCCAGCTGTTTCGGTTTACGTCCCTCTACTTTGTCCTTCTACCAACATATTGAGATGTGTTGCTGCCATCACGTTTTTAGATGAAACAATACTTCTCATGAAATAAGAAAATGTCTCAGTTCAAACATTCAATGTGTTTCTCTTTCATTTAAATGTCTTTTCTATTGCAAGTTTCTATACAGGCTCAGTAACCTTTTTTTTTTTTTGCCTTAACTTTGATTAAAGACCAATAAATAAATAAATAAATTCACTCTAGATTTCCAGTGAAAAACGTTCCAGGAATATATGGTTAAATCCATTGTTTGGAAAACTGAGCATTTCACTTTAGGGGTAATCAGCCCTAATCCACCACCTAGATTAGAGGGGATTTACTCATTATTAACTCATGCACTACAGGTCTGCCAGTTTCATGCCCACTGCTTATTACATTGTAGAAAAGAATATTTCCATCAACCTCAAGAATAACAGGAAAAACATCGCTGTGTGTGGGTGCAGTGATTGTAACAAATTTCAAGAAAATAGAAGAAACTGAAATACATACAGGGAGTGCAGAATTATTAGGCAACTTAACAAAAACAAATATATACCCATTTCAATTGTTTATTTTTACCAGTGAAACCAATATAACATCTCCACATTCACAAATATACATTTCTGACATTCAAAAACAAAACAAAAACAAATCAGTGACCAATACAGCCACCTTTCTTTGCAAGGACACTCAAAAGCCTGCCATCCATGGATTCTGTCAGTGTTTTGATCTGTTCACCATCAACATTGCCGACAGCAGCAACCACAGCCTCCCAGACACTGTTCAGAGAGGTGTACTGTTTTCCCTCCTTGTAAATCTCACATTTGATGATGGACCACAGGTTCTCAATGGGGTTCAGATCAGGTGAACAAGGAGGCCATGTCATTAGTTTTTCTTCTTTTATACCCTTTCTTGCCAGCCACGCTGTGGAGTACTTGGACGCGTGTGATGGAGCATTGTCCTGCATGAACATCATGTTTTTCTTGAAGGATGCAGACTTCTTCCTGTACCACTGCTTGAAGAAGGTGTCTTCCAGAAACTGGCAGTAGGACTGGGAGTTGAGCTTGACTCCATCCTCAACCCGAAAAGGCCCCACAAGCTCATCTTTGATGATACCAGCCCAAACCAGTATTCCACCTCCACCTTGCTGGCGTCTGAGTCGGACTGGAGCTCTCTGCCCTTTACCAATCCAGCCACGGGCCCATCCATCTGGCCCATCAAGACTCACTCTCATTTCATCAGTCCATAAAACCTTAGAAAAACCAGTCTTGAGATATTTCTTGGCCCAGTCTGGACGTTTCAGCTTGTGTGTCTTGTTCAGTGGTGGTCGTCTTTCAGCCTTTCTTACCTTGGCCATGTGTCTGAGTATTGCACACCTTGTGCTTTTGGGCACTCCAGTGATGTTGCAGCTCTGAAATATGGCCAAACTGGTGGCAAGTGGCATCTTGGCAGCTGCACGCTTGACTTTTCTCAGTTCATGGGCAGTTATTTTGCGCCTTAGTTTTTCCACACGCTTCTTGTGACCCTGTTGACTATTTTGAATGAAACGCTTGATTGTTCGATGATCACGCTTCAGAAGCTTTGCAATTTTGAGACTGCTGCATCCCTCTGCAAGATATCTCACTATTTTTGACTTTTCTGAACCTGTCAAGTCCTTCTTTTGACCCATTTTGCCAAAGGAAAGGACGTTGCCTAATAATTATGCACACCTGATATAGGGTGTTGATGTCATTAGACCACACCCCTTCTCATTACAGAGATGCACATCACCTAATATGCTTAATTGGTAGTAGGCTTTCGAGCCTATACAGCTTGGAGTAAGACAACATGCATGAAGAGGATGATGTGGACAAAATACTCATTTGCCTAATAATTCTGCACTCCCTGTATTTGAGATTAGGGTACACCAGCAACCTGTTGCTAATTTAGAATCACCAGTTAACCCTACATGCATGTCTTTGTGATGAAAACCAGAATACCTGGGGAGAATGTGCATCACACAGAAAACCACAAACTGACCTGAAGGTTCAACCCCAGAATCTTCCTGCCATGAGATAACAGTGTTTAGCTCCATACCACCATGCTAACCAGGAAACTAACTTTTCTTTTCATGTCAGACATAACGGTGACCACTGACCGAGTCATTCAAGGAAGTGAAGGCAGTTTTTCTGTGGAAGGCAGTTACAAGAATCTCCTTTTTTTTTTTTTAAAGCTTTCTCAACAAACACTGCCACACAGCTGAAACAAACGCTGCATGACTTTTGAAAGGAAGCTGATAGCAATGACTCAGTGCTATGTTACGCATTCCAACATGTGCTTTTTCACAGTTTGTACTTTTTGTGATCATCCCAGTTCAGGACTTTGACATATCTTTTACCTAATATGTATTTAGTCTCGAATATGTTGCAAGTGAGATGCCTTTGAACACATACAACAGTGCGTAGCCATTTTCTGCTTCGGGCAAAACCTTTGTCATAGCAAAACTGGCACAAACAAAATCTTGGTTTTAAGACAACAATTATGTCATTTTAATTTGGTAGCTGCAGCCATAATTAGTGAGTATGTGCATGTTTACAACTATGGAAAGGCATAATGACAACTTAGAGCTATATCTGAAATCAGCAGAGGTAGGTGGCTGAAGGCCTGCGCCCTGGATGTTTATTTTTTGATAACAGTCTCTTGAGACAAACACAAGATTTGCTCAGACAGTTAAGCAACAGCATTTGATGGTCTTTCTTAAACACATTCACTGAAACCAATCTCCTGATCTTTTGACCTTAGTTTGACTCCCAAACAGACTGCATATTGACTCTATGATTGAATTGTGTATGACGGAAACATCACAGCTGAGAAAAACAGACCATGGTGTCAGGATGCAACTTTTTGAAATTCTGCTATGGTTTTTTTTTTTTTGTTTGTTTTGGTCAAACAAAAAAGTGAATCCACATTTTTATACCCAAATTTGAGCCGAAACACCGGACTTCTCCATTTTGTAAATTACCAGTACTGTTAACTTAGGGCAGCAATGGCATAAACTTCACTTTGGGTGGTTGTCTAGTAAAGCAGAGCACAATTTGTGTCTTTTAAACAAATGCCTGGTTTGATTCTGCAGGAGGGTTCTTCCACTTAAAAGGGAATTTTTCCTTCCCACTGTCACCAAATCCCTAGCTCATAAGGGGTCATATGATTGTTGGGGTTTTCTCTGTAGTATTATTGTAGGGTCTAACTTACAATATAAAGCACCTTGAGGCGACTGCCGTTGTGATTTGGAGCTGTATAAATAAAATTTAATTGAAAAAAATGTAATTGAACAATTTGCAATGTTGCTATTCTGTAATAACACATATATTAAATTAAATACTCAGTCTTGACTTTATATTCCTAATGTACTATCTTCGTTTAACTACAATGCATTTAAAACAAACCTTTAAAAGCAGTTTTTGACAGAGGTGGCACAGAGATATTGTGGGAGACCTTAAAACACACAAACTAAAGTAATGAAAAATGTGCTAGTCCCTCTGCAGCAGAAGGTGAAACGCTGGAATAGCGGTGCTTTGAGCTAAATATTTACGTCAGCATGCCTACATGTCTACGTGCTCACAATAACAATCATCACTTGCTGACATTTGCTTGTTTGCGGTGTTCAAAAAGCTTAAAATTTGCTAAACACAAAGAACAACAGAGATTGGCTCGTATTTGTTTGTTTTCACACATATTGGCAGATTTACCTGATGATGGTTCTTGATGTGACGTAGAGAGCCACATTTCATGGTGACCAAAACAAGTACTAAAAAAAACCCTTAAGCCTTAAGGTGATTGCTGTTGTGGTGTACAAATAAAACTGATTTGAATTAGTGTGAATGTGTGTGTGAATGGGTGGATGACTGGATGTGTAAAGCGCTTTGGGGTCCTTAGGGACTAGTAAAGCGCTATATCAATACAGGCCATTTACCATTTTTTTTTTATTTTATTTGTACACCATGACTTTGGTAATGACTGGAATTTAAATATTCCAGTCATGACCAAAATAGAAGGTTGAGTCCAGGAGCCATTGGACTGATGTTGCCACCACAGACTGAAAGACCTAAGGACTGCCATGATGCAACAGTTATATAATACTTTACCTGCAGGATGCATCAGTGTCAGAACTCCAGGTGTTATTTTTTTGTCTGTAGATGACAAGTGTTGAGCTAGAGCTGCAAGTGCAGGCACTTGGGCAAAGCTTGCCAAAGAGACGTTCAGTGCTTTCAGACAGATAGGTGTCCTCAGATTATGTAAAGGATCTATTTTAACCCATGTTACCATGTTGACCCAAACCTAACCAAACTGTCATCAAAAAAGGCCTGAATTTAGAAGTCTTTCAGTCTTTAGGGAATCATCCAGAAAACCCATAAGACTTGTGGTGAGAAGAAAATCACTAGCACATTACTTGCATGTGGTGGTCATTTTGGTATGTGTCTGTTAGCAAACTAGCTTGCGTCCACACTGGGGTTTGCACATTGCAGTATGTGTGCATGAATGTGTGAGAAAGAGTGAGCTCAGACAGTAGCTCTTTGTTGCTGTTGCCAGGATTTTGGATCAGCCAGGCTGAAAGTGCCTACAGTGACTCTTTCTTCCTTTATTCTCTCACTAGTTCCTTGTGCCACTATACTACAGTGCACAGTGCTGGGAAATGTAAAACTATAACGTCACATCCAGTGCTGAAAAGAGAAGTCTTACATAGCTTTTAATTTCTATTTTATTTGTTCAGTGGTTACATTTTAAAAGATTCAAATCATTTGTACATTAGATATTTTACATTCTGTCATCGGTTGTGATCAACCCCAAATTAAATATCTAATTTTTGGTGTGAGTTCTTACAAAATGGAAAATTAGTGCAGAAATGTATTAAAACATGTGCCAGCGCACGTGAAAATACAGTATTTAATAGTTTATACAATTCCACAAGCTTGAAAGTCAATATTTAGGTTACCACCTTTGTTCTTCAACACAGTCTGAACTCTTTTAGGCAGCTTTCCTGTCATTTCTTTAAGTAGTCTTCAGGAATTGTTCTCCAGGCTTCTTGAAGGACATTCAAATCTCTTCTCTGGATGTTTCTGCCTTTTGTTCTGTTCTCTGTCAACATGATCCCACACTGCTTCGATAATGTTTAAGTCCAAGTTCTGGGGAGGCCAATCCATGTCTGATAGTGCTGGATTGGCCTCAGATCAGGGATGGGATGTGTTTCAGCATCAAGCTCATTATAAGCACATGAAGGAATGTGTCAAATAAACCCTTAATCTTCATCTGATGTGCTAAAGGATTTGCATTTGTGACTTTGATGAATATGAAGTTGTGAAGAATATTAACACAAGCTTTAGGAAAACTGCACATGAAAGAAAAAAATCTGTCAGAATCATTAAGACAAGTATTGATTCCCTATTTACTTCTGTACCAACATGGTTCAGTTTCAACTGCCTGTTTGCAGCTTTGACCATACAATAATAGCAATAACCTGAATTAGAAAAATGCATCCCTCGCCCTGTCTGTCTCTTTCTCCCTCCATCTTCCTTTTTTCATTCCTTTAATTGCAGCGGGTAATCCTCAACCAGATTAAATGGATGTGCAGGGTCTATGTGCGTGCGCCTGTGTGGTCTGAATGAACGACACATAGATCTCTCAGAGATTACATGATCCCTGTCATCATCTCCCTGGGTGAAACTGACAAAAATCCAAATCCAATTTACTCTCCACTGACGTCCACTCGTACCAGGAATACGATCTGGCAGCTTGTAAAGCAGCTAAACCGAACCACTTAGGATTTTCTTCATGTCAGAGAGGATGCCATGTGCGTTGCCGTAGCCTAGTTTGATTACACTTTGATCTGTCAGCTGGCCTATTTCTAGCTGACACTGCAGCTGATTTGAATGTTTACTAATTACACAAGCATTTTGTTGTGGTGCAAACAGATTTCAGAAATTCTTTCATCTCTCTTGGCCTGCAAGGAACCAAGCTTCTGGTAAATGGTTGGTTGTAGAAACTGCTGTGGACGCCCTCTGTTTTATGCCTTATCTTCTCCTTTCATACACAATTTGACCTGGTTTTTGAATTTCCTCATTCAGGTGACTGACTTAACCATTGAAGAATATGCATCCATCAGAAGTCACATCATCAACACATCCCATAACATTGCTTCCACCATGTTTGATAGATGATGTGATATGCTTCTTGATCTTGTGTTGTTCTCTGCTTTTCTATATTTTTCTCTTTCCCTCATTCTTTATCTTGGTTTCATCTGTCCAAGCATCTTTTTCCCCCTTCTGGCTCTTTTAGAGGTTTAGGGTTTTCTGTATAAGCCATTCCTAGGCTCAGAAAATCCCCTCATTCATATAATCAACTTGATTCATTTCTTTCCATCTTGTTTTTGTCCTACTGGCTTCTTTGCCAGTCATGTTGATGTTATGTCATTCTTTGATATTGGTGACAAATGTGGTCTGACAAACTTCAACACCATCTTGGACTATATCTGGCAGCAATAATCCTTTTTGTGGTGTTCTTCTGGAGGCACTAGTTCTGCTGAGGGACTCCAACAAGAACCTGTAGGAGGTAGAGAACTGATCCAATGTAATAAATTAACTGAAAATGTCAAGTAGACCAAAGACTACCAGCTGCAGTTAGAGATGAAAGACTTACTAGAAAAAACTCTAGTTATTTATTTACTACTTACCAGGTAAACTATTCACAGAGGAGCACCTTATAAATAGTAGTGTTTAACATATGAATGGGAGCTGTGATGCATGGACAAAAATATTTAAAAAGTAAAATGTTGCCAACTAAAGTGATGGGATTAAAAAAAGATTAAGAAAACTACTTTGACTGTTTATTTGATTTTTAACGTTCTGATAAAGACTAAAAAAATTATTAAGGTGATGGGACCAAGTACAGTCCAGTTTTGAGTACTTATTAGTTTGCTAAAATGGCAGGCTTCTAATTTAAACAAAATCATATTTAGTACAACTAATTTAGGGCAAAGGTTGTTTTTTTTTTATAACAGTAGTCCTCTGTTTGATGACAGAAAACAAATATGCAGCATTTAGCTTCATATCCATATATTTTTTTCTGACCTCATTTGTTTTTTTTTTTCTATATTTGTATGAAGTGGAAACCAAGAGAGACAAAAAGTTGTTTTTTGTTTTTGTCCCTTTCATTCATGGCAGCCTCAACAAGAGTCTGTTTTCTCTTTTGTTGACCTTGGCACAGATATCCCAGCGTGTCCACAGAGTCTCTGACTTCTTCATCTGGAATTACTCTCTGCAAAGAAACATTTATGTCTGAGGCTATATAGCATGTTTCTGTGCTGTACTTAAATTTTTATTTTTTCTGTGAAAATTGGCCATTCTGTGTCTGTTTGATCAAAAGCAACCCAAAATTACTGCTAAAACTGAAACCTAAAAATGCACATGCTGAGCTAAATTCTAAACACCAAGAATAAATTACAGTCCTCCTTTTTTCAAGCTTTAGACAAACACCTAAGATGGAAATTTTGAGTATGTGTGTGAAGTCTCTTTTAGGAGTTATTAAGTCCTACTGGGAGTATGTCAGGCTGACTTAACATTATGAAGTTTTCTCTTAAATGCTGGCAAAGTAAAACTAATATTTTAATTCAACTTACTTTTACTCAATACTTTTCATTTTGACTCGGTGTACCACCCCAGTGGATTTTAATTCAAGCAATCACAATGTTAATAAAGTGCAGACTTTCAGCTTTAATTCAAAATATCTAACTTGCATTAACTGTTTATGAATTACAGACATGGTTTCTTTACTAGTCAACTGGCTAATAAGATGTTTCATGGCCAGGTGAGACTTATTGCCTATTCCAGAACCAGTTATACAGATGGTAAATGGCCTGCATTTGTAAAGCGCTTTACTCAGTCCCTAAGGACCCCAAAGTGCTTTACACTACATTCAGTCATTCACCCATTCACACATAGGCAATGGCAAGCTACCAGATACTGGTGGTGGTCAGAGGGCCCGGTGGCGCCTGTGTCCGGCAGCCTCGCCTCTGTCAGTGCGCCCCAGGGCAGCTGTGGCTACAATGTAGCTTGCTATCGCCAGTGTGTGAATGTGTGTGTGAATGGGTGGATGACTGAATGTAGTGTAAAGCGCTTTGGGGTCCTATGGACTAGAAAAGCGCTATACAAATGCAGGCCATTTACCATTACCATTTACATTGTAGCCACAGCTGCCCTGGGACGCACTGACAGAGGCGAGGCTGCCGGACACTGGCGCCACCGGGCCCTCTGACCAGCACCAGTATGCAAACATGGGGTTAGTATCTTGCCCAAGGATATTTGGCATGCAGCCAGGAGGTAGCCTGGGATCGAACCACCGACCTTCTGATTAGTGGCTACAGATAAAAGAGTTGGAATTGATTCCAAGCGTTGAAATTGCATTTGGTAGCTCTTCACTCCAAAGTGATGTAAGCGGAAGTGAAAGTGGCCAAATTCAACCTGCAACATCAAAAGGCCTTAAAGACCACAGAAGAAGTCTAGGAAGTGGATGATCACAGAAGTATTTCCATGGTGAAGAAAAACAACTTCACAACATCTGACAAAGTATCACTGTCAGGGTCTACAGGTTTGTCAAGGTTTACAACAAGGTGCACAGCGCTGATAAATGATATGACATGCAATCTATACTTTCTGCAAATCGATGATGACCCAAATCATACTGCAAAAGCAACCCAATGTTTTCTGAGGGCAAAGAAAGGGGATATTGTTCAATGGGCAACTCAGTCACCTGATCTGAACTCAACACAGCTGCTTTTCAGTTCCTTTAAACAAAACTAAATGCAGCAAGACCGGCAAACAAGCAGCAACTATGGGTGACTGTACAGCATCTCAAGAGAGGAACCATGATGTTTGTTGACAGCAAGGGAATAAAAACAATTCTTATATTTATGAAAATAGTTTGTGCAATTACTTTTAGGGCTCTGAAATAGTTTGGTTAAAACCCTTGAATTAAAGCTGAAAGCCTGCACTTTAGTCGCATGTTGATTGTGTTATTTGCAGTCCACCTTGATGTCATGTACAGAGACAAAATCATAAAAACTGTGTTATTACAACCTAACCTAAACCTAACAACATTATTCACCTGGCTGTCCCAATACAGTGTTCCCACCCTACCTTCTGGGAACCATTGGTATAATGTACTGAAGTCTGTAATCCAGCTGGGCTTTTTAGTATCTTTACTTGTCTTTGAAGTTCATGTTAAAAGCTCATTACAATTTTATAATATTGTTATAAAGGTACAGCCAGTTCTTATCTCTGGGGTGTCAGTTATTTCTGTTTGGTCAAGGCTCCTTTAGGTGCAACGTGTGCTTTGGTGGCGGTGCTCTGAAGTACTGAGTTATGGCATGAGTGAGACTCGGCTGTTACTTCCAGCTCATTTCTTCAGCAAGAAATATTTTAGCTTTTCTCACATTCAGTGTAAAGTTCTTATTTTTCAATGGTATTGGTAGCAGCTTGATTGGGTCTTGGTGATGTATATTGTGGTTGCTCTGTTTAGGCCTGAATGTTTTTATGATAGTATTTGTGTCATTTCCACAGTGTGTCTTTTTTTCCTGTCTCCCTCAACAGGCCGTGGCAGATGGCTGCCTGTCCCTGACCCAGAGGTTTCTTCCTGTTAAAAGGGAGTTTTTCCTTCCCACTTTTGCGTGCTTGCTCATTGGTGTTGTGTGGTTGTTCATGTTTTCTATCTATTTTCTTTATTATATCTCTTTTATTATTTTACAGTCTTTACCTTACAAAATAAAAGTTGGTGCAATAGCATCAGCAAACTCTTAATTATCTTACCTAAAACAATCTGATGCATTTAATGTCATTTTAAATCGTTTTTCACCTGGTCATCCATGTCACATCCTCTTTGTACTGCCCCACAGCTTGGGAACGACGGTTGGGAAAGACAAAGCATTGCCGATAATACTGATGCTATCACTTTTTTTCCCTTGGGAATTGAAGGCATTACTAGTCAGTGTTTTCATATTTGGGTACACTGCAGGGAGACGCTTCTGCACACATTACATGTTTTAACAGCCTTAAGCTCAGAGAAAATCTGTCATGTCATTATTATTTTTGCCCTGAAAAACATAACCAGGTAAGGAAAGATATTTGCCAATCAAAATTTGCATTATAAAAAAAATCATTAAAAAAATGTAAATATTTTTTAAAAAATTAATAAAAACTATATTTATTTTAAAATAACTGAAAGTAATAATTCTGATTCAAAAAATATTTAAAAGTCTAAATAATCTTTCAAAATAATACTTAATATAAGACCATGATACTCTAAGGACGATCTAAAAAAAATTGACTAACTCAAGCAATCAAAAACTGCATTTTGTTGGGTATCCACATGAGTAACCATATATTCACACGTTAAAATCCCTGACTGTGCAGAAGAAATAAACATTACTACATATAAATAAATAAAATTAATATACAGCTTTTCTTTGGTCTAAAATAAGCATGTCAACATTAGCTTTTAACAGCGTTGTCGGACCTATGATCCAAAATTTTTCAGTTGTCAACTGCGTTTTTCACAAACTTGTGATTGCTCATGTTGGTTATGTCCATATTTTATATACAGTTGGTGGTCTGCCCCCATCTTCATCATCATGAGATAATACAGATTCCCACAGAGTTTAAGTATCTCATGAATTTTGCTATGGCTTTGCTAGGTTTAAGGCCTTAACCTTTGATGCATAGAGAGTTAATTTGACTGCGAGCATGTTGTAGATGAACAAATATACATGATGATATGTGCTGTTACAGCACGAGGATTTACTGTCTCAGTGGGGTGGGAAACATGCTGTTCTTATCCCGTGGCTGTAATTTGGTTCAACTGTGGTTGCATTTTACATGTCTGTGCCTTTTTTCTCATCACTCCTCAAGTGAATGTTTTATATCAAATTAAAAATAAACTGCACAAAGTCACATTTATTTAATGGATATTTTTGATTCCAAGTATCTGTAGGCTTTGTGCTGTCTTGTACAAGACCTTGGGCGGGGGAAGGGGTCCTGAAGAAATCTTGAAGAAGCCTACAATAGGAATAAGATGTAGCAAACAAGTCACACATTTTGGCTGTAATCATATGATAGCTTCTCAAGTAAAGAACAGATGTATGTATATTTGTCAGGCATCTCTGGAGGAGTAGAAATGACAGCAAGGCAAATGTTCTCACATGTCAACATGGGTTTGACTGTTTGACTGTCACCCTCGCTGCAGGAGTGGCTATGAGGAGGACAAAGCACTAAAATCTAAATCTTAAGAATCACTGGTCTGTACGTGTACTGCACTTGAGTGTCCTTTTGCCATGATAAGTTATTCTGAAATTACGTTTTATAGTCCTTGCAGGTGGCAGCACGGTGGCACGGTGGTTAGCACTGTTGCTGCACAGCAAGAAGGTCCTGAGTTCAATTCCAACATCAGGCCGGGGTCTTTCTGTGTGGAGTTTGCATGTTCTCCCCGTGTTTGCGTGGGTTCCCTCCGGTTACTCCGGCTTCCTCCCACCGTCCAAAGACATGCAGCTTGTGGGGATAGGTTAATTGGATAATCCAAATTGTCACTAGGTGTGAATGAATGTGAGTGTGAATGGTTGTCTGGCCCTGCGACAGACTGGCCGCAGGGTGTACCCCACCTCTCGCCCCATGACAGCTGGGATAGGCTCCAGCACCCCCCGCGACCCTGAAAAGGATAAGCGGAAGCGAATGGATGGATAGTCCATGTAGGCAGTCAGTATGTTGGCACTACTATAGACGGCTTAATGTTAGCTTTCTTGCCCCAGTCAGGACTTTATAGCGCACTCACTTACATGTTGCATATCCAGGTTAAGTCTCAGTTTAGGGAACTTTGAGACCCTTTTGCTATATTTTCAAGGGTAGATTTTAGTGTGTATTCAAGCCCAGTGTTGAATCCCTCTGACATAAGAAATTCTTTAAATGCACAGTCCTGAATGCTTGCTTGATGGCAAGCATCTTTTGAAGGAAGTATTCCAACGCCATTTGAGAGATATAATCTCTCCAGTAAGTCCTGGGTCTTCCCTGGTGCTCTCCTGGGTAGACGCTTCACACCTCACTAGGAGAAGTTCAGGATGGATTGCAGTCAGATCACCAAACCACCTCAGTTGGCTCTTTCGAATGTGGGGAAACAGCAGCTCTGCTCTGAACCCCTCCTGGATTACCTCCTCACACTAGCCTAAGCCCAGTCACCCTTTGGAGGAAGCTCATTTCTGCTGATTGTGATGCTTTAAGCCAATACACCCAGGTGATGGTAGGAATCTGGAATGGCCAGTCTAAATTCTTGGCTCTCCTATTCACAAATCCTGAATAGTTACATTAATCGTTACATTGAAATGTTACATTACATAAAAATCTAGGGAAGTATTCCAGAGGCCATTGTCATTCTGAAAAATTATGCCATTGCCAATCAAATCCTTTCCAGATGGTGGTATTGCATGGCGAATGAAAGCCTGATGGTACTTTTCTGTGTTCATAATTCATTAGCTTTATCAAGATCTCCAACATCACTGACTGAAATACAGCCCAAACCATGACAGAGCCTCCACCATTGTTCATAGACTGTAGACACTCACTGTTGAACCTGTCTCCAGTCTGAACTAAAAATGTGAAATTTGGATTCATCACTCCATCAGACATATTCCCACTGATTTTCCAGTTCTTGTGGAATGTGGCATACTTAGGCCTTTTCTCACTGGTTTCAAAATGAGGGAAAAACTCTCCAAAGACAAATTTTGAAAGACCTCCAGCAAGCAAGCCTGGCTGCTTGGAAGTAAAATATAAAGAAATGAATGGTGGCTCAAGACGTTTACACAGTTCTGTACGTTGACCTGTTTCTCTACAACACTTTAAGAGGTTATATTTATGCATTTGCATGTACATTTTTGCACACACTTTTTTAAATTTCTGGACATGTGTCTTTACAGTTATGTGAATCTTCATCATGAATGCTTTATACCCATTGTACTGTATATTTTGCAAAGTTGGCTTCCGTTATAATCACTTTTCTTAAGCGTAAGTACAGCTGTTCACATTGCTGCTTTTTTTTAAATCTAGCACTTCAGTGTCTTTTAAATTGCTTGGACCCCGTGCCTCTGCTGCTGGTGTTTCCCCTAATAATATTCATGTTAACTCTCATGTAGTTGGTAGTACAGTAACGTTCTAAAGGCCATGTTTTACATTTTCAGCTCCCACGTTGTTTGTGTATGACAGAGGATTGTTTAGGGTTATACAAGAGCCTATAATGCCTTAATTGCAGAGCTAAAACCTACATTATCTCCATAAAATCTCTGAGGGAGCCACTTAGGCTCAATCATGGTTCACTGTTTTGGTTTTATTGATGCAAGAATTGCATAATTTCCGTGTGGGGGGTGAACATCCCAAAGACTCAAGCATCCACATGTACAAACTCTGCAAATGAAAGTCTAAACACTAATTTCCAATGTGTGTGCTCGTGTTTTTGGATAGAAGGTGTGATCATATGTCGTTAAGACAAAGTTATCTCTGGGTGTTGACATGACGGGCACATTTTGTTCATTAGCATCCCGATGACTTTCAGATCACTACACCACAAACCAATATCCTATCCTGGGTTTGACTGTACTGCGGTGAGCTACAGCTATTATGAGTTGATATGCAACAGTGTGTGAAAGCAGAAAAAGTCTCAAATGGTTTTTGGCTTTAGTTAATGTAAGGGAGTAGCAGGCAGCAAACCAAGGCATTCAGCATTTTATGTTAAACACGGTGGTTTAGCATAGTAAAAGGCATTGTAGAGCAGCCCTTTCTTAAAGTAATGCAACCTTGAAATGCATTGGACGATCTTTTTTTTTTTCATAAGGGAAGTTCAGAAAGCTTCAGGCTCACTGGATTACTTCCATTGCAATCCAAATTGTATCTGTGCTATGTGCACCAGTTTACTTCTCCTTTCACCTGCACCCTCACAAGATAAAAGTCCATTTTAAGCATCAAGTCCCTACTTTCAGCCATTGTTAATGAAGATTTGAGGAAATAAGTCACCTTCATAGCTGGATTCACTCCAGTGTTTCTCAACCTCAAGCGGGTGGAGACATCATAAACACATAAACGCTTCAGGTAAAATTAATGAGCAAGAAAATGTAAATTGTTTTCATAATGGCAGAATGAGGGGTGAAAGTCAAGTGGAAGACAGGAGGCAGTTTGTGCAACACATAGGGTTTGAGTGATCTTTAGCCCCCACATGGTCCTGCCCTGCCCAGCCACGGCTCCACCAGGTCAGGTATAAAGGTGTGCCAAACTGATGCCACCCATCGTCCCTGCTCTGGAGAGGGTGGAAGACAAGGGAGTGAAAGAGACAGTGCAGGTGTGAGAGAGAGAAGTGGAGGAGGCAAGTTTGACTTGTAAGGCAGGAAGATTGACTGCTGTTAGACTTGAAATACAATCATGGGATTTGGAGTAAGTACTGAAATTTTATCACAGATTTTGGCCTTTAAACTTACCTTAAGATTAGGTTCTGCATTTCTTTTCAGGTTTGAGCTCAGTCTAAATTTTGGTTATTTTGATAAAGAAATAGAATTTCTTTTGAGATAAAACAAAAATACTTCTTGTCTTTTCCAAATCATGAGGTTATTCTTGGGGCTAGGTTTGGAGTCACCATCAGAGATAACCTAGATCTCACAGGGCTCAATTTATCGTTTCGTGTTAATGTCAGTTCTCTTTTTTCTAACTTAAATTTATTTTTACAGCTTTGGCAGCATTATAAACCCAAGATTATCTGGATCAAGATTAAAGAATTTCGCTCTTCTAACAGTTATTAACACCGGTGTCAGAGCATGTTTGAACAGGACGGCTGACCTGACTTTCTGCTCTTATTTTTGCACAACAGAAGAGGAAGCTTCAGGGCAATTTCCCCCACATATGTTCAGTTTTATTAATGCCACATTTTGTGCCACTTTCTTCTCTCCAGAAAGGAAAGGATAACTACAAGCTGGCAGCAACGTCAGAAAATGGAGGACAGAAAAGCAAGAAGGCTAGAAAGAAGAAGGACATGGATGAGCTGAAGAAAGAAGTGGACCTGGTGAGTACTCAGCTCACGTGCAGCTGCTCTGTGATCATCTGTAACTTGACTGCCTTGATGTCATGTAAGAAAAGTGAGAATTTTAAGCATACAAAACTACTGATAAATAGTTTGACTGTGTCACAGAAAGAAAAAGGCATTGAATAAACGTTCGTGAACTTTAATGACAGTCACTCGATTGCTGCCAGTGGCCACAGCAATGATGCAGTCACGGCTGAGGCAAACCTCTGCTTTGGCCTCATTGCTGGCCTCATGAGATGTAGGTGTCTGAGCCATATTTCATGAAGATTGCTGCTTACATTGCTGGATGTACACTCCCATGTTATTAAGATGCTGTCAGCTATAATTACCTTCTAAGTCATGTTTATCTAGATTGGTTTTTAATGCTGAGTGAGTGAGAGGCTCTGTTGTTGTTGTATTGTGTGGTTCCTTAGATCACATCAACTCATCCTTCATGCGCAAACAGCAATTTTCTGCTGCTACATTCACATAATAAAACACATGTAATAAAATGCATGCCTGCCTGTGGGATTTTGGCTTGTTTTACTCAATGTTTCTCAATCTCTTTGTTTTTCCTCTCCTACTCTCAATAGGATGATCACAGGTTAACCTTGGAAGAACTTATCAGGAAATATGGAACTGACCTAACCAGGGTGAGCACTTCAGACGGGCTTGTGGGTGTCTAGTTTTTTAGAAGTGTGTTTTTTTAGAAGATAATCCCACAGGTCAAGGAGGATTTCATAGTCCAACATGAGGTTATAAGTAGAGGTGACACAAAACCACTTTTTAATGTCTGATACCAATACCAATATCATAAATTTGGATATCTGCAGAAACCGATATGAATCCTATACAGTCTATTTTATAATCAATAAAACTGTTTTTTTAAGTTCATGCTAACTTTAAAAACTGTAAAAAACAAAACACTAAAGCTATTCTATTACACCCAAAATATTTTGCAGTTCAGCAATACTAATCTTTTTATTTAAACTTTTAGCAGAACTTTAAATCGAAGTATTTAAAGTAATATTCAAAAATTAATTTAAAATGCAATTTTATGCAGATTTCAAAAATTCTTTGGTTCTGAAAAAAAGAATGGACCCTTTTATTCTTAAAGCTTAACATAAATAGACATCCAGAGTGGAAAGCAGTGCAAATGAATGCAAACACGGCTTCTCACAACACTCATCTTTTATCAAGATGGATGTCAGTGTAAGCTAATGAATTTTGTGTAATTTCCATACAAAACATGAGTATGAAAAAAGTGTTTTTCATATTTTGTTTTCGAACCACGAAACTGTTTAACCATGTGTCGTGCCAAAGTTGATATCCCTGACAAAATTTGTTTCCCCTGCATCAGGAGCACACGCAGGGCTCTCCAAATCACGGGCAAACACTATCCCACATTCTGGATTTGAAGCTCACAAACACTTCTAATAACGACTAAATACTGAAATTTTGGAGATGTTAGCTCCTTATACAGTGAAGTTATAGTGGGATACAAATAATATCAGGCTGATCCTGCCACAATATGTTCCCCCCCTGCCTAAATCATGGACAAAGAGTATCCCACATTCTTCATTTTTAGTTCACAAACGCTTATAATGACTAACTAGTCCTAAAACTTTGAAGGTTTTAGCTCTTTATACAGTAAAGTTACATCTATTTATCAGATAAAATGTCCTTTATTTGTTAAAATAATCCCATCCGATACCACATGAGAACAATAAATATGTAAGTTTCTGTTGTAACCCTCAAACTGAATGGTACTGTTACGACACTCATTTTTCACTTTTTCACAAAACTAAAACATCACTACTTCCACGTCTAATTGTCTGTAATGGAGGCAGAAAAAACTGGATCTGCACTCCGTGCCCAGCGAATGCTCGCAACGCAAGAGGTACGAATTTTGTCAGGGATACCTACCTTGGTACACCTGGTTTGGCAGCACATAGCGAGGCTCCAAATGCTTTTAGTGTGAACTCCAGACCGCCGACAGGTCTCGCACACAACAGTCACTCTATCATGTGACGCATGCTGCTCCGACGTGCTATTTCATTACGTGGGTTACGCCATGTTGCAAGTTTTGTGAGATGTTTTTGTGATATTTAATGGATCGGATTACTTTTTTTTTTCTCCCCGATATCCAGTAATTTAGATCAGGATCAGACTGATACAGATACTGTATATCGGATCAATCCTTCCCTAGTTATAAGCACATGACTCAGGACAGTCAACAGTTTAGTTTACTTTGTCAAATGGACTGGTACTTATATAGCAGTGTTTCCCAACCTTCTGGAGCCACGGCACATATATCACATTAGAAAAATCACACAGCACACCACCAAGCAAAAATGTCACAAAAAGCATATTGATCATTTTTCCCCGCACACCAGGTATAGCGGAATTGGCTCAGTTTGTCCCCAGTATAGTTTGCTTTCTTCTAACCACTACTCATGCTAGGGGCGTCGTCTGGGTTGGAATTTTCTCCAAGACCCAGGTCAGATTGAGTACTTTTCTGTTGCTATTACGCATTGCATTCTTTCACTCAGAGCATGACTATTATGTAATTTCTTCTTCTTCTTCTTCTGTTTTACTGGCAGTTGGCAACCCATTCAATTAGAGCAGGTAGTTGTACTGCCCTCTAGTGGAAGAGAATGTAATTGTTCTGCCCATTACTCACGCCGGACGCTTAGAGTACTAATCAGGTGGAACCAGGTAATATTCCACGACACACCTGATCATTGGTTGGGAAACACTGTTATCGAGCACCTTTCTACTTAATATGGGCATTCAAACTGCTTTCACCCAGTCACACACATATTAATACAGTGCTTCTATCTTTACTAAGCACTTTTATCTAACATGTCAACATGTTCGCACTCTGATAGGTACATCGGGGGTAAACTTGGGATTCTGTAACTTGCCCAACGACGCTTTGACACATGGACAGAAGGAGCCCGAGATTGAGTCATGGGCTATGTGGCACTTAGCTATTTGTTTCTTTAGCCTACTTGTAATTAGCTTCCTGCCTTCATTCATTCCAATAAAAGCTGGTAGAGGAATATTGTCTCTGTAAAGTAACATCCATCCATTCTTTTCTGTTTAACCAGTCGTCAGGAGACTGGAGCCTATCCCAGGCTTTGCTTCTTGACTCTTTTTAATGCCACATGTGGCACAAATAAAATACATTGTCTTTATAGTCCCAGATTACTTGTGGAAATGAAGAAGTTTTTTTTTTAAACAACTCAAGTGAACTTACAGGCAGTTACATTAACAGGTTAGACAGATGGTGAACTGGACCTTTAAAGTATCAATACATACCACACTACAAAAGGCAGACTTGGATACTATTCAATAGTAGCTCCATGTGATCTTCATCAAGCTACAGATAAACACACAGAATGCACTGTCACACACCAATACGGACCCACCTAATGATTGCTTGAGGCTGATTATCTCCTGGAATCTGACCTGTCTGAACAGTTTCACTCATATAGGGAAACGGGCTTTATTGACTCTGCCAACAAAGAAAATAGTAGTAAAAAAAAATTCCCCGTATTTCTTCAGAGGATTTCATAGAAACAGACACAACCTGATCACTTGGTAGTCTTCGCGCCCACTGTTAATTACAAGACTTGATTTCCCATAAACATGGATTTCTCTTGTTGTCTGTTCTTAAGGAGAAGAAGCTGTAATTTTAAGATTACTGAGGTATTTCGGCTTGTGGTTGTTTTTTCTTCTTGGTTTTCCATTAGGCCTTAATTCACCATTTCTTTGGATTTAAATGCTGTACGTATTAAACTGAAATGTTCTTCTTCTTCATTATGTTTGTCCTTAAGTCAGCAAAGATTAAAAACTTTTTAGGAACAAGGGAAAAACTGGAATCACACATTTTCATATCAGGTTTTACACTCATCCAGGCTGGAGAAACTGATCAGGAGGGCTAGCTCTGTGGTCGGCATGAAGCTGGACACTCTGGTGACAGTGGCAGAGAAAAGGACATTAAAGAAACTGCTGGACATTATGAACAATGCTGGGCATCCTCTGCACACGGCCATAAACAATCAGAAGAGTCTGTTCAGTGACAGGTTGCTTCTCCCCAAGACAAGAACTAACAGACTTAAAAACTCCTTTGTCCCACACGCCATCAAACTGTTTAACTCCTCTCTGGAGGGGAGAGGGAGGGGAAACAGGAGGACAAAGGAGGGGGGAACAACTAAGCTGTAGTGCCTCTTCACCTCACTGTACAATACCTTGTGCAATACTTTTTGTAAATAGTCAACAGTGCAATAGACTCAATACTTGAAATGTGCAATTCACTTGTATTTTTATTTTTTATTCCTATTTATTCTATTTATCCCCTTCGTATATTTTATTTATATTTGCCTCTGTATTTATATATGTGTGTGTGTGTGTGTGTGTGTGTGTGTGTGTGTGTGTGTGTGTGTGTGTGTGTGTGTGTATATATATATATATATATAACAATTCTGTAACTGTAACTTCGGTCGTTGCTGTGCTTTTTTTGGAAGTCGAATTTCCCAGAGGAACCCACCCGAGGGATTAATAAAGTTCTATCTTATCTTATCTTATCTTACACAGCTTAACCTTTCCTCTTACCTTTATCGTTCTTTTTAGGGTCTCTCCTCCTCCAGAGCAAAAGAGATCCTGGCCCGAGATGGCCCCAACGCCCTCACACCTCCTCCTACAACACCTGAATGGGTCAAGTTCTGCAAACAGGTAAGAGTCAAACATCCTCCCCTTGCAAACCGGACCTGTGGTGGAATATCCAAATAGTAGAAATGCAAATTAAGTCTGTGTCACTGTAAACCAGTACAACCAGCAAAGCCTGATTGTTATTTCCTCTTGTTTCCAGCTGTTTGGTGGTTTCTCCATGCTGCTGTGGATTGGTGCCATCCTCTGCTTCTTGGCTTATGGTATCCAGGCTGCCTCAGAAGATGAACCTGCAAATGATAACGTAAAAATAACATCTTCAACTAGATTGTTGTATGTTAAACAGTGTTGATAAGGTCACTTTTAAAAATGTATTCCACTACAGATTACAGAATACATGCCCCAAAATGTATTTTGTAACATATTCTGTTACGTTACTCAGTGAGAATAACGTATTCTGAATACTTTGGATTACTTAATATATTATCATGCTTTTTACAACTACATGAATGTAGTATTGCTCTGTGATTTATGACTATTACTTGGTTACCCGCCATACCAATACCAATATCAACTAGATTTTTGAATCTTAACATAAAATGAGTAACAGTAGGGTGGACATTATGTAAGGCTTCACTTTTTGCAGCGGTCTCGTATTGAAAACTATTCCGTGCTTATATAAAACAGGTCCGCGGCTCCAAATCGTAGTAAAGGGACCTCTGGCTAATACATTGGGCTCTGTGACTGGCTCATAGCCAAAAATTAGCTTTACTTTGTTGTTCCGGTCAGCTTTGCTAGCGAGAGACAGAGAGAGGCGTTGAAAGGCTGCTCCAACGGAACTTATTGTTTTGGAGGAAAACACGAACACGGTGTACAGTCGAGTCTTAATAGAAAATTTACAACTGGGCTAGTCAGGTACTCTTTTTTTGCTGCAGTGGTTATTATTATAGTTACATGCTTCCAACTCCCGTTTCTGGTCGGTGACAACTCGTACTTTTCCACTCTTCTTTTTCTCCCTCCTCGCGCTCACAGACACATAACAGGTATGGCAGTCCATTCTCCCTGCAGCACAGACTACACTGCCCATGAGGCTACATTCTTTAGAGCTATGTCTGTAACACTCTGCCTGTTGCCTTCATATTAAATAATTTTTTAAATAATTTAAAAAATATTTCTTTATGCTATTATGCGGGCCGCAAGTAGGGGTGACATGGGCTGCAAGATTGAGACACAGGCATTAGAGCCTCTTAATGCATGTTTTGTTTGGGTTTCCACCGGCGTGGAATTACCAAAAATAAAGAGGGCATAGACTAGCATATGAAACAGAAAAAGACCACCGTGTAATCCATTTATGTTAACAAAGTAACTGTATTCTGAATACCACTTTTTTTAACTGTAACTATAACGGAATACAGTTACTCATATTTTGTATTGTAAATACGTAACGCCGGTTCATGTATTCCGTTACTCCCCAACTCTGATGTTAAATAAATAATGTATAACACAAAAGATGACCTAACTGCGCCTTCTCTGTTAATGTAGTTGTACCTAGGTATTGTGCTTTCTGCTGTCGTCATCATCACCGGTTGCTTCTCCTACTACCAAGAGGCCAAGAGCTCCAAGATCATGGAGTCCTTCAAGAACTTGGTCCCACAGGTGAGACACAAAAAGAAAAGCTAATGTAACAGTTCATTTATACACACTGTTTTTGTATCATTTTGCTTGGTAGCCTCCCGGCGGTAACACCCAACAGTACTAGTTGCACAACTCTAAGGAGTAGCGTTTCTTCATCAGTATTACAACAATGATGATGCATTTTTACCATCACTCATCTGACTTTTTGTTGATGGGAAAAGAAAGAAAATACATATTCATGTGTCTTTTGACATATCTAGGTATGCTTGATGTGTTCCCTAAAAATTCCTAAAATATCTTTGATTTTTATAGCAAGCCCTGGTTATCCGTGATGGCGAGAAGAAGAGCATCAATGCTGAGGATGTAGTGCTCGGAGATTTAGTGGAGGTGAAAGGAGGAGATCGAATTCCTGCTGATCTCAGAGTTGTCTCTGCTCACGGCTGCAAGGTTCTTTAACTCAAATACTTGTGTTAATTACACCATACATTTTTCTAGAGTGGGGGTTTGACAGCTATGGTTTTATTTATATAAATCTTATTTTATGTGTTATAGTTTTTGAGTAATTTTTCATTCTTGAAGTGGCAAAATCAACCTCAGTCCTCCACCCTTGTGCATCACCTGATCATCACCACTGGTCAGCGATCACAGCTTATTGCTGACCCTGTTAACATGTTTGTTTCTTTTTTTTCATTCCTCAGGTGGACAACTCCTCCCTGACTGGTGAATCAGAGCCTCAGACTCGATCTCCAGAATTCTCCCATGAAAACCCACTGGAAACCAGGAACATTACTTTCTTCTCCACCAACTGTGTTGAAGGTACAGACACAAAAATTGATTTACTGTCTAATTAGAGAAAACATAAGCTTAATGATCTCAAGTAAAAGCTGATAGGTTTGTAGCTTGAACCTATTCGCTGGAACGTTGAAGACAATATAATTACACAGCAAGCAAGACACGAAGTAGGCAAAGTTCTTCTTGTTACTCATGCATGAGGGAGACCTGCCTGGAGCCAAGTGTCGTCCCACCACTTGACCTCCATCAGACTCTCAGCCAGGTTCCCCACAGCACTCCTTTTATTGTGGTTACATGACTATGCATAGGGTCATTAACATATAACATCTTACATAGGTATACATGTGAACAAAGAATACTCTGTGTGTGTGTGTGTGTGTGGGGGGGGGGGGGGGGGGGTCAGAGTGTGACCCCATAAATGACTTCCCTAAACCTGCTGGTCTGGAAGTCCAACAGTTCATCTAAACAAAAGGCACTTAGCCTAAAACAGATACAGCCACGTTTATCCTACCATAAAACAATAAAACAAGGTACGACCTCTTCTCATGCTCCCAGGATGTAGGTGTGCATTCCAGTGTGGAATACACACCAAGCCTTTGCAGCCTGTTAAAGATCACACATCCTATCACTACACAATTGATTATACACCTCTAAGCATATATGGTTAAATATTTCTAAGCATAAATGACAATCAACAATACAAAACCTAACAAAAGCCAAATGAAAAGTCAGTGGAATCAGTCTGTCTTCTCTTTTCAGGCACAGCCAGAGGAATCGTCATCAACACTGGTGATAATACCGTCATGGGCCGCATCGCCACCCTGGCTTCCAGTCTAGAGGGCGGAAAAACTCCCATTGCCATTGAGATCGAGCATTTCATCCACATCATCACTGGAGTGGCCGTTTTCCTGGGAGTAACTTTCTTCATCCTTTCTCTCATCCTTGGATATAACTGGCTGGAGGCTGTCATCTTCCTTATTGGTATCATCGTCGCCAACGTGCCAGAAGGTCTTTTGGCTACTGTCACTGTGAGTTTTGGTGTCTAATGGCATTCCTTTTAAATACCTTATATTTATTGATACAAAAAGACTGTGGTTCTTAAAACCTAAATTGTCTGTAGGTGTGTCTGACTCTGACTGCTAAGCGTATGGCCAAGAAGAACTGCCTGGTGAAGAACTTGGAAGCTGTCGAGACTCTGGGGTCCACCTCCACCATCTGTTCTGACAAGACCGGCACCCTGACCCAGAACAGAATGACTGTGGCCCACATGTGGTTTGACAACCAGATCCATGAGGCTGACACCACTGAGAACCAGAGTGGTACCTCTTTTGACAGGAGCTCTGCCACCTGGGCTAATCTGTCCAGAATCGCTGGACTCTGCAACCGTGCCGTTTTCCTGGCTGACCAGAGCAACGTTCCCATTCTGAAGGTGAGAAATTTTCATCTGTAAAACTGCTCTAGTTCATCCATCGTGAACATCAACAAAGACTCCAAATAATTTCCCATCCAAATAATCCATCTGAAGGAACAAATCAGAAACATTTGTTTTCCATGTAACAAGTTCTCATACCCTTGGTTGTACACAAAGACAATGCTTATTACCCCTCTTTCCTGAGTTTGATAGTATACCCAATGAATACTGGGAATCAGTGACTATGTGGGAAGTCCTGGCTTGGAACTTTTGGGATTCAACCAGATACAAATGCAGCCAAAAAGCACTACAAATCTTTATGAAACCACTCAAGATAATTAAAGTCTGTTTTAAATATACAGATGTATAATAGTCTTCGTCTAAGTCATGGTCTCCATAATCATCTATCCAATTTAGTAAATTACATCCACAACCATGTGATTGCCATATTTTTGATGTAATTCAGCAACAGATTACCTAAATACAGTTGTGTACACATCAATTCTCATTTACAAAATGTTGTTATAAAGAAGGCATGGAATGTGATGATAAACCTATTTTACTAACCCTGTTTTTTGCTTAAATCCACAGAGACATGTGGCTGGTGATGCCTCAGAAGCTGCCTTGCTAAAGTGTATTGAGCTGTGCTGTGGATCTGTTAACGAAATGAGAGAAAAATACTCCAAAATTGCTGAGATTCCCTTCAATTCCACAAACAAATACCAGGTATACCATCCACACAGTGTGATAAAGCCCTTAAATGTTTAGATCAAAAAAAGCACATCTATAGACAAAACACATACTATAAAGTTGCAGAAAGCCTTGTTTCAAAGTCTTAACTTTAGAATTAAGGCAATCCCAATCTTGATTTCCTTAAACTTGATTTGATCTGGGGGGATGCTGCACACTAATATAGTGCTAAGCTGTCAGTCTCAGGCTAGTTACCCTTTGCACTTTATTATCTATTTCACTATAAATGAGGGCTTGATTTACAAAAGAAATATCACATTGAATTAAATAACACTTAAACTAGAGATTTGGATGATAAACTATTGAGTATTTACTCGGGCTAGGGCTGTCAGTGTTAATCGCATTAAAATGACGTTAATGCCAAAACCACATTAACGCGGCTTATCTCCGTTAACGGGTTAATGTGGATCACCTTTTGTGTGGGGCTGGACGGCGTCAACGCGTTAGTGTGGGTAGCTCGATTAACGTGTTAGCGCCACGTTAATGCAGTTTTGCCGTTAACGTCATTGCAAAGCGATTAATGCTGACAGCCCTAGTATTTACTGAAGTTATAAATCAGAACAAAATGACTGTAATATCCTTTTACACTTCTGCAATCATACTACTTGTTTCAACCAGGGGAGTCGCCCCTGCTGGTGAGAGTACATTGCATGAACTTACTTTTCAGGGCCCTAAGCCATGTCTATATTTTACATATATTTTATTTCAGTCTAATTTTAACAACAGCATTTTTATCAATAAAACTTGCCTTACCTGAATCTATTAAATGTTTTTGATTAATCTAGTAAAAAGTCTTGTCAAACGGTTTAGAGTAAAGCTCTTTTAATTTTGCTTCACGTAAATCACTTAAACCTGCATTTAAATCCAGTCTCTCTGCTGTCCCACAGCTCTCCATCCATAAGAACAGCACTCCTGGGGAAACCAAGCATCTGCTGGTGATGAAAGGAGCTCCAGAGAGGATTTTGGACCGCTGTTCCTCCATTTTACTTCAGGGCAAAGAGCAGGCTCTGGATGATGAGATGAAAGACTCTTTCAATAACGCCTATGTTGAGTTGGGAGGTCTTGGAGAGAGAGTACTGGGTACAGCTAGCCTCCTTCGCTATCTGTATATTTCAATTTTAGCTAGCAAAGGGGAATCTTTCAAGTATTTTCTTTGTATCTTATTCAGGTTTCTGCCACTGTCACCTGCCTGATGACCAGTTCCCAGAGGGATTTGCTTTTGATACTGATGAAGTGAACTTCCCCACTGAGAACCTGTGCTTCGTCGGACTCATGGCCATGATTGACCCTCCTCGTGCTGCTGTGCCTGATGCTGTTGGTAAATGCAGGAGTGCTGGAATCAAGGTATGATAACTTTTTGGATGACCAGATGTTTGTTTTTTGTTTGCACAAAGTACTCCATTTTTTTCTCTTCTTCCTCAGGTCATCATGGTCACAGGTGACCATCCAATTACAGCCAAGGCTATTGCTAAAGGTGTGGGTATCATCTCAGAAGGCAATGAGACTGTTGAAGACATTGCCGCCCGCTTAAATATTCCAGTTTCAGAGGTCAACCCTAGGTTAGTTCTCTTTCAAAGATTTATTGAAGTAGCTTTGACAGTTTCTTGACCACAAGTGAGAACTGTTCAAAATGTTTCTCTCTTTAATGATACAGCTTTAAAGTTTGCTTGAAATTGCAAAAACTGCTAAATTAAATTAACTCTGTCTTTCAGAGGTCCTGACTGCTACACAGCCAAAGAGGCTTTTACCATTAATTTACATCTATTAAATCTTGGTGTGATGCTTAGCTGGTGGCTTTGCTTTTTATTCATCAACAAGTTATTGTGTGTGTGTGTGTGTGTGTGTGTGTGTGTGTGTGTGTGTGTGTGTGTGTGTGTGTGTGTGTGTGTGTGTGTGTGTGTGTGTGTGTGTGTGTGTGTTTGTGTGTTCACGTTAAAGCACACTAAAATTACTATCCTTCTTAGTGCTTTTGCAGGGTTAGGATTGTTAGGCTCTTTTAAACTCATATAAAACCTCTGTTTACAAAATATGACATAACATTCTGTTGGATTAACTAAATGCTAAAAACAAAAGGTTGGGATTCACTGTCTGCACTGAGGATTGATTATTTTATTAGGTGACAGTGTTATTGAGCACTTTTTTGCTGACAGTACCAAAGTTCACATAATTTACTTTTTGAAATGTCCTGATGTAATCTCCTGATGATACCCTACTGTTATACTAATGTGTTTGTAATTTCTTCAGGGATGCTAAGGCCTGTGTTGTCCATGGTGGTGAACTTAAAGACATGACCCCAGAACACCTTGATGATTTGCTGAAGCACCACACTGAAATTGTATTTGCCAGGACCTCCCCTCAACAGAAACTGATCATTGTGGAAGGATGCCAGAGACAGGTGAGCATCGGGGGGGATTCTCACAGACACAGTTTGACAAATGTTTTGTTTGGAACTTGTAAAAACATGTTCTTCCTTGTCCAGGGAGCCATTGTGGCCGTGACAGGTGATGGTGTGAACGACTCTCCAGCTCTGAAGAAAGCTGACATCGGTGTTGCCATGGGCATCGCTGGATCTGATGTCTCCAAACAGGCTGCTGACATGATCCTGCTGGACGATAACTTTGCCTCCATTGTCACTGGAGTGGAAGAAGGTAAGATCTATATCAAGACCTACACCTGCAGAAATCTGGAAATACAAAATACAAAACATCACTGAATCTACTAAATTACTTTGTTCAGGCCGTCTGATCTTTGACAACTTGAAGAAGTCCATCGCCTACACTCTGACCAGTAACATCCCCGAGATCTCACCCTTCCTCCTCTTCATCATCGCCAACATCCCTCTGCCCCTGGGAACCGTCACCATCCTCTGTATTGATCTGGGAACTGACATGGTGAGCTGTTTGGCTCTTCATCCTGTTCTATAGAGAGATTCAACTGAACTCAAATATGGGTGGAAAGTTCATGTGTATATTTATTCACTTGTGGTTTTGCAGGTCCCTGCCATCTCCCTGGCTTATGAGAAAGCTGAGAGCGACATCATGAAGAGACAGCCCAGAAACCCCAAAACAGACAAGCTAGTGAATGAAAGGCTCATCAGTATATCCTATGGACAGATTGGTAAGGCATCATTTATTTATTCAGCTTTAACTATACTGTATCCATATTTTTGTGGCAGTATTTAAGAATTCTGCACCTTCAATATGACATATAATTTTCCAAAAACCCTCAAAAAGTTAATTCTAACTCTTCTGCCAAGTTGTGCATTATTTATATACATCAGTTGCATTTGAATGGTCTATCTAAAATGTCTGCAATTATGAAGGGCGAGCTATTGATAGATGGGAATTAATAATAATAATGGATTGGATTTATATAGCACTTATCAAGGCACCCAAAGCGCTTTACAATGCCACTATTCATTCACTCTCACATTCACACACTGGTGAAGGCAGCTACGGTTGTAGCCACAGCTGCCCTGGGGCAGACTGACAGAAGCGAGGCTGCCATATCGCGCCATCGGCCCCTCTGGCCAACACCAGTAGGCGGTAGTGTCTTGCCCAAGGACACAACGACCAGGACAGAGAGCCCAGGGATCGAACCGGATGAACTTCCCAACCCCCTGAGCCACGGTCACCCCCTCGAATGGCTGATGGCTGCAGGCCCCTGCCAGGCATCGACGCTCCCACCCTAGGGGTGGGGATGGGTGCAGCCTAGATGGTCACGCCCTGGGGGTCGGCACGGACGCCAGAACAGTCCCTACCTCCTTCACTCTGGCGGCAGTGGCAGCCAGGTCCAGATCCGAGCTGCCATGCCTTAATCACCTCCACATGCTGCTCAGTCTTGTCCTGCAGCTCTTCCCGCCAGAAGCATGACAACACCGCCTGCTCTTGTTGTGTGGCTGTGAGTTTGATCATTATTCCGGCCAGCGCCTTCCCTGGCTGGCCCGGTCCTGGGTCTGCCATGCCACTCCACTCCTTGGTTTCGGCACCACTGTAAAATAACCACAGCAGACCCAACGACATTCTTACACTTTTCAGCATCTTTATTCAACCACTTTTCACACACACAGTTGCTGTACACTCACAATGGGCTGCATTTCTGCAGCTGTCAACCACACACATCCACAACAACAACAACTACAAGATTAAACAGTCACAGACTTTTAAGCTGGCGAAGCGTGATTGCAGTTGCCACGCAGGTTCATCCATCTCACCTGGAGAGGCATTGCAGACCACGCCCCACTACAAATACATATCTCTTGCTGCAGTTATTTGCAAACCTTCAGCAATCCCACTGAGAGTGACATCAGTCAGCCCAAGTAAGACTGAACTACTGGTTTCAGAAAGGTTGCCTCCTATCAGCTAACCTGTGCAGTCACCTTGTGATCAAAAGTAGTCGGGGACTTTCAAGCACCGTACAGAATGTAAAAAGAAAAATCAATACAATCTGCATTTCCTGAAGTTCCCTGTTGTTTTTCTCCTGTTAGGTATGATGCAGGCCACAGCTGGCTTCTTCACATATTTTGTCATCCTGGCTGAAAACGGTTTCCTCCCCATGGACCTGATAGGACTGAGAGTGCTGTGGGATGACAAATATCTAAATGACCTGGAAGACAGTTATGGACAGGAATGGGTCAGTCACAGTAATTCTACTACATGTACTCTGAACTAGGAGAATTATTCAGCTTTATTGTGTTGTTCACTTGAGTTTCAGTGCTTGAAAAGGCTTTCTAAGCTTATCATTTTGTTTTTTGTGCACTAGACATATGAGCGCAGAAAGATTGTAGAGTTCACCTGCCACACAGCTTTCTTCACAAGCATTGTAATCGTCCAGTGGGCTGATCTAATCATCTGTAAGACCAGGAGGAACTCCATTTTGAAGCAAGGAATGACGTACGTATATGTGGAGACACAAGAGATCTCAGGGCGGGACTTACATCAAAACTAAGAGCACCTTTAAAGTTTAATGATGTTGTGATGCTTGATTTTAGAACATCTAAGAATATTCACCAGTGTTTTGGTGATTCTGACTTTTTTTCCCTGCAGGAACCGCATCCTTATCTTTGGGCTCGTTGAGGAGACTGCACTGGCTGCCTTTCTGTCATACTGCCCGGGCATGGATGTTGCCCTAAGAATGTACCCTATGAAGTGAGTCAAGCACACAGACAAGCTTGTGCTCTTCTTTTTCATCTAGTAATACCACAAATTCAGGAAAACACCCTTAGAATTCAATAATTATTCATAAAGCACACTTTTGCTCTTCCAATGTTATTCTTGTGGCCGTCTTCTTTGTCACCTTTATTCATGCAATGACATTCATGAACGCAAGACAATCCCCTGGTAAAGTGTTGATCTTGTTGTGTTTAATTCAGTGGTGTCATCTTGCTTTACCTTCTTGTTGAAAATAAGACGGCTATTATCTAGTGTCACTGGTAATTTCCTCTTCAGAGGCAGAGCGAAGCACAAGAGCTGCTATTACTAAGGAGTTTCTTTGCCCAAAAGAGAACAATAGAAAGCATTGAAGACACTTTAGGCTCATTAGCTGAAAAGTTCGCATGCTACTTCCCTAACTTACCCACTCCCCTGTTTCTTTGGGTGTCTTCTGGTGTTTAAATAATCCCAGTTTCTTATTCTGTGTTGTTGTCCCTATTTCTGATTATTTTACGCTCTTTTATTTTTTTAATTTCTTTGTTTACCTGTGGATATATTCAGATGTAGACAGCTGCACTAGATCTAGGACACTGAAATAAGCACAAAAACATAACAAACAGATCCCAGAGTTTTGTGGGCTGGTTTTCAGGGCTTTGCATTAGTGGTCTTTCAGTAACCTCGTTAGAGTCGCCAGAGAGCAGTCTCAAAGAGATGAACGCATCAGCAGGATATGTCCTCGACCCAGAGTCCTCAGATTTCTCTGCCTCGTTTTGCTTTAACAGCTTCTGAATTCATTCTAATAGCCGGTTCTCTGCAGCCTAATGCTCACTCCAAAAGCTTTTCATGTGCCTTTATTGAACCTGAAAGAAAAAAGACGAGTATGCTTGTGTTTTGTTTTGCTTTTTTTGCCATGTAACTCATCCTGACTGTCCATCCATACCTTTAGGCCATTGTGGTGGTTCTGTGCCTTCCCTTACTCCCTCGTCATCTTCCTTTATGATGAAGTCAGAAGATATATCCTCAGACGAAACCCAGGAGGTAAGAGCTTCACTAACTCTGTTACATTTTTTCACTATTTGAGGCACCCAGGACCCCCGTTTTGTCTCTGCATTTTAATCTGAATGAAGTAGCATGCAACTCCTTTTTACCCAAATGAGAAATCAGAAGCACAAAATGTGCTGTTTTGCGTTAAAATCTATTGTACATCCAAATTTGAAGAGAAATGATCAAGTGCTTTGACAAGCCTGCTACTTAAAGGAATAGTTCACTGCAAAATCTAACTTGCCCAGATTTGGTGATACAGTATAGGCTGTGGAAATGTCTCCATTCTCTTAAATGTCATGAAACTAAATAACATTCTCCTTGTAGTGCCAGTGGCACCGATGTATCCTTCCTGTAATCAGGGCCTGGTTGCTCAAAAACTCTACAAACCTTGTTTTGCAGTTTCATGTGGGAACTATTTTCATAGTACTGAACCACATCCACTGAAACAAAGGAGCCCATCAGCTGGCTGGCATTAAAGCTCAGCTGTTGGTTGGGTGGAAGGGGGTGGGAACCATTTATGTTTACGTCCTCTCAAGTTGCTGCAGTTAAAAGCCCCTCCGTGATCAGTAGATGTACTCTTTCTCCTGCACAGTCATACAGTTGATAGGAATTGTTCCTGCATTAAACTGCCCACATCAAGGATTTTTAAGGATTTTTATTATGATACTCTGACCAGAACAAAGTTGGTGGAATTAATAACAGGTAATAGTTACATTATATTTAAGCAAGGCACACATCTGTGAAGCTGATGTTTCTAAAAGTGGCCGTTCACCCCAATGCACACGGGTGGATAAATGGGACAACAGTGCATTAAAATATGTGTGTTTCATTTTCCAGATTTTTATTTCATTTAATTTACTCTTTTTAATTTATTATTATTTACTATATGCCAAATCCCATACAATCACCACCTAATACACTATGTTGCTGGCCTTTCCACCAGAAATACTTGGATTTTTTTAGGATGTCCGACTAGTTAACCTTTAGACTAACACATGAGACATGTTAGGACAGTTTTACTCAATTACATTTACATGAAACTCCACTCATAGCTTTTGAGCTACAGGGTCATTTCAGTGTCTTGTGATCCTTTTAGTCATTTCATCCCAGGCTGATTATTTATGGCCTCACTGATGATGTCATCTCATCAGCATCTGTGAGACCAAAATGACACAGCCTCTCCCGCCCGTAGGATACATCTTCTAATAGCATTGCCACCAAAGCCATGGTGGCATTCGGCCAAAGTTCAGCAACATATATCTTCAAAGCCCCGCCCCCCCTTCCACAAGTCGAGTCTCTTTTCTTTTGATTGCTGCCAGCAAACTTAAAGGATTGAGTGCAAGCTTGTTGAAACCATGGCTTTTGTTTTTTCAACGCATCAGTTTGTCAACCCTGGTGCATGTGAGGCGAGATGTGCGATGTTCCTAATTACGTCTCCTTTGGTTTCTAGGTTGGGTGGAGCTAGAGACATACTACTGAGCCAGCGCCATGCATGGGACACAGGAGTGTTTCATATGCTACACCTATGTTTGAGATGTTAGACCACTAACACCACAAGTCATAGTCAGATTATATTGATGTATGTGTGGGGCTTTCAATAAAACATAAATACTGTGCACTGACGCTGCTTGCATAGTGGTTAATTTTGTCCAGGCTTTCCTTGTTGGTAAACGTGGGATTATCTCATCATTTAGGGTCATTTTAGCCTGTTTTCTGTTACTTCTAACAGTCTGACAACAAGTCAAGAGATCACTTTGTCTGCTCAAGGGCACAGAGTATTTCTTGGCCACCATGTTGCCTAATCATTCATTACAAGCCCTTATGTTCATTTCTGAGATTTTCCATGTGTCCCCCACCCGCCCCCACGCCCCCTAGTGTTTTGCAAGCTCCCTCCCACTCCGTTGCTAACCCCCCACCCTGCAATAGTTGAGTGACTACAAACAGCCGTAAGTTTACTACAAACACATCCAACAACCCCCACCAGTCAGCCATCAAGGACAGCCCTTAATCCTCACAGCTAAAGTTTCAGTTGCGTTAACGGCACGTGTCGGTTCCATAAGGGACATTGGGGGTCACGGGTGTCCTTCAGTTCCACTGTGGCTCTTTGAGCGCTAGTGCTGAAAACTTTTGGGCAGTCCATTTGCTTCACAGGGACTGTCATTCAGTTAAGAAGTCAGCAGTCAGTGGTCGCTCTGTTCAAGGGCACGGCGTATTGCAGGCACATTATGTTGCTTAATCATTCATTGAAACCTTGTCAGTTAAAACTTTATGGCTTTACTTTAGACTTTGCTAACCTCAGGAATGCTGAGGTGGGGATTCCAGTGGCAGCTGCAAACCTTTTGGATCCTGTTAAGTGTATCGACCGCACCAATTAAAATACACTTTTCCATTCAACTTTGGCCAAGTTTGCAAGAGATAGCTAAAAATTTTAATCTCAAAACACTTTCAAATTAGATTCTTTTTCAGAGGGGGAGGGGGGGCGTTGTTTTGAGCTTCAGGCTCAGTGGTTTACTCCCTATGCATTCCACATGCTATCGTAGTTTTGAGTAGCAGTTTTGTTCTCCCTCTATCTCCCGCGCCCTCGCAAGATAAAAGTCAGTCAGTTTTAGTCAGCTTCTCACTTTTTTTTCTTTTTTTGGTACTTTACTTTCAGTCTTTGTTATTCACGCTTTGGGCAATCAGTCACCTTCAAAGCTGTACTTTGACCTTTGGAGCTGTTGCTTTATCTCTGTGTCTCTCACTATCTTGCCTTTCACTGTGTGAGGTAAGCACACACAACCTGAGACAATGCCCTCGCACGAATAACACTGCAGATGAAATTAATCAAAAACAGAAGCCAAAAAACGGTTTTAGGACAGTTGGAAGGGAGAGGGAAGGAGAAGACCGGCTACAGTGGGAACAAAAATGAGAAGTTGAGTAAGATTTAGCCCACCCTTTCTCAGGCACGCCTCCTCCCAATGCAAGTAAACTTCCCCCAACTAAGCTACCTGTCCAGTTTTAGCTCCCTTCCCCCACCCAGCAAGCCCCTCCTCTTATTCCTCCAGGTATAAAGGTGTATTTCTGCAACCGCCTCTACCTTCTCTGCTCTGGGGAGAGTGGAAGACGACTGAAAAGAGGAAGAGAGTGAGCGTGAGAGAGAGAGGCAGAGGCGGAGTGGGAAGTTTCAGTTTTAAAAAGCAATTGGACTGACCACTCTCTGACTCGTGCTGCAGTCATGGGGCTTGGGGTAAGTGTTGGAACTCTGTCACAAGTTTGCTTAAGGTTGCTTAACTTTGCATGTGAGTGCCAGATTCTCCTGCATTGACTTAGACTACGTCTTTCTTTACAGCTTTAGGAAGTTTATGAACTCCAGAACTCAAAGATCTCACTTGTGTTAATAATAATTTACAGGAGTTTCACAATATGTTTGAACAGGACAGTTGACATAGCTTCCCGCTTCTTAAAATCGGAAGCTCCAGGGCTTTCTTCCCTCAGGCTTTTTCTGTTTTTTTGTCAGAGGCTAACTTTGTTTCCCTTTCCTTCACTGCAGAGAGGGAAAGATGAATACAAACTGGCGGCAACCTCGGAAGATGGGGGCAAGAAAGACAAGAAGGCCAAGGCCAAGAAGGATATGGACGATCTGAAAAAAGAAGTCGACCTTGTGAGTACAGAGTGCTTGAGCAAAGCCAGTCTGTAATTAGTTGCCACTTGAGGCCTCGATTGATGTGATTTAAGCATAAAATGGTGACACTAAAGCCTACAAATGACATCTAAACTAGTTAAAGTCAAGTCATTTTATAAAATTCACTCAGTTCATGTTAACACTCAGTCACTGCCAGCGATACAAACCTCTGCTTTGGCCTCATGGCTGGTCACATGAGACGTAGCTCTGTGCTTACACTGCTGCATGTACAGTCACACATTATTGGGACTGCTTGCATAGTGTAGCTCACAGCTATAATTAAATTGCAAGCCATGTCTATAAAGACTGATCTCAACCAAACACGTCAGTGCTGGGTGGGAGTGCCAGGATGTTTCAAATGCATAAACTTCCACAAACACTCAGCATTTATTTTATTGTTAGGCTTCAAAATTTCAACTCTTCCCACTGGACTCTGATGACGTAGAGACTGGTGGAGTTGTGAAGTTTCACACTTAAAAGTTTAGACAGGTTTTTAAACATCCTGGCGTAGACAGATGAGAGAGAGGGAGGGGGAAAAAAAGCAGAACACTGAGATGTTTTCCACTGGTGTCAGCTTTTTCTCAGTCACAGTCTGCAGCTTGCTTAGGTCATTTCCCAAGGTCAGCAAGGAACTTGGTGTGAGTTCACGACAAAGTCAACTGCAGAGCACCGATGACCAGTTAAAACGGTCGTTTTGGTATTTTAGAAGCCAGGGATGCTTTTATTAAAAGTTTCAAGTGTTTAGGTTTTTATCCGACACATGGAGGCATTCACCTCTCTTCTCACGTCTCCACTGGAGACAACTCAGCGCGACATTTATCTCAGACTCTTAATATTATGCATTTCAATTCCAGGCAAATTTTCCTTCCATTCGGATTAACATAGATTTGTTGGTTATCAGTCAAAAACAGAAGAAGCAGGTAAAACTAGTGCGTTTTTAAAACTAACACGTAAAGTCACTGGTTACTCGTTTATTTCTATATATGTACATATTCACGTATATTTAAGATGTATACTCTAGAAAATATTTTAGCCTTGTCCTTGTCCTTGACAAGGTCAGTTGACACATAGGCAAGTTTACCAACATCTCCAAACACCAGTCAAGTATTAGCGAGCGATCTGTGTTGAAATGTCACTTCTGTCATGAGGAACCATCAATTATTTGGCAGAATGGTGTTTTTTAAATGTTGCTGGTCAATGACTTTCACAAGGTCACAAAGAAAACATGTAGATAGATATTGTTAGGTAATATCAGATATCCAACATGGCTCCAAAGTAACTTGTTAAAAACAACATTTTTGACAGAACATGCTATTAGCGGTCTTTGGCACTTCTACAGTGATTTTGTCTTGACACAAGCGACAGTCCCTTCTTCCCAATGTCATCCTGCAGGTCACAGAATACTGAGGGTTATTAGGTAATAAAAGCCCCATCTTCCACACACATGAATGATTACTGTCCCGTGTACATCTTAACTACATCTCAAAGTCCTGCTGTCACTGAAGGACATCTCAATGCCATGGCAACCCTATCACCAAAGTGCCATGACCTCCCATGGCCTGCAATTAAAAGCAGGCATTGTCTTTCATGTGTCAGGCCACCATTGAATGTGCATTTCAAAATAAGATTTACTGTCAAAGGGCAGCTTGGATTGATAATCCCCAGATTTGAACTTTAGTTAAATATTAATAACGTATTGGATTAATGTATCAGCTCAGTAGTAAAACTGTAGGTGACTCTCTATGAAACCCATGGATTTGGCAATCTGTTAATGATTATTGCATCATCATACAATTAACCGAGGCATCAAAGTCCAGCTAAAGACAAAGGGAACAGGCCCACAATAACACAACGCAGCTAGTGATTTGATAAATTGTGACAAAGTCTAACAGAAAGTCCTAAATATAGATCTTACTGAGTTATAGAGTTTGTTTCTTCAGCAGTTTGTGGATGGCCAAGGTGTAGGTCTTTATAAGCCAGAATATGAAAGCTAGCCTGTAGCATGTAATATAAGCACAGTATCTGTGGCACATTTGGTATGGAACACTTTGCATGCTTATTGTAATGCAAAAAAGTGGCCATGCTGATTGAACCATGCGGTTACCCCCATTTTTTTCCCCATGTGACAGGAAAGCGTGCAGAGAAATGTCATCAAGCACAGTGAAGAAAGAGAAGTGGTTTAATTAACTTTTTTAATTAAAAACTTAACTAGTCAGATCAACTGCAATCTATTAAAGCAGAAAGCTGAGTGACAATCATTTACCTGCAACTACAACTCTGACACGCTTTTCACAGTGCAGGCAGTAAACGACTGGAGCTTTTACACTTTAAACAATCAAAGTGATCCTGTACTTTCGTATCACCAGCACATGCCCATGCCACAGTACACGTGCTATGATTTTTAGTCTGTTGGTAGGCGGTTGCTAGGCAACGTGATGATGTCACAACCCACGTAATACACCATCCAGGTTTTGTGGATACAAATCAGATGGCATTGTTTTAAAATTAAAGTGATAGCGATGCTGGAGCTGGTTTGCTGTAGGTGCATAAACGCCAAAAAAAAGAAAAAAAAGAAATGGGTCATCTTAGCCCATTGATAGGTGGTTGCTAGGCAACGTCACCTCATGATATGTGACACAGCAGTCCCAGAAGATTATCTGCCGCTATCTTTAAAACCATTAACATATAAATTTGTGGCTATAAAACAACATCCTTGCTTTATTTATGTAAATAATAATTTTTGTTTTTGTTCGTTTTTGTCTGGAAATGGAAATGGAAATTGCTTTAGTGCACTCTTGATCGCATGACTGTGTTGTCTCTCAGTTTCCAATCAATGAAAGGTGGGAGTTAGATATCACTGCAGCTCATCCGAATGACATGAGATAATCTCAATGTAGGCATCGATGAACACATGCGTCTCTGGTGGTTCATTTGCAGAGCTACTTTAGTTTCTGCCACTATCGCATTTGGAATTAACTGAATTATTGCTTGATTAAAACGTTTGGTGGCTTACAAACACTCATGGTTAAACACTACAAGAAATCATTATGAAAATCTTGCACCAAATTCACTTTGATGTCACTGATAATGACGTGAGTTAGCCTCTGAGTCAGATAGAGTTCTTGGGGAGCTTTGCTGAAATGTCAAACAAATGAGCACAAACTTTTGAGAGCAAACATCAGTCTATCAGTTGGGTGACATCGATTTACGGAGTGTTTGCTCGCAGCAAACTGATTGCTTGAGCCAATCCGAACGTCACTGAGCTCACGGCAGCCTTCATGTCTCACTTATGCAATGTCTCTCAGTCTCTTTCCTTCTCTCTCCATAGGATGATCACAAGTTAACCTTGGATGAACTTCACAGAAAATATGGAACTGACCTAACCAGGGTGAGCATTCCAGATGTGTGTATGTGTGTCTTTGTTTTTGTGAGTCTTTCAGCTGATAAAGACAGAGGTAAGGGAAGATTTCACAATCCAAGCTGAGGTCAAACAGCGGACTAAAGACGTGGACAAAGTTTCACTTTTTTCTTGTACTTATCCAGCAGTGTAGTGTTTATCCAAGAGCAAAGAAGTGGAGGCACAGATAGTCATGCAGCAAAGAAATTCATTTCTTGGTTTTTAGCCTAGTTTTACAGGTGTTGGCCTCATTCCTTCCTTCCTCCCAATGAAAAGCAGGTGAAAAGGGACTTTTCAAAACACTGGATAGAAATAAAAAGTGTCCCTGTTATTTAAAAGTACTGTAATGGTCTTGGCTATAAGTATGATTTGCAAGCAGGTCAAAGACTACTTTGTTAGAAAGTAGTCATGCTGTTGCATTGTTACAATGATGCTACATGTTCCCACAAACAAGAGAAGACACGAGAAATTTCTAGGAAGAGGAAAGAGAGTAGCTCTTTAAGGTATCAGTGCACGCCACACTGTACAAAGAAAGCAAAGCTAGCTCCTACACAATAGTTGTTCTTCATGTTTTCCTCATCAAGCTAAGGTTACATACACACAGAATCCAGTTGCACTAGCCAATACAATTCCACCACGGCCAAATGCCTGAGTGACGCTGGTTATCTCCTGAAATCTGATCTGTCTGAGTTTGCCCTAAAACAAAGGCTTCATTCACACCAGAACACCAGACTTATTGATCCTGCCAACAAGGAGAGAAAAAAAGCTCCTTGTTAATCTTGGTATTTGTTTAAAGAGACTTTCAGTCACACATGAAGTAATAGAAATACAACTTGATCATCTGGTATATTTCTCTGTCTTGGTTTTATTACTACTGGTATGTTGAGTTTTCATTTACTGCAAGTCACACATAAAACAGAGGAAGCTCTCATTTTAAGATTAGGGAGATAATTTTCTTCACGCGTTCGGGTTTTCTTTTGTTTTGCGTCAACCAGACCTTAATCCACCATGTCTTTGTGGAATAGAGTGAACCTGTTTACCAAATAAAACCGTTCTTGTTCTTGTCCTTTATTATGGTTCTCACCCAGTAAATGAAGATTTAGACAGATTTAGAGAACAGATGAATATTTTTTTATATTATAGTTTGCACAGCTTCTTCTTATCTTTGTTTTTCTTTTTAGGGTCTTTCCTCCTCCAGAGCAAAAGAGATCCTGGCCCGAGATGGCCCCAACGCCCTCACACCTCCCCCCACGACACCTGAATGGGTCAAGTTCTGCAAACAGGTAAGAGTCAAACATCCTCCCCTTGCAAACCATAAACCTGTTTTTGAATATTCAAATAGTAGAAATGCAAATTAAGTCTGTGTCACTGTAAACCAGTACAACCAGCAAAGCCTGATTGTTATTTCCTCTTGTTTCCAGCTGTTTGGTGGTTTCTCCATGCTGCTGTGGATTGGTGCCATCCTCTGCTTCTTGGCTTATGGTATCCAGGCTGCCTCAGAAGATGAACCTACAAATGATAACGTAATGATAGTTTCTTTATATAGATTGTGACATATTAATTAAAGAATTAATAGTTACAAAGGTTATGTCTCTCTTCTCTCTTCATGTAGTTGTACCTAGGTATTGTGCTTTCTGCTGTCGTCATCATCACCGGTTGCTTCTCCTACTACCAAGAGGCCAAGAGCTCCAAGATCATGGAGTCCTTCAAGAACTTGGTCCCACAGGTGAGACACAAAAAGAAAAGCTAATGTAACAGCCCATTTATACACACTGTTTTTGTCTTAAATTGCTTTGTAGCCTCCCAGTGGTAACACCCAACAGTACTAGTTGCACAACTCTAAGGAGTAGTGTTTCGTCATCGGTATTACAACAATGATGATACATTTTACCATCACTCATCTGAATCATCTGGGAATTAAAAACAAGAAATATTCATCATGTCTTTTTGACATGTTTTATAATGTAGTTATTGTTTTATAATGTTTAACTAAAGTCTTTGGCAACAAGCAACAGTACTAGTTGCACAACTCTAAGGAGTAGTGTTTCGTCATCGGTATTACAACAATGATGATACATTTTACCATCATTCATCTGAATCATCTGGGAATTAAAAACAAGAAATATTCATCATGTCTTTTTGACATGTTTTATAATGTAGTTATTGTTTTATAATGTTTAACTTAAGTCTTTGGTTTTATAGCAAGCCCTGGTTATCCGTGATGGAGAGAAGAAGAACATCAATGCTGAGGAGGTGGTGCTTGGAGATTTAGTGGAGGTGAAAGGAGGAGACAGGATCCCTGCTGATCTGAGAATTATCTCTGCTCATGGCTGCAAGGTCTGTATCAACTACTTGTGTTAATCCCAACAAATACTTTTGTAGAGCGTGGGTTTGATAGCTAATATATATTTTTAGACTGTTCAATTTACTTCGTTACACTCAAGCTGCCCTGTGATAATGTTTCTGATTCATGTGTTATGGTTTTTGAGTAACTGGGCGGAATGTTAGTCCACGAAAGCATTAAAGGCAAGCTCACATCATGATCTCAGCATCAGATGATTGCTTATCAGAAACCTTTCTATGTTTCCTAACGAGGAATCTTATCTAGACTGTGTTTGAGTTTCTTTACCCAACATACATTTGTTGCTCACCTGCAAGCTGTTTGGCAACCCACCTCCATCTCAGCTTCTCAATATATCCTTTTTCTGGCTTGATCAGCGTGATGTCTTTTGTCACTGATTCCTGCTTCTGTGCTTTCATTCCTCAGGTGGACAACTCCTCCCTGACTGGTGAATCAGAGCCCCAGACTCGTTCTCCAGACTTCTCCAATGAAAACCCACTGGAAACCAGGAATATTTCTTTCTTCTCCACCAACTGTATTGAAGGTACAGCATGGAGAATTAGTGGTTGACATAGAAATGTATATAGAGATCATGAATCATCACCAAGCTTTCATGGACTCAGTCTGACTTCTCTTTTCAGGCACAGCCAGAGGAATCGTCATCAACACTGGTGATAATACCGTCATGGGCCGCATCGCCACCCTGGCTTCCAGCCTAGAGGGCGGAAAAACTCCCATTGCCATTGAGATCGAGCATTTTATCCACATCATCACTGGAGTGGCCGTGTTCTTGGGTGTTTCTTTCTTCATCCTCTCTCTCATCCTTGGATATAACTGGCTGGAGGCTGTCATCTTCCTTATTGGTATCATTGTCGCCAACGTGCCAGAAGGTCTTTTGGCTACTGTCACTGTGAGTTTTGGTGTCTAATGGCATTCCTTTTAAATACCTTATATTTATTGATACAAAAAGACTGTGGTTCTTAAAACCTAAATTGTCTGTAGGTGTGTCTGACTCTGACTGCTAAGCGTATGGCCAAGAAGAACTGCCTGGTGAAGAACTTGGAAGCTGTCGAGACTCTGGGGTCCACCTCCACCATCTGTTCTGACAAGACCGGCACCCTGACCCAGAACAGAATGACTGTGGCCCACATGTGGTTTGACAACCAGATCCATGAGGCTGACACCACTGAGAACCAGAGTGGTACCTCTTTTGACAGGAGCTCTGCCACCTGGGCTAATCTGTCCAGAATCGCTGGACTCTGCAACCGTGCCGTTTTCCTGGCTGACCAGAGCAACGTTCCCATTCTGAAGGTGAGAAATCTTCATCTGTAAAACTACTCAGCTTCCTAAGCACTACCTGTTGTACTCTAGTTCATCCATCGTGACCATCACGAAAGACTCCAAATAATTCCCCACTGTAAGAACCTTTGTTTCAGTGGAGCAAATCCTCACAGCTCTGGTTGTAAACAAGCACAGAGCTTATTACCTCGTGGTGTATTGACCTAATTCCTTTAAATATTTTAAGGAATTTGATAGTATACCCAGTGAACATGGGATGCAGTGGCTATGTGTGAAGTGCTGCAGTGTTATGACTTGGCTTGGAACTTTTGGGATACAAGCAAATACAAATGCAGCCAATCAGCGCTAGAAGTCTTTAGAAAAGCACTCAAGATAATTAAAGGCTGTTTTAAATATACAGCTGGTTCTTTAGCGATGGCTGGCCAGAAAAAAACCATAAGTTAATATATGTAATGAATCCTGGCAAGTGTGCTACTAATGCTCATTATGGACGGAATCAAATGTAGGCAATGCATAGTCGGCGAATTATATTAGAGTTTATATAAGCTTATATAAGAGTGTAAGAGTAAATCAACATTTGATACAAGTGATATTGTACTGTGGAATTAAATTAAAACTGAATCCTAGTCCTCAAAATCATCTACCCAGTTTAGGGAGTGGTATTCATTAAGACCCAGGTGCTGTATATTTTATGTAATTCAACAACAAATTATCTATATATATAGTTCTGTATTTATCAGTCTACATTTGCAACATATTGTAATAGAGAAGGCATGGGATGTGATTGTTGATCCAATTTTAATGACAGTTTTTTTCTAAAATCCATAGAGAGATGTCGCTGGTGATGCCTCAGAAGCTGCCTTGCTGAAGTGTATTGAGTTGTGCTGTGGATCTGTCAGTGAAATGAGAGAAAAATACCCCAAAATTGCTGAGATCCCTTTCAATTCCACAAACAAATACCAGGTAAACCATTCAGATAGTGTGATAAAAGCTCAAAAATAAAAGAAAACTGATCCACAGATTGTTTAGCCACTCAAGTGTTGTTTTAAAGCATTGATTTGAGCATTAGGCTGTTTCCATCTTATTTCTTTTTTAACCTGAACAAGAAGGCTTGTGGCTCTGACTGTGAAACAAACAGCACAAATCACAGCCTGGCAATCCCCTAAATCCTACCCTGCTTTATCATATATTTTAGTTTAAATTACGCTGTGGTTTGCCAGTTGAGCATCTGCAAATTTAAAAGAGTTAGACAATAAACTAATCAGTAAAGTATTTACTCAGGTTTAATATCATACAGTCATCAATACAAACTGCTTTATCCAAACAGACCTTCTGGACATTAGAAGGCATGCAGGTTTTAGGCCATTCTGGAATGCCCTTTTTAATTAAATCTTTGATTATCTTGGTCTGTTATGTATAGTCTCGGTGTACAACATATTTAGTAGTAAATGCTGATTTGTGCCCCCTAGTGGTTGGATTAATCATAAGCTGTTTTTGGCTAAAGTTCTTATCAAAGCTGTCTAGAGTAAACCAGTTTTTTTTCATTACATAAACCACTGATAGTATAGATAAAACCTGAATTTAAATCCAGCCTTTCTGTTGTCCCAAAGCTCTCCATCCATAAAAACACCACTCCTGGGGAAACCAAGCATCTGTTGGTGATGAAAGGAGCTCCAGAGAGGATTTTGGACCGCTGTTCCTCCATTGTGCTTCAGGGCAAAGAGCAGGCTCTGGATGATGAGATGAAAGATGCTTTCCAGAATGCCTATGTTGAGTTGGGAGGTCTTGGAGAGAGAGTTTTGGGTACAGAGCATTCCTTCTATAGCTACATCCTTTATTAGGTAGTGGAAACAAGGCAAAGTTCTGCAAAGTCCTGACTAGCATTTTCTTTGTGTCTTATTCAGGTTTCTGCCACTGTCACCTGCCTGATGACCAGTTCCCAGAGGGATTTGCTTTTGATACTGATGAAGTGAACTTCCCCACTGAGAACCTGTGCTTCGTCGGACTCATGGCCATGATTGACCCTCCTCGTGCTGCTGTGCCTGATGCTGTTGGTAAATGCAGGAGTGCTGGAATCAAGGTATGATAACTTTTTGGATGACCAGATATTTGTTTTTTTTGTTTGTACAAAGTACTCCAATTTTTTCTCATCTCTTCTCTCTCAGGTCATCATGGTCACAGGTGACCATCCAATTACAGCCAAGGCTATTGCTAAAGGTGTGGGTATCATCTCCGAAGGCAATGAGACTGTTGAAGACATTGCTGCCCGCCTGAATGTTCCAGTTTCAGAGGTCAACCCTAGGTTAGTTCTCTTTCAAAGATTCACTGTGCTAGTATTTCTCAAGCGTAAGGAGCAGCTGGTAAAAATCGTTCTGTGGCCATTAGCTGGTGAATGGGCTGGTTCTTAAATAGTGCTTTTGTACTCTACCTTAGCACTTAAAGCACTTTCTTACTACAAGCTTCATTACCTCTTCAACACACAGTCACACAAGCACCCTTTTCTATGCCAAAAGTGTTTTTAACATTACCTCTACTCCATTTTAACCTTTCCATTTTAACTTTTAACCTTACATTTACTCTGGATTTATGGCAACTCGGGGTTCAGTAACTGGCCCAAAGATACTTGGATGCAAATGGAGGACTCCCAATTAGTAGACAACGTGCTCTACCTCCTCAGCCACAACCCCCTTAGAACAAAGCAGTTGCTGTAGGGTAGGTGTGGCTGAGGAGCTAGAACTCATTGTCTATAATTGGGAGTCCTAGTTCTTCCTAAGGGTGATGCTGTCTTTGTTTTGGTCAAATTGACTTTATTTTTTTGTTTTTTTTTCTTTCTAATCTCCTGATGATACCCTACTGTTGTACTAATGTTGTTGTAATTTCTTCAGGGATGCTAAGGCCTGTGTTGTCCATGGTGGTGAGCTTAAAGACATGACCTCAGAGGAGCTTGATGATTTGCTGAAGCACCACACTGAAATTGTATTTGCCAGGACCTCCCCTCAACAGAAACTGATCATTGTGGAAGGATGCCAGAGACAGGTGAGCATCGGGGGGGATTCTCACAGACACAGTTTGACAAATGTTTTGTTTGGAACTTGTAAAAACATGTTCTTCCTTGTCCAGGGAGCCATTGTGGCCGTGACAGGTGATGGTGTGAACGACTCTCCAGCTCTGAAGAAAGCTGACATCGGTGTTGCCATGGGCATCGCTGGATCTGATGTCTCCAAACAGGCTGCTGACATGATCCTGCTGGACGATAACTTTGCCTCCATTGTCACTGGAGTGGAAGAAGGTAAGATCTATATCAAGACCTACACCTGCAGAAATCTGGAAATACAAAATACAAAACATCACTGAATCTACTAAATTACTTTGTTCAGGCCGTCTGATCTTTGACAACTTGAAGAAGTCCATCGCCTACACTCTGACCAGTAACATCCCCGAGATCTCACCCTTCCTCCTCTTCATCATCGCCAACATCCCTCTGCCCCTGGGAACCGTCACCATCCTCTGTATTGATCTGGGAACTGACATGGTGAGCTGTTTGGCTCTTCATCCTGTTCTATAGAGAGATTCAACTGAACTCAAATATGGGTGGAAAGTTCATGTGTATATTTATTCACTTGTGGTTTTGCAGGTCCCTGCCATCTCCCTGGCTTATGAGAAAGCTGAGAGCGACATCATGAAGAGACAGCCCAGAAACCCCAAAACAGACAAGCTAGTGAATGAAAGGCTCATCAGTATAGCCTACGGACAAATTGGTAAGACATTATTTATATATAAATCTCAGTTTTTATAATCGATACATGACTTGTGACCAATGTTCCCTCTAAGCTGCGCGCGTGCTGGCACGGTCTGTGCACAGAAAATCTGCGTTGTGCACAGAAAAAAAATCTACCTGAATTGAAATTAAAATTAATACTTTAACAATTCTGTTTTGCAGTGTTAGTCAGTAAGTGACTGGCTGTTCCCGTATGGGATTAGAATGATGCCACCTTATCCCATAGTCCAGCCAATAATGCGATTCACATTCGTATATACGCAGCTAATCAGCGTCGCTGACAGGCTATGACAGCGTCCTTATGTGCCGACACCGGTGTTTTAGCTAGCAAAGCGGCGTGGCTGATGTGTAGTGAAGCCACGTTAATCACAACGTGTACGACCATTGGAGATGTGAGCAGGACAGACGGAGCAATTGACGGAAAAAGTGTGGACTTTATACCAGTTTTTAAATTGTGTTGTTGTGGGCCACGTAAAACCAGAGTTATGATAAAAATATATGCAATGTTTGGTTGCCTTCCTGAATACCATTGTTATTTATATTTACTGCGGGAAGAAACGGTAAAACCAGCGTTTTATACGGAACACGCTCGAAAGCACTCTCCGCCTGTGAGCAAAAACAAAATCAAAAAAAACCCCACCTTTTCCTATTGGTGGAAAAAAGTACCATGTCGACCAATCAAAAAATGATATGGCAACATGGCATTTAGTTGCTTAGGAAGGGGGAAGTTTTAGGACTGACAGTGGTGTTTTGAGATGTGAGAGATTTGCGATAGTTTTCAATAGTTTTGTTGTGTGTGTCAGAACAATGAGGCATCTGAATGTTACAGGTGTTACAGGAGTGATACATCTCCTGCTGTCAGGCCTGCAGGTATCAGGCTGTTGTTCTCCATTATCTCATAGTGGACAGAAATTTTTTTTTTGGAGTGGCACAAATAATTTGTGTGGCATCAAATTTGATGCAGAACACCTGATTGTTCTGTATATAGTTTGAAACGTTTATTTTAAAAAAACACCTTGGCTGCATTTTTAGGTAAACAGCTGCAAAAAACGTTTGCAAAACTCAGTTACTTTTTTGAAGAAGTAACTACATAATTAATTGCCCAGCATTGGTCATTATATACAGTACTGTATTTCCCAGACCACAGACTCATACTCATAATACAAGTCAGAGCTTTATAAAAAATAAAAAAAAGAAAAGAAAGAAAGAAAGTTGTGTTTTCAAACTTTGAGTTCAAGTTATTTTTACTTCCAATAGTGTTAACATACTACACAGGTCATGAACAAGTTTTTTTTTTTTTAATTTTCATTGTAAGTGGGCTAAAGCAGTTAATTAAAAGTAGTCTAACATAAATGTAAATGCTGTAATTTTATTATTTTGGTGTTTAATATATTTATTATTTTTCACAATGAAATACAAAAACATAAAGCATCAAATAAAAGTAAAAGAGGGGAGAAAAATTAAAATAAAAACCCACCCTGACAAACAACACCCCTCAAGTAATCAAAAGTTTAAAAGGAAAAACTTTCAATCAGTGCGAAATAACACCAGCCAAGGTATACAGAATAAGAAGGAAGAAAAAATAAGCAAACAAATATAATTAAAAATAAATAAATAAAGGTCACTCCTGAACCTGTGTTGATGGTTGGTCAAAAAATATCAAAAAGGGTTTCCAGACTTTATTAAATTTCTTTACTGATCCTCTCAAAACGAACCTAATTTTCTCTAATTTAAGATGAAATAATACATCCTTAACCCAATACGAAACCATGGGCAGGGCTGCGTCCTTCCACTTCAAAAGTATTAGACATCTTGCCAATAGTGTAGAGAAGGCAATAAGTCTTTGACCCCCTGCCGGTAGTGCCAGACCATCGGAATTGACCCCAAATAAAAATAAAAGTGGATTGAGTGACACTCTCATTCCAAATATGCCTCACAGACATCCGTCCAGAACTTTTGTATTTTGGGACAGGACCAAAACATATGGATCAAGGTGGCCTCTGCCAATTTACATCTTTCGCACGTTGGGTCAATCTGAGGATACATCTTTGCCAATTTTGATTTGCTGAGATGTACCCTATGCACTATTTTAAACTGCAGAAGGCAATGTCTTGCACACATGGAGGATGAGTGAATATTACTTAAAACATTGCCCCAGTCTGCTTCAGCAACACAGATTTTAAGATCCTCTTCCCAGGATCGCTTAATTGCAGACATAGAGGAAGAACCCAGGCGCAAAATCAGAACAAGTATTGATGATATGGCCTTTTTCTTAACCGGGTTGAAACACATAATGTCATCCATTACATCATTAGGGTGTTTATTTGGGAACCCTGGGATAGAGCCTGAAAGAAAGTGTCGTATTTGTAGATACCTAAAAAAATGAGAGGGGGGTAAGTTGTATTTATTAGTCAGCTGTTCAAATGAGGCAAACGTGCCGTCAATTAATAGTTCTTTTAAAGATCTCAGCCCTCACCTCTGCCAGCCCTGAAATGTGGCATCAGACATTGAAGGGGAAAAAACATAGTTGGAAGCTACTGGGCTGCCTAAGCACATCTTCAGAAGATTAAAATGTTTTCTAAACTGAAAGCAAATTTGGATAGTATTATTAACTACAGGATTCTCAATTGTCAGGCTTTTGGGTAACGGGATAGATGCACCTACGATAGACAATAGCAAAAAAGAACCAGAAGAGAGCTTCTCCATTTCTACCCATACGGGTCCGCTGCAATCGTGCTGTAGTGCTGATAGCTCAGTTCCGTATCGCGAAATGCCTTGAATAGCATGATTACTTCTTATAGCTATTGCCAATGGCTCAATAGCTAATACGAAAAGGAGGGGGCTAAGGGGGCAGCCCTGACAGGTTCCACGATGTAAGCGGAACGGTTTAGAATAACGGTTATTAGTGAGTACCATAGCTGAAGGACAGGCATAGAGTAATTTCACCCAGGATAAAAAGGAACTTCCAAACCCAAATCTTTGCAAGGCCTCGAATAGATATTCCCATTCTACTCTATCGAAAGCCTTCTCCGCATCCATGGAGGCATTTAGAAGCAGCTTGACTGGGGGTGTACATTATATTAAGTAGTCGACGAATACTAAAAAAGGAGTGACTGTTTTTAATAAAACCAGTCTGAGCTGAAGAGATTATGTTGGGTAAAACTTTTTCCAATCGGTTGGCCAAAATCTTTGCTAGTATTTTATAGTCTGAATTCAGGAGTGAAATCGGCCTGTAGGATCCACATTCCAAAGGGTTTTTATCTTTTTTGGGAAGTAATGTTATACAAGCTTGATTTAGGCTATCAGGCAAAACACCTTTGGCAAGAGAGTCAGTATATAATGTAGCTAACCAGAGGTGTGGACTCGAGTCACATGACTTGGACTCGAGTCAGACTCGAGTCATTAATTTTATGACTTTAGACTTGACTTGAAAAAATGTTCTAAGACTTGTGACTTGACTTGGACTTTTACACCAATGACTTGGGACTTGAATTGGACTTGAACCGGTTTACTTGAAAAGACTTGATATTTTACCCCAAATATAAAATTTAACATGCATATTATATAGAGATTGAAAATGTGACGTCATTCACGGGTAGAACCGCAAAGGATTCTGGGAACTCGTGGCAAGCGGTACTAGCGCACGCAGGCTTTCAATTAAAATCAGTTATACAGCGATAAAAAGAAACACAAAAATGTCAAGAAGCCGTTGTATTATTAACTGCAATAGCCGGTCGCATGACAGCCACGGGAAGCCGACGGGTAAAGAGATCGGTTGTTATCGGATTACGTCGTTGAAGAGAAATTGTTCTAGCCATGTTTCCGAAGTAACAAAGACGGCCTGGATTGCAGCCATTCAAAGATCAAATATAACGTCCCAGAACCCTCCAGCTCACAGGTTAGTCTGCTCCAAGTATTTACACGAAGGTCAGTGTTTTTTAGTAGTTAATACGTCATTTTCATAACATAATTAGTGATATAGGTTACAAGCAAGTCTGGCGCTGAACAGAAATTGTCGCGCTATGCTCCTTTATTTATTGTGCATAAATAGTGAATTGTCCTGACACAATATTGCGTTTCGCTTCTGTTATTATGGTACATTGACAAAAACATATACTTTTATTCACAGGATAAAACAGGTTTTTTGTATCACTAATTGCCCAGTACGATTACAGCATACAATATTGTTGTCACTGCTACATTTCTGTGATGGGTACCAGAAATTATTTCCACTACTAATTAATTACCCTTGAGCTCAAAGGTCCTATTAATAAACGGTTAAGGAATGTGTATTTATGACGACAATTTGTGAGACTGGTAAACTTATGATACGTACGATGGTCTTTCGTTCTACACGGTGCATTTCAAGGTCCTGCACCCATCCGTCGGTAAACTGTACCTGGGCTTGTTGCAGTGACCTGAAGTTACTAAACTTCATGAGTGTATGCACTCATTCCAAGAACCGTATGATTATAAATATGCATATAAATATGCTACAATGAGATAGCTGACTTCATCTAACTAGCAAATGTTGTCCAGGCTACGTTGGTGATACAGTTTTTTTTAATGTGTATGATATTTTTGTCATGCGATTTTAAAGCCGGCCCTGCAAGCGCATCCAAGAATAACATGCAGCTTATCTCAGAACTGTCGGTGAAAATTATTCTTGGAGCTAGGTTTAATTGAGCTGCATTTTAAAGAGGTGCAATTTCACAATTTGTGTATATTTTCTAAGTTCACTATTTTGTCATGTGTTGAGAAAAACACAGATTTTAAAATTACATGGTCTAATATTTACATTTAGCATATAACTGCAACATTATTTTTTCGTTTTTTTTTTTTAAAGACTCGAAAGGACTTGAAATTCAAAGTTTCAGACTTGTGACTTGACTCGGACTTTTACACCAGTGACTTGAGACTCGACTCTGACTTGCCTGACATTACTTGAGACTTGACTTGAGACTTGAGGATAAAGACTTGAGACTTACTTGAGACTTGCAAAACAATGACTTGGTCCCACCTCTGTAGCTAACACAGGGGCTAGTTTTCCAGCAAAGACGGCATAAAATTCGTTCAGTAAACCATCAGGGCCTGGTGATCGGCAAAACTGTAATGATTTTATTGCCGTTATGATCTCCTGCTGCTGCAGAGGTGCATCTAGGGTGGAAACCTCGTCTGGGGACAATGTTGGAATCTTTAGGTCTCTAAAAAAGTCAGAGAGAAGGTTAGAATCATTGGTATTATCGGAGCTATACAACTTATAATCCTGTTGATCTGTAACAGTTCCACCATCTCGGGTTGCGACCCCATTAATAGTTTGCCTGGCTCTTGCACATTTCAACTGTCTTGCTAGAATCTCTCCCGCCTAATCTCCGTGCTCATAGGTATCACTGCGGTTCTTTAACAATAAATATTCTATAGAGTTTTAAGATGGGTTTCTTGGATAAAGGCTATATCAGTACCCATATTTTTCAAGTGAGTGAGAACCTTCTTTCTTTTAATAGGATGGTTCAGGCCTTTAACATTCCAGGTCACTAAGTCAATAGGGGTAACCATTGAAAATATATCAAAAATTTTAGCTCATTCTTGCTCAGACAAGAAACATAAAACACTTGGAACCCTCCCAGAAACCCCCTGAACCCCCAGGTGACGCTAGATGTCAGAACAAACAGCACACCTATCCAATCTAACTGAAAAACTTCCATAACTATCCTACCTAAAGCTCCTTAATCCCGCATAGTGGAAAGGTTGGAATAAGACTCACCAGGTGTACACCGGTGAAGTCCACCATTCAAAGTATGTGTAAAATAATTGCACTGTCACGCCAAAAAATAATAAAGAAAAAGAAATGAAGTCAAATGTCTGAAAATCAACAAAGGATGCATGACAATGCCGTAACAGTCGTCCGAAGTAGTCCCGTGTTCCACGCGCCTCAAAACAGTTCAGTCTTCCATGGAGTCTTGCACAAACCTTTCGGCCTCAGCCACAGAGCCAAATATGAGGCGTACACCATCTGTTTTAACAATGCGTAGTCGTGCCGGGTATAGCAGTGATGGTTTCAGGCCCATCTTGTACAAGCTTGACATCACTGACCTGTATTCTCTCCGCTGGCTCACCACCTCAGGGCTGTAGTCTTCATAGACTCGGAATGGTTTATCCATATACTTCAGGTTGTTCCTCCTAGCCTGTCGTATTAGCAGCTCCTTGTTTTGGTAGCGGTGAAAACAGACAATGACGGGCCGCGGTCTGCCTCCAGGGGTCGGTTTGGGGGCCGAAATACGGTGTGCACAATCCAGTTCGGGGGGAGAGGGGAAAATGTCTCTCCCAAAAACGTCTTGCAACAACTGTGAGAAAAACTTAGAGGGTTGTGGACCCTCAATCCCTTCCTCCAGGCCGATAAGGCGGGCATTGCAGCGTCTGTTTCTCGACTCAATGTCCGATAGCTTAGCCTTCAGCTTTTCATTAGCGACCCGTAGTGTCTCACAGGTATCCTCCACTTTAGCAAGGCGCTGGTCGAGCGGTTCAGCGCTTTCCCCCAAAGATTCTAGGCACTCACCATGGTTGTCCGATGCCTTCTGTAGTCCATCCAGCTTTTTACTCAAGTCATCAAAAGCTGACTTTTAGTTTCGCCAGTAAAGCTGAATGGTGCTCCGCTAGCAGTGCTGTTATGTCGGCTTTGCTAACATTCGCAGGAACGCTAGCAACCACGCATTCGGTTGTTTTACCATTCGACTTTGCAGGTTTAGGCGACATGACAGGGCATCAAATGTTCCAACGGCTTCACCAAATCACCAAGATATTTGCCTCAAAAGATAAGTTAGGTGGGCTCGCTCAAATAACTAAAAGTTGCGGGAGCTAAGGGAAAGCGTGACTACCCCATGCTTGTCTATAATTTGATTATTTTAATAAACCATGTAACTTGGATGGATTCGATGCTGGCGTGACCACAGTGGACATGTCTGCTGTTGCTCACAGTGGTCCAAAGGACCGCTCAGGGAGTTTGTGTCGCTCAGACACATGCTCCTCCTACCAACTCAAAACAAAACAAAACACAAACTGAAGTGTATGCTCTCTACTGCCCCCTGGTGGACAGTCTGCATACTGTACTTTGAATCCCATATCCAAAATGGCTGCCTTGTTTTGGCGAGTTGCGCTTTGCTGGGGAAATCTTTGCTTTTACAATACATTTCTGGTGTGAATATCATTGCTTTGTTTCAGATGGTTTTGATGTTTTTATACCTGACTTCATGGTAAAGTCTGCATCAAATACAACACAATGGGTTTCCAAAGTCAGTTTTTTTTGTCCCCCATATCTCTCCTTTTTTCACCTTATGAAGCAATCTATATGATGCTTATTACAGTGACAAAGTCAATATTTCCATTAATTAACTACACTTATTAAAGCTTGAAATGTCTCTGTGCGGCGCCAAAATCACATTGGATTTTAAATCAACTGATCAAGATGAGATTGTAGCACAGACTTCCAGCTTTAATTCAGCACATTTTTAGAGACTAAATCCATTTAAAGTCGTGTTTTTAAAAATCCTCAAAAAGAAGAAAATCAAATTAAAGGATATCTTCACAATTTCAAACATATAGTTTTATACTGTTAAAAACTCATCTTTTTAAACTTGCTTTTGGTTGATTTTTGTTTCTATGTTTTCAGTTCTCTGTGAAGCACTTTGTGTTTTTATCTTGGAAGGTGCTATACAAATAAAATGTTACTTGATTTACTTACTTTTATGTCTCTCCAGAGGCTTAGCTTTGCAGGGAATGCCACTTACATGTTATATTTGGTTGTCTTATCTCCATCTTGATTACCAGAGACAAGTATGAAAGTTGTTAATGAAAGCTAGAGAAACTGTAACTCTGCTTCTGATTTGCATTTCCTGAGGTTTCCTGTTGTTTTTCTCCTGTTAGGTATGATGCAGGCCACAGCTGGCTTCTTCACATATTTTGTCATCCTGGCTGAAAATGGTTTCCTCCCCATGGACCTGATAGGACTCAGAGTGCTGTGGGATGATAAATATGTAAATGACCTGGAAGACAGCTATGGGCAGCAGTGGGTCAGTCACACTTATGCTTAAATTTAATTGGCGTTTCAGTCTAGGAAAAGGAAAACATTCTAATCTTTTCCTTTTTATTTTATTCTGTTCCAGACATATGAGCGCAGAAAGATTGTAGAGTACAGCTGCCACACAGCCTTCTTCGCCAGTATTGTGATCGTGCAGTGGGCCGATCTGATCATCTGTAAGACCAGGAGGAACTCCATTGTGCAGCAAGGAATGACGTATGTACACATAGAGATGCTTGAGATCTTCAAATGACAACTGGGTCTTTATATTTGAGTAATTGTAAATAAAATCAAAGACATTACTGATGAGATGGCTTCAAGCCACAATGACAGTTTGGTACTGTGTTGCATGCTTTCCTATGACAAGAACATCAATATGTCAGGTAATTTTAAGAGTAGGAGCTTTTGTTGTATTGACCCATACCTTTTTTTCACCCCCACAGGAACCGCATCCTCATCTTTGGGCTCTTTGAGGAGACGGCTCTGGCTGCCTTCCTTTCATACTGCCCAGGCATGGACGTTGCCCTCAGAATGTACCCTATGAAGTGAGTCAAGTACACAAACAGAACCATCCTGTGACTCATGACTTTAAAATTAGCTTCCAAGATAATTTCGTAGGCTCCAATAATCATGCAGAACGTTTCATTTTCCTTTTTCACTGTTGGCTTTTGTTGATATCCCACTTTGCGTGTCTGTTCAGTTTATTTGAGGACCTCGCTGAGCACAAGGCAACTTTTGTTAAAGTGTGAAAAGCCTTCTTTTGGCAAATTTGCAGACATCCCTGGTTGCTGGATCCTTCCGGAGGTTTCTCGTACATCACTCAGTGCAGACAGCCCTTTGAGAGCTTCATGTTTTCAGTTTGGTGATGCTTTAGCTTTATCATCTCGTTGAAAATAAGATGGCTATTATCTAGTGTCACTGGTAATTTCCACTTCAGAGGCAGAGCGAAGCACAAGAGATGCTATACTAATGAGTTTCTTTGCCCAAAAGAGAAAAATAGAAAGCACTGAGGCTCATTAGCTCAAGAGTTCACACGTTACTTTCCTTTGTCACCTTTATTCATCGGTTTCCCATGGATCTGTCTCTCCTTTCTCACCTTCTTCATTCACCTGTTTTGTGTCCCAGACTCTAGCTTCTGTTTTGTTCTTTCTAAGTTATTTCTCTCTTTACCTCTGTAAATATCTTATGCAGATTAAAGGTGCTGAGCATATGTGTCTGACACTATGCCCTTCTGGGGTATTTTATTGGGTAAAGACAGGGGTGTAGGCCCCTGCTCTAGTTCTAAGACACTTATAGAATCACACAAACCCCCTCTAGAAGTTTTGTGGATTTGTTTTCAGGGCTTTGCATTAGTGGGCTTTTAGCAGCCTCGTTAGCGTTGCCAGAGAGCACTATCAAAGAGATGAACAGGATATGTCCTCAACCCAGCTGTCAGATTTCTCTGCATCATTTTGTTTCAACGGCTTCTGAATTCATTTAATAGCCGGTTCTCCACAGCCTAATGCTCACCCCAAAAGCTTTTCTGTTCAAAAGAGAAGAGTGTGCTTGTGTTGGGGTTTTTTGTCACATTCCCATTAATAATTCAACCTGTCTGTCCATCCTTACCTTTAGGCCATTGTGGTGGTTCTGTGCCTTCCCCTACTCCCTCCTCATCTTTGTTTATGATGAAGCCAGAAGATATATCCTCAGACGCAACCCAGGAGGTAAGAGCTTCACTAACTCTTGACATATATAACTATCTGAGGCCCCTAGGACACATTTTTGCCTGTATTCTCAGTATTGTAATCTGAATGTAGTGGGGCACAGAGGGATTTTTTACTTGACTTGAAGTCAGATGCAGAAAAATGTGCTGCGTTGCTTAAAATATGTGCTCTCTGCACATTTGGAAAGAAGAGGATCATATTTTTGCATATTTGGGAGGTGATTTTCTCAAAAGTTCGCCCCACACATTGCAGTAATCTCAATGCATGAAAAGCGCTGAAGGCAGAGGAAAAATGTGTCCCTTTAACGTAATTAAACCGCATTAAAAAAAACCCCATCTGAATGGGAGACCTTCTTTTTAGCTATTTTTTGACAAACACACGGGATTGAAAACACGACTGCAAAGTAGTGAAATATTGATGGCTTTAAAAGGTGTTGAAACTTCTAAAAAAACCCACAAAAACAAACAAACTCCCTCCAGTGGCTGATGTCAGCCTCATTGATTCATTGAGGCTGACATCACAGAGCAAAGGCAGCCGCAGCTTTGTGAAGGTGCCCACTGTACTGTGTGAAAATGAGACACAGGTGTGTGTGTGTGTGTGTGCGCACACGCGCGCTCAGCAAAAGTGGCGTATGCCTCTTGCGAGTCTATTTTTCGTGGATACTCGTGCCCAGTATTGCTGCCACAACTGCGTCCCTACACTGACCAGTGAGCTGAGGCAGATGGCAGAGCCCGGTGGGATTTGAACCCCCAACCGTGGTGTAGTTAATGCATCATTCCACCCACAAAGCTGAACAGAACCTGTACGAAGGGCTGGCTCTGAAGCAGCTGTGTGAGAGTGCGTGTGCGCTACATCTGAGCCCCACGGCACAGATCAGTGAACATCCCACTGCCCATCCATGGTGAATAATGTGTTACATTCAGACAGGAAAAAACACAAGTTGAGCTGACATGGTTTCTAGCAACTTTGGCCCCCTTTTCTTTCTTTTTTTTTTGAAAGCGCTAGCAAATAAATACTTTTTCCACTCCATAAATAGCCCAAAGTGAACTGCCCTTAGATAATTTTTTAACTTTTTTAAAACTATTTTTTAACTCACAGTTTCTCCCAAAAGTGAAACCCAACATGCTAAATGGTATAATTCAAGCATTTAGAGCAGGGATGTCAAGCTCATTTTACATCGAGGGCCACATACAGCCCACTTTGATCTTAACTGGGCCCTTTCTGTCGTTGTAAGTTTAAGTTTAATCCATCTCTATATTTTTCTATAATATAAGAAAATTAAGTGAAATAATAACCAAAACAGAGGCATTTCTATAATAGATGGTCATCTATGACATGATTTTATTATTTAATATATCACTGTAGGATGATTAGTATGCATGGGGTGGTCTTTATCAGTAGGTAAAACTGAAAGATTTATGAAAATACAGTTAAAAATCCAAGATTTATGCCCTCCTTCACATTGTCCAAAGATGTCCAGCGGGCCAGATTGGAGTCTTTTGCAGTCCTGGCGCCTTATGTTTGACACCAAATACCAAATTGGTGTCAAAATTGGGGAATTTTGGTATTAGGACCACTCTCGCCATTCATTTTTACTGGATTTTATGTCCAGCTAATGATATAAAACCCAAACATCTAGCTTTTGAGCTACAGGGTCATTTTATGTGATTCTTTTAGTCATTTCATCCCAGGGTGATTATTCATGGCCTCACTGATGGTGTAACCTCATAAGCAACCATGAAACAAAAATGACACAGCCTCTCCCGTCCCTTCAGGGTGCATCTCCTAATGGCCGCATTTCCCCTAAATTTAGCATGCAGTCTCTCGCACACGGCCCAAGCCCAGTCAAGTCTTATTTCTTCGAATCACTGTCAGCCAGCATGAGGGGTGAAATCTTTCTGAGCACGAGGTTTGAGGCCAAAGCCGTTTTAGATGTGGCTGTCGTGTTGTATTCCATCTTTTTTTTCTCTGTAAAAGACAATGAGACAAATTTGAGCCCTAAACTGTGAGAAAGATTAAAAAAACAAAAAAAAAACCCCTCCCTAATTGTGTCTCCTTTGCTTTCTAGGTTGGGTGGAGAAAGAAACATACTACTGATCCAACGCCACACAGACACGGAGGGAGCGTGTGCTTCATTACTATTTAATGCCATGTTACATATTTGTTTGAGTTATTAGACCCCCCCATTAATAACACCACAAAGCATGGATAGATTAAGATTATATTGATGTGTGTTTCTTTCCCAATAAAACATTCCCACTGTTCACTGAGGCTGCTTGCATGATTGCTTGTCTCTCTGATGCCTTTGGACTGGAAACCGTGTTTCAGGAACTTGATTCAGGATGTTCCGAGGTTCAGCAGATACATACCTGTGAGTCAGGCGCAATGACCCGTGCAGTGGGATTATCCACCTCAACAGTCTTCACTGCAGGAATTGAATATGAAGAGCTTAATGGGGAACAAGCAAGATGTCTCAGGGAAGGAGAAATATTTTAGGGCATTTTCACAGGAAAGCATGATCATCATTTACCATCAATTAGTAACTTAGAGTTCAGAGTGTATTGAAGTATTGAAGAATAAAGGTGGTCAGAACAAATATTGACTTTCAAATTCAGTAATTGTACAAACTCTGTTTTTGCCTCATATAATAATAATAATAATAAACTTTATTTATAAAGCACACTTAAAAACCAAGGGTATGCCAAGGTGCTTAACAAGTAAGATAGAGAATAGGAGGAGGATAATAGAAATAGGACCAAAGCAAGTACTAAGTATGCAAGCAGATAACTGTCACTGATACATAGGAAAGCAACAGGTACAGAGCAAACAAGAATTTAAATGAGCATAAAAGTGCATGATATAAAATCATAAAAGAAATATTAACTAGAGGGAAAGGCAAGATTGAATAAGTGGGTTTTTAATCGTGATTTGAACAGTGCAATGGAATCAGATGCGCGGAGGTCGAGAGGAAGGGTATTCCACAGTACCGGGGCAGCTAGAGCAAACGCACGGTCACCCCGGGACTTCAGCCGAGATCTGGGTTGGGTCAGAAGTAGTTGAGTGGCAGATCTGAGTGTTCTAGCAGGAGTATGTGATTTGAGAAGTTCACTAAGATAACTTGGCACTAATTTATTAATAGTTTTGAAAGTAAAGAGTAATATTTTAAATGGAATACGGTACTTTGTGGGCAGCCAATGCAAGCTAGCTAGGACAGGAGTAATATGGCAAAATTTCCTGGTGCCGGTCAAGAGGCGGGCTGCTGCATTTTGGACTGTTTGCAGTCTAAGAAAAAGAGAAGAGGGAAGACCGTAGTACAAAGAGTTACAACAATCCAACCTGGAGGTCACAAAAGCGTGAATAAGCTTCTCCAGGTCCTCATGCGGAACATAATGCCTAGCCTTAGAGATAAGGCGCAGTTGGTGGAAGCTAGATCTCACTACAGCAGACACTTGCTTATCGAGTTTGAGCGAGCTATCCAGCAGTACACCCAAGTTACTGACATAGTCACAAGAAAAGCTAGCAAAGGAACCCAGGGCAGCACAGAGTTGGGCACGAGGGATTTTACTGTTGAACACCACAATCTCAGTCTTCTTATCATATACTGTATTTCCATTTTCATGTGCAGTAAACAGCTGTACTTTCCTCGCAAAAATGAGGAACAAGCATACTGAAACGGTGTGTGTGTGTGTGTGTGTGTGTGTGTGTGTGTGTGTGTGTGTGTGTGTGTGTGTGCGTGTGTGTGTGTGTGCACGTGCTTAAAAGTGTCTCTATTATCTCAAGAGCCATGTCTGTCACAGCAGTGTTTGCAATGGATTGGTCTGTTGACCGCTAATGCAAAGAGGGCCTCAGTGAAAATGAACTGAAACCACTCTAGTGCTATCTTTGTGTTTACACTGGTCATTATGATCGCCCCTCAACCTGTCTTGTGTGTGTGCGAGTATCTAATCATCATGCCAACCTGGTCACAGATGGCCAGCTTCACATAGACACACACACACTTGGGGGAAAAGTGCTTGAGCCGAAAGAGTAATCTTTCAGGTGATTTCTTCCACAGCAGAGGGTGCTGCTGCAAGACAGAGTCTAGAGTCAGGAGTCTGCAGACAAAAGGATGGAGGGATGTAGAGGAAAGAGGGACAAAGAATGGGGTCGACAAAAGTGAGTCAGGGTGACGATGAGGAAGCGAAAGAGTTGGGGCATGAGAAACAAAGGCAGGCATTAATTTGTGTTTTTAGGGGCTGACATTATGAAGCTTAGTTTATGGGTTTCTGCTCACTGCTTTGAGAGAAAACGAGGCTGCAGACAGACTAACATTATCATGTCTTCAGCCCCCCCTCACCACACACACACTCCTCCACTCCCCCACCCCCAGTCCTGCCCTCCTTCACAAGCAGGGCCCCTGAACGTGCCTGTTGCTATGGCAACTCATTTGAGAGCCTTCTCTCTCTCGCTCTCTGTCTCTTTCTCTAACATCTAAATAAAATCTTGGCTATTTATAGCACAACACTGGCAACATGCAAGCCACATTTAATCGTGCACCCACAAATGGGAATGCAAAACAAAAATGCAGTAAACAGGCAACTGCACATGTGCAGTAATACACAGGAAGACGTATAGGCTTGTGTGCACACCCGCCTCCTCTATGCCAAGGCTTGCTGCTGTGCGTCCATCTGTGAATTAAGTCCACCTGTGGGTTTTGTTTGTTTACCCCTGCTTTGGGGTATTTTTTTCTCATCATATTTCAGAGCAGAGCTGGTCTGATAAGCAACCATGGAGTTAATGTGTGTGTGTCTGTTGAACTCCTTGCTGAAGCCCGCCATTGAAATCTTCCCGTCGTCTGTTTGATCTATCTCAGCTTTATCTTGACACTTGCCGCAGAGTGCTCTCCAGGCCAGCTGATAAAGTCTGTCAGAATACACAGGGATCCAGACAGCGAGTGACACCGTTTACCTATCGGGACACAATAGCACTCCGTAACTGCAGGCTCATATTGCCCTGCCCCGGTCTACTTCATTCTTGAGAAGGTCGCTCTCAAAGCGTAATCTGTCACAGCCTTCTGATGCGGCTGGTTCGAGCTGCAGACAGGAGACAGGAGAGCAATGAGGGGGGAATTATAAATGTGGGTTTGCCCCGAGATTTACGGAATCTAAAGCCTTGGTGGAGCTTTGGCTCATGAACATAAGGCTGTAACTTTCCTTTTTTTCCCCTCTGGCCATATATATACGACAGCAAGTGGCTGACTGTTTCTGGTTTCAAGCTTACATGCAGGGATGAAAGACTAAATCTCTCATTTGTGTTGTGGGATGAAAGGGTTTAAAAGCTCATGGAACAGATGCAAATGGCCATAAGAGTGCTGCTGCTGCTGCGGCTGCTGCTGCTGGGGTAGTGTACAGCAAAATCTTGCTGCAGTGTGATAGTCAGTGGGCTCTCGGCACAGATCCCTCTCCCTCTATCTTGCAATCTCCGCAGGAGGTGGTCAGAGGTTGGGCAGTGTTCTGGAGCTGGTATATGTTCAAAGTATATGTGGCCTAGTCAGGGCTGGACTGGGACAAAAAAATCGGCCCGGGGAATTTGGACTAGAGACCGGCCCACCAAAAATGTGACGTCATTCAGGGGTAAAACCGCAAAGGGTTCTGGGAACTTGTGGCAAGAGGTACTAGCGCATGCAGGCTTTCAATTGAACTCAGTTACACAGCGATAAAAAGAAACACAAAAAATGGCAAGAAGCTGTTGTATTATTAACTGCAATAGCCGGTGTTGTGCCAAAAAGTGATTGTCTGCCAAAAACCGATTTCCGGTATTTGCCAAAAACTGATTGCTCGTATTTAAATTGCTATAAGTAACTTGTTGGGCTATAATATGTGAAACATATGTCAAATGCATCCCTCATGGATGACATAAAGTCATCTCTCCATCTCCATCTCTCTCTCCTGTTCTTTTATTTCTCTCTCTTGCTCCATCTCTCTCTGCTGCTCTTCTGTCTCCTCTGTCACAGACTTCTCCACTTTTGATAATAAATCAGCCTGGTGCAACATGTAAGGATTGGCACAATTTGTTAAGATTTTGAGGAGTTTGAGAAACTAACCTTAAGCATAAAATAAAATTTACTATCAGTAACTTTATAGCACCCACCCAGCAGTATATAAACTCTGTCATGCTAGCTAGTACGCAGTACCAGTTATTCTAAGCGACTGTAAAAAGTCAGCACAACAAAAACAAACTACAACTAAACTTGGTTTATATCTGACACAGATAGACAGCAGGTCATAACTTACCTGAAGTTCAGTTCCTCTGCCACTATGACCGGCGGCCGCCTCGGGTCTCTCCTCCTCTTGCCTCCCCTTTCCCTTATCCACCTGCTGGCCTCCACCACTTGCTGATGTTGCTAAATCTGTGGAAGCTATGCCATAGCTACCGCCAAACAATTCAGTTATTTTTACACATTTGGCAGCGTCTGCCTGAAGGGTTTGTTTCTTTTTGGCCCTAATTTTTTCTGCACCTCCTTTCCTTTTTTTGTTCTCCATTTTCTTTAGTTCGTCTATCCGGTTGTTCAGTGATGACGCGACGAATCCTACTTCCGGGTCCAAAGTAGTCTGCGTTTAATATGGCTTTTGTGTTGTTAACATGTTTAATGTTATGTATTTTCTTCTATTTGATCTCAAGAAGCTCCTAAAAACAGTCAGTGATCCCTGTTGACCTCCCTCGGCTTTTATTACCACTAATCATTTATTTAAGCTCAGTTTTTTTTAAAACCTTAGGATGTAACTACAGCCCAGCCCATGCAGCAGTATATGAATGACTAACCTCGTATTGTGGATGGATTATCTCAGTTGTTCTCCTGGCTGAAGTTTGGTCCTTTTACAGCATCCTGCCATGCGATTACATTTGTTCCTGACCACCGAGAACACTCACATTAACTTTTATCGAGTGGAAAAAAAGGTTAGCTTGTTTATATTATGCTAACATGCTGTGTCGCTAGCGGTCACGTAGCACATCATTATATACCAGCTAGCCTAACTTCAGTAACCCTACAAACGTCACTGCTGTCTAGTTTTCTGTCTTCATTTATGCTGGAAGTGATAGCAGAGCTGTACGTTTTAATTTGTTTCCAAAACCCCGCAGTCAGAACATGCTATATTGTATTTAGATAGAAGCTAGCGAGCTAACTCCCTGCTAACTTCTAACTCCTTTAAATGTCATAAATTCCGTTTTCATGGATGCCTGGATGTTAAACTCAATTGTTACACCTGGTAGAGCAGAACGCTGATCATTTTATTAAAGATGAAAGACTTTAGACAGTTTTTCAACTCTCAGTAATGCCATAGTGATCGTTTGATATATGGACCTGCAGCGGGGTTTAGACCCAGACACGGCCAGTGACGTCAGACTGAACAATCGGATTGGCCAATCCAACACCTTTCATTATTTATACCCTTCCAAAAAAAAAATCGATCGGCCCATAAAAACAAAAAGTCGCCAGCGGCCCACCGGGCAAATGCCCGGTATGCCCGATGGCCAGTCCAGCTAGGGGCCTAGTACCAGGGGAGAAAAAGGAAACAATAGGCTGGCTGGTCAGAGGGAAAGAAGGGAAAAGTGTCAAGGCGCCCCAGGGCAGAATGGAGGCCTGGGATGCTAATGAATTTTGACATGATAAACCAACAAAACAGATAAGCTTTTATAAGCTTTTGTCTGCTTATACCCTCAAAACCCATGACAAGCCTGGTCAGACTATACTGCGAGCATGAGTGTGCCTTTTTTTCTGCAGCTAGAGATTCAGAAGCAGGGGCTTCAAAAGTTGGCTGCCCGCTATCAGCAGCAACAACCTTGTCAAAGCAGCAGGGGAAGGGAGGTGTCTGCGAACCCAGCTGTTAAGCTGGGAGAGGTGTAGATGAATCAGGAGTGTGTGTGCATGTGTGTGTGTAGTAGTTTGCTAACAGCAGGGTGTTAGTGGTGGGCCTCTTTTGTGCAGAGCTGAAGTTTAAAGCAATAGTTCAACATTTCTGCTGAACAGTCTTTCTTGGTTGGTACTTTGATTCTAAACTCACATTAAGCTGTCCTTTAATGAGGATTTATAGTATAGTATAGTATAGTTCATCTAGATGGTTGCCTTCATATTTAAGTGTTTCTTCTATAAAAGGGTTTGAAGGTGCCAATATTGCTGGTCACAGAGGCTAACCACATTTCGATTTAATTTACAAATAGATAGGACCTTGAAAACATATTTGTCCTCATTTATTAACGGAAAATAAGTATCCACCTATCTGGCCCTGTGCCAGTGTTAGTATTTCACACAAGAACTGGTAATGAAATAGGCTACAGTTTCTCAAAAATTAATGCATCAAAGTCAATGACACCTATCAAAACCATTTCTAAGGCTTTGGGACTCCAGTGAACCATGGTGAGTGCCATTATCCACAAGTGGAAAAACATGGAACAGCGACAAACCTTCAGGAGTGGCCGACGTACCAAAGGTACTCTAAGAGTGCATCGTCGACTCATCCAGGACATCACAAAAGAACCCAGAAAAACACCCAACGAACTGCAGGCCTCACTTGCCTCAGTTAAGGTCTAAGTTCATGATCCAACAATAAAAAAGAGACTGGACAAAAATGGCATCCATTTCCAAGGAGAAAACCACTGCTGACCAGAAAACACATCTTGATGATACCTGAGACTTTTAGGAAAATATTCGCTGGACTCACATGACAAATGCGGAACTTTTTGGAAAGTTTGAGTCTCGTTACGTTAGACATCAAACAGAAAATCATAACAAGATCATAATACTAACATTTAAACATGGTGGTGGTAGTGTTATGGTCTGGGGCTGCCCTGCTGCTTTAGTACAACTTGCTGTGATTGATGGAACCATGAATTGTGCTCTCTAGCAGAAAAAACATTAGTTAATGCCATGGAGCTCAAGAGCACTTGCGCTATGCAGCAGGACGATGATGCGAAACACGCCAGTAAGTCCACCTCAGACTGGTTAAAAAAAAATAAAATGAATATTTTGCAGTGCCCCAGTCAAAGTTTGGACTTACATCAGATTGAGATGCTCTGACGCAACTTTAAATGTTGCGTCAGAGCACATAAATAAAGCACCACAAATAAAATTCTGGGACAAAATTCTTCCACAGTGATGTGAAAGACTCATTTGCTGTTATCACAAACACTTGATTGCAGTTATTGCTGCCTAGAGTGGCACAACCAGTTATTAGGTTTAGGCTTTGCACACAGTGGAAGTGAATTCTCATCATGCATCGCACCAGCTGGTTGCTTGATGACATTACAGGCTTGGGCTCCCAAGATGACCCGCAAATGTATTTATCAGTTGGTCATATGTCAATCAACATTATTCTTCACTCTCATCATCACACTTTCCATCCAAAGTTAACTTCCGTAGTTGCTTGATGTCACCAAAAATCATGCACTTTCTATGTTCTCTGGTTGCCGCGTTGCTGCAAATCAGTTTCATTGGGTACGCAGCTTTAAGGGGCAATTGCTTTTTCACACAGGATAGTTTGGATAGCTTTTATTTCATTAATACAGGAACGGATAATCATTTAAAAAAACAGAAAATTGTAATTCTAATACAAATTATGTCCACTATTAAAATTTCTAAAACATGTAAGTGTCACAAATATGCAGAAGACTAGGAAATAAGGAAGGGGTCATAGACTTTGTAAGCTAGCAATGTTTCTCAAAAACAAATAGTTCGTTCAGTGAATGAGCAAAGATACATAACATTTAACATAGAAAATCAACAGTTGCCATGATATTTTAATTGTTAGTATTGTCATTATCATTATTATTATTATTATCATTTTTATTTTGGACTACTTGCGGTGCAGATTAGTGCCCATCAGTGTTGAATTGTGTGTGTGTTTGTGTGTGGCGCTTAAAAAGAAAAAAAAGAAAAGAAAAAAGAAAAAAAAAAACGCCCAATAATGGAGGATGCCCCGCCTTCATCCGTGGGGTTACCATGGCAAATGGCGTCGACGTCACTATGGAAGAAACGCCGTCTATAAGTATTGGAGGGTCTGCCGCGACGGCTTGCGAGCTCGGATGTGTGCTGCGGAGGAGTGACACGTGCTGACTACAAAAATAAAGAAAAATAAATAAATTAAAAAAAAAAAAAAAAATATATATATATATATATATATATATAATAACAGGCACATCCAGGAGTTTTATTTTTTTATCTTTGTTTTTTGTTTAGCTTGTTTTTTTAACTGTATATAAATTTAAGGTGGAGTTTCGTTGCTCTGTTTTTTTACTTGAACTGGGAAGAATTAACCCCGCATTTTGGCAACCATGGGACGAGGAGTGAGTATAAAAAATGTTTATTTTACCTCTTTGTTCGACTCCACAAATGCTCTTATTTGCTCCCGCTGAGAATAAGCGGTAGGCAAAAGGAGATATTTGAAAGTTCGCCATTCAAACAAGTGGTTCGCTTTAAGTCGATGCTGATGCTACACCATGTGTTGCGATTCGCTCGAAACGCTTCAAAATGCCTTCTCCTCAAATGCCTCTTGAGGGGTACTTCCGTGTTTCGAACCCTCAGAGAGTAGAGACTCCCCCCTTTTCTTGTTCTTCTCCTTCTGTTATTTATGTATTTTGTCATTGACTTGAGCCCGTCAAGGATAAAGACCGCTGTGAAGTAAGTTTCCATCGCTCACAGAGATGCTTTTGAGTGGCGTCCCGTTATGTAACGAGATGTTCTGAACCGCCTGAGCTGTCAAAAGTTTTCCAGCTGCGACGGTGCAGCTGTGGAAATAAACCCGCTCGAGAAAGTAACGGTGTCCTCACTTTACTGACTTTAGAGCCACTTTAAGCTTCAACTCGAGTGGGAAAGCTCTTCGTGAGCAACACATAGCACAGAAATGTATGCCTTTAGGGAAGAACTGTGGCTTTTCTTTCTCGCTACTTGTATGTATTTATTTATTTTATTTCAGCACCAGGCGTTTTTATTCTGGGAATAACAGCCTGGCAGTGGGAGGGATATGTTAGCAGCCCGACCCATTTTTCTCTGCCTGCAACTGTGAGCAGCTATCTTAAACTTATCTGAAGTCAGCCGTACCTCCTTTTAGGGAGAATTTCTTCGACTGCTTGCTGGGTAGTTTTGTGTCATGCGGGTTCACTATTGTGACTTTAACTGCAGGAATATAATGGATGAAAGGGTAATTGTGCTCCATGGTGGCAGCAATCCATCACTGATAGATTAAAATTGCTATAAGCTGCTTGCAGGCATTGTTAAGAGAAAAAAGAAAAGAGGACAGTTTAAGCCCTTTTTGTGATGTTTTAAAATTGATTTAAAATTCCCACGCCTCCTTGTCTTTTTTCATCATATATTAGTGTCCAGCTTTTTTACATGGAAAGATTCAGTCTGTTATTGTTCCTCTGTTGCTTCTTGGTATGGCTGATATCGTCCCCTTCCTCCCCGGCTTGAATTGTAGGGGATGAAACTGAAGCCAGTTGCATGTAATGTCAGCAGTCGCCACACCCTGCCATTCTGCGCAGGGGAAGCACTCATTACAGATTCAGCCTGCAAGGGATGGAGAGGTGGGATGAAGGGGAGAGGGAAGATGGGCTGAGAGAGATCTGGTGGGAGATGTGAAGCAGAACGCCTCATTCAGTCTGTTCCTCTTTCATTTTTTCCCTCCTTCTGTTTCCGCAGAGTTTTCTCCTCACTCTCTCTCAGCTTCTTGGCCACCGCTTCTTTTTTCTCCTTCCCATATGTGATGAAAGCCATGCCCTGCCCCCATTCGAGCCTCCACTTCCCCCACAGTGTCTCCCCTCCTTTCCTGCCCCCCTCCCTTTCCTCTTCTCTCCTTTTCTCAAATACATTCAGTGCTGGCACGGACAAATAGCTAGACTTGGAAGAGATGATGGCCACCATAGAGCCTTCCGAAGGGGTTGGGGGGGGGTTAAGTTGCAATGGAGAAGAAGTGGGGCAGAGAGTGAGCACAGGTACGGGAAGATCATTTTTTGGGGGGGAAGTGTGCCTCCCACTTGCTCCCCTCATAATATGAGGATGACATTACTCTTTCGCCCTTTTTAAAAAAAAAAAAAATATATTTTCCTCACCACATCAGCAGCACAGTGCAATAAAGAGACAAAAGCAAAGTGAGCTAGCAAGAGGGTGGATTGATTGCTTGAAAAGAGGGAGGTGGGGGCCAAGAGGCACCAGTTGCCACTGCCAAACAACTTCCAGACATGATGGAGGGGCTGCGGACATTTCTGTGCAGTGCACTCTCTTAACCTGAATGATCCATTCATGGATTAAAAGCTCTTTAGGAAAGAGGAGCAGGTAGCTGAAGCTTATCTATATTTATTTATGCCCCCCCCCCCCCCCCCCCCACACACACACACACACTTGTTTTTCCTTTTGTTTAAATTCGCAGTGCAGAAGCTGATGGGAGGTTACCTCACCTGTTCAAACTGCAGCTTCTGCACTTGAACTAGGCGAGCACTGCGGAGTGGGGGATCTGAACGCAGAGGCAGCTGTCAACGCTTTCAGGGGAGCAATGGGGGCGAAGTGGACTAAATATTTCATAGTCTTACCTAGCTCAACCTTTAAGATCTTTTTCTCCTCAGTTGGCTGAATTATTAAGAAGTTTCAGGTCTTCAAAATCATCCGTTTTTACAACCAATTCAAACGCTTTAGCTATAGCAGTTTCCTTTCACCAACGAAATTATCCTGTTCTGGTAAATGGGTGGGGTAGGGTGAAATGGTCACAGTTGCATGAATATTGGGTTGTCAGGTTGAATTTGTTTGTTTTTGTGCAGCATGCGTTCTGCAGTTATAGAGAGTTAAACTACCCAGTTGTCTTAATCATACTTGGATGGATGACACATTGAAGAGAAATATTTTTTATTTTTTATGATTCAATATCAGCCTTCCAGCAAGCTGAAAGTACATCACTCAAATGTGACAAGGGTCTTTCTAACTGGTTGAAATGTCCATAGCTGCCATAGCCTCCTTGACATCTCCCATCAGTTTCTAGACTCTGCATTGCAAAGCCTCAGTGTTTTGGCTCCCACCCTTCTGGGGTTTTCTTTTCTTTAGTGCTAAAAGTGGTAACATTTGACTTGGGTTTATGAGGGTTGAGTTTTGACAAAGTTTTGACCTTTCAACCGTCATATTGTTACAATGTGACCGCTGGTCATTTTCATTCTGATGGGAGTAAGCTTCTTCAGGATGATAATGCCCTCTTTGTAGGACACACATGCCTCTTTTCCACTAGCACCAACTCGACTGTACTGGATTCAACTTGGCTCAGTTTAAGCCTTTTCCCTTTCAATTACCACTCACTGTGGGTGGGGTCCTTATAACAATGTGGCCCAAAGATCCTGTGACAACATTTACATGTGAAATAAATACAACACAGCAATGGAAAACAGAGGCGTATACCTGCTGCTAAGCTGATGGTAAATGTCTGCACCTAGTCTTTGGACTAGGGTCTTGGTTTGTGTGCATCCATTTCCCTAATTTCCATGTTTGAGGGAATCAGTGGCATGAAGTCTGTTGGTCCCAGCCCAGTAGACCAGGCACTACCACCTAATGGGAAATCCTAAAAACTGAGTACAGTCAAGTGAGTAGGTAGTAGATGAGTAGGTGCTAGTAGAAAGGAGGCAATACAGTCACTAATGATAACTATTTGAACAGGGTGCAGTCAGTCCTATTAGAAAATTTTAGGACGGACATGTTGGGGAGTTCCACCACAATCCTTAGGAATGCCAAATGAGGACCCTAATGGAGTTGTAGAAACTTGGCAAATCAATACAAAGGATGACCAAAGCAGGTGTACAGGAACGTGTAGCTGCGGTACCTTACTGAAACACCCAATGTTAAGTTTTTCCTTGAATTTGTCTCATCTGAAATCTATGGACAGGCAGATTGGCTCTGTGAAAGTACTGGTTAAGGACACAGCTGAGGATTTTCTGATCTTGAGCTTGCAGTTTTGCATGGAAAATATGACTATGCGAGTGTAGTTGAAACATTGAAGTGTACATGCTGTGAACAGTGAAAAGATGGTAATATTGCTGTTTCTGGATGGCACTCCCCTCACTCGTATCAAAGACTTTTCTCTCTCATCTTCCCACCATAAGCTGACTTGGCATGCTAGTCCCCGCCCACTTTTAATCTACACCTTCACATCCATTCCTTACAGTTCGTTCCCCCCTTGTTCTCTGTTTGTACCTGTTTTCCTTCCGCTCTTGTCCCGCTCCCCCTCTTTACTGGGGATTTAACATTCTTTCCGCTTGGCAGTCACTGTGAATTAACTGGGACTTTTGTCACACAGTACCCCTTGTCTGTTTCCGAACACCGCGTACCCCCTTCTCTCTGCTTCTTTTTCCTACGCTCAGTCAATCTTTACCCGTTGTGTTTCCTACGTTCCATTAATCTGTTTGCCATCTTTAGCTTCTCTCTTTCTTTCCTGCTTTGCCATTCTTTCTGGCTTTCCTCGTTTTTATTTTTAATTCCCTCCCTCCAATTCTTCCACATGCCATCCCTCCCTGAGCCTTCCCCTCTGTTTTGCTAAGAAGCTTGAGCCGTGTGATTTGTTTTCCGTGGCAGCTCTTTGAACTTTCCCTGCGAGCCTGTAGCTGAGTAAATGTGGAACATGGACATAAAAACCAAAAACCTGCAGAGAACACACGGGTGGCTGTCTTTTGTGCTCCTTTCCTGCATGAGGAAATATGGGAATTTTCCACGCCATGTTAAAATCTAGATCCAGGATCTGCAGGCTGAATCACTGAGCTGTTGGCTCGTGCGATTATGACATAAGATTGCAGTTTGAATTCTTGAGGAAACACTGCCAGACATTCATTCATTCACTCACTTTTGTTCTTTTCTTTTTTTTTTATGGGGGGGAAAAAAAAAAAAGCTGAGAGTCACAGGGACGTGGAGGGAGTTTTAAACACGACCCCCTCCCCCACATTTAAATTAACACACTTTCTTTTCAGTGTTTAAACAGAAAAAGGGGTAGTTGGAGGAAATGAAAGAATAAAGGAGGAGGAGGAGGGGGCATGGGAGGAAAGGGGGAGGAGGAGGGGCTGTGACACGTGACTTTGTCCATTCACATATCTCCAGAGGTGTGGCAACAGTCGCTGGTGGCAACCGGGCAAAGTCCCAGGACAGTCTGTGTGTGTTTGTGGGGGCACAGTTGAATGAGCAGCTTTTGTATCTGGTAAGAGACCCTGGCACCAGGGTGGACTCGCTCACAGGAATTCTGCCTGTAAAACGTTTTCGAACACTTTAAAATATGTGGCTGCTCGACCGCTTTCTTCTGATGTCCACTTGAGCCTCTAGGATGTTGTTCTCCCATGCGAGGAGCAAAAGCCGGGAGGCTGGGAGTGGGGTCAGCTTTTGAAGTTGCTTCTGCTCGGAGATGCAAACCCTCACTGTTTTCCCCAACTTTGTCATGCTTCTTTTTCTATCTCAAGCCTTCTTCTTACCGGTTAGTTCTCACGGGATTCAATCGCTAATAAAAGCTGAGCTGAACTCAATGTCACTGATATCGGTCTGTAATGTTGCGAAATCTTTCTGACAGTTCCTGGACTGTGTAGCCTTTTTGCAGACAAACAAAAGAGAGCGTGGTTCCAGCCTGTTTTGAAATTCCCAAAAATCTCCAAAAAAAACAATGAGCACTGGTCAGCATCATAACAGATAACATGGCCCACGTGCCTGTGGTCTTACCAAGCACATGAAACGATTCTGTGAGGCTGTTGTTTGTGTGTTTGATGCAGATTTTGTGAGGGTAGTACAAAAGGCCATTGTTCAGGGAGAATTCATACCAGTTTATTATGACGTTTGCTTTTGTAGAGCAGATCCTTCCCTCTCATTTTTTTCCCTTGCTCATCATCTGTCAGTGTATTGTCTTCATACCACCTCCTTCCCCACTTTCATCCTTGCATTTTCTTTCTAATCTTAACCACCTTGCTGCTGTAAGGAGTTCACTGACCTTGAATGCTGCTCTTCAAGGTTATGAGAAGCCTCTCAGTGTAAGTGCACTGGACCCCAGAATCCTCAAAGTAGTAGTATTTGTTTGCAGCTGTGCTTCGAGCTAAATAAGCATCAGGAAATATGCAGACAGCGATGTCTTGTGTGATATCCTTAATCTAGTTGATATCTCTGACTCTGTGCTTTGATTTGTTGTCTTGCGAGCGGAAAAAGACCGCGAAAGCTTCAGTCACCTGACTCTCTGTTGCCTCTTCTGACACCAGGAAGATGAGCTGTCAACATGTGACTGTGGAGTTAAGTGTAGGTGCAGCACCTCTGCGTGTTAATTTATGATGTCTCAGTAGTAGTTAGTAAAGTGACAGGTGCAGCGCCGTCACGGGGGATGCAGTCATTTCTGTACAGTGCAAGTAAGACTGGGGGAGGGTGGGTAAAATCCCGGATGGGATTTAGTTATGTGTCACCCTTATCTGGCAGGACCAGAGCAAGTTCACTGGGTTTAAAACTGATGCAACTGATGAAATGGGGCTTTCCCCACACAGAGGCAGGTGCGTCGACAGTAATGCATCAAAGACCGAACAAAGAAATGGCAGACAACTGTGGCTGACTTTAAGGCCACGTGTTGGCAGTGAGCTACAGAGGGATCATTAACACTGTTTTGTCTTTATAGTCAAGGCAAATGCCTTTAGAGTTAGAGGCTGAATGCTGTCAGTAGCAATGAGTTGAATGAAATGCTGTGTGATTACAAATAATCTGAGTGTCACTTGATTAAGAATAAACTTAGGTTCCAGTTCAAGGCTGGGAGGGAAAAAAAGTGTTTTGGCTGAGGCGCACAATGACAAATCAACTGACTGAGGTGCGAGACGCAGGGAAATTTACTTATCAATCTACTCTGTCTTTTAAAAGAAATGTCAAGAGCAGACTTAGGGGAGCGGTGCAGCAGCTCCGGCTTGACTGTTGCTTGTCAGCTGCTTTCTTTTTTGAGTCTGCCGTCAGGGACTTTGTGCTCTGTAGCAGGTTAGTGTTTCTATTCTGGCATCTTCTCAGACTCTGATCTTTTACCTGAAGTGAAAGACTTGAAATAGCAGGTGTTTAAAAACTCACAGATCACTAGTCCAAGTTGGGGTTTCTCTGCATTGTTGTGGCCTCTTTTATGTATCATTCATATTCATAAATACACTGTTGCTGTGACAAAAAATACTAATGACTTATTAATTTCATTTCTGGATACTTCAATTATAAACTTTTATCTTTCCTATTAGGACTAGAGCCCAACCATTACAGTTGACTAATACTGGGTATTTGCCGCTATGTTAGTATCAGTGTCTACAGACAAACACAAAAACCAACAATACAAATAGGCATATAAAATTGTCATTATCCTAAAATTAGTAGCTACACATAACAAATTTATGAAGAAACTGGTTTGTGTGCCTGAAAATATCGGCTAATATGATTTTTCAATCACTGAACATGAGTATTCGTCTTAAAAATCCTGTATCAGTCTGACCCTAAATAGGATAATTAATGTAACTACTATTATATAGTAATTAAAGAACCAAAAACTGTAATTATTTAAGCTAACAGATATTTAATTATTAATTATTATTTAAGTTGGACAGTCAAAATTAAAATGGTTGCAGTTCAACTTCTTTTTCTGAGGACGATTAATGTTTGCACAAAGTCTAATGATATATTTGACGTGCGTCAGTCAAGTGATATGTTCTTGAGGCCATTCAGCTGAGGAGTGCATGCAGTCCTGGATGATAAATGATCAAATCATAATCACAAGCTATCAAAGACAAATGCATGATTTTTCATTGATTGATTAGAACGGGTGGTATACACAAGCCTGGCATTCTTCATATCTAAAATTCCAGAGGTGAATGAATTTTTATCAATAAAACATTGTTCAGGATGTGAACTTTTATACATGGAGGACATGGACTTTACAGACTCTTCAAATTGGTGTCATCTCTGTTGGAAACAAATGTGTGTCCAACTTTGGGCTCTGGTCCTCTCTTCATGAGTGTTCTCACTAAAGCCAGATGGCCCCTGAGGGCCCCCTGAGGTTCCAGAGGCTAAGAGCAAGAACCAGGCTCGATGTTTTCCCAGCTTAGCTGGCCAGGGGGGCTCAAGCAACAATAACAACATGTGCTTGGGATCACACAGTGCTCTGGTGGCTCTCTGGGAAACTTTAAGGGCTAATGTGGTAGAAAAACAATATTAGTTAGCATGTTTCCATGACTGGGACTGTGGTTAGGATGTTCATTTATAGTCATTCTGGGTCCAAAATATCACCACCTAACGAGCGAAGCAAATTGGTAGTCACTTGGTGTTGGACAGCCTCCTTCTCTGCTAACATGCTAACACCTTTAAAGTGCTGTACCTTGTACAGCGCTGAATTATTGATGGGACTTAACCACTGATCGATGTCTGCTTCTAGAATTGCTGTCTTCTGTTACATACCTGAAGCACACACTAGCTTAGCTTTCTCTCCCTCGTAGCACAAACCCTGAGAATCAAACATGTGCTTAACCTGTTAAAACACACAGCTAGTGGCCCATTTGGGCAATAGAGTTATCCAATTGTCCAGGTTATATCAACATTATCTTACTTGAAATATATAAAAACCTACATCCCGTTACTATGAGACAATTACAGCCTGCTTCATATATCTGTGATATATGAGCTGAACTATTGGGTATTTGCCGGTATATTGGTAGTGTCATTGATAACAACCAATAAATGAATTAAGTAATGGGAAAAAGACACTTGAACATGGTGTAAGTGTTGCTGTTGCATAGGCTGACTACCAGGTGGAACTCCCCTGTGTTTGAATTGGAACAAATAACAACCAGCTGACTTGATCAGAGTTGGTTGGTTGACTGAGATCAGTCTGCAATAAAACAATAATTTTTAAACTAGTGAGGATTCATAAATGCCTGCATTTTACAAACCTGTTTCTTTCAGAAGGGAAAACAGCTGATATGTGGGATTTTTCAAATCTCTAAATATCAGTATCGACTTTTTTTTTTTTTTTTTTTTTTTTTTAAATGGCGATGGTTATCAGTATTCCTAATCACAGTCAGTCTTTATGTAGCCTGCTAATGTGCCACATTAAGGCTAAAGGCAGCTGAAGTGTTCAGTCTTATGGTGGCCCTCAAAGAAGAACAGGAATTTTAATGTCTGCACTTAGTCAAGTGGCCATGTACAAAATAATTGTTGAGATACTTCATTTTGGGCTTAAGTGGATATCAGCTTTTGGCTGATCTGTTAAATTGGACAGTTGGAATAAAATAACAATTTGAAAATTTCGGTTATCTTCCTTTGAGAGTTCAACATTGTAAATGTGACTAAATAATAACTGATCGGTGGTAAAAAGCTTTAAAAAGCACATCAGTTGCATTGATTCAGAAACCCTGCAAGTCTGAATGAAAGTAAAATTGTATAATTTCCTATTATTGCCAGATTGTTTCATCATATCACCAAGTCTTTCTATAGAGACTATAACTTTAGTCTTTTAGGAGTATCATAAAAACCACTGAGTTTGGCAGTCTGAAAGCAGAATGTTCATGTCCTCATATATAAGGAGTGGTTATGTTGGCCATCTGGTTATGGTGTCAATAAAAACTGTAGGCTCATTATTCACCTCATTTAAAACCCTGGACAGGATGAAGGTGTTCAGCAGCACATGGAATTGCCTTGCGATGTTTCTCACTGTTAAAGAACGGAGTTCATAAGTGCTGCTTCAGAGCTGTGCGTTTTGAGCTTTAAAAATAACGCTACTTCTACCCCTAGCTGTTTCCTGTGACTTCCTTTCTTCCACTTGCCCACTCTGTCTCACCGTCTCTCTAGCTTGGCCATTTAGAAGACGGTCTTTGCGCAGTCTTGCTCTGTCGTGAAATGTAAAATCAGAAGTGTTTCCATATTTGATAATTTTTAAACCTGCTTTCACTACTATGAGTAATTCTATGTGGACACTGCAAGATCCAAATTTGGAGATATTCTGTTTACTTGCCTACAGCAAGAGAATTTGTGTCCCAGTTGGAGTTTCAAATCAACAAAATAGGGTGATATATATAAGTGTGACTACCAGTAAATGACTAGTGTGGTTTATTGTTCCACTCTGGTGTTTGGCTGGGGTGCATAACTGTTCACGTTGCATTTAGAAAACTGGCGAGTGAATAAAGTGCTTTGTGTGTGCATGCGTTTGCATGCAACAGTGACACCTTTTACTGCAAACGTGGGTGTTTTCAACAAGTGAAACTGGTTTCACCCAGCACCGTAATCTGGCTCACCACAGAAAGTCTTATCTCGCAACTGACCAGTAAGCGCAAAAACTCTGCCACTCTCCGAAGTGAGACTATTGATGCTGGCAGATAAAGATGTGCCTCTAGAGCTCGACTGATCCTTTGAAAGCTTAATTGACTTAAATTTTCAAAATTGTCAGTTGCTGAAACACAATTTTACAGATGGATTATTGTTTTTTTAAAAATAAGAGGCTTTTAGAAGTTTACTGGGGAAAAAAAGAAAGAAAAAGAGAGCTGTTTGCAGTGACAGATGGTGTCCACATGTATGTGACAAGTTAAGAGGTGACTATTCTTTCTTGGACTGTTGGCTGAAGTTTGTGGCAGTTTGTCTCACCAATTTAGGTCAAGGTTTTCTGAGGTTTAGACAAGGCCATGTTTGTTATTTTTGTATCTGGTTTTAAGTGCACTGACCCACATGGAGGCTTAAAGAGACGCAGTATGGCAAAATGTCTTCTGGCATTTGGAGTCATGAGACATCAGATGCACCTCGGCAGTAGTCATCGTGTTACTTATGCATGATTCTGTCTGTTTCTGCACAGAAAAGGTTTGGAACATGAAGTTTCACCTTCAAGTTGTAACATTTTATTATTTAGCATGCGTGTGCCATCAAGTGGTTGCAGTTCATTTAAATCAGTGGCACGCACCCCCACTTAAAGTGTCATGCAGTGATTAATATTCACTGGCCCAACATTTAAACCACTGCCAGGTGAAATGAATAACATCCATCATGTTGTTGCTTTGTTGTGCTAACAAACAAAACTTGGGTTCTGAATGTCATGTGGATGTCACTTTGATCAAACCATCCACGCAAATACCAATGCAGAAAAGGCACCCCACTGTAAGGGCCATGGCAGTTACCAGTGGCAACAGTCTTCCCCCAGCAGGGAAATGCACAATGCCATGCAGCAAAAACTGCTATTAAAGGACTACATTTACCAAATAGAGTGACCCAAGCATTCCTCTGGCCTCTCTAGAATGCGCCCCATACCGCAAGCCCACATGACCCAGATGACCCAAAGAATCCGGGGTCAAAGTCTCAGTGTTAGAAACCACAGGATATTCCCAGAGGTTTTATGTCCTTTCCCCAAAGGATCAAAGCTGGTTTGGCATCACAGGAGGGAATCTACTCACTGTTAGGCTCGAAGATTTGATCTTATATGGCTTTATAACTACATGGTAGAAGTTGTATTATAGGCATGTGGATATAAACCCAGAATGAATTCTGAATTGTCCAATGCCTCAGAATTAACTGCCTCACATGTATTGGTTTCTTTTTATCTGTGCTGGTATGTTATCCAGTGGTGGCACATCAAAAAACGACTATATCAAGGTCATGACAGTAAGATTTTTGGACACTTGGAAATCTGTTTTGTTTTTTTTGTTGTTTTTTTTAAATGTCCTTTGTGTTTATACTCTGGGACTGAACGATTGGTTTAATGTCTTGATTTAATGTCAGATCTCATTAGGAAACCAATAAAGAAAGAATCTTTTATACATAGGTCATTTAGCAAAGCAGCAGTTTGCATACATTGTTAGCAAAGTGACCGTGGTCGTTGGTGAGTTCTTAAATGTGCGTAGTTGTGCGGGGTGGCACTTTAATCACCCTCACCCAGCTGAACATGCACATTTTAAAGAAGCTAACATAGGAAAACCACCTCTGTCTATCCAGAATTCTGAGCTGGCCGCAAACTAGCAGCCTCAGTATGAGCAGCAAAATGGCAGATGCACTCGCATAAAAAAAAATTATGTAATGTAATGTGTAAAAAGAGGGGAAAAAAATACTGGAAAAATGTAAATTGCTTTGGGAAGTTTTAGATCCCTTGCTCTTCCAGTGTGGATGTCAAAGTATTCTTGGGCCAGATACTGAACCCCCAATGCATCCATCTCAGTGTGACTGTTAGGTTGAAAGCATTTAGGTATAGAGAAAAACACTTGTATGAATGTGTGTGTGAGACTGGGTGAATATGACTTGTAGTAAGAAAGCACTCAATTAGCTTGCAGTAGAAAAGTACTATATAACTCCTGTGACTCGAGAGAACAATAACCGTTTCAGTGGTGTCTCATTACTAACACTATACTTTGTACCTTTTGACTGCCAATTTATGCATTATTGGTATCATTCACAAAGCTTCTTGAGATAATCTAAAGTTATTTCTGTAACTAAACAGTATCTCATTTTCTGTTGTTGTTGGGTTTGTTTGTTTTTTAACCCCCATCTGCCTTGTGTTTCCAGGAAGGACGAGAGCAGTATGAGCTCGCTGCGACCTCGGAGCAGGGCGGCAAGAAGAAGGGCAAGGGTAAGAAGAAAGAAAAGGATATGGATGAATTAAAGAAGGAAGTGGACATGGTGAGTGTGTCAGTGGTCACTTTTGTTTGTTTTTTTTGCTACGTTTGTTCACCTCAGGACCTTTTCCTGTGATTGTCCAGTCCCCTGCCTTTCATTTGAACACTCTGTCCTCTCCATTGTGTTCATCTTCTACCGCTACTTCCTTCATATATACCTCTCCACAAGGAATACCAAAATGCAGCCAGTACTAAAGAGCATAAAATTGGTGTTTGATGTCAATATATTCACAAATCTGTCAAAGTAAAAAGTTTCATTTGTTGATCTATCATACCTTCTTTTACCAATCACATGTTAATTTCTCATTAAATTCTGAATAGTGTCCTCTAAAAAAACATCATTTTTCATCCTGCCACTGCCTAATTGTTGTTTTTCTCCAGTTTTTTTTCCTGCCTAACTCCTTCCTCTTTTCCCTTTCTTGCTTCCTCATTTCATGCTCCTGTTTTGCCTGCTGCCTTCCTTCAGCTCATCCTTCTACTTACTTTACATTTATCTTTTCCTTTCTCTTTTTTCACCTCTTCTTCACCATCTCCTCTCTCTGTCTTCTGTTGGCTCATTATCTTTCCATTCATTTATTCATCTTATATGAGGAAGTCGTTGTAAAATGTAGGTAAATATCACTGGTTTTCAGCACATTGAGCCCACACACACTTGGATTACATGAACTCTGGTCTGATGCCACTTTGTCTCTGTGTCCCTGCAGGATGATCACAAGCTAACCCTGGACGAGCTCAACCGCAAATATGGAACAGACCTCACCAATGTGAGTGAAAGCTGAAAATGTGCTGCCCTCTGGCTCTCTGTCTGCTTTAAAAACCTTAAACAGTCTAACTTTTGGCAGCTGCTGTCCTCGTCTCCAGACTCTGGCATCGTAATGTAATTTTTTTTGGGGGGGGGTGGAGAGAGTGTATTTCCATCAAAGTGTCTCCATCTATCACGGAGATTAGATTAGATTTAAAAAAAAAAAAAAAAAAAAAAAAAGCTGCAATACCAGCTGCAAACTGGCTGCTGTTTGCCTTTAACCCCCCCCTTTTTTTTTTCCTTTATTTTATTTATTTTTTTTTTTCCCTCTTCGGTCTGACAGCTGACATTCGGCACATGAATGATTAATGGTGCTCAGATGAATTAAACACGAGACTTTGTTTAAAAAGGGGAGCGATCTGTGCTCGCGTGACGAAGGGTTGTCGAGGCTGCTACTTCATCTTCAGGCTCTGTTCGTGTGTTTCAGCCAGGAGGGTTCAAGAGACTTCTGGGGGCCCAGGGAACACTTCCAGTGGAGAGAGCCCTCCGCCCAGTCATAATCCTAATACCAGTTTTTAGCTGCGTCACTTGATGCTGTGGACTGGCTAAAATATTTGCCTGTGCTCGCCAGCTGGCTAGCTGGATTAGCCAAGCTATGCAGTAGCAGGGATGGTTTGCTGTTCATGACAGATTGATGAGGCATATCGGAGATTATGCAGGTCCAAAAATAACGTGGGAGGGAGTGATGGTCGCAATATACTAATTTTACTGGTATAAATGAGCCCCCCATCTATAAAGAGGACTCTTTAGAACAGAATATTATGATTTTTAGAGAAAATATTTTGCAGCCCTCTGCTTCCTAGACCTCACTTTTAAGTCAACTGCATTAAGCTAAACCTTTAATTGAAAAACAGTGGGACAAAGAGGAATAGCAATGGAAATTGAACTGTGACAAAGAGAGTTGAATCAAGTTTTAAAATCTTTGCTGTCGATCATTTGGAGGAAGCGGAGTTCAGGTATGTTCCCACCTTGTCATAACTGTAAGTTGAAAAGCTCTTGTTTTTATTGTGACAGACCCTGCAGTGCAGAACCTCACATGCCACTGTGTAAAAGGAAATGCACTTAAGTCTGTGAAGGTTCTCAGTCATCCAGGTCATCGTAGTCAAAGGAGCTTGCAAAGAAAAGCGTCTGGACTTCTTTAAGTTGCTTGAAGACGTTTCACCTCTCATCCGAGAAGCTTCTTCAGTTCTAAGGTCAAATGGTGGAGAGTCCCACATCCTGGGCCATCTGACCTCAGGAATTCGCATGATAAGGTGGGGCCAGGTTTCACAATGAACTCACCTGAAACTCTGGCTGATTGGGACCCACGCCCAGTTTCACACCTTGGCTCAGGCGATTAGAGGATCATCAGGGGGTCCTTTTGTCCCTCTGTGGGGGGTCACTCCCACTAGGTTTATATCTGGGACTCCCCACCATTTGACCTTAGAACTGAAGAAGCTTCTCGGATGAGAGGTGAAACGTCTTCAAGCAACTTAAAGAAGTCCAGACGCTTTTCTTTGCAAGCTCCTTTGAAATGCACTTAACTTTCTTGGTATTAGCCCAGTGGCATGACGACTGTATTGTATAATTCATACACTGGCTTTAATGCATGAACTGTAATGCACACTCCTGTCTTAAAGACACTCCCCCAGTCTCCAGCCACTGCCATCTCAGTCGCACCCTCCAAACGGCCCCCTTCTCCTCATGCAAATGTGCTCCTGGTCATACAGGAGGGATCAAGGAGAGTAGTTAATCAGTGCCTCTAACTGGGGTCTCCGAGCTATGCATGCGTGCGCATGCATGCGTCTAAAGCAGCTGTGAATAATTTATTAGCCACAGACGCCCCTCTGCCCTGATTTCATATGATCCCATTTGCCTCATCTTTCGCTCCTCTCATCTTCACTTCTTCATCTTCCTCCTACCTGCTGATGAAGTAGATGGCCCTGTTGTTGTTGTTTTTTGTGTAGGTTTTTTTTTTTTTCCCGTTGATGATGTGTTTCCAGGCAACTAGTAGCACCTACCGTCCCCCCTGGGCTTAAATATCTGGCAGTGTGTGTATTTGTCCCTGGTTGGGAAATGGTGATGAAGACATTTAAAGGCAGACATCGTTGTCCAAGCTCTCTTGCGTGTCAGCTTGGCGCATTTTTATAACATTCTGTTTCGGTATTTTCTCATGTCAGGGGTTGACCAGTGAGAAGGCTGCTGAGATCCTGGCCCGTGATGGACCCAACGCCCTCACTCCTCCTCCAACCACCCCAGAGTGGGTCAAATTCTGCAAACAGGTGACTTCAAAATCTTCCTTGTTTGGAGATTGTCAGGGGGTTCGGCGTCGACGTTAAATTGTGACACAAGTTTCATAAAGTTCGTGAGTTAAAAGGCAAGTCCTGTTCTCGTTTTTCCTTCAGATGTTTGGTGGTTTCTCCATGCTTCTGTGGACTGGTGCCATCCTCTGTTTCCTGGCCTATAGTATCCAGGCTGCAATGGAGGAGGAACCTGCGAATGATAATGTAAGCTACAGTCCTTAACTGTGTGGAAAATGATTTCAGCCAGTTTAACATCATAAAGCAGGCAATGCTAGACACTTATTCCTAATAGGATTTACCTTCAGAAGCTTAACAGAATAAAGGAAGCTAAGTTGGATAAGAAAGGAACTGCTGGGGAAAAGTCTGAACTCGCTGTTTTTGCCATTCAGTTATACCTGGGTGTTGTGCTTTCTGCTGTCGTCATCATCACTGGTTGCTTCTCCTACTACCAAGAAGCCAAGAGCTCCAAGATCATGGACTCCTTCAAGAACCTGGTCCCACAGGTGCCTATTACATTTGAGCTTTTTTTTTCTTGCTATCCTAATGAGACCCCTGCTGATGGATTACATTACACTGAAAGCAGCGTTGTCACAGTGATTATTATTGTGTTTATTATTTTTGAGCAGCAGAGAGGGACGTCTCAGTCTCATGCCTGTTAAATCACACAGTGCTTTCTGAAATCAGCTGAAACGGATTTGGACGTTCACCCGACTCCATTTGTCTCACATCAGCATCTGTTTCTCTCATTTCTCTTCTCTCATAGCAAGCCCTGGTTGTTCGTGACGGTGAGAAGAAGAGCATCAACGCTGAGGATGTGGTGGTTGGTGATTTAGTGGAGGTGAAAGGTGGTGACAGGATCCCTGCCGACCTGAGAATCATCTCCGCCCACGGCTGCAAGGTGGGCGCTCCATAAGTTATTTATATCTGCCTCTATTTCATTTTTAACAAACAATTTCTCATCAGTATCATCCAGGGGAAACCTTTTAATCCTTCAGTTCAGTGCTTGTTAGTGATTCGAAGCTCCTGAAATGTCTCTCTAAAAATAGTGCTTCCTTTCATAAAATCCAGGCTCGCTGTGACCAATTAATTCTGTTTTTATTGTGGATTTCAAACAATGTCATGCACTCTGTTTGTATTTTTAACACTTCATTATCAGATTGCCATGTGATTGTGAAGTAGAGCATGAAGAACCAAATTACCCTCTCTGACTCTTCCTTTGAAGTCACTATTTTAGTTACTTGACTTGTGCCTCATTAATTAACAGGCACTTATTTTGTTATGGAAAACAAAAAAGCAAATCGCTGACCCGTTTTGGGTCCCAAACCTGAAGTCAAGACCCTTTCAGTGATCTTTATTTAACTAAAGGCAGATGTTACCATATGTTTGTTGTGTTGTTTCCACTCAGGTGGACAATTCGTCTCTGACTGGTGAATCAGAGCCCCAGACTCGTACTCCTGATTTCTCCAACGAGAACCCATTGGAGACGAGGAACATTGCTTTCTTCTCGACCAACTGTGTTGAAGGTATAATGACACAGAATGAACAATGAAGCTAATGTTTTATTGTTTTTTATTTAATGATCTTATCCCTGCGACAGGAACTGCCCGTGGTATTGTGATCAGCACTGGAGATCGTACCGTCATGGGTCGTATCGCCACGCTAGCCTCGGGACTTGAAGTCGGACGCACCCCAATCTCAATCGAGATTGAGCACTTCATCCACATCATCACTGGTGTGGCAGTCTTCCTCGGCATGTCCTTTTTCATCCTTTCCCTCATCCTTGGGTACACCTGGCTCGAGGCCGTCATCTTCCTCATTGGCATCATTGTCGCCAATGTGCCAGAAGGTCTCCTCGCTACTGTCACTGTGAGTCCAGATGTTTCATGTGTCTTAAAGATCCAGTGGTTCTCAAACAGTTGGCTGACCCAAGCATTCTCCTCTGTAGGTGTGTCTGACTCTGACTGCTAAGCGTATGGCCAAGAAGAACTGCCTGGTAAAGAACTTGGAAGCTGTCGAGACGCTGGGCTCCACCTCCACCATCTGCTCCGACAAGACTGGCACCCTGACCCAGAACAGAATGACTGTGGCCCACATGTGGTTTGACAACCAGATCCATGAGGCCGACACCACTGAGAACCAGAGCGGTACCTCTTTTGACAGGAGCTCTGCCACGTGGGTCTCTCTGGCTAGAATCGCCGGACTCTGCAACCGCGCCGTCTTCCTGGCTGAGCAGAGCAACGTTCCCATTCTAAAGGTAGGCCTTTCACCTGTCCTTCTGTTTATTTGGATAATTGGAATCAAATTGAGTCATTCTCGGGATTTTTCTTTTTCCCCTGCATGAATTGTGTATGTGTTTATGTATTTTAGGAAATGATTAGCTTTAAGAGCTAAAAACAGAAGCCTGTGTGCTCTTAAATCCTTTGTTCAACAGTAAGAAATGTTTTTCTGTTGTTGTAAGCTTTTAGTTTGTGTGCTCATTATGTGGGCAGGATTTAAAACTCCAGTACTGCTGACTCATTATCTAAATTTGAATATGCCCTTTTTTCAAATGATTTGAAAAACACAAGTGTTCCTCTGCCCTATTGTTTGGTTTTTATCCTCTAATGTTGTTCACTTCATTCCCAGTGTTTGTAACACCTGTGCGGTTGCGTGAATGCCTCTCTAAATATTCTAACAAAGGACAAGAGACCGGCTCGATTCTATGAAAGGAAATGTAATGATGCTGCAGCTTTTGTCTATGCTTCATGATAAAGCAGTTTAGGACATATTTATCAAGAGTGTCAAAGCTTCAGTACTTTGTGTTGGTGTTTCCAGTGGGCTGACTTAGCTGGGAGATCCACTGATAATTTCTGTGGCGTGCTACTGACCAAAGAATCCTGTAAAGCCTATGATAAAAGCCCCCTTTTAAATACAGGCCCACATGACACTTCACAGCATTCATCAGTTGGGGGAGGGGTTGCAGATTAAACTCTGGTAAACAACCTTTATTTTTGTAGAGCCCGACTGATATGAGACACAGCTGGTAGCCCATTTGGGCAATAGCTACAAAAGTATGACAGTCATAATCATGCTTTTATCCCAGTGCTCACAATGGCAATTAAAACCCAACTGATATATTGGCAGTAAGTCGATGACTGATATTTGCTGTTTATAATGGCAAATAAATCAAAATTCTAAGAATAGAAGGGAGAAACGGCCTTTAATGGTGTAATCAGTGTTGATATGGTGACATTTGTCTACCAGAAGGGACTTTGCAACTTCCCCGTTGGCATATCTGCCAACTGATCCGAGGAGAGCCGGACAGCGTGAACAAGTAATCCTTGACTTGTTGTAACAATAAAACTAGATTATTATGGAACTGCATTGTCATTATCATCAATATAAATAAACCTAACAAGTTGGAGAAGATCTGTTTGTTCCGTGTGTGGCAAAATTGAAAAAAAGAAAAAAAGGCCGATATGTTGACCATTTAAATCACCAAGTTATCGGTCTTAAAAATCATATCTTCATATCCAGCTCTACATTATTCTGTTTATGAAGGATTTTGAACCTTCTAACAGGGGTCCAATTCTGTTATTGGGCTTTTATTCATTTTTACCCCTGCTGAGATGTTTTCCTCTTAGACAGACCGGCTTGTTTTCCTTCACATAACTCCCACTGCAGTGGCTCACATAAACACATACACACGCACACACACATGTAACTACATAATTACTGTGTACCTCACCACACACACACACACACACACACACACACACACACGCAGCTGCACGTAGGTCTCTTGGCTCCAAGACTATCAGTCATGTTCTTTCACTGCTCATTATTTTCCTGTCTGTCACTGTTACAAGAATGAGGCAAGGGTAAACATGGGGTTGGTTTTCATCAAGGCCTATTATTACAATGGGAAGAAAAATTATAACGGGCATTTTGTTTCTTGTGCTATGCCTTATTCCAAAGTAAATTTAACAGAGAACAATTTTCTAAACTCTCCGTACAGTAATTTGGCAACCCAGTTGAATAGTTTGATAATCTACTTAAGATTCTTTTCCCCATTTTATCTTCATCATCCAGAGAGATGTGGCTGGTGATGCCTCTGAGTCGGCTCTGCTGAAGTGCATTGAACTCTGCTGTGGCTCAGTCCAAGAAATGAGGGAGAAAACCCCCAAAATTGCTGAGATCCCTTTCAACTCCACTAACAAGTACCAGGTATGGCAAAAGTATGCATTGCATTATGAAATGTCACATTTATTGTCATGTACAATATTAGATTATCTTAATTGCAAGTTGGGTTCATAACTGTGCAAAAAAAAAAACAACAGTTTTTAAAAAATTTGTTCCTGTTTTTTTTTTTTTTTTTTTTTTTTTTTTGTTCTGTGCTCATAGCTTTCCATCCACAAGAATTCCTGTGAAGGAGAGTCCAAGCACCTGCTGGTCATGAAAGGAGCTCCAGAGAGAATTCTGGACCGCTGCTCCACCATAATGATGCAGGGCAAAGAGCAGCCTCTGGATGACGAGATGAAAGACTCTTTCCAGAATGCGTACCTTGAGCTGGGAGGTCTGGGAGAGAGAGTGCTGGGTGAGGCTCTGTGGCTGCTGGGGGTTTAAATTTCTGAATTCATAATACTGAGTTGAAACCTAAATGACCACTTCGTGTCCAATCTAGGTTTCTGCCATTATCACCTGCCTGATGAGCAGTTCCCAGAGGACTTTGCTTTTGATACCGACGAGGTGAACTTCCCCACTGAGAACCTGTGCTTCATCGGCCTCATGTCCATGATTGACCCTCCTCGTGCTGCTGTGCCCGATGCCGTGGGTAAATGCAGGAGTGCTGGAATCAAGGTATGCATGCGGAGATCACATTCAAAGCAGACATTTAGACTTCATAAATGAGAGTGTTGACTTATTGGACTTATCAGCACAAACTTCCCTCGTTCTAGGTGATCATGGTAACAGGTGATCATCCAATCACAGCTAAGGCCATCGCTAAAGGTGTGGGTATCATCTCTGAGGGCAACGAGACTGTTGAAGACATTGCTGCACGTTTGAACATCCCGATCAACGAAGTCAATCCAAGGTACCAACTTTCTGTGGGGTTACCTCATGGCCACATTCTTGGTCCCTTTTTCTTTTTAAATGTGGCTGTTACATTCAGCAAAAGGACTAGATGTTGTAGTCCCTGACAATGCATTGCTTTAAATGGCGAGAATCTTGAGGGATGGCTGTTATGAGGAAAGGCAGCCCAGAAACTTTACCAGCAGCACACATCGTTTTATGCCTCAACTTTTGGTTTTTTACCCAAGCTAATCTGCAATTTTTGGAGGGGATTTGAGATCTAATCTAGGTTATCATATTAAGATTTGGGACATATTATCAGTAGTGGACCTTGGATTCATTGGGTGTTTCGGCCATTATCTATTATAATTTCCACCCTCAGAACATTAAGTATGAATGTCATTTTTCCCCACAGAGATGCCAAGGCCTGCGTCGTTCACGGTGGTGACCTGAAGGATCTGACCCCAGAGCAGCTCGACGACATCTTGAAGTACCACACGGAGATCGTCTTCGCCAGAACCTCGCCACAACAGAAGCTGATCATTGTGGAGGGCTGCCAGAGACAGGTATAGCAAAACAAATGTGAAAATGTGGCACAGTGCTTTCACCTGTGCTGTGGAGCAGACCGTCCTGCTCGCACAAACACCTGCAGCGTTTGTGCTCGTGTTTTTTAGTTTGGCAAACACAGCACCTGCCTTTGCTTTGTCATGTAAATGCATCTGTGAATTTCTCCCAGTGGTTGGTTATGATTGCTGCTTTGGTCTGATTTATCAAGTTGGCTGAATAATTGAGCGCCAACATCTGTCAAGCTGTGAGCTCAACCATGTGCATGAATATCTGAGCGCATCAGTAAGCGGGGGAAAACTCTCAAAGTTGTACGTGGACTCTGACTATGGAGATATTTATTAAAATAATTCCTGTTTATAATGTCCGATCAAGGGTTTCGGTAAACAATTCTGCGTCACAGACTCTTCACAGCTATTTGCAGGGCGGCGTTTAGCAGACTGCTATGACTGTAACGTTTCAAACACGTCTCTCATCTCAACGCTTTAATAGCCATTATTTGCCACATCAGGTGCAGTGAAATATAGATCTGGTAGTTTACTGATGCACGTTCGGCTATAAATAATTGAACTGTCAGCTTCTTTCTTTGTCAACGTTTAATAAATCTCAAAAATATGCTTGGTGCGCTGTTCATTAGCTCAAGTGGGAGGCCTAATAATAACACTGTGTGGAGCTAATGTGACAAATAATTGAGGCACTCACCTTTTTTTAATTTATTTTTTAATGAAGGAAATCCCACAGGCTTTTGTTTTTTGTTTGTTTGTTTTTTGCCCCTGTTGGCATCCAACACAGCCACCGAATAGCCTTCCAAAGCCTTGTCACACGTAACACTGTAGCGGCGAATCTTCCTCCACTGATTCCACATTTATGTCTCTTAGTCACTTTTATCACAGCTGTCAAATACAAAAATGGGAGTTTCCCTGAAACCTTTTGAGGCTTTTCTTTCACAAGGCAGGAGATTGTGTCACACGATGTAATGTCATTTGAAAGAAAGAACGTCGCCTTTCCCCTTCTGTTCTGTTTAATTTGACTTTGGCACCGTCTTGTGTGCAGGGAGCCATTGTGGCCGTGACAGGTGATGGCGTGAACGACTCTCCAGCTCTGAAAAAAGCGGACATTGGTGTCGCCATGGGCATCGCTGGATCCGACGTCTCCAAGCAGGCTGCCGACATGATCCTGCTGGACGATAACTTTGCCTCCATTGTCACTGGAGTGGAAGAGGGTAACAGATTGTACAAATTGACACTAGCTTACTTGTGTGTAAGTAGTAGGAGCATTTATGAATACAACAAATTTGCTTTGGTCTCATCAGGCCGTCTGATCTTTGACAACTTGAAGAAGTCCATCGCCTACACTCTGACCAGTAACATCCCTGAGATCACTCCCTTCCTCCTCTTCATCATCGCCAACATCCCTCTGCCCCTGGGAACCGTCACCATCCTCTGTATTGATCTGGGAACTGACATGGTAGTGTTTTATTTTTTTTCTGCTGCCGGTTAGGGATTCATCGCTCAGTTGTATGATTTTTAAGTTATCTGAAAAACAAGGAACTTGAACTTTTATGTTTTTTGGTGCTTTTTGTTTTGTTGATTGGTGCTGCGTGCTGCCTCTCAGGTCCCTGCCATCTCCCTGGCTTATGAAGCGGCTGAGAGCGACATCATGAAGAGACAGCCCAGAAACCCCAAAACAGACAAGCTGGTGAACGAGAGGCTCATCAGTATAGCCTATGGACAAATCGGTAAACAGATGGCCTCGACTTGAATGCGAATTCTGGAAATTGCCCACTGAAATGACATTTTCTAGACATGGATCTCTGCTAGATGTTGTTGTTTTTTTTTTTTTTCTTTCTGTCTTTCTAAGAGGGCAGCTCAGTGTCTGGGTGGAGCAAGATAACAAGAAGAGAGGCATGCACCATAAATAGTCCTGTAGTGATAGAGAGTTGAAGTGTATGCGTGTTGTATGTTTGAGTGATGACAGAGCACTGCCTCGGGCTTTTGATGTTTTCCTCTTCGGTAATGAAGCCAGAAATAAACCTGACCCCTCTGACCATTTTTGAACTTCCTTATAAGAGCGTTATAGACTCAAACAAATTTCTCACCCTCCTTACTGTTTTAAAAACATGATATAACTGTTTTGGGGGTTTGCATTAAGGAGGCTTTGAATATCTGATGATGATCAGTGCATCTTGCCAGACATCTAAAGTATCACAGCATCTTTTTATGGATTATTCATCTCATGGATAATGATTTTAAAATGAAATTTAGTCGACTTGTAATTTTTATTCTAAGTCGTTAATGCCTCAAAGACTGGTTAATCAGATTTATTTACTTAATTACTCACCCATTGACAAATGGTTTGATCCAGAAAATTACCCAAAGGACTGGATAAACATATTCACCGACTCAGACGGCGACGTTCTCATTCGTCTCGTTTTTTCCGAAAGAGCACAAAGCTGATCTGTTTAATCAATAAATGATTGATTCCAGTTTAATTTCACACAAATTAACTGCATGTATTCATCATTTTAGTATTAAAACATCAGAATGTTATGAAGTGTCTGATATAATGATCATTCCCTCTTGCAGGTATGATCCAGGCTCTGGCAGGCTTCTTCACCTACTTTGTGATCTTGGCTGAAAACGGCTTCCTGCCGGCCACCCTGGTGGGGATCAGAGTTTCCTGGGATAACAAGTACATCAATGACCTGGAGGACAGCTATGGACAGCAGTGGGTGAGTAACATTTGTAAGGAAGACCTCAAGTAACAGTTTGTTCCATCATCAGCTGATGCAAACGATGTGTTCTCCATCAGACTTACGAGCAGAGGAAGATCGTGGAGTTCACCTGCCACACGGCCTTCTTCGTCAGCATCGTCATCGTGCAGTGGGCCGATCTGATCATCTGCAAGACCAGGAGGAACTCAGTCTTCCAGCAGGGCATGAAGTGAGTAAAACGCCCTCCGTTTGTGAATGCGGAGGCGCATCACTGTTCTCCGTCACCTCTGCTTGAACTTAGCTGTGGATATTTCATTCTGAAATGGTCCTGAAACAGCTGCCACCTTTAATGTCATGCTTATTTATCCACATTGCAGTAGCAGTGCTCTTTCTCTGGGAAGAACTCCAGCTAACCTCTGCATATATTCTGGGCTCTAAGAAGGATATACTTAATTTAAAAAGCACTCCGGCTGTGGTTTGCATCGGTCGCTCAGATCAGTGTCAGTTGTTTAAAGGGAAGCTATTCTCATCATTTCAAGTGCCACATTGTTATTCATGGACTTGACTGGAGTAGCTTTGCCCATCTCACAGTTCAAAAGTCTTTTCTCCTTTTTTTCTTTTTTTAAATAAATTATTATTATAGACTGGATGAAGGTGCATCTCAGGTCAGCCACTGTCTAAAACAAGCAGTCTTAAAGGCAGTCCTTACTTTTCAGTCAACTTCCTTGTGATTGGCCACCACAAACAAAGTTTAAACCAGTTCTATGGTCACAATTGAAGTCTGTGAGCAGCCTGACATAACCATATTAAGAACTTGTGGAGCTCTGGTCATATTTAATGTGTGTATCCACTGCAGCATCCCGGCACAATAAAACCATATAAAACTATAAATATTCAGCCTGATTTATTTCTGTTGCTCTTTCAGGAACAAGATCCTGATCTTTGGACTGTTTGAGGAGACCGCTCTGGCTGCCTTCCTCTCCTACTGCCCAGGCATGGATGTTGCCCTCAGAATGTATCCTCTTAAGTAAGTAAAGCCCTCCCCCAGAAACCACCAATAAGTACTTTACGGACTCTAATCTGGTTTACTTACCACATGTCGTTCATCCAGACCTGGGGCTCTGGATCAGTTTCTCATCTTCTTTTGTGTTTGTGTGCGTTTCCAGGCCCAACTGGTGGTTCTGCGCCTTCCCCTATTCCCTGCTTATCTTTATCTATGATGAAATCCGTAAGCTGATCCTCAGACGCAGCCCAGGAGGTGAGTCCAGAATCCATGCCTTTATTATCCTTTTTAGTGTGTGTGTGTGTGTGTGTGTGTGTGTGTGTGTGTGTGTGTGTGTGTGTGTGTGTGTGTGTGTGTGTGTGTGGACTACTTTCTCTACTACCCGTTCCTCCCTTCTTTCCCTTCTCCCTTCTCCTTCTTTCTTTGCTCCCTGAGGCTAGTGGCTAAAATGGAAAAATTGGCATCTCCTTAATCTTCTGCCATCCTCCTGCCTATTTCCATGCTTTAAAATAAAGTGTATAATGAAATGTGTCCAATGAGTTTTCCTCTAAATCAAGTGAGTTTTTTTTCTCCTCCTTTTGTATCCAGGCTGGGTGGAACGGGAGACCTACTACTAAAGACCTGTCAGTCCAGTCAGCTCGCATCTTCTCCTCCACTCCCGTCTTTGCATGAATATTGTCTTGCTGCTCGGAATAAAATTTTAACCTCTGTGGAAAAAAAAAATAAAAAATTGGAACGTGTTTTTATATTAGGGAATGCTTGATACTACTCTTAGACAAATACTGAGATGGAACATGCTGATGATGATGCTGATAAATGATAATGCTAATAATGACATGAACACTGAACATTGACATGACTATGCGTGCCTTGTTTCTGAAACAGGACCAATTTTATACATGTTTTTAACAGTTATGAACGTTAAATAAAAATGCGCTCGAGTCAGGTCCCAAAATGTTTCCTGTCATCATTAATCGTGTGTGCTTGCCTGGGAAATCTCCAGCCTTTTTGACTGAATCCATGAAAATGTAATGCAAATGGCCTGAGCTGCTTCTTTGTTTTTTCTTTCTTTTGAAATGCAACCCTAAATCTTTACCAAAAAAAAAAAAGGCAAAAAAAATTGATCTGCAAATCTTGTAAACCTTTATTTATTCTTAATAGAACATGTATCAAATGTTCAAATTTAATTTAAAATTGCATAAAGGGGAATTCGACGGCAGGGCGGGGGCAACAAAGGGCTGAAGAAGTGATAATAAAGGGTAACATCTGGAAGATTTTCTGACTGTTTCATTGGCAACAGGTCAGTAACATGATTGGGTATAAAAACAGCATCTTGGAGAGGCAGAGGTTCAATCTGCAAAAAGGCATCTATAAGTTGAATGTGAAATTGTGAAAACTCTCCTCGTCTACAGTTTTAATATCAAATGATTCGGGGTATCTGGAGAAATCTCTTTGCGCAAGGGACAAGGATGGGGAAACAATATAAAATACCTGTGAACTTCGGGTCCTCAGGCAGCACTTCATCATTAACAGGCATGATTCAAAGATTGCATGAGCTCAGGAAGTACCCTATCCACAAATGCAGGTGAAATCTCCATCATGCAAAGAAGAAGTCATCTGTGAACATGATCGTGATCAAGCCAAAGCTCATTTAAAATGGACTGAAGCAAAGTGGGAAACTGGGCACAGAAATCAAATGTTGGAGTTTGTTTTAGAAAAGATGGATGTCGTGTCCTCTGGACTGACGAGGAGGGGGATTTTCCGGCTTGTTGTCAGTGCTTCATTGTCTATGGAAATGGCAGCTTGCACATCTGGAAAGGCTCCATCAGTGCTGAAAGGTATATACAGGTTTTTAGAGCAACAAAGCTCTTTTACAGGTTTTGCATGTTTGAGCAAGATGATGCTTCACAGTCGAAGAGTCCTGGTGCTGAACTGGCCAGCAGTCTCGACATTTCACCAACTGAAATCATTTGGAGCATCTTGAATGGAAAAAGATGTGAATGGGACACCAATTACCTCCCAACAGTCCAGCAGCTGCTCTCCTTCAGCTCCACCACAATTACAGACTGTTGTTAAATGAAGAGAGGATGCTACACAGTGGCAAACGTAGTCCTGTCCCAACTGTTTTAAGATGTCTCTGCCAGCATGTATGTTTTGAAAATGTATGTTTTCTTTGTTCGGTCGTGAATAAAATTTGTGCTTTGAGATTTGCAAATCACTGCAATTTTGTGTTTTAATTTTACACAGCATCCCATCTTTTTCAGAAGCAGGAGTGTTTATTAAAACAAAACAAAACAGCATGACAGAAGCCAATGTACTGTTACCATTTAAGAGATTACACACTCATAAAGATGGCTAGATGGGAACTCTCTGTTACTCATTCTCTTTGAAATGTAAATAAAGGGGATAGAAACACAATAGCATTGACTTTATTCATTTATGTTTTTTGCTCGACACAAAATTGCTGCTATGGTTTGTTTTCCTCACATTTCTTACCTGCACATCAGGTGACCTTAATTAGAGTTAAATATAGGGGTGAAATCCAGGTCTAATTAAAACAATGCTACAGAAATACAAAGGCGTCTTGTACCCACAGTGATCCCGAAGCATCAACACATGTCCACGAGAAACTACACTGCAATCACAGTGCATGCACTTAAACCTGAATTGTGTGTAAACAATGCTGTTGGTAAAGCCTTCATTTTTAATAAAAAATCTTTTGGGTTTGTGCAAATATAATCTTGAAATAATGTCTTTTATGCTTTTAAACTCAAGGTTTGTCACAGAATATCTGAACAGGCTTTAATGAAGGGACCTTGATCAAGTGGATTAGAGTAACTTATTTCCTAGCAGGCTATTGGCTGATAGAGTGATTTCTTACTGTGCAAATCCTTGCTCTTCTTATATGCAGCAAATCATTCATAAATTGAAAACCTAAAAGCCTCCTTTTTTTGTTGCCTTATTACCTTATTGCTATCTTGGCAGTGTTAACCCGTGGGTCAAATTGTGAGCAGCCTTTTATCAGCACAACAAGGGGAAGACTTATCAACGAGCTGCTCCCAGCTGGTTACCGATCTCATTCCCTATCTACATGCAGTGTGTGCTTACTGCTGCACTACTAAAACACTTTTCAGGAGTGAATCAAGAAATGTTCGCATCAGACCACTTTGATGCTTTAATGAGATTACCCAAAAGTCTTTCAGAGTGTACTGCATCTGCTTTTTGCTGTTCAGAATCACACGGTAGGTCCAACCGTCTTTGCAAGACGGTTGAAGAAGAATATCTCACAATTAACCCCACAGCATGCATCTACCTCCCAGATGATGCTACCCTTTTTTAAAAAACAAAAAAACAAAAACAAAACAAAACACAGTTTACACCATTCAAAGGTGCGTTTGCAGCTCCTGCAGCCATACAAAGTGTTTCTTCTGTGCTGAAGCCCTTTCATCTTGGCTCAAGAGCCAGATGTTTGTTTAAAATAAAGAGATTTCTAACTTTGCGTGACCTTTAAAGCAGCAGCACTGTCTCTGAGTTGTTTAAGGCCATGGTGGGTGTTTGAGTTCGCCAAGATGGACCGGCGTGCCAAATCCGATTTCCATTATGTTTCAGGCATCTACTGTATGTGGTCTCAGTCCTCCCACTCACTGCTTGCTGAGTCTTGACAAGCGCACACACACACCAGTACCCCCCACACAGAAAAGGAGACTTTTTAAGACTTTAAGAAGCAAAGAGCACAAACTCGGCAGCTTAGCATCCTACAAAAACACAGTTACAGACGAGGAAAGAGAATTAACACTGCCAGCTCTCTGATGGGTGGCAATAAAAAGTAAGAGGAGATGTGAATGGTTCTGCCCAGATATGTAGCTGGTTACTAACAGGTGAAGCAAAAGCAGCTCACAGTCATCATTTCAACTTTGCATGCTTTTTATGGCATATTGTCAGGACTTCTGTGTTACATAACTGTAAGAGCAGCTGCTACTGCCAATACCACCACTGCTGTGAAGTAATTAACTTATTAATTTATTTATTGTAAGCCAATTAAATAGAGAAGAAATAAACAACTCTTCTTTTCATTAGGTTATTGGGACTTAATTGTTTTGTCCCGCACCCCCCTCAGCCTGGAGCCACTGGTTTAGTCCACACCTGCACAGGTTGGAAGCTAATGTTAGCACGAGGACATGATGATTACTAGCTACAAGCTTTGAAGACTGCTAAAGTAACTGGTAAGTGTAGATTTTGTCAAAATTACTGGTAAAACATGTACATTCAAAAATATTCATACATTTCTATTGTTCACAAGGTCACAAGTACATTTTGTGAGTATTGTTCTATAAGCATTAAGTGGGCTAGCTAAATATAAACAATATATATATAAATACTCAAGTAGAAGTGAGTACTTGCTTGTTGAGTATGTTTACAGACTGCTAATAAATAAATGAAAAAACTCGTGTAGCTAATTAGCTTGTTTCTGTAGACCCTGTTCACAGCAGACACATGTGTTCACAAGTTTGCATTTATTTTGGCGCTAATAATATACAAATTACAGATCCCATAATGCAGCGCTGCAGCCTCCTTGCTGACCGCTAGGCTAACTGGGAACATTCCCGCGTCAATCAAGTCAAACTTCTAGAATAGAATTGACCCTGTGCACGAGAAAATGCTAACTTCCTGGTTTGAGACCGGATGTGGGGTTCTACATTTCCGGTAGCTTTACTTTGCGGTCAATCGCTACTGCGAAGATACCTTTCACCTCGCTGTTTCACAGATTTTTTTAGTGCAAGTTTGCACGTTTTTTTTTTTACGTCACATTGTGTCCTGCTTCCTGATCGCTGCAGACAATCTCCTCCGTGATGTCTCTCTTGTACAGTACAGAATCGCTGCATCGATCGCTAGCAGTGTGAATCTGAAGTGCAGTACAGTATGTCCACGATGTCCACCAAACGTTTTGCACCGTCAAAAAATAAATTTGGCTACTTGATTTCACCTATCGCTGGTTATTTTTAGAACATAAAACCCGCGATAAACGAGGGACAGCTGAGAAATATAACATTTGAATCCCTTTTCTCTTTTGCCCTGAGGCGCGGGGAAAAAATATCAACAAGTCGATGAGCATCATTTACAGATATATTGGGTAAATGCCCAAGACATCTATAGAAATGTAAATCGCCGCTTGATTCATTCATTTGCTTAACTTGTTTTGGACCGTAAACAGGGCGTGAATAGGACACCGGAAACAAAGCTCCCCACAGGAGTTTCTGCACCGGAAGTAGCATATGCTAACGTGCACATAGTCAATAGAATAGAATTCAACTTTATTGTCATTGCACATGCACAGGGCAACGAAATGCAGTTTGCATCCATCCAGAAGTGCTTTAGCCATGATATAGATATATTACAATATATATTAGCAATAATATAGATATGTAAGTATATTACAGAAATGGGTCTATTATGGTATGTTATAATGTACATGGTATGAAGTATGTTATGAATATTCTATAACTATAAGTATGTACAGGCTGTAGTGAGTACAAGCTATGTACAGGATATGAACAGGATATAAATATGAAATAAGAAACTATACAGAATCTGAGATATACAGTTATACAGAAATGTGAGCTATGCAAGTTATAAACAGTTGTAGGATTAAAAATTATCGTATGTACAGAATGATTATTTACACAGAGCTATACAGTAGTGCAGTTAAGATAAGTGAGATATGTGGATAATTTCTACAGAGGCTATATAAAGTGCTAGTGGTTGTGAGTGGTGGTTCAGTCCATGTTATTATTGTGTTTGAGGGTACAGTTGTCCATTGTGGGGGTGTGTATGTTCAGTGCATGAGTTTAACGTGGGTCAGATGTCAGGAGGCAGAGTTCAGGAGTCTGACAGCTGTGGGGAAGAAGCTGTTCCGGTACCTGGTGGTCTTAGTCCGGAGGCTCCTGTAGCGCCTCCCAGAGGGCAGGAGGGTGAAGAGTCCATGTGATGGGTGACTGGGGTCTCTGATGATTTTCCCAGCCCTTTTCAGACACCGCTTCCTGTAGATGTCCTTTATGGCAGGAAGTGGTGCTCCGGCAATGCGCTGGGCAGTTTTCACAACCCTCTGCAACGCCTTCCCGTCCGAGGCAGAGCAGTTCTCGTACCAGACTGTTATACAGTTGGTCAGGATGCTCTCGATGGTGCAGCGATAGAAATTCACCAGGATGTCTGAGGACAGGTGGTTCTTCCTCAGAGTCCTCAAGAAGAAGAGGCGCTGGTGAGCCTTCTTGACCAGCTTGGAGCAGTTGGTCGTCCAGGTGAGATCCTCGGAGATGTGGACTCCCAGGAACTTGAAGCTGCTCACACGCTCCACAGCCGTCCCCTTAATGTGGATGGGTGGATGTGGGTCAGCATTCCTCCTGTAGTCCACAATGAGCTCCTTAGTCTTCTCGGTGTTAAGCAGCAGGTTGTTTGTGTCGCACCACTCAGCCAGACGATCCACCTCCTCCCTGTAGGCGGCCTCATCGTTGTCACTGATGAGGCCAATCACCGTGGTGTCATCTGCAAACTTAATGATGGTGTTGGAACCATCAGCAGGTCTGCAGTCGTGGGTGAAGAGGGAGTAGAGGAAAGGGCTCATCACACAGCCTTGTGGTACACCGGTGTTCATCGTGATTGTAGATGAGCAGCGGTTATCCAGCCGGACATGTTGGGGGCGGTTGGTCAGGAAGTCCAGTAACCATTTGCAGATGAGGGAACTGATGCCCAGGTCTGTCAGTTTCCTGATGAGTTGTGAGGGGTGGATTGTATTGATGCTGAACTGAAGTCTATAAACAGCATTCTGGCATAGGTGTTGTTGTTGTCCAGGTGTGAGAGGACAGAGTGCAGTGCGATGGAGACTGCATCCTCTGTGCTCCTGTTCTGGCGGTATGCGAATTGGTGGGGGTCCAGGGTGGGGGGGAGACAGGATTTGAAGTGTGCTAGGACCAGCTGCTCTAAGCACTTAGTGATGATGGGGGTGAGTGCTACTGGGCGGTAGTCATTGAGGCTAGATGTAGGGGTGGGTTTTAATAACGATTCATCGATTAAAATCAATTCTGGCTTGGATAACGTGATATCGATTCATTAAAATCCTGAATCGATTTTTTTAATATAAATGTATTTTCCCCAAAATTCCAGAATCTCAGGTGAAACGTCACAAAATTTAAACATTTAAAACAGTAAATGAGAGCAGGTACGCAGATTCTGCACAAAGACAAACACAAAGCGCAGACCGCAGATCATAATCAGTGAGATGTCGCCTTTCTCACCAGACACGGTCGGGGCTGAAAGCTGACAGCTCGCTGATTCTGATGTTTCGGCGGGTCCACGCTCTTTTTGCGCTGATTCTAAAGCTGTTAGTTTTATCTCTCTCCAAACAATATTGACCGAACCAGCAGCAAAAGAAGATCCAAACATCACATAAACATCGTCATGGACTCCCTCTTACTTTTGCTGTTTTGCTTCCACCACAATAAAAATCACACTTCATGCACAGCTCTCTCTCTCTTTCTCTGTATACTTCAAGAACAGTTTCCTGTCCATCCCCGAAATCTGTTTTCCGCATTATTCGCTTGCTTGTTACGCACAAGACTACCGTTGTTTACAGCGCTATCGGCTGATGGGTTTTTTTCTTTTACTTACTTCCGAAAAGAAAACCTAATTTCTGCCGTTCAATAGGCTTCTGAACAAATTTTAACTTTTTAAAATTATACAAAATGCAAAACGCTCAGCCGTGTCTCTAATAAAACCACTGTAACTTCAGAGGTAATGTTCATAAGTTGATTAATGGTTTTCTTTCGTTTTTGATGTACTGCAGAATATTTTTATAAAATCCCAGGCCAGAAAAATCACCTTCATGTTTTTCTGTGTTTTATCTTCAGCTACTTTGACACAAAGGCATTTGCTGTGATGCTCACACCTTTGATAAAGTCTTGTGTGTGTCAGCTTTCTTTTTATAGATACAAAAATATGTAAATGTACTGATTTGAATTATAATATTTCTGACTGTCTGAGGCAAAATTTCCCAGATTCAAATCGAATTGAATCGGATTGAATCGAATCATGGATTGAATCGATTCAGGACCTTGTGAATCGGAATCGAATCGATTCTAGAAATCAGTGACGATGCCCAGCCCTAGCTAGATGGGTATCGGGACGATGGAAGTGGATTTGAAGCAGGCCGGTACCACAGCGTGGGCCAAGGACAGATTGAATATGTCTGTGAGCACTCCTGCAAGCTCCCCAGAACATGTTCTGAGAACACGCCCGGGGATGCCATCAGGACCTGCAGCCTTGTGGACATTGATCCTGCTCAGCACCGCTCCTACATCGGTGGGGGAGAGAGTCCGAGGTTGGTCGTCTGGCGTCATGTCTGTTTTGGTTGTGGGGTTCCCTCGCTCAAAACGAACATAAAAGTTGTTGAGCTCGTTGAGGAAGGAGACATCAGAGGATGCGGGGGAGGGTTTGGTGGTCCTGTAGTCTGTAATGGTCTGGAGTCCTTCCCACATGCATCGGGGGTTGGAGTTGGAGAAGTGTTCTTCTACCTTCTTTTTGTAATGGTGTTTGGCTTTTTTGATGCCCTTCTTTAGATTAGCCCTGGCTGTACTGTAGGCGTGTGCATCTCCTGACCTAAAGGAGGTGTTGCGGGCCTTCAGGAGGAGACGAACATCCCGGTTCATCCAAGGCTTCTGGTTGGGGTACATGGTGATCTGTTTCTGGGTGGTGACACTCTCTGTCTGCGAAGCTAGCCGCTCACAATGGTGGAGAGAAAAGTTGATTCTGAAAGCAGAGCCTTTCAGCACCGGTGGGTGACTGAATATGTTTACAGACATTGCTGGTAAACCCGTGTGTCTTATTAGTGGAGCTAATGTGGCTGTAATTAAGGAATTTAATTTAAGACTGCACTACGAGACAAAACATCAGGATAAGCTGAAAAACCTAAATGCAGAGCAGAAACTACAGAATGTAGAAGAGCTAAAGAAGAATCTGACATTTCAGCAGAGCAAAATCACAAAGTGAAGCTGTTGTGAAAGCAAGTTTTATTGTAGTAGAGGAGACTGCCAAATCAGCCCGGTACCACTCTGAAGAGCTCCATGATTAAGGTGTGCGACGTCTTGTGTCCAGACAAAGATGCAGATTTTGGCAAATGTGAGCCTGAGGAGAAATATGATTGCTGATTGGGTTTGTGAGATGGCCACTGATTTAAGAACACAGTTGTGTGAAAGAAGCAAAAACTTTATTGCATACTCTCTTGCTGTGGATGAAAGTACAGACATGATGGACATTGCACAGCTGGCCATCTTCAGCTGTCTAGAGGAAATATTGAACATTAAATCGATGCACGCGACAACGACAGGAAAATACATTTTTTAAAACGTATGTCAAAGTGTAACCGACATGAAACTGCCCTGGGACAAACTTGTTGGACTTACAACAGATGGAGCGCCAGTGTTGTGCGGTGAAAAAAAAGCAGACTAGTCAGCAGGATGCGAGTAAAGATGCAGGAGGAGAACTGTACCGGTCAGTTAACAGCATATCACTGCATCATACACCAGGAAAAGCTGTGTGGTGAAGTCCTAAAAGGTAATGATCACCGTAACGCAAACCGTAAATTTTATCTGAGCTAAAAGTTTAAATCACCATCAATTTCAGTCTTTTATGAGGGAAATAGATTCAGAGTTTGCCGACATTCCTTATCATACAGAGATCTGTTGGTTGAGTTGGGGAAAAGTTCTCAATCGAGTTTTTGAGCTCAGCAAGGAAATCTGTCAGTTCATGGACATGGCATGTATGATGCGGTGAAGGCATTTCAAGTGAAGCTGTCACAAATGCACCAGTGCAACTTGCCTCACTTTCCCTGTTGCCAAGTAATGTTGAACAAAGTCAGTGGACTTTGCTGAACTGCACCTGTGCAGATTCAGATGGAGCTGTAGTGTAATGGTACACTCGAGGGAAAGTATGACACTGAATGGCCCGCACAGTTTATTAGTTCCATTCCTGAAGCAATGCCCCAGCTCAGTCTACATGCGGCTCCAACCTTGTGTATGCTTTCATTTATTTTTTCTGGGGTTTTTTGGCAGCATGTTCATATTTCTAACTTGCATAATTTTGACAGGATATATTTTTATGAAGAGCAAAATAGTTAAAGTTAAGGTTTATTTTTTTTAAGTTTATTTAATCTGGAATAATATTCCTGTCTGTTTTTATTCACATTTATGTTTTTTAAAAAAAGAAAAAGAAAAAAGAAAAAACCCAAGCAAACATTGTTTTAGTGTATTCACTAAAACAATAGTGTGGCCTGCGACCTAAATTGTGCCTTCAGTTTTGGCACCCTGTGCAATTGAGTTTGACGTCCGTGTTTTAAACTGTACAGTAGTTGGCTTTCCCCGACCTGGCTTTTTAGTTTCAAATTTTATTTGTCATATACAGGTAATGGCAGATCACTACCGGCAATTAAATTCTTAGGCTCAGAGACCCCTAAAGATATTCCACAAATTTTGAGGATTGAGCTCTGGGCTTTGAAAAGACCATTCCTGAAGCTTAATGCTAGCCTGTTTTATCCATTTTAAAAGCAGTTTTGATGTGTATGTGGTGTGGCGATAGTTACCGTCCCCGGTTATTCCTCTAAGATATTGACAACGCCACCTGGGGGAGGGCGTTACACCCCAGGAAAGATTTCTCTAGCCAATGTACGTGTTGCACTGGCTACCAAAGCCCACAGACTCGTTATTAACGGTAGAGGTGAGAAAAAGGAAGTTTACAAATCAAAATTTATTAAGAGAAACTACTAAAAACATAACTAAAATCAGGAAGACACCTAAGGTAGCAGGGTTGAGACGGCAAAATAGTTAATTAAAACACTTTATTAACAAACGATGATTAAAATGACCAGACTCCCTACCACGATGCTACCCTAAAACAATCACAGCATGATAAAAGAATAACTAAACAAAATAGTGGAGACCGGCCACTTGAGGAGGCAACCTACAGGGAGGAGTGCCCAAGGGTGCCACCAATTACTCACCCGTGTAACTTCACTGCAGACCTCACTGTCACTCACACTAAACTCTAAATGGTGCAATCTACCTATGCTCGGTGTGTACACTCGCATGCATCGGGAAGGGGATTCCACCTCACGTGCCTAGCCCCTCAGCAAGCGGCCGCACCTCCACTAAAGCAATAAAACGTTCCACTAATTAATAAAAGATCTACATAAAACAATTACACCCCAAAGTACTGTTCGTTATAAAAGCATCACATAACAACAAAACAGCATGACAATACAGCAGCAGTATAGTGCAAACCTGCAACAAAAGAGGGAAACAGTTGTCAAAGTCCACCCTACTATATGCCACGTTATGATGAACACAAGAGTCCCACTTACCACTCTCTAAAGGGCAATATTAAACGGAGTAGCTTTCCTTGAGAGATCTGCAGCACTTAACTGCCTAATGCTCTCAGCCACCTTGGATGGACAAGAGTGCCAAAAGCCTCCTTCTGGTAGTAAGCGCAGCTGTTTCTTATAAGCCTGCTAATTATTTGGATGTAGTCCTCCTTCGTTCTACATTGTACAATGTATTAGTAGCACTGGCAACAAAACAGCTCCAGAGTATGATGCTACCACCACCATTCTTGACAGCAGGTAGATCTCTTAGGTTTAAAAAGCCTCACCATTACTACTTGAAACATACGTCTCGTCATTCTGGTTAAATTCTATGGCTTTTAGTTTTTAAATTTTTACTGTTTTTAACTTGTATTGTGTCTTTTACCTGTATTGCTATGTATCGCTTTTATTATTATTATTTTTTATCTTTTTAGTTTTAAATAGTTGTACAGCACTTTGTTTAAAAGCGCTTTATAAATAAAGTTATTATTATTATTATTAAATAGCTCAATCTTTGTCTTGTCTGTCGCTGTAGCTAAGGTGGTAGAACAGGTCATGCACTAACTGGAAGGTTGGTAGTTTGGTCTCTGGCGTTCCAATCTCCATCCAGCATAATGGCTGGATGACAGAGAAACCAAATCACTCACTGACCACTTCATTAGGTACAGTTGTTTAACAGTTCGTTAACTCACATATTTAATCATGTCTATGTGATCAAATCAGTCTGCTGAAATTCAAACTGAGCATCAGAATGTTGAAGAAAGATGATTTAAATGACTTTGAATGCGGCACGGTTAATGGTTCCAGATTGTCTGAGTATCTTAGAAACTGCTGCCCGTCTTGAGATTTTCCCACACAACCATCTCTATGGTTTATAAACAATGGTTTGAAAAAGAAAGTATCCAGTGAGCAACAGTTCTCTGGGTGAGAACATTTTGTTGATGTCAGAGGGCAGAGAGATTGGCCAGACTGCTTCAAAGTGATAGGAAATCAACAGTAAGTCATATTACTACTCGTTACAACCAAAGTATGCAGAATATTTACATGTTACACTGAATGTTTAGAGATTGTCTTTAACCTCCTAAGACCTGAACTCTTCCACAGCATGCATTTTTAATTTGTCTTTGATATTTTGGCTGATTGGGACCCGATGAATTAAAAGGATTAAACGGACAAAGCATTACCAGAATGTTTTTTCTTTCTTTCTTTTTTTTTTTTTACCAGATTTTTGTTTCTATGAAAAATGAGAGCCACATATGAGGATATTCATTTAAAATTTCGATAGAACAGTAGCAGTATGATGTCCCTGCAAGTGGATACCAGGCCCTTGTAGAGCAAAATTGAGTATTTTGGTCTAAATAACCCAAAATGTTATGTCCACATATGTGGACGCCAGGTCCTAGGAGGTTAAATCTCAATGACATTTAAAGAGATTTCTCTCAAGATTTCTCTCTGGAAAAAAAATTAGCCAGAAAAAAACCCCCACTATGTGCATCTAAGAGTTAATATCAGTCTAATTTAAACTAATACCAAAAGCACACAACAGCCAGTGGACACACACATGCTCACCATACACACATACACTCTCTTGGTCACTCCAAGGGACAAGGACAGACTGTGAGGCTCTGCAGTGTTTGTGTGTCAGTGAGCACTTCAGCTCTGTCAAGATATCGCACATCTCCCCACTGACCCCAGTGACAGCTCTGGCACTCTGATCTCCAGAGTGCGTCTGTGTGTGTGTGTGTGCATGAACCCGGTGCTCTACAGAGCATGTGCTTGCATGCTGACAATACAATGCTAACTCAACTCGCATCACTCCACTCTGTCTCTGAGGATACACTTTGCTCAGAGAGGGAAATTTTGTGGTGACAGATGTCATATAAGCTGGTGAGGTCGCAGGAGTGAGAGAGTTACAGATACAGGGAAAAGAATAGGATCCAACCTTCAGGCATTTCCAAGTGTATCTATCCCCGGACTGAAAACAGCAGTGAGTTCTAGATAATTCACTTTTTCAAACTGATACCAAATCATTCAGGTATGTATGGCCGATTAGGAGTCACTCTAGACAAACCAGTGTGCTCAGAGGAGGGCCTCACTTTTCTGCAGGCCTTCTCTTAAGATACATTCTGACCTTACCAACATTTCTAAGTGTTTAGGAGTATCAAGCTCTGCTCACAGTACACATTGTATGTATATGTAACTAGAGTGGCATCCTTGGAAGCATCCTTGAGAGTGAACATGTTGCAAGAAATTCTAGTTATAGTAAGATCTTTTCTTTTTTTGGGCAACAGGAACACATACTTCTGTCTCTTGTATAGATTATAAATTGTAAAATGAATTCTTGTTTTTCAGAGTAGTTGCACCAATTTTAGCAATTTTAATGCATTTGGAATAAATATTAAAGGAAAGAGTTGGATTTTGATGATTATACTTCTAGTTGAATAATAATGGAAAAAAACAAAGAAAAATGGAGAAGCAGATAAATTGGTAGTACAGACATAAAATCCCATCCATCTTCTTAAGTTAATCTGGGGCTGGGTCAATGGGGCAGCAGCCTGAGCAGAGAAGCCCAGACCTCCTGCTCCCTGGCCACCTCCTCTAGCTTGTCCGGGGGAACACCAAGGCATTCCCAGGCCAGCCGAGAGATATAATCTCTCCAGCGTGTCCTGGGTCTTCTCCGGGAACTCCTCCCGGAGAACACATGCCCGGAGCACCTCACCCAGGAGGCAACCTTATCAGATGCCCGAACCACCTCAACTAGCTCCTTTCAATGTGGAGGAGCAGCGGCTCTACTCTGAGCCTGTCCCTGGATGGCTGAACTCCTCACCCTATCTCTAAGGGAGAGGCCAGCCACCCTTCGGAGAAACCCCATTTCCACTGCTTGTATCTGCGATCTTGTTCTTTCGGTCACTACCCACAGCTCGTGACCATAGATGAGGTTAGGGACATAGATCGACCGGTAAATTGAGAGCTTTGCTTTTACACTCAGCTCTGTCATATAAAATTCATAGATAGTAAAGAATATTAAAAGATGATTAGGTCAGAGGAAGAAAGGTTAGTATCATTACTATAATACTGCTACCATAACAGGGAAAGAAAGATAAACATGATCTGTCATTATTCAGTTATTAGTTATAGAACAGTACATCATCAGTGAAGAGTTTGAACTTGTGGGTTACAGCATTTTCACTGAAGCAATGCATGTGATCTTGTGGTAAGGCAAGTAAGAGACATGAACATTTACCAGTCTGATAGCATCTAATAAAAGGCTGTATTCAGTTAATGCAAGAGCTGATGGTAGCAATTTCCAGAATCTAAAACTTTAGTGCCGTGGTCACATTAATGGTAAAGATGTGACTAGTAATTTCTATTTGTAGTTGGTGACCAGAAGCTGGAAACTGAAACCCAGCTGCTATGTGTGTAATGTGCATCAAATTACTTCTAAGGGAGCAGGGAAAGACAAGGAACACATGTAAAGACAGCTCTTAAAACATGTGGTTATCCCAGCTGGGTCTTTATCAAATCAGTGAAGATGCACAGGAAAGAAGGTCACTAGGGACACCAACTAGGGAGAAACAGAATGACGAACAGAACAACATAATCTTCCCTAATTTAGCAGGTTTATCAGAGAGCCACACCCTCAGACAAAAACTGGTTCGTCCCAAAGACGACTCCCAAACACAAACTAAACACCAGAGTGTATGCTGTGCAATGCAGCGAGGAGTACTTAGACCGCTGCATCCGAGAAACCAAACAACCACTCCATAAGCGCATGGCACAACATACACTGAACAAAAATATAAACGCAACACTTTTGTTTTTGCTCCCATTCCCCATGGGATGGACGTAGAGACCTAAAATTCATTCCAGATACACAATATAACCATCCCTCCCAAACAGTGGTCACAAATCAGTCCAAATGTGTGGTAGTGGGCACATCTGCCATATTGAGATAATCCATCCCACCTCACAGGTGTGCCACATCAGGATGCTGATCTGACATCATGAGTAGTGCACAGGTGTACCTCAGACTGCCCACAACAAAAGGCCACCCTGGAATGTGCAGTTTTGTCTCACAGCAAAATGCCACAGATGCCACAAGCAATGAGGGAGCGTGCAATTGGCATGCTGACAGCAGGAATGTCAACCAGATCTGTCACCCGTGCATTGAATGTTCATTTCTCAACCATAAGCCGTCTCCACAGGCGTTTCAGAGAATATGGCAGCACATCCAACCGGCCTCACAACCGCAGACCTCGTGTAACCACACCAGCCCAGGACCTCCACATCCAGCAGGTTCACCTCCAAGATCGTCTGAGACCAGCCACCCAGACAGCTGCTGGAACAATTGGTTTGCACAACCAAACAATTTCTGCACAAACTGTCAGAAACCGTCTCAGGGACGCTCAACTGCATGCCCGTCGTCCTCATCGGGGTCTTGACCTGACTCCAGCTCGTCGCCGTAACAGACTTGTGTGGGCAAATGCTCACATTCGATGGCGTCTGGCACGTTGGAGAGGTGTGCGCTTCACGGATGAATCATGGTTCACATTGTTCAGGGCAGATGGCAGCTGAGAATGTCCCAGTTCTTGCATGGCCAGCATACTCACCGGACATGTCACCCATTGAGCATGTTCGGGATGTGCTTGACCGGCGTATACGACAGCGTGTACCAGTTCCCACGAATATCCAACAACCTCGCACAGCCATTGAAGTGGAGTGGACCAACATTCCACAGGCCACAATTGACAATCTGATAGACTCCATGCGACGATGTGTTGCACTGCATGAGGCAAATGGTGGTCACACCAGATACTGACCGGTTCTGGGTCCCCAGACCCCCAATAGCGCAAAAAACTGCACATTCCAGGGTGGCCTTTTGTTGTGGGCAGTCTGAGGTACACCTGTGCACTACTCATGATGTCAGATCAGCATCCTGATGTGGCACACCTGTGAGGTGGGATGGATTATCTCAATATAGCAGATGTGCCCACTACCACACATTTGGACTGATTTGTGACCACTGTTTGGGAGGGATGGTTATATTGTGTATCTGGAATGAATTTTAGGTCTCTACGTCCATCCCATGGGGAATGGGAGCAGTAACAAAGGTGTTGCGTTTATATTTTTGTTGAGTGTAGAAGAGCCAACTCGACAGGTCAACACTCAGCTGTACATCTGCATCTAAAGGTCAATGTTTGCTCTTTCGAGGATAACAATCTTCATATTTTGGACAGAGAACACAGATGGATTGAAAGAAGAGTAAAAGAGGCCATCTTTGTCCACTGTGAACAACTACTGAACTGTCTACAGTGCAGTTTTAAGATCCCTTCCTGGGCCCCTCAACCCCTTCTCACACCTTGGCTCTTGTGATGATGAACATGATCAATAGTCTATAGGGACAACTCCCTCTAGGATTTAACTCCCTGGGGCACACCACCATTTGGTGTTAGAACTGAGGAATCTTCTTGGATGAGAGGTGAAACGTCTTCAGAAAACTTGAACAAGTTCATTCACTTTATTTTGAAGCCTCTCAGAGTACCATGACCTGGATGACTAAGAACCTACACAGAAAAATGCAGCTGATCATTTTTCTTGTGTTCTGCACTCCAGTAACAAGGGGAACCATCAACCAGTCATGCTTCGATGTTTGAAAACGCACACATGCCGGTGGATGACGTGAACAAACTCTTGAGCAACTCCAACAAACTCTTGAGCAACTCCTTCAACCTTGACTCGGTGATGGTGTAGCTGGTCACGCTTATAAGGATGCTTATGTGTCAAGTGCTTTGATTTTGATAATTTGGCCTCTCACGAGTGTGTAATTATATGATCTATCTATCTAGACATAGTCATTTTTTAAAATAAATAATCATAAGCAGTATTAATATAACCACTCTTATTTCTGTACTTGTCAGATCATTTGGTGGCATGTGTGTAAGGGCTGCTTCAGATAAAGAAAAGACATACAAGGAGACCTAGAGAAAAACTCAATATCCTTTCTGATTATGGTGACCACAGAAGCCTTTAAAGGTGTCTGTTGCTGTATTTAGGAATGGCTTGTTCTCCCTGTCCTGTCTGTGTAGCAACATTAGTAATACTGCAAAAGGTGAAAGGAAATGCCAGCGGGTACTTTTCAAAGCAAACCAAAGTTAAAGCAGGTTAAAAATGACTGTTTTTTTCTCTATTAAGGTTGTAGTCCTCTACTATAAGACAAAGATAATGTAATTGTAGATCCCAGCTGCTGTGTCGTGTCTCTGTCTGTGGTTATTCATAAGGTTGCTGATTGCTGGATCTATATCCGTTATTGCCTTCCTGTCTAGACTTTAATTCAATCTGGATTTTAACTTTGTCTGGTGGATTTGTACCTTTATGTACGTAGCAAAAGTCTAGATTGCGGCATGGCTTCCTCCCCTCATCCTGTCCTGCTCTCCGCTGTCTTGTTTTTAGTCATGCTAAAACATAATCATGTAAAGAGGAAGCCTAGTCCAGCTGAGCTCTGAGATTTGACATTTATATCATCATGTCATCATCATATCAATGCACATAGACGGTCTACATGATGAAACCGTCACATAGACAGAAGATGGGTCCTTTTGCTAGCTTTGTTTTGCTCTTATAACACATAAAACTGTTTCACTTGTTTTAAATGATGGTGGTTGTTTTTATCTAGGGATTGATTGGTTCCATAGGTAAATTGAAAAGCCTGAGTTGTAGTTTATACATGTATATGCATTTGTCAGTTGGTATAAAACAGTATAAATATATCAAATTATTCTTGGTAATCGTAATAGTTTCTCTTCAAAACAAAAATTCAGAACTTAGGGAAATATGAAGTTTGTGCTGTTTGCTTGTTAAAGTGTATGTGCAGTTGAGCATAATTTCACTGTATTTGTCCAATTACCTTTCCGGACTGTAACGGCGGATATGTAAAGCTAGCTCATATACACGTAATATAATGTTTGTGGTAACAGGAAGTGAATGTTGCTAACGGTAACTAGTTTGATGCACAAAAAAGACGCAAGAAAACGGTAAACTATTGCTAACGGAGAAAAGGGAGAGAAAAACATGGTTAAATTGTACACAAACGAATGTTTCTAGCTACAGTCGACAGGGGAACAAGGTTTGTAATGAACATGATTTAATTTGAGCAATCTGAAACGCATAATATGTATTGTATAGTTTAATAGAAAACGGTTAGACCAGCGTAATGAGCAGTTAAAATGGTGTTACATGAATAACGTGGTAATTGTTTTATTTGTTTGTCTAGCTCTTACGTTGGTTTGTTGTCTTATACACGGCAAGGAATAATAAAGGTCATTCAACAACCATCAGTTCTGGCCTTCTCAGTTCGACTGGATGCTACACGGACGATGTAGTTTAGTGTTATATATTTAGTTGTAGAGCTGGCTGATAGAACGATAACGATATGTATTGCGAAATAACTTTTTATCGATAGAAAAGTTAAATTATTGCGATAGGCCTCATCTCTCCTGTCCTCTTAAAAAAAAAAAAAAAAGAAGAACAGCCAATCCAAATTAACTAGCGCAGAGCCGAACCAATCACAGCCGCAGCGTCACGACAGGTGATTTGTTACCTACAGCACAAGTGCCAAGCCGCACATGTGTATTTGTTTGGAAAGCAGCCAGCCGCCGTGCCGCCCGGGTAATGGAAGAAATGAGTGTGCCGACTAGAGAAAAATCAACCGAGAGCGTGACAGACTAAAATAACTGTTAAAACTGTTTGAAAAGCTAAGCTATACAACAAGGAGAGATTGAGAATTTCCTTTTAGTTCTCAGTTTATTTGATATTGACAAAAGTTAGTCAATTTTGTCTGTTCTTCTGTAAAACAAACTAAGATTTATTCTTAGAATTAATGTTTTTTTTCTAAGTGGAATTGACAATTTAGTAGTCTGTTTCGTTTGTTCTATTTTGAAACTTAAATGCAATATTATTTATCTGAAAAAGTCTCATGTTCCTTAAGTACATCTACCCTGTTGAACTTATTATGGGAAATAAATATTTAAATCAAAACAAGCTGCTGATTATTTCACATTTTACTTGTGAGCAACGGCACATTTAAATCTTACAAATACAGTTATTTGGCTTATATCGTGATAGATATCGTTATCGCCTGAAATGAAAAAAACATATCGTGATATGAAAAAATCTTATATCGCCCAGCTCTATTTAGTTGAGATAAATCTGTGTCCTCTTCTTATAAAGCCACGTGGCATAGTGAGCGAGACAGACGGAGACACACACAAAGAGGCATAGATAAAAATATGCAGCTATTACAGCCCAAAATCTGAACATTGCTCAAACTTCATACTGTGGATATTAAAATTGTCATATTAAAACGGCATTATGGGATTGAGGTGGTGCGTTCTGGATTCTGTGCTTCCAGTTTTCACTTTTTGTCTTTTTAGTTGCTGATTAATGGGAAAGTAGTAAAAAGATAGGAAGTTGTGTGTGAGTGAGTGGACCTGGTTACCGTCATAACCCTCGTTAGGAGATCAGGAAAGACCTCTGCACACTCGAGATGAAGTTTTGTAGCAAGAATTGAATTTGCTGAGATGGCCTTTAGCAGGATAACCCTCTTCAAGCGTCAATGAAGCTGATGACAGTGTCACAAATGGACTTGTATAAATGCCTGTACAGCATCTTTGTCTCAATGGGAACTCGGGTCCAAATGTTACTCCCTTTTTTCCAGGTACCACATGATGATAACCCTTATATAAGAGAAAATCTGGTCGCACAGCCTTAAGGGAATGCTCAGGGACCGGATTGCTTGTTTATGTGAAGCAAATACGAGCCGAAAGAAATAGGACAATAAATAGACTTTCATGTGTTTATTGGTCTCATTGTCGTTCTGGTTGGGGGCAGCATCTTGTAGTGGCTGCTGCCCGCCATTTCCAAAAGAACTCAATGAGGCAGAAAATTTGTCCAGGAGCAAAGAAGTAGCCACTTGTCCCTGCACTACTCTTGGTTTCACATTGTATGTGTATCTGGGAGTAGATGGGTTTCTGTATCGTTGTTTACTGCAGCTAAACCAGGTTGCAGAAATGTTTCCCTTCCTTCCATACACTCAGACTATTTTCCACTCTCCATCCACACCGCTCCCAATCTAGCTCATAGTAAGAGCGAGGAGGAGGCGGCCCTGAGGCAGGACTTAGGCAACTACAGCTGTCCACTCTCAGTGCAGCACACAAACACACACACACACATGGTGAGACTTTACAGATGAATAAACCATGTCACCGCTGCAGAAATAATAACAGGAACTGCAGTGGGATGAGAAATCTCTCTAATGATGAAACTGTCAGCTGCAGGAGCGTAATAATGTCAAGTTTAGGGCTGAATTAGAGCACACCGAGATGGCACAGATCTGCTTAGATGGTCATACAAGATGAGATGAGTTAGCTAGCACTGTGTATTGTTCCTATAAATGGCATAGCATCTTTAATTTTTAATGTTTGACAGTTTAGATAGAGACATTAGTACTTACTTCAACTTGTGTTGCTGCTGACTGTATATAAACTCACTTCACTATGGTGAAATATGTGACAACATCCCAGAATTGGGGGCTCTTCTGTGGAGACAGCAGATATCTGTTCACGTGTGCTGGTCATTGTTCACAACTGTAGATACATTTTTGTGAAGCTTCTGTTACCAGAAGTCTTTCATACATTGAAATATTGAAATGCAGATGATATGTATGCTTATAAAGCTTGAACATACTTTCCAGCATGACCAATGGAATTATTTTCAAATGATGCCTAATTAAATGTTCAGTGTTGACTTAATAAAATTGTTCTGTAGGAATCTACTGGAAGATGATTTGTTTCTTCTAGTCTTGCTAAGGTGTTATAGCTTGATTAATGGTGATTCAAACTCACTGCACTGAAAACAGCTGACTTTACTTTCATAATATATATTTAAAAAGCATAATGAACTAGATTCAGGTTGGTCTTGCTCCAGAATCCCTTTTATGGGCTCATGCACTATAAAAAGACTCAAAAAGCCTTAAAATTGAGTTGGACTCTTTGATTGTATGACATGTTGGCTGAGTTTGAGTTTACGGCACACTGAACACTAATTAACTCAGTTCTTCTGCTCAAGATTAATGGAACAAATGAGGATGAATTGTCTCTCTGAAGTCGTATTGCTCTTTGCAAGCATTTCCTTGTTTTTAAGCTGACAATGTGCTGTGAGGCTGGTTCAGCAGGTGAACTGCAATACTATGCAAAGTCTGGAGCCAAACCAATTTCTTAGTTTCAGTATTAAGGGGCTTGACTAACAAAAAAATCCTTCGTCTAAAAATGTTCAGGTACAAGGACTGCACTGAAAATGAGTGAAAAAGCAGCGAAAGAAAGCCTTCGAAGGACGTCCAGAAAGCCTGAAGAACTGTTGCTCAAGAGCAGTTTAAAAAACGACAAGAACGTTTATATTTTTCTTCCAAGCAGATAAAGAAATGAAGGGTGGCTCAAGACTTTTGCACACTACTGTACTGTTGAACCCAGGGTCATATATTTTATGGGGTTGGTTAGAGATATGACACAGAATCAGCATCCTGTTTTTCTGTTTGAGTATCGAGCTGCAATTCATGGGCACATCTGTTACCGTGATGTCAGCACACCTGGAAACGTGGATGCCTGATATTTGCTTTAAAGCTGCACATAAAGCTCAACATTATTAATATTGACCCGCAGCTCTAAAGCACATGGTTAGTGATGTTTTCGCCTTGTTCCATAGCAAATTGTAACGAGTTTAGTTTTTAATATGAATTCTACACATAATTTTGCCCTTAGCATAAACAAATGAAAGTAACGTTACTCAGTTATATTTTGCGAATAGCGTAATCTAGACGATGGTGTTCGTGTTGACCTGCGATCAAACGTAAACTAAATTAATAAAATTTATATTCTTTTAGAGAAACAAATATTTGAGAGGTGGAAGGGGCAAAGCTGTGCTTAATTGCACCAAACATATGTGTGTATGTGTGTGTATGTGTAAACCCATGGGGGAAACGTAGGCTGGTGGTTTGATTAGATTAAAGCTGGCTGAGATCTACAAACTGTTAATTACCTGACCCAGTTTGTGTTTGTGTGTTTCCGGTGTGTGTGTCCTTGTTCTTTGTGCTGCTGCTGAAGTGGGTGAATATAACTGCAAACTTCCAAGCAGCAAATGATTGGCATGTGTGTCACGTGCATTTGTGTGCTTGCAAGTAGTTGTGCGACATTGCAAAATGAACATAAACATTTCCTAGTGGTTTTAGGAAACCACTAGGAGCAGGACCAACCCACAGAGTCATATTGTTACAATAAAACCTCGTCACAGCTTGAAGTTACACTTCACTGCTCTGTGAGTTACTAAAAGTGAGACAGTGAATGTGAAGCTTTTTTTTTTATTGTGTATTAATTATGTAGTTTGTTGAACTGCACACTATTTAGAAAGTGGATTAAAAGCACTATCAGTTATAATCAACTGGCAAAAAATGAATGTGGCATTATAGCTGACTAATTCAAAATAAAGCAATAGGTTTTCTAGACAACACAGAATATTAAAGATAGAAATGAGATAAGCAAATTAGATATTTACCATCTAATGCTGTTTCAAATTTTCTTTTAAAATTAAAGGCCTGTTTTGTCTAATTGGGTATGTGCCACAGTGCTGTATGAACCCGCCACTAACACATGACCCTACGCTGTGTCACTGCATCATTCTATGTTTGGCACTGATCACCACCTGCACTCATGTATATATCTTTCAACGTAGCACTCTTAATTCTTATTCTCATGTATATATCTCATGTATATCTCATGCACATATCTTTCCACGTAGCACTTTTAATTCTTATCCCTACTTTTATTTTTTTCCATGTCTATTTAAGTGCTATTTATGACAGCATGTTTGCACTGAAGCACCGCAGCAATTTCCTAATGTTGTAAACCTGCTCAACATTTGGCAATAAACCCCATTCTGATTCTGATTCTGAACTGAGTTACACAGGAAGTCTCAGCTGGAGCCATTGAAAGAGAGAAAAGAGAGCTGCAGAAGGTCTGCTGGAGTGAGTGTTTAGTCAAAGAGTTGAATAGGTTTTCAGGAAGTAGTTTGTTCTTCTCCGCTCAGCCAACGTCATCGTCTCTGGCTCGCACATTTTCCACTGCCTAGGCCAACTCTCTCTCCGCTCCTCTCACAAACACACACATGCCTTTAACTCGGCACAGATACACAGGTAACAAACGTGAACCCCCAAACATGCACGTTTCTGAGCAAACTAGCTCTTCCGAACCACCCGGCTGTCTGTGCTTTCTTCCCTAACCACATTAACTACCAGCAAGGACACGCACAGATGCACACAAAGTTAAAAGCCTGTGCTGGGAAGCTCTTTTGTGTTTTTCTGTGTGTGAGTAAGACAAACATTTAGCCACCAGTGTGGCTGATGGCACCAAAACAATGTGGTCATTATTGGACTCGACAGCAGGCCTGGTGCCAGCAGGAGGACATAGAAACAGAACTCATAGAACTTCCACTAGCTAGCTGCCCCTTGCTAGCTTTTAAACAGTTTTATACACACTGATGTGAAAATGCCCTCAAAAAGCACAGAACTGTGCAAAAGTCTTGAGCTACAGCCCATTTATTTATAAATGGGCATTTATTTATAAATGGGCTTCCAAAGAACCAGATTTTTGTAATTTTTGTGGTCTCAAACAGTAGCTCTCCCTGCTTTCTGAAGTTTTTTTTTTTCCTCGTCTGGACATTGACTGCTTTTTCATTCATGTTCAGTCCAGTCCTTTTATGCTGGGCAGACACTGTGCGATTTTTGGCCCATTTTGAGCCGATTTTTGAGTCGTGCGACCGTTTTGGCGATCGGCCCGATTTTGGCCTTCATCGTGCGTCGTGCATCGTGTAGTATACGTGGGGTAACGAGAAGCGATTGACACCTCACGACCAGCTCCCGATCATCAATCGCTTGGTCGTGAGGATTTCAAACCTGTTTGAAATCCTCGCGACCGTCGTGAGGGTGTCACCACAGTTTCTCACACTGCGCACGCGCAAACACAAATGCCAGCGAAAAAGACGGCGCAGCACGTCAGTGCAGCGTGTGATCTGGACACAAGCGATGGAGGCACAACTTGTAGAACTATGGCAAGCTCATCCGAGCCTTTTCGATGTGGCCTCACAAAATTATCACGACCACAACAACCGTGAAAACGGTTGGATCTATACATTGCTGCTCAATCACAGCTGCCTGATCAATGTTTTTCATTAGCAATTTAGCAAAGTTGATGGTGGTGGTGTGCGTGTCTGTGTGAGTGAAAGACAGAGAGGGAGAGCGACAGAATTTCTGTTATAACCTTCATTTTATGGAGGCACAGTGTGAGCACTCAGGTCGCATCAGAGCATCGGGCCGTATAGTGTGAGACCCTGCATCGTGACCACGAACTTCTAACCCCTGTGAGTCAATTGTACAGTTTGAGCAGGAGCTGAATCGCGCGACTGAAAAAAATCGCACAGTGTCTGCCCAGCTTTACCTGAGCATTTTCAGAGGAAGTCTTTTGTTTTTTGTTTTTTTGTTGAACCACATACCTATGATGAATCATTAAGGAACAAAGAAGGGATGAACCAGTGTTGGGAACATATCTCAGTATGGTGTGCATGATTTGAGAAAACTGGACAAGTGGAGGAGAATTAAAGAAGTGTCAGGCCTTACAAAAAAAAAAAATCTACAGCTGATGAACAGTAAGAAACAGGAAAGAAAATACCCGAAGCCTCATCAGAAATGGTCTCAGTAGAAGGGTGGCTGTCAAGAAGTCATTCTTAAGGAAGGGAAACAGGGAGAAAAGGCTGGTGTATGAAAAATACACAAAAACTGGACTAAAAATCAATGCCAGCAGGTCTGATGAAGTTCAAATCACTGTCAGCATGTATGGAGGAGGTCAAACCGTGGAAGCTCTGTCATGGTTTGTGGCTGCATTTCAGCCAGTGATGTTGGAGATCTTGATAAAGCTGATGAAATATGAACACTGAAAAGTACCATCAGATTTTGATCCACCATGTAATTCCATCTGGAAAGTATCTGATTGACAGCTGCTTCGTTTTTAAGCATGATGAAATCTGATGTGACTTACAGATTTTCCAGTAGATCGATGGCATGCTGGAGGCCCCAAGTCAAAACATATCGATCAAACAGTTACATTATTTTTTTTGGACTCCAGACTTTCATCTCTCCTCCTTGCACACAGGAAGCAGGTGAAGCCAAAAAGCTTTACTTCTACAGTAGCCAGGCGACCACCTGTTCAGCAGTATATTACCTAAACAGCAGAACTAGCTGATATGTCAAATAACAGTCAACTAATATTTAGGATGCAGGAATGTGTTTTGCATGGGCGTATTTTTGTTGTCTTGCTTGTCAGTGTGACTAATTTACTCACAAACTCCTTTTGAACACTATTCATTTAAAAAAATAAATAAATAAACACAGCATGCCAATTTGCCAGTGTAATGTTCTTCACACCTGGAAAAATGGTATAACAACTCAATGGTTAAAACTACTCCTTTGTACAGTTTCAAAAGTTAGAATAAATCACAGAAAATGTTAGCTTCCCTGGTTTTGGTTGGAATATTTTCTAAGCAGTGTATTTCTATGAAGGTGACTGGGTTCATCCTCAGCAGCAAACAGTGTGTCATCCTGGTTACACACTCCTGCACTTTCTCTTTCTCTCCTGTTCTTTGTGCTTTGGGGTTCCCCCCCAGTAATTATTGTGCTGAGCAGCCTGAACAACAACAACAATTGCAGCGGCACTGTTGCTGCGTGTCAAGGCAGGAAACTAACTTTCAAAGACAACTCTGTTTAATGAAGCGTTTCTTCCCCTTCAAGTATTTTTGTTTATGTTTACTCAGTCAAATCTGTGAAACAGTGCAAATCAATGAGACTTTTTTCTGTTGTGATTGTGGAGGACATTTACCCTAAAACTTGTTGTCCATGTTTGGAGCGACACAGCATTTAGCGCTTGATAACTCCTCATTAAAACTGTGCAATATTAATCATGCAAGAAAATAAAAGAATACATCAGAGGGCTCCAGCAGTAATTGTACAATACAAATGTGTCTTTCGAGGAACTCTTCGAGTGTTTCCTCGAAGGACCAAAACGCAGTTATCATCAATTTATGGAGCTTCTCTAAATGTGGCAGAGGAGGAAACAAATCCACTGTGTCGGTGAGTGATAACGCATCATCCCAGGTCTTCAGGAGCTGCACATCTCCAATTACTTGCTTAAAGCAACTAATACAAGTACAGCAAAATAGCAGACAGCTATTTTGTTTGATGGGTTTTTTTGGAAGGTTTTTCAAGCACATACTTTCTTAGGGTGTTACAATACCAAATGAGTGACTTGTCTTTATTCCAGTAACGATATAGCAGTAGCTACAGATTATCCCCCCCCCCACACACACACAAAAGCCCAAAAAGTGTTGTATTGGGTCACACGTGATGTGCACTGCTTTAATGCTTTGTTTGCATCTGTTGTGCAACTGGCTTTAGGGTTTTAGGTTTTGGAAAACCCTTCTTGTTCCTGGTAGTAGGCTGGTAAACTCAGTTAGGCAGCATCAGGGAATGAGAAAATAAGATTTAATGGTCATCTGAGCGCGGGTGAGCCCAGACAAAATAAGATTTGAGTGTCCTCTTGATATCAAGCCTAGAGCCAAAGTAGATAACAGATCAAAGTTCGAGAGTAACAGGAAACATAAATTCACTGAGAAGATGATGGAGGAGAGACAAGAGAGGGAGAAGGCTGGATGCTGGGTGTTGGACATGGAAGAAAAACTGGTGTGAGGTTAGACTGTTAAGTTAAAGGCATGAACTATTTTGGGTTAGCCTCTTTTTCTTTAGCCTGTACTGGAAAAGCTGCTTTGGATGGATTTCTTTCGTAGACTTTTAAAGACTTTTGCCAATGCAGTTGTGTTGTGTGACAGATCCTGTAGAATACATAACTGCCAATGAAATAAGGCTTTAAAACCTTAATTAAAAATGCAAATTTTAGGATTCCAATTTTTGGTTATAGTTACTGGCTTTTGCAAAGCATGCAAATCATAAAGATCGTCAAACTTTAACTTTACAAGAAAATGAAAATAAGACTCAAAAGCTTCTCCTTCCTAAATGTAATTTCATTCAAACTCATATCAATAACAGACCTGCCTGGAGCTGCTGCACCCTGGTATTTGTCTGTACTGGGCTGGCCATCTAATGCTGGCAGAACTGGGAACTGTCAACAAGTAATGCCGCTCTCATCTCCTGCTGCTGTGCATGTGTCGGCTCAAATGATGATGTGACTCTAAAGCTAAGATGTAAAGAGAAGTATAATGTGCCTTCAGTACTGCTGTGTTCTCCAGTGTATTATCATTTAAATATGTTAGCTGCTCTCTGCACTTTGATATGATTGGTTGCTTATGCCTGAAATCAACATACGGACACGCTAACAAGGTTAAAATGTATCATATTTGTCAGAAGGACTCCAATCATTTTCACAAGTCAGTATTGTTATTCAGAAACTCACACAATTTTTTTTTTTAGAGCCGGATGAATCATGCAGATTTACATAATAATTTCATGATAAAAATGAATTTTAAAGCACTAACAGAACGAACTAACTGCTTTTTTAAACGTCTGCTGTGGGTGTTGATGGTTGTTTTCAGCAATTTACACAGAAGCACACACACAAAACACACACGAGCATTCACAAAAGGAGTAATAGAGAGTGTGTTTGTGCGGTTGTTGCTTGGCTGGCTCTCTTGCTCTGTGTCATACCTGCTCACAGGGTCCCATTTATCAGGTGCTGCAGCACGCACATTATACAAGTGTGTAAGTTTATTGAGACAGATGAACGTTTAAGAATAGAAAGAGTTATGGCAGTACATTTGTAGGCTGGGCAGGCTTTGGCACAACATACAACAAGGGACCACCCAACCTAACCACTGCCATTCCTCATTTGTAACGAATGTGTTTTTCACGGTTGCAGGTGGGGTAACAGAGACATGACGAAACCTTAGCCTGACATAAACAAGAGAAATTATTTTGTATGGGATAAATGTTCGGAGACGATTGTGAGTAGAAGAAAAAAAAGATGCTTTCAGATAAATTGCTGCAGAGAAAAAGTTGAACTGTGAATAAAAACTTTGGCAAAGCCCACACCTGACTGCACAAAGATATAAGCATTATATTTGACTGAACATTGGACACAAGGCCCCCGTACTTAGGGCGGCCGAGATATTATTAGGAACAGATTTGTTGAAGCAAAACCAGAGGTGTCACTTCAAATATGTCCACACAGAAGCAGTTAAGAAGTCGTCTTCCTTTTCAGATGATTTGTCTGGCTCAGCGAGAGCTTCATTAAAATTGAGAGCATATGAGATGGGAGAGGAGACAAAGTATTATTTTTTGCCTTAATTATGATATATGGCCTCATTAATTGTTATACAGCTTCAGGGGAGATATTCAAGGAGGTGGAGAGTATTGGAGCAAAGGAGGACGAAATGGAGACTAAGAGGGGGAGAGGAACATGTTTGAGAGATTTTTAAGCGGAAGGAAAGAAAATGTAAATACGAGCAGGTGTAATTGATGAGTCTGGGGGCAGTTATATGAAGTAAGGCAACAGCTTAAATGTAATTTGCTTAATTTATAAGTTTATAAGGTCAATTTAAATGTTATATATTGAAAAGGACCCAAATGTTGAGCTTCTGGCCAATAGTCATCAGGGATTTTATGTCCAGCAATGGCACAATTAACAAGATTTTAGAAAGAATTTAGGGAGATAGCTGTGTCTCCAACATGTAACAGAAATCTCACTTAGAGTTGTTGCAAGAAAATAACAAGAGTGCGAGAGTAGAGGTGGGCGAATCCATCCAAATATCGACAGTATTGATAGCAACACTGTTATTGGATCGATACTAGTGGGACAGGATCGATACTTATCCACAGTTTGTGGTTGAGTATTTTCAGATTGGAGCAACAGAAAGAAATGAAGCCCTTTATAACAGTTTTGCATGCTCCTCTTCCCTCTTGGTCTTTATTTCCTGTTTCCCTCCTTCACACCTGTGGGAGACAGGGGTGTGACAAAGACCTGACACAAACCACACCCTGCCACAAGGCATAAGTAAAAATTGTTAGTTGTGCTACGAATTAGGGCTGCACAATTAATTGAATTTGAATCTTGATCACAATTTTGAAATCCTACAATTAAATCAGCAGTACTGTGCTCCACCACTAGAAAAGTAAGGCAAAGCAAATCATGCGCTCCATAAATCACTGTCTGCATGTGTCAGTCCAAGCTATTTACCTAAGCTTGGAGTTTCCTGATTATAGCTCGAACCAGTGACATCACAGTAGTTTTCAGTTTTATTTGTCATATGCAAGTTAGCACAGGGTCAACATTGCAATGAAATGTATTCGACGAGCAGAAGACAGTCACTCAGCAGAATGGTACAGTAGAAGGAGAAAAAAAGAAAAAAAAATTATATATATATATGTATGTATATATATATGTATATGTATAAAAACCGCCCGCAGGGGCGTGCTGGGTGTTAGTTTATTAGGGGTGCAACAATACACAAAATTCACAGTTCGATACTTTGGTGTCACGGTTCGATATTTTTTCGATACAAAAAATGGTCATTCCTTTTTAATTTGTCATTTATTAAAATTGTAAATATATATTTTAACTCAAAAGTACAGTTTTTAAATTTAATGTTGCTGAAACAACAAAATAATAAAAAAATAAATCTATCTGATCGAGAAATTACTCATCTTTGGAAAAGAGAGTTTATTACAGAGAAATGGTTCTTTCTAAAATAAAAGCTATACTATACGCTTCTTCTGGGCTATATTCTCAGCAGCATATTAAACATATCAGGTCCCCATAAGGAGAATCATGTGCTAACGGCTGTCTAAATGACTCTGGTGAAGTTTGTAGCATGCGTGCTTGTTGTTTTTGTCTGCTTCCACTTGTCTTTGCACTAGGATGATGTCGGCGTAAATGTACAGTCATATTCGTTGTGTTCCCACTAGTGCTGTCAGTGTTAATCTCGTTAAAATGACATTAACGCCATAACGCGGAAAATCTCCGTTAACGAGTTACCACGGATCGCCCCGTGCGTGGGGCTGGACGGCGTCAACACGTTAACGAGCTAACTGCGCTAACGCACTAGTTCCCAAGATTGAGCATTGTGTGGCACATCCAACACACTGTTTAACTTTTGTCCATGACGCGCTTACCATCAGGGTCATGCTTCACATGAAAACCGAGATGGTTCCAAACGCCAGATCTGAATGAGGGTGGGGGAGGTTCAATTTCAGGTAACGTTGAGGCAGTTGCCATGTCGCAACAAGCTTAGCTTCTGTCTTGCTATGTCAGGGTTTCTGGGTTGTTGACCCAGTATTTTCAGTTCACGTTCACTGTTTATCTACTGCCTGTTCCACTTCCTGTTTTATTGTGTTAGCCTTGGTCTGTGTGCATTATGTTCAGTCCTCTTCCCATTTATCATTAGTTCATTAGGTTCAGCTGTTCACTCACCTGTCTCCAATCGTTGTCATTGTTAGTCGTGTATTTAAGCCCTCTCTTCCCTTCAGCCCTTGTCGTGTCATTGATGTTATGTTGTCGTTTCCGCCTGCGTTCAGCCAGCCAGCTATTCAGTCAGTCCTTCAGCCAGCCAGCCAGCCATTTTCTACCTCTGTTCTGTTCATCCACTCCTTATAATAAACCTTCACCAGTCTTCACCTACCTGCGAGTCCTGCGTTTGGGTTCCTTTTCCTCGCCTCCACACAACGCCTGATATGCTAGCTTGCGCTGCGCTCAGTGGATCTGCACTCGACAGTGCAGCCTAGGTGGAGTAGTCGAACGCAGATCCACTGAGCGCTCAACGCAGACAGCATCATCAGAAGAAAAGTTGATAAAATAAATAAAAAAAATTGTATTGTTCGATACATATGCGTACCGAACCGAAAGCACTGTATCGAACGGTTCAATATCGATACGAGTATTGTTGCACCCCTAATGAATATATGTACACACTAGTGATTAAATAAAGAAAATCTTAAATAGCAATGTGACGGGGGGCGGCAGATGGGATATTGCAGTGGCAGGAATGAGCAGCAGTACAAACTGAACAGTAGTGATGGGATTTCCGGCTCTTTTTAGAGATCAGGCTCTTTCGGTTCGGCTCACTAAAAAGAGCCGGCTCTTTCGGCTCCGAACCGGCTCTTCAGGTTGTTTTGTTGCTTTAATTTATTTATTATTAACAATAATATAAAATTATGCACAAAAGGAATTACTAACGTAAAAAAAAAAAAGTGGTTTTATTTATATATGTTTATATATAAATATATGCGGTGACCCCTAGAGACAAAACACGTACAAACTTCAAAACACATTTCTAGCATGAACTGAACTTCCAAAGCAGAGCTACTAGATCACTTAAATTACACAATTGAAAGCATGTGTATTGTTTGTGTATTTATACACAGGCACTCATATATATTCAAATAATTTAAAAAAAACGGTTCATTTACCTGTTACTACCACACACCAAATCCAGTCGTTGGTACTTGCTGGCTTGTGTAGCCACTAGGTAACAAAAGCTCAACACTGCGCCTAGCATCCTGGAGCACTTCTGTTGTGTTTTGTACGTGTTTTGAGTTTTTATGTGCTTCTGAGTTTTTATGTGCTTCGGAGTTTTTACGTGTTTTTGAGTTTGTACGTGCTTTAGGGTTTGTACGTGCTTCAGAGTTCGTACATGATTTGAAGTTTGTACGTGCTTTGTCTCTAGGGGCCACCGTAAATATACTTTTATTTATTCACTCCACATAAAATGTAATAAATGAATCATATAATACAAAAATCAACTATTCACATTTCAACTTTTAACTATTTAAATTTTCAGCTTTTTCCTTTTACAAATTTAAAGTGAAACAACACAAAACACTGCAAACCACAACACAATTAAATATAAATTAAAATATGAAAACAAAAAGAAGATGCATATTCTGTGTCATATGGGCCTGCATGAATAAACTTTCTGAATCCATTATCATCTGCAACTGAAAATAGTTGTGGATGATTACTATACCTTTCTAATGTGACGTTGTTGTCCCTGGCTCTCTTTCTCTGGCTCTGTTCCTGTGCTACTGCTACCGCCCCTTCCCCCTCTGCCCAGTGTAAACCACAAGGCTTGCGTGCAGAGTGAAGCGGGGAAAAAAGTGCGAGAGAGAGGCTGAGAGAAAAAAAAAAAACAAAACCCACGTGACGGCTCGCGATAAGGAGCCAGCTCGCATCGTTCATGTCAAGGAGCCGGCTCTAAGAGTCATTTCGTTCGCGAACGACCCATCACTACTGAACAGTACAAAAGTTTTTTAGTGGCACTTTTTACACAACCCGTTCTCACTCCCAAAGCGTAACATTTTACGCTAGGTGACAAATCGTCACCATATTACGTTTTCGGCTACCCACCACGTTCCTAAATGACGACCTCGGAAAAAGAGGAAATATGAGAACCGTCTGGACTGAACCTACACATGTTAGCTCTTTTTCTTCAAATCGCTTAGAAACACGCTATTTAACATCATTAAAGTCCTGGTTAAGGTCAGGAATAAGGTTATGGTCAGGGCTAGGGATAAGGTTAGGTTTAGGGCTGGAATACAGGGCTGGAACGTCTACTACCGCGGGAGCGTCATTGCACTGGATTCCAGCCATAACCCGCCGCGTACCATAAGAACGCCGAAGGTCTCCTTTCGCGTTCCTCAGGAACGCCGCGGGACGTGACAAAACGTCGGCATGTTACGCCTCGGGAGTGAGAACGCTCTGTTTTACAGTATTGCACTTTTTTTCTTTTTTAAATATAAATATCAGTAAAGTGGAGTGACCAGTGCAGATTATACAGAGTACTTGTGAAGCTGCAGGGTAGCTTCTGAGTGCGTTCTGTGGACTGTGTTGTGTGTGTTTAAAGTGTTGTGGTTGAGCTGTCGTATGGGTTGATGGTAGAAACTGTTTTTAAGTCTTGTAGTCCGAGCAGACAGACTCCTGTAACGTCTGCCAGATGGTAACAAGGTAAACAGTAACGGTAAAAGACAAATATGCAACAGATATTAGACCGCCTCTCAATCACACACCTTTTCAGTCTGCCTACGTCTGGATGGACCAGTGTAGGCTTTTAGCAATACAGTGTATGTTTCCAGTAAACATGGTGGTGAGCAGTGTTGGTCAAGTTACTTGAAAAAAGTAATCAGTAACTAATTACTGATTACTTATTTTCAAAAGTAATTAGTTACTTAGTTACTTTTTAAAAACACGATTTACAACCTGAATAGGTGATAAAGCGATAGATCTTTCAGCCCAATTCTACTTTTTCTACATAATCCATCATACAAAATGTAATGAAATGGAAAAGTCTCTTTTTTTAAACTTGTTTTATCAGTTTTAATCTTTTAACTTTATGTATCAAGCAAAAATAAAATTATATGCAACATTCTCTGACTTCAATAAATTAGTTTAACATTTAAACCTATTTTCTGCACATTCCAGCACATAAAATAAAATATTTTTTGTGTTTACACTCACTCTTTCAAATAGATGCAAGTAAAACACAGCAGAAAATAAATAAAGTCAAAGACTAGCGGTCCTTTTGCTCTATTTTCACCTGTAAAGCAGGACTGGGCCTACCCCAGCACCAGAGGTTTACCCTGGTGCAGGTGTGCCGCGGTCAGTTGAAGAATCCACGAGTTTCTCTGTGAATTTCCCATTACGTCGTTGCGCACTCGGTGCTTGTTTAGGGGTTTTTTTTTCGCTGTAAAAATAAGTTTTCTTCCCACGCACAATGGACACTAATGTTTTTGTCACTTTTTATGGCATCAAACTCAAAGTAAGGTCAGTACTTCCACGCTTTAAATGCTGCACACTCATACTCTCTCCTGCACTCGATATATTTTCCATTGTTGATCTGCACACAGCTGTTGTCAGGAACATCGCACTCGCTTACATCACTGTCATGAGACATTCTCGCAAAAAAAATCACGGTTTTAGTAACGCAGCGTTCCTACGGGAAAGTAACGGTAACCTAATTACCGTTTTTGCAATAGTAATCCCTTACTTTACTAGTTACTTGAAAAAGTAATCAGATTACAGTTCTGCACTGGCACAACATTTTGCATGGGAAAAGGAGATGGATTTCACAGCTGCTGAACACTTGCCGAAAGACTCAAGTTTTCAGCACAAAGTAAAAATTCATTTTTTATGGTTATTCTAAGAGCTGCTGAATTTAAGAGAATATGGAGGACTCATTTTATTTGGATGCAATGATTTGGACATGCAGGAATGCAGCACATCGTGGTTGTGAATGCAGTGTTTTGTTTACATGACAGCTCAGTAAAACAGTTTTCCTCACTAATGATCATAATAAATAACTCAGTGTGATCTCAGTGTTGATCACAATAATCCTGATAATCAGTTTAGCTGTCATCGTGTAGCTCTCCGCTGGGCTGAGCTTCATATTTTTTAACCCACATTTTGTACTGTCTGCTTGACCTACTTAATAATATAAAGAAAAAATAAAAGTCAAGAGGTTTTAGCATTTTGATGGCACCCACCTGTAATACTCGTAGCCCACTTAATCTAACAGCATGATGAAAATGGGGCATTCATAACAGATGTGCAAATAGAGGAAAAGAAACAGGGCACATGTGGAGAAATGAAGGAAGATGGGCTGGAAAAGGGGGCAAGAGGGAATGTACTATTCTGGTTTGTAATGAGGGGCAGGATTTAGCACCAGAAACTGCAATCGGGGTGTTTCGTTCTAATCAAAGGATTCATTAAAACTGCTGGCGCTGTAATTGGTTTGGTTGCTCTTGGGGAGAGAGTTACTGTCACACTGATAACGGCAGGGATAAAGATCTGCAATCTTTATTTCATGAAATTGTGTAACTGTGACTGCGAAACCTTAAGCCTTTTGCCCAAAAAAAAATAAAAAATAAATCCTACCTAGGATTTGCTCTTCTCTCCTGGACAACGTCGTCAGACTGTCAGAGGTGGCAAAAGCGTGTGTGTGAGAGAGATGGAGTCACTGAGGATTTTTTTCATTTACTTACTGTTTATTCTGTTTGGTAATTATCATATCCACCATCTGTTACAGAGCATATGATAAGTGGGAGAAGAGTTGGTGGTGCCAAGAGGAGACGGAGGGAGAATGGGAGCACAAAGGAGAGACGTACAGAGGGTGAGGGTGGGGTGGGGGAGAAAGATGAGGGACAAAAGAAAGGAGAGGAGAGCGTGACCGTGGCAGCATGTGCATCCACCTGTGTTTGTTTATGTATGAGCGCGGCTGCTTGTATGCATGTGTCACTGAATACATTTATGCATGAGTGTGTGTGTGTGTGTGGCATGGAGGGTGGGTGCGGCGGGTACGCGGAGAGCTATTAATAGCCGCTCCCTCACCTAGCTGTTAGCAGTGTGTTTACCAGGAACCGAGTGGGATCATGGAAGTCCCAGCAGACGGAGCTCTGCCTCACAGCATTATGTCACAGCTCTCCCCTCCCCACTGCCTCCTCCTCCTCCTCTCTCCCGCTGTCTTCTTCTATTCTTCCAGTCTGAACGGGCTTCCAAACATGCCCATAAATAGTTAAAGTCTCTCTGCACTCGTTGCCTCAGCAGATCAAGTGCCTCCTGCCAAATTGGAAACCATGCCACAGTTTGAAAAGGCAGACTGTTGGAGGAGTCATCATTCACAGATGAGCTGATTATCATGACACATACACAGTGAATGATCTTTTATTTGGGGGGCGGGGAAGATGGGGTTGGGAAATGGTTACACTTGGTGGTTTTCTTTAATTAAACAAGGAAATTTAAGGAAAGTTGATTTCATATTAACTTCTAGCCATGATTTGAGTCTTTAACTATCATCGCAAAGGATAGCTGCGCAACAAGCACCTGCTTTTGTTATGAGAATAACAGAAAATCTAAATAAATCTGTCCATGTTCCTTTCCCACTTGCACGATGTGGCTTTCATGATTACCAGGTTTTCTGGATCCAAGGAGCAGACATGACAGCGCTGAGCAAGTTTAAGGGTTTTATTTACAAATCCTGAATCTATCAAAAGCTGAGTGGAGAGATTGGAGACCGGAGCTGAAACACTAGACTGTATGGGCAGATGTGGGTAGTTTAGATCCCTTATTTGGGGTGGGAGAATGAATAATGAAGAGGGAGATGGCTGTTTGAGGGCAGGATGTTGAGCAGGCAGGTTGGAATCCAAAGTGGAGGTGGCAGGCTGCGAGGGTAAGACGAATTGACTCTGGCTCTGAACGGAGAGCTCCACAGGAAGCTGCAGGTTAGCTATGCATGTGAATCCACTGGAGAGCGGAGCAATGAGCTGAAGGAGAAACAGGAGCTCCAACTTTGCTAAGATCGAACACAGGGGAAAAAACGTGGAATCAGTTTACCACCATAGTGGCTGGGACGAACTGTGATTCTCAAACACAGTTGGAGGTAAATACACCACCCTTGCTTAATAGAACCAAAAAAATCACAGTCATTGTTCTTCTAGTTGGAATACAAATAAAAGAATATTGTACAAAATGAGCACATCTTACTTTCTTCACCTTTACTACCATCTGTTTATTCACTGGTGTTATCTAAGACAGAGGTCAGACTTGGCACTCAGAGTGATTTACCGTATTTTCACGACCATAAGACGCACTGTACTAAAAGGCGCAGTCTCAGTTATGTGTGCCATTACTGTATTTAACACACACATAAGGCGCACTGGATTATAGGGCGCATACAAGTACCGTATGCGTATTTAAAAATAAAGTGGGAGCAAACCTGAGTTCGGTACCTTACTCACATTTCTATTACCGGTAATCGTCATCATCAACAACACACAAGCATACAAGTGTGCATATTTAAAAATAAAGCGGGAGCAAAACCGAGTTTGGTACTCACATTTTTATTACCAGTAATCGTCATCATCAACAACACACAAGCATACAAGTGTGCGTATTTAAAAATAAAGCAGGAGCAAAACAAAGTTTGGTACTCACATTTTTATCATCAATCAAACCCATCGAAGTCCTCATCCTCTGTGTCTGAATTGAACAGCTGCACTAAATCTCCATCAAACATGCCAAGTTCACTTTCTTCACTGTCAGAGTCACTTTCCGTGCCGTGCGGCTCCTCGGAAATGATGCCGGCTTTTGCGAAAGCTCGAACAACAGTGCCAGCAGACATGTTAGCCCAAGCATCTACAATCCATTGGCAAATTGTGGCGTAACTCGCCCGGCGCTGCCTTCCACTCTTGGTGAAACTGTGGTCTCCATCGGTCATCCATCGCTCCCAGGCCGCTCGCAGCCTTACTTTGAACGGGCGGTTCACACCGATGTCCAGCGGTTGGAGTTCCTTTGTCAGGCCTCCCGGAATGACAGCAAGCTCACAGTTCATTTGTTTCACTAGTTTTTTCACATTGGCTGTGAGATGGGCACGCATAGAGTCACAGATCAACAGCGATGGTGATGCGTGGAAAAAACCACCTGGTCTCCTTACATACACCTCCCTCAGCCACTCTTTCATCATTTCCTCATCCATCCAGCCCTTTTCATTTGCCTTAATGATGATTCCTGCTGGAAACTTCTCTTTAGGCAAAGTCTTTCGCTTAAAAATCACCATAGGCGGCAGTTTCTGTCCATTAGCATGGCAGCCAAGCACAACAGTAAAAGAAGACTTTTCATACCCCGTTGTGCTTATCGCTACCGTGCTGGTCCCCTTCTTCTCCACAGTGTGACTCACCGGGATGTCAAAAGTGAGCGGGACCTCGTCCATGTTTGTGATGTGGCTGGGCTGGATGTTTTTGTCGCCGATGTGTTTGCTGCAGTAGGAGCGGAAGATGGCCAGATTTTCCTTATAATCCGCTGGAAGTTGCTGCGCTACCGTAGTCCTGGTCCGGATGGAAAAATGGCACCATTTCATAAAACGAAAGCACCAAGACGGACCTCCTTGGAAATGTTCAATGTTCATCTCTTCAGCTAGTGAAACTGCTTTTAGCCGAATGGTGACTGTCGAAACGCTTCTCCCGCTCGTTCTTTGCTCGATGATCCACCGCTCGAGTCTTTCCTCCAACTCGGGCCACCTCGCCTTATGTCCGCGGAAACTCAGCTGCGTTTTCTTGACCTGCCGGAGCTTGTTTTCTAGCTTCCTCCATTTGCGAACCATCGATTCGTTAATCTTAAATTCTCTCCCCCCCGCCCGATTTCCATGTTCCTCCGCATAGCTGATGGCCTTCAGTTTAAACTGTGCTTCATAAGCGTGTCTCTTTGCCATTTTCAGGGTTGTTAAAACAACGATGTTCCACATAATGCACATACCTGTCCTTTTATACAGGTATGTGCGATTGTCCGGTATATACGATCAACGCCCACACTTCACCCTTTAGCGTTCTCATGGTGTTCTCTACTACGTCCTCCTTACAACACACAGGGCGCACTGCGCTATAGGGCGCGCCGTACTTTTTGAAGAAAATCTAAGACTTTTAAGTGCGCCTTATGGTCGTGAAAATACGGTAGAAACCAGAAGTAGAGAGTTCATTAGTCACATCTGGTCATGGCAAATTACTAAAAGCCAATTTGTCAGCATCAGTGAACCTCCAGACCTGACTGCGAGCTCCCAGAGATGATTCACTTCTTCTACAGTTCTTATAGTAAAGCTTCTTTCTGTAGCCCCTGCTTCACAATTTCAAGAGGTACATCTGATATCCATGTGTTATAGTTGTTACTGCATCATCATAAAAATATTGGTCCACCATTGCAAGTGACCAATTATGTAATTGTGATGTCATAGCTTTGGAATGTGGTGGGAAAAGAAGAAAAAAATGCTTTTGTTAATCGAAACCTCATTTCTGGAACAAATGCTAACCACTTCAAGCGTTTTCTTTATTTGTTTATGCAAATATAACAAATATATTCTCAAGTTAGCTTTGCTGTTAGTCGAATTTAGGTCACTCATGTTGGTTTGTTTGTGATAGTTTCTAATAGCATTAGCTAACTTCTCAGCTAACGCTTTCTGAATGCTCAGACAGCATGGCTGGTCAGTTGCTGATGTTATTCTGATGATGTTGTCAGGAATCGCTGTGCGGCAGGCAGGAGTTGGACCCAAAATGCAGGACTCAGACTCGGGGAGGTGAACTCAAAACACAGCTTTATTTGCTGGGAGAACAAACATACAAACTAGACTAAACTGGGAAACCATAAACTAAGAACACACAGGGAGATCCACACACAGCATGAGGGACGACGTCACGCCGAACAGAGGGAGACGCAGACAGAAATACACAGAGGGTAAACGAGGAAAGTGGGAACACACGGGGAACACAGGTGACACTGATAATCATAACGAGACAGGGCGGGGTGAACTGAACATGACATGTACGGGCGTGAGAGTCACAAAGTAAACAGGAAGTGCACAGAGGTTCAGACAGGAGGAGAGAGAGCACGGGGAAAAACACAGACATAACGGGCTGGGGAAACATGAAACAACCACAAAGGGAGATGAGGGCTCATAAATACACAGGGCACACAGGGGGGGGAGAGAGAGCACGGGGAGAACTTGGACATAATGGGCAGGGGAAACATGGAATAAAACATAAGGAGAGACGAGGGCTCACAGATACACAGAGGGGCACACAGGGGGTAAAAGCCATGAAGGGAAAACACTTAGGGAACAACACAACAGGGCAACTCAGAAAACATGGCCTAAATAAGGAACAAAATACAAACATACAAGAAAACTAAGAACACTGGGCCAACATGGCCCAGGACCATGACAGATGTAGGAGAAAACAGCAACACATATACAAGAGTAGAATTAAAATTCAACTCATGTATATGCAGCATCTGAAAAACAAGATGCTGAACTGTTCAAACGGCACCCGAAACATTTTGGAACATATCTCAACCAGCTTGGACATCAACATCACATGGACCAGTGGACAGAGAAAATAAATTTGGATTACAAATGCAGGCACATGTGCTGCCAACTGTCTGTTAAATAATTTCAACAGCAGAGACGTTATTTCTTGTATTTGTTTTTCTTCGAACAAAGAATGGTAGCATTTTCAAATGAGACCTCTCAGAAATTCACAAAGAACAGACAGTTAAAGCTTTGCACACCGTGTTTCTAATGCTTTGCCTCTATTACCGAACCTGACTGAGAATGAGAACTATTTTTAGCCCATGAAAAGCGGCTTCACGTGTTACTTGAAATGAATTTCGAATGAGTGGGCCCCCTTTGAAGCTGCTTCAAACAGCCTTGAGAGTGGACACAATACTTTATAGGAGATGATAAAACAGGTTCTTCTCTTGTAGACTGAAGATGAATAGATGCAGATCTGGCGAAATAAATTATCAGATGAGCATAATGTGTTTTATTCAAATTAAAATTAAATTAACCCAAAAAGGACAAGCATTGGATCAGAAATGCTCACATAGTACAAAACACACAGAGCAACAAAAGCAAGAAAGTTTTGAAGAAGGTCGGGCTGTACAACCAAGATCTGCTTAATCTGCAGATGATGTGCTTCTCAATCATAGTGATTAACATAAATGGGTCTGTCTGTGCAAATCATACTGGCAAATAGATTGTGCTTGATGAATAAGTGGTTGAATCTAAATTAGCAGCATGTGTGTTTACATGAGTGGGTGTCTGTCGCTTTGTATTAGAGAGGACCAGCGGAGCCTGGGGCATAGCAAGATGTGATCATGGGTATAGTATGATGGTTATTTATAGGCATATACACCAACCGTTGAAACTAATGACAGATGAAATGAACTACATTAATTATTATGACATTGCAATGTTCTGCGGTGTACTTACAGACGTCCACTTAAACACACGGCAAGACTAACCGCAGTCCCTGCAAAGACTGAAGATACTTGTGCTTTGCTGTTTTTATTACACTTTATTGCCAAAATTATTCAGTCACCTATCCAGATCATTGAATTCAGGTTTTCCACTCACTTCCATTACCACAGGTGTATAAAATCAAGCACTCAGTCATGCAGACTGGTATGGGCTCAAATTGCGGTCATAAATATTTGTATGTGTAAAAAGAATTTGTGTGTGTGTGTAAAAAAAGATTTGTATGTGTAAAAAGAATTTGTGTGTGCGTAAAAAAGATTTGTGTGTGGACTTAGCCAAAAAATACGTGTGAAACTGCACTCAAGTTCATCTGATTGGCCAATGTCATGTCAATCACAAATTTAACTATCCAATCAGAGAACAGGTGGGTTTGGCTGTTGGAGGTGTGCTTTATGGAGCTTAAGGTCCTTGAAGGGAATAAATGCCCTTTTACATGCCAGCCCAGCGTTTTCCTTCATCGCCACGAAGGAAAACACAGGTTTACGTGCTTAACCCTTTAAGACCTAGTATAGAACCAAGGCCGCCAGAGCTTATATTATATTTTTACATGCTGTAGTGCCATTTGTGGGAGCATTCCAAGTCGCTATACATCAAATCAACCATTAAAGCCCACATTTTAATAATATGTAAGCATTAAGTGCATAGTAATTACATAAATTGCAAAATATGCAATAAACTAAAAAAAATTTGAAAATCGTTTTTGTTTTTTTAACATATATTTCTAGTTAGAGAAATTTAAGAGGCTTTGTAAATACAAAAAAGTTGCACAAAATAGTTTCCCACCACAGGAAATTTATTTTGAGTGTCTTCATAGTTTTATTTTTGAAATACACCAATTTTAATATACTGCAGGAAAAACGAAAATAAATATTAGAGTGCAAATTTGTAAAAAAAACAGCATATGCATCAAAATAAACTATTTCCAGCAGTGCAATATGAGTCCTAAGCATCCCAGAAACGACACAGAAAGTCATAAAGTCAAACATAAGTTTTAAAAACACAAATATAGGCTCATAAGGCCCTGATGGTAAAAAACTACATTTCCGCAAAATGACGTCACTTCCGGTTTCGGGCGGGACATGGCGGACATGCGATAGTTCGCGCTGATGGACTAGGAAGTGTTACAAACAGCTGATCGGATCGGCAAAGCGTGTTTCTGGAATATTATGTTTTTTTGCTGCAAGTGCTTTTTACGCAGTTTTTGCAAAGCTGTATGTGGAAGGAAACTGTGACCTAGGACAAGCTGATGGCATAAGATGCAAGTACAACTCCTCCGGTTTCATATGCAAAAAAAAATTATTGCGCTAGCTTACGTGGTTGCAGTGCTACCGTGATTTAAAATTAGTTACGCAAAATGGAGCGTGTCCGCTCCGACCGGCTTTAAAGGGTTAATACAGGGACCTCCAGAGCCTTTTCAACAGCGCTGTGGACCTGGGGGGTCTCAGTATTGTGGAAATGACAGTCTTCACTAGTGGGGATAGTTACAAAGCTTTCTTCGTTCTGAATGAGCATACATGTTTTTATTGAATATTTGAAGAACCAGCAAAAAAAAAAAGAAAAAAACTCTTGTAGAGGAAATAAAGTCAGAGATACAAACAACAAGGAGCAGGTGCATCTAGTACAGGTAGAGCTGCTGCAAAAACCCACAGAGCTCAGCAGCCAGCGCAACAAATTCTGGATCCTTGGCTTTTAGTTAGCAGTTAGCATTAGCAGCACATGCTGTGTCCGATGTGAAAGGACCTTTATGCTGCGCACTGTGACTCACAGCCATGGTCCCGGGTCAGCCCTGACTTTGTGTTAAACTAATCCTAAAGTAATAATGGTATTTCTAACCACTGATATACCACAACTTTATCCTTTCAACAGCTACTGAAAGTTTGGGGACCTAGCTTCTATCGGATATTTACATAGAGATCCTCCAGCTTCAAACTGTATTACCCTTCAAGGACCTGCAGTTCAAAAAAAGTGCCCCTCCGACAGTCAAACCCATCTGTTCTCTGATTGGATAGTTAAATTTGTGATTGACATGACATTGGCCAATCAGATGAAAGGAAGAAAAACGGGGTCAGAATTCGTACTTGTAACTTGAAACTAGAGCTGGGCGATAGAACGATAATGATATGTATTGCGAAATAACTTTTTCTCGATAGAAAAATGAAACTATTATGATGGACCTCATCTTTCTCTCTCTTCCTCTCTTATAAAAAAGATGAATATCCAATACAAATTAAGTAGCACAGAACCGAACCAATCACAGCCGCAGCGTCACGTCACGTAACTTGTTACGTACAGCTCAAGTGCCAAGCCGCACATGTGTATTTGTTTGGGAATCAGCCAGCCGCCGTGCGGCCGGGTAATGGAGGAAATGAGTGTGCCGACTAGAGAAAAATCAACCGAGAGCTTGGGTGACCAGGTTACCGAAGAGAACACAGATGACGGTTCCAATGCCGGAGAGATTGTCGAAAGGAAAGGCCAGAGAAGTTCCGTAGTGTGGAGGTATTTCGGCTATTTGAAGTCTCACAAAAAACAGAGACTCACATTTGTTACGTGCGTGTGCGCGCACCGGATGACTGTATGCCAGTGGATGTGACATTGTTGAGAGTAGTAAAACATAATGAAGTTAAGCAACCTTGTACTGAAAGTAGTTTAAAACCATGTCGGACTCCATGTGCTCGAGACATAAATGCATAATCTTTACAAATGTGGCACCATTTAAGGGGAAATAAACAGGTTTTCCAACGGTATAGCTTGTAATGCCAAGAAGCATTCTGACAACAAATAAATAATCAACCAATTTCCTCACAATTTCCTTACTTTTTACTCCGAGTTTATTTGACTTCTTCCTGGCCTGGTGCATGTAACCAACATAGCACTTACTCTGTTCACCGCCACATTTTCAGAAAGGCCAGAACTGTCACGGTTTGCCGGGGCAAGCCGTGTGAATAATAATGGATCCAAACTGCAGGCTGCTGAAGTGGAGGGTGAGTTTATTTGCAACTAAAAGGTACAACAGACAGGGTGGCGAGGAACAGAACGGTGAAAACTCTAAACTGGGAAAACTAAATAAAACACTAACCGGAATACGAACGTGACATGCAGGGAGAATGACCAGAGAATCAACACAGAAGGGTGGAAGGGAAATAACACAGACGAACCAGCAACTACCATGACAGAAGACACAACTTAAATACACCCAGAGAACACAGGGAGATTACACGCAGGTGGGGAACACAGCTGGGAGTGATTATCATGACGAGACTAGGGAGGCAAACTGAGAACACTCACATAAGACGCAGACCTTCACAATAAAACAGGAAACACATACACGCAATGACATAACACACCAACTAAACACAGACTGGGGGACACAGAACATAGGAACATGAACAGAAGAATACAAACACCCAAGGTAACCAAAACCACAGAATACTAATAGACTAAACATAAACACGGAGTCGCAGACTCCGGACCATGACAAGAACAGAGTTAAAAGTGAGCTTGTCTTTGTAAACTGGTGTAAATTTCCTGTCATGTTCTTGTGATGGAGTAAACCCAAGAAATGCGGTTGTTTTATTTGAATTTGACATGCAGACCCTCCAGAGTCCCAGTCACACAAGCAATCAGTCCATTCATCTCCCACCAAGACAGACCAGGTAAACAGAAAAAGAAACTAAATCAGGCAAAAAGATGCCTTTTATTTATCTGAAAACTCATAAAATTGGCTCCACGTTATCTGTAGCTGTCACTTATCAGATGTATGTGCTCTGTCGGAACATTTTGTGCTCAACTTCCCCTGTATTTGCCATCATTTAACATTCAGCATGATTATTTTAGTAGATTTTTCTATCTGTACTCTTTAGTCAAGCATTCGAAAGTCTAGTCGAGCACACTGCAGTAAAATCAGTCGGAAGCTGCTTCACTTCACCAATGCAGAGCTGAGCAGAAGACGAACGCACACGCATTCAGGCAGAAAGGATCCTCTTCATGATGCAGATGTATCTTTATTCTTTCTTTTTTTTCAATCTGAAGCAGGTTCATGAATAATAAATGACAACATATTGAGAGTTGGACAGATAAACAAATGCAATCTGTAGAGAGATAGGATGAAAGTGACCGATCAGAGGGATGTGAAAAAGAAAAAAAAGAAGAAAGGGGGGAGAGTGTCATTAAGACCACGAGTGACGCTGTGAAAAACTGGACTACTCGGCAAGGAGATGGAGGCAGGTGTTTCAAGGCATAAAAATAAGGACGAGATAAGCTAAAAGTGCGAGGGGGAAGAAGAAGAGAATTGAAGCTGCAGCAGACAGTAAGATGGAGCGGGTTGACGATGGGGAAGAAGCACGAGTGGAAGATGAGCTCCACTTTTGTGTGAGAAAGCAGTCAGATGTGAGCGAAATCATTCGCCTAATCCTGCTTCTGGTTCTTGATTTTATGTCTGATGTAATGACAGGACGATTTGGGTTTCACGATTGCCCCGAAATCGAGAAAGAATAGCTGCTTAATAATTAAAACCCCTTTTCTCATTTGGCACTCGTTGCCATTACTCAAAGGCTTCCTCCTTCCGATATATTCACATCTTCTTCCTCTCACTTTCTTCATTCCTTTTATCATTGTCTTGACCACTTTAAATCAGAGAGAGCAGAAACATTAAATGTCATATAGAGCCTTTAGCACTCGCTCTAATGGTTGTTAATGGAAGCTGTCTTTCTCTCTTGCACAAAACAGTGTTGTCCTTTTTTATTATGCACAGTGAGAGTGGATGGGAAATAAGAGGTGAAACAGACACTATCATCTTTGTCACAGGTACAAACACTGGAAGCTTGATGCAAGACGTAAAGGTGAGGAGGAAGGAGGAAAGACAGATTAGTTTATAAAGCATTGAGCAGAGACAGAGCTTGTTGGTGTCCCAATGTATGATAATTCAATAGAAATATGGGAGCGTAGAGGATACTTCAAGGCAGTCATCAGCATTAATCGACCTGTTTGTACTTTAGCTAGAAGTGTTAACCGATAATTTTCATTGTTTATTTTTTCTACAAAAACAAAACAATACCTAATAAAAATGAATAAATGAGGACAAAAACTATGACAAAATTGACACACTTAGAATAAAGACAAGATTAAAATGTTCTGGAGAGACAAGTTTGGAAGTAGTCCAATCAGAAGTAATCTCCTTGCGCATTAAAGTTAGAAGTGCTCATGCCCCCTGTTTCTCATGAAAACTCGACCAAACATCAGAGCTTGGGAGGAAGAGCAGACCAGACACATTTGATCCATCCATCTCCATCCATCCATCTTCTTCCGCTTTATCTGGGGCCGGGTCGCGGGGGCAGCAGCCTAAGCAGAGAAGCCCAGACGTCCCTCTCCCCAGCCACCTCCTCCAGCTTATCCGGGGGAACACCAAGGCGTTCCAAGGCCAGCCGAGAGATATAATCTCTCCAGCGTGTCCTGGGTCTGCCCCAGGGGCTCCTCCCGGTGTGGCATGCTCGGAACACCTCACCCAAGAGGTGCCCAGGAGGCATCCTTGTCAGATGCCCGAACCACCTCAACTGGCTCCTTTCAATGTGGAGGAGCAGCGGCTCTACTCTGAGCCCCTCCCGGATGGCTGAATATCTCACCCTATCTCTAAGGGAGAGGCCAGCCACCCTTCGGAGGAAGCTCATTTCTGCCACTTGTATCCACGATCTCGTTCTTTCGGTCACTACCCACAGCTCGTGGCTATAGGTGAGGGTAGGGACGTAGATCGACCGGTAAATTGAGAGCTTCGCTTTTACACTCAGCTCTCTCTTCACCACGACGGACTGGTGCAGCGTCCGCATCTCTTCTCCCATCACTCGCGAACAAGACCCCGAGATACTTGAACTCCTCCACTTGGGGCAGAAACTCATCCCCAACCCGGAGTGGGCACTCCACCCTTTTCCGGCTGAGAACCATGGCCTCAGATTTGGAGGTGCTGATCCTCATTCCCGCTGCTTCACACTCGGCTGCGAACCGTTCCAGTGCGAGCTGGAGGCCCTCACCCGATGAAGCCAACAGAACCAAATCATCCGCGAAAAGTAGAGATGAGATTCTGAGGCCACCTAAGTGAAAGCCCTCCACCACTTGGCTGCGCCTATAAATCCTGTCCATAAAAATTATGAACAGAATCTGTGACAAAGGGCAGCCCTGGCAGAGCCCATCCCTCATCGAGAACGAGTCCGACTTATTGCCGGCAATGCAAACCAAGCTCTAGCAACGGTTGTATAGGGGTCAAATGGCCCGTAGCAATGGGCCAGACACCCCACACTCCCGTAGCACCTCCCACAGGACACCCCGAGGGACACGGACGAATACCTTCTCCAAGTCCACAAAACACATGTAGACTGGTTGGGCAAACTCCCATGTGCCCTCAAGTATCCTTGAGAGGATAAAGAGCTGTTTCAGTGTTCCGCGACCAGGACAAAAACCGCATTGTTCCTCCTGTATCCGAGGTTCGACTAGCAGACAAACTCTCCTTTCCAGCACCCTGGGATAGACTTTCCCAGGGAGGCTGAGGAGTGTGATCCCCCTGTAGTTGGAACACACCCTCCAGTCCCCCTTCTTGAAAATGGGGACCACCACCCCCGTCTGCCAGCCCAAGGGTACTGACCCTGATCTCCACGCAACTTTGTAGAGGCGTGTCAGCCAGGACAGCCCTACAATGTCCAGAACCTTCAGGAACACGGGGCGGACCTTATCCACACCAGGGCTCGGAAATTGGCGGGTCATCCCCCTCATCCCCAGACTCTGCTTCCTCCTTGGAAGACGTGTCAGTGGGATTAACGAGGTCCTCGAAGTATTCCTTCCACCGCCCAACAATTTTCTCAGTCGAAGTCAGCAGCGCTCCGCCAGCACTATACACAGTGCAGGTAGAGCACCGCTTTCCCCTCCTGAGACGCCTGACGGTTTGCCAGAATCTCTTTGAGGCAGTCCGAAAGTCTTTTTCCATGGCCTCTCCGAACTCCTCCCACACCCGAGTTTTTGCTTCAGCCACTGCCCGAGTCGCATTCTGCTTGGCCTATCGATACCTGTCAGCTGCCTCCGAAGTCCCACAGGCTAGCCAAGCCTGAAAGGACTCCTTCTTCAGCCTAGTGGCTCCCTTCACCTCTGGTGTCCACCATTTGGTTCGGAGGTTACCACCACGACAGGCACCAACCGCCTTGCGGCTGCAGCTCAATGCGGCAGCTTCGGCAATGGAGACGCTGAACATGGTCCATTCGGACTCAATGTCCCCAGTCTCCCTCGGAATGCTGCTGAAGCTCTAGTCTAGAATAATCTTTAGATGTTCAGTTCAGTTCAGTTCATTTTTATTTCAAAAATTTCAAACATGTGCCTTCACAATCATTACAAAATATCATTCCATTATTTGTTTGAAAAGGAGTAGGCTGAAGTATTTACTTATTTGTCCCTACCCTCTCAAGTTTTACCTCTCATTCATTTAATTTTTTTTTGTCTTAAATTAAACAAACAACATATGAAACATATGAAACATATGAAGTAAAACAAAACATAACATACATAAATCAAAACAAGAAATTAGCAAACCCCACCACAGTATAGTTTCTTTCATATGAAAAATACAGAATGTGTATATTTGCAGATACACAAGTTATGGAAAAACAACAAACCAAAACAAAACAAAAAAAACAAAAAAGAACCGCAACACCATTTCCAGCAACATTACCGTCCTGGGTTAACCCCGTTTTCTTCATTCTTATACTTATTTAAAATTAGGTTTTTGCTCACGTTATGAGCTAAAACTAAAAGATGTATTAGTCAATGAGTAAAAGTGAATCAAAGTTTGCTGTCAGAATTAAAACTGCCAGCATGTAGTCTCAGATTGATTGACTATAACTTAGAAGTGAGGTGCTCTTATAGAGACAAGTCAAAGTGTTCGTAGATTTAGAAACAACATTTATCAATCATGCAAAGTGGAATAAATGACATTGGAAATGCTTGGTGAATAAACCATGGTAGATACGAAACATTTTACCTACACACTAGACATTTACCCTTCCTCCATTGGAGACTTTCGCACGACAGCTTAACATCTCCTTCATAATCTGTCTCTTTGCTCATCACTGACTTTCTTTCTCAGCCTGCCACCACTTACCAGAGAGCGTCAGGTGATGGTATTGATTGATGGGACATATAACAACAGATAAGATTCATTAAATGGACCAATAACATCTGAGTGAAATGAAATGAACATACATGCCAGTATTTCTGAGGTTTTCCCCTGATTTACATTCATTTGACCTACAACTGCTAGATCTTATTGTCCACATACTGTACAATTTGTCACCTGACTGTAGGATTTGCATGACCAAGGGTTTGTGCAGTGTACAGAACTGCTCTAATACTGTGAAAGAGTATTTGACTAAACATTTAAAGAATTAGAATGAAGCATTTGTGCAGAAAACCACTGGCTTCCAATGTGTTTATTTATTTATTTTTAAATTTAGTTATTTCACGAAATGATTTACATTTTCTTACGCTTGATATAAATATGTGCCATTATTATTATTATTATTATTATTATTATTATTATTTTTGCCAGCACGCTTTTTCCACTTTTGCCAGAAACACACATGTACACAAAAACACACCTGCATGCAACACACAGATTTTGGAGGAGCATGAAAGAGTGCCACTCTGATTAAGTTAATTAATTCCCCTGTGGCGGCGCGCCGAGATAGAGAGTAACTTGAAACACGCCCAGAAAACAGATAAACACAGACACACACACACACACACACACACACACACACACACACACACACACCAGCCTTATGCAGCTCTATTTCGCCTTTCTTTGTCACAAGTCAGAGAAGTGAACAAAACAATCCAATCTCATGAAACCTTTTTTTTTTCTTGTGTACCTTTTGATTTATTCTCAGCTTCCTGAGGTGAAAAGCTTAAAGAGGCAGAAAGTCATTTCCATGAGGATAGAAAGTGAGCTGTAGATTACAATAAGTCTCACATTAGGATGTATAAAATATAATTGTTTTATTGGCAACACAGAGTACTGATAGTCAGTAAAATGAGAAAAAGTCAAGAAAACTCACAGGTTAAGTTTTTTTTTTTCTTTACCTTGAAGTTTTACTTTATAACATCTTCAAGAAACAAAAAAAAGACCAAAAATATGTAAATAATTAGACCCACAAAAACCTAAACTGCCAAGCGTACAAATTGAATCCACCAGGAGTAACAAAATTATTGCAGATTGGAAGAAATCCTCTGCAGGGGATTCATCTGTGATTTGAGTACCTGTGATATCTCTGCTTCAAAAGTATAAAAACCCTGGCAAAGAACAACAGTGTCGTCTCCTTTCTCTTCCTTGATTAGTACTAGGATTCAATTAAAATACTGCTGTTTCTTATGCTCTCATTTATGCTTCAATTGCTGTGGTAGTTGGTGCCTTTCTCCTCCTTCCGCTGTCTAATGATGCCTGTTTCTTATTTTTCTTGACTTTAAGCATTGGAGGGTTTTTTTCATCATATCTTTAGGGTGTTAAATAATCTAATAATGATAAAGTATAATTGCAGGGAGAGTAAGGAGATTGTGGCATTTAACATACATGCACTTCCAGATCTGACAGTGGACGTTCCTGCTTCTGAATGAACGGAGGAGGTGCTTTCCCTCCTGCAGCGGAGGAGGAATCTGGATGGATGTGGGCGGCATTATAGATGCATGAAAAATTGAATAGCAAATAAAGGATGCAGCTGGGGCACACACCTACACAGAGGCATACATGCACTCACACACTACTTGTGTGTGTGCTATGAATGTTTACATTTAAGCAGAAATCTGCCTGTGTGTGTGTGTGTGTGTGTGTGTGTGTGTGTGTGTGTGTGTGAGTATGTTGGAACAGTGAGAGTATACATATAGTAAACCACAGCTATATGTCTAGAGCATAGAGACCATACAGCGTGGCCTACATAGAGAGACTGTGAGTGGGGTTGAGTGGCGCTTTATTATATGCTCATCAATATGCTGTTGAGTCTCTGAGAGCCACTCTAGCATAACTTACTGATTGTACACATGCACAAATGAAGCACAGTAGATCCACTGAATCTGTCACTTCTATTCAGATTCTCATGTTATACAAGTACAGTATACAATAGAGGAAACTCAGTGAATCCAAGTTGAATATTACTGAATATTTCCATCCATTTTCTTAACTGGTTATCCAGGTAAGGTCATGGGGGTGCTGGAGCCTATCCCAGCTTTCATGGGGCGAGGGGCAGGGTACACCTTAGACAAGTCCACAGTCTTATCGCATTCAAACACACAGTCACACCCACAGTCAGTTTAGAATTAGCATTTAAGTTAACACACATATCTTTACACATGGCAGGAAGCAAGAGTATCTGGAGAGAACCCACCCAACTGTGATTTCCATTCGACCTAAATAAACAGAATGTTCTGTGCAAAAGTCTTGGGCCACCCCGTGTGTTTAAAAAAAAAAAATTTCTTCTAGGAAAATGGGTCAGTGCAGTCATTTTCTGCAATGTGCAATCCAATATAAAAGGCAAAAACAGAGTTTTACAATTTCAACAAGCTTGAAAGTCAGTATGTGGTGTGACCACCTTTATTCTTCAGCACAGTCTGAGCTCTCTTAGGCAGCTTTCTTGTCATGTCTTTAAGTAGTCTTCAGGAATAGTTCTCCAGGCTTCTTAAAGGACATTCAAAGCTCTTCTTTGGATGTTTCTGCCTTTTGTCTGTTCTCTGTCAACATGATCCCACACTGCTTCAATAATGTTTAGGTTTGGGCCTGGGGAGGCCAATCCATGACTGATAGTGCTCCACTGTTATTTATTTATTTATTTAATCCAGGTATGATTTTACTGCATTGGCAGTGTGTTTGGGATCACTGTCATGCTGAAAAATGAAACTTACTGAATAATCTTCAGTGAGTTTCTCATCCTGTGGATTCATTCTCATCTTTACTATGATAAACTGAAGCTGACAACATAGGTTTTTGTTTTCCTTTGGTTAGAGCTGCCCTTGATTTCCATTGAATCTTCACAGCAGATTAAGGAATAATGACACTAATAGCAGTTCATGATGGAAAAACTAGAGTACTTCAGCCAGATTATACCCACCTTGTCATCTTCGTGAATAGTGGTGTGCACCAAAACCTCATAACTGCTGGCATAAGTCGTGCTTTGGTATTGTTTTGGCATGTCATGCATCTCTGGATTTTGGCAGCCTTGTATGGGTCGCGTGGCCAGATTGAAGACACAAGTGTGCGATCCTGTGACTTTTTACCACCGTTTCCCAGATTAAACAGAGGGAAACTCTTATTTTTTTTCCCTTCCGGTATCAACTTCTTCTGCTCAGCGGTGCTGATGTACAATTTTTGCTTGGCTGGGTACACCGATCATTCACGACAGTATTGCAGTGTGTCTAACAAACTCCCAGGCCCAGTAAAAATGTTTATGGGGATGTGGTGATGTCACAGTTGGCCCGCCTCACAAACAATGCGACAACTATTAACAAGGCACTGGGAGAAGTGAAAGACATCAGGTGACAGGACTACAGTGGTCAGTGATATAGGAAACTTCTGGGTAGCAGGGGCTGAAGAAAAAGCAAGGGTATTGTCCGCTGCTAAAGTGATAATGTTGCTCTTTCACACAGATGAACAATCACAAAATCTGCATGTATGAAGCACTCCAATGTTTTTTATTATAGTAGACTAGAGTACTTTTAAATAAACAAATAGCTTACGTCTTAGTTCTGAGGATCCATTTTCTCATTCACAGTTTCTAAGATATTCATACGTAAGTTTGATAAAGCGAGCAACTGATGCTATTTTTTAGGCACACACTAAAAGAAACACCACGTCTTTCACAAACCCAAGCATTTCCACTGTCTGAGGAATTTTCTGTGAGTGGAGCTGTGAAAGTACCATAGCAATCAATGTTTAACGCACACTGACGGTAAAAAGAGAAGCTGAGCAAGCAAAAGCATAAAGGGCTGAAGGACTGTGGCTATTAATCGCGAGAGAGGCAATAAAACTAAACAAGTGAGGGGAGCTCAGCAGTTTGGAGTGGTGGATTGATGATCTGTGTATGGGAGCAAACACTGTAATTAGATGCATTATGCATTCATTATTTGTTGTGGTCACGTTGAGAGAAACATGTATGAGCGTTCAGAAACTCAAACCCTCCCCAGCAAGAGTCTAATCGGCAGTCGGGGTGTTTTACTGATAAAATCAATTCTCTGAATAATCCCTCCATCCTTCATCTGCTTTATACCTCCTCCTCCTCATCGCTCTTTGCAATCTGTAATTCTCTCCTCATATTCCTGCATGTAATTACTGTTTTGGCATTATTTCACTCACTCAAGCTGACACTTTTATCATTCACTTGTTCACACTCTCTCATGCAGACCCTGTCTCACTCTTTCTCCGCCCCCACCACCATCTCTGTACTGCAGGGTATTATGTTATATGGGTGTGTCTTCCCCCCCGCGTCTGCCTGCAGTGGAGGAAATTTCCCCGGAGGCGAGCAGATGCAGAGACAGACTGAGCAGTGTAGCATAGTAGCTGTAAGGCAGTGATCCATTAGGCTTTAAATGAGGAACGCTGCCATCAACAGTGAGTGTGCTAAAACTTAATCAAAAGTTTTTATACTTTGAAGAGATCGTCTTCCAGCCAAACTACTTGAGGGTTGTGTCTCAGTAGCTTTTACATTAAGCCGCAGCTCTCAGACTCAGAGACTCAGTTTTTTTTTTAAAACTTGTCTTATGTAAGTAACTTTTTGTTTTTTCTCATAGAAAACATAAAAACCAAAGAATGCATTAGAACTCACTACAGCTTATAAGGTTTTTGTATTATATAGTAACTAGGGGATGCCCCGGAGCATGCTTTCATAGGGCAAGATTACATAAGGAAGAGGAGTTCAGGTCATTCTAAAGGAAGGGAAACAGGAAGAAAAGGCCGAGATATGCCAAGTTACACAAGAACTGGACTGAAAATCAGTGACAACAATAAGTGTCTATAGATATCTGTAAAGCACGGTGGAGGCTCTGTCATGGTTTGAGCTGCATTTCGGCCAGTAGTGTTGGAGATCTTATCAAAATTGATGAAACTGTGAACACAGAAAGTGCCACCAGATTTTGATCTAGATACTTTTCAAAGATATAAAACAGAAGGAAGATTCCACCTGTTCTCTATTTTTAATGAGAGGGTAGTGGACCTGTCTGTGTCTCCTGAAGTCCATGAGGAGTTGTTTTAAGGATGTTCAGCTTCAGGTTATTTTCTGAGCACTAGTGGGACAAATTCTCTACCTCTGATGAGCCCAACCACGGTGGTGTCATCAGCATATTTGACGACGACGTTGGTTGGGTGGGTTGGTGGACAGGGCGTACAGTAGGGGGTTGAGAACGCAGCCATGTGGGGGTCTGGTGCTGAGTGACAGTGGAGGGGAGAGGTGGGGGCTGAGTTGGACTGATTGAGGCCAGTTGGTGAGGAAATCTTTGATCCAGGAGCAGGTGGGATGTGGAGCTGTAGCAGTTTGGTGGTGAGGATGTCTGGGATTATAGTGTTGAAGGCTGAGCTGTTGTCCACAAAGAGCATCCTCATGTAGTTCTTTCTGTTCCCCAGATGGCTCTGTGGATGGTGATGGTGATGGCACCCAAAGTGGAGCAATTTGCTCTGTGAGCAAGCTCGAGGGCGAGGAGTAGACATTTTCTGATGTGCTAAGAAGCTATCCACTCGAAACACTGTATGACTAGAGACGTTAGAGCTATAGATCTGTCGTTGTTGAAACACATAAACGTTGTACTTTTTCTTATTTGCTGAAAGCGCCTTTACACATTTATTAAATGGAACATTTTAGAGATTGCTAATTGGAAATAGTTAGGTATTTATTTTAGTACGTCATTTGTGCTTAAAAGTTAGGGAAAGCAGGAGAACAGAAGGTGCAGTATACAGTATAATAGTACAATATCTGTGTGTGTATGGGTGTGTCGCGTTGGTCGAGCCATTAGTGACAGCAGTGGGGAGGAGAGGAGGGAGTGACAGAGCAGGGAGGAGTGATTACGAAGAGGAACAAAAGTCCGTCATCAGCAGGAAAACTCCTAAACTGTCGATTGCTTCGTTGCTGCAGTGTGTGTATGTGTGTGTGTGTGTGTGTGTGTGTGTGTGTGTGTGTGTGTGTGTGTGTGTGTGTGTGTGTGTGTGTGTGTGTGTGTGTGTGTGTGTGGATAGTGGTGCATTGGGAAGCCCTGCCCACAAGAGCTGTCTAGCTGTTGCCTTCCAAATGTAATCCATTTACTGGCTGATGTCGAAGCAGGATACCCAGCAATAAAAGGAAAGAGAAGAGGAAGAAGAAAAACATCCACTCACTCTCACTAAGATTTTGTTGGCATGTCTGTGAGGAACATGAGCTCAGATTAATACTAGCAGACTTAGCGCTTACAAAGCAGCTCTGATTTCATCAATGAGATCCAAATTATTGATGAATTTCTCATCGGGACTTTGAATGCATGAACAGGGTTTAGTTAGGTTGTTCTGCAGTGGATTTTTATAAAACCAGCAATAAGCTTTAATATTTAAATGTGTACACTTATTATTTTAGTCTGAATGAAAAAAACTGAAGCTTGGTTTTTGCTTTTTAAGAGTAAGCACTACTACATAGTTTTCATGCTAGCAGGAGAAACTGATTGCTATGGCTATCAAACAGTTCAGTCTTTTTTTTTGCATACAAACACCTTATCTTCTTCTTCTTCTTCCCTAGACTGCGTCTGTTGTCACGAGATCGAGTGAAACCAAAGATATGTCGAAGATAACGCTGCATTGCTGCAAGCAACGTCTCCATCTTTCAGATGGAGCATATTGATGAAATCATAAATTAGAGCACGGCCTCGCCCTGTCTGGCTTTATAGCTGTGGTAAGACAGAGCAGCTGCTGCTGAGCTGCAAAGAAAATGCTGTGCATCTGCACCAACATGAAGTCACATGATGCCAGACCTGAGTCAGGCTGAAATGGAATAAAACTACAATTTGATTGTTAATTGTCTCGATTTAAATGCAATTTATTGAGCTTTATGCATCAAAGCCAGTGGTAATAGTTCATTTTCAATTTACAGGAAGTAGGGGTTGAGTGCATTAATTTTAAGTTGATTAGCATACTTTAATCTGCTCTTTATTTAATGAAATAAGTAAAATAAATAAGTAGTTTCATGGATCAGAAGAGGTAAATCAACGTGAGAGTAGGATTTGAATTTTCAATGCTTCTAAAACACAATATATTAAACTTTCCACATAGATGTTTTCTTAGGTCCTTTATCAGTAGGAAATACTTTAAAACCTGTTAAAAAAAATAGAGTTAAAATCCAAACTCTATTATGCCCTCTTTCACATTTTCCAAAGCCATCCGGTAGAACCATATTGAAGTCTTCAAGGGGCTCAATCTGGCCCTCGGGCCTTATGTTTAACAGCCCTGCATTAAAGGATGCCTTAGGCAAGCGAAGTCATGTGTGACAGGCGAATCACTTCCAGTGTGGACGCAGATTTAAAATTCTGTGGTTTGAAAGGTTGTGATATAGTTTTCTCGGCTGTGTATCATTTATTTTCAACATGAGTTTAATGGTGTGGTTTGATGACACCGCGAGGATAAAAGAATTCTCCGTAGCTTCAGACTGACACTAGTCTTGTTCTGGAGATGGATATTTGCTGTCAGGCTTTTGCTGCCCTGGGGAGGGATTGCGTGCAGAAAACACTGCAGGATATCTTTGCGCTAAGATCAACCGCCAGCAAAAAGACCCTGTGGTCTCACCAGCTAAGTACTTGTACAACCACCATCATCTTTTAATTCACTCTGTTTGACAAGGCAAGCAAAATGTAATAGAGGAAGAAGAAGCCGCTGCAGAGCTTGAGGTGGGATGTAGTGTCCATAAGTTCAAATAAAGCTTCAAATTAAAACCAAAAATATTTTACTTTCCAGTCCAAAATAACAAGTTTCCACAGTTTACAGATGATTCAGTTCATAAATTCATGATTGCAGTGGACATGCTCTGGAGTGAGGCTTGCTCTCATCTTTGAGATGATGTTCCCAGCTCCTGATAACCATGATCCTCTCTGTCATGACTTCAGCCGTTTGGGATGTGCATGAGCATCTTTACATGACAAACTCACCTATATGCATGTGCTTAGTACTAGTAAAACAGAACAAAACTGAATTAGAAAAGACCATATCTAATCACAAATTTGGTTGTATATCATAGTTCCTCAGTTGGTGTAGCATTTAATCCCAATTAAACTTTTTAACTGGTTTTATAGAATTAATTATTGATATGGACTCACGTTAGTTGGAAGAGGTTTACTATTCAGAATAAACGCTAATATTAATGTGAGAAGAAGAAAAAACAAAAAACTAGGAGACATTATGGCTACTCCAGTTTAATGGTTTCCATTTCACTCATTAACTAAAGCTAAGCTAGCATCATCCTGGCAAGTTTGTGACAGCTAAGCTAACATAAACATTAATGTACAAACATTAACATAAAGAAGGCATCAGCAGTTCGTGCTACGTTCTTTGTCTGCACCAATGACTGTTTTCTACAGTCATTGGTCTGCACTCTTGGCAGACAATTAGGCAACACTGCCCCCACAGCTTCCAGTAGTGTATTGCAGTTACAAAAACACGTATTCGTGACACATCGACAATAAAATTCCAGATTTTTACAGTCGATTTTATTGATCATGTCGACGAATCGTTGCGGCCCTAGTTTGGAATAAGAAATGCCAGAAGGTACTGTGTTTTGTGTTTTTATAGCTCGTCTTCTCCTTAATTTATCATCACTCCTCTTTGTCACCTCATGGCCCTCTTTTATCTACCTTTGTGCAGTGCAGTGTAAATCCCCTGGTGTTTCCTTTGCAGCTTTTCAGCCTCTCAGGCTATATAGGCCATTAAAGTTTAATTATTAATAGACAAAGGGGGGCTGAACCTGCTGCTTTTAGGTTAAGAGCAGCAGGAAGCCAAGACTACACACACAGACACATACACATAGTTTATTTCCGTTATTTCTTTTACATGAACACTGCTTACCTAATCCGTACCCGAATTCATGCTTTCACCCTTAAATCAGGTTATTTATGTCGTACTATAAGTGACTGTGTCCGACTGCTACATGGGTAACACAATGATAACATTTTAGTTAAATTCACCTATTTTTCTGGACTATAGAAAGACCAGTGAACAGAGTAAATGCTTAAACACTCGCAGCAGGGTCTTGAGGGTCTGAAGCACACTCGAGCTCACAGTGTTGCATCTTTAAGCCTGATATTGAGGCAAGTTTTAGCGGCAGGGGTTCCTTTTAGATGAGTGGAGTTTGTGGGAAATCAGAGCTTTCTGACTATTAGAAGTAAACAGTACGAATTTGTTTAAAAAGAAAGAAAGAAAAGAAACGGCATGAAGCAAGCGGGATTGTGGGGAATTTGTTTAACAGGTAAACAGTCATCTTGGCAAATCATCAGTCAGTCTTGGTAAACAGTCATTTAAATTTGTTTTATGCTGTTAAGCCCAACCCGTTGCATCAGATGAGCCCCGTTCCTGAGTTTGTTCTGCCAGAACTTTCTTCCTGTCAAAAGGGAGTTTTTCCTTCTCACTGTCGCCAGAGTGCTTGTTCAAAGATTGTTGGGTTTCTCTGTTTTCTCTGTTTTCTTGCAGGGTCTTTACCTTACAATATAAAGCGCCTGAGGTGACTGTTATTGTGATGTGGTGCTATATAAATAAAATTGAATTGAATGCCTCATTTTCAGTTATGTCTCACTGGAGATTATTTAGAGTTTTATTTTTCAATTTCAGCAGGTGCATTTCATAAGTAACAATGCAATTAACGTCACATTCAGGCTGCTAGTTATGTAGTCTGTATAATAATACTTGTGTTGTGACATTTTGGAGTGTGTTTTGTCATTTTATCAATATAATCTCCTGAGGAAAAGAAGGCATAGCGACAGAGCTGCAGAGAAAAGTAAATTGATGTTGAGAAATGCGATGCCTCAGGCTTCGTGTTGTCATTCCTTTGTGTTTGAACTCTGACCTTTTGTCACATGGATTTGAACAGCAGTCTCTCTCTCTCTTGCTCTCACTCACATGGTTAGAAACAATAGGACTTCTTTCTCAGATTCCTGCAGTCTAATCGTGTTATGCAATCTCCCACAGACCACAGTTGGTCAGACCCTCCAACACACACACACAGCCTCGCTCTGCCTTGCCTCTTCACTCTGTTTCTTTCTCACACTCTCTCCTAAACTCACTACTGACTGTGGAAACATGCGGAAAATACAAAGTGCTTGAGCGTGCATGTATGAGCTCAGTGGTGCCAACGGGAGAAAAGATCCTTTGTTTCGCCAACCAAATAAAGGAGCAGTGCACACAGTTTAAATGGCTTTGGGCTGAGAGGTGATCGTGGAATAGAGTTGGTAGATTATTAAGAGTAACTGTGAAGCATCTCGCTATTCCGATCATCTGAAATTAATATGTGTTGATCAATATGGTCTGAAATGTATCACAGACCCCGATTGTTGTAGTTTTGACCTAAACTTGATAGAAGTATTTAGCATGGTTGCTGTATTTGGACTTCTGTGTCCAACATATTTCATCCATGATGGGATTTCTGTTGCTTGACTTTTACAGCCTCGCCGCACTAACAAAGCTCCTGTTTATCAATATCAATATCAGCAAATACAATTGAACTTTAGCCTATGGAGACAGTATATGTATATTAAATTCTGATACCAATGAATTAACATAAATAAAACAAGGAAAGAATGCTGATGTTACATAGTTTGTCCACCAGATGGCACTCTTCAACTTCCATGTTGGCAACATTTGTTTGGGACGCCACAAACACAAGTGATCTGTGCAGTGTCAGTGTTAGTGAGTAATCTGTGGCTTGTTGACATCAAACAAGATTATCTTTAAACTCTACTGTTGTTTTATTTTTGTTAGGACTCATAAATAGCTGCACGTAAAATCTGTTATTCATTTTTCATTTGTTTGAAAGAAAAGAAATATCAGCCAAAATATTGGATTTTTAAGTCACCAATTATCGGTATCAGTTTTCGGTCTTAAAAATCCTATATCAGTCGAGCTCTATCATATAATATTGATTATTATTGGCGAATTGCTGTTTTTTCTTTCTCTTCCAAGACTTTTAAAATATTTTCATTTGATACAATTAAAAATGTACTCCTTAATGTTCTTTTGACTAATTTTATTGCTGCAGCTCTAATTTCACGAGCTCTGTAGACTGGCAGGAGCTTTCAGCTTAGCAGCTTAGTGTAATGCCATTAATTACTGTTAACATCATAATTGCAGAGCGCTAAAAACAGCCTTTGGATTTATGATGTGTCTGTTTTGGTGCCACAGTGCTAAGAACAGACACACTCTGATGTCCGAATATTCCCTCAGAAATGTACAAACACAGTAAATGATGTGGTATTAATTTAAAAATACATTAAATTGACTGTTATTTGGACCATAATCAAGCTGGATGGCATGTTTAAAACACATTGAGCTAATTTGTTAATTAAATCAGACAGGTCTTTTTTATATAGCAGCGAAACACAGCCATGCTCATCCGAGACACTCATAGGGTCAAGTCCTAGCAACGTTAATGTTAAACACCCAGTGATCTAAATGACTTGGCAACAGCGGCGAGAAAAAAAACTCAGAAGAGAAGAAAGCAGGCTCAGGGAGGAGCAGCCAGCCATCTGCTTCGGCCGGTTGGTGGTGAATGATAACAGAAAGAAGAGCACAGAGGGATGAAAATCAGGACAAAGCACAAACTACAGGCGATGGTAATGACGCACAATCATGCTATATAAACACAAGTGGTGTAAAAATGATAGTTATAAAAAAAGAAACACACACTTTTTTTTTTTAGATCTTTTTTTCTAAACTTGTCTTCTTGGCTATGTGATCCATTTCTGATTGTCCTGCTTTTCCTTATTTGTCAGATCTGTTCTCCTGGTTTCTGTTATATGGATGTGAGACATTAACACAGGCTGCAGACTGTCCAGGATGTACAGCAGACATTTAGCTCTGCTAGTTTTTTTGTTCTTAAGTTCACGTTATTGAAATATTTATTTCAGATGGTTATTTTAATTCCAAGTAGCACAGTGCGATTCATCATGCATATCTAATGCGAGTCGTGGCTCTTTCCCTTTCTCTCTTTGTTTCTCTGTCTGCATCTCTTACAAAAATATGAGAGCGTAATTCATTTTGCAGGATTTAAAAAAAAAAGTACATTTGATTAATGACGGTTAATCCGGGTTTACATTTCCATGCCCTGTAGGGAAAGAATAATTTATATGTTCTTACGAAAACTGTAATAAATCAGCGTGAAGGGTGGAGCGGATGAAAGCAGACAGCATCACAACACTGTTAGCTGTGAGGTTGCTGGTTTAAATCCATGCAAAAGCACAAATACATGGAGATTTTTCCCTGCCTTTGCTGCTTCATTCTAGGCCGAGCCATATTGCGTGTGCCGGTACGGCCCCTGGGGGCCCCTGCACACTCGATTACATAAGCTTTTTGCGAGGATTGAGCTTTCTCAATCTGTCACTGTCCCTGCCTGTTCCACCTGCTGTCTGCTTTAATGTTGCACTTTTTAAACATTTTTTTCCTCGTTTCAAATCTGTAAAAAAAAAAAAATCAACAACAGCATAATAATAAAGCAAAACAGACGCCGAATGAAGGCAGTCAATGAAAGCAGTAGACATAATTGGAAATAGCCAACCAGACGTGTTGTTGTTGGAGCTGTCATGCTTAATTGAATCCTGCAAATTTTTTCATTCATTTTCCTGTCACTCAATAATCCTCGCAAGTCAACAGGCATTAATCAGCTGCTCGATGGTTTTCAGCAGGCGCTGCTGGCTGGAAACTGCGCGTGCGGCCATTCAAGCAGCCGCTCAGCATAGCTGCAGGAATTGCGTGACAAAATACAGAAATAGCTTTTTGCATCCTGTGGAAAACAGGACTGAGCTGTTGGCTGGCAGCTGCAGAAAAACAGATCACTGCAGACCACTGAGGGCCCCTGGTGGCCCATAGATTTAATCCTATCTCTGTCTCTGTCCATCAGATATTGCAGATGTAACAGCAGCACTGTAATGTGATTACAAGTAACTTAATCCGTTTACATTTTTGCACAATTAAACAAATCCCAGAAAGTCAAACAGATGACCGCTGCTTTCACCATCACAGTACCTCGACTAAGAGGTTGATGCCCCATCTTAACATATAGGGATTAATAAATTAAAAGGGTAATACAGTAATCGTGTTATGTAACGACAAATGCACGTACTGTAAAAAACACTGCAGCTGAGCATGGCGCCTTAGTAAAATAATAATCGGTCTGTGGGGACACCTGGTGGATGACTTTGGGAACTGCAAGTTGAAACGTGAAACTGCATACTTGCACTGTAGTTGTGCATGTTTTAAACAGTGCAGAATTTCAGGAATCAAGAGGGTTTGTTGAAATGAGGCCATGTGTGTGTTGTAGAAGAAAACTTCCACCTGCTGAGGAAGCTCAGGAGTTTTAACTTAAGTAAAGGCGATTTAAGTCACTCACTGAATCTGTTGGCCTTCAGTATTTCATTCTGGGTCTCACACTTACACACAGGAAACTCTGTCAGATTATCACACAGGCCATGAAGACAACAGGTTCAGTTCAAACATCAGTGTAAGGGTTGCACATCAGGCCATTCATTAGGAAAGCCAGTGAGATCTTACAGAGTTCCCTTGACTTGAAAAACAGTCGTTTTATTCCCTCAGCTGTGAATATTTAAAATAACATGTCAGCACATAACCTTATTTTTAGTTTGAAGGCTTTGTTGGATGCCATTGTTGTTTATGGACTGTGATTTTTGACTCTGATGCCTAACAGTGTTTTCATACCTATAGTTTGATTACGCTGGTCTCTGGTCACATGTGTCTGGGGAAAGTAGATCCAGGAAGAATGTACTGGAGAATTTTACATTGATTTCGCAGCTTGTTGCATGCCAGCGTTGACCTTTGTTTGCTCCTCTGTAGGACCCTGCCATATCCCAGAGTGCAAAGCATATATGGGTACAGGAAGGCGTTTAGCTCGAACTTGCAACACACACATGGTAGTTGGGTTAAATTGAATCTCGGTGTGGTCGTTTTGGCCCACACTGAAGTGTTATTACTGTGTTCACACCTGCACAAACCGATCACATCAAAGGGAGAAAATGAATCAGAGTTTGAAAACAATTTTTTTCAAGTGTGATATATCATATGAGAGAGCACAGAGAGAGCTGTACAACACACTTTTTCAATACAACATCCATAACGTCACAACGACGCCATGAAGTTTGCAAAGTCACACAGTCCATGAATATATCTTTAAATCTCAAGCCAAAGGTTTCAGCCAGTTCAGCTCTGATCATACGGATAAAGATAATAAATGACACCATTGTAGTATGTAATGTTTCAAGGTCATAGGTCAAAGGTCAGGGACACATAAATTAGGAAAAAGCGAAAAAGCTTTAGTTTCCATTGGGGGGCATGCACACTTTCTTTTTTGAGGTCTTTAAAATATATATTATATGCAACATTATATGACTTTACAGATTTACATATTAACAATGCTGACATCAGCATGAAACATCAGGTTTCAGGTTGTCTACAGATTACTGCTACTAAATAAAGATGCTTTCTTTCCCTAAAATCAATATTGCGAGATGGAATGAAACAACTCATGTGAAGCACTGTGGACTAGACAGAGTCTGTTGGGCATAAAATAACCTGTGTTAATATGTCTGACATTCAACCTAGCACCTCTGTGTCTTAGGCAGGGTGATGCTGTGACTCCGTTATAATTTCAGCTGATTCGTTTTCAAACATCCTCACTCCCAACTCCGAGTCCTATCGTTTTCTCTGTGCGTATTTCCATTGAATGAATCTGCGTATTTGTTTTTGGAGGTCAAATTGCATCTTTATGTTCTTCAGTGGTGATTCAGTAACGCTCTGTTAGTCAAGGTTATCAAAGCGCTCCCTGCAATCCAGTCCTGGCCATTGGAAACATTTATTTACTCTACATTTGATTTATCCACAGTTTGTGTTCCATCATAATTTAGTTTTTAGCAAATAAAGCGGGCCTCTGAATATACAACAGCCTCCTCGCTCATGTTTAAAACTACAAAACAACACTGAAATGACTGAATGAAAGGAAGAAATAAATGAATTATCAATAGCAACCACCATCTTCCAAACAGGCACATTGCAAGTATTTACAATAGGAGTTTGCACCGTGTGTATTTACAGTACATTGTGTGGCCTTCAGTTGTGTGTATCACAGCTGGGCTCATAGACTGTGACCAAAAATGGGGAGAAAACAAAACTGTGCAAAGCACGCAGGCCCTGTGACAGAAATTATGGAATACAATGTGAAAGAAACCTCGCTGTAAAACTGATAAACTAGTCAGTGTAGGAGGGCTGGTGTCTGCAGGAAGGTGGAAGCATTTATAGCCCATTTAGGGCCTGCAGAACAAAGCACAACTCAATAAACCCAAATGGAGAAACCTAGTGCCAAAGGGGTTGTCGAACATTAAGATCCACCGGTCTGTAGTCTACAGTGACATCTTGTGGCCTAGGACTTGCCCTGGCACTGTAAGAGGCTTAGAGTAAAAAAAAGCAAACAGACAAAAAAAAAATCCTTGGCACTTATATTTATGTTGTTTAATTGATTGATGTTTGTTTTCATTTCAAAGGACAGTTTGTATTGTTTTTTGTGGTCGTTGGATTTTGTAATTAACTTGTTTTAAAGTGGCAGAAAAAATATTGTACATATTACAAATATTGTTAAAATGCCTGGATTATTATGCTATGATACCATTTTTGTGGCACCTCCAGACAGTTCTTAAAAGCTGGTTTTAAAGTTGTCACGTTTGTATGAGGTTTACGAAAGTATCTTGATACAGAGGCCTGGACTTGTTTCTATTGTGGACAGCTTTTCTAATCCTCCTTTAAGTGCCGGATTTTCAAACTGATCCAAACCAAAGAAGCAGAGAAAAATCCTGTGTTGAGACCTTTGCAGTGAAGTAAAGAGTTGTAGTGGCGTTATTGAGTTGTGCATTTGTGCATTTCTGAGAATTCTCTTCACAACCACTAATGCTCCACGAATGTCTCTTTTACCTAGAAATTATGAAGAATTCTGCGTAGTCTTAAATACTGCTGCATATTTGTGAGACACTGGGGGAAAAAAAGGTGACATTAAAAATATGAAGAGCTGTTTCATGTCTTCTGCTCAACAATGCCTTCTACATAAGTAAATTCAAGTTACATAAAAAAAAATATTGCAGAGTCCAAATTGATAACCAGGCTCCACAGGTACTGAACAGAGAGCATTGGCTTGCTAAAGTAGTGCACATCAATAAAATGGTGCAATTGTATGCTAGCCATTGATGCATCTGTCCCCACCAGTGTTGGTTATAACACATTTCAAAGTAATGTGTTATTGCAATTACAGTACATTTTTCAATAACACAGTAAATTAGCTTGTTATTGAAATCTGTATTCACAATAACAGATTAAACGTAACATGTAATTACAATGCATTTTTCACTAACATATATTACATTTTTCAATAAGATGTTATAAGTTCCAAAATAACACATTATTGCAATTATATTACATTTTAAAGCAGTATTACAACATCTTACTGTACTGAATTCAGTAATTATATTACATATAATTATATTATATATAACTGAAGAACCATTGTAATGCAAGTACAGACATAATTGTAACTGCAATTATGTCTGTACTTGCATTACAATGGTTCTTCAGTTATCTGCAGAAAAAAACATCAAACTTACCCTTTTCTCCCTGCATCTTTGCGCTGCATTCAGCTGATTCAGCAAGGAGGAAATTGGTGGAGCAACCTAAAACTTTTATAGATACTCGTCTTTCACTTGAACAACATAAATGTTTGCACAGAAACAGAAATATTACCTAAATTATCAATTTATAAAAATGTTGTGCACTATGTAAAACTCATTTCACATTAATTTCCAGGTTTTTTTTCCCTCTATAAAAAAAACAAAACAAAAAAACAATCAAACAAACAAAATACTTGATATTTCTATACTAGATAATGGAAAAAACAGGAACTTTTCTGTTGTTTAACTGTTTAATTACTTTGAAGTATGAATGGTGAAAGAGGTCTGTGCCAGCAGGAAAAGCTGTAAAATGTATTAAAATACACTTAAGTTCAAAATTTATGCACTTCTTCTAAATATTTTCCAATGTCGTCCAGTGGGCCGGATTTGAAGCTTTCCTGGGCCCCTCTTTTGGCCCTTGGGCCTTATGTTTGACACGCCTGCAGTGCAACCTTTTAATACTACTGAATTAATTTCAATGGGTGCTATTTGTAGATGCATGCAACCTGCCGGTTCAACCTCTAGAGTGTGCTGCTGTTTAGGAAACAGGATTTGGTTTAAAGCTGCCGGACGTGTTAGGTTACTGGCCTTCACATGAACGAGTTTCTTCCACTTTGAATAGATGCCTCACAGCCTGCAGCTAATGTTCTGTTTTCTGCCAATTATGACAGGAGAAAGCAGCAATTCCTCAGATTTGAGAGGATTGAACCAGAAGAGGAATGCGTATTAAAAAAAATCATCTTTAGAAAAAAGTTATATGGACTTAAAAAAACGTCAATGGGTTATTCGGTAAAAACAGCTGAAGTTAGATGATAGATGTTAAGATTTTTTGCAGACAGCGGCGATTCTTGATGCTAACATGTGGAAAATATCATCGCTGCCTTCAGAAACATTAAATCTGCTCTCGTAGGTAATGTGAGGCCGCCCTGCTGCCTTCGTCCCGTCTCTCTGCTCTACAATCTGGTCAAAGCTTAAACTGATTGCCGGATTTGAGATTGAAAGAAAAGCTGGTCGAACCAAATAGGTGATGACCCCAAATTCTTATTTCTCCCTCCCCCACCGCCTCCCCATCGCTCCTCGCCCACCTCTCCAGATATACCCTATTTCATTTTTCATCATTTTCACCCCCCCAACCCCCCTCCTCTCCTGCTCCATCCGAGATGAAGATTTGGCTCTGCTCATCCATCCGGCCCCCATGCAACCACTGTAATTCAATTTTTCCAATCTTTCTAATCTAAAGATTTGGTTTTCATTTTTCTAATACTATCAAGGCCAAAGGGAAAGGGTGGGGGTGAGGATGTGGTGGTGGGTACACAGCTCGGGCCCCATTTATGAATATCACAACCTTGTTTTACTTCTTGCTTGATTACTAAGAGACTTTGTCGAACTTGTCCCTCCCCCACTCTTTATCTCTATTCTCTCTTTGTCATAATGTCACTTTTAGAACATCATCTTTTTCTTTTTCCACTCTTTTTTTTTGGTTTGCTTTCTCTTTTTCTTTTTTATCTCTCTTTCCTTTCTGTCCCCCTCGAGTCATACCCGAAGTCCTAAATCATTACGATTATTTGGCTCTAGGAGGGGCAGCGGAGCGTATGGGGAAATTGTTAAATCCATGATGGATTACGATGTCCAGATTGTCGTTCTGAATTAAAGAAAACAATAAGGAATATATGAAAAAGAAATATAAAAAAACAATCATAAGTAGATTTAGTTCTCAAGGAGAAACTGTGTTATAATGACAAGCCGGTGTCTGGGGTGGGGGGTGTGGCAGGACTGCATTCAATCACTGAATATCGTCTCGGCGCGTCTTCTTAAAATCTTTCGCTGGTAACACACGGCCGGGGTTATCTGAGACCTGCGTCCACTCAATTTAGGCTCCCATCAGGAAGGCATGCGGTAGCCATCTTGTTTGTCAGTTTGTGTTACTGCCCTCTTCCTTCAACTACCTGGAGAGCAAAGGAGACTTGTAATAGCTCTATCTGCTGCAGTGTGTGCGGCTATCTGAGCTAACCACTGTGCCCCCTAATATTTAGTGGATTTCACTTTTTGGGTTGGCTCCAATTTTGCACATTTAAAAAACTTCTCATTTATCTCAATGCACTATTAGTAAAGTTTCTCAAATTCCTGATGAATGTTTATCCAAAATTTGCAGAAAATCATAAAAGAAAAGGCCAAATAATATGCACGCGCACACACAGCTGCGGTTGCACAGACACAGCTGGATGATTTATTGAAATGACACCAGTTAAACTTCTTCATCTTCAAAAAAATCCAAGAGTGCTGACGCTTGTAACAGTACATTCTGGTTAACAGGGACCAACAGGAGCAGCGCTGAACTCTGATGAAGCAAATGGAAACAATTTTTGCGTGTGCGTTGTGTGTAAGCTCGTGGTCCAAAGATGGCGGGGAGAAGAGGGGTGGTACGTTTGAGGAAAAGTCGGATTTGCAAGAGGATGAGTATGCAGTCTCTGGGGAGATTATGTCCTTAAGTCACCAAATGCTAAAACTCAGATTAAATTTATGAAACAGTTTTTTTGTTAATTCCTGGCATGCGGTCTTATTTTGAGCGTCTCTGGAATTTGGTCTGTCTTTGTACTAGAAAAGTGTTTTATTTAGCGGCTTTCTGCAATATAGAACTCGTTGTGTTACTACACTATAGTAGTACATCATCTGTTGTATCTGTACACTGCTTATTAACTTTATGTTGTAAGGTAAACATGAAACGTACAATAATCAGAGCAAACATTAGTTGGTCACACACTACAGCAGATAGTCCTGATCAAAAACATCATGAAGAGAAATAGTGACATTATTGTGAGTAACAGGAGATTTTTACAATCAAGAAACACTTGTCACAAGTTACCATACCAATGTTAAACCTGAAACTTGGCTTTGCTGCCCTTAAGGCAACTTTTACGTGTTAACTGTCAAGAAACTGAAACTGTATAGATGAGTTTAACGATAAAGTCGATTCTATCACAAGCTTCATATATTTTAACACTGCTTATTCAAAATGTTGACTTGAATGCAGTGTTTGTGTCTATGTAGGTCTCTCTAGAAGGAGACCGAAGGATAGGGTGGTGGTAATATAGGTATACTGTTTACATTGGTAACACAAATCATCCCATGGTCAAAGACCACATGGAAGCACATCATGTATTTATGCCCTTAAAGACACCAGTTACCCTGGTCTTAATGAAGACTTGGTCCACCCGTGTCTTTGTGGTCAGTACCTCGGTCCTTTACTAGGTTAACTAGTCTGGTGAGTGACTAGAGTTGAGCTGCTGTGCTGTGTGTTAAAAGTTGCTGTGGCTTCAGTGCATTTTTAGTTCTGTTTTATTAGCTCCTCCAAGGAGGTCATGTCTTTGGTGTCATCCTGTCTGTAAACACAATAGCTCAAAAAGTTTTGAAACTCATTTAAAACTATATTTCTTACTGCCAGTGTTTGTACTGACAACATTTAGGCATATAGGGAATGATAGATGGGGCCAAATAAGGTCAAATTTTCATAAAATGTATTTTATCTTTAAAACTACACTACATTTTTTGTATTGGTAAAAAGGAAATGATATTGGCATGTGGGTTTTGTGATGATCACAATATAGTTTGCATCTAAAAATCAAGTCACATTTGACCTCTGACCTCACTTTTAGATTTCACACCTGCCTTTCTTTCAAGTTGAATCAAAAATGTGTTACATCTTTAAAGAACGTGTTGTAAAGAGAAAGAGAATGAGCTGCCTGGTGGAGGTTTAAGCTTTCTGAGAGCTTGTTGATTTTGTTTTTAGTAAGGATTTCAATTTTGTACCTGACAGAAATATATCTGATATAGCTGTCAGGCCAGAGTTGTTGCTACCGCAAGAGTTTTTGGCAGAATTAGACATGTTCTTACTGTTATCATAATATTAATAATAATGATAATAAAACACCCTCAACACAAAGGGGTGGTGCCTTTGTCACTTAGATTGGCTGTAAAAAACAGCCAATCTATCACAGTGAATTTAGGAGTAGATCAGCTGAGGTAAGGTTCAGAGAAAGATCATCTGTAGAGTTTGAGATTATAATAAAACACTGCTCTACTTTTATTTTCTATTAGCACCATAATTTGATCACAGATGTGTGCCCACTTGGAGCTAACTTAAGTTGTTTTGTGGGGGAAGTTTTATCAGAGAAAGATAAACGCTGCAAATGTTGGTGCATTTTGGCATAATGTGTAAAAATATCTGAATGAGTTAAATGAAATGACCACAAAAAAGAAAACAAAACACAATAACACTCTCTTTGCTGTGCTCTACTTTAGTAGAATAGTGATCGTTAAGGCTGATGCAATGTAATCTTCCAGTAATTTAATAACTCTTTATTTCCATCATATGTTTGTCTCTGTTATCCTTGTCAAAGGTTCAGCTTGTTTGACAAAAACAATACCTTTGGCTTGTCTGTTCTGTCGCTGTTGTAGTGCCGGACTCTGGTCTGTGTTCACTTTATCTCATATGGACTGCCAAGAAAAGGCAGGGAGCAGTAAGAGTATTACATGGCAATATGCATCAGCGTGTCCTGCTGAATTATACAGAAAAGTGCCCTGGCACTGTAAGAGGCTTAGAGTAAAAAAAAGCAAACAGACAAAAAAAAAATCCTTGGCACTTATATTTATGTTGTTTAATTGATTGATGTTTGTTTTCATTTCAAAGGACAGTTTGTATTGTTTTTTGTGGTCGTTGGATTTTGTAATTAACTTGTTTTAAAGTGGCAGAAAAAATATTGTACATATTACAAATATTGTTAAAATGCCTGGATTATTATGCTATGATACCATTTTTGTGGCACCTCCAGACAGTTCTTAAAAGCTGGTTTTAAAGTTGTCACGTTTGTATGAGGTTTACGAAAGTATCTTGATACAGAGGCCTGGACTTGTTTCTATTGTGGACAGCTTTTCTAATCCTCCTTTAAGTGCCGGATTTTCAAACTGATCCAAACCAAAGAAGCAGAGAAAAATCCTGTGTTGAGACCTTTGCAGTGAAGTAAAGAGTTGTAGTGGCGTTATTGAGTTGTGCATTTGTGCATTTCTGAGAATTCTCTTCACAACCACTAATGCTCCACGAATGTCTCTTTTACCTAGAAATTATGAAGAATTCTGCGTAGTCTTAAATACTGCTGCATATTTGTGAGACACTGGGGGAAAAAAAGGTGACATTAAAAATATGAAGAGCTGTTTCATGTCTTCTGCTCAACAATGCCTTCTACATAAGTAAATTCAAGTTACATAAAAAAAAATATTGCAGAGTCCAAATTGATAACCAGGCTCCACAGGTACTGAACAGAGAGCATTGGCTTGCTAAAGTAGTGCACATCAATAAAATGGTGCGATTGTATGCTAGCCATTGATGCATCTGTCCCCACCAGTGTTGGTTATAACACATTTCAAAGTAATGTGTTATTGCAATTACAGTACATTTTTCAATAACACAGTAAATTAGCTTGTTATTGAAATCTGTATTCACAATAACAGATTAAACGTAACATGTAATTACAATGCATTTTTCACTAACATATATTACATTTTTCAATAAGATGTTATAAGTTCCAAAATAACACATTATTGCAATTATATTACATTTTAAAGCAGTATTACAACATCTTACTGTACTGAATTCAGTAATTATATTACATATAATTATATTATATATAACTGAAGAACCATTGTAATGCAAGTACAGACATAATTGTAACTGCAATTATGTCTGTACTTGCATTACAATGGTTCTTCAGTTATCTGCAGAAAAAAACATCAAACTTACCCTTTTCTCCCTGCATCTTTGCGCTGCATTCAGCTGATTCAGCAAGGAGGAAATTGGTGGAGCAACCTAAAACTTTTATAGAGTGAAGATAGGGACATTACCTTTATCTTTATTGTAAGAAAGGGCAAGGAGATGGTGGTAAACTGCAACAAAAACAGGGCAAGACAAAAACAAACACAACTTTGGCTATTTGCAAGAATCTGCACAAACATGCTAATACATGATTAGCGAAGAATCCATTGTGCTGTTAAAGCTGAGCCTGCAGTCAGAGCCTGAACTTTAGCAGGTAACAGAAACAGTAATGAGCAGTCAGTGTAACTCTGTAGCCATCATTTCTATCTGTGGATACAGTGGCTTGCAAAAGTATTCGGCCCCCCTTGAACTTTTCCACATTTTGTCACATTACAGCCACAAACATGAATCAATTTTATTGGAGTTCCACGTGAAAGACCAACACAAAGTGGTGTACACTTGAGAAGTGGAATGAAAATCATACATGAAGTCCAAAGAACACACCAGACAGGTCAGGGATAAAGTTATTGAGAAATTTAAAGCAGGTTTAAGCTACAAAAATATTTCCCAAGCCTTGAACATCCCACGGAGCACTGTCCAAGCGATCATTCAGAAATGGAAGGAGTATGGTACAACTGTAAACCTACCAAGACAAGGCCGTCCACCTAAACTCACAGGCCGAACAAGGAGAGCGCTGATCAGAAATGCAGCCAAGAGGCCCATGGTGACTCTGGACGAGCTGCAGAGATCTACAGCTCAGGTGGGGGAATCTGTCCATAGGACAACTATTAGTCGTGCACTGAACAAAGTTGGCCTTTATGGAAGAGTGGCAAGAAGAAAGCCATTGTTAACAGAAACCCATAAGAAGTCCCGTTTGCAGTTTGCCACAAGCCATGTGGGGGACACAGCAAACAAACTATTCCTCTTCCCCGCAGTCTTTGTTTCCCTCCCTCCCCATGGTTATGTCTGTCCCTTCTGTAACAACTGAAAATAAAATAAAATAAATAATAACAACAAAGGTCAATCAAATGGACCAATAGGGCAAGGCAGGGATGGTTCAATGGTAAAGTAATTCCGTTGGGCTTCTCTCCTTACCTTCAGACAATAATTCTGATGGCAAAAGAACCAAACAGGACAGGTGGCCAAAAAAAAAAAAAAAAAAGAAGGTGCTCTGGTCAGATGAGACCAAAATGGAACTTTTTGGCCAAAATGCAATACTTTTGCCAAGCCACTGTATTTCTAAAGTACCATCATTGTGGCGATTGCTCCAAAGTCTCTTTTGGCTGGTTTTCATCTGCTTTTTGTTGTAGGTTTTGTGCTCATATTAAACCACTAAATGATTGTATGTTTGTCCTCATTAGGACTGGGATTTGTGTAAGCATGTGGGAATGGTAGCCCAAGGTTTATATTTTTAAACGATTATCCTGTTCTACGAACACTAAAGATATAGCATCTTTTTCCTGTAGTTTATTTGTCCAGGTAAAAATCTCACTGCGATTAAAAAAGCTCTCCTTCAAGAGTGACCTGGCCAACTGAGACTTGACCCGTTGGTGTTGGCATTTAGACATAAGTCAGTTTTACCTGACTAGGAATGAGTGAGGTGCCCTGGCCTTCACTATAACTTAACCCCAGGTGAAATGGTTTGGGATTACTTGGACTGCAATGCAAGTGGTCGGCATACGTGGAAAGACTTCAGGCGCAAAAGTTTCAGGCGATAACGTCATGATGAATGCAACGCCTGGATCAAAAGGTTGAATGAAGAAACTAAAATTTCCAGACATATCATGTTTTGTTTGAACTTTATTGTTTATTACATAGTTAACAAGCCTTGTTGTATGGCAACATAACAAAGCCATACAACGGGCTTTGTTAGTAACTAGATGTGTCCAACATGTTGACCAGCACTGCTCAAGCTTTCCGCTTTTAAAGTCCATTTCAGTGTTTTAGAGACTGAATTTGCTCATTGTCTTCAGTTTATATTGTTTGCACTAATGATTGGAAAAAATAATTGGTGACGGTGGAATGTGAATAATCTAAACCCGCATAAGCCTCTTGCCATGTCTCATAGTGATTTACAACCTGAAAGCTTAACCTTGTTTTAACTTTGCTGTCCTCCTTCGACCCCATTGTTTCACCTCAGACTTGCTTAGCTGCCAATTGACAGCTGTCCACAAGTGTCTTTGTGTGTGTCTGTGTCTCTTTTATTTTCCATGCTCTGTTCCCTCAGTCCTCAGCTGACCTGCCAGTGAACCTTGACCACTGCAAGTTCAAAGAATGTGCACAAGCTTATTTGTAGTCTGTCTGTGTGTGGACAGACAAGTACGGGAGGCCTGAGATTCCTCCCCCTCTGTCGCTCGTCTTTAATGCTAGTTATCAAACAGCCCATTATTTTCATTTTATCTTCTTCTGCTGGTTGATTTTCTTTTTTCTTTATGCTTAAAAAAACCTTTTCTTCTTCTTCTTATTATTGTAACTTTACTCTCATACTTCAAGCAGTTGCTCTCTCGTTTTGTTATTTATAGTGTTTGTGTGTGTTTCTGAAGAGGGGTCTTCTAGGAGCTCTTTCCATGTCTTGATAAATGAAATTCCTACACCCACTCTGGGGTTTTAACAATGGCATAGCACAGATACTGAGCTTAAGAGACTCTGCCCATTATTAGTCTTCAGTCACATGCGCATTTGTCCACAAGCACCGCATGCCTCAAGATTTTTTCCGAAGGTCTTCTGTAGGACAAGAAGCACCTCTCAAGTCCGTATAAGATCTATGCTGGCATTTCGTAAGGAGATGACTTTCAGACACTGTTTATCAGCTGCAGTTTTTGGGCGGAGCCTGACATTTCTTTTGTTATCCCGTTTAACAGTTTCCTTTAACTATACAAGTGTTTTAAAAAATGACAACATGCAGAGATATAAAAGTCCGCACTGCTAAACCAAACCAAAGCCAAAGACATGCTTTCACATCCTGACACTTTGAGACAAGATTTGGACTAAGTTTTTAAAAGTAGATGTTTTGGTAGAAGATTCATAACCAGCTAGGTTCATGCTAAAATTATTTGAATATCATTAAAAAACAGTAACTATTTTGATTGTTTAAATAATTGCGAGTGATTGTTTGAGCTTCTCACCCTGCTCTGTGTTGCTACTTTTGTCATTTCACCCAAGGCCTTAAATTAAATAAAGTAGACATTAAATAAGTAAATAAAACACTAAATAAAAGTGGTATTTATTTGTTTACTAAAATTTTGGCATTTCATTTTAGTTTAAAAGTAAATTTTAAAAAAAAGTTTACAGTAAAGCCCTTGAACTCAAAAATCTCTTTTGGCAGAGTATCGTGGCCCAGAGAAGGTTTTGCTGACTAGCAGGAGAAACAAGAGCTCCTGGAGAAGTGCCTACACTGGCATGAGGAGAATATGCACCTGCTTTGAGGCACTAACCACTGAGCCATGTCAAAAATTCAACTCTGGAGTTTGACATTACCTTTTGAACACATACAGTACTTAAAAGGGTTGACCTAACGTCCCTTCTCTGACCTGTGGCAGCAGGGGTGGGGTGATGTAGATTTAAATGGAACAGCCCCGTGCATGTCCTCCACTTGTCTGGTTAGAGGACAAATATGAAGATGAAGTTAGTCTTTTGTGGGTGTGCAGATGAAAAACATTTCATCTGTGTGTCAGTTGGTAGAACCCCTGGTATTCTTGAAAGGCTCTTATTGACAGACTTAATGCCTGTATTGGACATGAGACACGTGGCTGACACACTCCCTCAAGCAAATACTGGAAGTGTGTTTATGTATGAGCATGTATTAATGTGTGTGCGAGCTCCCGTATGCGCTCTGTGGGAGCCTTTATTGATTTCCCCACCAGATGTCTCTTTTCTCTGCTCGGATGAATTTTACCATCACAGGGTGTCCAGTCGCTGCTCTCACACTGACTGATAACAGGCAGTCAAAATAAAAAAATATCTTTCGATCAACTGAAAGTTTAAAAGCTTTGATCTTTTATAGCCAACTTTCATCATGTTATAACCTCTAAAAGCTATTATCTAAAAGCATTACTTCCTCTCATTGAATCTTTGAAGTGGTCTGCAATGACAAAATTGTTTTATAGCCAGTTTTTTTTTTTTGCTTCAGTGTTATTTTTGACAATGTGACATTGTTTTAATGACTTTACACACCTATGGAGCACAGCTTATCAGGTAGCATTAATTAAAAAGCACTAAAAGTAAAAAAAGACGCAGGTGTCCTCGAAATATCATTTTTAATTAATTAATTAAGTCATTCTTTGAAGAAAAAAACAACTGGGATGCTTTGAATGGTCATCTTTTTTGAGGGGCTCTGACCATTCATTAAATTAGATAGGTACAAAAATCTGAGTGGCTGCATAATGGTAAAAGTTTGCAGCTAGTTTTTACCAGCCAACTATCCATCTATCTAGATATGAATTTCTTTGTAAGCACAATATACTGCATTGCACAAAAGCGTTGAGTCACTCCTCATTTCTCGATATTTTGCTAACAAAGGGTCAGACATTTTTGTTTGTTAAGCCACTCAACAGTGAACTATGAATCATTGAAAGTTTTTTCTTTAGCTGAATCTGTGAAAAAATGAATCAGTTTGACAGACATAAAATCATATTTTTGTACCAACTAGGTGATTTCCAAAGAGGTATTAGCTAAAAACTTGGCATATCAGCGTGGTGTGCAGTGTGTCCTTATAAAATTGAGAAAACTGGACAAATGGAGGACTAAAAACAATCTACAGCATATTAATAGTATCTGAAAGTCCTGTCCTGAAGAAATTTCAGCAAAGACTTGGCACAGGACCTGAGAGATGCATCTAATGTTCACTGAAGCCTTATCAGAAATTGTCTCAGTGCAGCGGTGAGCGTTAAGAAGCTTTTTTTAAGAGAGGCAAACTGGGAGAAAAGTCTGAGCAGTGACAATTACACAAGAACTGGACAAAAAATCAGTGACAGCAGACCTGACGAATCCAGATATGGGGTTCAAATCATTGTCAGCATGTATGGAGGAGGTCAGGAGAGACGTACAACAGTGAGTGTCTACAGCCATCTGTAAGACACAGTAGAGGCTCTGTCATGATTTGGGGCTGCACAATTACACACATTAACACAGAATGCAGATGAAGCATCTGACTGGCAACCACTTCATCTCTCAGCATGACAATGATCCCAAACACACTCCCAGTCCAGTAAAATCATACCTGGATAGAAAAACACACAGTGGAGCACTATCAGTCATGGATTGGCCTCCCCAGAGCCTGGACTTCAACATTATTGAAGCAGTGTGGGATCATGTTGACAGAGAACAGAACAAAAGGCAGAAACATCCAAAGAAGAGCTTTGAATGTCCTTCAAGAATCCTGGAGAACTATTCCTGAAGACTACTTGACAAGAAAGCTGACTAAGAGAGTCCAGAGTGTGTTAAAGAATAAAGATGGCCGCACCAAATATTGACTTTCAAGCTTGTTAGAATGATCTAACCTTATATATGTCTATGTGCTGTATATACTGTGGTATATACGTACAGTAGACATATACACATTATGAGAGACAAAGCAGCAAAGGTATAGAGGACACAGGAAAATGTCTTCAAAATGTACTTTTTAAATTTAATCCCCCCAAAACGTTCAAAAAGACACAGTTCAAAATTTCATTAGTGGGCCCATAAAACAGGTCAGCTAAATATAACTACTCAAAAAGTAACTTCCAGAAACTTAATCGAACAAAGCAGACACAACTCACAAACTGACCTAAGCACAAAGACACAGTGGTTGAGCCAAATCAGTTACACACAGTAGGGGGAAACAAAAACAAACACCAATACTAAGTAAATACAACATAATATAACTAAACCTAAAACACTCCCTTTTCTGACAAGCATTTGGCTGGTCCTGCTGAGCAGGTATGTCCAATAGATATGTCCCAATTCTTAGGCCGCATCCTTCAGAGGCCACATTTGAAGGCCGATTACGTCACAGCCAGGCGACAAAGGCTGTCCCAACACTGTTTGCTGCTACAGCTACACATGTTTCTTTTCCAACTATTTATTTATAAGTGACTTATGTATGTATGTATGTATATATATGTATATATTGTACTATTCTTAGTTAGCGTATTGTCTGTCTTGTCTTAATGTTGGTTTAAAATGGAGCACTGTAACAAAAAATAATTTCCCCCAGGGATCAATAAAGTATTCTGATTCTGATTCTGATTCTGAATTCAAAGGCTGCTCCAAATGTGGCCGACAAATGCATCCTTCATTTCCCCAAATTTGAATCAGGTCTATCCTTCATAGCCCAACCAATCCCAGAATTCATAGCGCGGCCCAGCCAATTCCAGTCTCCAATAATGGCGGCAGCTAATTTGTTTTAATATTACTCTTTCTGGGTGACAAAATAAACTTTTAAGATATTTTCAGGTGAGAATGTAGCTGTGTAAACTTCAAATATCTGCTTGATTTATCAAGACATCACATATTTGCAAAAGTGCTCCGATGTTTTCGAAGACGTGTGTTACTCACCAGCTCAAAGCTGACCGAGAGGTCTATGCTCACTAGAGCTGGTGAGAACACCGGACTCGTTTTCAGACCTCCCGCAGTCTTTCACTACTCAGGTTAAACATGATATATAAGTCACTTCGATAACTTAAAAATGTTAATGTTCGGCTTTTTTCAGTGTTTTATTTGTTCATGAATCAATCTGTTTGGCTGAGAATTAGAGTTTAGTTTTCACACAGCTGAATAAATGTCAAACAGAAAACTGATTAAACAGAAGTGTGAAATGGTAGAGAATTCACTCCAATGTTGTGTTATTTATTAGCAAGCAAGGAGTGGATGGCTAAGTTTGTTAAACTCCACCGAGACAGCTGGTGAAGCAAATCTCAAGGCTAGACAGTCCTATTTCACAGTCTCGCATTTCTGGCACTTTCGGTCTTCGAAGGACCCAGGCCACATAGACGGCAAAGGCCGGGTCCTCTGAAGGATGCGGCCTATGATTTGGGGCATAGCTATTGTGTTTTCAAAGTCCACAGCCCTTGGCCATGCCTTTTGCCCAGACAGAAAACAGCCACCTCCCTAAACCAAGTAACCCAAAGAAAGAGAAAGATAATGAGTCTGCACATTCTTCAGTATATCGCTGCACCTGTATCCCTATGAGGGGTGGCTCAGTGCTTGTGCTTGTGTGATTCAGTAATACTGAGTGTAAAGAGAACTTCAGTCAAAGGAAGGGTTCAAAGTAAAAGAAGTGAAGTCACTGTAATGGATCATTCAGCTGTTCATCATTCAACTGTTATAGATGTCATAAAATGCTTGGAATAAAAAAAAAAAATCAAGGGCCAAAAACTTCACAGCAAAATACTTTTACAGATGTGTACAATACAACGAAATACAAAAGAATAAAATAAGTAATATAATACCTGACAAAACCAGCAATAAAAAATTCAAACTTTGCAATAATATAACCAAAAGACTTGCGATAGATTACCTGGGAGAAGTGATTTCAGAGATGTTGGATGAAAAATTAAATTAACTCAGTTAATAGGCAGTGCTCTGAGTTGCATCTTGGATGGCACTAGAGTGAAACATACTTCACTAACATCTTTTTAGTCTCTTTTAACCGACTTTACATCTGAATAGTGCTGAAGCAGTTTTACATACTCTATGTGGACAAAAGTATTACTGCACACCTCTTCATTTTAGGACAGGTGTTATCAGTCCCAGTGCTACATGTGTATAAAATCAAGCACCTACTGTAGCCATGCTGTCCGCCTTTACAAACATACTGTAGCCCAATGTTTCCCAATCTTTTGGAGGCACGGCACATATTTGACATTAGAAAAAACACACAGCGCACCACCAAACAAAAAGCATATAGAGAATATGCACCGCGCACCAGATATTGCAGAATTGGTTCGGTTTGTCCCCAGTATACCTATTTTACTTTCTTCCGACCACTACTCATGCTAGGGCCTTCATTTGGGTTGTAATTTTCTCCAGGACCCATGTCAGACTTTTTACTTTTTCTTTTCAGATATTTATCTATTGCTATTACTTGCTGCGTCGTCTCACAGCATGACTATTTCTTCTTCGTCTTCTTGTGTTATATTGGCAGTTGGCAACCCATTTAATTAGAGCAGGTAGATGCACTGCCCTCTAGTGGAAGAGAATGTAATTGTTCTGCCTGCTACTCACGCCGATTAGAGTACTAATCAGGTGGAACCAGATAATCTTCCACTGCACACCTGATCATTTCTCAGGGCACACCTATATGCCACGGCACAGTGGTTGGGAAACACTGCTGTAACCATATTTGGATGGATATATGTATTTAGAATGAGTTGAAATGAAAATATAGGGATAGGTTTAATGTGTATGTGGCCCATATTCTGATTCAATGCAGTCCAGTTCCTTACAAACAACCTCAGTTGGGTTTAGTTGAAGTGAATGTGGAGGCCAGGTAATCAGATACCAATGTTTCACTAAAACACCACACTACCTCTTTGCTTTACTGTGAGAGATACCGGAAATTCCACATGAAAACATGATTTAGTCTTTTTTTTTCTTTACTTGAGCCATAGCGAGTGTCTCAGGGGAAATTATATCAAGAATTTCTGTTATTTCAATCATACTCTTGGTGATGGTGGACACTTTGGAAATCTGCACCTTCTGTGGCTTCCTCTTGGGCACGATTGTTTCAGTTTCTTCAGTCAGACTTTCTCCTGGTTTCTCGCCTTAGTGGTGCTGACTTCCCTCTTACAACACCTTACAACATCACCACTTTTTGCCCTTTGAATACGTGTTTCCTTCGAGAAATATTTTAGTACACAAAATGTTTATGTACCTATTAATCAGAATGATTGTGATTAGGGGTGGGTTTTGATTATCAATTTATCGATTAAAATCGATTCTAGCTTGGATAATGTGATATTAGTTTAGAACATAGTAAAGATCAGATTTTTTAAAAACTTATATCCTGAAATGTAAAACTTTAGAATTGAAAGATGGTGTACTTCTTTTTCCACTGGGGTTGTGAAAATGTGGGGGTGTTGTTAAAATGATGGCTCATTCAGGGAAGGCTATTAAACGTAGAACATTTTGTCAGAGTAACATCAGCGATTTTCATCACAATGAGAATTTCAGATGATGAGAACTTATTGCAATCGATCTGGAGACCTTTTCAATTTCGTAACTTCATTTCATTTCATGTCTTCAGTTTTGTACAACAATGCAGAAAATATTAAAAATACAGAAAAAAACCCTTTAACGAGTAGGTATGTCCAAACCTTTGATTGGTACGGTTCACTGTAATCATTAACAGCTATGAGGCTGTACATGAACTTTCCTTCTTGGTGGTATGGAAAGGTATTAGCACCTACCTGAACGCCCCACATAAACCACTGCATCCGTACTTACTAGTAGGAATCTTTTTCTCTTAATCCTTTCTGCCTTTGACTTCTGTTTCTTAGACTTCTATTCACGACTATCTCTTAAGGTTTTCTTTCGTCTGTCCTATTGTTGCCTCCTATTTTTCTCCCCTTAAACCCATTTTTCTCTTCCCTTTATGCAATGAAAAAGTGCAGCCTTGGCGTTTCAGTTTCATTTCAAAAGCTCGTATGCGTAAAGGGAGACAGACAAAGAAGCCAGCGAATGTTACGCTGTGTATAAATGCATGCGAGTGCCAGGAGAACATTGCATTGAAGCACCAGTGAACATCTGGCCTATGTGCCAATGATTGGTTGGGGAAGTTCCTCAGGATATAACACTTGAAAATGTCTTGGCATGTTCACGACAACAGCAGTGCAGTTTGTGCAGCGTGTGTGCGTGTCTGTGTGTGTGTGTGTGTGTTCTGGGTGAACATGTATTGTTAATTATATTCAAGATATGTGTGTTTGTGAGGGATGATTGAATTGTTTGCGCAACAAGACGTGTTTGTGAGTTTAAGCTAATTGCGTTCTTATGCCGGTGCGTGAGTGGTGATTGTACAGTATTTGTGTGTGAAATTGTATTCTTGTGTGTGAGTGCTGGGAGCTTTTACTTCCCACCATTAGCTCTAAACTCTTTTTTTTTTTGAGCAGGCGGCTGATTCTTCCCTTGATTACTATTTGGACTTGCACTCGTTTACTGAGCACCATCTCTCTTTGGTTTTATCTGTCCTTTATTCCTCTTTCTCTGGAATTTTATTTTCTTTGCTCGTGCTTCATAATCATCTCACTTAGGTTCAATTAGAGGTCAGTAGGACTGATTCTTTGTTCACCTTTTCATTCACCTCCTTTTTATTCTGCTTAATAACTGCTTCTCTCCTCTGCGAGTCTCACACCCTGATCTCTTAATAGGTTACACATGCGTGGTTTCGCACACCACCGATCCTGTCGTTTGCGGTCGCGTGCGCCCGTAAAGGAGGCGGTGGCCCTCGCTGGCGACGTCTGCCTGGTCGAGGTGGCGGGCGGCGGGCTGTGGAAGATGCGGCAGGGTTGTTAAAAGTGTTGTTAAGAGAGCGGCTGGCAGCTGTTCCTGACAGGTTGGGGATGGAAGGACAGATGGTGTTTGATTAGCGAACAGACCGCTGATGGAAGGAGGGATGGAGGAAAGAATGAGGGAGGGGGAAATGGATTCCGGTTTGTAAGGAAAGGGGGAAAAAAGGATGGATCGCATGACTCAAGTATGGATGGGTGGATTACGATAAGCGTTAGGCCCGTTGATGTAGAGATGCATGCTTTCAACTTAAAGTTTTTCCTCTAAGTTTATGATAGACTAGGGTTGTTCAGACACAATTCACGTTTGACAAAAAAATGCTACAGGAAAGGTGTACAAAGGAAAAGAGACTCAATCTGGGGTTAAAGGGAGCCCAACCTAATGGAGAAACACAGGGATGCGGTGCGTGTTGGGAGAAGTCAAAGTGCTTTACAGCAGCTGTTCCAAACAACAATTAGCTCCATTCACCTGGGTGCCATCTTAAAGAACTGATGCAAATAAACCTGCAGAGCTGGCTGATTAAAGTCTGTTCAACAAGCTAACAGTGATTGTTGTATGCTGTGATGGTCCGATTAAGTCAGCCGTTTATTTGAGTGATGCTTTCATGTCAGTTTGTTAAAGTAATAATTAGAGTCTGATTTTGGCTTTCCAACAGGTCAGACTGAGGTCAGACGGTGCCAAGGTTCTACCTGAGTTGCCTGAAAAGACAATGAAACGAGTATCAAACAGCGATGGGAGAGCCACCTCTGTTCTGCAATGGTGCAGCAGAGACAGTTTACACAAAGAAATACACTTGTCAGTTTCCAACTACATCATCTTTATTGGCAGCCATGATCACAGTTTAAAGGGGCTGAGAGCTGAAGTGTTGTTCTCCATGCTTATGATCTATTTTCAAAGTTCACTAGACTGTGGGGGTCCAACTAATAACCGGATTCATTATTTATGCTACAGAAGTTACATTTTTTGTTATTATATACTGAAAAAATGAACACAATTATGTAATCAAGAAAGTGACTGTATGAACACTTGTAAAAGTCATTATTGGGTAATTTTACTCAGGCTAAAGAGAAAAGAAGAGGTGTATATTGTTTATTTCTAAAGGTAAAAAAGATTCTCTGTCATTACATTTTCTGATTTTTCAAATCAAGTCACTTTATTTTGAAAGGTAAAGACCCTAAAACGATACAGAGAAAACTCCAACAATCCGACAACATCTTATAAGCAAGCACTTGGCGACAGTAGGAAGGAAAAACTCCTTTTTAACAGGAAGAAACGTGCAGCAGACCAAGGCTCAGGGAGGGGCGGCCATCTGCCAGTTCGAGGTTGAGGGGATTGTGTTGTCTCTGAGATGCTGGTCTTTCGTTACTGCTCGTGTGTCTGTCTTGGTTGGTTGGGGTGATTCAGCGGTGGTGGTGCTTCTTTATCTGATCTGAAAATATAAGGACAAACATTTTAGGTCCCTCACCAGCTGTATAACATGGTAATGAAATGTCTGTGCTTTTTATGTTGTCTCCTAGAGCACTTCTAAAGCAGCTGCTGTTTGTAAATCCCTCCTTGGAAGCCCTCTTCTGCATGTGTGCACTCGATCTGTTCCATCGTGTCAAAACTGCAGCCTCTTTGCTTATGAGATAAATGTGGACAGTAAGGTGGTGATGAGCAAAGACTTTTTAGTTATGTAGAGTTTTAGTTATGGCAAGATTGCAGCCCTCATCGAGGTGGTTTGTGCCACATTTTCTCCCTCAGACACCTCAGAGTCGAACTCCACACTCACAGTCAGAACATGGGGGGACATTCATGGTCCACAACGCTGTGATTTTGGAAACCAAAAGCAATGAGCTTGTTCCTGGTAAATGGACTGGTACTTATACAGCACTTTTCTACTCTAACAGAGCACTCAAAGTGCTTTTTACTACAAGCCTCATTAATCCATTCATACAAGTGCTTTTTTCTATACTTAAGCTCCTTGTCTAGCATGTGTACACACCCACACACACACATCAGAGACAACTCAGGGCTTGCTCATGGATACTTTGACTAGTTCTATCCTTGTCCTCCAGTTGGTAGATGGCCTCGTCTACTTCCTGAGCCGCAGCTACCAAAGACCTCAAAGCTTGCACTCTTCAGACTCTTCCAGTGAAAACGGCTGTTTGGCCTCTGGGTTCCGGCTGCAGAAACAGCTTTTGTTACCAGTGATGATCCTCGGCATGAAGGTTACGTGGGTTTGACACATACACACACGTGAAAGTGGTCAGCAGAGCACAACCAGGGACCGACATAAACATGAATGAGCAGTGGGAGCATTTTATTGCTGCTCCTTGAAGGTGGAGTCAAAACGTTTTGATCATAATTCAGATACCCACATATAAAATCTGGTATTTGATCATTGTTAAGCTGAATTTGGGTTTTTCGTTTTTTTGGAGTGTAAAAAATCTATCTTCAACTGCAACTTCAATCTAAGTGTTGCACTTTTTATTCCTCTTACATCCCAGACTAGTGCATCCATCTCCCAGTATTGCAGTGGATGTGAATAAACACACACACGCACACACACTGCAGTCCACTTTAATAGCAGTTAACATAGAGAAGATGCAGCTATTAGAATAATGTTGAGGAGAGATTTTCTTCATAATAAACTGTCTCCCTACTCCATAACAGCAGCTATTACCCAAGATGAATCACTGTCATGCCATCTCTGTGGACAGTAAGTGTGTTTGTGTCTGCGTAAGTGTGTTTGTGCTTATGATGGGGTGATTGAGAATGAAACAATCATCAGGCCAATACAAACACAGCTGTTTTATTGTTGCGCTGCTCAGATGTGCTTTCACAGGCAGACGGCATGTGTGCGCGTACATGATCATATAGAAGAAAGAGTGACCCCACCTCCTGTTCAGCTCCTCCTTTTCAAATGAAAAGCTTTGGCAGAGTAAGCTAATGCACAAGATACCCTTCGCCTTCTTGCGCGTGTATCTGTGTTGTGCTCTTTTTAAGCTGAAATCTGCAAGTTTCTGTTTAATGTGTCTTTATTAACCCCATCTGCGGTGCAGATGCTGCAAAAGCTAAAAGAAACTCGTTTGCATGACACCAACCTCTTAGCATTGCTAAGTTTTGAATGTGCTCAAAATATTAGGATGTCAAATGTTTATGTTGTATTTGCTTTGAAGCTCTTTTTGCCCTAAACAGCCAGGATGGAGGGTAGCTGGACAACCTTCCAAGATGTCCTAGCAAGTTGGTTTACCAACATTTTAATAAACCTACTAACAGAATTTTTTTTTGTTGTTGCAAATTTCAGCAATAAAATGAAGAAAAAACATCCCCTGCAAAGTGGAATCAAACTTTTAATCTCATCTCTTGTAACAGCACATGTTGTACTGAGCAAACCAGCTGTTGTGCACAGTGATAGTGCAGGGGGATGTGACGGGTATAACTGACATGTTAACATGACATATAAATGACAAATGTGTTTGATTTTTTTTTTTTAGTATTTAAAAAGATGTCATCCAACCGTTCATTCATACATCTATTTTCTGCCATTTATGTGGGTCCGGGTGGCAAGGGTAGCAGTCTAAGGGTGTTTTTATGCTCTCTGAATGTTACACCATCATGTGGCATGCACCACAGTATTTGAGGTGCTTTGGCTGGTCGTGCACCTCTCGATATTTGGAACCTAGCCATCGCACGACACGAGTGTACGATTGTGTCAGTTTTTATTGCCATTTTAAAAATATTGCAGCACAAAAGCTCAGAGACATACAGATACAGTGGGGCAAAAAAGTATTTAGTCAGCCACCGATTGTGCAAGTTCCCCCACTTAAAATGATGACAGAGGTCAGTAATTTGCACCAGAGGTACACTTCAACTGTGAGAGACAGAATGTGAAAAAAAAAATCCATGAATCCACATGGTAGGATTTGTAAAGAATTTATTCGTAAATCAGGGTGGAAAATAAGTATTTGGTCAATAACAAAAATACAACTCAATACTTTGTAACATAACCTTTGTTGGCAATAACAGAGGTCAAACGTTTACTATAGGTCTTTACCAGGTTTTCACACACAGTAGCTGGTATTTTGGCCCATTCCTCCATGCAGATCTTCTCGAGAGCAGTGATGTTTTGGGGCTGTCGCCGAGCAACACAGACTTTCAACTCCCGCCACAGATTTTCTATGGGGTTGAGGTCTGGAGACTGGCTAGGCCACTCCAGGACTTTCAAATGCTTCTTACGGAGCCACTCCTTTGTTGCCCGGGCGGTGTGTTTTGGATCATTGTCATGTTGGAAGACCCAGCCTCGTTTCATCTTCAAAGTTCTCACTGATGGAAGGAGGTTTTGGCTCAAAATCTCACGATACATGGCCCCATTCATTCTGTCCTTAACACGGATCAGTCGTCCTGTCCCCTTGGCAGAAAAACAGCCCCATAGCATGATGTTCCCACCCCCATGCTTCACAGTAGGTATGGTGTTCTTGGGATGCAACTCAGTATTCTTCTTCCTCCAAACACGACGAGTTGAGTTTATACCAAAAAGTTCTACTTTGGTTTCATCTGACCACATGACATTCTCCCAATCCTCTGCTGTATCATCCATGTGCTCTCTGGCAAACTTCAGACGGGCCTGGACATGCACTGGCTTCAGCAGCGGAACACGTCTGGCACTGCGGGATTTGATTCCCTGCCGTTGTAGTGTGTTACTGATGGTGACCTTTGTTACTTTGGTCCCAGCTCTCTGCAGGTCATTCACCAGGTCCCCCCGTGTGGTTCTGGGATCTTTGCTCACCGTTCTCATGATCATTTTGACCCCACGGGATGAGATCTTGCGTGGAGCCCCAGATCGAGGGAGATTATCAGTGGTCTTGTATGTCTTCCATTTTCTTATGATTGCTCCCACAGTTGATTTTTTCACACCAAGCTGCTTGCCTATTGTAGATTCACTCTTCCCAGTCTGGTGCAGGTCTACAATACTTTTCCTGGTGTCCTTCGAAAGCTCTTTGGTCTTGGCCATGGCGGAGTTTGGAGTCTGACGGTTTGAGGCTGTGGACAGGTGTCTTTTATACAGATGATGACTTCAAACAGGTGCCATTCATACAGGTAACGAGTGGGGGACAGAAAAGCTTCTTACAGAAGACGTTACAGGTCTGTGAGAGCCAGAGATTTTCCTTGTTTGAGGTGACCAAATACTTATTTTCCACCCTAATTTACGAATAAATTCTTTACAAATCCTACCATGTGGATTCATGGATTTTTTTTTCACATTCTGTCTCTCACAGTTGAAGTGTACCTCTGGTGCAAATTACTGACCTCTGTCATCATTTTAGGTGGGGGAACTTGCACAATCGGTGGCTGACTAAATACTTTTTTGCCCCACTGTATTCAGAGGAGGATGTTGCAAGAGTTCGAAAACTTGAGACTTTGAGGGAAAAGAACACACTCGGTAAAGTCTTTTCTTGGCTTCTTCTCTTCCTTCATCAGCGCTCATGTGGTGGTATTGTCTGCGTGGCGACACCTGTTGTTCAGGAGAATACTGCAGCGGCTTATGATGTATGATGTCATACTGGCACTTTAAGCAGAGACCTCTACCTGGACCCTCCTCCTCATTCTTTCTTTTTGTAGGACTGTAGCTAAACAGATGTGCTTTCACACTCAACTCTCTCTTCACCACAACATACTGGTACATTGTCTGCATCATTGATGATGCCCCACTCATCCTTCTGCCAATCTCAAACTCTACTTATGAGCAAAGCCCCTAGATATTTAGGCTTCTACACTTGGAGCAGTAACTCCTCGCTGACCCAGAAATGGCACTCCACCCTTCCATTAGGACCTCAGACTTGGTCTCATTCCCGCCCCTTTGACATTCAGCTGCAACCTAGAGGTCATCACCTGATTAAGCCAAGAGTGTCACGGTTCTGGGTCCGTTGGACCCAGTATTTTGAGTTTATTGTGTTTTGATTTATGTTTGCATCAGGGATTGTGTTCTTGTTCTCTTGTCGTGTTATGGTAATGTTTATGTCTATTTAGAGTTCCATGTTTCTGTTTATCTGGGTCTAAGATGTGGGTTTAGTTTCATATGTCATTTCAAGTCTGTCTCTGTCTAGTCTGTGTCTTAGTAAAGTGTGTTTTGTTTCCTGTTTTATTGTGAAGGTCTGCGTCTCATGTGAGTGTGTTCATTTTTACCTTTGTCTCGTCTTGTTGATTATTCCCAGCTGTGTCCACCACCTGTGTGTAATTCCCCTGTGGTTCTCTGTGTATTTAAGTCATGTCTTCCGTCATTGTTGTTGCTGGTCCGTCTGTGTTTCCACCCTGCGTCATCTGTGTGTTTCCCTGCCGTCACCATCTTGTACCGTCGTCCACCTTGCTTCATGTTTGAGTTCCGGTTTGTATTCAGTAGTTTAGTTGTCTCCAGTCTAGTTTAGTTCGTGCTCCATTTGCTGTTTGTCTATATTTATTTCGTGCCCAATAAACCACCTTCACTCCTCCACTACTGCCTGCAATTGGATCCTCATTTATTATTTTTATACGGCTCATCTCACTCGCCGTGACAGTACGGACCAGCCAGATATGGATCCAGCGGCAGTCACCCCACCCAGGGAGCTTCAGGAGGCCGTTGTCCGCTCCGCCTCTAAGTTGGTTTACCGGCTGCTTGAGCATGAGGGAGGGGCGCCTCTTCACTCCGTTGAAGCCGATCTACAACACCTCCTTACCTGTTATCCCTGGCTACTGGACTCTTTGCATCCGCTCGTGCAGGATTACGTTCTCCATGAGCCTCACCTACACCCCCCTGCCGCTACCGCTCGCCTGCTCGCTTCAACGGAGGACGTGCTGTCCGAACCGCCGGACGAGGGATTACCCGGCCTGTCGGAGCCGTCTCCGAGAAAGAAGCGACGTTTGCGCCGTCGGCGTGGCACCCCACAGCCGGATGTCGGGACATGGAAACAATCGGCTGTGGTGAGTGTGAGGGACACTTTTTCTGCTGCGTCGGACTCTGTGACTGTTGTTTCTGGAGCTATTTTTTGTGTGTCTTCTGGAGATAACAATAATTTTTCTGTCTCATCCATGGCCACTGCTTCAAAGACTGTTTCTCCTGAGCCCACGCTCTGTGTTAATGACTGTTTCCATTTTGTTTCCAAGCCTGGTATTATGAATTTAGACAATGAAAATGTTTGGGACCCTTTTTCACCTGCACTGATTCATTCAGGGGAAGTTGTAAACCTCACCGAAGCAGTTTTTTCTGATCATGTTCTCCCATCCACACTTTCACCACAGTTTAACGTTGGGTCTGCAATTCAGTTAACGGTTCAGTCAGCAGCCGCGCTGCCCTCAGTTCAGTCAGCAGCCGCGCTGCCCTCAGTTCAGTCAGCAGCCGCGCTGCCCTCCGTTCAGTCAGCCACTCCACCACTCATTACGACTCCACTACAATCGTCTCCGCTACCTGTAGGTCAGTCTGTAGCCGCTTCGTTGCCTATTGCTCAGTCGCCACCAGTTCAGCTGTCTGCCCGCTCATTTACTCAGCCACCATCCTCACAGTCTCGTTCAAAGCAGGGAACACACTTCACCGCAATATCTGCTGGTTCTCTTAAGCTGGCCATGTCAGAGACAGTTGCTCCCTCTAGGGCCTCCCCAGAGGCTGGGTGTCAGTCACCAGCCAACTCTGGACCCCTAGAGGTCAAGACGCCAGCGCCAGCAGCCTCACCGGAGCACTCACCAGAACAGTCTCAGCTCTCAGCACCCCTTGAGAGTTCAAGTGAGTTCACCCGTCCGCCTCCGTCCTCTGCTGAGTGTATTAGGGAACACTTTCAGCCCTCTGAGGACTGCATCCCACTGTTGCTGCCTGAGTCTAGCCACTGTGCTGCTCAGTCCCAGCCAGTGTCCACACTGGCGGAGGTCTCCGTACCTGCTGCTTCAGTGTCTGTTTCCACTGGAGGGCCAGAGGAGCCCGTCCAGTCTCAAGCCATGTTTGCTGGCGGTTCTGGAGAACCCAGCCAGCGTCCTGCCTTGTCGGCTGGAGGGCCCGAGGAGCCCGTCCAGCCTCATGCCACGTCAGCTGGGGGTTCGGGTGAGCCCGTCCAGCCTCATGCCACGTCTGCTGGTGGGCCCGAGGAGCCCGTCCAGCCTCATGCCACGTCAGCTGGGGGTTCGGGAGAACCGCACCAGCCTCATGCCACGTCTGCTGGTGGGCCCGAGGAGCCCGTCCAGCCTCAAGCCACGTCAGCTGGAGGGCCCGAGGAGCCCGTCCAGCCTCAAGCCACGTCTACTGGAGGGCCCGAGGAGCCCACCCAGCACCACGCCTCGTTAGCTGAGGGTCCTGGAGGACCCAGCCAGCATATCCTCACATCTGCTGGCGGTCCGGGGAAGTTTGTTCAGCTACCATCTGCTGAATCATCCCCTGTGACTCCTACACCGTTGCCTGCATCCACATCACCGCCTGCAGCATTCACGCCACCGCCTACAGCATTCACATCATCACCATTCGCATCACCGCCTGCAGCGTCACTGCCGTCAGGTTCTGCAGCCGTCCCGCTGCCGTCAGGTTCTGCAGCCGTCCCGCTGCCGTCATCCACGCCTGGTCCAGCCTCCGTGTCTTCATCCACGCCTGGTCCGGCCTCCGTGTCTTCATCCACGTCTGGTCCGGCCTCTGCTTCGGCTTCAGCTTCAGCCTCGTCTGGTCCAACCTCAGCTTCAGCTTTGTCTGGTCCAGCCTCCGCTTCAGCTTCAGCTTCGTCTGGTCCTGCCTCGCATGGTCCTGCGGTTGCCACACCGCCGTCAGAGCCAGCTCGACCCGTTCCGCCTCGCCTCTGCTGGCCGTTTTCCGGGCCTATTAGGTGGCATCATGGCCTTCGGGGACGGCCTCCGGAAAGGGTTTGTCGCCGCCGCTGGCATCGCGGCTGTCCTCCGGACCTGCTCAGTGGCCGCCACTACCTTCCAAGGGGTCGGCCTCCGGAACTGTTTGCCCGTCGCCGCCGTTGCCGTGTGCACAGTCGGCCTCCTGAACTGTTTTCCCGTCGCCGCCGTTGCTGTGTGCATGGTCGGCTCCCTGACTGTGTTATGGACTAGTGAACAGTCGTGTTTTGGTTCTGGACTCTCGTGCTCCTGGTTTTTTGTGTTTCGGGCCCTCCTTCCTGGGCCCCCTCCGCCCGCCCTGGCTTGGTGCTTGTGTTTTCTGTTTGGGGCTGTCGGGAGCCAGCCCTTTGAGGGGGGGTACTGTCACGGTTCTGGGTCCGTTGGACCCAGTATTTTGAGTTTATTGTGTTTTGATTTATGTTTGCATCAGGGATTGTGTTCTTGTTCTCTTGTCGTGTTATGGTAATGTTTATGTCTATTTAAAGTTCCATGTTTCTGTTTGTCTGGGTCTAAGATGTGGGTTTAGTTTCATATGTCATTTCAAGTCTGTCTCTGTCTAGTCTGTGTCTTAGTAAAGTGTGTTTTGTTTCCTGTTTTATTGTGAAGGTCTGCGTCTCATGTGAGTGTGTTCATTTTTACCTTTGTCTCGTCTTGTTGATTATTCCCAGCTGTGTCCACCACCTGTGTGTAATTCCCCTGTGGTTCTCTGTGTATTTAAGTCATGTCTTCCGTCATTGTTGTTGCTGGTCCGTCTGTGTTTCCACCCTGCGTCATCTGTGTGTTTCCCTGCCGTCACCATCTTGTACCGTCGTCCACCTTGCTTCATGTTTGAGTTCCGGTTTGTATTCAGTAGTTTAGTTGTCTCCAGTCTAGTTTAGTTCGTGCTCCATTTGCTGTTTGTCTATATTTATTTCGTGTCCAATAAACCACCTTCACTCCTCCACTACTGCCTGCAATTGGATCCTCATTTATTATTTTTATACGGCTCATCTCACTCGCCGTGACAAAGAGAACCACATCATCTGCAAACAGCAATGAGGTGATCCTGCAACCACCAAAGTAGAAACCCTCTGACACTTCCTGAGGAACCTGGTCAAATGCCCTGCCCAAGTCCACTAAAGAATGTGTAGACTGGTTGGTCCAACTCCCACAAAACCTTGAATATCCTTGAAAGGATTAAAAAAATGATCTGGTAGTTCTAGTTTGTGTTTAATGTGGCTGTCTGATCAGATGTTTCACAACCAAATTGTCAATCAAACGCTGTGCTAAAAAAACAAAGACACGATTGTAGAAATGACGTTCTCTGCGGCTGAAGTCTCTGTTGTCGAGCAAGCGGCCATTTTTTGGCGAAGGACACAGCGTCCCCGTCACAGTGGCGTTTGATGGCCTTGTTTCGTGGCTATTCAGCCTCTTCTTGAAGGTACTTTTGGTTTTGCTGAATGCAAAGCAGTCACATTAAAGCCAGCGACAGCCACCTCCATCTTTGTGGTTTCAGATTTTCGTGCTTGGCAAATGTTCCTGTGAATTTTTGTTTTGTTTAATTTAATCCCCTCTGACTTCTACATAGAGGCAAAAAATGGTAATTGAGACTGGATTATTACAGGAGACATAGCTTTACAGAATTATAAACTGTTTTATTATGCAGGAAGTCTGGCAGTATTTATTTGTTGCGTGTGTGCGTCGGTGAGAGAAAGAAAGGGGGGGGGGGGAAAAAAGAAGCACATTGAGTGCTGGCACTTAATCCCATGCTGGTGATGGTGGTTGGCATTGTGTGATGCCAGTTAGTGTTTGGCGCCAACACACAGAGGGCATGGTGTGTGTTTGTGTGTGTTAGGGAGGTAAGTGGCGTTAGAGGAGGGTAGATGAAATAAAATCTGTGCGATAGGAAGCGAAGAGGAGACAGTAGAGGTATAAAAGAGGGGAGGAGGAGAGTAATATCAGCGATGGAGTGATGGAGGGGTGTGAGAGGATGAACGGAGGAGAGAACAGGGGAGTGAGAAGCAGCGTAGGGCAACGAGGGCCTCGTCCCCGTGTTTTTGTGTGCGCAACTGAGAGCCTGTACCTATGTCTTTTTGTGTGTTGTGCGTGTGTGTCCCTGCGTCTTTGTACTGCCTAATCTAGGCGTCAGCAGCTTTTTGAGGCTTTTGTGCTGACAATAATCACACAGCGCTCCTCTTTTCAATTCATCAGCAACAACAACAAGGGATCACATGTCCCCCCCCCTTATACAGGATCCAGAGAGAGAGAGAGGGAGGGAGGGGACGAGGGCATGGACCGAGTTAAAGTGGCCATCGCGTTGCCTAGTTACTGCTTGGGTTGACGGCGAGCTGGTGCGTTCAAGCGGTCAACGCCCTCCGCACCTCAGCCGAGCGCAAACAGAGCAGGAAGAAAGTGGCGACGAGCTTACAAACGACCTCCGACTGATTTTTGTTCAAAGAATAATTTATTTCATGTTGCAGTTTGATGGATAAACATGATTAAACCACTGGTCAAATCTGTAGCAAGCATTAATAATCATCATCATCAGAATAACATTAAAAGGAATAATTATTTCAGTTATAAATAATAACAATATCAGAGTGATCAGAGTATTTATTACATCTATACAAGCTACAAATATCAGCATTTGTTGTCTCTTTTTTTTTCTTTTTTGCTTTGTTTCTTTTTTTTCTTCTTCAGCTGTTAAAACCTTAAACACTTCACACATGACCCGGCCGGTGCAGCTGCCCCCTCTCAGCTGTCCAGAGCAGAGAGGAAGTACCTGGGGAACTGGTTTGGTGCTTATCAGGACATTTAATGATTACTTAAAAAAAAAATCATGATTGTGTAACACAGATTTCAATTTTTTCCAAAGATTAGTCTGTGGCCAAAGCACCATCTGAGACATACCGTTGTTTTGTTTGCATCTATGAACATCTTCAACACTTTTAATTAAAAAGAAATGTGACACAGTGGTTTAAAGTGAAGGCCTTAAGGGGGGCATCATGGACAAAACCAAGCCTCAAACATATCACAAGAATTTGTTTCATGAATCAGTGCCACGTTTTTTAAGTATTGTAAAGAAAACAGTGACTCATCTTATCGTTTTGACATTGGTGCGTATGTAACAGCAGATTAGGAAACGTGCATTATATCATTTGTCCCCCAGAGGGAACTAAAATGATTATTTGCCTGTTCAGTACAGATCATGTACAGATCAAATAAAGACAATTTAAGGAACGCCTGCGCAAACAGCATATGGAGATACAGGGTTGGTCCAAACAAACAAATAAAACATTTTTAAAAAGCAGCAACATTTCAGTCTGCTGACATTAGGACCTAAATGCAGCTGCTGAATTAATGCATTAGAACAGATTTTTACTTTTTTTTTAGTTACTGTGGATTTTCATCTGAAATGTTTGCAGCTGTCAATTCTAGCATCTGCTAAAAAACCCAGTACTGATGAATCTCTGATGCTCTGGATATGTGAAGAGAAGGGGGCAGCCAGAGAGCGATGGGGCAGGGAGAGAGCCACACAGTCAATATAGACACTCAGTAAGTCTCAGTACAATAAGAGGAGGCTTAAGTAAAAACAGGAGGGGAAATGAATCAGATAAACAACAACTAAGTGGGTTTTTTGCCCAGTTTGTCTGGATTCAGGTGAGGATTTGGGAATGCTACTGTGCTTTCCTATGAGGGGTGTATCTGTGTGCATGTCGTAGAAGAGAGGATGTAAGCTTATACAAAGGAAAGAAAAAAATACACAAACCACTTTTTTGTCTCAAAAATGTCCATGTAACTTAAAAACATCCACAATAAAAAGATCTTTTTTTCATATATTATCTTCTTTAATTTTTAGTCTGCCCCCTGACTCGAAGTCACAGGTCAAATCGTCATCTTCATCGCACCTTTGTTCCTCCGGAGAAGGATGGAAAAGTTTAAACAAGGCGGAGGAAAAAGAGAAGACGAGGGTTTTCAAGGACGAGGAGCTTCTCTGCCAGTTCGATGGGATTCTGTTTCTCACCATTTTGCTTTTTCATTTCCCCAACAAAATATGTTAATTTGAGCATAACCGCACTCTGGGTCGCAGCCCGGCACCTTATGTAAGAGGAAAAGCTTTTTTTCTTCATAGAACATCTTGTTTTTAAAAGACGGGCTGACCAAATGATAACCATAAGCAAAGCTCTCTGGCAGCCTCCGAACAGAACTGCCTGTTCATATCTTTATGAACGTCACAAACCTTCAATCGCATTTCATCACAGACCTCCGACTAGTCTAACTCCGAGCATTTGGCGGCATTTTCCTACAGTCTTCTCACTGTCCTCGGAGGTCTGTCTAGCTTGCTTTGCTTCTTCCCTTGGCCTAGTCAGTCATGGAGGAGCTCTTGTAGACAGTTGGGGGATTTGAAGACCTCAGGAACCTCGCTGTCCAGTTTGCAGATCACTTTGTAGATGGCCTTCTTCCAGGATGGGTCCGCATCCTTTCCAGCCACGATGGCGTTGAAGAACTCACGAAGGGTCACCTGGGCCACCTCCAGGAATCGATCAGGAACCTGAAAGGAGAAAAAAATAAATCATGGGTGATATCACCAATTTGATCTTTGAAGGAAAAACTTCCCACTTGTGTTTCTGCATTTCTTTCTGCACAAGCACAGCATATTTCCACCTCAGAAAACCTGGAGTGCAAGAGGGAAAGTAACTGAAAAATGATGTGGACATTAGAACATTGCAGCCAGATGTGACTGTAGTATCCAGTGCCAAAACTATGGATATTAATCTGCCGCTGTAACAGTCTTCACCAGATGTTGGCGCTCTGCTGCAGGAACAGCTACAGGAGAATCAGGGGCGTTAATATTGTAGCTGATCTTAAATTCATATTAAATCCTGTTACATCACAGGACAACTTGAGACGTGTCTTTATGTAAAAAATACAGCAGCACAAAAGGAGGATCGTGAACTTGAACTTGAAATGTGCTCAGAGATTCAGAGTAAACACGTACATGTTGGCGATTATTGCAAATTATTTATTTAATGTTTTTATTCAGTTTAAGTCATGCGCATACTTTATAGTTAATCAACTAATTTTATTTTTGCTTTATAAATGAGATCATTTTATTTCTGTGGCCATAAAAGTCCATAAAATAAATGAAGAAGAACTCAAAATAAAAAAAGACACATTCTTGTGTAACTGTTTGAACAGGTTGGTTTATGCCATATGACATGATACACATGTGCCGTGACTAATACTAAACAATACGCTGTCAAAAAAGGGAGAACTGAAATAGAGAAAAACAACACACATGTATAAATCTTTAAATAGTGAGCAGGCCGGCTTCCAGAATGCTGATGACGCAAAATGATGAAGAATTAAGCGTGCGGCTGTTTCAGGTGACCAAATATTACTATTCCTGTCAGTAAACTGTTCTTCAGAACTTCCCTTCCCTGTACTTCCCCATTCTTAACAACTCCCAGATGTATGTGTGTGTGTGTGTGTGTGTGTGTGTGTGTGTGCATGCATGCTCCTTGTGGACACGCACACACTCTCACATAATGGCAGATCACAAACACGCAGTCTTTGACGATGACAGGTGAGCAGTGGTGTGTGATCCGTCAGACTGTGTGTGTTTGTGTGTGTGTAGATTTTAATGCTGTGTGTGTGTCATTGTAACTCTGACAACAGAACAATGGCACACAGAGAGGTACACACACACACACACACACATTTTTCAGTCTTTTTTTCCTGCCCTTTCTCCCGGGGGCAAGATCATACAAAGACACTAAACAACCTGACTGGGATACTCCCCCTCCTCCCTCCTCCCGGTCTCCTTTTATTCTTCTTTTTTGGCTCTTTTTCTTGTATGCAGATGCAAACACACACACACCCAAACACACACAGCTGACTCTTCAAGGCAAGGTACACCCACCTATACACCCCAACAAGCTCACACACACGTGGAGGACGGCACAGAGCTGTCTGGGTGTAACCCCCGTCACGCGTGGCAGGACATGCCAAGGTTAGCTGCCACCAGAACGGATGAATCACTCCACGCACACACACGCATACACAGTCACACACACTCGCAGTCTAAATGATTCCCTGGACTCTCATATACTCTGTCTACCCTAACCTACCCTCTCTCTTTTTTAGCTGGCCCCCTGAGACCACAGTTATTTCAATGAGGCCCTCTGTCATTGTCTTAGTGTAGACGCTACTGTACACACACACACACACACACACACACACACACACACACACACACACACACACACACACACACACACACGACATACAAGCTTACTCTCACACACATATAAAAGTTAAAACTTTCCAGGATGGTATCAAAAGTTTGGACACACCTACTCAGTAAAGAGTCTTCAGTAGATTAAAGCTTGGGTAGTCAAAACTCTACTGAGGTCTTTTTCAGGCTTTAGAAAATGTAGCATATAGGTGAGACTTTAGCCAATCACAGGTCACTTAAGACCATATCAAGTAATATAAAGAGCAGAGAGAGAGAGAGTCTGTGTGGGAAGTACGGCCTCAGTCACACAGGCCTTGAGACTGTTTGCTATGGAATAATGCTGATATTTGGCTTCACAAATTATTCCAACTATGCTCTTCTGGACGATGGCCATTTTTTTTCAACCTTTTGAATTACTACAACTTAGGCCACAGTAACAGAGGTCAGAGACCACCTGTCAACCAACCATTCCCCAACTGGTTTGCAAGTGGTTGCAAGTTGTTACCTACACAGAGAGTCTGCACTGAAAAATTTGGTCTCCCGTAGTTTGCATAGAAGAAGCTAACTTGTCTGCAGACACTAACCAATTACTGAGTGTGACATTCAACACGAACCATAAATGAGGAAGATTCACCTTTACATTTTCACTTTGAAGGCAGACAGTCTCTGTTTCTGATTTGTGTCTAACTTGACTATTTAGCTTGGAGACCTTCGCAACTTGCTAGCTTTCATCGCATAGAGGTCTGCGGGTATGTTACGATATTTATCTTTCAGACCAGTTTTACTTCCCTGCTGCCATTAATCTCCAGGAGTCAGTCAGGGAATACACATTTTTCCCTAGCGACCAGAGGTTGCCTGGTCTGTTAGGCCTGTGTGATTGGGGCCCAAGTTGTAGTGATGCTATTGGTTGAACAAAAGACTTTGGCACAGTTGGCACAAGCCAAATATCAGCATTACCTGTTTAAGAAGCATCTACCAGTCCTTACAACACAGTGAAGGAGTCTACTTCTAAAATCAGATCTGCTTTTTCTTTTTTGATTCTGGTCTCCTACCACCTCACTGTGGAAGAAATAAAAAGTGGCATAATGCACAGAATTTTGTAGGAAGCAAAGTTTTTAGGCAAAATATGCTTTACATCTTATTCTTCATAGTAGCTGCCTCCATGTTGATAACTCTTGGCATCCACTCAGAGCTTCATGAGGTCATCACCTGGAATGCTTTCCTTACACTCTTAAAGGAACGTCCACATGTGTGGTGCACTTGCGTTGGATGCTTTTCCCCTCACTCTGCAGTGGAGGCCAGATGCAGTGCACAGTCACTCTCTGTGGTTAAACTGTCCTTCAATTCAGTGCTTAATTCATAAGTTAGAAAGCCCTGTAGCTTAGGGAGGGTGAAAACGCCTTGAGACCCATAAAAACACACAGTACACTGGACAGCTGGAGGTGTGTCCTGTTGGAAAAAGAAATGATGGCTCCGCTTAGTGCAAACCTAATGAGACGATGTGTTTTTGCACAGTGCTGTTGTGACCAGTTTGGATGAGAGCCTATTGAATTCTTAATCAGTCCCCAGCAGTGTCACCTGCAAAACAGCCCAAAACATCCCACCTCCTCCCAAATTCATGATGCATCGCATGCAGAGATGGAACAAACTCTCACTCTTGCTTTCCTGACGTGGTTCCATCAGGCTCATCAACAACTTTTTAAAAACTACGCTTGGATAAACTTTGGAAATCCTTGACATTTTCCAGCTTGAATGAAAGTCAGCGCTGTGCGATAGCACAGCTTTTGATATCGATCCAATATCAAGCAAATACAAAGCCAGTATTGCCGATACCGGTACCGATACCTTTAACCAGGAAGCTTATGTAGGTGAGAGCAGTGGGTCATGGTTTATGAGCTGAATCATAATCAATCTGCAAATTCTGAAAACATTTTAATAACCACTTAGTGACTGGGTTTTCCACATTAATTAGTCAACACAAGAAAACACTTTCAGCTTTTCATGTATCTTGAAACAGTTTTTTTTCCAGTTCTGGTTTGACTTTAACTGCATTTTATTGGCTTTGTAGCAATACTTTTATTAGCTGACTCTAATCTAATCTGCACTAAAAAGAAAAGAAAAGTTTCTCCATCTTCAATAAACATGTACAATTTGAACAAAATGCAACTGAAAGATATAAAATCAAAGTTGTTTTTTTTTTTATTTAATAATGAGTCAAATATGTTATTAATGTGCTTGTATAAACAGAATGGATACCAATCAAGTAAATTTCATTTGACTAGATTCTGTTAAATCTCACATTTCACATTACTTACATTACTATGTATATAAGTATAACAGAAATACATGGAAACTTTAATCTAAATTGTTAAAGCCAGCATTTTGGGAATAATATATTTATTATTTTCTGTAATTTTTAGTGGAAACTGTAACTGGGTAAAAGCAGTTCATTAAAAATATTATTAACAAACTCTTAGCAGAACTTTGTGTCTGCATTTCTTAAAAAAGGGCAGTAGATCAAACTTTCTGGACTGTTTAAAACTATTTTTGTTATACTTTAAATTTGCTTTTACAGCTCCTGTACAGGCTTAGCCTCACAGGTCTAAAACCATCACATCATCTTGGATTTCTTAGTCTTTTTAGCCACATTAATACAGACAGAAGCTATAACCATGACATCATTTATAAAGAATACAATATAATTCCCTTTCATAGCAAAAACTAGATTATACCATCAAACCTCGGGAGGTGCTACAACTACATACTTGCTTTTTAGCTCTGCAGGAAATCAGAGAAAACCACTAAGTCAAGATGCTGGTTAATGGTTGCTGTGAAACTGCCCGTGGGACAAATAAAAGTTGAAACCTGAGCTTGATCTTTAAGATGAATGTGCCTTTGAGGCGTCCTCTCCCTCCCAGAGCACATCCCTTCATCCTTTAGTTGTTAAAATCGGCTCTTATCTTAAACCAACACAGATCCCCTCCGTTTCAACATCTCCTTGCATAAATTGCATTTCCGCACTGACATTTATATTCTCTGCATGTATGTTAGTGGTGTAGAGCCTGTCGTAGTCTCCGATGCACCTTTAGCACCTAATGAAATGTTTTCCCACGTCTGCTGTTTGTGACTGATGATCTGAAATCGCAAAAACTGTCGAGTTGCACACTTGCACTGCGAGACATTCGCTGACCTTGACCTATAAGTGCCCTGCTGCGGGCGCCTCTTCAGCGTGATGATCACCGTGTGTTTTTCGGGATGACGCGTGTCATCGCGGCAGCGGCGAGAGAACTCAAAGTGCTGAAGCAAGACGACAAAAAGGACACCGCTGACTCAAAGAGAGGCAGGGGGAGAAACGCAGGAAGAAAAGAAGGGAACAAAGAAGGGAGGATATTGTGTGTCCGGTTTGGTGTCGGCTTAACTGGACAGCCCTGCGCGCACGCATGTACGCACGCACGCACGCACGCACGCACACACACATATACAAACACACACACACACAGACACATACTTCGGTCCAGATGCCCAGATTTGTCTGGCCATCGTAAATCAGTCCAATAAAGAGATCTAAATTAGGCCATCATCAATACAGATGGGCATGTTTTCCCTGTGTGTGTGCGTGTGTGTTTGTGATTTACTCCTGGCTAGGATCTTGATTTGGTATCTAGTTGCCAGGAGAGAGAGAGAGACGGCGGAGGATTGGGGGAAAGTGGGAAGGAGAAAGAAAGCTAAAGAGGAAGAAAGACACTTCGTTCCCAGTAAACATAATTCGCATGATTGCTCCGGTTTGGTGGGTAAATATTGGATGAAGGGAGGCTCAATTACTCTCTCTTCACACACACACACACACACACACACACACACACACACACACACACACACACACACACACAGAAGGACAAGAGCCTGTAAATCTCTAAATCGCTGCCCAACAAAGAGGCCTACTGGGACGCCCTCGCTCCTGCTTTTTCTCTTTTTTTGTCTCCTTCCTTTTTCTCTCATCCACTCGCTCTATCCCTTCATCATCCGCCTCACAGGCTCATCCTTTCCTGATCTCTTCCTGGAAGTTTATTCTTATGAGAAATCAGAGTGTTTATCGTCAGGCAAATTCATCACCCTCGCTTATAGAGACTAGTGAATATCTGAACTGCTGTTTTTCTTTTGTTGACACATTTAATCGCAGTCCATCTATTCTCTTCTTTCATTTGTACATTTCTATACTAGTTTAAAAGTAGGGATTTCCCAAAAAAATTTGAATTTTTTTTCTCCTAAATCTGATGCGTTTTGTGTTTCTAGTAGCGGTAAAAGCAATACTAATTTACATCAGTATCGGACCGATACCGATACGTAATATCGATACGTAATATCGGATCGGTCCGATACTGATGTAAATTACTGGATCAGATATCGGAGAGAAATAAAAAAATGTAATCGATCCATTAAATATCAAAAAAGCACCTCACAAAACTTGCAACATGGCGTAACTCGGCTCATAACCGTAGCATGTCGGAGCAGTGTGGTCACGTGATAGAGCGGCTGTGTGTATTTGTAGCCTCGCTACCAAACCAGCTTAAACTTGATAATCTGTTGTTAGAATTTATTTAATATTACTTTCTACACCAGGATCTTTTTCTACGTAGCTGACGGCTGGTAACTGTGCAGGGGCGGATCTAGCAAAGTTTAGCCAGGGGGGCCGATAGGGCATTAACGGGGAAAAGGGGGCACAAAGACATACTTTTCTTTCTTATTCTCGTTTAAAATGTCTAGCTTTTAATAAATAATTGTCTGAATCTTACACCCAAAGTTTTAATCTTATGTAAAATATATAGAAGTCCATTACTATATATAGTAACTGTTAAGTCTAATATACCCTGGTAAGCTATACTACTTTTTCCTTTGGGAAGGTATGATCTGTGCAGTCTGCAATTCTGTAGAAGAAAGATGTTGAATTCATTTAATTATTCTTGAAAAATAATTTATTTCTGTGCATTTTTTTTTCACACTGCATCAAGTTGCAGTTGAAAAAATTAAAATTGATTACGTCGATTAAGCATCATGAGGTGGAGGGTGGGGGGTGGTTCCCTATTTTTTTTTTTTGCTGGAAGTTTGTAACCCTATTAGTTAGGTTGCTTACTCTTTAAAATACCAGAATAGGAAGGATGGAGTAGGTTTAAGTTCATTAGATTGATCAGTTTTGCTGAACTATGAAATATTTTGGGTGCAGTGTATTTTTTACATACAGGTATAACAGAATAGCTTTAGTGTTGTTGTTTTTTTAAACTTGAGTATGAACTTATACAATATGCAGCAAGATATTAAAAAAAACAGTTTTATTGATTAAAAAACACTATATCGGATTCATATCGGTATCGGCAGATATCTAAATTTATGGTATCGGTATCGGACATAAAAAAGTGGTATTGTGCCATCTCTAGTTCAGATTGGGATAACTGTGCTGTTGGCAAACATAGTGGAGTCTGCTGTGGCTGAAAACACAAAGGAAAGATCACCAGCGAAAGAAAATGTCAGCACCCCGGCCTGAAAACACGAACACGACCGGTAACCACTTAGCAACAGTTACGCCTGTTTACTAATTTAGTCTTTTTTAACAGTGCGGGCCACGAGCACAAAAGGGCAAGGTTGCATTCAAATATTTTTAGAATAAAGGAGAGCCCTTCATAAGTGGGTTACTTTTTTATGTTTATTTTGTCCCATTTTAACACATTCAAAACATGAAAGCTTCAGGGTCACCTGGTCCAGCCCCAACTATATGCTTTATTAAGTCTTAAGCCTAAGCTTAAAAGTAGAGAGGGTGTCTGTCTCCTGAATCTAAACTGGGAGCTGGATCCACAGCGGAGTGGCCTGAAAGCTGAAGGCTATGCCTCCCATTTTACTTTAAATACTCTAGGAACCACAAGTAACCCTAACCCACAGTTTGAGAGTGAAATGCTCTAATGGGGCGATATGGTACTATGAGGTCTTTAAGATAAGGTGAGGCCTGATGTGACCTTGTGCTTTCAACAAGTGGAGAAAATCAATTTAACACAAATTATGAATCAAAACTCCGACATCCAGGCCTCTACAGGCCATTTTTGTGTTAAGATGCTACATTTGCACCTAGTACACCTACTTTAGGGCTCCTAAAAGAAGTTTCGGGGATGCTGTTGAACAGGAAGACCTTTGGTAACAACTGTTCCTGCATTTGCTTGGTGACGGGTGGCCACAGTGACAGCATCAGAACAACGAGAGCGTCACGCCATTGTCGTTCCAAAGAAAGAAGTCTTTGGCGTATTTTACCAGCTCTAGCCCTCTGCTTCCTGTTTTTTTTTTCTTTTTTCTTTTATGGTCTGCCATCCTTGTCATCTACAATGTGATGCCGATGTTTATCCATATTTGGCAAAATCCACCGACCTCCGCTGACACAAAAGGATGTGATCCTTGTTTCGAGGGTGTGCTTTTAAAAACAGGCAGTACTTAGTCTTTAGCATAAAAACTAAGCAAGATAACATCTAACTGAGGTAACAAATAGGCAGTTGTTCAGAAAATTATGAATTTAGGTCACTGATTTGATATCACTGATGTTGTGACAGTACTGGGACATCAGAGTCACTCAGCAGCACTGATGGCACCGCCTCCCTCCATCCTTTTATGCTTTCCTCTGCATCGCTCATCACCTGCTCACCTTCTTTTCTCTCCTTTTCCCTCCCTCTTCCTCTGAATTTAAGCCACTCCTCTTCCTCTGACTCCCCGTATCCTCCCAGAAGGATTAATGCCTTTTCTCTTCATGTTGTCACCATGAGACCCAGAGTGATGCATATGCTCTGTGTGTGTGTGTGTCTGTGTCTTCATGTCCTCAGCTGCCTCTGCTTTCCATGTTTTCTGCTCGTCTATCTATGTTGTTTTTTCCTTTCCATCCTCACTCGCCGTCTTGCACAGAAAGAGGAAACAGACAGATTGTGCTCTTAAGAAATCACTATACAAACACCATATGTTTGACTATGAAGGTGTGCAAACAGAGACTGTGTGTGTGTGTGTGTTGTTCCTTCTGTTTTCTGTAAGTCTGTCTGCTTCGCTCCGTCAGTGAAGGAGATGTCTGTATTTGATTCAAGATTCGCTTGAATGCTTTCACTTGCGTGCTTTGCTTGATCATTGATCATTTTTGACCTTGCTTGTCTTTTTCAAACCTCCTCCTTAGTCTCTTTAATTTCACATCAAACACACAAACACACACTCACGGTCTTTTTCTTCTTTGCTATTAATTCGCTCTGTGGCCTTGAGGTCCACTGTGCTGTCGGTCAGTGGAGTATTTCTCTATCATGGAGACAATACTGGAACTCTTTCATGTGCTGCTCCTTCTGTGGACTGAGCAAATGCTGTTATATGAGTGTGTGTGTGTGTGAGGCACTGAGTGGACGTATCTTTTTTTGTGCCAACACACAGGCATCTGCTTCCTTTTTCCTTCTCTCTCACTCTCTCGCTTTCACTGCTATCAGACCTGGCTCTTGTCACACACACCCTGGCAGGAAAATACAAACACACACACACACACGTGCAGGCACACACACACAAACACACAGCCAGCAAAGAGAGTCCATTCTCCCTCTACATCTTTTTCCTGTCACCCTTTCTCCTTCGACAGGAACATTCTGTATTTTAGCTCAGTGCAATTTTCTGTTGATTAGAGGTCTAAGAGACATCCAAATGACACAGAGCTGCCCTGTTTTTGTTGTTGTTGTTGTTTTTAAAGCGTTTGAATCTAGTTTAAAAGTAAAAGTTTGGTAGATGTATGCATCACCGCTAGCCATTGTTTCAGCATTTCAGCAGTTGTATGCTGAGGGGAGAAAGAAAAAAGTCCAAACCAAAGCAGGTAAGCTTTAAAGAGGAAGTGGTAAGACGCCTGGGAGCCCAACACATCACAAAGTTATGTTACTTAATGTTAGACAATGTGACTGTCCAGAGCTCTGACCATGTTATGCATGAGTAGAATCTCCTTTTCTTCTACATATAGAAAAAGATCTAACGGCATTTTTAAATTGGAAAAATGGGCACTTGGTAAGTCTGAGTGTCAATCCATTGCAATAGAGAATAAATCTCCTGTTCCTGATGAGCTCCACTGGTGCCCCCTTCTCTATCAGGACCCACTCGTCAACTAATCAACATCTGGAAGGAAACGTGAATGCAGACGGACACATTTGCTGGTGGGTATTCCTGAATCTTACCTGTTAACTCTGGCTCAGTCTTAAAAAAATCTTTTTTATTTCATATTTTCCTGTGGTGGATCTCACAGCGGTCTAGATTTAGCTTGTGGTGCTTAGTGTTACAGCGTTCAGCATAGTTGTAAGACTAACGTTTGGTTAAACACTGAGTCAGAGATATTGGCTGGAAGATAAACTTTTTGACCGAACTGTGCAGAGAGTGAAACAAAGGGAACCACAACCATAGTAAAGGGTCCCAGCCAGGCTTGAATCTGAGCCTACTGACATATGGGTCACCTGCACTACCTAGTGAGCTATATGTGCCCTAAGATGTTGACTTTTTATCCCATCTGTGTCTGCATTCCTTTGTTTTCCTACATTTAAACTCATCCGTTCATCATTAAGAAAGAAGCCTCCTAAAGCTCACCTGCGTCTGTATCTTGCCCTCTGGTTGCATAATTTTAGCGTGACACACCTTAGAAGCTGTGAGTTTGGGGACCCCGAACATTTAGGAGCTTTTGAAAAAAAGCCACACACCATTCAGCCTCCCAGCCACTTCACATAAATAACATAGAGCTACCTAAGTCGCTCTTTGACACAGTCACTGAAATTCGCAGTGGGCACGTAGCGGCCATTCCCACGTAAATCAGGAAACATGATGCTGATTCACAGCTTCCTCACACACAGGTGAATAAATATCAATTTGACGGCATATCGATGCGTCTCATCTGTTTCTCAACAATGTGAGTTGTGAGTGCCTGAGTGTGAGCTTTTAGTCAGTAAGTGTGACATTAGAAGTCAGAGTGGAGACTGGAGGCTCCTCCAGGACATCGGCAATATGTTTCCTTTCTCAGCTGCTCTTTTGTCAATCAGTCACTGATCTCACTGTCAGCAGGACAGTGACAATAACGTTTCTCTTTGTTCAAACGGCATGTGACTGAGAGGAAGGGTCTGCGTCCTGAGATTGGGCCTGTGTGTGTGTGTGTCTGTTGTCACTATCTCATCAGTGTCTGCGTTTTGTGTGCTATCATTACAAGCGTCTTCGTTTCTCCGCCTGCTCCGGTTTCGCGCGTGCCTGTTCACACACGTGCTGTTCCTCCTCAGATGTGTGTGTGTGTGTGTGTGTGTGTGTGTGTGTAGTCTTCCTTGTGTGCGTACGTTTATGTGTGTCACCCATAAAGAACAATAGCCTTGGTCATCTGACTGAGAGGCTGCAGACCACTAGCATCACATGATAGAGGCTGAAGGCCACGTCTTTGTTACCAGGCCTATTGTTAAAGCTAAGGAGACAGCTGGGGTAGGAGAAGGGAATCACTGCATGCTCAACACACACACAGAGTTACAGGAAGACCATACACAGTCACACACATGCACAAACACACACATAAACCGCCCCTCGTGACTCCAATCAGGCTCAGTGACAAAGATGATGCCTTCTTCTTCTCAACTGGAATACTAAGACACACACACACACACACACTGCAGGCAGATAGCTATAATTATAGTGACAGAAACTGGCAGGTGGCATTGTCTGCAGCATACCGCTCTCTGTCAACCAGCAATAGAAAGCAAGAGATGCCGGGGAAGACTCGGAGCTCATTCTTGGAATGACAGCAGCCTCGAGAGTGTGTGTTCATGTGATTTATGGATCTGCGTGTGTCGCACAGAAACCCAGTCCCACATATACAACTTATAATGAGTAATTAAAACAATGCACCTTTCAAAACCTCAAGGCTTTTGTAGAGAAGTGAAGTCACGAGGAAACTCTCGTTAAACTGTGTCTGCTCATAATTAGACACACACTTCAGTGTTTTGACTTCACCTTTTAGCACGACTCAGATCTTTTCCTAAGTGTTTCAATAGCCTGCAGTTCACAATGTGTTACAGGATGCTGGTGTCAGGTGTCGCTGTCCCGACCTCTGTAGTGCCCATCCCCCTTCACCCTGACCTACGCAGGCATATACACAGCAAAGCAAATAAGTATGGTATAACAGCTTCATAGAGGACTAACACTTGTACTGTTAATCTGAGCTGGTTCCCTTACGCCCTTTTAAACATTTGTATTTTAATTTGTTCTTTTAATATTTTTACAAGGGCGGGAAACATTAAATACCTGGGGGTGGTGTCAAATTAAAAGCTGGTGTCTCTAGAAGTGCTCAAAACCCAACATCACATGAAGCACAGCGAGCGTACTTTAAATACCAAGTCCAAAGCTCTGAATGCAGAATGAGGCAGAGATCAGAGCTGAGAAGAAAAAAAAAAGAGGGTGGAGAGCGAAAGAAAGCAGGACAGGTGTAGTCTTTGAAATTCACCTCCTCTCAAAAGGGCTGATGAATTACTGTGTGTGTGTGTGTGTGTGTGTGTGTGTGTGTGTGTGTGTGTGTGTGTGTGTGTGTGTGTGTGTGTGTGTGTGTTTGTCCCTTCTGGGTAGGTTATGACTAGAAGAGGTGAGGACGGCAGACAGACTGATTAAAATTAAGGGAACAATGACAAACTTAAGGTTGACGCTGATACAGAGAACGCATATTTAAGAAATGGGGGAAAAAATCTGCACTCAGGGTTTTGTTTTTTTTATTGTTACCAGTGTGAAGAGAAACACGCCTCCCAAAATCGATTCCTGGGAGTTGAGCTCAGACCCCCTTTTCACCGGGCTCATGTGAAGAAGAAGCGGAAAAGACGATTGAATAGATGAATAACGAGAGCGAAAGGGTAACAAAGAATCTAAAACGGCGGAGAAAGACATGAGGAGTTTAGCCTTTCATGAAGTGCACAGCTTATGAAATCGGATAGCCCTGAAATGTGAGTGTGTGACCAGCCTGTGGCCTCCAGGTGTTTGTGAGTGAGTGTGTGTATGTGTCGTTCAAAGTCAAAGGGTAGATTTTAGCAGAAACCACACCCACCCTTCAAGGGAGGGCATCTCTGCTCCTTTCAGACAAATACAAATGAGTATCTGTGTGTATTTGTGTGTGTGTGTGTGTGTGTGTGTGTGTGTGTGTGTGTGTGTGTGTGTGTGTGATGTGCAGCTGTGCTGACAGAGACAGTAAGGATCCTTGAACTGAAAAGATGAGAACGTCCTCTAGAAGGCTTCATAAAAACATCTCATTGTACATCTTATCGCTCATTGAATTCTCACACATGGAAACTTAACAGTCTCGTCCCCATCCACGCACCAGGCCTCCATTTTTCCACAGTTAAGTATAATTTCCACTAGCTCCCACTCGGCTGGACTCAACCCAATTTCCAACATTTTCCATTTCAACTGTGTACCACCTAATGTGTGCAGAGATGTTACAGCAATGCGATTAAAGTCCCGTGACATCATTTGTATGAGACACAAACACAGATATCAAGGCGATGCTGTCATTTTTCTTGTTGCTCTCACGACTCATCGAGTGCCACCAATCAGTGGCGAGCAGTCTGCTGACGCCACATTTTCAGACCGACTCAGCTCGCTTGGAACTCTGGCCTCAGCCTCCAAGTAGATACGCCTATGGTATCAAAGTCCTATGTGACTTCCTTATTGAGTTATCGTGTTCAAAAGATTTTCAAAAAACTTGACCTCTGACCTTAAGGTCAAGGTCACTCAGATTCAAGCTCGTCTGAGATTTTTAGTAGATACACCTGTGGCATCAACTTGAAACTCCTATGTCACTTTGTTCTGAACTTATCGCATTCACCAACTTGGGTGTCCAAGTCACCCAGCTGCCCGCCCCGCAGGGTGAGAAGAATACCTCATCAGCCTTTTATGGCTGAGGGGTAAAAATGTTCCTGGTACCAGGCACTACCACCTAATGGAAAACCCTAAAGCCTGAGCCGAGACGAGCCGAGCTGAGCAGGTACTGGTGGAGTCAGTCTGCATGTTTAGGAATGTGCTCCCGTTTGCTCTGGCAGGCCTAACCCACCAAAGCATAAATCCTTAATAAGTTCAAAACACACACTCTCAGGCAAGTCAGGAGCGGCGCGCCTAATGCTGCTGGCAGCCTTAACCAACAACTCGTCAATCTGTTCTCGGTATATTAAAAAAAAGAGGAAACATTTCTCTCCCTCCTGGCAGAAGGTAGGAGCTGACACCTTTCCCTGAGCGTCCTGGCAAAGAAAACCCCTCTGTCTTTTTTTTGTTTGGTTTTTGAAGATGAGACTATTCCCTGTTTCCTCTCTCCCTTACTCCAGTTTCCTTCTTCTTTTCGCCTTCCTCATTAGTTGGTGGGCAGAGCTGCAATTAGCACAAAATTGTTTCAGAGATTGGGGGGGGGGGGGGGGGTGAGGAGAGAGTAAGGATGGAGAGACAGTGAGAGAGAGGGAGAGGTAAACAAGACAGAAGAGTTGAAAGAATGTGGCTGGAGGAGAAGGTAATTAATGAAGGTGCTATAATTACTGGGGCCTGTTTACGCCAACACACACACACACACACACACACACACACACACACACACACACACACACACACACACACACACACACACACACACATCACTTACCTTTCCACTGCAATAACTATTTAAAATGCTGGCCCTGTAACTTTACTAATGACAGGCTTTTTTGTTTCCTCAACCGAAGCATGGGCCATTTTAAAAATTCACCACATAGAGCTTTAGTTAAGATTTGGCTCCATTTTAACCAGGAAAACATAACCTTGGAAGTACAAAGATGTAAAAAGTAACAATAATAAAGATGATGACACAATAGTAAGAGTAGACATAAGATGGGATGGAAGGATTATGGAGGGGAAGAACAAAAATTAGAGCAAAGGTGGAGGGAAAAGTTAAGGGGACAACGGGGAGGAATTGGAGGGCGATAAGAAAGAGGAGGAGAGGAGAGGACAAAGGCAAATGAAAGGAGGATGCGAAGGAGAGGAGGTGACGAAGAGACCATATCAATAGAGGACACATTCAGCAGGAAGAGGGGGAGGAAGGAGAGGGAGCAAGGAAAGAGCAAAAAGTGGAGGAAGGAGAGGAGGGAGGGAGGTGCGATGGGGACAAACCAAGGTGGAACTCTGATGATGCTAAATTTGGCGAAAGGAGAAGACTTCTGTGTGTGTGTGTGTGTGTGTGTGTGTGTGTGTGTGTGTGTGTGTGTACATGTCGGGAGACTTGCTGAATCGGCCGTGGTTCCAGTTTCACGCCTCTGAGTTTGACAGAGGGGGAGAGAGAGAGGGGAAAAGAGAAGGAGACAGAGAGAGCGAGAGGGTCCCTAGCCAGTAATGTTCCCTCAGGGCGGAAAGAAGGAGGGAGGTGAGGAGAGGAGGAGGAGGAAGAGGCAGGCACGAAAGGGGACAAAGTAGGGGAAGAAAATGTATATGCACAGTTACAAACACTTCATTGCTTGGAGAACACTCGACCTTTTTCTAATGTCCTTACAAGCATTATAGCTTTATAGTATAACTATCAACCTTCATAACTTCTAACACAATCTGTATTTATACTGATTTACTATATTTACTGTTCACCACAAGTCTTCTTAATCAGACATCTGTTAAGACCAACTAGGCTAATAATAAGTTATTGACTTTATATAAAAGCTGGATGTGGCCTCCAGGTCTGAAGAACAATCTATCATCTAATTACCAAACAAGCTGAATCACCAGACCAAGGTGCTGGACCCATCTGGCGTATGTTTTAAGTATCTCGCTCTTCGCACTGTGTAGCTGCATGTGACCAAAACAGCTGGACAACAAATGTAAAATGAAGCTTCGGATACAAAAAAAATCACACCCCTTGCCTTCAACTGCAAAAACCTGTCATAATCGGCATTCTTTCCCATGGCCAGCAGAGGGCAGCTACTCCGATGCAAAAAATTAGGCAGATCACATAGGTACGGTGGCCCTGAGAGGGCAAATGCACTGAAAAGCACAAAAAACATAATGGGAACAGATAAAAAATAAACAAAAGATGAATAAAATACATCGGAAATAGAAAAACCCCCCGCAGCAAATGCTAAGAAAATACAAAAATAAGAAAACAAGTGTTTTTGGGGACACAATAACATGGCAGAAACAACAAGCTAACAGCAAACGGCTAATAGCAAAGAGCAAACAGCTTTATTTCATATGAACCATAAGATTAAAATACTCAATGCATCATTTTCTCCCTAACAACACTGATTTATACTGTGTCAATACCAAGTTCAATCCTTTGCATTCTTTACTTCTTGTCACTTCCGCGGCTTGTCCGTCCCATTATTGTATCCCCAGAAACACTTCTGTTGTGTTTTATTCACATTCTTTAGTATTTTGTGGGCTTTTGCAGCATTTTTCTATTTGCTGGTGTTTTCTTAAGGTGCAGTTCATTTGACCTCTCAAACCCGCTGTATATTGGAGTCAGTTGGCACAGCAAAAAAGGTCGTGAGTTTGAATCTAACGGCCAGCTGGGGTCTTTTTGTGTGGAATTTTGCATTTTCTCCACAGTACAAAGACGTGCATGGGTCGGTTTAACTGGCACTTCTAAATTGGCCATTAGTGTGAATGTGTTATTCCTGCAACAGGCTGGGGAACTGTTCAGGGTGAATCTCACCTCACTATAATAGCTAGACTTCAGCCCCACTATGACCCTAAACTGGGTTTTATTTCTCTATTATTTGTCTATCAATTGTGAGTTTAAAGTGAAAAATGAACACAATATGAAACTCATTTTGTAATATTTGTCCCAGTTAAACTAAAATAGATGCAGTAAAATATAGTTTATCAGCTGACTCTTTCCCTCAGCCCTCCCTGTGTCTGGTTGTTCCTGTTAAAAGTGAATTTTTCCTTCCCCCTTTTACCAAATGCTTCCTCACAGGGGGTTACTTGATTTTAGGGGTTTTCTCTTTATTATTATAGGGTCTTTACCTTACAATATAAAGATCCTTGAGGTTGCTGTTGTTGTGCTTTGGCGGTACATAATATATATGTTATTTAATTGGCAATAAACTAGTACATACCACTGAGCACGCTCAACTCAAGACTCCATCTTTTACGTAAGGTTTGTGGTCTCGATAAGGCTCTAGTTTTTGTGTTTGTCTTGTACGCGAAAACCTAGCCACTGAATGATGTTTTTCCAGTACTTTAATGTAGTCCCCTTATTTTAAAGTTTAATCAAATGCAGCTAAGAACAAATAAGATCATTTTTAACAGTGTTTGGTTACAAGTGCACAACATCACATGCTAATTCTTAACAAAACGTGTTTAATGGCTTTAATAGCTCAGTTTCAGGTTTAAAGAGTTTGTGGGCTGATTTTCAAACTGCACTGTGCAGTCAAATGGATGCAACTAATGAATGCATGAACGGTACAAACTCAAATCAAACACTTTCTGTCATCAAAAGCTTAACTGAAAGCTTTTGATGATTTTAAAAAAAAACAGCTAGTAATGATCCTACCACAGGTTCACCTACAGAAACCTTGTTGTGACTTTTACTTCCTCTAGAAAGTCAAATATGATTGTCTTCTTGGCCAAAAAAGTGCAACTGAGCCCTGGTTTAAAGGTCTTCTGGACCCAGTTTGAACTTTAAACCTGACCCTCCTATCTCTATAAATAATCACACATACTCATTATTTGCATGCGTGTGTCCGCTTCCTGTACATGCTCTTTTCATACACACCTGTGAAATGCTACCTGACTCTTGTTATGCAAACTATGCAAAGCATTTGCTATTCATTTCTCCAAATAGCCTACTTCAATATCACAAACCCTTTGCAGCATGAATATGAGGGTGTGTCGTGTCTGCGAGTCTCTTTATCCATTTAAGCTTTGGCATTTGTATCCTTAAGCAAAAAAAGAAAAAGCGAAGTGTGCGTGTGTGTCAGCGATAAGGTGTAAGCTAATGGACATCTAAATGCTGCTGATGTTACATTGGATAGTTTAAGGGCCCTCAGGTCCCCTTAGACCAATACTGGAAGAGGAAAAGTGAGAGAGGGAATGTGACTTCTGCAAATCGCTTTGACAAGGACACCCGTGCCTCGAGCGGCGTCCTCTCTCGCCTCATCGAGCACACACACAGCAACATCCACACCTCAGCAGAATTGTGAGGTGACTGTTGCACTCTGAACAGCTGACTTGGTGGAGGACATTTGTGTGAGTGAGTGTGTTTGAGCTACGCTGAATTCAGTTTTAATCCGGTAACGAGAGAAACGGGTAGAAAGTATGGGAAACTTTTCAGTCTTACTAGATCGAGGAGGCTTTTGATTTCTGAAATGTTTGGAGAAAAATGGTACTTTAATTAAACTGAAGGCAACCTGACATTGCATTCCAAAGTTTGGCAAACAGATATTTTTTATTAAAAAACAAACAAACAAACAAAAAAAAGACCTTTTCCAAAAAATGTCATGTTTTTGGAAGATTTTGTATGGGTTTAAGAGAGAAGTTAAACCACCAAACTTTGCAAGAGAACACCACTAAAGATAAAACATAAGTTTAAGAGGGCTTACCATTAAAGGTGGAGCACAATATTGAAGCAGCGATATATCTTATTGCTTCAACTTTCAATATGTGAGCTACACACTAGTGCAGGTGTACCTAAAGCAATGGTAAACAGTGACAGCCGACCAAAGCAAATCATTGAGCTGATTAAATGAAACAAATATCACACACACACACACACACACACACACACACACACACACACACACACACACACACACACACACCATGATACAGTGAATAAATACACAAGTTCTGCTTTTTGTCTTTTTAAGGGTATTACTATTTTTTAGTTACTCTGATACTAATGCAGCATCATAGATAAACAACATATCAAGTAGTACAGACGTGCTGTAGAGTGACAGTTTCCCACTGTTGCTTACTTTGAGTTTCCCTCCCTATTTGCCATTTTCTCTCCATATTTTCTGTCGTTGAGTGGAACGTCTACTTCCTGTTATACAAATTAATACACCTGGCGTCCCCTAAAAAGGACAGCCCAGCTTACCTCAAAGTCGTTGGCCTTGTTGTAGTGCATGTTGAGTGCCCTGAAGAGTTCGGCATCTCGCCCCACAGTCAGCTCCTCGGCAGCAGTCACACCCTCGTTGATGGCCTGCCGAGCAAACTTCTCCATCTGGATGTAGTAGAACTCCCTGAAGTTGCTGAACCACTTGATCAGCTGGGAGGTGATGCATCGATTGAACTGTACGAGAAGAGCATCATAAATATAAAAAAAAGAGCTTTAACATTACATTTCCACCGCATGCACATGTTCCCGTAGAGCTGGGATTTTCCGCATGTGTGCAATAGAACTGTTGGTCTTAATAGCAAAATCACAACATGTCCTCTAATGTTGTGTGTTTTAATTCAACTAAATTGAATTAAAACTAATTAAAACTAATTCAATTTAGTTTTATTTACATAATCACAACGACAGTCACCTCGAGGTGCTTTATATTGTAAATTAAAGACCCTACAATAATACAGAGAAAGCTCCAACAATCACTCAACCCACTATGAGCAAGCATTTGGCGACAGTGGGAAGGATAAACTGCCATTTAACAGGAAGGAACCTCAGGGAGTTTGTTATTTATGTTTGTGTTCTCTTTTTAGCAGCATCAGGTTGTGTTAAAGTATTTTTTGTTGAATCATACCAATTAACATGATCCATTGTGCAGAAATTTTTGATGACTTTTGGTTGTAAGGTAACAAATCTTCGAAAAAGAGGCAGAAGACGGACTGCTTATTGCTGCTTCCTGTTTGTTGATGTAGCCGTATCATAGCACAGCTGATGTTTTCTTTGGAACTTATTTGCCTGATGCTCTATCATCAAATTTGCCTTGAACTGGGCCTCCGTATGAATGCTCACATTACATTGTGGCACTACATGTTCAGATGAATTTGCTTTTTGTTCTGCAGCCTACATTTTCCATGCAAGTCTATGCAAATATAGCTCTAATTGTATGTCAACACTGTGCCGGGACTAAATAATAAGAAGGAATGTAGACAGTGTTGTTTTTTATTTGAATTTTTTGGTGTGTATACGTACACTGGAAGTTAGAGAAAAACAGGAACTATTGCCCCAATCAACCACCCCCTCTCCACACGTCTGTATTTGTCCTCCTCATTAGCCACTAGTACAACGAACACCTTTAGGCTCCTCGCTGGAGAAAAAACATCTCTTTAAACTGCAGCAATCACACAAGAATATCCCAAATATTAACTTATTGTTATGCCAGTTCGGGCTTTCACACAGAGCCAAACTGACATTAACAAGTCGTTAAACCCTCATCCTCATCAGCCTTACGACCACTGCGGAAAACGTCTGTTCCGATCCAGTTTTTTAGTTTAGCGAAGTTGTTTTTACCAAAATGTTATTAAATAATTGAGCTTTTACTAAATTAACATCAAGCTAGTTGTAGTGATATCAAATACTAATTTGAGTTTGGAAACAAACAGCTACAATTTCACATAATTGGCAAATCATCATTTTCCTGCACCAATAAATGATTCTTTTTTGATAATTTTCCACCTTTAAATAGATAAACTTCTTGTGTATTTGTATCACAGGATATAGAGCAGGAATAAAGGAAGGAAAAGGGAAAGTATCAGTGCGTACAGCAAGCACTGTGTGTGAAAATGCACAACAAACTTGAAGGGCTGAACATATTTTAAGAGATTTCTGTAAGTTTTAAGAGAATCATTTGGAGGTTTTTAAGGCAGCATTACATATAAAATATGTCTGAGTTTTCATCGTTCTCTGGAAAAAGAAATAAAACCCCCCACACATTAATGTTTTTTAAAAAGCACAGCGACAGCTCAGTGAAAGTGTATGTGGTGTGTTTGTGTGTGTGTGCTCAGTGGAGGGGAAAAACGGCTTTGACACAGAGATTAAGCTCAGTATTGTTACAAGACATTGTCTCACAGGAGCGAGGGATGAGCGAGAGAGATAGAGGGAAAGAAAGACAGACGGGGGAGAGCGAGCCGAATGGTGCGAGGCAGCGTGGAGAAAAAAATAGGAATGCACGGAGAGGGAGCGCAGCGGAGGACGGCCGAGGGAAAGAGATATTTTTTCAGGAACGGTTAGAGGGGGTGACATAATGGAGCATAATAGAGCGTGGTGCTGTGTGTGTGTGCAGGAGAAGGAAAGGGAGTTGGTTTTAAAGAGCATAGTGACAGGAGGGAAGAGTGTGTGTGTGAGTGTGTTGGTGACCCACAAAAGAGTAGCATGAAGGGAATCTGATAACTCAGCAATTAACACATACAAGAAGATGTCATTTGTAAAAAAAACAAAACATAACCATCCTGCCACAAACTCAAAGTAGGATAACAAGGACACCCACATTAATAATTAACATATTTTAGTTATTATTTTCACGAATAAATAAAGGTTAATTATGCAACTGTTTGTGTATCTGTACCATACAGGCTTCCAGATATGATCCACCTAAGAAGTTGGAAGATGTATCACAGTTTATCTGAGGATGCTGATGTAAGAATTTTAAATCCAGCAAAATTTTCGAAAACCTAAATTTTGCTTCTTCACTGTCTGATCACTGAAGTAAAAGGTGATAGGCATCAATTAAATAATCATTTAAGTCCCAATTTGAATTCAAATTGCCAGCATTTTACAAAGTCTCAAATATAATTACACGATTCACTCAAAAGTTTGGGGTCACTTAGAAATCGCCTTCTTTTTTTTGTGTAATCAAAGTTTTGGTTTTAATAATATTAACAATAACAAATAATCAGGGCATTGACAGTGGTTAAGACTTTTAATGGGCTTCATATGTCATTTTCATGCAGCCATCACACCGTGCTCCAGTGCCACACTGGGCTACGTAATGTAAGCATAGCGTGTTAAAAGGCTAATTGATTATTATAAAAGCCATTTTCCAGCCATGTTGGAACAGCTTTGATGACTAAAGGAGAACATCAGACTTCAATTACAGTCTCACAAAGGTCAACAAAAGTAGTTTTCTTCTAAGAAATGTGAGAAATGATTAAAATAGTGAATTTTTTATACGACAGTATAATAAAATAAAATGGCACAAACTGTTTCTAATCAGTGTATAACTGAGTACATCAGAGAGTCTAGTATGAGAAACAGCTCTGTTAACTGGTACTCAAAAATCAGCAACTTCAGCATCGACAGCCAACACTTGATTCTGGTGAAATTTCCCCCTTAAACTTTGCGTCATCAAAATTACATTTTGGGTTTTCCAAACCTTATCCTCCACTCTGCTTAATAAAGTGTTTCATCCTTAACAGTCGTGACTTTATCATGTTATGCTGTCTATAATGAATTAATATAAACAAACCCATATTTAAGATGATGCTTAGTATTTTTATACTTAATGACTCCAACTAGAGCAGGGCGATATGGCCAAAAATATTTATCACGATATATATTTGAAAATTTGCGATAACGATATAACCGACGATATAATTGATGCGAGACAAAATACAACTCCACAACATTACTAGCGCAAAAAGACAACCTTCCATTTATTTTCACTTAAACAAGAAGCTGGTTTTTATGTACATTAAAGCTTTATAAAAATGTAACAGTGCAAATGCAAATTCCTTGCTGAAAGTTTAACCAAAAGGCATTTCCAGTAGAAATGGGCTGACACATCCTGAGCATAACCATGTATAATATCCACTGAAGTTAAAAAGAGGTGCTTTGCAACATTAAACTGCAGTGTGCAGTACGTATTTTTCGCACCATAAGGTGCACGGGATTATAAGGCACATTAAGCGAAACAAAGCAGTCAGATAAATCAAACTTTATTAAACTCATTCTTCTTGCTTCCTCCACTTCTGTGCCATTGATTCATTAATGTTGAATTCTCTGGCAGCTGCTCTATTCCCATGTTGTTGCAGTATATTAATGACTAACCTCGTATTGTGGATGGATTATCTCAGTTGTTCTCCTGACTGAAGTTTGGTCCGTTTACAGCATCCTGCCATGCGATTGCATTTGTCTCTAACCATGAAGAACCTTCACGTTAACTTTTATAAGTGGAAAAGTGTTAGTGTTCGTCCTCCAGCTTCACTGTTTATGTTATGCTAACATAGCTGTGTCGCTAGCGATCACGTAGCACATCATTATATACCAGCTAGCCCAACTTCAGTAACCCTACAAACGTCACTGCTGTTTAGTTTCCTGTCTTCATTTATGTTGGAAGTGATAGCAGAGCTGTACGTTTGATTTTTTTCAGAAATCTCTCCGTCAGAACATGCTATATCATGCTTAGGTAACTAGCGAAACTAGCGAGCTAACTTCCGCTAGCTTCCTGCTAACTTCTAACTCCGTTAAATGTAATAACTTTTGTTTTCATGGATGCCTGGAAGTTAAACTTTATAGTTACACCTGGTAAAGCAGCAATGCTGATCGTTTTATTAAAGATGAAAGAATTTAGACAGTTTTTAACTCTAAGTGATGCTGCAGTGTTGTTTGACCTGAAAAATACGGAGTTTAGGACCCAGATTACTCCCAGATTTAAGAGCATCTTAGTCCGACAAATATGACAATAACAACGGCCGCTTGCATGTTCTGCAAAAAAATGTGCTTTGTTGTGTATCTGACGGACAAACACCAAACCAGTTCCACATCACTGAAGTTGCACCATTTTTACAAACCAATTCTGGTTCATCTGTTTCACTCAACAATCGGCCATGTGCGTATGAAAACAAAGGCACTGCGCATGCGCGTTTTACTCCCATTCTATCGCGATATTTCATTTTCCTATCGTTGCCTAACATTATACCGGTATTACCGTGAACGGTATAATATGGCCCAGCCCTAACTCCAACTAATCATAGATAGCTATAAGAAATTAAAAATGCATCCCAAAGAAGAGGTCTGGTCTCAGGAGGTTAAAGAAGAGGCAGTCGGGGGTATTTTGCATATAAAAAGAGAAGTCGGCACAGTCACCGGATCCCAGCTCTGTTGAGCTGGTGTGGGAACAGTACACCACAAGTTCCCATCGGACTAATCAAATGTGGGAGGTGCTTCAAAAAGCCTGATTACCCAAAGTATTTGAAAATAGATATGATCATTTTCATATTATTTTCACTACAAACCTTTTGTTTGTTTATGTGCATTAGTTTTGCTTCCACAACTGGACTTAAGAATAATGCATCCTTTAGATTTTCATTGGAAAATAAAGCCAATGTAGGATATTCTTTTCTTTCAGAAACATGAAACATAAACAGATTTGTTATTTATGAGTTCATACTGAGGTAACATGATGGTGCTATATAAAAATAATTGATCACAACAAGTCATGGTATATTCATTTATGTCTGACCCGACTCTGCTTGGACCTCTGGTTGGCAAACTATGCAACACTGATAAAACGGTTTATTCTTAATTTTTTACATTTCTGTCTTAATGTATAAAACCACCTCAGGTAGAGTTTATAAATATGCTGGTGGCTACAAAATGTAACTTGGGTAGGTACAGCCTGAAATCAGAAGCGTAGAAGCGACTTCACATGTAGTCAGATGTAGTCATGTCACCACCTGCCCTCTTATCCACCCACTATGTCATAAAGCTCATCACAATCAGCACAAACCACAAAAAACAGAAGGGGGGGAGGAGAAAAAGCGCTGAGGTGGAGGAATGCCGTTTTCTGTTTGCAGTGAAAAAGGGGAAAGAGAGAGTGTCAGAGAAAGTGTCAGGGTGGCCCGACTCTTGTTCCCTTGATGGTCCATGACACCCCACCCCCCGCCCCCGGGCCACATTCGAAGGGCAAACACACACATCCTTTAAGAATCTGCCCCCCCGCCCCCGCTTCAACCAGATTCACCATAGCTCGGCAAGTTCTGCCGAGGACGGCGTGAATGTGCACAATCAACAGAAATCTGCGAGTCGTAGCACTGAAGGTGTCTCGTGATTCCTGGAGGAATAGCTGTTGTAGGAACTTTCTGTTCAATTTATGTTGTAGGTCATTTCTGCTTTACCATACAGCACACAGTGTAGGGACTGCAGCTGCTTAAGGAATAGTGTGCAGAATCCTTGCTTTAGCAACAAGCCGCTTAGAATTTTTAATCACTTGTATCCAGTTTTGATTGGTTAATCTTTGTTGTGGCAAATTTTTTGCTTAAAGACAGATTAGATCATGAAAAGCATAGTTAATCAGCTTCCTGTTACACAGTTTTGAATTAACATCAGCTCAATGTAACTAAACGGTCTTAGGAAAGATTTAAGTAAGCTCATAAAATTGTTCATTTCTGATGTTCAGTTTAAACAGCATCAGTAAAAAAAGCTTTTTCCCTCTTCATATCCTGACAAGGCAAAATTGGCCGTATTGCTCATCGTGAAACTAATTGACAAGACGGGTGAGAGGCGGGCTGGACGCTAATTGATTCCTGCTGAGATGGCGGCATCCAGATATCATTTCAGCCTCTCAAGGCAAGAGTCTTCAGGGCTCTCGCTGATAAATGTGTGTGTGCACATGCATATTAGCGAGCGAGAGTGTTAAAAACCCTCAGCTGGCAGGCAACTTGCAAGTGAGAGTGCGCGAGTTAGACGGAGCTCCCCGAGCCAGCCAGCGTCTAATTAATCCTCCTCCACTCCTAACGAGGTCTTAATTATTCTTGCTGACTCTCTGAAGACGAGACGGCAGCGACCTCAGCGTCTTGTGCTTATATGTGTGATTGTCTGGTCAGAAGGCAAGAGTTTTGCACAATGCAATTAATGTCCCGGGCGTGCATGTGTATGTGCATGCTTGCTCATCTGTGGCTAAAACAGTTGTCAGCTCAACCCACTTCCCACACCGAGAGAGGAGACAATTGTGTGTAAGAGGCTCATCTTTAAGAACCAGTTTCCCATAGACAAAGTCCATTCAAGTCCAATTAGGGAAAGCCATTCAGGGCCCTAATTCCCTTACAGTGAATCTGCCTGATCCTTCTAACACATGCTACTTATTGTTCCCTGGGAAGGATCGGGGGGCGCTAGGAGTAAAAGAGAGGGTGAGAAAAAAAAAGGAAAAAGAGACACTGACCCGGATTTCAGAGACATGGTAATGATGAGGATAATGAATGCAGTGGGACAATGAAACAGGACACACACACAGACAGACAGCAACAGGGTGTGCTCACTCGCTCAGTCTTCCACGCACACACACACTAGCAAAGGCTTGAAAAGAACAGCTTCACTCATCACAAATAGGATTAACCATGATTCATTTTGATTAAGCAATGTAATGTCTCCCACTCAGAAATATGCTGGATTAAGTGGGATTACGACTCAATTAAAACAAATTTGACTAAACTATTATTTGCATAAAATATGAAGAATAGGAAACCATAATTTCTTAAAGGCTAACTCTGTAGATGTGTACTTTTTACTGTCATCAAATCCCTTAAATTGATCTCACTAACAAGTGCCGTCTGGGAACGAAAGCAAGTTATATCAAATTCTTTGACAGAGCACACACACACACACACACACACACACACACATACAGGTCCTGAAAAATCTGCACCATTTTACAAGTTTTTGTGTTGCCTTTCTGAAAATAACCGTATTCGTCATGTAAGATTGATGATTTCGCTCTAAACTGGATTTCATACAATGAGAATTTCTTTTGTCATAAAAATATTGCATCCTTTAGACTTTCATTGGAGCCAACCATAATAGGAGCTTTAAGATCGATACTAATACCGATATTTTGTCGTTTAAAAACCTGATATATCAGTTGATATTTTTTCTTCTTTTAGAAACACAAAAAACCCAGATTACACTAAAATTTGTTGTCTGCTCTTATTTATAAGTGCCTACTAAGATAATGTGATGGTGCGATTTAATCCTGCTTTTTTGTCACAACAAGTTGCCTGATTGGAAGTCTGTGATACAATAGTGTCTCCTGTTTCTTCTTTGCCTTTTCAATTTTCATTTATTGACCAATATGAAAGCTGACACAATATATATATATATATATCGGCTGACTAATGATATCAGCCAAAATATTGTTCTGCTGATATATCAGTCTGGCTGTAAAAGCCATCCAATGCATTTTCATTCAGTAACTACCTCTCTAAGCAGCAGATTTGTCTGTTGTTGACTTTGTTCCACATTGCACGAGGGATGTCAGGAAATAAGGTATGGAGTCTTCTCAAAAGTCTAATGTTAAGCTCTTCCAGCAGGGCTCTGTTGTGATGTGACAATGACACACCATACTGTCTGTGTCATGGTCCTGGGTCGGTGACCCAGCGCTTTTAGTTATCATTTTCTGGTTTATTGTGATGATGATGATTATTATTATGGTTTGAGTTCTATGTGTTATATTCGGTCTGCCTTTGAGTCTGTGTCTCTGTCTGTCTATGGTGTCACCCCATCTGTTTGTGAAGCTGTCTGTTTAGATCTGTGTCTTGTTTGGTTCCCCGTGTCTGAGTTTCCTGTTTTATTGTGAAGGTCTCTGTCTGATGTGAGTGTGTTCAGTTTACGTTTCCCCTGTCCCGTCAGCTCTGATTTCTCCCAGCTGTGTTGCCCTCCTGTCTCTCATCCCCTGATTACTGGTGTGTGTATTTAAGCCCTGTGTGTTCTCCTGCCTGTTGCTGGTTTGTCTGTGTTATGTCGTGTCAGTCTGCGTTACCCTGTGTTCCACAGTGGCCTGTTCCTCGTCTGCGTCTCTCTGCTTCTCATCCCCTTTGTCGTATGCTCCCAGGTCTGTTATTTTTAGTTCTCCCAGTTTAGGTGTCTTCAGTTATTTGTCATGCCCCACTGCTTGTTTGCCACTACACCTTTGTTAATAAACCTCACCAGCGTTTCATCCACTGCCTGCATCTTGGGTCCTTCTTCCAACTCCACACGGCTCGCCTCGGCGGCCGTGACAGTCTGTCCCTTGACAGCCAACAAACTTGTATCTTTACACTGCATTAACTCCCACTGTTTGCGGTTCTGACTGGACTTACAGTTCGAGACTCAAATACTGTATCTGCACACAAACGTCTCCTAATCTAAATCCATGTTTGTTGAGACTGAAGAGATTAATTGGATATCTTTTTGAAGATAAACCCACAGATTGCAGAGTAGATTAAATTTAAAAGCCAATATCAATCTCAAAAAGACAAACTCGTGAACCAAAGCTATGCATTAACTCATTAGTTCTAATTTATTCATTTTCCAAATTAAACCCCAAAGCCAGATTTTACTGGCCACATAAATATTGAAGATATTACTCAGATAATTGAAAATATGAGTTAAGCTGATTATAGAATAATATCGATGTCAGCACGTAGCTGTTTTAAACTGTCTCTTCTTGTTCATTTGTGTGTCTCTGGGTGTGGCACTAGCTAACTCACCCAGGCACCTGTACTATGAAGCAAGCTGAAAATACCCGTGATATCTCTGCTTCATCTGGCTTCATTAAACCTAAAAACTGCAATCAGGCTAAGCCTTGTTAGGATGAGGATTTTCAGATCTGCAAGTAAAAGCCAAATTTTCCGAATCAATCAGTGTATTTGTTGCCGCTAGATGATTAACTGCAAATATTGTCCGGATTGAGCTGCACTTTTCTGATAAAAAGAACAACAAATCAGAGGAATTTAGAAATACTAAACCAGCTAAAAGCAACATAATTGCTGCAGCCAGAGCTGGAAAAGTACAAAGACGTGTTGAAGCATAAGGTATGAACCATTATTAGTGCAGAAGTAGATTTGACTGTATTTACATCTGTGTATTCTTATGTGTTGTAGGACATTAACTCCACTTTTACCCTGGTGTAGGTAAACGGCACTGTAAAAACATAATTTACATAGGAAGGTCGGCTTACTTGCAAATCTTCTGAGATCATCAAGCACTTAAATAAGCTTGCAAAAAAAGCAGTTTACTTAACTAAGAATCTATACCACCCAAAGCTGTAGATGCACATTGTTTGAGCCTCTCACAATCCACCCACAGTTCTTCTCCAAATAGTGATCCCATTATTAGAAATGCACCATCAGTGCACTGCACTTTCATATGTGTCGATTTGTTAGCTGTCCTCAAGCAGTACAGGTGTTCAGCACAAGTAAAGATGACAGTGTACCACCTTAAAAATGCAAACCCTTCCTATGACACTTTAAACCCCGAGTTAAACCTGAAGGCACCTCGCTGAACGTGATTTATAATACACCCCCTGTCAAGTCACCGGCTCCTATTAGGATGATGCATTTGAATGTAGAGTTTTCACAGGAAGAAGATCCTGTTTAGTACAGCCATGCCAAACTCATTTTTACATCGTGGGACATATACTGAAACTCCTCTTTCTGTCAGTGTAAAGATGTTTAACTACACATTGAATCCCATTTAATTTAAGAAAAAGAAGTATGATTTTTTTCATCAGTTTTTCATCAGTTTTTCTACACGATAAAGAAATGTTGCTGCAGTAAATTAAATAAATCAGAGAACTTGAAAAAACAGGTAAAGTTCTGGTAGCTCTCTGCACAAACATAATTTATATTAATTCAGAGAAACCTTCACAGGAATCTTAAGATGATCCAAAAGCCGTCTAATGGGCCAGATTAGAGCATTTGCTGGGCTGATTCTGGCCCCCGGGCCACATGTTTGACACCCCTAGTTTAGTATATATGATTATAAGATTAGATTGGTCACCATTTATATTACAGGCAGCTAAATTGTATTTATTTGTATGTCTTCCACCATCTCTGTGGTGGAACCTACACTTTTATTGTGAAAGTTCAGAGAGATCTGTTGGCTCTCACAGAAGAGGCAACTGTTTACATTGCCCCGTTATTTATTTCCTGCAATGTACTTGGAAATTAAAAGAATCAAAATCTGCAAAGAAGAAATTGTTGGAAGCTTATGCCAAATCAGCAATATTGTAATGTTTGTAAGTTCTGAGAACATGTTCAGGCTCATCAGTGACAGATTCTCTTGGAGAGATGATAAACCTTTAAAGCACGTTGATAAAATGTTCCTTTCTTTGCTTTTATTTCGACAGTAAAGGTACATCGGCTAATGACAAATCACAGTCTCACACACTGGGAGCAGGTAGACTTAGCAACCTTGTGTTTGCCTAGCAACCTGGTGTCCCGGCGACCCCTGTTGCCATGGCAGCCAATGAGGATGTGGCACTGCCACAAGGAAGTGGTCACCGCAGATATGAGCCAAAGGCCAGCTGGTGTGTGTGTCTGCGTTTATGCTCATTTGAATACAGCGTCCTGAATCTGTCGAGGAGCCGTATGCTCCTTTGCAAAACACGTAGCAGCCTGTAAACACGAAACAATCGGCGTCTTTGTTTTAAAGCTGTTGTTCTCTTATTCTGTCATCCATTTCATTTTGCTCTCCCCTCCCTTCTGTCATTTTCTCAAAGCCGTCCAACACACACACACACACACACACACACACACACACACATACACACACACACACACACACACACACGTTGTCTTCTACTTTTTTCTCTTTTTCTTGACTTTATGTACTTGATCATTTTTACTCTATTACTTCCGTTCATATCCCATCAAATGTCAAAAGAGCGTACACGCAGTGCTTGTTTCCGTGTCCGTGTTTAAAGAAAAGTTCAGCTTCTCATTTTGCGTTACTGAGAGTGAGAGTGAAAGCGTTAGTGTATATGCATGGGTTGTGGGTGGCAGGGAGATAAAATGAGTATTACGGGGGGGGGCCCTCTTACAGTTTGTGTGTGTGTCAAGAGAGGGAAAGTGGGCGTTAGCACCCCTCCTTCCTACCCCTGGCCGATTAAGGCCAGAAACTCTAATTATGCTACAAAGACGTGACAGACTGGAGCACCCATCTGCGCTCCAGGGTCTCACCGCACAAACACACACACACACAGTTTAATGGTGCAATATAGCTGAATATAATCAGACAGCAAAATGCACACAAGTCAGAAAAATACACCAGTGTGTTTTTGGAGCCCGGACTCTAAGGATGCCGTTACATTCCCAACATTAACGTCCATATTTGACGTGAGAGCGACTGCAGTACTCATAGCTCTTCTTATTTAAAGCCACTCACTTTTTTCTGCCTTTGTCTGTCTCTTCTCCTGACAATTACATGTGTGTGCCTTGAGGATTTCACCTTGAGAATTCAGAAACATATTAAAGCGCATAGCCCAACTTTTATTTTGCATAGTTTGAACAACTTAGACAAAGTCTTATGCACACAGATCAGTTTGATAATACAAACTATAATCTGTCTTTAGTTTGGAGTTTCAGCCCTCACTAAAATAATTATCCTAGATTCCCAAGAGAAGTACATACTGTGGATCCAGTGGGGAAAAAGTGTTGTAATCACTAAAGTTAAATGATACAACAAACTGAGCAGGGGACTTGAATGTGACTGACATAAAAGAGAAAAATATGATTTGTAGAGAGCAGCTGCAGGAGGTTCATTAAAGAAAACAGAAGGAAAAGAAAAGTGAGGAAAGAGGTCTTACCTTGACGTCAGAGAAGTACATTTTGAGCATGTTGGATGAGGGATAGCGGGTGTAGAAGAACATCAGCTTGGCCTTCTTCAGGTGGTTCGGAGACAGGCCCTCTTGAATCTGAGCATTAACAGGGTCAAGGAACCATTAAACAGTTTGTTTTTTGGGGACCAAAGCTTTTGAGGAACACAGTGGAGGGACATTTCCTCTGACACAATCCACATTATGCTTGTCTAAGCTTGGCTAAGGAATTGCCACGACAGCAGTGAGACCACACTCGTTACATGTGAATGTAACATCCAACCCACCTGAAGTCTGAAAACCTTTCAGTGTGTATGTATTCCTTTTTCTAACACAAACTCTATAACTGTAGAGCGACCAATGAGAGGGGGATGATTTTCTTTTTTCAAAAGCATTTGTGAGAAAAGCTCACTACCACACTGTGAGGAAGGAGTGACTAGTTTTAAATGCAGAAACTCTGATAAGTCAAAGCCACTTCTGCGACGGGTGTGGAGCAAAAATCAAACACAAGCACCTGCTGGCTTTTGATCAAATCCCAGCATCTCGCAGACTCTGCCCATCCCACTGTCTCAACAACGAAAATAATAATTGTGCAGGCCCCGGTTGTAGGGGCGCCAAGAGTATCCGTGTGTCCGAGTGGGTGTGTATGCACACGTGTGTGTGTTTGCATGCGTGTGTGTGCGTGACAACAGCTGTGCCCCACCACGCTGCCATTTCCCCACCACATTAACAGCCCTATAATCTATCAGAGAAGATGAGGCAATCAATGGAACCCCCTGCAAGGTCAATTAGCACACAGAGAAACACACACACATACACACATAAAGACAACCCCAGGGGCCCTATATGGCTGGAAAGAGGGAGAGACTAGCATCAGCAATCAGGAGTGGAAAGTGTAAAAAAAAAAAAAAAAAAAAAACGTGGAAAAAAAGAAAAGAAAAAGAGCAGCTTTGGGACAAGAGATTTAACTTTGTCAGCTTTTTGCAATTTGTTGTTGTATCTACCCATCAACCTTCAACGGCCAATAAAAAATAAAAAATAAAAGAAAGGCACACCGTCGTCTGTCTCGACCTAAAAAGCTGTCCTGACTTCGTGCTACTAATTAACATGACCCAACAACACGATTAAAAAGGCCTCTCCATATCAGAAGCTAGAGGTGAGCCTCGCTGTCATCCATCATTCATTTAGCAGCAGATACGTCCGGTCAGCGGACAACAACACCATCACTTAGTTAACATTCATGCCAACATGTCACTGTTTGTGTGCATTTAGATCAACTGTTTTTTTTTTTGTCTTATTTTTTGTGGACACGCATACACATTTAAACACACCCAACATGACTCAGAGTAAACAGTGTGAAGCAATATAATAATGAATAAATGCCAAGTGATGTGCATGTGTGTTTGTGTGCATGTAATAGTAGCTAAAGTGAGTCACTGAATAAACACATTTTTTCTTTTATTCTTTCACTTCTCTTCCTCCTCCTTTCCTATACGTGCACGTGCGTGTGTACCTGCCACTTCTGCTTAGGGACAGAGATGGTTTACGTGGGGGCTTACCATATCAGGTGTAACTTGACCTTGTTACCAGGTGTATGTGTGTTATGGTGTGTGAATGGGGGGATTGGGAGGAGAAAAGATTGAGGAGGGAATAAATTCATAAATGAATGGAGGACATCTGCTCAGCTGCGCACAAAGGCTTAAAGACACACAGACCTGAGTGTGCATGCGAGTCTTTAAGGTTAGCTATTATCAGTGCAAAGGCAAGTCTTTCTTAAGACCTTACAGCTACCAAGATTGCATTCACCATGTCGTCTCTACTCTGCTTTATACTAGACACAGAAAACAACATGAAAAAAGGCAAATTTGAGAAATGTGACCGTTCACAGCAGGATTTGTGGATTTTTTTTCTAGTTAACCAGGTCATGACTTGCAGACATCGTTGGTTGAGTGCAATTATGTTCAAGAAAAGGTGGACACTTTCTCCAAAACTGGGCAACACCACTCCAAATCAATCAGGATGGATACATGACACGAGTATGCTTTAGATTTATACCCGAGGAAAATCAAAGTGTTAGCCTGGTGGCACATCTGGTGCTCATTCCTGTTTGCTTCAGCAAATTTGCACAGTAAATGTTGTATGTAATTATTTGTTAATTGTATGTAATGACAAATAATTTAAGTAGGCTGGCGGATGGGTGTGTAATTTGCAAGTGTAAGGATAATCAGCTATCAGAATTGGACGCTTACATGCACACATACATTTTTTCACTGAATGCAGCTCAACTGTTTGAGTTTAATCCTCAAATATCCAAAATTCTTCTCATGGCCTGATTTTATTATTTTATATTTGCGTACTGAAATTCATGACAGACTGTTTTATGAGATCTGTTTTATGAACTGTTGTCGTATTATGTGTATGTTTGACAAACAGACATACGTGTCCTCGCGGTCTTATTTCTCTTTCCTGTGTTATTTAAAGCAACAGTTTGTGAGCCTGAGCCCAAGGTGAATGCTCTCTCTGCTTTGTCAAATTCAAAACGATGAATTTCTTATAAAAGTGAATAGTTTAAAGAAAGAAAGGAGAGAGGAGGGTTTGAAGGGTGGTGCTCAGTATGTTTGAAATACTAATGTCCACTTTCAAAGATTTTTCTTTTTTCTCGGCCAAATGAATGGGAGAGCATTTTGGAATGAAACGGCTCAGCAGGATCAAGAGACGTGTCAAATATTTTTCTCTTTTTGTTTTTTTTTCTAATTAAAGCAACATCTAAATTGGCTTTGAAGACGACGCTGTGATCAAATCCCCACCACAGCTGCAAGGAGTTCCCATTTTATCAGGTTCAAAGTCTTATTTTTCTTTTCACTTTGTTGTTCAAACGTGTGTTTTTCACGCACGCCCCCATGTTTGCACGCATGCATGCATGCGTGAGTCACTGTGTGTGTTTGTGTGCACAGCGGCTGGGAGAAGCCCTCTCCATATGAAAGGTTAGCAACAAGAAGATAAACAGCTACCTGCAAACACCTGTCCCCATGCACACGCCATGAAAGATGATGTGTTTGTGCATGTGTGTTTGTATGAAGCAAAACACACAGCTGTCGAGCCACCGAGACCGAAGGCCAACAAATGAAAGTGAGTAGGAGTGTCCCAGAACAACCTGCTAACAATCATAAAAAGGAAACTAAAGTGTACATTTGAGATATTACACTTCTCCTTATGTGTGCCCACAAGGTTGAAGAACACACATTTAGAAAGTGTCTGTCAGTAAGGCCAAGCATTTGCCTGTTCCCCTCTCCTGCTCTTTGAAATATGATTAGCTTTGAGCTCCTATGTACGAAGTCTTACCTACCCTGCACACACACACACACACACACACACACACACACACACACACACACACACACACACACACACACACAGACAGACAAAGTGAAATATGATTTGCTTTGAGCGTTTATGTACAAAGTCTTTGTGATGAAAGCGAACCTAACAGCACAATAGTGTCTCAGACAGTGGTAACAGTGTGTGTGTGTGTGTGTGTGTGTGTGTGTGTGTGTGTGTGTGTGTTGAAGAGGGAGCTCACAAGCCTTTCTCAGCACCTTTAAACACCAAAACCTGCTGCATGGACTTAAAAGGGCTTTGAGAGAGCAGCGTGCGACCTGTTTAATCTTCCCCCTCTTGCAAGACCGGGCGCGTCCGTTTCATCTTCCCCACTCAGCTAGGAAACAAGAGGCTCAGACGAGGAACCAATTAATGCAGATTAATTGATATTAAAGAATTTATGTGACTGTTGCCGCCTCCTCCTGCTGCTGCTGCTTCTAACATGTCTCCGTGTTTGACAGTGTTGACTGAAGATGTGACTCATGTGGGAAAGAGAAATAAGATCAAATGCGAAAAACAAAAAAATAATCTCATTGTTGTTCTCATCCTATCTTTGTTTTTCTACTGACGAAGCCCCTCATTTCCTTTGTGCACTGCAGTGTGGGACTATACCGTCCATCAGCCACACACTCTAAAGCCTAAGTGTTGCTATTAAAAGTTTCAAGTAGGCAGATTGTTGCTAATTTTAATGCACAAAACCAGCCTACAGTTCAAGCCGGTGCAGAATTTGGATGAACACAATGTTTTTGATTCTAGCGCTAAAGCGTTTGCAGATGTAAGGCAACACAGGCACTCACACAGACTCACAAGTGCTAAACCTTTCAGGAAAAAGGATACAGTGCTGCCAGAGTAGGGCGAGATGTCAGACATGTCTTGCAGGTCCCCACACTCAGACTTGATGAGGGATAGCGACAGACCCTCTGGGCCATGTTGGTTTGGGGAGCTCTGCCTGTGGTGATGGTGACCAAGATGGCCTCCCGCCAGGGACGCCATTTTGGTTCTGAGGCTGGTTTCCCGAGTTATGTCCATCGAATCGGGAGAGGACCGGTGGTGGTCCTTGGGCCCCGGAGGGTACCCGGCTCCACCCCCATGTGACCCCAGGGGGCTCTGAAAGGGGTAGCCCATGAGGGGAAGAGGGAACGGGTGGCGGAAGGATGGAGGGCTAAACCCGAGCGAAGCTGTGAGGGGAGTGGGGTGGAGAGAGGGATGGTGAGGAGGAGGGGGAGGGGGAAGAGAGGGTTCGGCGTTCTCTCCTCCTCCTCCTCCACCGCTCTTTCGCACCACCAGAGGCAGTGCTTCTGTTTGGTCGTTGGGCATTGGCACACCACTTAGTCTGCTGCTCAACCCGCCGAACGAATCCAGCGGGCTCGGGACAATCACGTCCCCAAAGCAGTGCAGCCTCTGGTTGGAAGAGTGGTAGTTAGGAGTGGGACTGCCATCGCCGTTCAGACTGAGGGCCAAAGCGCCGCCACCGAATCGAGAGTCAGGGGTGAGGGAGGGCATGGGGCCAAAAGGTGGGGGGCACGAGGAGGACGAGTTGGAGGAAGAGGAAGGCGCGGCCGGCGTGGTGCTGTGGCAGCCATGATGGTGATTAATGGCCTGTTTGGGCGAGGAGAAGCCTTTGACAACGGTGTCGACAACCTGCGACACGGCACAGTTCAGCTCCTGCTTCAGAGTCTCGGCTAACTGCCTCCCCCCTCCTCCTCCTGCCCCCACCGCCCCCCTCCTCTTCATTACCCTCTCCCCGTTCCTCTCCTCTTCCTCCCTGCTGTCCACATCCTCCTCCATTTCTCCATCTATCAAGGCCTGTTCTCGGAGGAGGGCCCGTGCCCGGTCCAGGAACAGACCCGGGTCCAGCTCAGAGAGGTCATCGTGGCCACGTCGGCCCCTCTCTCTGTGCCGCTCCTCCAGGCCGTCAGAGCGGATGCTATCCTCTGACAAGTTGCCGTCCTCCTCTCTTTCTCCGCCTCGGTCAGGCTCACCGTTCTCGCCATTGTCTTCCTCCTCCTCAGTCTCCGAGTCGTAGATCTGGTAGAACTTCTCCTGAAGCTGACGCAGCTGTTTCTGAGCACAGGAAAGAGAATGTAAAGAAGAACCTCTTCAACTCATGACATAAAATATTTTCTTGTTGCTGTTTTGTACCTAATCAGCTAATAAGTAACCCAATGTTTTTCTGCATCACCTATTTTATTTTTCTCGTCGTAAAGAGCAAAGGAGCCGACATTAATATATTAAAAGTTTGATTCTTTGTTATGCTTAAAAGACAATGGCCCTTTATTAGACTGTAAGGTTAAAGCTTCATGTTTCTCGGTGCCTAGACCCTCAAACTCTGGCGAACATCCTAGTTTTAAATCATAAAAACTACAGAGGAAGGGACCGACAATGTATTTGTTATATTTTAGTAACTACTCAACTACCAACCTGCATGTCTTCCAGCTGTAGCTTGAGCTGCCTTCTTTCTTCCTGCCTCTGCTCCTGCCTGGAACACACCAGCTGGGTGAAGCTGTGCTGCTGCTGTGGCAGGCGCTGCTTTCTCTTATTCTCCCTGTAGACCTCGCCGACTCCAACCATGCCACCCCGCGAGCCAGGCGAGCTCAGCAGAGAAGAGGGGCAGTCGCTCCGGCTGTGACTGCTGGTGCTGTGGCCGTTGCCGTCGCCTCTGTTGTCGTTACTGCTGTTGCTGTTGTTGCTGCTGTTCTCATTTTCGCGGTTGCTCTCTTGGTTGTGGTCGCCGGCATTGGGTCGGACCAGCGGAGAGTGGCTCATGCCACGGATGATGTTTTCCACACGGGCGCGCTTGGCACGAAGGTGCTCGTCGGACAGCCGGTCCAATTCGAAGGAGGAAAGGGAGAGGGGCTGAGAGGGAGCGTGGGAGTTGAGGGTTGTAGGAGGGGGTGGCCGCCCGAAGGAGGAGGAGGAAGATGGAGGGGGCAGAGGAGGCCCAGGAGAGAGGCAGTCAGACGGGCTGTCCCGATCACGGGAGGAGTTGCTGCAGGCGTCCTCGGCCTGGATCTCTGAGCCTCCACTGGACAGAGCACCACTCCCCTGTGATGAAGGACAGCAGCACTGACTTAATAACAATGAATAATTTAACAGATCCATGAAGGAGGACTTAAGACTACATTCTTGGTTGATTGGAAGGGTAAAAGAAGAGAAAGATTCAATGAAACAGTGTCTAAATAGTGACATTTATTCATTTTCTAACTACTTCCTGTTTCTGTATGTTTCTCTGTACCTGAAAACCCGAGTCACTGCCTCCGTTCTTCCCCATGTTGTTTTTCAAGAGCTGAGAGATGATCGTAGCCCCAGGGAAAGGCATTATGGCATCCTCGTATGAGTTCGCTCTCTTCAGCAGCTTTCTCAGAACGTTCGACTTCTCGCCGTCACCGTTGGTTGCCCCGTGGTTGTGACCGACCAGCGAGCAGTCGTCGTCCTGATCGGGGCCGTGGGATTGGTTCATTCTGTCGATCAGGGTGTCTCTGGCGCGGGCGAATATCGCGCTACCCACAGTCCTTTTCACCCCGATGTCAACACGTCGGCGCTTGGTCTGTCTTGTTAGGAGGGTGGTGCTGTCATGATCAGGCATCACGCAGGGCAGCTAAGCAGACATGACCAGGGGTCCTCACAGACACACGCACACAGGATCAGAGGAGTTACCTGATCAACAACAACAAACAGGAGGAAACACCTTTTACTGGCAGTTAATGAAACTTCTCATTTCCACCTCTGATCTGTCTTACGTGGCTCCGGTTTTACAGACAGGAAGGATCTGAAAGAAGTCCACTCGCTGAAATTGGTAATTATATTTAAAGACAAAAAATCAGTGGCCTTCTCTCCAAATAAACTTTCATTTTGAATTAGAAAATTACACTAACAATGTAAATTTAACACATTTTAGAGACACTGGATGACGACAGGTAATAAAAAAGGAATCTGCTGTTAAAAAAACAAGAAAAACCTATCTCTGTCGTCTTTATGAAGCATCAGAGTACACAATAATTAAAGGAATTTAAAGAAAAAGAGGAGAAGCTCTTTCTTTTATTGATCTAACAGTTGGAGAAATACAAAAACAGGACACGGTTCATTTCTTGACCAAAAGCCAAGGGAACCACAGCTAGAAACAACCCACTCTTTAAAATAGTTCAAGGAGATATTCCCGCAGAGAAGGAACACCTGCCTGTAATAACCAAAATAATTTCCCATTTCCTCCTCGTCTCCTGGGGGCTAACCTTGATTTCTGCATCTTGTGAGAAGCTGTGAAGAATTGACAAGCTCTCTCGTATTGACAGAGGGCATTCTACTCCACTGTGAAGGAAAATAAACCCGTTTTTTCCCCCTCACTTTATGATCTTCCTGATTTTTTTCTGCTTCTTTTTGATTTTTATGTTGTATTTTGCAGTGAATTTAGTTGTTTGTGAAATTATTTTATTCCCCCCCCCCCCACAAAAAAAAGTTATTAACACATGCTGTATGAGCTGAATAATTAAAAGTGGGTTTCTCGTACTGCCATGTGTGAGTGGGGCTTATCTGCTATATGGCAAACACAAAGAGGGGCACGCACAGTGACCGTGAAAGGTTAAGTTTCTCTGCTGAAGCATTGGAAACACCCAGAGCTTTCACTACCTGTGCAATAGGTTGCTTTTCATTCCTACAGAAGTCGCCTCATAGCTGAATCACACAAAATGAGATGCACAAGGGTGCAAACCACAAAGTTTTCAAACTGTGAAGGAAAAAAAAACAATTAAAAAATTTCAGCTTGTCTGTTTTCAAGCAGGCGCAAATTGTTTGCACTTGTACCTCCACTGGTGAACACAGACAGTGTTTCCCATGTTACGTGTTTGCATCTGTTTTGCAAAGGATTTCAGTTTCTAGACTAGGGAAATGATTCACAAATTAAGAGTGTCCAGCTTTACAACAACAGTTCTGCAGTTCGTACATCGGCCAGAAACGGGTACGATTTCAGGCCGATCTGCAAAATACACTCAAACACTGCTGGAGAAAGGATTTAAAAAGACTAAACACACACACACACGCATACGCTCGGAGAAACAAGATGCTTTTGCATCAGTCAACAGCAGCCGATCAAAGCAGACCCTGGCGTGTTCCTGCTGGTGCCATTACCAAATGAGAATGGTTAGTTTGAATATGACTTATGCCAGTTCTGCTGCTGTTAGGTGTTCAGGAAAAACACGTCCCCTCAGCACAGAGCCAGGGACTGACCCAGATACACACACACATATACTGAGCACGCATGCATACACACATTGGTCTGTGTTTGCATTATTGGTTCTTCAGCATTACTCTGTGCAGTGGTCTGTCTCACACACATGCACACACACACACAGGGACACAAACAGTTTACATTAGTGAGGTCCAAAGAGCTCGACAACCTATTTTGAAACTGGCGTCTTAGTTCAAGTTGAGAGTGCCCGGGTCTGACCGCTTTAATAAAACACTAAACAAACAGAAGACAGGGACACCTCAGAAATACACAGCAGCTCCAAAGGTTCATCTACTCACAGATGAATTTTAATAGAAGTTGGATGAACTTTTCTTTCTTTTTTTTTATGAGCTTCTGTTGAAGGTGAGGTGGAGAAAAAGGAGATGTGAGAGTGTGTGTGGCTTTTTTGGATCAAAACTGAAACTTTTGTTTTAATCTGAAATTAAAGGGCAGGAATATGTGGCTCTGTATTTGAGAACTGAAATGGGAAGTTAGAGATTAATACGTGTAAATGTTAGATTTCAATTCACAAAGGAATACAAAGCGCTAGGTGACTTTTTAACTTTAAACTGCCGTTTAAATACATTTGCCTTCATAATTTAAATGTAATAGTTCCAAATCATAAATACTTACAAACAATTAAATATTACACTTGTTTTGTTCCTTCTTTTAGTTCGTTTTGTCTCGATTGAGTTAAAAACGGGGAAAACTTAAAAAGTGAAGGCGATCACAGCTTGTTGCTGCAGCTCGCTGTGTGCGCTCTGAGCGGAAAGCGAAGCCGTGCACAGTCCGAGGGGGAAGCAGACTGTGGACGACACTTACACAGAGATCTTAGTCATATTCCAAACAACCATTAGCCCACGATCATGACACGACACGGACTTTTCCACTCACCCCGCCGTTTATTTTCTTAGTTTAAAGTGGATAAACTGGATAAAGAGCAAAGAGAGAAGAGAGAAACCCGCCCGCGTTTGGCTTTAATTGCAAAACTGATAACAAGAAACTGGATTTTTACCCCTTCAAAAATAAAAATTATCCATCAACCTGCCATAAAACGCGAAAGAAGGGAATGTGTGCGCGCACACGCGCTGACAAAACCAAATAAAACCAAGAGTCTGAGTTCAAATTTCAAACAAACTTTCATGTATCATTTTTTTAAGTCCTTCCTCACAGTCGGCCTGTTTTTGTGTTTTGTTTTTCAGCAGAAGCAGATTGTAAAACAGTCCCGAGATTAAACTGAGCCATCTGGATCGAAGCTGTGAGGCAAAAGATGTCCATGAACTGGAGGCAGTGCGAGTGAAGTTGCACTCGGGTTATTCACAGCCACGCGTGTTCCTAACAGGCAGCAGACACAAACACGGAGAATAAGAGTTTGTACTTACTTCTCTCTCTCTCTCGAGCCTTTCTCCAAGTCGCTCCGTCGAGAAGGGGAGAAAAAAAAGAAACGGGAGGCGAACACGAGAGACAGATCCGCGCTCGCCGTTGAGATCAATGCCGTAATTTACTACGGCAAAGTGGAGACGTATGCAAGAGCGTGCACGCGCGCGGGCGTGAGCGTGTCTGTGTGTGCGGGAGAGAGAGGGAGACAACAGAGAGACGCTCGCGGAGAAGTGTGAGCACGATAGAGAGCGATAGGAGAGATGCGGAGAATGAGAGAGAGAGAGAGAGAGAGAGAGCGAGAGGGGGGGAGAGAGAGCGCCGCTCTCCTCCCGGGATGGGAAGTGTTTAGTATCGAGCGCACCCGCTCCGTCCTGCACTCCTCGGCTCGTCTCTGACCGACGGCAAGACTCTCAGTGAAGAAACAAGAAGAGACGCGCGTGAAGGATACGTGAAGACGCTGCGTCACCGGCCGACACAGTGAGGTAATGGCTCCACCTGACCAATAAGGAAGGGGAGCCGGGGACGGTGGATTTTATTTATAAGGAGCCCCGCGGTTAACAGCGCGCTCCCAGAGCGAGGAGAGGAGAGAGGAGCACGCGGCGGGTAAACTGAAAGTCAGTTCACCAGTCTTTCTCCAAAAGTTCCTTTTTTTAGTTTTTCTAGAATAAATGTATACTTTGAGTTCAATCTAAAAGGCATCACGTGACTTTTATTGATTAAATATGGTTAATAGCAAGATTTAAAAATAATTTGCTTTTCAATAAAAAAGAGTTTGAGTGACAGCTGGTTTGGTGCTGGATGTTCTCAGCTGTGTCATTAACGATTCAATAAACACTGGCTTTAATTCGTTTAATGTTTCTTTGCGTTCATCGTCTGCATTAAAAAAAACCAAAACATTCATTTACTACTTTTTGTTCATCTTTAATTGCGCGTGCGCAATCGGAGACCTCTGTACCGCTCAGGGTAAAGAAAGTTACCGAGACTCAGACAAACACCCCGCTGCTGCTGGTTGATGGGAAAACTCCCTTCTTATCCAGAGATCAGAGGTCAGGGAACACCTGGAGCTGGGAGGGACGCGCTGTTGCTCAAGGGCACTTCAGCAGAGCAGAGGCTTAAGAGCTGGAGGTCTCTGTGTTTGTGCCGGTGTCTGTCCTCTAGCAGGCAGAGTTGTAAATAAAACAGAATAACGGGGGCGAACGCATAATATTTCTACGCTTAAATCACGCACGTGGGCCTTTAAAAAGCCACGAGCTGTGTAAATTATTTGCAGAAAGAAAAATCTGTTGGAGATGTGTGTTTGTTACTGCAGTCACGTTCCTACAGTGTGGAGGTTCACGGAACTTCACTGACCGTTTCCACAGATCAGAGGAGTAAATCCGAATCACAAGAGGTTAATGAAAAACACCAGAGATTTTTTAAGAGTCTCAAAATGAGTCTTTTAATTTTATACAGTGCGTATTAAACTGTTTGGAAGTCTACATCATTTCTCAGGGGAGGACTTAAAATAAAAACTGAATTAAACCCAAGAAAAAAAGACACACAATTTAACTTTTTGGTTTAATAGAATAACAATAATAATGAAAAACGTTTTAAGACGAATTCGATTGAAAAAACATTTTAAAAATAACTTCCTTAGATTGAGGCGAGGCTGGAGATTCCTGCGCTCTCTTTTTATTACGCGTTTCGTGTGTGAAAGATTTCCTTCTCTAAAAATTGCATCTCCAAAGTTGCTTTTTTAAGGTGGTTTTTCAAAATCCCGCCTTTTAGTTTCCCCCCAGAATTAAACCTCAGCGTCACTTAATTCAATTAAAGAAGTGGACATTTTATTCGTGGCGCAATTATTCAAAGCGCTCTGTGGCAGCTTCGTGATGCAGAAAACAAACAAATATTAAATTACAAATCAGCGAGAGGGAGAAAAAAGAAATCCCCCCCGAGGAGACAGGAGTGTGTTTCGTGCCATGCGGGTTGTCCTCGCGTGCAGAGGCATTCAGGGCCTCTTATTTCATTTTTTCTTTTTTCTTTTTCTAATGATCGGCTGCCACATTATTAAGCACAAAGAGAAACGGCAGCTGAACTTGACCAGAATACAGCACACAGATCTCCTTTTTTAACCAACCCCCACTCTCCCTCTCTCTCTCTCTCTCTCTCTCTCTCACACACACACACACACACACACACACACACACACACACACACACACACACACACACACACACACACTTAACAATAAGCTGTAAAAGCTGTGACCTATTTGAGCCACGGCGCACTGGGTGATGCCATTTAGAAGTTTGCTAACTTCCACATTATTGTTTTGTCTTAAGAAAATGCGCACGCGAATTTGCGCCAATCTGGGAGATCCGGACACAGGAGCAGAAAGTTGAAGAGATAAGAAGAAAAAAAAAAACCCTTTTGGCCTGTACCAAAAAATAAAATATTAATAAAATAATAAAAATCCTCAGTGTGAGGCCAGAATAGGTGGAGAATAATGATCTTATCTTACAGAAGAGGAGGGGACGGTGCTGCTGCTGAAAACTGTAAACAGCGGGGGAGAAATGTCAAACTGAGAGAAGCTGCTGTTGAATTTCAAATACAATAATTAGAAATACTAATATAGTAATACAAATATATATTTTTTAGATGGCGTATCGTGGCAATTGCGTGCTGTCATTTAAACCCACAGCAGTAACACAGACACGAAACATGTTTCTCACTGCGATGGGTTGAAAATAAACGCTTTAATGTTTAACTCGCTGACTTCCCTTTTATTTACTTGCCTGATGTGGCGATGACCCCCCCAAACTCGTGTCTGTTGTGTGCGCGCCTGGTGCTGGAGCGAGAGCGGGAGCGCGCAAACGGGCGAGAAGACTCAATGAGGGAGAGAGAGAGAGAGAGACTTGAGTGAAACAGAGAGAGAGAGAGAGAGAGAGGGGATAGGAGGTGGAAGTTGTGTGAACTGTGTGAAAGAGAAAGTGTGTGTCTGTGTGTGCTTCGGTCACGGTCAGTCACCATGATCAGTCTCTATAGTTTACTCAGTACATCCCAGTGTGACCTTACAACTCAAACAGCAACACTGAGGCTTTTAATCAAACTGACCCCACTGCTCGTTTTTTTGTTGTTGTTGTTTCTGGGGGTTTTTTTTTTAGGATTTAGCCAAAGAGCCAAACTGACTGTCCAAACACAAGTCGTGGTCAAACAGCCCACAGTGCAAGTCACCTTTAGAGCTCGGATCCACGGCAGGGAAGGGAAATAGTTGAAAACACCACCTGAGGCAGCCTGAAACCAGTAAATCTCAGACACTGTGGAGGAATCAGAGTCTGCAGGCAAACATGTGGAAGAAGCTCCAACATGTTAAAGCTGGCTCTGTGAGTCACAGCACAACTGTAGTTTTAGTTGTCGTCAAAGAGCAGCGAGTACATGTCTTTAATGTGAGAGGTGATGCTAAAGAAGAAGAAAACTGTTGCAATAAATGGAATTTACCACAGGTTCAGAAAAAGTGATACTTTTCTTTTTGGCACTAAAGAGGAACCTGCGTTATCTCGCACGCCTCAGACAGTTTTCTCCCAGTTCCACTTTTCTGTTTCAGCCACAGACTGAAGGAGCGGCGACATCAGATCTGCTGCTCAGTGGACTTATGTTAGATCTTGAGATCCAAATTATGTACAGAATAAAGGTGTGGGTGGAGTGGGGGACGCACACACAAAATAATCTTTTTCCTCTGCACTTTAAGTAGAGAGGTAGATTTTTTTTCTTGCAGCAGTTATTAAAGGTGCATCTGGAGGATTTGCTGCAGTGGCTTCGGCTAATGTCGCTAAAAACAGCATAGTCCCTTTTTCTTCCAAATAATACTTGAATGTCATCAAAATTTCACTTTGCTAAAAGGCTTGCTATGTCATGTAAGGACTCCTTATGTGCACACACACACTGGAACTGTGTCTTTTTGCAAGAACAAGATATATGTGGATTATCATCACGCTGAAAAAATACACAAAAAGGGAATAATGAAAATAGAAGGGCATAGTGAGGGAATAATGATAGGCCTGCTACTGATGGAGGTCTGGAGGTAAAGACAGATGGATGCAGAGGTTTCTCATTCTGTCCCCCCCCCCCCCCCCCTCCTCCCGACGCACTCTTTCTCTCTCCCTGTCCTCACCCTTTCCCTCTTTCTCCTCTCCATCAAGATGCCATTATTCAGGACATTAGCGAAGAAGAGCTAAAAGCTCTCACTGTCGATGAGGGTCCCAGGGTCCTTTCTGAGAGAGCTCTGATGCAAACGCACACACACGCACGCGAGCATGAACGCACACTTTGACTACAGAAGTAGCGTATAGTATAGGTGAAGAGGTAAGAGGTGGTGAAAAGGTCTTATTGCAGACATTACCAGGTATCTCGGCTCCTCTACTCTCCTCTGTGAGCAGAAACACAGACATTAGCTGGCACAAAGGAAACGAACAGTGCTCAATAAAGCAACACACGGTGTCCCCGCGGGTCTATTTATACTTGTGAACTTTCTGATCTTCTCTCTCTTCGCTTTGCTTTCCACGTGTTTTCTTCATCCTGCCACTCGTAATGCATCTAAAAATATTCAAAGTTGCACCAAAGTGAGCAAATTAGGAACAGTGTTGATGCATTTATCTGTATTTGCTTTATTCTACTCATCAGGTAAACTAGAAATGATGCAGACAGCCTTAAATGTGTCATAAACTGTTGGATTCCTTCAGTTATTTCTAATTTGAATGCCTTAATAGTTCAGTTTAAATCAAGGAAAATACAAATTCCAACATGATAATGTGTAACAGGCATGTCAAACTCCAGACCAGTGAAGCTCCCACTTCCACACTGCAAAGAAGAGACATCTTTAATATGAGAAAAAAAATCATAAAACAAAAAACTCAATCATAAATCATAAAACTGAAAATGTCCTGTTTTTTTTTCTTTGAATGCATTGTTTAAAAAAAACACACACATTTTTATAGTAGATAGTGGAATAATAGAACCCTTGCTGTCATTTATTTGTTTATCTATGACTTAATTACTTTGGTGTAATACCAACAGCTATGTGAGGAGTCTTTATCAGAAGAAAAAGCTTTAAGACTTATCAAAATACAGTTAAAAGGCCAACATTTATGCCTTCCTTCACATTTCCCAATCAGTCACGTGGGCCGGTTCAGAGTCTTTGTCACCCCTGTTGTATTAGACAGTTATTTGTGAAATGGGGCTCCCCAGAAGCTAACCACAGCTTATTTGTATGGGTCCAAAGATCAAATAATATACTGCAAATACAATGTAGATTTTCATGTTATCCTAAATCACTAAATATCCTAAGATTCGACTAGGAATCATAACGTAAACTAAACTAATACTAATCCAATTCATGTTGACTGTGGCACATGAAAGCAACAGTATAATCCTTATATAGAATTAACCATAGTTCAGTAGCAACTGTTATTTTAGATGTTTAGATATTAACATTTTTAAACTGCTTTGTCCTAAGTTTGTGGTTGTCTACACTAAAACTTACACACTTAGCTTTGCGTTTCTTTTGCTTCAAAAGTTGCTTTTTTTTTTTCTCATGTTGCATGTGTGAATAGGCTCACAAAGTTGTTTGTCCAGTCTAAATACTATATTATACATTATATTCTGTTAGCCTCAGAAGTTTGTAACCACAGAGAAGAAGATCAAACTTCAGGAATCAGATGGCTGACTAAAACTTGTCCCATGTTCTCAGAAACAAAAGGTGGAAGTAGAGTAACTGTGCAATGTTAAAACCCCACGTATATTTTTATGGTTGTAGATCGAATAGTTACAAGACTTGATGTACTCGACTGCACCACTTAAAATGCTCACGTAGCTTCAGTTACTTCTGCGCTGTGCAGCTGCCGAACTCTGAAGTTCTCAAGATCTTACAAGGGAAGCCGCTTAAAATCATAAGCTGGTAGAGGGTTTAGTGTTTTAGAGCACATGGACTTGTGGACGTGATATCTATTGCAAAATGTGTTCATGTGTGGAAGTACATATAAACAGTACAGGGTGTATCAAAAAGAATAATCTGATTTCAAAAGGTTGTATTTTTTAAGTAATAAACATAAAAGCATGTGGTAAATGTTGAAATACATGGTGGAATATAAAGCTTTACATACAAAATGTGTGTCAAATTGTCCCACAGTTCTGTGAACATGTCTGCAGCCACTGTAGTTGCTATGCTACCAACCGGAAGCATCGTGAAACTCACGTATCCGGTTTTCCTAAAAGTGTTTGGATTGTTCCTGGTGAACGGCGGCAGCATTAAAAGCATAGCAGACGATTCTCTTAGATAAACCCTGTATGTTATACATAGCTTTAACAAACAGATGAGTGATGGATAAAATATAAGGTAGAACTATATAGGAACATAAAGGCTGACAACCTCAAGCAGCGAACAAACACAAAGCTTGTGTTGCTGTAAATACATGCGCAAAAAGGATGAAGTAACAGACCTAATATGTAAAGCATTACTTTTAAAGTATTAACTTTTAAAGTCCATATCAAATCGATATGATTTACACACTGTAAACCTCAATGCTTACGTAAATTAAGTGATGATAAAAAGCAGTCCTACTGACTCAAATAGTTTATCAAACATTTCGTTCTATTTGAGTTACTTCATATTATTATTGATCAATTTCAATTATTTTGCATATTAAGCTACTAAATTAAATTCTAACCTTTTCGGGTTTACAGTGTACCTTACATTAAGTACCACAGGCGGGTGGACAGTGGGCTAAATTAGGAAACATCCAGAAAGACAGAAACCAAACAGAACCTTGATGTCTTCAGGAAGCCGGTGCGGAGACAAAAGTTTTCTGCTTATGTATGACATATTCTTATACATACTCTCATGCTTAGTGATGCAGAAGCTAGTGGTTGTGCTGTTAATTATATTAGCTGTGCTGGTTGTAGCAGATGTTTAGAAAGAACTGCAGCACAAATAACACTGCATTATCTGCTATAATGAATTAGAAACCGATTTGATAACACTTGCAACAGAACTAGTCTGTGTTAAAATGATTACAGTTGTCATAAGTAGCGCAGGGGGACCATCTAGTAAGATTTTTAAAGAATAGCTGCATGTTGCGATTGAAGAGCACAACCATCAGCAGCCAGTGTTGTGTGTCCGTGTGTGTGTGTGCTGCAGTAACCCTGATATAACTTCCACCACAGCTCAGAAAGTTTGTTGTTGCAATTAATTTTCAAACTGGCTCTTTCCTAACTTTTCCTAATTATTCCATTTTGTGAGCTCAGGGGAACTGAGGATTTTCATAATTCATCCTCCTCCTTACCCCTCGTTTTTTTTCTACAATTACTGTAGTACAAAACCATCGAAATTATTCATCTGTTCCTCTTTTCAATTTACCATTCTTTCTTTCAGTCCCAGTAATTCATGTGTGTTCTTTCTTTTTATCAGACCTATGGAGCCTCTACGCTGCTCATGTATTTATTCATGCTTTTCTGCCTCTGATGAGCAACATGGACGAAGCTGAATAGAGGCGTTGTGTATGTGTGCATGTGTGTGTGTGTCTGCGCGGAGCTTCGCTGTAGACCTTCTCCATTGTGCCGATTCTAAGAGAAGGTCTTAATCTAGCCACCGCCATTACCGCTGCCGAGACCTCCAGCCTCCAGCTCCTCCCCTCTTGTCCTGATGTTGTGCCCAGCCACGAAGGCCCTTTAGTGGGTTGACTGGCAAGCCAGATCAGGGTCTTGGGTCTGGGACTTGGCCTGGATCCCCGGTCCTCATCCTCCAGCACCAACGCCCTCTGCAGCCCCACAATGAAGCCTCCATCCTGGCCTGACTTGGCCCCCAAAGCTGCCTTCTTGGCTCGGGGCCTGGATGGATGGAGAGGAGGGGGGAAGAAAGCCTGTAGCTGGATGTGCAGTGGAGTGAGGAGAGGTGGAGAGGCTAACAATGCTATCAGAGAGCTGGCGTCCGTCTCTCAGACACACACCCACACACACACAGACACTGCTGTGTTTGTCTTCATTTATCAGTGCTCTTCACACATAAATGACAACAAAAGAAGAAAGGGGGTAAGCGGAGTAGAGAGGGTCAGGAAGAGGAAAAAAGAGTGAGAGGAAAAAGTGGCAGCGAAAAAGAAACAGAGATGCTTTAAAAAGACGGATAAGCGAAAACAAACGGTAAAGGCAGAGACACAGAGGGGGAGGCTGAAGAGTTAAACCAACAGAAAGAATTCATTTAAAAAAAAGAAGAAAAGAAAATGGAGAGTGGAGAGTGGAGAAGAAGAAACAGCGAATAAAAGAGGGGCGGAAAAAAAGAGACAGCAGTGCTTTTCGCCAGTCTGTTGGCCGAAGCCTCTGTGACATTGTGAGGCCTTCTGGATCCCCATGGAAACAAAAATCAACATGTTTGCCTGAAACGCTTTCATTAACACCTTGTAGCTCAGCCAAAAAAGCACGATGAGGGACGAGGAGGTGCAGAATAGAAAAATCCCAGCACAAATAATGCAAACAAACAAAGGATAAAAAAGACAAAAAAAGAGCAAAAACAAACTTAGTAAAAGCAGTTTTCTCTCTTCCTTTTTTACCCTGTTTCAGATCTGCCTATTGACCCGTGTCATTTTGCAAACAATGTAACAGGCAGGCAGACTTTCAGGATGTTTTGAGTCGCCATCACTTTGGGGATCAAACTACACTCGATGTAATACCATGGCCATATTTGCATGGGGTATTATAATGATAGCCCTTGGCACATTAGAATAAGCTCTGGACAGGGACAGAGGCTTAAACAAACAGTTGGGTTGAGTTTGTTGACTTTTTTCTTTTTATTTAATAAAAAATCACAACAGATAAAAATGAATTAACCTCTCAGCGTTTCTTTTATCTCGTGCACATCGCTGTTCGGAGCCGTTTTTCAGTCATTTAGCAGATGTGGGTGGGGAGGGGGGCAAGAGAAAACACGAAGCAGACATAACTAATTACATTTTTTTTCTTGCATTTCATGTACAATTATATAATTATAATAAATAAAATGCAGTGGTAATCTGAAATGTCACGCTTGGTTCCCCAGCATAAACAGGAAGCAAGCTGAGTATAATCAAGCAAGGATAAAAGTAGGACATCTGTGTGTGTGTGTGTGTGTGTCTATAGTCAGCATGGCTCTCTCTCTCATACACACTCACACACAGGAAGAGCGAGAGAGCGAGCTTTGGCATGGCGGCAATCAATTAAAGCTTCCTCTTCTTCTTTACTTTAATTGAAATTGAATAACATAGGTTTACCTCCCGCCCCTTTTACTGAGCACGCAAGGAAAGGCCTCGGGCTCATCCGAAGCAGCCCGGCGCTCTCATTTACCCAGAGAAGTTTGGGGTAAAAACACGGCCAATAATGGGGTTCTTGGGTTATTAAACGCAGCAGCATGGGCACTCATGAAACTGTAACACACATAAGCTGAATTAGCATGATAGTTAAATGGTAAAGCTCAGTGTAGCTGAAGTAAACGTGTCTAGAAGGAATTCTTTGATGGTCACATCATTACCAACGCAGTGACTCCAGCTTTTTAAATTTATTTTTTTATGTTGGCCTTTTTCATTTACTGTAAATCTCACTGCATATCTATCTATCTATCATAATATAGTAGCTACTTTGACAGTGATTAATGGCAGCGCTGATGACACTGATAGTTGCTTCATTTAGGAAACATTGCGACCAATTTACAGAGTTATGTTTTCCACATTACTTTTAATTCCAGCCTCATTTAGCATGTGGAATTATATTAATCTGATCAGAGGGATTTGTTGCAGGTTCCATGAATTTTTTTTATTTAGTACAAGGATATTTGAATTTATTAATCTCTACATTAATTTCACTTTAATCAGAGAAATTTCATCTGGACAATGAGTTTTGTCTTTCTAAAATTATTAAATAGGAACCTCGTCTACTCATGACTGGAGAACATTCAAGCTACAACAAACATGTATTCAAAATCAAATAATTTATTTTTATTGTTTTTTGTGTTTTCTTTGGTTTTTACTGTTCATGTGTGAAGGTTTCTAGATGGTTTCTTCCCACTGTCAAGACACCTGGTATATTTTCTTTACTTATTGATCCCCTGCTGTTTAAATGTGTACCTGGGCAGCTTTAATTCTCAGTGCTGTGGTTTCTCAGAATAACGGTAAGTGCTGCGCAGATGTCTAGCTTCCTGAGTTGGGGAGTCTTTCTTTGGATTTTGGTGTTTCAGAAAGAGGTCCCAACATAGAGAAGAATATGTTGCATTGAGTTTAAAGCACATTTTCAAGAGCTGCTTTCAGTATTTAATGCTTTACTTAACTTGTTATCAGGTTTAATGCCAATGAATAACTTTTCTAGTAAAGTCTAGGTGACTGCATGTGAATATCAAGTCATGCTTACATCCTAATGTAGCATATGAATTTGTGTCATTAACCAAAGGTTTCTTACAGCCAATTTACTTAAATCGAATTTGTTTTTTCTGTATGACATAAGAGTGAGAAATCACAGATGTGAAACAAAATTTTCCCATGTGATGTTTAGACCAGTGTTCCCCAACCACTGTGCAGAGAAATGATCAGGTGTGCCGTGAAAGATTATCTGGTTCCACCTGATTAGTACTTTAAGCAATCGGCGTGAGTAACGGACAGAACAATTACATTCTCTTCCACTAGAAGGCAGTACAACTACCTGCTCTAATGAAATGGGTTGCCAACTGCCAGTAAAACAGAAGAAGATGAAGAAGAAATTACATAATACTCATGCTGCGAGATGACGCAGCGAGTAATAGTAATAGATAAATATTTGAAAAGGAAAAGTAGTCAGTCTGACCTGGGTCCTGGAGAAAATTCTGACCCAGATGAAGGCCCCAGCATGTGTAGTGGTCAGAAGAAAGCAAAAAAGGTATACTGGGGACAACCCGAACCGATTCTGCTACACCTGGTGGACAGGGAAAAAATATCAATATGCTTTTTGTGACATTTTTGTTTGGTGGTGTGCCGTGTGATTTTTCTAATGTGAAATATGTCCTGTCAGACCATGATATTGGTGCATAATATTTGCCTCACCTACTGGACTGGTACTGTGTGTTACCAGATACTGTGAGTTTAGGTATCAGAATTTGTACAAAGAGAGGCAAAGATGAATTGGTACATCCATAAATGAGACTCTGTGGACACTTTAATGGTTCTAGCAAGAATTGGAAGTACAGATTAGGCAGGAGAAAAGAGTGGAGGGATCGATAGAGGCTACCTTTGGATGAACAAGTTTAAAAGTCTGGTTTCTGAGTAGAGAAAAAATGGTGTAGATCATAGGCAAGATAGGTCGACTCGGATGTGCACAGATCAAGATTAAAATGAGAACAAACAAGCTGATGGAGTTTGACTGGGATGAGGGCAGAAAGAATAGCGATGTCGAGAAGATGAGTTTAAATTAATACACGTAGACAGGGCAAGAAAAATTAAAAGTGGTTAGCAAAGAGACCAGAAAGTAAAAGAAAAACTGAGAGATAGGAACAGAAATAAAGAGCACAAAAAAAATGAAAGACAGAGGTTTGTGCCAAGCTGTGATTTCCCGGTAAGAGTTAGCTCTTCATCTGCTGGCGAACCCAGCCCTTCAGTAGAACAAAGCCACCTCGCACGGCACTCATCTATCGTTCATTTTTCATCTCCCTATTCTTTCCACATGCAAGAGATCTCCCTCCCTCCCTGTTTTACTCTTTCTCTGTGACACAGTGGGATAACCCTCACCCTCACAACCTCGCACCTCCCCTACTGATTCACACGCATTCACGAATAGCGCACACACAGACACACACGCATACTTTCTTTGCCAGATGGACACGCACTTATCTTCACATTCCCTTTTTGTTGAGATTCTGCGACAGTGTGTCGTGGATTGTGGGGTCAGTTTTCCACCATGTTTCCGGTGGGTATTTTCCTTCTTGTCACAGTGATGTTTAGGCTTAAGTTTTGTGAGTCCCACCCTCGACTCACCATCCCTGCTTCCACCTCTGTCCACCTCTCTCCCTCGCTACAGGTCGGGAGGTAGTGTGCTGACTCCGCCACCTGCTGTCTGATAGTACATAAACAAACGAAACACTTATTTCCTCCCGAGCCAAACCCCGCAATCATGGCGCCGTAAAACCTCACACTCCATTTACCTTCAGTGCAGGTGACTGAGCTGGGCACGGTGTGTTTGAGTATGAGTATGTGTGTATAAGGGTATGTGTGTGTGTGTGTGTGTGTGTGTGTGTGGGGGGGGGGGGGGGGGGTATTTGTGTGTTTAATGTGGGGAAGATGGGAAAATATTGGAGTGGTAGACGGAAAACTTTTGATACCATGCAGGGAATGAAAAAAGATATTAAGCCCTTAAAAAATAAGAGTAAAAGTCCAGTTGAATGAGAGGTTAATTAGAGACAGAACAATATATGAGGCCAGTAACATGTGGACATGCCTTATCTGTAGCCATTTTTATGGTTTTGACAAGTTGTTTGATCCCACCTAGTGACTAGAATGAAGTGTTTATTGTCATTGCACATTAAAACTATATAATAATATATAAATAATATTAAAAAAAAGAGTATGAAGAGGAGACACACATTTGCATATTTAAGACATGACTGGGCTTTCAGGGGACCGTGTTCACTGCAGAAGAAGTATTGCATTCTTTTATTTGCAGCGTTCGAGATTTCTGATGAGCCGGGGGAAGAAACGTGTGGCTCTTTAGGCACCTGCACCACCTGCCACAGGGTACGAGGTTGAGGAAGTGCTGTCCAGGGTGGAAAGGGGCTTTGGTTATTTTCTTTGCCCTGCTGAGGCACTGAAAGCTGGAGATGTGCTCGAGCGAGGGCAGTTGGCAGCTGATGGTTGATAGCCCTCTGCAGTTTTCCAGCTTACCACACTGTGATGCAGCACATCTGTAGACTCTCAATGATGGAGCAGTAGAAGGCCACTAACACCAGACTTGAGATGCGGTCTCTGATGAGGATTTTTAACTACTGCTGTAAAGTTGGCAGACCCCAAGAGATCATTCACGAGACTTCTGTAGTCTTTGACCATCACCTTGGTTTTACTGGTGAGCACCACACAGACACCTTCTGTATCTCTGTACACTGACTCATGGCAAACAGATGTGACCCCAGCTGCAGTAGAGCTTTTAGCAAATTTAAGAAATGTGTTGGTAAAGTGGTGCAGCTAAGGACTCAGCAACTGTAAATTTGTGAACAGTTGGTAAGAAAGTCTTTAATCCAAGCAGAGACAGTGAGATAGCTTGTCATCCATTAAATGGGATGATTATGATGAAGGAGGGAGTGTAATCAACAAAGAGCATTGTGATGTAGTTCCTTGGGTATTCTAAGTGGAAGGCAATGGAGATATGGACATATGGGTCAAAGTTAGGTAGTTGTTTAGGCTGTTATAATTATACCGGTTGACTTGAGACAAGATAGGATGGTAGCTCAAGTCAGGGAAAGATTGAAAATCATGGTTCAAACCCCTGATAGCCTGTCAGCACAAGCTTTTAATGTCTTGCCAAGTACACCATTAAGTCCTGCAGCTTTTTTCGTATTCACCATCAATCAGCTTTGTGTGCGCAAAGCAACCCTTAGCTGGGAAACTGAACCCTTAGACCAACTCTGACCCATCCTTATAACTGTGGAAGCGGTATGGGCTCTGTAGGCTTTGTATGCCTTACGTTGGAATAGATGTGGTCCAGTGTGTGTTCTTCTTTCTGGTGGGACATTGTGCATGTTATTGAAATTTGGGAAGCACAGTTTTTAGGCAAGCTTGATTAAAATACCCAACAGTGATGTGCACTCCATCTTGGTGAGCTTGCTGTTTTCTGCTTATAGTTTTGTACAAATGGGAAAGAGATGTGTTAATGTTAGCATCAGGTGCGACATATATATACAGCAGTTATGGTTACCACTGTGAGCTCTCTAGACAGCTAGAAGGGTCTACACATGACAGACATTAATTCCAAGTGAGAAGAGCGGTGGTTGAGAATGATCTTACCAGTAGTGCATCACTCATTATGTACAAGGCCCCCTCCTCTGCGCTTGCTGGAGTCTCTGTTCCTGTCGTAACAGTGGGTGGAGCGGTCGGCCAGCTGTACTGTAGCGTCCAGGATGAGTGGCTGTATCCAGGTCTCCTTTATAATTATCTCACAGCAGTCACAAACATAGTAACATTCTAGCAATTTGTAGCTCAAGTTTGCTTATTTTGTGGACAAAATAAACAAAATGGTGTCGGTGAGGAAAATGCTTGCAGGGGTAGCGGGGGTTTGTGTGTGGCTGTTTCCTTGGCTTTGCGAGTAGGCCTGCCTTGCATCCTCACTTCTGCCATCTGCGTTACCTCTGAGGCCTTACAATCCAGTTAGATTCAGGGTGATCCTGCTATGTCCGGTGGTATATTATGAGTCCACTTGAAATCCCTTGTTCTCCCGCTGAAGAAAGGATGTAACTGGTTCTGTTGGTTTGTTTGTGTGTCTGTTAGTTAGCAGTCTGGCATCCACAATTATCATTTTCTAATTTTGTGTGATGGTAAATACCAAAAACAGCTCCAGCTCACTTAACTTTGGTGAAAATTGAGTCAAGGTCACACCAAATGTAAAATTCAGCAAAAACATTATATTATGTCCCCCCAAGGTCATATGCGGGACCTTGGGGGGACATAAGTACATAGGTTGGTGAAGCATGTGACCTTGTTAGCACCCAATTCATAGATAACCTTGAAAAAAAAAGAAACCATATCAAGTAATGTATCACACGAAAGGGCACGGACAGAGCTTTTCAATATGATATCCTAAGATTTTGGCCCTTGCCTTTTGGGGGGAGTTGCACTTTCTGAGTGCTCTTGTAATGTTGACATCACAGGTTACTGCCATGCATCTCACCTAGAATAATTGGGACCATACACCATGCACGAAGCAAACGAACCCATATACCACAGTTCTTAGTTTGAACTGGAGTGCAGACTGAGCCAGGTCTCCTCCCACTAATGCTCTTATCACTCAGTGGGAACAAATCTTGTGTGTAGCATGGCCTTGAGACTGGAGGAAATATACTTTGGTGATTATTCTTGTGGCATGCATGATCATGTTAACTCAAGGAAATGGTGGACAGGATTGTTGCACACTGGAGGAGGTCACCTTTGACTGCCTGGAAGACTGCCTGCCATTTTTGAAAATGTGTGATTTTAGTCAAAGTACAATCTTCCTGTAAAAGAAAGCTTTGGTTCCAAAACCTAACTAGAAAAGAAAAGGCAAAAATAAACAAAAGTCAAAGTGTGAAAGTTGCAAAGTATTTAATTGGCAGGTCATCTTTCTCTGTCGCCTAACAGGCGTTGTGTAGCAGTAGCCTAGATGGCAGAAACCAATAGTAAACGGGCATCAAATGCATAAAAAAGCAACAAGTAGGGGTCCTGACCATCCTGGAGCGAGAATGTGTTGCCAACACATATATTCCCCATCTTCTTTTGTCCTGCCTTCCTCCCCTCACCACTAACCAGTCTCAACAGATGCCCGACCCTCCCTGAGCCTGGTTCTGCCAGAGGTTTCTTTCTATTAAAAGGGAGTTTTTCCTTCCCACTGTCACCAAAGTGTTTGCTCAAAGAGCGTCATCTTATTGTTCTGGTTATTTCTGTATTATCATATAGCCTTTAACTTACAATACAAAGGACTTTGAGGCAACTTTTGTTGTGATTTTGCTCTATATAAATATAAGTCTTGGGTGGAACATTTAGGTGTCTGCGTACTTTCATTTGTTCAGATAAAGACAAACCAAAATGAAACTAAAACACATGGATATGAGGGAGATGGTGCTGTATCACAAAAATGGCTTGACCTGCTTCTCACCCCTCCATCTTGTTTGTGTACTGGTTTATTTGTTGGAATCAACAACAACAACAGCAACCAGCCTCTGTAATTATTCCTTAGTGCTGCTTCACTCTCTGTAATTATACACCCGTACGGCGTGCGTGTGTGTGTTTCATGCATGTATGCATGTGTGACGGTAGACGTGCAAGTTGAATACATGTGTTTGTGTGTTAATCTGTGTACACAGTTGTGTTTTGCTTTCCATGCAATAACAATTACACACACATACTGGCCAAAAAGAGAGAGAAAGAGACGCAGAAAGAAAAAAAGGCAGATGAGGGGAGAGAGGGATGAAGGGACAACAAGCTGAGGTCTTTGTTGCTAAATGACAGTGATTCACCATCAGGCCACCCATTTAGTTTGAGTGTGCTGCTCATTTGCCGGTGTGTGTGTGTGAGGACATGCATAAAGAGGAAGCGAGTGTGTGTGTGCAAAAAAGATGAGAAGATGTGAAATACAGAGGTAGAGACAATGCAGCAATGAGTGTACGTGGTGGTCTTTCTCAGTGACACCAACCTTCTGGCACACCACCAAACCTCGTGGGTTTTAATGTGCACATAAAAATAAAAAATGGTGTGTTTGTGTGAAAACATCTGGATTTTTTGGGGGGTTATCTGACATTGGTGTTGTTAAGCAGCTGTGTGTTCATGTGTTTATACATGTCAGGCCCTTTGTTAGCGATAGTGTGCTCGTATCCTCTCATGCACACGTTTTTGAGTTTTCTGATTTTGAACATGTCATACAACCGCTCTCACTGGTGATGTTGTAACTCCACCGCTGGCTTCTTTCAGGGAAATGTTTTGCTGCTTGATTATTTTAAGCATCTTTCTGATTAAAAGGATGATTTTTTTTTATTTCACTTTTTTTTTCAATTTACTTGTTCTACAGCTATTTTAAGGGACATTACTTTGTAAAAAGTATTTTTAAAGACACACAGAAATATCTTGAGCCACCACTCATTTCTTTATATTTTACTAGGAAAATAAGAAAAAGGTGCAGTGAACATGCAAATGCACAATGAAAAAATGTGTGATTGTAACAATTTTGAATATCAATATTTTGTCTGACTTCCTTTATTCTTCATCATAGTCTGAACGCAGCTAACTCTCTTTCTCATTTCTTTAAGTAGTCTTCAGGAATAGTTCTTCAGGCTTATTGAAGGACATTCAAAGTTCTTCTTTGGATGTTTCTGCCTTTTGTTCTGTTCTCTGTCAGCACACACTGCTTCAATAATGTTGAGGTCCGGGAGGCCGATCCATGACTGTGTGATTTTATTACACTGGAAGTATCTTTTTCGCATCATTCTCATGCTAATAAAATGAAGCTGTTGCCAGTCAGATACTTTCCAGATGTTGGATCAAAGTTTGATGGTACTTTTCTGGGTTCATAATTCCATCAATTTTGAGTAAGCACCACAGGGTAAAATGCATGACTGTGTTTTACTGTGATATTCATTGCTGTTCCTCTCTCCTGACCTTAACCGTAAATAATGATAACAGTTTGAACAAAAACATTTCAAATATCTGAGGTGCTATGTCAGGTCTTTACTCTTTTTTTTCCTATTTCTTCAGGACTTCACTTTTTTAGCTCTACAATTTCTTCTTTTGTCCTCCAGTTGTCCAATTTCCTCAAATCTTTTAAGGACACACTGCACACCACGCTGAGATATGTCTTTCAGTTTTCAGCTTTTAAGTTTTCAGCTAACAGAATCAGAATACTTTGTTAATCCCTAAGTAAATTATGTAATACGTTATTAAAACAAACTAACACTCTAATAATAAGTAAAAGATGGAGAAAATAAGCAAGAAAAAGTGTGGCAAAAAAGCAGGAGGAATTTAAAATTTGGAACTCATCTTGTTGGTGCAAAATATTTTTATATATCTGTCAAATGGCGTCATCGTTGGAATTTTAGATATACTACAGAAAGTATTATTTTTTGACAGGTTGCTAGTAACAAAGTGTCTAAAGATACAATTTAAAAGTTGTCTGTTATGTGTAGACACAACACTGCTTAAATTAGGTGGCTTTTTATACTTGAATGAATCCTAGGTCAGTGTTAGGTGGCGTAAGAAGTAAATTGATTTAACAAACTTATGCACTTAATTCCCATTTGCCTAAATAGTGATTGGTGGTTTAAGACTTTTGCACAGTACTGTAAATAATGAGATTAAATAAAAAAGAATAAAAATGGTTGTCCCCCTATAACAACTGAAATCCGGAAAGTTTGGAATTCATGATCAAATGTTATACATCTACTTCATGTCGTTCGTCTTACCTCAGGTAAATTCTGCTGAGGCGTTTCCTTGCCCCCTCCAGCTGAGTCTTATTCATTATTAATGTCTGAACATGGTCCCTAAGGATCTGCCATCCATTATTAATGCCTGACAATCTCTTATTTTCTCTCCCAGGATCTCCTTCTGTCCCCCCGTCATACTTCTCATTGTCCCGCCTGTCCTAGCTTCCATCTGAACCACCGTATGGAGAAAAGCTAATAACAGGTGTGTCATCCTCCCGCTTCATATCATTTCCACTGCCTCCTCCCCCTCCTCCTCATGTCCTCCCATCTTCAATCTGTTTGTGATTTCTTCTGGGCCACCAGGGTTTTTTGACAAGGTGCTAAATGTGCCAAATGTGTGTGTGAGATTGTGTGTGTATGTGCACCAACTGGGTTAAGGTGTCAACCTGCTAAATAGTGTGTGTGTGTGTGTGTGTGTGTGTGTGCTTGTGTTAGTGCATGAAAATGTCTCACTTCTTGAGAGATGAACACACAAGACACCGATGTTTACTGACACCTGCTCGCTTAGCTTTTTTAGTTAACATCTGTCCAACGTGCACACACAGTATGAGTTAAAACCTGTAAAACTGTTTGGATTAAACTGACTTTAAGGGCTCCATTGATATTTTTAACAAAATAAGATGACTGAATTTAACCCCGCAGACTGGTTGTTTTCTCTACTTTGAAACAAAAAAATATACCACATACCACAGGGCCTCAACTTTTACTGAGGCTATTGGGTTTGAAAATTTTGTGTCAGTAGTACTATTTTGTTTTCCAGTGTAGCAAATCAATAAAACTGATAAGTCTTTTTTTTTTAAAATCCTGTTTACTTATGTTGATGTAGAAGTACTCTGTGAGGACTCAATTACACGTATAAGCTAAAGTCATTGATCGTTAGTTAGTGAAATGAGTCAGTGTGAAAAAAGAAAGAAAGAAAATTACTTATTGTACTACTCCAGATTTCTTCAGATCTATCCATATGTACGCCCGTTCCCTGATTGAGCTTCAAAAGGGTTGCCAAATTGTACTCTGTGTTGGCATTAACCGCCTCTTGGCTCCACCCATTTTTTTAACTCAGGGTTTTTCTTTTTTCTTCTTTTTTTAATATTTAACAGAGGTGGGACCAAGTCATTGTTTTGCAAGTCTCAAGTAAGTCTCAAGTCTTTATCCTCAAGTCTCAAGTCAAGTCTCAAGTAATGTCAGGCAAGTCAGAGTCGAGTCTCAAGTCACTGGTGTAAAAGTCCGAGTCAAGTCACAAGTCTGAAACTTTGAATTTCAAGTCCTTTCGAGTCTTTAAAAAAAAAAAAACGAAAAAATTATGTTGCAGTTATATGCTAAATGTAAATATTAGACCATGTAATTTTAAAATCTGTGTTTTTCTCAACACATGACAAAATAGTGAACTTAGAAAATATACACAAATTGTGAAATTGCACCTCTTTAAAATGCAGCTCAATTAAACCTAGCTCCAAGAATAATTTTCACCGACAGTTCTGAGATAAGCTGCATGTTATTCTTGGATGCGGTTGTAGGACCAGCTTTAAAATCGCATGACAAAAATATCATACACATTAAAAAAAACTGTATCACCAACGTAGCCTGGACAACATTTGCTAGTTAGATGAAGTCAGCTATCTCATCTTAGCATATTTATATGCATATTTATAATTAAACGGTTCTTGGAGTGAGTGCATACACTCATGAAGTTTAGTAACTTCAGGTCACTGCAACAAGCCCAGGTACAGTTTACTGACGGATGGGTGCAGGACCTTGAAATGCACCGTGTAGAACGAAAGACCATCGTACGTATCATAAGTTTACCAGTCTCACAAATCGTCGTCATAAATACACATTCCTTAACCGTTTATTAATAGGACCTTTGAGCTCAACGGTAATTAATTAGTAGTGGAAATAATTTCTGGTAGCGTTACAGAAATGTAGCAGTGACAACAATATTGTATGCTGTAATCACCGCGCGGATAGGAGGCGGCTGGCTTGACCGCGGCTCACAAATGACGGCTCACTTTACCGCAGTCTGTAATCGCACTGGGCAATTAGTGATACAAAAAACCTGTTTTATCCTGTGAATAAAAGTATATGTTTTTGTCAATGTACCATAATAACAGAAGCGAAACGCAATATTGTGTCAGGACAATTCACTATTTATGCACAATAAATAAAGGAGCATAGCGCGACAATTTCTGTTCAGCGCCAGACTTGCTTGTAACCTATATCACTAATTATGTTATGAAAATGACGTATTAACTACTAAAAAACACTGACCTTCGTGTAAATGCTTGGAGCAGACTAACCTGTGAGCTGGAGTGTTCTGGGACGTTATATTTGGTCTTTGAATGGCTGCAATCCAGGCCATCCGTCGCGTCTTTGTTACTTCGGAAACATGGCTTGAACAATTTCTCTTCAACGACGTAATCCGATAACAACCGATCTCTTTACCCGTCGGCTTCCCGTGGCTGTCATGCGACCGGCTATTGCAGTTAATAATACAACGGCTTCTTGGCATTTTTGTGTTTCTTTTTATCGCTGTTTAACTGATTTTAATTGAAAGCCTGTGTGTGCTAGTACCGCTTGCCACGAGTTCCCAGAATCCTTTGCGGTTCTACCCGTGAATGACGTCACATTTTCAATCTCTATATAATATGCATGTTAAATTTTATATTTGGGGTAAAATATCAAGTCTTTTCAAGTAAACCGGTTCAAGTCCAATTCAAGTCCCAAGTCATTGGTGTAAAAGTCCAAGTCAAGTCACAAGTCTTAGAACATTTTTTCAAGTCAAGTCTAAAGTCATAAAATTAATGACTCGAGTCTGACTCGAGTCCAAGTCATGTGACTCGAGTCCACACCTCTGATATTTAATACAATACGCTCACAGTTGTGGATCTCACGGTAAAGTCTGTTATCCTCTTTGAAACTGTACAGATTTCAGTCAGTTACTATTTTACTCATTAGTCACAAGAGTAGAAGGTTCATGATTGTTAACAGGAAGATTAAAAAAACATGCAGTAAGGCTTCACATTTCCTTAAAGACATCTCCAACTAAACACAGGAGTACACAGAGTACATCTGTGTTACGTTTTAGCCACTGGAACTGATATCACGTCCGCTATACACACTGCCTATAATCTACCAGGCACGCATTTGAGAGACATCCTGGAAACTGCTCTCCAATCTGCATCTTTTAAAATAGCACCTGATATACTTTTGACAGGTAAAACTGCACGAAGCAGGTTAAGATACGTAGAAAGTCAGACACGGGAATGGCACACAGATTTTCAAATTAAAAGAGACGCCTTTCAGACTAAATGCTCTGCCTCCCTAACCAGCCAGGTGTGAGTTTAAACCACATGAAGGATGGAGCTGCATCAGAGACATAATGTCAAACACAAACACCAGGGGTCAGGCTCCAAGGAGTTACTCATAGATTATTACTTTCTACATCAACAAATCCACTAGGGTCTATTTGAGTCTGCTTGGGTGATGCTAGTTATGCAATTTTCATCAGGGTCCATGTGAATGTCTTTGTTCCTTCCAATCTGTTGTAACCTCACTATAGACACTTTACATTGCAGTGTGCTACGTGCACATTCACCAGGTGGTGGACCTCAGAGAAGTATGACAGGAATGACTACCTGGCCACTGTATATCAAACTTCAGCTCTGTGTCACAAAAGTAGAATTAACACATTAAAAACTGAGCTTGTTGCGCAACCTGTGTTCAATCTTAACTTGTTGTGTAATGTGAAAACACAGCAAATGCATTATGTTCGTGCGAAAAATGTGTCCACAATGATGAGCTGGTCTCAAAGTTTCTAATGGACTTGTAGTCAAGACCGCCTAAACCGAGACCAAGACAAGACCAAGACAAGACCAAGTTGAGACGAGACCAAGACCGAGACAAAAAAGACTAACTTTTGTGTGCTGTTGAGGGCTGACATGATGGTACTGACTGACCCCAAAGTCATCTGACAAAACAGCAATCACCTCCAACAACTGTCTAAAGAATGGGAAATATGTAACTGGTTTCAGTTATACTCTATATATAGATAAAATTGTAACATCAAACTGAAGATTATAAACTTGAAATTGCATCATGTCCTATTGTAGTAGTACTAGCCAAATTACACTGTATGATATCAACTTCCCTAAAATGGATTAGGCCTGTCAACACAAAGTGATATGCAGATGTTATTTAGTCAAACAACACCATTTTAAGTAAAATTCTGTAATCAAACAATATAAAGACATGTGCACACCTCACATGAATCAGATGCAAATTACAAATATTACATACTAATACAAATTGTGCATTAATAAGAATAAGAACAAGTGCTTAAAAGATTCTGACATCTTGATGTCTTCAGTTGCATGAGATTACAACACACTGCCAATGAAATCAAGCCTGTTGTTCAGTAGGGCAGGAAAAATAGAACACAGACATTATGAACAAATAACAGATATCTTATGAACAAATATATAATGAACAAACAGCATATTTTCAGAGAGGAGGGAGAGAAATGAGTTCACATTTTAAAACAGTGATTGATTGCACTTCAAGAAAACTAAAGATCGCAACATCTTATAGCCTAGCCGTGCGCGGTGGGGTCTCATTAGAATGTCTCCTCTACTAAGGCAGAGGAGGCAAACACTCTTTGTTTTTTGACCAAAAGGTGAGTGCATCACAGTCACATTCATTTATGTTGTCTAGGTACTTGCTTATTTGTGCATCAGTGCTCGAGTCCTGGCTTGTGCTGCATTGCAACCTAAATGCCTTGTAGCGTGAAAGAAGACGTTGTTTTGGGGGTGGCGCTGAGTCACTATCCGATAATTCTGTGTCTACTTTTGTTGGTGCTGCAGGCGCATCTCTGTCTACCTCTGTGATCAAAAGGTCTGGAAAAGGGTGCACACACACACACACACACACACACACACACACACACACACACACACACACACACACACACACACACACAAACAGGATTAGACAGGATACTTCTAATGATGCTATAAAACCAAAGACAGTGATAATAAGTGGAACAACAAAAACAACAATAACAATAAATAATTATTATTATACAGTCTCCTATTAATGACTTTTTAAGGTCATCTCTGAACCTCTTCAGTGCTGGTCTGGTTTCACCATTCTGGACATCTAAATCTACCCAGGTCAGTCCAAACTGGGGGTCGAGCATGGTGGCAAGGAAGTAGATCCGATGGCTAAACAGTTCTTCTGGATCCTTTTCGTCCATGTAAATCTGCCTGAAAATTCCAGAGAACCGTTTCTCTAAGGATCTTTTCAGTGCCCTGACTATAGTTACGACCTGGGGCATTTGTACTTCCATCTTTATAAGATGATTCTTCAAGTCCAGAACAGTGGGGACCACCATGCTAATAGTCACCTGATGCTCACCTTCTGTAAGGTCTGTTGCCTCAGAAAAAGGCTCAAGCAAAGCACAAAGGTCTTTCAGCTGAGCCCGCTCTCGGGCTGAAAACACTAAATTCTCTGTACCGCTGCACATTTCAGTGATGGCCCTGTGGTCAAGTGTGATCAGAGCCTTTAACTGTCTGTAGGTGCTATTCCAGCGGGTGTTGTTTGCTGCTGGGATGGACTTATTGGAGCCAAAGTGTGCCTCAAACAAGTCTTTGTGGTTACTACTGCTGTGCAGCAGGTTTGTAAACTTGCTGGCTTTGGCAATGGCTCTAGCGATTGCCTTTACCTCTTTCATCCCATCACTGATTACAAGTTGCAGCAAGTGGACGAAGCAAGAAAGATGTTCACCTGTTGACCATGGATCAGAATCTTCTGCATCTTCCCACATTGTTTCATCCTCGAGGTCATCACTGCTGTCACCTTCAGGGTGCTCTACATCTGGCATCCTGACTTTAAAGGCCCGCTTCATATTGGATGCATTATCCGTCAGAATGTAGCTTATTTTATGGCCAATGCCATACTCCTCAACTATGCAGTCAAATGCTGAGGCGATTTGTTCGCCGCAGTGCTTCCCTGTGAAATGCCTACAGTCCTTGTTCTTGCAGGCAACATGAGCGGTAACTCCTAGGAAAGTACGAAGCCTCTGGTCAGACAAGAGGTCTGTTGTCATTGCTACATTTGGATGGACTTCCAGGGCTTTGATTATGTCACCCTTCACTTTAGTGACAAGGTGAGGTATCAGCTTCTCTGTCAAAGTGGTCCTAGATACAGGAGTGTATTTGCTATCCAAGACATTCAGGAAGTGTCTAAAATGTGGATTCTCAATGATAGACAGGGGAAGAGAGCATCCAACTATAAGGTCCTGGAGGATGGACTGGGTGATGGCCTGTTGCCTGGGTGAAATTGGGGAAAATAAGTGGATGCTTGGAGCAAACAATGATAATTGAGGCTGTGGGGGATTGACCGCTATCACTGATGTTGCAGATTCTGCTTTGGACTCCAAGTACCTACAAAACAGGGAAATAGGAATCTGTAAAACATCTGTTTCTATTCAACCACAAAAACTACTGTATCTTACAAGCACAGTTATTTTAAACCTATCAATGAGTGTAGACCTTTGCATACAAAATAACCTAATCCAATCCAGTGTGACACATATATACACTGAACAAAAATATAAACGCAACACTTTTGTTTTTGCTCCCATTCCCCATGGGATGGACGTAGAGACCTAAAATTCATTCCAGATACACAATATAACCATCCCTCCCAAACAGTGGTCACAAATCAGTCCAAATATGTGGTAGTGGGCACATCTGCCATATTGAGATAATCCATCCCACCTCACAGGTGTGCCACATCAGGATGCTGATCTGACATCATGAGTAGTGCACAGGTGTACCTCAGACTGCCCACAACAAAAGGCCACCCTGGAATGTGCAGTTTTGTCTCACAGCAAAATGCCACAGATGCCACAAGCAATGAGGGAGCGTGCAATTGGCATGCTGACAGCAGGAATGTCAACCAGATCTGTCACCCGTGCATTGAATGTTCATTTCTCAACCATAAGCCGTCTCCACAGGCGTTTCAGAGAATATGGCAGCACATCCAACCGGCCTCACAACCGCAGACCTCGTGTAACCACACCAGCCCAGGACCTCCACATCCAGCAGGTTCACCTCCAAGATCGTCTGAGACCAGCCACCCAGACAGCTGCTGGAACAATTGGTTTGCACAACCAAACAATTTCTGCACAAACTGTCAGAAACCGTCTCAGGGACGCTCAACTGCATGCCTGTCGTCCTCATCGGGGTCTTGACCTGACTCCAGCTCGTCGCCGTAACAGACTTGTGTGGGCAAATGCTCACATTCGATGGCGTCTGGCACGTTGGAGAGGTGTGAATCATGGTTCACATTGTTCAGGGCAGATGGCAGCTGAGAATGTCCCAGTTCTTGCATGGCCAGCATACTCACCGGACATGTCACCCATTGAGCATGTTCGGGATGTGCTTGACCGGCGTATACGACAGCGTGTACCAGTTCCCACGAATATCCAACAACCTCGCACAGCCATTGAAGTGGAGTGGACCAACATTCCACAGGCCACAATTGACAATCTGATAGACTCCATGCGACGATGTGTTGCACTGCATGAGGCAAATGGTGGTCACACCAGATACTGACCGGTTCTGGGTCCCCAGACCCCCAATAGCGCAAAAAACTGCACATTCCAGGGTGGCCTTTTGTTGTGGGCAGTCTGAGGTACACCTGTGCACTACTCATGATGTCAGATCAGCATCCTGATGTGGCACACCTGTGAGGTGGGATGGATTATCTCAATATAGCAGATGTGCCCACTACCACACATTTGGACTGATTTGTGACCACTGTTTGGGAGGGATGGTTATATTGTGTATCTGGAATGAATTTTAGGTCTCTACGTCCATCCCATGGGGAATGGGAGCAGTAACAAAGGTGTTGCGTTTATATTTTTGTTGAGTGTAGATCATTGAATTCACCAAAATACCTAAAGTTAGTGAAAACTGTTTAAAAGGCTGATAGCCACTGCTAGCGCTAGCTACCTGTACATAGCATGTAACGTAACGTTAGTTACAATCTTCACAAGTTAAGTCTGCAGGGACGGTTGCAAAAAACCTGTCCCTACATAATTTATACCGCTTGAAGAACACCCCCGTGGCTCAGGGGGTTGGGAATCGCATCTCTAACCGGAAGGTTGCCGGTTCGATCCCTGGGCTCTCTGTCCTGGTCGTTGTGTCCTTGGGCAAGACACTTTACCCTACTTGCCTACTGGTGTTGGCCAGAGGGGCCGATGGCGCGATATGGCAGCCTCGTTTCTGTCAGTCTGCCCCAGGGCAGCTGTGGCTACAACTGTAGCTTGCCTCCACCAGTGTATGAATGTGAGAGTGAATGAATAGTGGTATTGTAAAGCGCTTTGGGTGCCTTGAAAAGCGCTATATAAATCCAATCCATTATTATTATTATTATTATAAATAACAATATTACATAAACATGACCTGGTCATCTGAGGTTGGAAAGGTAGTTAGAAGAGTTTGAAGATGGATAGATGGCTACTGGCTAGCTTACCTTTGAGGGTGTTTGCGCTCCAGGTGCCTGGTGAAGGTTGAGGTAGTCCCGGCGTTCTCGGTCAAGGAGACTTTGCAAAATCTGCACTTTGCAGAATGCTTCTTTTTTGCATTTACCGAAAACTCTTTGTGTTCTATGAACGCAAACTTTATGATAGACGAAGTCGCTGACATTTCTGTAACTTACTGACCGGGCATACTGCTCAATCTAATGGGTTGCATTTAGTTGTGTTTGAAGGGAGCGAAAGGCAAAATAATAATATGCCACAATGTGGACGTATTTGAGCATAGCTGAGCCACTTGTGTGTCGCTGTGTGAGAGCTGAGCAGAAAAAGGAAATTAAGTGAGGAGCCAGCTCTCGCTCAATGGGAGTCGACTATTCTGATTCACTACAAAGCACTATCTAAGCACGGCTCTTAGAGCTAAAGCTTTTGCGCATGATACATTATCGAACATTACGTTGTGTGTCATGGATACTGTTGACTCCAAATCTCCCGACCACTATATTGATCTGAGACAGTAAGACCGAGACAGTGAGACCAAGATAAGATCGAGGTCAAACTCCGTCAAGACCAAGACAAGACCAAGACAAAAGTCCGCCGAGACCAAGATGAGACCAAGACCATGTAAAAGTTGTCTCGAGACATCCAACTCTAGTTTCTAAACATCCAATTTAGCAGCAGGAAAAATTTCATGCTTTGATCCAGGAGCTGAAGCTGCATTATGATCGCATTTGTACGTTTTCCAGGATGTCAGTGGGACAGTTTGAACTGCTGTGGACAGAGTTGGGACCACGTCAGAGAAGGCAGAGATATGTTTCAGAGAAACAGTTGAATCAGAGCAGCATTTAGCTGTGTCTGAGGTAAAATAGTATTATTTTACTATTTCCATAACATCGTATATTCAGTACTGTGCACGTTTTGAGCTACAAGCGCACTGCCAAATGTAGTGGTCTGATTGGTCACACAGTCAGTGTGAATTAAGAATAGGTGGGTCAGAAAAATATTTTGAGGACCCAAAATATTTACCCACATTTTACGTGTAAGGTGTGTAAAGGTACGGTGACCCTGAGAGGCCAAACGGACTGCAACTTAAGAGAACAACTTAAGAGAAAAACGAAAACGGAAATAGGAAAAAAGAAAACAGAAATAGGAAAAAGAAATAGGAAAAAACAGATTTCCAAAAGCACAAGGGAAGTGTTTCTGGGGAGACAATAACCTGACGGACCAGATGCAGGAATCAAAACATGCTAGGTAAGTGTGTTTTAATCGCACGATTCATAGAATACAATACGGATTTTTAGGCTAACACACTTATCTCTTATCTTTTCTCACAAAACCGACAGATCCTCCACTTCTTTTAAGTGTCTCCCAGCATTGGAAATCATTTTTTTCCTCTTTTTGTTTCCGTTTTTTTCAATTTCTGTTTTCTTTTTTCCTATTCCCATTTCCATTTTTCCGATTTCCATTGTGTTTTGTGTGCTTTTGCAGCGTTTTTGTTATTGCTGGTGTTTTCCTTAGTTGCAGTCCATTTGGCCTCTCAGGGCCACTGTATAAAGGCCTATAGATGTGGTGTCACTGTGAATCCTGTTAACAGATTCTTCCATCATATTTATAGCAAATTTGGAGAAGAAACTTAACAGACAATTAGTCTGTGTGTGTGTTCGAGTGTGTGTGTGTGTGTGTATGTGTGTGAAAGAGAAAGAGAGAGACTGAGTCTATGTGGCGGCAACAGACGGTGCTGTGGCCTTTTGCTGGCACGTGAGCGTACTCAGGTGCTAGGATGTGTGTGTGTGTGTGTGTGTTAAGAGTTACTCTATTCTCAGGTGCATTTAGAAGAGGAGTCCTGGGTGTTGTCTTTTGGCAAGCGCTTGTGTTTGTGTTTGTGTGTGTGCACTCCTGGATCATCTTCCAGGGACACGATTGTCTGTAATTACTGTTCTAGAAAGGCTCTTGCCAGCCACAGTAGAATCAGACAAGCATCTTTTAACACTCTCTCTCTCTCTCTCTCTCTCTCTCTCTCTCTCTCTCTCACACACACACGCACACTCTCTCTCACACACTCACAATATCTTCAAAGTATAAATTTTACTCTTGTATTATAGACCCCCCTAAACCCATCTAACATAACATATCACTCTGTGTGCTCTCTGTGCAGATCAGCTCAGTTTACTTCAGTTAATGTGGTACCAATTCACAGTGATATACAGCAGCGGTCCCCAACCTTTTTTGCGCCATGGACCGGTTTAACGTCAGACAATATTTTCATGGACCAGCCTTTAAGGTGTCGCGGATAAATACATCAAAATAAAATGATACGACCAAGACAAAAACTGTTGTATTTTATAAATACAATAATAAACGCGAATTCACTGTGTAATTGTGTAACTTTATTAGCAGCGTCCTCCTGAAATGCGGCAACAACATTGAGAGTAACATCCTCCTGTCTGCCCTTTAATGATCTCTGGTCGCTATGGTAACGCGCAAATATCTCTTTCAAAATAAGAAGCACAACTACATCACAGGAAAAGACCCAGGGAAACCGAGTTAACGATAAAAACCCCGAAAACCATAAATTTCATGACTCATGGACCGGTACCGGCCCTTGACATTAGAAGTTGAAGAACTGACAATATTATAAAGCGGTGGCTTTCGCTCTGGAGGTAGAGCAGGTCATCTACTAATCAGAAGGTTGGTGGTTCGATCCCTGGCTGCACCACTCTGCATATCAGATATCACTGAGCAAGATACTGACCCCAAAAGGCGCTCTCTGGTATATCTATCAGTGTGAATGTCAGATAGAAAAACGTGCTTGTGGGTGTGAATAAGGCATGTTTGAGTGCTCTCGTAGAATAAGAATGACTCCATTTAGAAACCCCTGACAATCAGACGATCCCCTGTGATCAAACTCTTGGCGATGGTCAACCCAACCCAACTTTGCGGATATATGTTGCCACCCTTAAATTGAAAATGAGCTAATATTTTTCTTACACTGGTTTGATCATTGGATGTTTTCTGTCTTCTGTTGTGAATAAAATGTGGCTACAATATGTCAGAAGGATTTTAAATTCAACTCTGCTACTAAGGTTCCTCTTTGCTATTAAAGGTTCAGGATGTTGTGATGCTTGTTCAACAAAAAAACGGTCCAGCAGTTTCTAGCCTGGGAGCTGACAGCGACTATCTTTTGATGAATGAAAACATAACAAAGAATATTAAATACATTTCAGAGTCTCAGTTGTTCTAGTTGTTGTTTTTAACCTCTCATTTCCATAAAACCAGCACTGAACATCTCCCACTTCTTGACAGAGTCTTGTAATAAAATTGAGATCTTCTATTTCAATTAGTATTCAATCTGCCTTTATATCCCCGTGAACTTCATAAATGCCAAATATTCAACAAATAACAATTGGGTTTAATTAAGATGATTAAAAACTCCCATCTAATCCGTCAACACACCGTGTTTATAGCTTACACTTCGCAAGTGTGTGTGTGTGTGCTTCTCCTCTTCATGCTTCACAAATCAAGAAGATAACTGTATAATGACTGCATAACGAGCATGTCCTTAAGATACACAGACACACACCCACACACATATACATATTCACAAACAAACATGTCCTTAAGACAGACAGAGCTTATCAATAGACGTTAATTAAATTCCTGTGTGTGTTAATGAAAGACTATGTGCTCAAGTGTGTGTGTGTGTGTGTATACTCTGTTTGTTTTCTTTAATGAACAGATTTCACCTTGCAATACTAGGGGTTGTTGTAAGTGTTTGTGTGTTCAAGTACTTGTGCAGCGTGTGTGTCTGTACAGTATCGGTTGTTTCTCAGTGAAAGATACAGGTATGAATATTTGACAAGAGGAAGAAAAATCAGATTTAAGGTGATTGGTGGAGATGATGTCTGTTTTTGGTGATAAGGACCACTTCTCAGATGATAAATCATAGGTATGAACCTTCATATGCTGAGTCTGAAGGTGCCTCATGGTCACCCACGTGTACGAGTTCTCCTTACCTCCAGCTTTGGTGTAATTTGTATGTAGCCTGTCTATAACCAATAAAACACATTTATGCAGATCAGCGATGTCCATCTATAAGTCTATTCAAGATGCCGGGGTAAGATGGTGGCTTCCACAAACTGGGGTCAGCGCCTATTTTCATTGGATCAATTTTAAGTTTGTCAGAAGTCAGTTTGTTGGAAGACCTAGTTAGACACTAATCTGTATATATTTATGAGTATAATATTCGTTTTTTTTCCATTAAAAAAAACCCCAAACTGCACATTTAAAATGGAAATGAGTTGGCTTCAGTACTGTGAGCTCAGCAGTCACTACCTAGCATAGTGACAACTCATAAACTCTGCATAGTTCACATAAGTGAAGATAACTTTTGCATTGCTTCTTGTTGTTACTGCCTTCTGTAGAGATCACAGACCTGGACTGATGAAAATTAGCTTGAGAATGGCTCAAAAGTGGCCATGACCCTTGTTATGGCTTTTTTAATTGACACAGATCCCAAGCCTTTTACTGTGGTTGTAAATGCTATTATTACTGGTTTTGGTGATCCTTTTAGTTTTCTATCAATACAGAGTTTAGGTTTTGGCATCTTGGATTTAGCAAAATTTCTCAATTACAATGATGTCTTTCTATGATTATATATTCAGAGCTACGTAAGATTTTGCTTTTGTATTTCCCTCAACCTGACCTTCTGCATGAAAATATATAAATATGATTATCATGGCTTTCTATACTTTGAATACTCAGTCAAAATTGAAATCTCAAGGTAAGTGTAATGTCAAGTCTCTGAAAAGAACTACTGATGAAATAATCTTGCTGTGAATACAGACCATAACCCCTCATGTACATTCCTCACACAGTAATTCATCATTCGTGGAAAATATATGATTTTCAAAGTGACTATTGGTATCCATTTTCATAAAATACCACTGCCAATAGCTATCAGGCTGCAAAAGCCACTGATAACCCATGTAATTTCTCCCTATATTTCTTATTGACCATTGCATGGATTTTAATTACCATCTCCCAGTGAATTAAAACCGAGTTGCTTTCTTTTGAGTGTAGTTTGGTCACCTATCAGGAATATTTAAAGAGTGAAAACGAAGCCAAGAGACATGGAGAGGATACAAATGTGGCGATGCTTTTTCAAAATCCCCTCCTCCTTTCCTCTCCCGCCTCATCCTGCTCTTCCCATCACATCTCTTCTTTCACAGCTCAACGCCATCTGTTCATCTTTAGCTCTTCTTCTGAGCTCATTCTCTGACACTCTGACCTGGCCTTGTGCCCTTGGCTTGATTTTTTCTTTTTTAAGTTTCTTTTTTTCTACGCACTCATGCTTATTGGCCTCAAGGAGCTTTGACATAATTGAGGCAAAATGGCCTTTGAATTAAGTATTATTGGAGTATTATTTACAATTAAATTAGCCCTCAGATTTTTCTTCTGAGTCTTTGCCTTCGACTTGCATTTTTCTAACCGTAGCCTTCCCTTCCTCCCTTTTCAGCTCCCTCACTGTTCCTCCACAGTAAAGCTCTCCCTCCTTCACCCCCGCCCTCTATTATCTTCAGCCTTACCCTCCATTACATCCCCCCCTCACCCTGCTGTATCTCAGGGGCATATGTCAAGAGGAAGCAAGCATCTGCTCCTTGAGAGGGATTTTGTGTCCGGCACTGTGCTGTTCTGTGCCAGAGGTCCGTCAGTCTCACGGCGGCAGTATGGTCATGTACTGCCTGGCGAGAAAGTGGGACATGAACCCAGAGGGAGGCTCGGCTTGATTTCATTTTGGGTGTCTGTATCTAAGTGGGATTCTCTGAGTGTATATCTGTGTAGCACTGTGACATACGAGAGGTGGTAGGAAGAGGAATCAGTGTGAAAGACAAGATGGAAAAAGGACAAAGGTACAAAAAAAATGCTAGTGTGAGTGTTTGTTGGAGGAAGAAATAAATGGTAAGGTTGGAATATGAGGTCAAACCAGACACTGTGCTGAAGAGCGAAGTGTGAAGCACATGGAAAGACTTGACACATTCAGGAAAAACAGGCAAAGTTTTCTCTGTTTGGGTAAGTTTGATTAAAATAAAGGAGTTATGTTTTCATTTACTTCATTATTACAGCTACACATCATTAGCATTAGCAGTAATATCCTTGCATGATGACCCCATAAATAAGCAAAATACTTAATTTCATCATGTGAATTACTTGGGTTTCTGCTTTATGTCAAAACATTCCTTCACATTTTTAAAAGATTAAGCTATACTTGCTACTAAAGACCGTATCAGTCATGGCACCAGTATGAGCTTGAAGGGATTTCCTCAGCTCAATCTCAAGTGCTGTGCAAAAGTCTTAAGTCACCATTCATTTCTTTATATTTTTTTCTAAAATGGTGTTGAACAAGTTTTGCTTTGGACATTGGCTGCTTTTTCGCTCATTTTCAATCCAGTCCTTGTACCCGAACATTTTCACAGGAATGTTTTTTGTTTATTAGGCCACTCATAAAAACAGCACCTCGATCAAGGTATGGACCAGTGTAGTTGATGTCATGGTCCCTGTGTCTGCCCAGCCGGCCCCGCAAAGCTACAAGTGTTTTCCTCTCTGCCTGGGCGGAGCTCACTGGCCCACACACCTGTTCGCGATTAGCTGTCATTACCTGTCCACTATTTGAGGCTGGGAAGCAGATCCTCTCATCGCTGGATGATTGTGCGAAACACGTTAGTGATTCTCTCAGCTCCCGTGAATCTGTGCTTAAGTGTTTTGTGACTTGTGAGTAATTTCCCTCTCCTGTGTGATAGTTTTCCTTCCCGGACCTGTGACCTTCCTGCTGTGTGAACGTGTGTGAGTTTGGGCGTGAAGACGAGAACGAGTGTGAGAGAGCTTCCCCTTGGACCTTTTGATCCCTGGATTTCCCCCCTCACTGTATACATTCTGCACTGGTGTTGTAAATAAACTGTGTTTGGAAACGTCAACCTGCTCTGCGCTTGAGTCCCTGCTATCGACCGTGACAGATGATCCATCTGCTGTTCCCCAGAAACCAGAGCAGAAATGGTCCCAGTGAAAGGGTGGCTGTCAAGAAGCCGTTTTTAAATAAGGGAAACAGGGAGAAAAGGCTGAGGTATGAACATTATACAAGAACTGGACTGAGTAATTGGCAACATTTGGAGAGATGAATCCAAATTTAAAATTTCTGGTTCAAATCATCATCACTATGGATGGAGGAGGTCAGGAGAGAGATACAGCAGAGAGTGTCTACAGCCATCTGTAAAACACAGTGGAGGCTCTGTCATGGTTTGAACTACATTGAAGCCAGTGGTGTTAGAGATCTTGATAAAATTGATGCAGAAACGTACGATGAGATTTTGATCCACCATGCAATATTATCTGATTGGCAAGAGTTTCATTCAGTTATTTTTGACTTTCCCTTCTGTATTTCCTTGTATGTTTGCAGGTTTCAATCAATCAATTTCCAGTTTTCCTGGCAAAATATCAAAGGGGTGGCTCGAGATTTTTGTGCTGTAACTTGATCTCAGAAGGATCTCTTCAGGCTTTTAGATGTTTTTAGACCTTTGTCCTCTCTAACACACACACTGTATACACACAAAGCAAACAGGTAAGCCAACTTTAAGCCAACATTCTTCAGATCAGATGCCCTTCTTAAAGGTTTGAAGGCTTTGAAAGCATGTAAGTCTCACTATATTAGGGATATTCACACTCAATGACAAATCCATACAAATCCAAGAGTAGTAAAACTCGCACTTACACTGACCTGTGGGTCATTTCACCATTGTGAAAACTTTAACTAGGCAGTGTTCAATATGAGCATTCACCATTGTGTAGGATATTTATGTGAGAGGAAATAAGGACGATCCCCTCTAACCTCTGCTTTATGAGTCTCCTTATGTTAGCTCTGATTAAGACAAACTAAGCTTTGAGAGATTGACCTCGTCACACTAATTGAAGCATAGTATTTTCATATTTAAACTTTGCTGTTTCCCTTATACTGGTCATGCTTTTGAGTGGGAGGAAGGTCTCACTATTTGTATGTAGATATCAGATGTGTCACTGCGAGGTGAGCTCAGATCACTTGTCCTTGGAATTGTTAATTAGCTTCTCTCTTTATGACACATCCTTCAGTATGACTGTCATTGTATTATATTCTGTAACTGCGATGTACTTTCATCATGTCAAGATAGGAAGAGTCAGCATCTACACAGTTGTAGACGGATCGCTTTGGCTTCAGCCCCATTACCCTAAGCACATATAATGATAAAGAAAATGGAAGTGAATGTGAATAAGGTGCCGAACCCACGCGCCGCAATCAATGAAATCTTTTAAATTAAAAAATAACTTTAATAACAGTGTCTTCCTATTTAACGTAAACACTGATAATTTCATAGGTTTCACAAAAATAAAAATAAACAAGAACAATGAAGCCACAGGCTAGTTCAAATAAATAACACTACTCCACACCTACACTAATACACACAGACATGCCGTGCACTTTTAAGACCTCTTCACTCTTCAATTTAGTGTAAGAATAAACAACAGCGGGGGGAAAGAAAACAGTAAATGTGTCATTAATAAAAAAGAAAGACAAGCTAATTGTGTCGCATGCTCTGGAAAAATCAAAAATCCATTAGAGGGAGGGAAAAGGACGCTGAACACGGCTTTTTGAAAAACAGATGATGTCTCACAAAAGAAGGAGACCAAGAGCGCTTTTACCTTTAATTTGGTCCTATATCCTCGATTTAAGACGTTCTTCTTGTGTAACTCTGCCTGCGTGTGTTTTTGAATGTGTGTGTGTGTGTATGTTATTATCGTACTCTGCTTAATGCATGCCAATGAGTCAGGCAAGAGACAACTTTATCTAATCTCCATTAATGGCCATACAGTTCAGGAAGGTCAACCAAACACACATACACACACAAACACGTCCTCATGGGAGAGAGCATAAGGAGAAAATAATTGAGAGAAATTAGAAGAAATGATGGAAGGTACTGGTCGAAGTAAAGAGGAGTGAGAGAGGGAGAATGGACTCTGGGGTGAAACAATTAGCTGTGTCATTTAGTATTTGCTCTGCTTTTCCAGCTCAGAAAGGTCAGTGTGCACCTTAAAAAGTGAAGTCATTTATCTACGTGGCCTAGTGAGGAGCAACTTATGTTGACCATTTTCCCCCCTCAGAAAACAGAAGGACGGTAAAAGACAAGCGAGTTCGCTCCACGGTTGGATTTTAAATATTTAAAAATAGAAATACGTTTTGTAAATTTTATGATTTCATTTATTTTTTCTATGTAACTGTGGATTAGTGTTTAATAGTTGTACTAATCATTTGTAATTTGGAGAATGTGATTTTTGATCATCACTGTTAACCAGTCTGATGTGATGTAACCCAAGCACGGAAGTGCAAGAGTGCCAACAGGGCTGCAAATAGATTAGTGATTCTGAAATAGGAGCTGCCATCGCTAAACAGCAAGGAAGTAAAAATGTAAGACTAATAAATCTTAAATCATCATAATAAATCTCTCTTAGTGGGGAGACAGTTTTGGATATTTAACAACTTATAAAAATCTAGAAATGAGATTTGTTATTAAGTAAAACGGCTGAACAGACACAAAAGCAAAAGAAAAATTCTATTTGTGTCACTGGTCTTTTTGTGTAATGAATTTAAGTGTTTTTCAAGGTGCAAATTAATGACACTAACTTTTGTTTTCACGCGGCACCGTCTATTCGTTGACTGTGGTAGAACTAAAGCCTAAATTCTAACAAAATTCAAATTGTGGACACACTCAGAGTACACACATTTTTCCCCAGTTGTAGTTAACATGCTGTACATGTTGAATACACACAGACTTTGTGACATGAGATAATTGATTGTCAAAAGAAGTAAGATGGAAAACAATCTCACAAATTGATTGTCTTCCTTGTTTTGCTCCACTGCTGCTCTGTTTCCTTTGCCATTTGCTGGAGTCCATTGGTGTCGCTTCATAGAGAAACACTCTTCTTTGCACCGACTGATGAAGCTGCAGCTGCTCCTTTGCTTCAATGTCCGCCTGGTTTAGTTGCTCCAGTTGAACCTTGGATGGCCGTGCTTTCTCCAGCTCCACCCAGAAGTCCACATTCACCTTTGAGTTTTCGTTCGGATGACATATTATATAACTCTCTGCACCCTGGTCATTGTGAGTCTGCAGGGTGGTGCTTTTATCCACGACGTCATGGCCTTCCTCGTTAAAGTCATTTGTTTAATCAACTAAGCCCTTTTTCAAAGTCATGACCTCTTCTTCAGCGTCCTCAGGTCGGTCTGCACTGGACTGCAGTTTGGCCTTGCACTTCTTCACAAGTCTTGTTGGGTGCTTCAGTTTCTGCTTTTCCATTTCCAGTGTTAAGGTAAGACTTGTTTCTTTGTTTTGAGAGTTGTTCAGGTCATAGTGCGCTTATTTTAGCTCAGTTTCCAGCGCTTTGATCTTCCTCTTGCAGCAATATGTCTACAATGAATCGTGTTGTTTGAACTGAGAGGAAACCAGCTGATCTTCAAGTTGATCTTTTTCTTTCATCAGCTCGCTCAGAGTGTCCTGATGGATAAAAGAGTCAACCTGGCAACTGAGTTCCTTTAGTGTTGCTGTGGCTTAAAGTTCTGTCTCCATCTTTATTTTCTTCTTTGCACTTTGTGCTTGTTTAGGAATGTGCTTGATGTGGCAGCAAAACTACTGACTGATCACAGAGAACAGTGTTTTTGCATATGTCATCAAGCAACACGGACAAGAACTTAAAAAAAATGAGACGATGATCACCTGAATAACTTCAAAACTGAACTTACTTCAATAACAGCTTTTTTTAAAAATATAAAAATTTAGAACAATAAACTGTAGCTCTTTAATGTAATCAAAGTACTGTGTATAATTTATATTGAAAATCAATCATCTAAGACATTGGTACACTGGTGCTGAATCTCATGCTTGAGTCCTTTCCTTGTCTCCTCTCATCACAGTCCCCCCACCAGAGATGCAAGTAGGAAAGGCGAGGAAAGTTTAATTGTATATTCACATAACTTATACAACTCCCCAATGAAAAGGAACAATTTTGTGCATCATTGTACAGCCTGCATAAACGTAACCCGAAACAGCTAATGTATCATATTTGACACATGAATTTTTTATTTTTTTTTTCAGACTAATACATCATCTTTGTGACTTTTTTCCCAATGAAAATCCTAAACAAATTGCACAATACATTTTAAGCAATTCATTGCAAAAAAAAGCCAGATATAGCAAATATGATATAAATAAAACCTCAAATATGCATATGAATATTTAATTATTAATTATTATTATTAGCCTTTGATTTGTCAGAAGGTTTAATAACCACATATTATTTCATGGTTTAGGATTTAAAGACTTTCGCAGAGAAAACAGAGGAACTTCCTGCCTCCTGTACTTAGTACAGAGATGTCAAAACTCATTCAGTGGATACATACAGCCCACTTTGCCTTTCGCTGGTGTAAAGAAGTTTAGCTGCACATTTACACCCTGTGATATCTTAAAATATGAAAAAGAACTTTACGTTATTTAAAATAAATTTATTTATTTAATTTTAAAAAAGTGACTCTTTGCACACAAACTCTAAGAAATAAATGTGTAAAATTACAGAAAAGCTTCTGGTAGCTCATTGCCTGTAATTATAAAGCAAAAACTTTTTGTTAAATCACAAAAAGTGTCCTGTTTTATTAGTTTATTTATTTTACCATGGATACATTGTAAAAAAAAAATGTTTTTTTTTCCTGTAATTTAATTATTTATTTATTACTGTGGTGTGTATGAATGGCTGTGGCGGAGGGTCTTTATCAATAGGACAAACTGTAAAATGCTTTTTTTGTCTTTAAACCCAGAAACTAAAGAATAATGACTTATGTCTTCTTCCAGAGCTGACAGTTTGGTAAATCATGTTAGAAAAAGCTTCATGAAGTGCCTTTAAATAAAGTGTGAGCAAACAACAGGACTGGAGCTAAGGCAGCAAAATGCACGAATCATTAATCTGATCATTTACACATGTGGTTTTACTGGGATATCTGTGTAAAGGGACTTTTAATGACGATTCGTTTGTGCCCACAGATTCCCGCTAAGAGAATTTATTAATAAGTGCAAACACTTCTTTGAGCCTTTCAAATGTGTGCTGGCTTTGTGTTTCTAAAGTTACATTAAAGCGTCGAAAACATAAAGTTATCTCATCTATTAAAACCAGTCAAAACTTCCTGGAGGAAATAACCACATGTTAAGTTCGTTACTGGTGAAGTGGTGGAATTCGTTGTCTTGTACACGGCATTAAGTTTAAGGGAGTTTGCAGTGGTGTGTAACTGTGAAAGTGTGGGGAATGAAGTGAAGGAGGGTGCGATTTGAATCTTTGTCTTTCTGATGTGAGCACATGTGCATGAGCATGCAGGCACTCTTGACATTGCTTTGATGCGCTCACACGTATCTTTCCTCTCGTTGTAAGACAGGTTGTTTCCTCTCTCTCTCTCTCTCTTAATGTTGAACCTTCACCGACATCAGTTCTGATTTCTTCTTTTATACTTTGTTTTTTGATCTCTGCATAAAGTCTGGTTAGAGGGCTCTCAGGGGTGGGTCATCACTTTGCACGCATGTGTGATGTTGGCATCACCTGTTGTCTCTTTGAGGCCATCTGGAATTGGCACATGTGGGAAAACCTAGTGTCACATGCCCACACATTTTTAATAGGTAATGTCACAGACGATTTTCAGCTCAGCTCCATCCCTAAGTGGCAGCTGAGAGTGTTAGACAACAAGTGTTTAAATTGTAATGTAATTCCTTTGTGCTGTCATGCATCTTTCTAGGCCATGTGCACGTACAGGCAGGGCTTTTTCTACAGGTCAAGAACAGGATTTGTGTTCAGTCTCAATTCAGTTTCTCATTTGTTGGGCTGACTCTCCATTCATGCTGTGTGTTCACTTGTACATCCTTGTGCTGTGGATATGAAGCCAATTTGTGGGTGAAATTTGGTTTACATTTGTAATACTGACCAAATCAATACGATGAAGATATATTTTATAGAAAAGATTAGCAAATGAATGCAGGAAGCAGAACTTTAAATGTAGCATGAAATGGTACAGATACAAGTGTCCTTGCAAAATGTTCTCTATTATTTAAGAAATGTCTTCTTCAACTCATAGAATTATGAAGCGCCTTGAGGCGACTTTTGTTGTGATTTGGCGCTATATAAATAAAATTGAATTGAATTGAATTGAATAGAAGAAAAAGACATAGTTAAAGGTAATTTTCACATAAAACTTATTTAAGGAATTTGACAAATTAGAGAGTCCACCAGATGTTTTTCTTAATATATATATATTTGTGTGGCCTGTTTCAGCTTTATTTGATAGACACAGTGAAGAGAGAACAGGAAAGCAGGGACAGACAGAGACAGGGGAAGACATGCGGCAAAGGGCTGTGAGTCGGATTCAAACCCGGAGGCAACCACCATCGCTATGGCGTGTGGTTGCCTCAACGCAGTAAGCTAAACCTGCACCCTGAAGCAGATGACTTTTAACCCTGATTTTGTAGGTTATCATAATGTTTTTCAAGCCAGGTTTCAGTGTTTATTGCAGAAAGTGTTCAGAAACTAGTTTTGGAGTTTGGTAGTTTTTTTGTTATAAATTCTAATTACAGATTTTTTTTTGATATTAACATGGAAGGGTGGTGGCAGATGTAGATTCTTTTTTTTCTGTAGGTGATACAGAGTGGGAACAAAAAGCTGCTAACTCCAGCAAAAATTGAGTTGGTGGTAGCCGTGAGGTGGCCAATTAATAAAAAACAAATATCTACCCAAGAAATAAATATAAGATTGACCAGATATTTGGGTGCAGCTCTATTGCCAAGACAGTGTTAGAGAAAGATGTTGATATTTTCTGTCGGTGTGTAAATCACAACAACAGTTGCCACAAGGCACTTTATATTGTGCATTCAGAGGTAAATGGATCGGTTTTTATATAGTGCTTTTCTACTCTACAACATGTCTCCTTCAGCCATTCATGTAAGCACTTTTATCTACATCTAAGCTTTTTCTGTTTAACTCTCACAATCCGATAAACACATTGAGAGCAACTCTGAGTTCAGTGTCTTGCCCAAGGACACTTTGGCATACAGACTGTACAAGCCAGGGATTGAACCAAATGACCTTAAAATCACCATTAATAAACATTATTAATCAACAAACTAACATTTTACCTTGATTACAATTGATGAGTAATTATTTTATGCATGCATATTTTTCTGGTCCATATATGGAGGCTGAATGGGCTTTGTACAAGCACACACACACTTCTTAGCAATGCAATGCTATCGCCACAAACAACAGTGTAGAAAAATCCAGACAGCTACCATGTATCTCTATAACCAATCAGAAAGCTCCTTTCATTCCTTTTTCTAGGACTGGGAGCGTCTCGGAATTGCGAAGTGGGTTAGCTAATCCAGTAGTTAATACCAAAACTGCTTATATGCTAATATAGTAGTTAATCTCTGAGCTAACAGGAAAGGGAAACACAGTGAGGAAATGGATTTGAAAATGAGGACTGGAATCATCATTTTAAATGTCAGAAATAAATCTTTGATTTTTGAACCCATTTACTTGTTTCTCTTTTTTTAAGGAATTTGAACTGTTTTTTGAAATAAGTTTTTTATTGAGAGTTAAATTCTTTTTTGTGAAATCCATTTTTGATTTCGATGTTTATTAACGGATTAATTATCCATTTTGAAATATTGATTTATAAATTGTGTTTTTATTTTTAATGAAATTATTAAATAACAAATGACTTTAGTAATGTTTAAATAAATAAAAGATGAATTTGTAAATGAATTTACTAACGCATATTTTATTCATTATTGAAGCATAAAATTCTTTATTTTGATGTGCGTGGTCCTCCATATTTGTCTTGTAGTTTTCTTTTTGTTTGAGGTCCTCATGACTAAAGCCAAAAAATGTCTCCAAACAATGGACACAGCCTTTTTTTTTCAGCAGCACGAGCTTCTACTTATGCTATTTATGCTACTTATGCTCTGTCTAGTAATTTTATTCAGAGCAACACCATATAAAGATATCCTTTGACCTCTCTCTGCTAAGGCAAATATTTGATCACATTCCTAAAATCTGCAGATCAGGAGTCAGACCTTACCAAATACCTCTGTCCTATGTGTTCACCTGATGCCTGTTTAAAATTAAATATAAATATGTGTATCTCTCAATGAATGGTAGATGGAGACAGAGAAGAGTGGAGCTGATGAAAGGTGAACATGATGAAGGGAGTGAGAGATGACATGGGTAGAGGTTTATTTAGGTGTGTGCCTGGCTGCCAACTGGGGTGAATAATAGATGTGAGGGAAAAGAGGATAAAAAAAAGAGGAGGGAGGGAGGGATGGATAGATGGCAGGGATAAAATGTTCCCCTCCTACTGTCTTTCACCACCCAGCTCTCTATTTAAGAATGAACATAGAACTGACAATGAGGTAGGAGGTTTCCTTGTAGTTTTTTTCCTTGCAAAATTTTTAAAGTAAACTTTAAGAAATTTTTAACATTCATGTGATTTCTATTGGATGAGTCTTAAACGCAATGAAATGCAGGCATCGAGTCATACAGCCATATATTTATGAGCGGGCGTGCACGCAAACGGTGCGCAGAGACACAAAAACACACACTTACACGAAACCTTCTGACTGTGATCAAGAGAACAATGTTCCGCTCTGCACAGTGCACGGTCTCCCTCTTTCACTTTTTCTCTCGCTGTCTTTTATCTTTGCTTTCATCCCTCGTTCAGTCCCGTTGGGCCCAGGACCCGAGCAGCTGAGCTCTCCCTCTACCGACTCCAGTTGGACACACACATAGTAATTTGCATTCATACCTCTACACACTCTATACACACACTCAACACTTCATGCATTGCCTCCGATTAATTTTCTTGTCTCATTTGTTTGAATCAAGACCCTTAAGAGTGCCTACAAATGCTGACCTTGAGACGCAGAAGATTAGACACTTGAACTCAGACTGAAGAGAGATGTATCCTCCGAGTGAGGAAACCTTGTGGAGAAGCGACAGCATACTTTTCTAAGAGATGGGAGGTAGGCACTTGAGGGAAAATTAAATCTTTCCAAGGATGCCATCGGGGCATTGAGAAAAGATTGGCGTTTTGTGGCTAAATGCACGTACGGTGAACTGCTTCGGCTCACTCAGCCTCAATTTTATATGTTTTTGTTTATGGGAGATTCATTTATGTACTTTAAATGCTGTTCTGAAGGTGGAGAATGATTATTTGGAAGCCTCTGCACAAGTTGGTAGTCTGCAGCTGAAGGTGAGAAAGTTTGATTTAGTTTTTTAGTTTTTTTCCAGTGGCTAAACAGATAAAAAGGTTTTTTACTCAAACTTGAGAAATACAAATTAATTAAAGAAGATCTTAACAGTGGCTCCAAGCTCACAGTGCACTCTTCTCCCCATGAATTTCTGTATCACCAGCAGTCCAGCTGTGACTGTCTGGGTTTCAATCCCTTGTCTTTTGTTCCTTTTGAAATATTTGCCATAATGTGAATTCTTTCTCTTGCAATCACTTATTTTTATCTTAAATTTATAGGTTAATTAAATTTGTAAAGGTACCACAAAGTTTCAACCCAAATTTTAAGTAAATAATTAGCATTTCTCCTAAGTATCTGAATTACTTTAAACAATTTTGTTTGTTCTGGGAATATTTGTTCGATGACACACCTCACAATAACATGAACTCTTTTGGTTATTTTAAAGTCATATTATTTTCTTGAAAACCCTCACTTTGTCAGGGTTCCTGGGTCGGTGACCCAGTGTTTTCAGTTTTGTTCATGTTTAGTTTATTTTGCCACTTCCATGTGCTCACTTCCTGCTTTTCCTGTGTCAGCTCGTCTTGTGTCATTAGCCAGATTATGTTCAGCTGTGTACTCACCGGTCTCTCATTATCATCCTCATCAGTCTGTGTATTTAAGCCCTCTGTTTCTACTCGTTCACTGTCGTGTCATTGATGTACATGCGATGTTCCTGTCGTCTCCCCATATGTATGTTCAGTTAGTCAGTCAGCCATTCATCCAGTCTTTCAGTCAGCCTGTCCTTCGTTCCTGCTTTGTTCATTCACCCGCTCCAATAAATCCCCGTCATTTCTGTACCTGCGAGTCCTGCGTTTGGGTTCCTTCTTCCTCACCTCCACACAACGCCTGACAAAATGACACGACCCGTGCCACGAAGACACGATTGGAACCCAGCGGACTCGGACCTCTACGAGCGGCAGGAGGCAGCGCTTTCCCGTTGGGCAGACCAGCTCAGGGGAAAACAGCGGCTCTTTGCAGAGAGAGAGCATGTCTTCGAGGGGACTCGCCTGGCTCTGGGCGGGCCTCAGAGACGCCGCGTTCCCCCACCTGCTGCCTCACCTGCACCGGAGCATTTGCCGCGGAGAGTGGACGTTTCACGCCGCGCTTCGGCTGCTCCCTCTCTCGCCGCTCCGCTCCTCGCTCACACACCTGCCGCCTCATTCGCCGGACCTCCACCTTCGCCACGGCACAGCGGCTACGCCTCCCACCTCGGCACAATGGAGGCTACCGCGCCAGAGGCTCAGCTGTTTACCCCGGCAACTTCCTCTTCCCGGAGAAAGTGGTGCACACGCCGCCATAAGATGGACCATTTTCAACAACTCCCGGTGGTGAGTTCCAGTGACTGTTTTTCGCACTCCTCGACTGATTCCTCACTCAAAACAATTAACGGACTCATCTCCGATTCATGGGGAGTTTCCCTCCTAGATGACGATGTAGACTGGGACGAATTTTTCTGCTCTACTCCCCCAAGAACTGTTCAGTCAAAGACTGTAAATAGTGGTGGCAGGAGGACCAGAATAATCCCCGATAAACCTGCTAGTATCACACCCAGTCGTTATCTCCACTCCTGTCAGTCAGTCTACACCCACACCAGTGCCAGCTCCCAGGAGGAGGGCAGCTGCGACCCAGTCTAACGCCACACCCGCTTCTGTTTCTCGGGTGGGGGTGACTGGTGTCCAGCCACCTCCCGTGCCTGTCCCAGCGCCCAGGCTGAGGGCAGCCAGAACCCAGCCTGACCCCCCTAGAGGCTTGGAAGAGCTAATCAGTCCACCACTTCATCCACCACCTGATCCAGCCTTTCACGCACTAGCTTTATCCCTGGTTAGGCTAGCTGAAGTGTCCCCTGCTCAGGCACCAGCTTTACTAGCCCAGGCTGTAGCTTTATCTCCCTGTCTAGCCCAGTCTGTAGCTCAGCCATCAGCCACACCAACCTCAGCTCCGTTGTCAGCCTCGCCTACCTCTGTTCCTCCCTTAGCATCTCCACTCCAGTCAGTTCCCTCACCTGCTGTTCAGCCTTCACTCCAGTCAGTTCCCTCACCTGCTGTTCAGCCTTCACTCCAGTCCCCTGTAGTCCAGTCTCCTCCAGTCTGTCCAGTCTTCCTCCTGTCCTCCAGTCTCCTCCAGTCTGTCCAGTCTTCCTCCTGTCCTCCAGTCTGTCCAGTCTGCTCCTGTCCTCCAGTCTGTCCAGTCTGCTCCTGGCCAGTCTGTAGTCCAGTCGCCTCCCATCTCCCAGTCGCCCGTCCACCATCCTGTTCAGTTCCCGGACCTGCAGCCACAGCGCCCAGATCCAGCTGTGAGCTCTCCTGCGCCTCAGCCAGGGGTTTCCGCACCCGCTGGCCCAGCCTGTCACCAGCCAGAGGCTTCTGCGCCTACTGGCTCTACAGCTGTGGCTCCGTCACCCCCGGCTCCCGTGCCGTCGCCTGGTCCAGCATCAGCCTCTGCTTCGCCCGGTCCTGCGGCCGCCACGCTGTCGCCCGGTCCTGCGGCCGCCACGCTGTCGCCCGAGCCACGTTCTAGACGTCATCACCTGCGTGGCCGCCCACCGGACCTGCTCAGTGGCCGCCGCCATCTTCCTCGCGGCCGCCCGCCGGAACCATCTCATCGCGGCCGCCCGCCGGAACCATCTCTTCTCGACCGCCCGCCACCGTCCTCGCGGCCGCCCACCCGACCGGCTCATTGGCCACCGCCGCCTTCCTCGCGGCCGCCCACCTGAACTGTCTCGTCTTGGCCACGGGCCGCTTGGACGCCCTCCTGAACTGTCTCGGTGTGGACTCCGTCCCTCCGTCCTGGCCCCCCCCCCGCTCGCCCTGTTCTGGGCTTTTTCTCTTTTGGCCATCGGCTGCCGGCCATTGAAGGGGGGGGGGTGTACCGTCAGGGTTCCTGGGTCGGTGACCCAGTGTTTTCAGTTTTGTTCATGTTCAGTTTATTTTTCCACTTCCATGTGCTCACTTCCTGCTTTTCCTGTGTCAGCTCGCCTTGTGTCATTAGCCAGATTATGTTCAGCTGTGTACTCACCGGTCTCTCATTATCATCCTCATCAGTCTGTGTATTTAAGCCCTCTGTTTCTACTCGTTCACTGTCGTGTCATTGATGTACATGTGATGTTCCTGTCGTCTCCCCGTATGTATGTTCAGTTAGTCAGCCAGCCATTCATCCAGTCTTTCAGCCAGCCATTCATCCAGTCTTTCAGTCAGCCAGTCCTTCGTTCCTGTTTTGGTCATTCACCCACTCCAATAAATCCCCGTCATTTCTATACCTGCAAGTCCTGCGTTTGGGTTCCTTCTTCCTCACCTCCACACAACGCCTGACACACTCTTATGGAGAAGAGCACAAAATTCAACATACAAGGTTAAAAAATAGGCCGGGAGTCACCTATGTGGTTTTATATAAAGATGGGTAATGTGAGTGAAGGCCTCCAGCTCGCACTGGAACGGTTCGCAGCCGAGTGTGAAGCAGCGGGAATGAGGATCAGCACCTCCAAATCTGAGGCCATGGTTCTCAGCCGGAAAAGGGTGGAGTGCCCACTCCGAGTCGGGGATGAGTTCCTACCCCAAGTGGAGGAGTTCAAGTATCTCGGGTCTTGTTCGCGAGTGATGGGAGAAGGGAGCCGGAGATCGACAGACAGATTGGTGATGCAGACGCTGCACCGGTCCGTCGTGGTGACGAGGGAGCGGAGTGTAAAAGCGAAGCTCTCAATTTAGGTCGATCTACGTTCCTACCCTCACCTATGGCCACAAGCTGTGGGTAGGGACCAAAAGAACGAGATTGCGGATACAAGCGGCGGAAATGAGCTTCCTCTGAAGGGAGGCTGACCTTTCTCTTAGAAATAGGGTGAGACATTCAGCCATCCGGGAGGGGCTCAGAGTAGAGCGGCTGCTACTCCACATCGAAAGGAGCCACCTCAGCTGGCTCCTTTCAAGCCAGGAGCCTCCTCACCCAGGAGGCGCCCAGGAGCCTCCTGGGTGAGGTGTTACGGGCATGTCCCACTGGGAGGAGGCCCCGGGGCAGACCCAAGACATGCTGGCTCTCTCGGCTGGCCTGGGAACAACTTGGTGTTCCCCCGGATAAGCTGGAGGAGGTGGCTGGGGAGAGGGGGGTCTGGGCATCTCTGCTTAGGCTGCTGCCCCGCGACCCGGCCCCGGATAAAGCGGATGAAGATGGATGTATGGATGGATGGATGGATGGATGGGTAATGTGATGAACAACAAAGGCAAAGGACCCCAAAACAGGACATCAGGAACAAAACACTAAACACCAAAAACCTAAAGCTAAAGCTTTAATAAAAGCTTTAAAAAAAATACACCTGAGATATGTTAGAGAGGTGAATAAAACTGGCCAGTGTCCAAAATCAGGGTAAAAGGAGACCATTACAAGGGGCACTGACTCGAAATACACTTTGTGACAATGGTACCAGGGCGCCTACAACATTACACCTACATGAGCTGCTCGGCCATGAACTCTATGCCACGAAGCTCCTGGGGCACAGTTTTTATGCTGATGTTAATGGAAGAGGAGGTTACTGGAACTCTACTTTAGAAATGTATTCACAACATGTGATTTTACTACATATTCACTAAAGACATGACTCAGCACTCAGCAACCCAGCTCTGTAACTTTACATGGTCTGCCACTTTGGTGCTGAGCTGCTATAGTTGTTAAACGCTTCCACTTGGCAATAATATCACTTACCACTGTAATGGAATATCTAGGAGGGAAGAAATCCAATCCTATTACAGTACCTCAAATTCAGTGAGCTCTTTTGAACCCATCCTTTCACAAATGTTTGTAAAGGCAGACTGCATGGCTGGGTGATTGATTGTATAAACCTGTGGCCATGGGACTGAAAACAGTTGAATTGAGAAATTAAAAGGTATGGCCCAGTACTTTTGTCTATATAGTGTCTGAGATCTGAACTAGAAACAAATCAATTGACCGGAAAGCTTCGCTACACAGGGTAAGAAGACAGTCTGCCAAAAGGAAGGTAGTGGGAAAACTGGCTGGATAATCAGGGACAGGTGGTGTGGGAAACTAAACAAAGACCAGAAGAAAAAGAAATTAAATGAAATAAATTATAGCCATACATTTTATCAGTTTTCATAGATAACAAAAAATGTGTGATTTTTTTAAAATTAAAAATAGGTCAGTCTGGAAATCCAATCATCCCCCATCATAAAAAAAAAATCTGATTCTGTGACTACAAATACTCGTGTGGACACAAGATGTCTTCTTCGCCGGTAAAAGTTTATTCAAAGTTGTGTGCGCAATGCCAGTTTACATGTAAGTGACCTGAAGTGGGACTACTTTCCATTCCTAACCCTCTCTTCCCCCTAATTTAGTCTTCCTCCCCTAAACTCCAGACGGTCGTAGCATATGTCGCCCCTCCCCGAGCCTCGTTCTGCTGGAGCTTTCTTCCTGTTAAAATGAGGTTTTGCCTTCCCACTGTCCTCAAGGCACTTGCTTCTAAAGGATCATCTCATTATTGGGGTTTTCTCTGTATTATTGTTGGGTTTTTATCTTACAGTTTAAAGCACCTTGGGGCAACTGTTGTTGTGATTTGGTGCTATATAAATACAATTTCATTGAAAAGTTTAATTGGATTGATGACACTCAATAAGCACAGAAATCCTAGTACATGCCCTGAATCCACCTCTCATCTGGATTACTGTAATGCCATTGTCTCTGGTCTCCTTAACTCCTCAGTTGGCTCCAAATCGTCCACAACTCACCTGCACCAAGTCTACTGACCATATTACCCCAATTCTCATCCAGCTTCACCGGCTCCCTATTCTTCAACATATTCAGTCTGAGATTTTGCTTCTCATCTTTAAGATTCTCCTTGATTTGGTCTTTGAGACTTTGTTCTAGAGATGGCACGATACCACTTTTTTATGTCCGATACCGATACCGATATCATAACTTTGGATATCTGCCGATACCGATATGAATCCGATATAGTGTGCTTTTTAATCAATACAACTGTTTTTTAATATCTTGCTGCTTTTTGTATAAGTTAATACTCAAGTTAAAAAAAACAAAACAAAACAAAACACTAAAGCTATTCTGTTATACTTGTATGCAAAAAATGCACTACACCCAAAATATTTCATAGTTCAGCAATACTGATCAATCTAATAAACTTAAACCTACTCCACCCTCCCTATTCTGGTATTTTAAAGAGTACTTAGCAGAAATATTAAGCAACCTAACTAATAGGATCCGCCCCTGCACAGTTACCAGCCGTCAGCTACGTAGAAAAGGATCTTGGTGTAGAGCATAAATAAATTCTAACAACAGTTTATCAAGCTTAAACGTGCTGCTGTTGTTCAGCTGCTGGTTTCCTCTTTCTGGCGCAAAGTGGGTCAAAAACAAGCAAGAGAGACGGACTTGTGACAGAAAAGCCGATCAGCTGATCATTGATCAGTTTCACATTGAAGTATCAGCAAGAAGAGGGAGGGAGAGAGAAGAGGCAGTCGCTCCATATATCAGTTGTTAAGCTTAACGCGGGAACGCTTTACAAACATTCAGAGATGAACTTACCCACTTGCTTTACTTCTCTCTGGGATAACTTCCTTGGAGATGAAATGCTGGTTTGGTAGCTACGCTACAAATACACACAGCCGCTCTATCAGGTGACGCATACTGCTGCGACGTGCTACAGTTATGAGCCGAGTTACGCCATGTCGCAAGTTTTGTGAGGTGCTTTTTTGATATTTAATGGATTTTTTATTTCTCTCCAATATCCGATCCAGTAATTTACGTCAGTATCGGACCGATACCGATACGTAATATCGGATTGGTCCATCTCTACTTTGTTCACGTGGGTCTCTGTGCTTTTAGCTGTACTGCACCTTATCTCTGAAGGTCTTCATGTCCATATCAGCTGTAATCATCCAGTTTTATGTGTTCTGTGTGTTTTACATTCTTATTGTTCCGCTCTTTTTAATCCTGTTCTTTTTGTTTTGTATTATAAGATGACCTTGAGCGTTTTAAAACGGTGCCAGCAAGTAAAATTTAGTATTAATAAGATGTTTGCTGACCATGATGTTCCTGTGATTGATTGGCCATCCAGCACATCTGACCAGAAAATCACAGAACTCCTATTATCAAGATTAAGATGAGAAACACTGACGCAAAACACAGACAAACTGAAGGTTACACCTTCAGCACCTCAGCACCACCACAACCTGATCGCCTCCATGCCATGCAAATGTAAAAAACAATGAGCATACTTTTCAGAAGTGTATTCATTGCAAATCTTCTAACAGTTTAAGATGCTGGATTTCTGTTTTTCGAGAGCTATAAACATAATCATGAAAATTCAACCAAAATAATGGTTGAAATATTTCACTTCACATGTAATGAATGCAGAATACTTGAGTGTTTATCTTTTTGAATTGAATTAGAAAAGAAAAAGTTTTTTTCCACAATATTTTAATTTATTTAGACACACTTGTTTCCATAGTGCCGCTGACTATTTCTCCCAGCATGAAAGCCAGTCACATTTGATCTTTCTTAAACAAAGTCATTATTTCTCCTATTGAAACATTTGCCATCTGAGAAAAGAAGATCAGAACGTATTCTCTAGGGTTAAGAGAGTTTTAAAGGATTGGAGTGCATTAAAGAAAGCCTTCACAGCCTTGGTATTAATTCCGCTCTCCAATTTTAAATGGCTAGGCTGTAACCCGTTAGCGTCTTTCGTTGTGATTTTTGATACTGAATAATGAGCAAAAAGATAAAAGAATGAAACATTCAAAACTTTCTCAAAAACTACAGGTTCTGTCACAGAGTGAACCAAAGGATGAAAGACGAGGAAAAGTGCAAATAAAAGAGATGGAGGTGGAGCGGCAGGTGACTGAGTGGCAGTGTAGATCGTATGCCAAGCTACTGTCACTGGTACTTAAAGGGCACACACACACACAAACACACACACACACACACACACACACACAAACAAATTCCACTTCTCCAGTATGTTCACACAAGGGTGGAAAATACAATTTACAGGTGAATTATGATGGTATTATAAAAATATATATAAAAAAATACATTCTGACAAAAAAAACCCCAAGAAATATTTTTTCTAGGACTCACCAACAATAAACAACACACACACACACACACACACACACACACACATAATGATGTGTTATTAAAAGTTTCCTTCCTATACACTGTTACTCTACCTGTCTGGTTATTGTGATGCCCAGGGCCTGTCAGTCAGAGAATATACCACGCACACACACACACACACACACACACACACACACACACACACACACACACACACACACACACACACACAGTAACACGTGGTGGGCGATGGTGTACAAGTAACTGCGGGTGCCCACATCAAAATGCAGGTTGGAGGTTTGACATTCCTGGAGGCTGTGTCCGTCTAGCCAGTTAGGCGGAGGACAGCCAATAACGCACACACGCACACACACACAGACACCCAACACTGGCCTGACTATCTGATGAGCCTAATGCTGATTCAAGTCAATAGTGAGAAAAAAGGGATTTTAAATGCTCCACCTCTTTTACCTGCGCGTGTGTCCGCAAGTGTGTAGTGGGACTTAAACGTATGTGCTTTTCCTTGATGCTTCTCTCTCTGTGTGTGTGTGTGTGTGTGTGTGTGTGTGTCTATGTCCTATAACAGTAATGAAGGCAGTCTGAGAGATTATCTCAGTGGGGCGCTTGCAGACCTCAAGGTTAAAGGAGCACAAAGGCGCAGCAGAAACAGTGTGTTCTGTGCGCGTGTGATTGTGTGCATGCCTTTGTATACGTGTATATGAGGACGTACAGCATGCGCGTCTATCTGTGCATATCTCTGTGTGTGTGGAATGTATAGGATTTGAGGTTGTGACAGGAGAGCCACAAAATGGATGATGATTGATTGGCTTGACGCTAAGAGAGAGAGAGAATGAGAGGAAATGCAAAGAAAAGAATTGAAGATAAACTATGATTAAAATAAACATTTTAATAAAAAGGTGATTTAAAAATGTTATGAAGACTTTGAAGTCTTTAAGACTCTATTAGTTCAGCATTTGCGGTATATTCTCAATTCTTATTACTGGAGCGTGTTGAAAGACTGAAAGACTTGATGTGAAACACAAGCTTTAGATATAATGTGTTAATAAATACATTTTTTTTTAAATGGCAGGGCCAGGAGAGCTGATTTCACTTGCCTCTGGTCAAGTGCTATAATTTGCCAGACATTTCTTTTTCTTCACCTGGTGGGAGCGCCTATAATAGTTTATTATATAGCCTTGTAGAACATTATGCAATCCAAAAGAGCTTTTTTCACAGCAGACATATTAACTTGTCACTGCAGGGAAAATATAGATTAAACAAAGTTGATTTACCATGGCTTCACTTCCATCAAGGGTCCCAGTAAGCCGTGCCATGGCAGTAAATCTGCATGCTCCCAATTCTTGCAGTTAGCTTCTATTTAATGCTGCCAGTTACACCAGACCTGATTTTTACTTAGAAAATGGCAATGATTTGTCTCTGAGAGCAAAACCTGGGCTTTAAAAATCCTCTAAGTTTTCTGTTCTTAACTCGGCACAGCTGCTGGGGTGGTTGTGGATGAGGAGGGACCACGGGTCATCTAGCATCGAGAAGGTCTGGGATTGACTCCCTGGTTCAGGATACTTTATTTGTACCTGTAGGCAGATTTGTGCTGCAGTCATGGGTCATCCATCATCACATGCTCACTCTCAACAAAGCCATAGCAGACAACATTTTCACATAATACAAAATACTGATAAACAGTAATTAAAACTTGGGCCTAGTATCGCCCCTCACTAATGGAAAAAAGTATCATTTGTTCATCTGAGTAATGGCTGCCACGACAAAGCTATTTTTAAACCTAGTTGTTTTACATTTTGGGACCAGAAGCATGCATCCAGAAGAAAAAAAGAACTTGGGAAAAGATACTGAACCCTAAGTTGCTTCTGATGCATCCATCTGAGTGTGGATGTGAATGTTAAATAAAATGCTGGTGTACTAAAAAAGCACTTTTATGATTGAGGCTTGTAGTAAAAAGCCCACTTCACAGTTACACATTAGAACAGAAAACGGGTATATAAGTACCAGTCTGTTTACCATTTACCAAACTCGCAACATATTGCATAGTATGTAAATCTCAGTATGTAACGTTTAAGCGTACTCATTATTGATTATGGATTCCACAGAGCTAAAGGAATAGGGCACCTTTTGGTTTGTAAGAAGCCTTTCCTTCATGCTTGAAGTGTTTCCTTTGCTGTTTACGACTGTTTAGTCAACCTTGCCAAATGGCCACTGAAGTTTTAATGTCACTCATTCAATTAAAGTTCGAGGGAGAGCTGAACCTGGGGGGGGCAATAAGTCACTTATTGGTATTATCCTGCCCTGCTAATTACTGAAGCAATGAACTTTAATTAATATCTGAGCTGGGTTTTAAAGCATGCAGACGTGCATGTGTGTGGGAGTGTGCATGTGCATGTCGCTTGTGTGCCTCTTTACGCACTTGCGGGCGACTCTCCTTTATCTCAAGTCATCTCTCTTCAATACACGTATGTACACACACATCCTCGTAGGAGGCGGAGGCTGACATTTCGCAGAGTGTCTCAGTTCACGTGAGGAACGCTGACACCGTGAACCTCAGAAGGCTAGCAGTGCTGTTAGCATTAGCATAATAATCTCTTATCAGCAGCATTGAGGACCTGATCCAGAACAGAAATGACAAGCAGTAAACACGTGGCTTGATCGGTTTGTGTTACTAAAGGAGCAGCTTGTACATTATCTCAGTTTTGATCATTTTACTCTGTACAGCAAAATCCAAAAGGCTTTAACATGCTATATGGCTAGCCTGAGAAAAAATATTTCTTTACATATAATTTTTTGCACAATTAAAAAAAAAGTCCCCAAACACTAAAATGTTCTTAAGAGGGATTAACATGATTTTGCTATAAATAAATGCTTATAATTGTTTATGGCTGTGACTGCGGCGTCCACCTAATATGGCATTTACAGTCAGGATACAAAGAAATGCCACTTTCTTTCAGTTTTTACATATAAGATAAGATAAGATAAGATAACCTTTATTAGTCCCACACGTGGGAAATTTGTTATCAATACATAATCAAAATAATCAGGTCTTTACCAGGCCTTAAAACAAAACATGATATATTACAGCATGTAATTATTTATTTAATAAAAATTAAGCCTAAATGCAGGAGCAGTGTGTGAACCATTGCTGCTTCTATAGGAATTTACAGGGTTAAGTAGTAGCCAGGTGCTGCTAATGAAATGCACTCGATTAACTGATAAGCAGCAAGTGTGACCACCTTCCTCTGGTAATTTGCTGATCTGGAGCAGTCATTCATTCAATGCCAATGAACACCATCATTCTACAGAGAAAAAGATCATTCACAAGTGGAAAACATTCAAGACAGCTGCCAATCTTCACAAAAGTGGACATCCCAGCAAATCCACCCAAAGATTCGACTGTGCTCAAAGAAACTGCAACAAACCCAAGAACAAAAGTATTCAAAAGTATTCTAGACTCAAATATGAGGTCGTCTGTCTGAGAGCCAAAGGTTGGCCCAAATGGCGTCATGCAACGAGCACAGCAGGAAATGTGCAACAATTTAAAATTGTAGCCGATATTTGGATAACTTTTGGATAACACAGATTTCAAAAGAAGTCGTGATTAGATGCAGTGCTTTTGAGCATATTTTACTCCAGGGCTACAGTCACTGCATTTAACAACTGGGAAATTCAATTCGAAATAGATGGTATGACCTTTCTAAACGGCATCCACACCTCTGATGTCTTTTGTGTTCAAACAAAGGAGCATTTAAGATGCTAAAATAGCAATTAATATGCTCTATAAAACATGGACAATTAAGAATTAAAGAACAGGAAAGCAGCAGTGAGTGTAAAAGTTACCAGATGCCTGTGTGTGTGTGTTGTGTCTGTTCTGTGTGAGTTATGGTACCTACTGGGCTTTGCCTTGAGCTAGCGGTGCCCTTCAGTTCCCTTTGCCCAGAGCTTTGCTATGGCCACAACTGCTGTGAGCCAGGCAGAGAAACTGTCATTACCAAAAACAACAATCCTGGTGTGAACAGCAGCTTCTCGGACATGTAAAAATCCCCCCCAAACCTTGCGTGACTCGGGTAAATAACAACAGCAATTCTTCTTCTGTGTGTGATGGTGTAAAAATTACTTCTTTTTTATTGTCTTAAGCTTGATCTGAAGACAATCAGAGCACCGGAGCTGCTGCCTGTCTGCCAACCTGCTACTCCTGCTACACCTATAGCTAGATATTCTTCAGAATTGTAGCCTTCAGCAAAAAACAAAAAAAACCCTCTTATTTATTTGTAACTTCTTCAAGATTTGGTTTGTAGTTAAGCTAATTTTCAACCAGCTAACCAGCACATGAATGCAGTAATGATAGATCTAATTTGTGCATTTAACTAAACATTGCGTGACTTTTATTTAACCTCACTTAGTAACTCAGCGAATTTGAACAATATATTGGTCAATATATCGACCCATTAACCACACTATGAATAATGATTTTACACAGTTTGTCCACCAGAGGGCGCACATTTTATGAGTTATCCGCGACCAGAAAAGACAATAAAACAAGGTTGTTTTAAAACGTATTATCCCAAGAACTCATAAATAACTAAACATAACAAATTAGAAATTTTTTTTCAATTTTTATGTGTCTGAGAGAAGACAAATATCAGCTGATACTTCACAGTTTTAAATCACTAAGTATCGGTATTGGTATCAGTCTTAAAAATATCCTATGTTGGTAGGGTTGAGATCTGAACCTGATTCAGGGATGGCTGTCAGGGTCTTTGAGGAGGTTAAACTTAATTAAGCCCTTGTAAATCCTTCTTTCTAAGAAACACACTAAAATCTCTAAAGAGAGTTAGATCACGAGTCTCCTGCTTCAAATTTCTAATTAAGCACGCACTCAGCTGAATAGCTTGGAAATCTAACAGAAAAGTCTAATCTCCCTGTAACAGAGCTAATGTCCTGTGCTTGTTCCAAAAAAAAAAATTCTTTAATTTGTGACTTTAAAACGAGCACTTTTATTTTCAACATTATCTACAATACAAAAGAAATTAAAATGGAAATAAATGTCTCTCTCTCTTCCTTCATCCCCCTCTCCACTTTCATCCTTTCCTGCCATCAGACTCCCTATGATTTTTCCCTTCCCCACATCCTCTCCCTCCCACCTGCCTTTCTCTGTCCCTCCATCCCTCCCACCATCTTTTTGTCCCTCTCTATGATCGTTTCATGTGTGCTGATCTCACCTTGTGTGTTTGAAGCCCAAAGAGCATGCGGCAGGCGATTCTAGATCACACTACTAAAGACCCCGACACATCTGAGAGAGAGAAAGGAGAAGGGCAATAGATAAATGGATGGATAGATAGATGTGTGTAATAAATATCGATATATAGCTGTGGGAAGACAAAGAAAAGAAAGACAGGTACTGTATGTAGACTGCCGCTCATCTGCGGATGTCACCAGTTGTTCTTGCCTGCCAAGCACACACATGGACACACACACAGAGTGCTCTCTCAATCACCTTGCCACAGGCTCTGTCCTCCTGCTTCAAGCCGGCACTGTCTGTGAGTGTATTGAGTTGCTTCAATCAATGGTAAATTGTGTGTGTGTGTGTGTGTGTGTGTGTGTGTGTGTGTGTGTGTGTGTGTGTGTGGTAACTCATGTGTATTCCTCCACACTACCCCAGTGAGTTACATGACAATATGCACACATTAAAGTGCATGAATTCTGTCACGAACAAGCACAACACAGACGCACAAAAGACTTCACATCATACACACAGCCACATTTAAAGAGCAAGAACTTCTCCTGTTATGCACTTGACTGCATCTAAATGAGCTTCATTTTATGTGTGTGTGTGTGTGTTGTCTGGATTTTCCATATGGAAAAGAAATAGAAAAAACTTATAAAAGACTTGCATCAGATTTGGCTCGCTTCACATAGTGAATCATTTAGGGCTTATATGATTTACTCACGAAAGTGGACACTTTCTCATTACTTTCATATATTGTTTTAGGAAGTATCCAAAACATACAATTTTCATTTATATAATTTTTCAAGGGATCTAATATCTCTTTTCACTCTATGCTTTTCATACAAGTTTTACACAAGACAGATACAAACTTTATAAGATTTATATATATTTATATATATCTTTTCCATATGGGTTCAATCACAATCTCTTATGACTTCTAGTTGAAGTTTAAAAAACACACCCACTGTAGCACGAGATCACAGTTTGCCATATCCTGACGGATGCAGCTGCAAGGCCGATCACCTACCCCCAACCTCTGACCCAGGAAGTAAAAGTTGTTACACCTCCTGTCTTGCCCAAACAGGAAAGTTTGCATTAGACCAACTGTTAGGACATGTTTTATACATGTAATGTACACTGTGCAGTCATTTCTATGTTGAGAAATATAACATTAGGGTGGGTAAAACTTGAGGTTTAGCTGGGACTTTCACATGTTTTCAAAAACTCTTGCTCTGTTCACTTATCCCAGTCAGCAGTTGAAAGTGGACGCAGTCATCCTAAACGGTACATCCTGAACTTCATCTGAACTGTCCAGAACAATACCTCTATAAAACACTACCCTGTGTTATCCACAGGGGCTTACTGTCCTTAATGCAGGTTTTAAGACAAGCCCAGTATTTCCTGTGTTGAAATCACGACAGTTGACTTGCGGCCTACAAGTAGATTTGAGCACATTCATGCAATCGCACCAGCGCACTGTAGGTGTGGCGTGCATCCTTTTACTTTGTTAAACATCAGGAAGAGTAAATCTGTCAACACCCATTATATGCATCTTGTGTGAGGAAATCACCAAGCCTGTGTGTCCCTAATGGCATTAAACTGGCTTTCTAAAGGTATCCACTTGGAAATAATTTTTTACCAAAAAAACCCCCAAACGCATCTGTCTAACAATTTCAGGATTTTAAAATGGAATACTAACCCAAATAGCCAGTCGACACATTTGGCGTTTAGGCCGAATTGCCAAAAGAAAAAGACAAATTCATCGTTTTAACGTTGGGCCAAAGGATAACAAGAGTTCAGCATTTCTGAGTAGATCTCCTGGCAACTCACCAGGAGTTTCCTTTGTTCGCAAGCATTGACGCACAAGATCCTCAAATTAAAAATGGAAAAAGACACACCTTGTTAGTTATGTCCTAGATTTCTTTATGTGGCAGTGTTTTCAAATCTTTTCCTAAGGTAAGTGCAATGCAGTATAATGATTAAAGTATAAATATTGCTGAATTCTCTTAGCTCCTGCTGTAAAATAAGAATGACAGTCAGCCGTCCTGTTAAGGAAGACGTCACTTTACTGAAAAGGCTGAAAGTGCGTCCATTTTTTGTTTTTATATATCTTAAAGCACATGTTGTTGAATTAATTCTTTACTGACTTTATCATACTCAAAGGGATTTTTGCTAAATTAAGTTGTGTATAAAGTTTAAACACTGAGCAGTGAGTGCACAGCAGCACACTGTACACTGAAACTGAAAGCTGCTGCTGTCTACATTAATAATTGACAGCCTATGTAGATTTTATGTGGGCTTTTGTCAAATGTAATATAGGGCAGCACAGTGGTACAGTGGTTAGGTGCAGGCTCACAGCAAGAAGGTCCTAGGTTTGAATCCACAGCCCAGCTGAGACCTTTCTGTGTGGGGTTTGCATGTTCTCCTCAGGTCTGCTAGGTTTTTCCAGGTACTCCAGCTTACTCCCACAGTCATAGGATGCTCAGTTAAGTTGATTGGCAATTCAATTTAACGTTATTTATATAATACAAAGAAAACCACAACAAACAGATGCCCCCACTATGAACAAGTATTTAGCAACAATGGGAAGAAAGAAATTTTCTTTTAACAGGAAAAAACATCCTGCAGAATCAAGCTCAGGGAGGGGCAGCGGCTGGGTGTGAGGGGAGGGAGACAGACAAAAGACACACTGTGGAATTAATGATTAAATGCAGGCAAGTGTATAAACACAAGTGAGTGAAGAAGAAATACTGCTTCATGAGAAGCTTGCAGCAGAATAAACCTATTAAAGTATAATAAGGGAAGATTCAGGGTCGCCTGATCAAGCCCTAACTATATTCTATATCCAATTGATTCTGATTTTGAAAGTAAAGAAGGTCTCCCAAATCCAAACTGTGGGACAGACATGACTGGTGGATAGGGAAGTGAGAAAGAAAGAAAGAAAGAAAGAAAGAAAGAAAGAAAGAAAGAAAGAAAGAAAGAAAGAAAGAAAGAAAGAAAGAACGAGAGAGAGAGGGAAAGAAAAACAGAGGGAAAGAGGGACAGTGAGAAAAGGCACTTGAAAAAAAATCACCTGGATCACCTGTTGAGAGAAGAAAAAACAGAAGAGAAAACAAGCAAAAAAGCACCATAATAAACACAACACCATCGCAATATTCTAGCTAACAGTAAATAACAGTAGAAACTAAATACTGAATGTTATTGTGCAGCACGCAAGACCGACAGCACACAATGTGCTTTGAGGTAGCAGTCAAGAAAGGTGTAGTTTGTGTCTTTGAACACCCGTGTGTACACCTGTGTGCACACCTGTGTGGATAAGCGCGCTTGTATTCAAAAGGTTTCTCCATGTAACGATCTGCTAGAGGGTGTGGGGAGCCAGGGTATGAAGCAGACATGGAGGAGATCCAGGCCCCGGACATCCAGAAGCCTCAGAGTGCCAGAGCCCAAAGAGGACCATTTTGATTGCTGCCTAAACACAGCATATATGTATGAAACACCCCTGAACTGCACAAGTGTGTTGTATCTTTTAGCAGTTGGTATGTCTCTGTCAAAATCTCCCTTAATGCCTCTTTGTGTTTTACTTTGTTCTTTATACACTGTCCATTCTCTTCATTCCATGTCACATGGAAACCCCTTTGTGAAGTGTCTCCCTGCAGTTTTTCTGTAGAGGCGCGATGCTGAACGACCAAACCCTAAATGGAACATTTCCTTAGAAGTATTTCAATATCCACCATACATCCATTTTCTACTGCTTGTCCAGGGTCATTAGTCTGAAACGTCCCTCATTCCACCTGTCTGATGATCATGTCATGATCCGGGCTCTGCAACCCAATTTTACACTTTTTTATATTAATTTCTATTTTAGTCCCCTAAGTTTCACTTTTTCCTGCCCTCATGTGTTCCCTGTATCTTGCTGTTAAGTTCCTGTTGTCATATTAGATATTCCCTTTGTTTAGTTACTCCCTGTTTTATTCTCGTCTTGTGTGCGTTGTATTTAGTTTTGCTTCCTCTGTCTTGTTTTCCATGATTAGGTTTAGCTGTGATCCCTGGTGTTTTCCGTCTCCCTTAGTAGCCTACGTGTGTAGTTAAACCCTTAGTTTAGTCATGCTGTTTATCTGTCTTGTGTTTCCTCATGTTATAGTTGTGAATATTGAACTCAGTTTCTTCCTGCCTTGTGGGTTTACTGACACAACCTAAGTAAAGGTGCATTTTCTGTTTGGCCACTGTCATTGAACAAGTCTGAGTCAGTCTTAGAGGCCCGGATTAGCCCATGAAAATGACTTTTTTACATTAAATATTTTAAAATGTTCCGTGTGTGAAGCTCGATCTCTGCAACACTGTGGATTAAGGAAGGCCACAATGCCCAGGCAAATAAAAAGAGTAGAGTACATCTACTACAGAGCATACTACAGAGGGCCACTGAAGGGCTCCAGAAAATGGTAAAGGAAACAGAGCAGCAGTGGAGGAAGATGAAGAAGAAATGAGCTCAAAGACTGATGATCTTGGATGCAGTCAAATTGAATACCAGTGATTAAATAAATAATTAAAAAAAATTAAAATCTTAATCTTCATGAGAAGGTAGGTCATTTTATTTATATCACAAAATAACAATCAGTATGCACACATTTGTATCTCAAGCTGTATTTGAAGAGTTTGAGTAGTGTTTAATAGAGTTGATTTACATGCCTATTGCCCAGTTTTCTGCCTGTTCCCACTGTACAGTAGTTACAGGATTTTCTTGTGAGGGCAGCTTTAATAATCAAGGTATCAAATCATCTGTAAGTGGATACAACATACTGTCAGCCCATTACAGAGGCATAATCCTACAGACAGTAAGCATTTCCCATTTTGATGTCCAAATTATGAATTCCTCATAAATAAAGTGATTCCTCTTGCATAGAGTTCTGTGACTGAACCATAGACTGTATATAAAAGATATGGCATGATCCATTGATTTCTGCACTCCACAATTCAAGGTTCTAGCATAGACATCATGTTGTTTTTCTGTAGTAGAAGTGACCAAGTGTGAGGGTGAAGTACAAAATTATAAATTAATTCTAACAAGCCTGGTTTAGGTATGGGCCCAACTTACAAACCTATGTACCTGCTCATTAGTGTTAAATAAAAGACTAAAAGTTTACTCATAAAAACTGGAGCACAGTCTTCTGGAATGGCCATACTTAAAACAACTTACTAAAACCTTAGTCATGGTGGAAACGTAATTCACTGACTCAAATTAGAGAATGAGGTGACTGTAGAACTTTAAATCAAACTTCACCCCACCAGTAAGGAATATACTTTTTTCTCACATGTTCATCACTCTTACTCTCGTCTGGATTATTTTTTGGTCAGCAGCTCACTGCTGAGCGACATTTCAGACACTGAGATTCACCCTATAGCTGTCAGCGATCATGGTCCTGTATCTTTAACACTAATGCACAAGAATAATACTATGCCAAGAAAAAACTGGAGATTTAATATATCACTACTTAAAGATGAAGACTTTATTATATATTTTAAAAAAGAGTGGACTTCATATTTGGACTATAATGACACTCCCGAAACATCAGCTTCTGTTCTATGGGAAGCAGGGAAAGCTGTGATGAGAGGTAAAATAATTTCTTTCTCATCACATAAAAAGAAAAAAGAAAACAAAAATATTCAGGAATTAGAAAAAAACATCAAATCACTAGAAGAAGCCTACGCGTCCCACCAAGATCAGGAAACATTGAACAAAATACACAAAACAAAACTAGAATTAAATGAGATAATTGATAAAAAAAAACAAAATTCTTAGTACAAAGACTACGCCTACAAAATTATGAACATGGTAATAAATCCGGTCAATTTCTAGCAAACCAGCTAAAAATAAATAAATAAAAAACAACTATATGTGCTGTTCAAGATTCATCTGGGAACACAATATATGATCCGATACAAATAAACAACATTTTCAGGGATTTCTATAAAACGTTGTATTCACCACAAATAAACCCATCTAAAAAAGAAATTGATCAGTTTTTGGACAACATAACCCTTCCAAAATTATTGGACACTCAAGCAATGGCACTGGATTCACCACTGACACCAGGTGAACTCCAGGAAGCCCTGATAAGTATGCCCAATAATAAGGCTCCAGGTCCAGACGGCTTTCCTGCAGAATTTTACAAAGAATTCTGGTCGATTCTAGCACCAGTTTTCTACAGAACGTTGTTGGAAATTAAAGAAAAGGGCAGACTTCCATCAAATATGAATTCTGCAAACATTAATCTCCTGCTAAAACCAGGCAAAGACCCTGTATATCCCTCAAGCTATCGTCCAATATCCCTTATAAATGTAGACCTTAAAATAATCTGCAAAGCTCTCTCAAAGAGACTGGAGAAAATAACCCCCCTCTTAATACACGTAGATTACTTAATTTGATAGACTACTCATACAGTAAAAACCTAGAAACTACAATATTCTCTTTAGACGCAGAAAAAGCATTTGACAGAGTTAACTGGAAATTTCTATTTGCAACTTTACACAAATTTGGTTTTGGATCCTCTTTCATAAACTGGTTAAAAATATTATATAATTCCCCAACAGCTTGTGTTAGAACAAATGACCAGACATCCTCCAGCTTCTGTCTCTTGAGGGGCACCAGGCAGGGATGCCCACTCTCCCCTTCACTGTTTGCAATTTTTATTGAACCACTAGCAGCAGCAATTAGACAGAATTCAGTAATTAAGGGCATAAAATGCAAGAACGTGGAACATAAAATCAGCCTTTATGCGGATGATGTGTTACTCTTTCTCCAAAATTCACAAACCAATATCTCTGGGGTGATTGAATTGATAAACTCTTTTGCAAGAATATCAGATTACTCAATTAACTGGTCAAAATCTACAGTTCTACCGATTAATTGCTCCCTCCATAATTCCTCTTCTACACCACTGCAATCGGGAAATATAAAATATTTAGGTATTAATGTTTCTCCCAAGCTTGCAGATCTAACTAAATTAAACCATATCCCACTTTTAAAGAAGGTAGAAGATGATCTGGCTAGATGGAAATGTCTACCCATATCACTCATGGGAAGGGTTGCCGCTATAAAAATGATGGTCTTACCAAAAATAAATTATTTATTCTCAATGATCCCAACTAAACCGCCACAAGATTGGTTCAGATCTCTAGATTCATGTATGTCCAAATTCCTTTGGAAAAATAAACCCCCACGTATAAGCTTAAAAACACTACAAAAGACCAAGGATAAAGGAGGACTAGAACTGCCTAACTTTCAGCACTACTTCTTAGCCAACAGGCTTCAGTTTATCTCAGGATGGCTAAAACATACCCTCTTAGATGAACCTTGGCTAGATGTAGAACAAGCACTTTGCAATAATCTAGAGATCTCAGACCTATCATTTATCAGCTCAAACATCCAACGACATGAATGCTTTAAAAGCATCAACATCAGCTCTTCTCTGACAGCATGGTGGGAGTTTCTAAAATTGACGGCGTCTTCATTAATCCCATGCAAACGTACACCTATCTGGAACAACCCTGACATATTACAAAACAATAATATGATAAACTTTTCAGATTGAAGTGGTAAAGGAATCAAATATTTAGAACATATACTAAAAGGAACAGAATTTATCTCATTTGACGGACTAGTTACACAATATGGGATCAACAAGAAAAGATTTTTAGAATATCAACAAATTAAATCCATAGTAAAAAAGAAATTTAAACTGGGTCAAGTTGAACTACAAACACCACCAAGTGTGGTTCAATTTCTTACTCTTAAAACCCCCAAATTACTATCCAAAATATACAGAATGCTTTCTAAAACAGATGAATCAATATCACTTCCTATTGCAAAATGGGAAGCGGATTTATCAGTTAACTTAGACCTAAACTTCTGGTCTCAGATTTGCTTAAAAACCTTTCATCTAATTAGAAATCCCAGTCTTCAATTAATTCAATACAAAATATTACATAGAGTGCACTATACAGGTCATCGGATGTTCAAGATGGGCTTTATGTCTACCAACAACTGCTCACACTGCCAAACCAATTCACCGGACAATTATATCCACGCTCTTTGGTTCTGTCCACCAGTTCAGAAGTTTTGGCGCGAGATATGTGAAGACTTATCGAAGTGTCTGAAATGTAACATTCCAACTTCCCCCTTAGTGTGTTTGTTGGGCAGCTTAGATAATGTCACTTCAGAAAAGAATATCGCCCATATGGTTTTCACTGCCCTATGCATAGCCAAGAAAACAGTCCTCATGAACTGGAAAAATAAAAATAATCTTAATTCTAACCAATATAGAAATTATCTATTAGATTACATTAGTCTTGATACAGCCTCTGCCACCACATCAGATCAATTGCTCTGGGCTCCTTTGATCAGCTCCATCACCTAGTGGGGGTGGGGGGTCATAGTTTGGTCCCGCCTTCACTGTTGTGATTGGTGTGGGGGTAGGGACAGGCTTAGGGTGTCGGGGGGTTCTCCGGAGGCATCTTCCTTGGGGGGCTCAACCTGAGGTAGCGGTCATGTCCGGTTAGGGGCTCTGTTGGCTCTCAGGTGACTGTTTCCTCGCGGCTGTGTGCAGCGGGGCTAGGGGAGGGTCTGTGCTGACGGACGTGGGTTACTGACCTGGTAGCCTGGCTACCCCTGGGTGGGTCCGGGATGGGCGTGAGGTTCTGGGGGCGCTCCGTCTCTGGGCTGGGGCCCGGGCCGGGCCTCGGGGGCTTGGGTCGTGGTTGGTGTGTTGCCGGAGTTGTGGGCGGGTGGGTGCATGGGGGCCCAGCCCTGGAGCGGGGTGCCGCCGGTGCATCGAGCCACCTGGGGGGCTCTTCAACTGGTGGGGAAGATTGTCACATCTTGCAGGAGCTTTCCTCTCCTCAGGAGCTCTCTCTGCAGGAGGGGGAGATACAGGAGAGGTGGAGGAAGATCTCAGCCTGGGTGTTTATTGTCTTATGTAGTCTGGAAGATGAGTGGATGGTGGGGTGGGTGCAGTTTTCTCTGTGGTGGGGTTGGGTGGACTGTCCCGGGCTCTGTGGGGCCGGGGGGCGCTGCTGCGCTGGGCCCCGGTCTGGATGGGCCTGGGCCCCCTTTCCCTGGCGGGTCGCGGAGTATGGGGGTGCCTACTGGGGTCAGCGGGGGAGCTGGCCCCAGAGAGGGGTCACTTGCCCCTCCCTTCCTTCCCTCCCCATCTCCAGCTGCCTCCCTCTTCCCGCTCCACCACAACCACCCACACATGCAGGACCTTGGAGTAGGGGTATGTCACCAGGGTGCAGAGGAGGCTACCCCCCCCCCCCCCCCCCCGTCCCCTTCTGGCTGCCTCTGCCTCAATTTTATCCCACAACTTAGACATTCACATTACTCACACTCTCATTACACATACATATAGGATCTTGGGGGTGGGCACGATACACGGAATCCAAAGTACCATCAGGGTGTACACCCCACCCCTGGCGTCGTTGCCCACCTCTCAATGTTAAATACATGTAGACATTGAGGGCTAGCAGGAGGGACCATGCGCTTGCCTGCTGCTCTCTGGCAGGTAGCTCCAAGCCCTCCTGGGTTTTAAATGCACCTTAGAACACACATGCATCAACACTACAATGAGCGGGTGGAGGGAGGTTTGGAGTCTTCTCTCACCCCCATTCTCTGCGACCTGCTGGAGCGGGGGGGCTAGGAGGAGGAGTTGGCCGTCCGACTGCGGTCTGGAGTGTGGGGCCTCCCTGCTGCTGCAGAGTCGGGGCCGTCTGCCTCCCCCCACCGCAGGGAAAAGGGTAACACCACCTGGGTCTGGGTGCAGTTCCCCCCTCCAGGGGCAAGGGTACCTAGACCCGGTTTGTAGAGTACGCTTGGGGAGTGTGATCGTGTGTACAGCGTCTCTTTATGTCTGTCTCCACGTTGGTTGAGTGTGGAGTAAGTGCATATGAGAGCATGAGGGTGGGAATGGATGTTTGTGTCTGTGTGTGCCTGTATTTCTGTGTCTATATGTCAGGTTGGGTGTCAGGCGCCACCTCTCTGGGGACACCTCAGGCCCTCCAAGGTTTGGAGGCCTATCTCCCCCTACCACCACTTCCCCTGCCAGTGGCGGACTCCCTCAGACATCGGTGCGTTGGTGGTTCTTTGTGTCCGGGGATGGGCGTCCAGGTACACACCGGCTCACTCCTTGGCGGCCGCTTATCGGGGCCTGGAGCCTGGGGCTCGCTCGGGCCACTTCGGAGGTGGGGTGCCCCCGGCCTCTCGGCCTGGGGCTCGGTCACTCAGGCACGGCTGGCTGCCGGCGGAGCTCACGGGCGCGTCACTGCAACTCCCCCTGGCTTCTGCTCCGCGGCTGCTGAGTGAGCCCTCATCTGGGACTCTCCTCAGCTCTTTCTGGGACAGTGGCGCGGCTGCCCCTCTGTTGGTCTTCCTTGGTCTCTTGTGTTCTGGGGGCCTCTGGATGTCTGGAGTTTTGATCTCCTCCATACCTGCTTCATACCCTGGAGGACGGGGCTGTGGCCCCCCCACACCCTCTAGCAGATCATTACATGAAGGAACCTTTTAAAAAAAACAAAAACAAAAAAAAAAACCAAGCGCGTCCATGCTCACAGGTGTACACACGGGTGATCACACCCACAAACTACACCCTTTTTGGCTCCTACCTCAAAGCACACTGTGTTCTGTTGATCTTATGTGCTGCACAATAATGTTTAATATTTAGTATTTACTGTCATATTCCCATATATCATTGTGATGTTGTTTATTCTATTACTCTTGTTCTCTTCTGCTTGTTTTCTTTTTTCTTTCTCAGGAGGTGATCCAGGTGATTGATATATGCATTTTTTTTTCTGCTCATTCTGTTGGTTTTTGTCTTTTGCCCTTCTCCCCCGTCCCTCTTCTCAGCTGTTTCTCTTTCCCTCTTTCTTTCTCCCCTTCTTTCCCCCAGTCTAGTCTGTCCCGTATTCAGTAAGTGAAAATAAAATAAACAATAAAAGGTGAATCAAATGGACCATTACGGCAAGGCTGGGATGGTCAATTTGGTAAAGTAAATCCGTTGGGCATCTTTCTTTGCCTTTAGACAACAATTCTGATGGCAAAAGAGCCAAACGGGACAGGCAAAATAAATAAATAAATAAATAAATAAAACTTGTGCAGGTGTGAACACAGTAATCACACTCAGGTGCAGACCAAAACAACCACACCGAGACCCACTGCTGGAGGTGGTCATGATACGGTCCTGAACAAACTCCAGACCACTCTGTTTATCTTGTGAACATAAGCAGACCATAATCCGAACCAACTTCCAGATGTACGTTGTAAGTATGGGCTAAAAAACATCCCGTAGCCACGTATGCTCTATATTCGCAATGCAGGAAGACACTATAGATGTACAAAGGTCTGTACGGGCTATCAACTAGCTGTGAAATGAACGTTAATTCTCCGTTTTCTCAGTTTTTGTGTGGTTTGTAGAGATTCACTTTGATTTTTCTCTGTGTGAAATCAAACCAAATCAGGGGTAAAAGCTACAAGTTTATAAAGTCACAACCGATTTGGGCCAGCGTAAACGAACTACAGGTGTGAAAACGCCCTTAAAATAGCCATGCCCTCAGCACAGTGGGTAAGTAATAAAAAATAGACTATAGATATGTTATCCGCATTATCTATGACTACACCTTTCTTTCTGCATGGAAGACACACAGTCTTATTGTGAACAGGAGTTTATTTCTGTAGGTCTGAGCTAGTAATGCTGTCTTAAAACCCAAACAGAAGACACCTGTTGGTCTTTTGTGTTTGCGTCTTTTCTGCCTTCGATTGACCAGCAGCTGTGTGCACGCGTGTGCATTTACAGGATCAAATTCACACACTGAGCTGTGTTTGATGTCCAATTGATCTGAAAAGCCTGATTACCCACCCTACATCTTAGAAATAGCCAGCTGAAATCCTAATGTGTATTTATATCTAACTGTAACCTGTGTGTGCTCTGCTGGAGCAGATCAGATCATGTTTTTGTCCATAAAGGGCTTTCTCAAGGACATTTCCTTTGTCAATAGTAACATCGTTTTTCTGACAAGGAAGTGAAAGCAATGACAAAGTTGTCGGATTATCTGTTTAATTCTAGTATATCTGTTAAGATGAGATATATGTCCAGATTATATCCTTTACTCACATCATTAATCTGAAAATCATGTTAAAATCAGAGTGTTTTTTGCATACTGTACATGAAAGTCTGAGGCTGATGGCACAAGCAAAAGAGTTGAAAGACTCTGGGAAGAAAACAAGTGAGAGATGTGTCTAAAGACCTCAAAGCAACTGCAAAGACATGAGTGAATAACTCATTCAAGTCAGGAATAAACTGCAAGGTGGCAGATCAGAAAAAACAGAAAAAGAGACATCTTCAAGCCAGAATCAAATATGCTAAAGCCAACCTGGAGAAAGAGTATGCATAGTAGAAGCAGGTCCTTTAGTAAGATCAGATTAAACTAGAGCTCTTTGGCCACAGAAACAATGCTTAGGTTTTTAGAAAGAAGGTAGAGGCGTACAACCAAAAAAACAGCATCCCCACAGCGAAGCACAGTGGTGGCAGTATTATGCTGTGAGGATGCTTCGGTGGATCTGAAAATGGGAATCTCGTCAAGGTGGAAGGAATCATGAAGACAGAATGAAATGTGAAGATTTAGAAATAAAACCTCAAACAGTCAGCAATAAAACTGGTTCTGAGTCGGCACTTGTCATCTTCCAGCACGACAGTGACCCAAAATATACATCACTGCTGGTGAAGAACTACATAGGAGACCAAAGCAAATGTTACTGACTGCCCTGTACAAAATCCGGACTCAAATCCCAGTGAAAACCTGTGGGGAGAACTGAAGACCAAGGTCCAAGACCATCAAATCTGGAAGAGCTTGAGACATTTGCCAAAAAAGAATGGGCTGAGATTTCTCAGGAGACAGCAAACGGCAAAATCACATGTGACTACTAGAACAGAATCTTTATTTTTAAGTTAGATGTAGAATTTTCTGAGTACGTCTTCGGTAGACAAAATGTTCCACTTTTGTCCCACGCAGGTACAATGTTTGCCCCACATTTTACTTTGCTGACAAAGCCCAATGCTCAAAAGACGAGGACATTGTTGAAAGAAGTGTGCAAAGAATTTGGTAGCAAGGAGATATTTTACAAAAAACATACACACCTTTTTTTTTTTTTGGTTCTGGTGGTGGATTTGTTTGTTTTTTAGCCTTGGTCCATAAAGCAGACCTCAAAGCAAATTTTTTCTTTGTTTATTTTAATACCTACTTTCTTTACTTGAAACTGAATGAACTCATTTTGTTTGTATTTCTCTGTGAAACTTGAAGCTTTTGACTGATCAGAATTAAGACTGTAGGTTATTATTCTGTGTTTAACAAACCCAAGGTTTATGTTTCTGCGATGGTTAATCCATCAGTATGAACACACTCTTTAATCAAAATGATATGTTTTATGGTAAAATATGATTATTTTTATCTGTGAATTTTTTTATGACCAAATGCAGGAAATAAATAATCATTATTTTATGATTAAAATGCCAAATTACAGTTATTTATCTGCATTCCTGAACAGAAAAAAAATTGTTTTAGTGTTTGAATGTTACACTTGATCAGTTTCTGCCGGCTCAAAGTTCACTCCAGTAAATTTAGTAATTTTTAGTTTTAAATATGTTTCTGACAAATTTCTAAAATATTTATTTTCTTGTATTTATGACAAATGGTCGAATACATTTGTTAAGTTATGCTTATTTTATTTATTAAAAATACACTTGTATAATTTTTCTTTTATCATGTCAAACTTCTGAGAAAAAAAACAGGTGAAATTTAAACCAAAATATCTTCACATCTCACCTTTTAAGTAAAAAGGAACATTTAAGCTTGACAGAAATAATTATTTGATTTATATCATGATTTATATCAATATCTATTTATATGAAATATATTTGAATATTTTCCAGTCCAACCTCGTCACTCTTTTTCTAGCTGCTTTAAGCTGCTTTGTTTTATTGTTTCCTTTATGTCTTCCTTCTTTTTCACATATCCCTGCTCGTGCCTTTGAATCTCTTTTTACTTGTTAAAATCTGGGAAGCTACCAGCTTAACTTTTTTCTGTTTTAACTAATAAAATTTAAATCAGGATAGTGTAATGTGTACACTGATAAAGACTCTATAGATAATTATATATAAAGACTGACTGTTACCTGATAAGACTAAATCTTAATATGCCGACACAATGAGAATAGGGGCAACAAAACACAAGCTGCACCAGTCAGCGGCCTTCTCACTTTGCATCTTTGGCACCTGCTTACAGGAGAGGAGCAGCGGCTGCAGCCGATGAAGCAGAAAAATACTGAGCTTTTCTTCTGCTTGTCCGATCAGCAGGGCGTCACTGAGACACCTGGAAGGACTCCAGAAGAAACACACGCTCGCGCTCACTGTCCACGAGACTGAGTGTATGCTGTGTAATGAAGAATAAAAGACACATCTGCACGTAGCTGCTGTGATCCTGGTGGGGGAAGAGAGACAAAAGGGGATAATAAAGACGTACGTTATGTGTCAGCAGCTGGAGTCACGCTGTAGATCCTCAGCCTGCGGAAAAGGATTATTTTTAGTGTTTTGCATTGGGAAATGTGGAATATGTTGTTGTGGTTGAACTTTAGGTAATAGCATAAATATCGATAGTATCAATACAAGTGCTGGTATTGGTATTGGATCGATACTAGTGTAATAGGGTCAATATTTTTATTCTACCCTTTAAGTTCAGTATTTAGCCCACTGAGTAGTGCTAAATAAATTATTTGTCTGGAAAAGAAAAAAAATTCCTGAAACACAGACTATGAAAAATGTCTGAACCTTTTTGTGTTAACTGTCATGTCTATTTTATATATAGCCTACAGCATGTTTAAACAACAGAAGCTGACCCAAAGTGCTACTGTGTATTTTTGAGATGTCAGGTTTTTAAACTTGTCAAGTATTAAGCAAGATGTCAACCTTGTTTTCTTAATTTTCGTGTCTTAATTTAAGTGTCTGTCTTTCCCACAATTCTCCGCATCTTTATCAAATATTTACGGTAATTCACAGTCCATCTTTTACTTTGATTTCACTTTCAGTCAAAATTCATGCGTGAAAAAAGCCAACACTGGTTACTTAGTGGTGATGGCTAACCAGCCAGACATAATAGTGATGGGCAAGCAGAGGAAGACGGGCATAGTGATAGATGTAGCTACACCGAGTGACAGCAAGACAAGAACACGAGGAAAAAAGGAGCACGAGAAGCTGGAGAAGTACCAAAGTAACAGTGGTCCCAGTGGTAATCGGAGCACTCAGGGCAGAGACCCCACACTGGGCGAGTGGGTCTAGTAGATCTCAGGAACAACATCTGAGATCTGTCCAGAAGAGCATAGTCCTGGGAACAGCAAAAATACTGCACAGGACACTCACACTCCCAGGACCCGAGCTTGAAGAATAAAGATTGCCAGGGTGGGTGGAGAATTTATCTCTCGCTAACTATAACTATATATATATAAAAACACCCAGCACGCCCCTGCGGGCGGTTTATCCTTCAAGCTCGGATCCTCTACCAGAGGCCTGGGAGCTTGAGGGTCCTGCGCAGTATCTTAGCTGTTCCCAGGACTGCGCTCTTCTGGACAGAGATCTCCGATGTTGTTCCCGGGATCTGCTGGAGCCACTCGCCTATCTTGGGAGTCACCGCACCTAGTGCTCCGATTACCACGGGGACCACCGTTACCTTCACCCTCCACATCCTCTCGAGCTCTTCTCTGAGCCCTTGGTATTTCTCCAGCTTCTCGTGTTCCTTCTTCCTGATATTGCTGTCATTCGGAACCGCTACATCGATCACTACGCCCGTCTTCTTCTGTTTGTCTACCACCACTATGTCCGGTTGGTTAGCCACCACCATTTTGTCCGTCTGTATCTGGAAGTCCCACAGGATCTTAGCTCGGTCATTCTCCACCACCCTTGGGGGCATCTCCCATTTTGACCTCGGGACTTCCAGGTTATACTCGGCACAGATGTTCCTGTACACTATGCCGGCCACTTGGTTATGGCGTTCCATGTATGCCTTGCCTGCTAGCATCTTGCACCCTGCTGTTATGTGCTGGATTGTCTCTGGGGCATCTTTACACAGCCTGCACCTGGGGTCTTGCCTGGTGTGATAGACCCCAGCCTCTATGGATCTTGTGCTCAGAGCTTGTTCTTGTGCTGCCATGATTAGTGCCTCTGTGCTGTCTTTCAGTCCAGCTTTGTCCAGCCACTGGTAGGATTTCTGGATATCAGCCACCTCCTCTATCTGCCGGTGGTACATACCGTGCAGGGCTCTGTCCTTCCATGATGGTTCCTCGTCTCCCTCCTCTTTCTTGGGTTTCTGCTGCCTGAGGTATTCACTGAGCACTCGGTCAGTTGGGGCCATCTTCCCAATGTATTCTTGGATGTTCGTTGTCTCATCCTGGACTGTGGTGCTGACACTCACCAGTCCCCGGCCCCCTTCCTTCCGCTTAGCGTACAGCCTCAGGGTGCTGGACTTGGGGTGAAACCCTCCGTGCATGGTAAGGAGCTTTCTTGTCTTTATGTCAGTGGCTTCTATCTCCTCCTTTGGCCAGCCTATTACCCCAGCAGGGTACCTGATCACGGGCAGGGCGTACGTGTTGATGGCCCGGATCTTGTTCTTACCATTCAGCTGACTCCTCAGGACTTGCCTGACCCTCTGCAGGTACTTGGTGGTTGCAGCTTTTCTAGCGGCCTCTTCATGGTTCCCATTCGCCTGCGGGATCCCCAAGTACTTGTAACTGTCCTCTATGTCTGCAATGTTGCCTTCTGGTAGTTCAGTCCCCTCAGTTCTGACTACCTTCCCTCTCTTTGTTACCATTCGACTACACTTCTCCAGTCCGAACGACATTCCAATGTCATTGCTGTATAGCCTGGTAGTGTGGATCAGTGAATCGATGTCTCGTTCACTCTTGGCATACAGCTTGATGTCATCCATGTACAGGAGGTGGCTGACAACTGCTCCATTCCGTAGTCGGTATCCGTAGCCAGTCTTGTTAATGATCTCACTGAGGGGGTTCAGGCCTATGCAGAACAGCAGTGGGGACAGAGCATCTCCTTGGTAGATCCCGCACTTGATGGTGACTTGTGCTATGGGCTTGGAGTTGGCCTCTAGTGTTGTACGCCACATCCCCATTGAGTTCCTGATGAAGGCTCTTAGGGTCCCATTGATCTTGTACAATTCTAGGCATTCCAGTATCCAGCTGTGGGGCATTGAGTCATAGGCCTTCTTGTAATCAATCCAGGCAGTGCACAGGTTGGTCAGTCTGGTCTTGCAGTCTCGGCTGATTGTTCTGTCTACCAGTAGCTGGTGTTTTGCGCCTCTGGTATTCTTGCCAATTCCTTTCTGTGTCCCGCTCATGTATTGACCCATGTGCCTGTTCATCTTAGCCGATATGATGCCTGACAGGAGCTTCCATGTAGTACTGAGGCAGGTTATTGGTCGGTAGTTGGAGGGGACCGGTCCCTTCTTGGGGTCCTTGGGGATCAGGACCGTCCGGCCTTCAGTTAGCCATTCCGGGTGTCTCTCGTTAACTAGCAGCTGGTTCATTTGTGCTGCCAGACGCTCGTGGAGTGCAGTTAGCTTCTTCAGCCAGTAGGCGTGAACCATGTCGGGCCCTGGTGCTGTCCAACTCTTCATACTGGAGACCCTTTCTTGGATATCTGCCACTGTGATGGTTACTGGACCCTGTTCAGGGAGGTCGCTGTGGTCTGCCCTCAGATCCTCTAGCCACTGAGCATTGCCGTTATGGGTTGCATCCTTCTCCCATATGCTCTTCCAGTATTGCTCCGTCTCCAGCCTTGGTGGTGCTGTTCTCTTATTGTTCCCTTGCCACTGAGAGTACACCTTTGCTGGTTCTGTGGAGAACAGCTGGTTTATTCTCCTGCCTTCTATCTCTCTGGTGTACCTCCTCAAGCGGCTGGCCAAGGCTGTGAGTCTTTGCTTGGCAGTTTCCAAGGCCTCAGGTATGGACAGCTTGCTGTATTTCTTAGGCACCTTATTCGTCGCACCTTTCTGCAACTCCGTTAGTTGGCTAACCTCTCTCCGTGCTACTTTGATCTTGCCCTCTAGCCTCCTTCTCCATGGAGGGTACTGCCCCTTGTGGCTGTTCAACTTGTAGCCAAGCATCTCACTGATCACTGCTGCCATATTGTAGATCAGCTTGTTAGTGTCGGTAATCGTGGTTGTAGGTATTGCCCGTAGTGCTGCATTAACATCATCTAGCAGACCTTCTGAGGGTACTTCACGTAATCTTGGTAACCGGCTACAGTGGATCCAGGTTTCAAGCTTGGCCATGATCCTATTTTTCAGGTCAGTTCCTCTCGCACTCAACGATCCTTCTCCTATCTCCTTGCCGTAGCATTTGTGTTGTACCTCGTCAATCTCTAGCTGTGAGAGCCTAACCCTTGTGCGTGTTTTTTATTTTGACAGCGAATGCGCACCTGCGGACCACTTATGTGCACCCCTGGTTATTTAGCTCATCACATCGCAGCCACAGAAATTCTTTTGTCCATGAAACCATAAAGCTGCACTTTCTTTTTGCCTTATAGTCTGATTTGTCATAACTTCTCCGTTTTGTGGTAAGCTTTTCTTTGGCTGTCACTTCTTCACCCTGACCTGTCTTATTTGGCTCAGCAGAACTGAAATATATATCCTGCTGCTTTTACACACGCACTCACATAAGCTCAGCGATTCTCTGCGCGATCAACCTCTCACATGTTTAAGCTGCGGGAGATTTCACTTGTCATGTTTGCATAGTAAGCTAACGATTAATAAGACGATGTCAGAGGAATTGGTGCACAAATTATCATCACTCACAGATCAGTGCTGTCGCTCTCTATACACAGTTCGCATGATTGCAAAGTGAAAGCAAAAAAACAAACGCGATTTCAATATGTCACATATTGACAGTGGCTCACCGATACCAATGACATAATTACCCAGCTACATTTCTGAAAGAATGCAAAAGCATTGACATATATTTTTCCTTCCTACAATAGCCCGACGGGCAGGGAAGAGATAGATTTTGGTAGCCCGACTGAAAAAATCGCTAGCTCCGGGACGTCGGGCTAGCGATATTGCGAGCCCTGTATCTGATTGAGGAATCACTCATCTTTGGAAAAGAGAGTTTATTACAGAGAAATGTCTCTTTCCAAAATAAAAGCTATACTATCCGCTTCTTCTGGGCTATATTCTCAGCAGCATAAGGAGAATCATGTGCTAACAGCTGTCTAAATGACTCGGCTAAAGTTAGTAGCATGCTTGTTGTTTTTGTCTTTGCACTAGGATGATGTTGGCGTAAATGTGCAGTCATATTCGTTGTGTTCCCACTAGTGCTTTCAGGTTAATCTCGTTGAAATGACCTTAACGCCACAACACGGCAAATCTCCGTTAACGAGCTACCGCCGATCGCCCCGTGCATGGGGCTAGACGGCCAACACGTTAACGAGCTACCTGCGCTAACACACTAGTTCCCACCCATGTAATTGAGCATTGCACGGCACATCCAACATACTGTTTTACTTTAGTCCATGACTCGCTTACCTTCAGGGTCACACGTCACATGAAAACCAAAATAATTCCAAACGCCAGATCTGAATGAGGGTGGGGGAGGTCCATGTTACAAGGAGAGCTTAACTTCTGTCTTGCTAGCTTGCCCTGCGCTCTTCCTTCTGACTATGCTGTCTGTGTTGAGCGCTCAGTGGATCTGCGCTCGACAGTGCAGCCTAGGCGGATAAGTCGAACGCAGATTCACTGAGCGCTCAACACAGACAGCATCGTCAGAAGGAAAGTTGATAAAATAAATTACAAATGTTGTATTGTTCGATACATATGCGTACCGAACCGAAAGCACTGTATCGAATGGTTCAATATCGATACGAATATCGTTGCACCCCTAATATATATATATATATATATATATATATATATATGTATATATATATACATGTAGACAGAGAGATACAGAGATAAATATGTGTGTGTGTGTGTGTGTGTGTGTGTGTGTGTGTGTGTGTGTGTGTGTGTGTGTGTGTGTAATTTCCAAAATCCAAAAAAGCAGCCCGTTGGGTTTTCACCATTGCTAAACTTTAGACAGTAAGGAATTATAAAATAGAAATACACACACACACACACACACACACACACACAAATAAATCCACAAAAGCATAATGTGAGATTATACGTGTACCATTTTTGGAGCTCAGGAAAAAAAAATTCAGATTATGAAGAGCAGATTTAGAAGGTTTAAGAGAAAGATGTGACGAGACAGAGGGAGAGAGAGTGATCGAAAGAGAAAGAGGGGATAATAAAGAAAGACATCTGTAGCACTTGTAAGGACGCGGATTTGCTGTCTTAATACAGTTACAACTGTCCCAAGGGGAACAGAGGATTAGATATGGTCATTTCATCAGACAGGGGAGCGGCGGGTGGAGGATTAAGAAAAGGCTAAAAGAATAGATGATAAGAAAGTGAGATGGACGATGGGATTGAGGGATAGCACGAAGGAGAAGGCAGAAAATCATTCTGGCTATTTGCTTTTAAGAAATTGGACTTAATCTTTACAATCAGGGACTATTTAAACGTAGGTTTATGTATGTATATGTTTTATATTTCCAAATCCATACACAGCAGCACCCTCGCCGTCACAAGAACTGGCACTTGAAGGCTGCGAGGACCCAAAATGGCCTCGGGAATTCTGGAAAGGAAGACAAGAAGAAGCATGAGGCTTCCTTGTAGCCAGGGTCACTGACACACCAGCTGTCCCCACACAGGGGACCAGGACACACATGCACACTCAGACACACACACGCACACGTGCAGAGGCACTGACAGCCTGCTACATACATTAATGCAAACCAAATCACCTTTTAATTGGAAAAACAGATGATATCCATGACAGAGATCATAAAAGATGACGAGTGAAAGGACAGCTCAGAGCATGAAGGAAGTGAAGGAATTTCTGAAAATATAACACGACTGAATGACTCACAGTACTAACCCAGTGTATGAATACAGTTTGACTTTCATGTTTTTAACCATATTCTATCCATATTCTGGATTTATTCAGTCCTAAAGCAGAGCTAAAGTGGTTTGAGGTGGCTTGACCTTGTGCTGTCTCCACTATTTGTGGCAGAAACTGATAGGAAAAAAGAGTAAGCAAACAAAAAGGATCAAAAGTTGAATGTTGAAAAACAAAAGTAGAGAAACTGAGACTGAAAAGGAAAACTGAAAGACTGCGAGAGAGCGAGGCCAAGGCTCAGCACCCTCAGACATATGGCTGTCTCCTTCTTGATTACACTTCAGCTGGCTGGAAGATTACCAGCTCTCTCTCGCTCTGTGTGTGTGTTTGTGTTTATACTGTATCTGTGTATATTCTACATATGGTCGAGCATGTGTGTGTGTCCAAGACCTCACAGTGAAGCCTGCTAAAGATTATTCGATACCATTTAACTTCTGTGCATGTTCGAGACGTATTTAAGATTGCCAAAGCTCTGTTGGGGTGCGTGTATGTGTGTGTGTGTGCCATTTGTGTGTGTCTGTGTGCATCAAAAATGCTCAGTATGTTTTAAGAAGTCAGTGATTTCTGTGTCAGATTAATAGATGACCCCATATTTCCGCTTATGTGCACGATTAATTGTGAGCGTGTGTTTACAGACACTTCTTCAGCCGGTCTTCGATGGATTACTGGAATATTGAGCACAGTGAATGTGTGTGTGCGTGTGTGTGTGTGCGTATTTGTGTCTTAACACCAAGATTACGGCAAGTCAAGTAGATTGAACCCTCGGGTCAAAGAGAAGATGAGAAACACGATCAGATTCTTTAATCTCACACACTTAAACTGCGAGTGTGTCAGTGTTTGTGTATTTAAAGTAGTGCATAGTCGTGTCTGCATGGAGGTTTTTTTTTTCTTTTATCTTGTATTTATTTCTTAGAATTCTCTGTGCTGTAAATCTGCTTGTTATTGTGTGTGCGTGCGCATGTGTGTGTGTGTGGTCTCATCTGGCCAGGGTTTTCTTGGAAGGAAACAAGTCCATATGCTACAAGAAGGCTGCCTGTGACCTCGCACCAGGCCCCTGCTGTAGTCTGCCACTATCAGCAAGGAGGGCGAGAGACATACGGCGACTGAGGAGAGGGGAGAGAGAGATGAAATAGGGTGGTGGGCAGAAAGATGGAGGAACAGGGGAGGGAGGGAGGGAAAAGATGCCAAGACAGAGGGAGATAGCAGGCTGAGAGAGAAAACTGTAGATATTGCACACAGAGAAAAAGCCAATACATCACTGTCACAGCATGTTTGTGTTTACCAGAACAGGAAATCAAAGGCAAAAAAGAACCCAAAAATCGTCTCAGCTGCTTTGATCATACTTAAACTTTCTATTGTAATGGACCGACTGCTCAGTTGAGTTTCGCGTCGCGATACAAAAGCATGTCAGGCATGCTCACCTTTTATTTTCCAACATGCTAAACAGTTATTTATCTACATGTAAAACATCTATTTTATTTCCCATGTGATGATCTTAGAGCAGTGTGGTGATGTTACCCAGATGTCAGAACTATAGGCAGCTGTGTCAAATGAACAGGAGACCCAAGATTTTATTGTTCAATCAGAACTTGGTCCAGGCCAGAGTAAAGGAAGTTTGGATGAAGTGACCCATAGGGCAGTTATTAATGGCAAGAGAGCAAATCTTGTCCGTTTATCATTCTGTTGTGTCTGATTCTGCATTTCTTAATCCTTTTAGTATCTGTAAGCTGATCTTTTAACATTTAACATCCTAATGTAAAATAGCTGTTCTGGCAGAAGGAACAAGAGTTAGAGAATAAAGCTTTATGCCTCTTTCGTGAAATACTGTTGGTAAATACATGTATTGGATTCACCAATAGTTTGTTAAACCTAGAGCCTTTCATGGATTGGGGAAATTGAGGAAAAAACTGGAACTGATGAATGATTTAAGTGATGGGAAAAAATTTAAGACTCTGCTGTTGCCAGGCAGCTTTCACAAAAACTTGACTTCTGTGTCTTTTTAATTCTGTGGAATGAAAAAAGAAACAGAATGAGACCCAAAAGCAAACAAGGCTGAAACTTAGAGTGGTGTTTTGTCTGTTTCTGTGATTTCTTCAGGACTGTATCACACATTAGATATACCTAATATCCTAATATCGAATCACCTACATCATATAGCAGCAACTCAATCCATTTAGGCATGATTTTCTGCCATATTCAAGACGGGCCGTGGGAGTTCACACTGAGCATCAGAATGGTGAATAAAGGCTTTGAACGTGGTATGGTTGTTGCTCTGAGTGTTTCAGAAACTGCTCATCTACTGCAATTTTCCCATACAAGTATCTCGTGTGAGGGTTTATAGAGAATGGTCTCAAAAAGCTGAGCTGATGGGAAATAAGCAGTAGCTCAAATAACCACACATCACAACCAAAGTATGCAGAAGAGAATCTCTGAATGCACAACATATGCTGAATGCTATAGCAGCAGAATGGTAAATGGTAAATGGCCTGTATTTATATAGCGCTTTACTAGTCCCTAAGGACCCCAAAGCGCTTTACATATCCAGTCATCCACCCATTCACGCAGAAGACCACACCAGGTGCCACTTCTTAATTTTTCCTGTGAAATGCTGATGGCAGGGTCAGAATCTGGCATAAGCAACATGAAAGCATGGATCCATCCTGTTTTGTATCAACAGTTCAAGCTGTTGATGGCGTATAACAGACACGGAGGATATTTTCTTGACCCTTTAGTGCCAACTGAGTGTCATTTAAACATCACAGCTTACCTGAGGATTGTTACTGTCCATTGGGCGATCGTGGCTCAAAGAGTTGGCAGTTCGTCTTGTAACCGGAAGGTTGCCAGTCTCAGTTGTTGTGTCCTTGGGCAAGACACTTCACCTAACGCCTAGTGGTGATGGCCAGAGAGGCCGATGGCGCGATATGGCAGCCTTGCTTCTGTCAGTCTGCCCCAGGGCAGCTGTGGCTACAACTGTAGCTTGCCTCCACCAGTGTGTGAATGTGAGAGTGAATGAATAGTGGAATTGTACAGTGCTTTGAGGGCCCCGAAAAGCGCTATATAAATGCAATCCATTATTATTATTATTATTATCCCTTTATGGCCACAGTGCACCCTGTGGTTCAGATAATCTCAAACTGTTTCCTTGAGCATAACAACGAGTTCACTGTACTCATGAGTAGTACAGTTAAAAAAGCAAAAGAGGGTCCAACGAGGTACTAGCGTGAAGTGCCTCATAACATTACAAGAGTGTGTGTATATACAGTGAGGAAAAAAGGTCAGTTAGCAGGTTTAAAACACTTTGCTGTAAGGTGCATAAATCTTAAACTTGGGTATCTTGGCCTGGCTTTGATACAGTCTTATCATAAGTGATGTAAAGCTGAGAGACACAAGTTAGGACAAGCGCTGTCCATGGTGCTGATCTCACTGTACACTATAGAGTAGGGACAAGGATTCCCCAGAGAATATTCCTGCAGTAACACTTTTTCTTCTTTTAAATTATAATCCATCATCTCAGCAAGACTATCTTAGTAATTATCACATAGACTTTTCCTTTATTTCATTCTTTTCAATATATTTCTGTATAAATATGTGTCAGCTGTCTGCGCTCATGTGCACTGGCTATGCCAGTGCTCGTCTGTCTCCAATATGTTTGCGTGTGAAGGTTGAGCTTTGAGAGAAACAAAAATCTCAGAGCAGGAGACAAACGCGTTTAATCCAAATGGACACTAATGGGTCAAGGTTTGTTTTTTGTGTTTCAAGCATGCACAGACATCATTCAAAGCTATTACAGCTGACGTTTAAGGAAATGCTGCCTTGCAGAAGACACAAACAGCCCGAGGGCGATGAAAGAAGAATAATAAGCAAAAATTAGTGTTTGTAAGTGCGCGTGGTGCATCTGCTGATCCCATGACAAATCATTCCCCTCCAATCACAAGGCAACTTTGTTATCCACATATTTATAAATACCCTTTATGTCTGCATATATATCCTCCTCTGTGTGTGTGTGTGTGTGTGTGTGTGTGTGTGTGTGTGTGTGTGTGTGTGTGTGTGTGTGTGTGTCCATACCATACCTCTATGTTGCCAGTGGAAGTGTTGTAACTGAAGAAAGACGTGCTGTCGTCTTTCCTCAATCTACATTTGCTGACAGTTGTCTTCTCTATGAATACTGCATGTATGGATTTAATAGCACATCATTGCTTGAATATAAGCTGAATCTGAGCCTAAAACACTTTGCTGGATGGAAGGAAGTCTCTTCGAGTGGATTAGTCTTGCGCTTCTGTTGTTTAAGCTTTGCTACAATTTTTACATTTACTAAGAATTTAGTAAAGGCTACTTGGTATATGCCCTTTTACATGTGATCGTAGTGCAAGCAAGTATCAGTTTTAAATAAAGTAGAAAACTATATATATATATATATATATATATATATATATATATATATATATATATATATATATATAACAAAACGTTTGACGCCTTTTGTATGGCCTGCTTTAACAACGTGCTAACCTTATTTACAATCAGCTTTTGCTGTTTTTCATTGTTGAAAAGCAGAATTATGCAGTGCATTTTTAAAGACTATTTTCAGCTCCTGGTTACTGCATTAGTCAGTAGGTTTTAGCTAGAAGTGTTCTTAATTGTTTTATTTTAAAAGCAAAATGTCTTTGGCTGATTTCTATGGCCACCTGGTCTTCCATGCAAGCTAGTTTATATTGCACTTTTTACAGTTCCTCTCCTGCTTGCTGAGCACTTTGCAGACGTGTTGCTGTCTTCCATGCAAGCTAGTGGTGCCCGTGACAATCTGCTAGCAGTTCAAAGCAATTGCATTGAGGTTTTCAGTGCAGCTCTGTATACTTAGGGACTGAGTTCACTCTAGCAATTGCCAGCAACCTCCAAGAACCACTTGCCAACCAGTCGCACAATACAGACTTTTCTTCAGTAGCTGTTGGTTGTCAGAGGATCACTGTCTCTTGCCTCATGTGAATGAGGGTTTAGCAATCATTGTAACAGTCCCTGGAAGCAACCTCCAACTACCACTTGCCAAGCAGACTCAGGGTGGTTGCCAACTGGTCTCTAGGACTGTGGGACTGAGACTCACTGTTGGTTCTTCTTTTTAATATATGCATAGAAGTTTGTGAAACCATTTTGATCACTAATGATTGAATAATGATAAGAACAGAACATGTGCAGGACTTCAGTCACATGTAGTTAAAACAGAGCCACCAACAACAACAATTACGACACACACATGCAAAACTATAATTCCCTGAAAGGAGTCGGGAGCCAGCTGGTCCAGAAGTGCCTCCCTGAAACAGTTAACACCCCACCCCCCACCCTTATGTGTTGCCATGAAATCTTTGGGTAAAATATTTGCACAGTGGCCACTATGGATGAGTGAGATAACCTCAGAGCTTGAACTGGATCCTCTTGGATTGAAAACAGCGGCTGAGCTTACTCTTTCTCCCCCTCTAATATATTCATTTTTTCAACTCTTCGCATGGGCTTTCCTCAGCTCACCACCCACGATGGCCAATCGTCTATTATTAGCCTGCATTGAGCCAATCCCTGCATGCGCGAGCGTCCATCAGATGTAAAACTCTTGCTGTTGCGTTCGACTTGTAGAGAAGTGTCTTGTAGGGTGTAAATCATTATGACAGAGGGAGAGTTTTTAAAATAAGGACAGCGTGGAGGAAAGACTGGGAAAAAATAGGGAAGATTGAGGGAAGGCACGGAAAAAACAAGAAATAAGGTGAAGTAAACAAACGGAGAGATCCCCAGGTGTATCTGTGGAAAAGGTGACGAGCAAAGTAGTGCCAGAGGAGAGGGTGGGGGAGAGGGGACTCTTGGCAGAGCCGAGTGATAATCCGGTGCCTGTGTGAATGATTAACATAAATGCTAAACACTTCAATTCTATCAGCTAACACTGAGAGGCTGAGATAACTGAATCAGCACATGCTCCTTCTCTCTCTGTTGCGTTCTGTTTTGGGTCTCCTGGTGTTGCCCTTCTTGTTTTGTTTTGTTTTGTGTGTTGTTGTTTTTTTACATTTTACATTTTCTCCTTATTTATCCTGTTTGTTCTGATTCTTTGCTCTGTGTGATTGTGTTACTGGGGAGGACGCAAGGAGAGACACGTGAGAACAGATAAGGGAGATGCAAGCACAGGCATAACTAAAAGTTCAACACAGAGGACAAAACAGACTACACAGAGGACAGGGAACGCAGACGTAGATAAAACATAAACTAGACTTAACTCAACTAAACCCTAACTAAATAATAACACAAGAACTCCAACATAACAGATGTCAAACATACAAAATGAACTTAAAATGCTGGATCACAGACCCAGCCCCCTGACACTGTTGTTCCTCTGTCTTTCCCCTATTTTTTCTTTTACACATCTTCTCGAAAATCATTTTCTCTGGTGTCTTCTATGCTTTTGCTAGGTCCTCTCTCTCACTCTTCCTAGCCTCTTGCTAAACCTTTACATTCTTTAGTCATCTCCCAACTTCACAGTAATAGGCAGCAGACAACAAGGCAGTCAAAATGTGCTGTTGTCCATCTCATTCTATTCCTAGTATCCTCCTGTGTCACACCAACCCTCAGCATGTCTTTATTCACTACATCCACGAACCTCCTCTGAAACTCCTCTTTTCCTCCTGTTTCTGTCGACATCCAAACCATCTCAGCCTTGTCTGACTCTAACTTTGTGTCCAAACATCTGTGACCTCATCTGTTAGCCTGTCTATGACCATCGCAGGCAAACTGGAGCTAGGAAACAAAAGCGACCAAAAGGGTGGAGTGCTACGTTATTAGGAAGTGCAAAGTAATGCTAGTGCTAAACTAACAAAATGTTGGGCTTTCACTCATCAGAAATGAAACACAGACTTTATATAATGGGCTGTAAACATATTTATTTGTACTGAAAAGTTGGATATTTTTACACAGGAGTCTATGTGCCAGACTCAAGTGGCCACTTGAGGACCTGGAGTTTTTGGCACTTGTGTGTTAGATTAATTATTCAGGCCAACGGTTGGTAGCTGCTTGTTCAGCCCCCCTGTTCACCTGGCTGCTGCTCCCCAGCAAAGTAAATTACTTACTCCGGTTTGAGTCATGTCTCCTAACAATCACAATGCATTTTTAAAGATAAATATCATCAGCCACAACTAGCAGGCTTGGGGTGAGGTGCCTCAGGGTAGACATGTCAGAAAATGTTAAGAAAATTTTAAGATTGCTGATTGTGGTCTTTGCCATGAGATTTTTTTTTTTGACATTTTCTATGTCAACAATCACTCAATGTTAGATTTTGATGAAATCATAACTTTTTTTTATTAATCATACAATAAGATTTTTTTCTTTGGGGGTTTTCAGGTTCACCCTTTCTTTTACCCTGTATCAGATTCACCTCGGCTGGGAATGAAAACAAAAGACAATTCATCTTACCATCTCCGATTGTGAAAACAGCCCACATCCTTGTTATTTTCATCACCGATAATGTCCCTGAATACACACCTGGATGGACACTGATACACTTGAAGAGGTGTGAAAGGTGTTTATAAAAACACTAGCTATGTTTATGCAGAGTGCTAGGGAAATACACTGGGCTCTTCAGAGTCCATTCAAATGCAAAACTACACACGCACACAAACACATATAAACACACAGCGCACATACACAGTGTTCACCCCTGCCCACACACTCAACTCATTATTGCACAGTTGCGACTATGATTTACACGACAGATAGTGAAAGAGGTGTGAGGCCGGAGTTAAGGATGTAAAATGGATACTGGGTGATGAGCAGACATTATTTTATCGTGTACATAAACATATGTGGAGGACAGGTCTACTAATCGAAAGGTTGCTGGTTCCATCCCTTGCTCCTTTAGTCTGTCCTTGGGCAAGATACTGAACCTGAAGTTGCCCCGATCGTAGTGTGAGTGTGTGCAAATGTTAGGAAAAATAAAAAAAAGGCACTTTTCTGAATGTTTTTCTGATAAAGTGCTCAAATTAAAGAAAAGTGTGTTTTAAGTATGAACTCATTATTTAGGTACATATTGACATTGAATAAATTAACTTATTAGTTAAGTACAATTATTTTCATTAAATAAAAGTCACATTTAGTTTTGATAACAGAGTATTGATGTAGCATTGGAACTGGCTTACAGGTTCAGGAAATGTGGAGAAAAAAGCTTCTTTTTTTTTTTATCACATAATCAATTTTTTTTTTTTGTTCATGAATGTACAGTACTGTGTAAAAGTCTTGACCCACAGCCTCTTTCTTTATATTTGGCGTCCAAGCAGCCAGACTTTCTTGTCTTTTTTCCTTTATGAAGTGCTCTTGAGCAAAAATTCTCCAGGCTTTCTGAAGGTCTTTCACAGGTTTTCTTTGGTGGCTTTTTCACTCCGGTCCATTCGTTGTACTTGACCATTTTCAGAGAAATCATTTTCTTTGTTAAACCATTTAACACCGAGCTATGAATCATTTGAGCTTTAAAAGTTACATGAGAACTGGAGTGAAAATTAGTCCAACAGGTGTGATGGTGTGATGAATCCAAATTTAAAATCTTGGGTTCAAATCATCACCAGGAGGTCAGGAGTGTCCTCCACTCTGTCATGGTTTGAGCTAAATTTCAGCCAGTGGTGCTGGAGATCTTGTCAAAATTGATGAAATTATGAAGACAGAAAAGTAGCATCAGTTTGATCCATAATGCAATACCATCTGGGAAGGATCTGATTGTCAACAGCTCCATTTTTCAGCATGACAATGATCCCAAACACACTGCCAATGTGGTAAAATCATACCTGTATAGAAAAGACACAATGGAGCACTATCAGCCATGTATTGACCTCCCCAGAGCCCGGACCTCAACATTATTGAACCAGTGTGGGATCATGTTGACAGAGAACAGAACAAAAAGCAGAAGAATCCAAAGAAGAGCTTTGAATGTCCTTCAAGAAGCCTGAAGAACTATTCCTACTGGAGAACTATTAAGACCACTTAAAGAAAAGATGACAAGCATAGTGCCTAAGAGAGTTCAGACTGTGCTGAAGAATAAAGGTGGTCACACCAAATATTGACTTCCAAGCTAAGAGATAAGATAAGATAAGATAAGATAAGATAGAACTTTATTAATCCCTCGGGTGGGTTCCTCTGGGAAATTCGATTTCCAAAAAAGCACAGCACCGACAGAAGTTACAGAGTTATACACACACACATATATATAAATACAGAGACAATATAAATAAAATATACGAAGGGGATAAATAGAATAAATAGGAATAAAAATAAAAATACAAGTGAATTGCACATTTCAAGTATTGAGTCTATTGCACCGTTGACTATTTACGAAAGTATTGCACAAAAGGTACTGCACAGTGAGGTGAAGAGGCACTACAGCTTAGTTGTTCCCTCCTTTGTCCTCCTGTTTCCCCTCCCTCTCCCCTCCAGAGAGGAGTTAAACAGTCTGATGGCGTGTGGGACAAAGGAGTTTTTAAGTCTGTTAGTTCTTGTCTTTGGGAGAAGCAACCTGTCACTGAACAGACTCTTCTGGTTGTTAATGGCCGTGTGCAGAGGATGCCTGGCATTGTCCATAATGTCCATCAGTTTCTTTAATGTCCTTTTCTCTGCCACTGTCACCAGAGTGTCCAGCTTCATGCTGACCACAGAGCTAGCCCTCCTGATCAGTTTCTTTGTACAAACTCAGTTTTTGTCTTTTTATACTGTATTTCCATGTATGTTTCACTTTTAACACATTTTAACATATTACTATTTCACACTTTTCTTGCAAAATATAAAGAAACAAGGTATGACTTAAGACTTCGACTCTCATGTGAAGACTGGGAACTCAAGGGCCATCATTTTGGGGTTGCAAAGTTCTGATCTATTACACGAAAATGTATTGAAAGCTATATCGCCATCCCATCCTAGTCAATAAGACTTGCATGCAGCCAAAGTCTTCATCATATATATCTGTAATGTTTCTCCTTACCTATGGATGTTGGTAAATGAAACTTTAGACTGGAAGGTATGAGTGATGATAATCTGGAGACAGAATGATCAGTCTTTTTTGTACTCTTTCCCCCTCTTCTTTCATTCAGTCTTTTTTTCCTTCTGTCATACTTTGTTTCCTTCGTCCTTCCTTTCCTCTCTCAGCCAGCATCTGTTTGTCTCCACCAGCTCGGTTTGAGCCTCCCAGTGCTCCTGGCCTTCCTGCCTGACACTTCCCTTCCATCTTTTATTCAGCTGCTGCCCAGCCGAGGGCTCCTCCAGACGGGCTGTGCCTTCAGGCGAGCCCCGGGCCTGGACGCCCAACGAGGCCTCTCAAGTGGAGTTCTGTACTCTACCCCTGCTCCTGGACTCAGACATACTTCCACACAGATTGACACTGAGATGTATTAAAGCTCCCCCCAGCTTGCATAAGCATGCAACGCACACTTGAGCATTAGCACGAGGCCCAATCATACTGGTCCTGCCACTTTTTGTTTTTATTCATACAGCTAGTTATTCATTTATCGGTGCTCTTTTATTCAGAAAGAAGAAAGGGAGGCTTCTGTGACAGCGATAATGGATTTAATCTTTGCAAATTTCCGTGAATGTCCTTAACAGGATAGTGACTTGTCAGGGCCTTTAAGGGTTAAATTAGGGTCAGGTGGTCATTGCAAGGTTGAGGTTGGATTGTGTTTTGTACTGACAGCAGCCTGCAAGCCGACAAAAAAAAAAGTGTGTATCTGAATTTGGCATGTTTTCCTTGTTCCCATCTCTCAGAAGGTCTGCACACAAAGCAGACACATCCTTGCATTTGTTTGTGTGCGTGTACACGTGAATCAGGGCAAGCTGCTTAGCCCTGGCGTGGCTCCAGACAGGAAGACTTTGGCCACGGTGTTGAGAAATACTTCCAGGTTAGCGCAAGGTCGACGGAGAGGCTACAGGAAGTGTTGGGTTGACAGCTGCGTCCATCTATCTTGCTGACACATACACGCGAGTGTAATGAGACACACACACACATGCAGGCACACTGGCGGTGCCCAGGGACTGCAAGGAGCCTCCTGGTCTATCACACGCGTCCTGTTTTCACTGCGTGGCACAGAAACAGAGGAGGAAGGCAAACAGGCGAGGGGAAGAAAAACAGAAGAAATAAGAGAGGGTGAGGCAGAAAATGAAGTGAAGCTGACATATATCAGGGTCCATTTTTGAGAACACTGGAGGATGTTTTTTTGTTTTTTTTTTAGTTTTGGATGTGATAAGAATGTGTGTGTTCAAACCTTCACCTGAGTGTGTGTCTGCATGTGTGTTTTCCCTGTGTTGTCTTGAGGATAGGCGCGACTATCGTGACGGCCATTGTGCTCAAGCGAGCATATGGTTTCTGACACATCTCTTTTTAGTGCCATACTGTCTGTCTATACGGCACAATGGCAGCCAAGACAGCAGTCCTTTTTACTGCGACTGAAGGCCCGTTTGAAGAAAAAAATGGAAAAGCATTAGTGGAAGTTTATTCCCCGGCTCCTGGTTTTGGACTCAACGGACGAAGACGGTTTTTAAAGAGTGGAATCACTTTAAAGGAAAAAGAAAAAGTTTGTGTCTCCAACTTAGTTTTTCTTCATTGCTATTTATACTCGCTGGAACAATGTGATTCTCGGTGGGAATTTGAGAACGGGGGAATAATGCCTTCCAAGTGACTTGGAAAGTCAAATAGAAAAGAAGCAGAGTTTCCTTTCTTATTGTGTTTTGCAGAATTGGATGGAAAATACGGTTAATGTTATTGTTTAAAAATTGCTTAGCAGTGTTTCAGTGGGAAATAGAGATCCTGTTCATTTGTGCTGTAACTTAAATTACCTTTCTCTATATTTTCCATTGCTATTCTAGTCTAAAACAGGGCATGTTTCCTAATAAAGCAATTTTGTAAAGACACAGAAATTGAAAAATTCTTTCTTTATTTTTCTTTTTTTTCTTGACATAATTACACGCTGGAATCATTGATCCAGAGGTATCACAACCACCACCGGCAAGAGCTTCCCTTTACTTAAAGGGGCTAATGTAAATGTGTCTTTAACTTCACCTTTGACCCCAATAAACTATTTTCTTTCCTCTGAGCTGAGTGGTCACCCTTTATTATTAGGTCTCACAGCCATATGAACACAAGAGCTCCAAATGTCCAAATGTTCACCTTGAGGCTTCCAAAACCACTGGGTTAGGTCTAAGTAGCCTTGTTCTCCTTTTATATACAGTCCCCTCCAACCCCAAAATGACGTAGGCTATTATTTTTTTGAAATGTAACATTAAACATGTTTTTAAAAACTGCATCACAGTATGTAATTACTCCCCAGAGAATGTAATTTGTTGCACTGCTTGTGTAACTTAGGCTGCAGTGCCACACACTGACACAAACCTCTGTCTGATTGGCGACGTAAAGAAAATCATCCTTTAGTGTAATAATGGATTGGATTTATATAGGGCTTTTCAAGGCACCCAAAGCGCTTTACAATGCCACTATTCATTCACTCTCGCATTCACACACTGGTGGAGGTAAGCTACGGTTGTAGCCACAGCTGCCCTGGGGCAGACTGACAGAAGCGAGGCTGCCATATCGCGCCATCGGCCCCTCTGGTCAACACCAGTAGGCGGTAGGGTAAAGTGTCTTGCCCAAGGACACAACGACCAGGACAGAGAGCTCGGGGATCGAACCGGCGACCTTCCGGTTACAGATATGCTTCCCAACCCCCTGAGCCACGGTTGCCCAAGCAGAAACCTGACACCAAAAACCAGTTTACAGTGTAAAACCTGCTTCACAGACTTCAACAGAATCACCACAGTGATTTTACAGTCTAATGCTACAATGTTGCAAGCCTGACTGCTCATCGCTGCCTTTGTTCCTTGTTGAATGTCAGGCTCTGGCTGCTGGGCCGGGGTCTGCATACACTTTAACGTTACTCTGGGTTTTGGAGACTTTGGATAAGAGTTTATCATGACGAAAGTGGACCATTATAAGTTTATTTTAATCATCAACTCATGCCTGGTTTCACTGGAGGTTTCTTCCTGTTAAAATGGAGTTTTTCCTTCCCACTGTCACCAAGTGCTTGCTCATAGGGGTTCATTTGATTGTTGGGGTTTTCTCCCTACTATTGTAGAGTCTCTGCCTTATAATATAAAGCATTTTGAGGCAACTGTTGGCGTGATTTGCCGCTATATAAATAAAACTTTATTGAAAATTGAATCTTTATCCACTTAGTTACCGATATGATTCCAGTGATTTTCAAATTTTCAAATGATAGTTTTGTCTTCTATAGAGTCCTGAATCGGAAGATATAAAATATTTACTAATGAAACTAGTGTTAAGTTATTGTTGATTTCTCACTCATTTCTTAGTACCTAAGCAAGTCTTCTGGCCCCTTATTGTAAAATGTTACCTGAGTCTTTGTATCTGTTTTCATATTCAAATAGAACAAATGCAAAAATAAACAATATAGCAAAGATACCATATATAGCAAACATAACCTTAAAATGTATTTTATCAGCCTGGTGTTGTGGCAAATTAAAAAATAATAATTTACACAGTAGGTATTGCACGGTATTTCAGATTCTACACAATAGCACCAATATATATCGGAAGTAAAAACTTGTTTTGCACACGGAGCTCCAATGTTGCTAACATGTTTTTTCAAACAGTAAACACTGTAAAAGAGCTGATACATGTGTAATGCTAACATTGATCTGGAAAAAAACAATCACACAACAGCTGCGAAGACAGGAGAAAGGAAGGACATGAAGGAGATGATAAAAGAGGGAACAAGTAAATGTCCCTGAGGACAAGAAGAACAAATAAATGGGTTAATCCTCTGGAAACAGGAGAACAAAAAAAGAGAGGGATGAGGGTGGCAGAAGAGCGAAACGTTGTTTGATTGCTGTTCTTCTTAGAAGGTGACACTCTTTATGCTACAAAGAATGTCCCTGCAGAGCAAACATAAGCACATGTGCTGAAATTGAATACTCCTGGGAGACCGCTGAGGATGCGACAATGACTGTCAAACTGAGAAACAAGAGAGTTTATGAAGAGGGTTTGGATAAACCAGGGAGAGGAGGGGGAAGATGGATGAGAACAAGAACCAGGGAGAAAAGAACAGGAAGCTTGAGAGTGAAGGAGAAAGACAGGAAGAGCGAGGGGGGCTCTCAGGATGGAGTGTGTTTCTTGGAGATGCTCAGGATGGATCATTGTTTAGAGATGGTCACTTGGGAGGTGACACAGAGGACCAATGGAAAAGAAATGAAGGGGAGGTAAGTACACTTGCCTCAAGTTCACCAAACAGCTTACACGTCTGCTGAGACAAGTTCCTCTATTTATTCATGTGGGCGAGAAAGAAATGGCTTTTCGTTGTTGTTTACTTGTGTAAACAAGTGAATGAATCAAACGCAGAGTGCATTAAGAAAATCTTGGAAGTTTAAAGCCTGAATTTTCCGATTCATATATGGAAAAAACACTGTATATGCTTATATTTGACATGTTATGTTTGCTCTAAGAGTTAATTTATATACATGTCTAACGTGCCGGCTGCATGACAGAGAGAACTGCATGAGATGGAAAAGAAAAAGCTGGTATCCTCCAACAAGCCGGCCTCCCCCGCCATTGTGCAAGATGCTCCTTCAGTCGGAGGCTGTGCCACCTCTTGACTTCATTTTTTAGGCCTTTGTCAAAGTGCAGGATCCTGCCGAGTAAAGGAGAAAGAGGAGCAGAGCAGGAAAGATGGGATAGAGACAGATGAGAGGAGTTTTTGTTGCTCCTGCTGTGGATCAGAGAGTGATTTATCGTCAAATAAAAGACATGTCCAGCACCTTCTTCACCCTTAAACATTCACACACACACACACACACACACACACACACACAGTCCTTTTTCACGTCACACACATCTTAAAAGCCATACAGTACCCCCCCCCCCCCCCCGGCATTGTCTTTGCCCCATCACCCGCTGTTTCCTTCTGATCTCCCTCCCTTTCCATCAATCACTTCATCTCATGCTTGCAACACCACCTCCATCCATCATGCCTTCCTCTCTTCTCCATCCACTTTTCTTTTGTCTCCATCAACCTATCTGTCCCTCCATCCATCAGCTGGTACAGTGCTAGTGTTTTGACAAGGGCATGGTCATAGGTTAGCCAATACATCATTACTGTTGGCTGCAGCTTGAAATGGCTCTGCAATCAGATTTTTTGGGACCTAAGTTTGTAAAACACAACCTATACGACAAGTACAGGTATTTGCTTGAAAGGAGCAGAGGGGAGCTGGGGGTAGTGGTTACATTTTGTAATGTTTTTAGATACATCTATAATATATTATAAAACTGAATAAATGCTGACATAAACCAGGCTAAACTTTAATTAAAGACAAATGTTTCTGTTTGGTGCAGCATAGTGGTGTGGTGGTTAGCACTGTTAGCACTGTGAAACGTCGCCTTTCTGTCAGTGTACAGAAGTTAAACTACACACTTGAGATATATCGGTATTAGAAAAAGAAGTGCAGTGTAAACAGGATATCTCAGAGAAATCCTGCTCTAGTAAAAGAAAAAAAATCTGTCGCCATGAAATAAATGTGTACACTTACAGAAGAGGTCTGGTAGCTTACGTCCCAGGATGACCTGTCATTATAAAATAAAAAGTTTTTTGTTTATTCATAGAAAACCAAATTTGTAATCAATATGGACCCATTGTTAAAAAAAACTGAATGGTTTCTGTTTTGAATGTTCTCCTTGTATTTGCATGGGTTTTCTCAGGTACTCCAGCTTCCTCCCACAGTCCAAAGACATGCAGTTAGTGTGGTTAGGTTAACTGGTAATTCTAAATTACCCAAAGGAGTGAATGTGAGTGTGAATGGTTGTCTCTCTGTGTTAGCCCTGCAACAGACTGGCCACCTGTCCACAGTGTACCCTGCACTAGGACAGGCCAAAGTTCCGTCCCTAAATAGGTTAAGCATTTTCTGTTTTCTTGGCTCATGAAAACTCTGCACCACCAACTTTTCCCAGGTTAGCCAAACACCAAAAGCTTCACACACTTGAAATCTCCAGATGCAATCATTCGTTTTCACCGAGGCTCTTTAACAAATAACTTCAGCGGCTCACTTACAGCAGTAAAAGTTGAGCTCACCCAGCACAAACACAGGTACACTTACACCACTCCATCACCCATACAGATCGATGCTCTTTGATCCACACCGATTATCCAGAGGTCGAACTGATCAGGGATCAGATAAATGCTGCAACAGCTCATTGCACATTTTGATGATTGTGTGTCCTGAAATTGCAGGTGCCACCGTTCTCCTGACATCACTTTAATGATGCGGGAAGAACGGAGGATGACTTTGGTGTAATTTCAGTGCCACTTTAAGAGCCATTATCAGACAGGTCAGAACCTATGCAGGCGAGCTCCACGGACTCCGTTGATGTAATATCACATATGCATTTCACAGGGAATGCAAATGTGGCAAGACTGTATTTCAAACCTCTACTGAATCTGTCTTGATTCTTTGACATTGCCCCTTGGACACATTAGTGGTACTGGACAGCATCTGTCTAAGATGTGTAACGTTTCTATTCTCCAAGCACACTGTGGCTTCTTGTTGAACTCGACGATGTATTTTGCCTTCATTTGCTAAAAATCTTTTGGATTCATGAAATTGTCTTAAAGCAATAATCACCAGAAAGCCATCGTTTTTCTTCTTCACCGGGGAATTGTGCCACATTTCGACTCAGAACTCACAAAACTTACAAAGAGACAGACAGAGAAGGAGCCTAAGTAATTACCACCCTCTTCCCCTCAAGAGCTCTCTCCTCCTCACTCTCCCCCTCCCTCCTTTCACGCCCCTTCTTCACCCCTGGTCTCCTCCTGGCTCTCCCTCCCCTCCTCAGCCCGCTCCTTCCCTCCCATCAACCATCTCACCCGTCACCTCCTTAATCTCTCCCCCTCTCTCTCTCTGCCCCTCATTTCCTCCGTCACCCCGTGGCCCCTGCCTGTTTTCTGAGGATGCTCTTATAACACACACACACACACACACAAAAACACATACACACACACACATTTGCGTCTGTGATATTCACATGCAAACATGTATTATTCATGTGGACAAGCACGCAAACACGGACACAAGTAAGAAGTGCAGGAAGAGCGGATGTAAAGATTGTTGTTTGGAAGAAAACACAGAAACACGCGTGGTACAAAGGAGCACCCTCACAAGTCTCTACACGCATAATCAGGTAATGGAGGATGATTGGGGGCAAGATGAGGGTGGCAGCTAAGACGGACCTGATGACTCAAGTAACCACTCAGAGCGCGACGTTCGCATGAACTACTCAAAGCCCTTCACAAGAGCTTGATTGCCTCCTGGAGGAGCGGTATATGTGTGCATTTATGTATGTGCGTGTGTGTGAGAGCAAAGGTGAGAAAGACAGTGAGGACAAACTGGGATGCAGAAGAGGCAGAGAAAGAATTTGTCTTCCACCATAACCATCCCCTCCTCCTCCTCCCTTTCCCTCTTTTCTCTGCGTAGTACAGTACTCGGCAGAAATCCTTGATGGAAGCGATTGTCCAATTCAGTCTTTTACCTGAAGAGACCACTTGAAGAACAATGCAGAAATTGATTAGAAATAGAATTCAGTGTGCACGTGCAGCCGTGCTTGTGTGTCACGCATCAGCGCTGGTTGAAGTCAGTCGAGGGACAAGCCAGTGCACGAGTTTGGTTGCGTGTTTCACAAATCTACGATTCTCCGAGGAGCAAAGTTCAAACAGAAACAATTAAATGCAATTCTGTTGTTCCAGCGAGCACCATAATGTAGTTGTAGAAGTAGAAAAAAAGATCTCTTTATGCAAAGGATGAGTGTTTCTGTTTGACGGTATGGATTTAAATAAAGCACTATTTCTCCTTTCACTCTGAGGTTTATCGGTAACACTATAACAAGAAAAATTAAGAACTGAAAAATAACCAGTTCAGCTGTGGATCAAGGTTCTTTTATAAATACAAAATGATGAGAAAAAAATGAGGAGAATAAGAAAACACCGGGACCTTCGAGGCAATGGTTTGGTTACATCAGGATGGCATTCATGAACCTCTCAGAGAACATGCAGCACATGCGACTGCTTCACTGTCCCTGCATCGCATAGACGTGCAGCATCTCTCCAGGCACACAGTACATATCGGCCTGTATCTCCCTGTTTTGTTACAGCTACCTGTAGTATTTCGTCTAGTCACTCATTGAAAAAAATTAAACATGGAGGGAAAAAGGAGAAACGCAAGAAAGTGACAAAAAACAAGTCAGTCAAAAACAATATAGATTAAATATGCACACATATCTGCTGCTGACATTTTCAATGTTTCACCACTGTACACAGGTACACATTTGTGGACAGCGACACAACTTTTGTACTTTGAGTCTGTACAGGTTTTAACAACAGTGTTGCATTCAGTGTTAACAGGTATTACAGCCTTACAAAGGAAGTACTCACAGCACTTCACTTGTTCCACATTTTGTCATGTTACAGCTTTATTCCATCTAAGATTCAATTTTTTATTTTTCACTTTAAAATTGAACTCCGATGCTTCCTGTTTCCACTGATCACCTGTCTGTTCATCTGTTTCTACAGCTTTATCCACCTGTGGCACCTGTGGAAAAACAAGCACCTGTCTATATACGGTCTTATAGTTGAGGACAAACCAACGCAGGGAGTCCAGGAAATTGTCTGTAGACCTCAGAGACAGAGACTGTATCAAGACACAGAGCTGGGTACAGAAATGTTTCTGTAGCATTTAGCACTGAGATGGAGATGCATTCTCCATCATCCATAAATGGATTGGGCTTTAGTCAGTGTGGTGACCAAGAACCCGATGGTCATTCTTATAATTTATATATTTTCAGTTATTGTTCTCTTCCTATTAAGTTAGATTGGGATCTGGTCTTGTTAACCCAGAATATCCTTTTGCCAAGAGTTGCTTCTAGAAGAACTGACTTAGGTTTCTTTCCACCCCAAGTTGGAGGAAGCACAGAAAAAAGTCCTTGTGTGAATGGGTGAATGAAACATGTTGTATTCATGAAAGTATTCAGGTAGAGTAGAAGCGCTATATATAAGAACCAGTCCATTTACCATAACCATGTGATCACATTCAGGACACGAAACTCCTGTTTCTGTGAATTTTGAGTGTCCTTGCTCTGTGGCATCTATAGTGGTCCTTGAATGGACCATCAGTGACAACTCAGTATTTTCCTATCACACATATCTTTAAACCTGTGCCGTCTATATAGTGTACCTAAAGTCATCTGTGTAATATAAACACAGACTGTTGGTCTGAACATCAAAAGCAAAGTGTTACGGAGAAGGGAAGCGCTAAAGAAAAGGCCATCAAAAGTGGAAAATAAGTTATAGCAGAGCGAGAAGAAACAAATAGATGACAAGCAGAAAGCAAGGTGAGGAAGCACGGGAGAGGGATGGCAAGATAGATAGAGGAGAGATGAGAGGAGCGATAGCACGATGGACGCCTGAAGGACGCGTGTACTTCGATAACAGATAGCATCGGAGAAGATGCAATCGCTTGGCACCACACACTGTTAATGGACAGCAAATGGAGCCAAAGGTGTGTGTATACAGTATTTATATACGTGTGTGTGGTTTCTATATGTTTCTATTAGTGCTGTCAATAGATTAAAAAAAATTAACTAACTAATCTCACAATTTTCTGTTATTAATTGCGATTAATCTCAATTACTTTATTAATAGCCTGGCTCCAATTACATTTTTTTTATTCTTTATATTTTAAGATTGTAACAGACATTTATGCAACACAATGAAGTAAATGCAGAATAAACACAAAGAATGTATGCTGAAATTCAAAGAGAATTTTAATAGTTTTCATCAATCTTTAACACAGTGAAAACTTACAAAAAACCTTTAAGGCCATCAACAGTGACTGAACCCAGGCCTACAGGTTAAAGTGAATATCATAACAATAAAGGGTGCACAAAACTCAGTATTTAAAACACAAAAAGACACAGCTGAAAACCCAGAATGTTGAACATTTTTCACTTCAAAGGAGCAATCTGGATTAGTCCTTCTTTGCACTCAGCCAGTTACTGAGGCAGACTATTCTGTTTACATTGTCTGATGACAAAGAAGCACGCTTCTTTTGAATGATGTGACCTGAGAGTGAGAATAATCTCTCACAAGGCACTGTGGTTGCAGGGGTTGACAGGTACTTGCGTGCAATAGGTGCCAGCCTGGCATGTGCTCCTTCTCTCTTTAACCACCACTGTAGTGGACACTCTCCTATGTCAATTTTGGGCTCTGCTTTGTACAGATTCAGACAGCAGTCTATAGTAGAGATGGCACGATACCACTTTTTTATGTCCGATACCGATACCGATATCATAAATTTGGATATCTGCCGATACCGATATGAATCCGATATAGTGTTTTTTAATCAACAAAACTGTTTTTTAAATATCTTGCTGCATTTTGTATAAGTTCATACTCAAGTTTAAAACAACAACTACACTAAAGCTATTCTGTTATACCTGTATGCAAAAAAAAATATTTCATAGTTCAGCAATACTGATCAATCTAATAAACTTAAACCTACACCATCCTCCCTATTCTGGTATTTTAAAGAGTACTTAGCGTAAATATTAAGCAACCTAACTAATAGGGTTCCAACTCCCAGCAACAACAAACATAAATAAATAAAAAATAGGGAACCACCCCTCACGCTCCACCTCATGATGCTTAATCGACGTAATCAACCTTAATTTGATGCAGTGTGAAAAAAAATGCACAGAAATAAATTATTTTTCAAGAAATATTAAATAGATTCAACATCTTTCTTCAACAAAATTGCAGACTGCACAGATGGTACCTTCCCAAAGGGAAAAAGTACTATAGCTTACTAGGGTATATATATTAGACTTAATAGTTACTATATACAGTAATTGACTTCTATTCATTTTACATCAAATTAAAACTTTGGGTGTCAGATAATTATTTATTAAAAGCTCGACATTTTAAATGAGAATAAGAAAGAAAAGTATGTCTTTGTGCCCCCTTTTCCCTGTTAATGCCCTATCGGCCCCCCTGGCTAAACTTTGCTAGATCCGCCCCTGCACAGTTACCAGCGTCAGCTACGTAGAAAAAGATCCTCGAGTAGAAAGTAATATTAAATACATTCTAACAATAGCTGATCAAGCTTAAACGTGCTGCTGTTGTTCAGCCGCTGGTTTCCTCTTTCTGGTGCAAAGTGGGCCAAAAACAAACTAGAGAGACGGACTCGCGACAGAAAAGCCGATCAGCTGATCGTTAAGCAGTTTCATGATTGAAGTAGCAGCAGGAGAGGCAGTCGCTCCATATATCGCTTGTTAAGCTTAACGCAGGAATGCTTTACATTCAGAGATGGACTTACACACTTGCTTTACTTCTCTCGGGATAACTTTGTCGGAGATGAAATGCTGGGTTGCTAGCGAAGCTCCAAATGCTATCCAGACCACCGACAGGTCCCGCATGCCACAGCCGCTCTATCACGTGATGCATACTGCTCTGACGTGATAACGTTCTGAGGTGAGTTACGGCGTGTTGCAAGTTTTGTGAGGTGCTTTCGTGATATTTAATGGATCGGATTACATTTTTTATTTTTCTCCGATATCCGATCCAGTAATTTAGGTCAGTATCGGACCGATACCGATACGTAATATCGGATCGGTCCATCTCTAGTCTATAGCATCTTACTCTTCCTCTGTATCTGAATCAGGAGAACCCAGCAAGCAGATGGACATCTTGCTCTTCTTTGGTGAGGGTTCCTCTGTTGTCTGAGCAGATGGTTGGTGTGCATCCATCTCTGACATCAGAAGGTCATGTACTGATGCCCACACCTCTCTTCTTTCATCTTTGGAAAGGCATTTAAGATCTTTAAACCTGGGATCAAGGGCAGTAGCGATCTTCAGCCATGTGAGATTGCTGCTGTCCCTCCGCTGAGCTAGGTCTGTGGTAAAAATCTTCTTAAACCTCAAAACGTAGACTGGGTCATCATCTGAGGGCTCCATAATCCTGAACAAATGACACAAGGCTGGCAACACCATGGAACAAGAGACATACCGCTCTCCTCCCAGCAGTTCGGTAACATATCTGCAATAGAAAGATCAAGTCTGTATTTTTCTATTAATCACACAGAGACAAACATAAAAACTACATATGAAAATACACAGAGAGGTGGAGGTGGAGAACATACTTGAAAACAAAGCTAGAATGCAAAGATAGTGTCATGGTCCTGGGCCATGTTGGCCCAGTATTCTTAGTTTTCTTGTATGTTTGTATTTTGTTCCCTATTTAGGCCATGTTTCCTGAGTCGCCCTGTTATGTTGTTCCCTGTGTGCTTTCCCTTTGTGACTCTCACCCCCTGTGTGCCCCTCTATGTATTCATGAGCCCTTGTCCCCTTTCGTGTTTTATTCCATGTTTTCCCCAGCCTGTTATGTCTGTGTTCTCCCCGTGCTCTCTCCTCCTGTCTGAACCTCTGTGTACTTCCTGTTTGACTCTGCCCGTCTCCCGTCAGTGTTATGTTCACCCCGCCCTGTCTCGTTATGGTTATCTGTGTCAGCTGTGTTCCCCGTGTGTTCCCACTTTCCTCGTTAACCCTCTGTGTATTTCTGTCTGCGTCTTCCTCTGTTCGGCGTCGCGTTCTCCCTCATGTTGTGTGTAATTCTCCCCGTGGTTCGGTTCCTTGTACAGCTCATGCTTTAGTTTTCCCAGTTTTAGGTTATTTTGTATTACTTCTCGTGGCCAGCAATAAAGCTGTGTTTTTTGAGTTTATCCCCGTGTCTGTGAGTCTGCATCTTGGGTCCTTCTCCTGCCTGCCACACAGCAAACCATGACAGATAGACACACAATCATGAGAAACAAAATGTATTTACCTGCAAGGTTCCAGTAGTTCCTCCAGCTTTTGCAGTCTGTCAAGCTCCTGGTCAGTCAACATAGTCACCTTGCTGTTTTGTTGAGTCAGGATGGTGGTCAGCCCAAATTTGTTTCTCTGGATCCGCTTGATCATCTCTAGGGTGGAGTTCCATCTTGTTGGAACGTCCTGAACAAGCGATTCTGTTTGATGTCCATGTGCAGCTTGCTGTGCCTTTAATTCCTGAGCGTTTGCTGGACTATGCTTAAAATGTCCAACAATCTTGCGACATTTGGCCAGAGCCCTTTCAAATGCGCTGTCATTAAGAGAAACTGTGACCGTTCTTTGCAGAATGTGGGCCATGCAGGGCATGTGTTCAAATGGAAGTAGTCTGGCGGCTGCAACCATGTTACGAGCACTGTCGGTGCCAAGCGTGGTTACCTTGTCCTTGATTTTCCATTCGTTTGCAACATTCAGAAAATGGTCAGCACACGCCTCAGCATAGTGTCTCTCTTCAGTTTTACTCACTGTTAGTGCAAACGATTGCATAGTCCAGTCGTTATCAATAAAATGCGCCATGACCCCCAAGTAATTATCGTTGTTCACCGAAGTCCAGTGGTCTCCGGTGAGAGCGACATTCCTTACTTGCACAAGCTTGCTGGACTGCTGAGCCCTCTGGTCCCCATACAAAGTGTGCAGTCTCGACACAATGGTTCCTCTCGAGGGCAGATTGTAACACTCATCTCCTGATGCAGCACGAATGACTTCTCTCAGTCCATCATCTTCTACTATGCTAACTGGTTGGCAGTTTTTAGCTATCCAAACAACCAAGGAATTGGTTACCTTTTCTCTCACATTTTTTGTTATTCGTCCACAAGCACCATACTCCTGAAGCGTAGACTGGCGAGGTCCTGTAGAGGTGGATTCAGTTGGGTGTTTTGCTCTCAGGTGATACGCCAGTGATGAACTGCTTCTGTGGTACTTGAATTCAGCTTTGCAAATTGTGCATCTTACTCTCGTTTTGTCCAACAAGCCATCAGGCAACTTCTTAAAGAGAAACTTTCCACCCAAAAGTCCGCCCTCGTCCATGCTTGCGTGTGTTAGCTAGTGTTAGCTAGATAGTAGCATGGTGTCACTTCTTCTTCTAATCATTTCTGTCAGGCCAAACGCCAGCATAGCACACTGTTGCCCCCTCCTCCAGAGGTGCTCATGAATTTAAAGGTCTTAGATTACAGGAAATTAATAAAAAAACAAAATCAGCGTTAAATTTTTTAATGCATTAAACATTTCGCGTTGATCTTAACAATTAACGCGATAATTTTGACAGCACTAGTTTCTATATATTCCTTTCTTGATGGCGGTATATACAGCTTGTCTGTGCCAACTCCTGAGCCTCTTTTACCTCACCATTTCACATTTTATTCACCCTACATCTGTCTTTTTCCTGCCGAACCTGCTTTTAAGCCATTATGTGGCTATTATATCACAAATGACTCATTCCAGAGAACAAGAGAACGAGCGGGAGAGGAAGAGGGGGAGAATTATCTAATTGAATGAAATCATTTCTCCAAGTTGGCAAACTGGTTCAAGTGCTATTAAGTTGTTCACGGGCTCGCATTAGCTCTGTGTCTCTCTCTGCAAATGTTGGTAGTTGCAGGGTAACAAAAGAAAATTGTCACTGGCTAGATGTGCTTGGGGGCTCGTCAGAGCCTTTCACACTGAGATGTGCACACACACACACACACACACACACACACACACACACACACACACACACACACACACACATACACACACTCAGGCACATCCATCAGCCAATCATGTGGACAGATGGGTCATCAGCTCTCTAATTGTGTGATTGGCTAAAATCAGCAGCAAAGGATGCACTAGGTGGCTGGATGACACATTAGGTTTCTTTCCATGTAAACAGGGATTGTGTGTGTGTGTGTGTGTGTGTGTGCGTGTGCATGCATATGCTAGTGAATCTACATGACTATGACTGCATGCAATGAATGGCAAAGATACACTTTTGTAGAGTAAAGAGAAAGAAAGTGTCCTACACCACAGTGTCACATAAAGAAACAGAGACAGATATACTGGCTGACTGACTTGTGTCTGTGTGCATGTGTGTGTGAGAGAGTGTGTGTACTTATGCTTTTGTCCATGCAGAAAACGGGCCAAAACACATTAGAGCACATCTGTCCACTCCACCCCCACTCCTCATACTCCTCATTCCCATTCTGAAGAGCTCTCTCACTCTTTGTCAGTCTGTCCGTCCATCCCAAAATTTTCTTCAGTGAATTAAATCCGTGTGAAGTGTCATTGTATTTTAAAGAGGATGTAGGTCACATGACGAGCAAAGTTATTTTTGGATTTCTATGGTTTCTTTCTCCTCCTCTGCTTTTCCACCCTTTCCCTGAAAATAAGGGGGTGGTTGCTCAAGACGTGAGGGGAGACAAGCTCACTGCTGGCAAATCACGCGTCTGTCCTTTACCTGTAATTAGGTGCATATTGTGTTGAATTATTTTGCTAATGCCACTTTGTGTTGGTATGCAGCATACACTATATTTTATTCTGTATGAGATGTCCTGGCACTGGTGAATGTCTCTCTCATTTCTTTCTTTTAAAAAAATAAAAAATAAAAGTATAATCTAGTATCAGCTCTCTCTGTTTTCTTGGATTAAAATCAAGCTGCATCTTCCAGTGCTGAGAAACTGAACTACTAGTGCAGGATATCCAGTGGTCGTTTGAGGCTGGCTCTGGAACATAGTTCATCCTCGTAGCCTTCCATGGTAAAATGCCAAACTTGAAACCACGTGGCTTTGCCTCAATTACTTTTTGTTTTGGAGATTATGTATTGGAATTTCAGGAGCGGAACCACGCCTCCAAACATGCTCCTTCCGGTTTTCATCTACATAGCTTCCTCCAGGTTTGCAAGCTGTTCATTCTCGTTTACGTGCCCCACCCTCCCTGCCTCCTGCCTTGTTCTCAATTCTTTAACTTCTTCATTTCTATTTAGTGCATGGGGATCTGCCAGGCCTGGGAGCCATCGCCAGTCCCTTTCGAGGCCTTCCGCAAACCACAGCTCAATTCATGTAAAAGCATTCACTTTTACCTGCTTAAATGCTGCCAAACCTAAAATGAAGACGTGGGCCCAGCTAGTGAATTAACCTTTATTTTACAACGAATTACAAGGAAACTTGAGATTAAGAAAGCCAAGCAGCATTAGTCAAATGTGTTGTCAAAGAACTTTTTAAAGTTTTAAAGGTGCTGCATGAATTACTTTTGTTGTAGTTTATAATGGTTACAGAGGCTGGAGCTCCTGGTAAAAACCCATGTAAGCAGGGGGAGTGCATCCATATTCCACACAGAGGGGACACAACGATGCTAACCACTTCTGAACTGTGCTGCCAGTTTGAGTAGGTGTTTCACCTCAACCTTTCTGATGTGCTTGTGGTGATGGTACCTTTTAGAACCTCTTTAATAAAATTATCTAACAAATAATGACTTGCTGTGTGGTTTATTGTACTGACAGCCTAACTGTCATCCAGCTTTGGTCAGGTAAATTCAGGTACTTTCTTTAAATGTTGCTTAGCTCTAATTAGCAAGTGACCGCACAGTTCATGGTGCTGCATGTTAGCCAAGCATGCTAGCGTCCAAAAATGGAGAAGCACTTTGTTTCGCTGCAAAAACAAAATGTTGATAGCTAAAATGTTGAGCTTAGAGGCTTGAGGCTTTATTAAACAACACCATTAAGGCTGTCTTTTTTTTCAAGCACCTTAATTGCTCGTTAACACAAATACCTAATCAATCACAGACAAGCAACCCAATTAATTTAGGCACTGACATTGTACATTTCAAATCAAATCAAAATTTATTTATATAGCACATTTAAAAACAACAGTCTCGATCAAAGTGTTTCACAGCTTAGGAAATAAATAAAATAAGACAAATTTACCAAACAGCAACACAAGACATGACAAACTTACCAGCCAACCAAATAATAGTCAAACTATCTTAAGTCAGAAGAGCGAATGGCAATAGGGAGATTGTTCCACAGTCTAGGAGCTGCAATAGCAAAGGCACGATCACCTCTGGTTTTCAGCCTAGACTTAGGTTGCATTAACACTTGGTCAAGACAACCCTGATGTTCAAACTGAGCATCAAAATGGGGAAGAAAAGAGATTAAATGTGTTAGGAGCTGGGAAAGCGTGTGCATTTGTGTTTTTTGTTGTTTCCTTTTTTGAAGCTGGCAGGCGTGGTTGTCATCCTCAGGGTTTCCCAGACACACCTGTGAAGCATCACAAGCTATTTGAGGAGCGTCGGATTATTCGGGTGTCGGATTATTGTGTCAGCCTCAGTGGTGACGAGTTTGCCGTCTTTGACTCCATTTATCAAGGTGCTCGACTCACTCTGGTGCCTCCATTCTGGACTGGTATCGACCAACAAGCCGGAGCGGTACCAGCACCAGCACTACCAGCACCAGCACTATCATCGAACCCTGCCTGTCTCCGCCGAGGACTCCTGCCTCACATACCTAGCCTAAGACCCCAGTAAACATGTGAGAAGTTAGCTCTCCAGCTACTCCTCGTGTACATTGCAGTTTCGTCTCCTCTTCCCTCCCCTTGTTAACTCTGTCCTCTGTTTCCCCTCCAGATAGTTTGAGTTCCCCGCCATTGTGCTGCATTCTGTATAACTTGTTCTTTCACTGTAAATAAACCTGTTTCACTACTGTCGTGTTTGAGTGAGCTAACACCTGGGCCCACTTTTGTCACACCTGACAGAATGTATCATGGTTGTTGATCTGAATATTTCAGAAACTGCTGATCTACTTGGATTGTTCCACACAACCATCTCTGAGGTTTACAGAGAATGGTCTGAAAATTTGAAAATATCCAGTGAGCGGGAGTTCTTTGGCAGAAAATGTCTTGTTGATATCAGAGGTGAATAGCCAGACTGCTTTGAACTGCTGGACGCTCCTTACAACCAAGGTATACAGACTCCATCAAAACTGGATGTCCATCCCTTTATGACCACAGTGCTGCTTCCAGCAGGATAACACAGCATGTCACAAAGCTCAGATCGTCTCAAACCGGTTTCTTGAACATGACAGTGAGTTTACTGCATTCAGATGGCCTCCACAATCACCACATCTCAGTCCAATATAGCAGCTTTGGAATGTGGTTGAACAGAGGATTCCCATCAGATATGCAGCATCTATGTGACGCTATCATGTCAATACAGATCAAAATCTCTGAGGAATGTTTTCGTTGCCTTGTTGAATCTATGCCATGAACATCCAACACAGTAAGGAGAAGGTATACCTAAAAAAGTGGCCAGTGAATGTAGATAAAATGGGTTTAGTAAGCTGTATGTACCTCACTAGAATCATTTTTACTGTAGGTCAAATGTAGCTGCCTTGCTAAGAAATGAAATGTCAGCCGCCTGCGGTGAGCACACAAAAGACTGATGGCAGAAACCCTGAACTTCCCGCCTCTTCCATTTAAAGCTACTGGTTCAATTTAATGCCAGTACAGTATAAAGATCCACTAACAAAGAGTCGGATGTGATAGAAACTGGATGCCAGCTGTCGAGCTAAATCCAATCCAGTTTAGTGTCACAGAAAAGGTAAATAGATCATTTTTAGCATCTTTGAAAACATCAAGTGTGTAAAGCAAGTATATGCTGAGGTAAAAATGGCACAGGGACTTCCCTAACACTCTCTCTCTTGCACACACACACACACATAAAAGGCCCTTCCTTGAGTTTATTGATTTGTCTTTTACTCAAGATTCTCATCTCTAATAAGTGCCATTTACCAAAGGGATTACTTTGTTATCAAGTCGATGACTTGAAGCAAAGAGCTCACATACTTGGAAGCTGTGCACATACGAGTAACCGCGTGTTTGCAAATAACACATCCGCATCTATCTAATCACTGCCATTTTTCTGTTTTTTTACTGTTTTTTATACTAATTCCTCACTTAGCCCGCTCTTAGTCTTCTTCTCCCTCATTGTGTCTTTATTTCAGATGTTGGATTTATATGCTGTTACATCTAATTCAGCGGGCTTCTGTCTTTCTTTCTTTCCCTCTTTCTCACTCCCCGTGTTGCCTCGTAATTAAAGTGCACTGATATATAATTACTGTGCATATTTACCTCAAGTCCCATCTCAGTGAATGGGAAGCCTCTCCCCCTCTTTTGTCACTCTGCATTATCAAATGTTATTATTTGCATCCCGTTCAGCTTCTCAGCCATCCACTCATTAAGTCCACAGCTTTGAGAAAATTAATGACCCCATATGCAAATTGAAAGAAAAAAAGAGAAAAAGAAATAGAAAAACATAAGCTTGCGACTAAAGCAGTATTTCAGAGTGTGCGGCTGCATATTATCAGAACTGTGTGTCTCCAAGAGTGTGTGATAACATCTTCTTTTTCCATCCCTAGCACCCATAAATGCACTGTCAAAGCTCTCTGCCTTTACTAATGGCAATATTCAAGGAAACTTCAAGTTCACTTCATCTCATAATAGTAACTAGTGAATATCCCTTCAAAATTGCAGTAATAGATAAATAGAAAGGTGCTGACCTTGGTTTGGTCCTAAACAGACAGAGCTGTGCCTTTTATGAAAATTGTTGCAGTCTTGTAAGGGGTCACTGATGGCAGAAAAAAACTAATTAACTTTTTTTTTTCTTTTTTATTCTCGTTGCTGTTCCAATTAAAAGAAGATGTCCGACTTTCAATAGGGTTTTCCAGATTTTTTTGATTACGTTTCTTTACAAATTCCGTAATTGCTCTTCGATCACGGAGGTCATATTTTATTAAACCCGTCTCTGATTCAACAACAAATAAGAAAATGATTTATCTCCTACAAAACAGACGGCCATAATGACTGAGGTAGACAATGACAGCACTTCATAAGTTTATATGTTTTTTTTTCTTATTTGCACACATTTGTTCCTGCTTTTAAGCTGAGCATTGTAACCTTGTTGTGTTAATTAATTTGCATTATAATCATGGTTTACATAGACATAGATGACATACTGATAATAGCTCATTTAAAATGACGATTGCCAAACTTCGGAGCGCCAAATCTTTTGCTTCCAAGATGAGCTTCACCTCAGATATGCATGCTTATTTACTCCTTTAGTTTCTTTTGCTGGAAGCATAGTAACAACTCCATCATTTTTACTCATTTGTCTGCATTTCAGCAGCTACATACCTTCACTTTTGTGCTCTTCCAGCATTATTTGAAATGAGGCTTGTTTGTTTCTCCCCCCTTCATAGGTTGCAAACCTTCTATCCAAACTCACAGTAATTGATAGATGTGTTAACATATGTAGTAGCAATGATAACAAATATAGTATTTATTTTTTAAAACACAAAGTTAAGGACAATAAGAAGCATACTGTAAATGCACTGGTTCTTAGTTGTTGAGCTCTCAAAGCACTTTACACAACATCACTCATTCACAAAAACTCTTTTTTTCTATGCTGGAGTGCTTTCTATCATTCACACAACCCAGTATCTTGCCTAAGGATACTTGAGGCGACTTATGTTGTGATTTGGCGCTCTATAAATAAAATTGAATTGAATTGAATTGAATTGAATTAGGCATGTTGACTGGAGCAGCCAGGGCTTGAACCACCAACCCTCCAATTAATAGGTGACTGGAGTTTATCCCAGCTACCATAGGGTGAGAGGTGTGGTACACAGTGGACGAACTGGCAAAAATTCAATAAATGAACAGTGTAATATACACAGCTTATGTAAAAATCCAGTTAAACAAGTGTATTGACAGCTGACAGAAAGCTGATCCCACACTGTTAGAGTCAGATAAATGAAAGGCCTCACACATACAGGCTATAGCAACCTCAGGTTGCTAGGGAAAATATGTATTTTCTAACCAGTCGCTTGCATGTTTTTGGTGAAATGGTTTTGAAAGCAGGTACTGTACCAAAGACATCACTGTGATTGTTCTGCTCACTACCAGATTGCCACAGGTGCCTGTAGTTTGCATGGAAGATGCCGATTTGTCTGCAAACACTTGCTCACTACTCAACCTAAAAAAGTGTGACTCAACCTGAAAGTATGCTGTTTGCCTTCAAAATAATTGCTGGTTTCTGTGATAATCCACAACTTTTACTTTGAAGGCGAGCAGTCTCCATTGTTCATTAAGTAGTTGGTTAGTAGTTGTGTTATCAGACATGTTCTTGTCTTCCATACCTAACCAAGCAGTATCTACAAATACACCTACAAATTATCCTGCAACTGTGGCAATCTGCTAGCACCCAAAGCAACCACATGAGGTTACTGTGACTGATTTCCTGTGATTGCCAGGAACCTCCAGGAAAGGCAATACACATTTTCCCTAGCAACCAGAGATTTCCAGTAGGACCGCTGACTATTTTCTATGTCTTGTGTGAATGGGGTGTTAACACATTTATGATCTAAATAATCTGGTAGGTATCCTCAGTTCAAATTGCTTAAGTAAAACATGGGAAAGGTCACAGAGGGAAAACACATAGTTATTAAATGTAATGTCTCTTGCACCGCTGATTCAGTTAGTGCACAGTCTCTCTCCAGTCTCACACGACTTGGTGCTGGGATGGCCGATGGTGACATGTGTTGTTTTACTACTTCAGCAGACACTGAATGAAAGCAAATGCAGAAAAAGGGATAAAAATGAAATTATTTAGCAAGTGAAAGGCACACAAAGCACCAATCTCCCAAATGGTCCTCAAACTGTTGTCTCCTGGATGAGAAATGAGAAAACATAGATAGATTTTGAAAAAAAGGTGCTCCTTTGACCGTAGTCGATTGAGGATTTGCTTCTGTTCCCCCCCCCCCCCCCCCCCAAAGAACTGGTAATGAGAACATATGCGTATGCTAAAATAAATTAGCACGCTACATTTCATTTGATGGTTTGACTCATACCTTTCAGAGATTATGCTGTGTTGGTCCTCGGTCCTTGTTTGATTCACCTGGTCTGTTTTCTTTTCCTCTGACTGCACAGGAGTATTTTTTTCTTCTTTGCAGTAAGTTTTGTGATTATTTGCAGCACGTGTTTTGATTGTCTGCCATCTTTCTTTTCAGCATTCAAGTAGTTACCCGAATGATAGAATTTCATTTTAGGTTTAAAAAAATATGTCTGGTAAAAAGAAAAGCTCATTGTGTTTATACTTTTCACGCTCATAGTTTTGAATGTTATGAATGCAGGACAAGTCGCTTTTAAAGTGTCAACTAAATACTTGATTTTGTGTGCAGAACATGACATTATGTCAATCCCGAGGTCAGTCAGACATAAGTAGTGACAGCACAACAGAGGGAGCGATTGCACCGTCATACTTGTCTCTGTATTGTGGCAGAAAATATCAGAGCTCTCAAAAGTGAAGTGGAAGTGAAGATTGAGTTTAGGTGTGATACACTAAGTGGTGACATTTCTGAAACGACTGCATTTGATTTAGGTGCACCTGCTCACCAAAAGATACATTCAGAGAGGTTAGGGGTTTCATTTATTGCATAAAAATGTTGAATCTCTGTCCTGTTCCACGTTTGTTAAATTGAATTCAATAAAATAAAAAATGTATTTAAAACATTTAGCGTGATAATGTTTCTGTCATGGTCTCCGTGCCTGCCCGGCCAGCCCCACAAGGCTACATTTGCTGTTTCGGTTCTCTCCCTCTCTGCCTGGGCGGAGCTCACTGTAGGCTCCCGCCCTTGGCCCACACACCTGACAACAATCACCTTGCATCACCGGGAGCACTATTTGAGGCTGGAACACAGATCCTCTCGTCGCTGGATGATTGTACTACTGACGTTAGTGTTCTCACAGCTCCTGTGGACTTGAGCTTTGTGATTTGTGATTAGTTTGTGACTTCCCTTCTCTTCTGCTTCAGACCTTCCCCCCCGGACCTGCGACCTCCCTGCCGTGTGAACGTGTGTGAGTGTGGGCAAGAAGACGTAAGCGAGTGTGAGAGAGTTACCCTGTGATTCCCAGGAGTTTTGGATTCCCTTCACCGTATATATATTGTGCACTGGAACTGTAAATAAACTGCATTTTGGAGACATCTAACCGCTCTGCGTTTGAGTCCCTATAACTAGATCGTGACAGTTTCATTAGTTGTACACTCGAAATTTAGACTGGGTGCTTGTACATCCATCAGCCCCATCCATCTTTTATGAAAAATATCCCTGTATTTGTATAAAAATATACAAATGTATATGCCCCCCCCCCCCCCCCCAAAAAAAAAACGAATATGAGACAAATCAGCATCAACTGTATCATACCATCACCATAATGAGTGACAGAGGTGCAGTAAATGGACTGGTTCTTATATAACGCCTCATTCATCCATTCATACAACCCTTTGAGCTGCAGGATCCACATAAAAAAGTCCAGTCGGTGACCCCACGTAAGCCTCCAGTTGCTATGAAAGAAGTCCATTCCCCTAATTAGGTATTTATAATGCAATTGCTTTGGTTGCTAGAGGTTTACAAAGTCATTAGTAGTTTTTGCAGACTAGTCTGCAAACACTTGCTAAGTAACCAACAAGTAGCAGGAATCTTACACGGAGCGACTTTTATTTTCAAAGGTGTGCCTGTGGTTTGAGTTGCACTTTTTTTTTTTAATTTCACTATTGCTTATTGGTTATTTAGAGATTGTTTGCAGACAAGTCTACAAAAACTATTAATGGCTTTGTTATCCTGCTAGCAACTAAAGCAGTTGCATTATAAATACCTGTATACCTGTTTCCAACCACCTGTCAACAACAAGCAACCATTTCCCAACCAGTTGGGGATGGTTCCCCTGAGATCACTGGGCATATGAATGCATGACTGAGGCTTTTAGCAATCAGTTTTACAGTAAGTGCCAGCAACCTCCAAAAACACTCACAATCAGTCAGTGAACATTCGTTTTTCCTTAGCGACTGGTGGTTGCTTGTGTCCCTGGGGCCCAAAACAAGAGAATGGGGACTAAAGATCAACTACTAATGTAAATGAAATGAGAAAATGAGAAATGAGAAAAATCGAAAAATTCCCTCTCTTTGCTGGTTTGAATATGTTGAAGAAATTCACTGTATAAACAGAACTTAAACTGTAATTATTGCGAAACTTAGGCAACTAATGCCACTGAAGGCTAAGTTCAAGGAAAGGGTTATTACTGAAAGTTATTCAGTAATAGTGTATAAATAATTGTTGAAGGTACCCCATCCTTACCAGCTATGGTTTTCTTTCCACTTCATTGCAGACCCTGCTAGGGAACATTAATCATTATGCAGACTGATTGCATATGAAGGAGACACATACCTTTGATTTTGAATAATTTATTAAATGTAAGTCTGATATATATTTGCAGCACAGTATTGGACCAAGCAGATATAGAATATGTATGAAAACTAGCTTTGAAGGGGAATTCTAAGGCAACTATTGAGGCTGAAGTGGTTTAAGTGTGTAGGTGCTGCTGTCTCGGGGCCAACAGGTGGTGACTTACCGCTCTCGACCTTGCACCACATCAGATGCACGCACACACAGAGAGTCACAAATCACTCACACAATCACACACTCCTGATCTTACAGATATACATATTTCACCACAGTTACACAGTAATAGAAAAACCTCCTCACTGTGCTGGGAAGTAAAGTAAGTCGGCGTTTTGTCCGTTTTGATAAAGCACCTTAGCGACTTGAAGAGTGGGAAAAAAAAAAGATTGGGTTTTGGGTATGAAGACATTAGAAAAGGTTTTAGTAGTGACTGAAAAAAGGAAAGTAGTGGAACAAAAGAAGCAGGGGGCAAAAGAGGAGAGAAAAAGAGAAACATGGTTGAGTAGTGAGTGACAAAATTGCAGTATAACACAAGACAGAAAGAGAATGAAAAGCCCCACAAATGAATACATACTCCAAGGAAGCAGGAATACGGTGAGTGTTTAGTTTTGTTTGGAAAAGCCACAGACAGACAGGCAGACAGCATACATCTCCATACTGATTATGCAGCATCTATTGTCCGATGGTTTGCTAATTATTGCAATGCACGGTGCTCTGCTTTTCAGAAACCATTATGAAGCTCGGATAAGAAGTCTGACCTCTTTCTGTCTGACAGACTTGCTGGTTCTTACAATAAGAGGGGGCAGGGATGGAAAGAGGGAGGAGAGGGGGCTACGTGGCTTCGAAGAAATGGAGGAAGGAAGGTCGCCTCATAAGGGGGAAGGTTGGAGAGAGGTTGAATAGTTTAGTGAAACTGAGTTTTCATTAAAAACAACTATGAGAGACATGGAAACCTTGAAGAAAAAATTATTAATAGCACAAAAGAAATACTATTAGCCAGTTGGATATGTTAGCCACATTATGCTACCTTTACATTTGGGACAACATGGGCTGAAGGCCACAGCACAACGAAAGATGATCGTGGCCCTCTGCAACAAACTTGCACCTGCCTTTGAAATGGTTGCTTCAAAGATAGGGACTAACTCTGCAACTATTCACAATCAGCTTCAAAGTTTTTCTTCAAAGTGACTTTGAACAAGGCAATACGATGGAATGGCGTCAAGTGGGCAATTACATCCAATCAACTTCTGATTATATAGTGGTTAATGTAGCTAATCCTTAAAAATCACAAATTTGTGTCATCTTTTGGAAATGTTTTGCCATCTGCATACACAGAAATTACTTAAATACACACACAAAAAAGAAATACTGACATCGATTGCTGTGTTAGCAATCTGTTGGATTTATGAATTAGATGGCAATTATTTGTAGATCTTCACTAATCTGACCACAGTCAGTCTGAATGGGAACACAATTGTTTGGAGACAGTTTGCCTCCCACCGGGTGACCTGTGCAACTCACCTTCATCAGAGTGTTAGGGTGCTGTACACTCCACATTTGGGTGGCCAGTTGGTCACCACAACTGCTTCCAATCGGTCTCGAACAACAAATTTTTTTTAAATCCAACCACTGAGAAACCACCTATTTTCTCTAGCTGCATCGAGGTTGTTATCATAGTTTTATTCTATTGTGACTTCATCAGCCATCAGCTCCACAGGTGAAAAAAATCTCCACGTTTGCTCTCCTTCACTTACATTTGAGCTTTGCTTTTCCTCACTTCCAGTATTAAGTAATTCACTCAGTGACATAATGTGAGGTAAGAATTTGTTTGTGGTGTGATGCACATGTAGTAACCTGTTATGTTGTAAACTCTTTGGATGTACTTGGGGCAAAGGACTATTTTATTGCATAAAATAGCACTGATCACACCTTGCAGACATCTGCTCTGTCCACAGATTGCGCCACTCTGTCCACCTGACCCGATGAGAAAAAGTCCGTTTTTAACAGAAAAAACAATTTTTGACTCCAGCTTGTTATTCTGACTCAAACAGGCTCTCCTCCTCCTTATCCTTAAAGTGCTTTACAATAGTGGTGTGTCGGTCACGAACGAAATGGCTCTTAGAGCCGGATCTTTGACGTGAACGACGCGAGCCGGCTCCTTTTTTTTTTTTCTCTCACCCTCTCTCTCGCACTTTTTTTTCCGTTTCACTCCGCATGCGAGTTGTTTTGCGCTAGGAAGAGGGGGGGGGGGAGCGGTAGTTACGCTCGCAGTAGCACAGGAACAGAGCAGGAGGGAGAGAGAGAGAAAGAGAGCCAGGGACAACAACGTCACATGAGAAAGGTATAGTAATCATCCACAACTATTTCCGGTTGCAGATGATAAAGGATTCAGAAAGTTTATTCATGCAGGCCCATATGACAGAGAATATGCAAGGCTCGTAAAAAATCTCTGGTAGCCCTTTGGGCAGGCATTCTTCAGTTTTTTGGTAGCCCAAAATAAATTTAAGTAGCCCAAATAAAAAAGAAAGCAATTTTTTTATGTTTTGTTTCCTTTACAATATTATACATTAAAGTATAATATTGTAACGGAAACAAAAATTAATAAAAAAAAATTGCTTGATAAATCACAACAACTATATAAAAATTACAACCATCAACTCAAATACTTGGTTCAAATTGAACAGAAATTTCTATGAACTTGTAAGAACGGTGCAGAACATGAATCAGTCTGTGTCAGATCCTGAAGTCCACTGAAGTCACGGGTATGAAGTAAGTGGAACCAAGATCTAGGCCATTTGCTTTTTGAAGTTTGCAAAGACTGCTAAATTTTGCCAATGGTAGTTCACTCTTTGCAATATAGCACGCTGCTCTAAACTGCTTTTTCAGGAGTTCTTGTTGTTGTGCTTGGTTTATTTTTAGTATGTTTTTTTTGCAATTGCTCTTACTGCAGACTGGGCAATAATGCATTTCTTGCATTTCTCATGGGTTCTGATGGGGTCTTTCTTAAAATTACTGGTCCCAGTAACAAAGGCGCTTGTCAACTCAGAAATCAAATGAAACTCACAACACACCTTTTCTTGCCAATCTTTGTAAAATATGAGCTGCCTGTAAACAAATTAACATGAATTAAAGGCTTATAATTAAGAGCAAACAACAACATGATTCTATTAAATGCTAAAGAGATTAGAAGCCCAAGTTTCCTCGAGCCATACAGTAGCCCATCATGTTATTTAGCTTGTCATATTCCAGCCACAGAAATTCTTTTGTCCATGAAATCAAAAAAGCTGCGCTTTCTTTTTGCCTTATAGTCTGATTTGCCATAACTTTTCCATTTTGTGGTAAGCTTTTCTTTGGCTGTCACTTCTTCACCCTGACCTGTCTTATTTGGCTGAGCAGAACTAAAATACCAGCGTAAATCCTGCTGCTTTTACACACGTACTTACATAACGGTCAGCGATTTTTTTTTGTGCACTCAACCTCTCACATGTTTAAGCTTGCTGCCAGAGATTTCACTTGTCACGTTTGAATAGTAAGCTAATGAGTGATAAGACGATGTTAGAGGAACTGGTGCGCAATTAATCGTCACTCACCAATCAGTGCTGCTGCTCTCTACACACCTTTCGTGCGATTGCAAAATGAAAGTGAAAGCAAAAAGCAAGCGCAAATTCAAACGCAATTTCAATATGTCACATATTGACAGTGGCTCACCGATGCCAATGACATAATTACCCAGCTACATTTCCGAAAGAATGCAAAAGCATTGACATGTATTTTTCCTTCCTATGACAGCCCAACGGGCAGGGCTGAGTTAGATTTTGGTAGCCCGACTGGAAAAATCGCTAGCCCCGGGACGTCGGGGTAGCGATTTTGCGAGCCCTGATAAGCATCTTCTTTTAGTTTTCATATTTTAATATATATTTAATTGTGGTTTGCAGTGTTTTGTGTTGTTTCACTTTAAATTTGTTTAAAAGGAAAAAGCTGAAAATTTAAATAGTTAAAAGTTGAAATGTGAATAGTTGGTTTTTGTATTATACGATTTATTTATTACATTTTATGTGGAATGAATAAATAAAAGTATATTTACGGTGGCCCCTACAGACAAAGCACATACAAACTTGAAAACACGTCCGAACTCTGAAGCACATACAAACTCCAAAGCACGTACAAACTTAAAAACACGTAAAAACTCAGAAGCACATAAAAACTCAAAACATGTACAAAACAGAACAGAAGTGCTCCAGGATGCTAGGCACTGTGTTGAGCTTTTGTTACCTAGTGGCTACACAAACCAGCAAGTACCAACGACCGGATTTGGTGTGTGGTAGTAACAGGTAAATGAACATTTTTTTTATTATTTGAATATATATATGAGTGCTTGTGTATAAATACACAAACAATACACATATGATTTCAATTGTGTAATTTAAGTGATCTAGGTATCTCTGTTTTGGAAGTTCAATTAAAGCTAGAAATAGAGTCTAGAGTTTGTACGTGCTTTGTCTCTAGGGGCCACCGCATATATTTATATATAAACATATATAAATAAAACCACTTCTTTTTACATTAGTAATTCCTTTTGTGCATAATTTTATATTATTGTTAATAATAAGTTAATTAAAGCAACAAAACAACCTGAAGAGCCGGTTCGGAGCCAAAAGAGCCGGCTCTTTTTAGTGAGCTGAGCCGAAAGAGCCGGTTCTATAAAAAGAGCCGGAAATCCCATCACTACTTTACAAACCATAACATTGCGGCTAACAAGTGTATTTTCCTGTTTCATTGAAGCTAGCTAACAACTTTCTGCTAAAGGAAGTGGTTTTCTTTTACATAAAACGAATTGCTGCGAGTACCAGTACCAAAGTGATCTTCTTAGTTTTAGTGTCCTTATTTTCCACTGAATAATTGGTTTTGTTACTGTACTACTTAGCTAACATAAAGTATGCTAGCTAACAAGTTAGTTAACAAGGCAATGAACCCAGTAATGTTAAGTTCTGAACTAAAAGTAACTCGCATTTTCCAGCAAGTTCTGACACTGGTTAGCTAACATAAACTTAATGTAAGTCTATTATCTGCGACCAACCAACCAACCCAGTGGCGTCGTGCTCTGTACTGCTGTAACAGTCTCTGAAAACTTTACCTTTCAAGACTTATTTCTTAAATCCAGCTTCACAGACAGTGTTAAATGTATTTCAGTTTTTGAGAGCAGGGCTCCACAGTGTACATTACACTTTAAATATGCAGTATTTCATTTTATTGGTATTACTTTATCTTGTAAATTACAGTAAGTTCAAATGGGACATGTACGCTAGTCACCAAAATCATCTGAATTTGTCATCAGGGAATCAAAACTGATTCCTAGAACTTCTTCACTTCAGATATTTTAGTCATTACCAAAAACAGCAACCTCAATCAATCAATCAGAACTTTATTTGTCACATGCAAGTTGCCCTGCAGTGAAATGGAACCCCCCCGGCCTTACATACACAACGCAGACATCACATGGGGAGACAGGTCGGGGATCGGTAGTATTACAGAAAAACACTGAAATGTACACTACAATGGGAAAGACCAAGAGTGAAAAAAGACACCTCTACTCATGCTGGGCTCCTGTGGGAGGACAGCATGAGAACAGAAAACAAAAAAACTCCTCTGCACAGAAAGCACATAAATGTCCACAGCACAACATTATAGAGCACGTGACAAGCAACTGGGATGGGTAGGGGGTGAGGAGTAATCCCAAGCAAACACAGCAGCCATCCTGCCCTGCAGCTATTTAACCTGCTTGGTCAGTTTGGACCATGGTGCCACTACACAAAGAAATAGTATGCTATAACGGCAGCTGAGATACAAGTGATTTAAAAAGAAATACTCCCCTGGTTGGTGTATTCAAGTGTTTGTTGGAAGTCATTTGATGTGCATTTTCAGTCCATTTAGCTCACTTTAATTGCTTGATGTGCCACATTCAGGAATGCAATTAGATATATTCAGTATCACAAAATTCTTTGCAATGCATGAATGAATCGATTAAGTTGTGCAGCTGAATGTATGAGGGTAAAATCTGGAGTGTAATTCAAACAATGATGGCGCTGCTGATCCCTTTCACACATACAAATATTTCTTCATCAGAGCGCCACTCAGAAGCATCTGCTCCTGAAAACTGAATGGCTTCCTAATGCAATTAATTAGATTATCCCACTAATGCACCCATTTGAGGTATCAGTTTTGCCCCCCTCATGCAATATGTAAAAGCATTTTTAAAAGGGCAGGAATGGGCATGGCAGGGGGTGGTGTCACTGTTCTTAATTAGGAATTTTCTTAATAAAAAGTGTCTCACCTTTAGGTGTAAAATTAATTGTTATAACACCATACCTAAAAGTTACAAATTTGCAGTATCAAAAAAATATCTTTACAAAGGAAACATTATTTTTCGAAAAATTGTATTCAGAGATGTTTCTGATTTTATCACGACTGTGTCAAAAGCCTTTTCTCCCATTTAGAAACAATCAAATTCAATTATTCAAGATTTAAGTTTCTTTATTGTCATTTTGCAAACATTACAAAATTAAGGCAATACTCCTTCACATGAGGAAAAAGACTTTAAAAACATAAAAATATTGACATAAATATAATAGTCTCATCATTACTAGAGATGGCACGATACCACTTTTTAATGTCCGATACCGATATCTGTGGATGTGGATATCTGCCGATACCAATATGTATCTGATATAGCGTATTTTGTAATCAATAAAACTGTTTTTTTTAATATCTTGCTGCATTTTGTATAAGTTTACTCAAATCTTAAAAAACAAGAGACTGAAGCTATTCTGTTATACCTGTATGCAAAAAATGCACTCCACCCAAAACATTTTATAGTTCAGCAACACTGATCAATGTAATAAATTTCAACCTCCACCATCCTCCCGTTTCTGGTATTTTAAAGAGTACTTACCTACCTAACTAATAGGGTTAGGTAATCATCGATGTAATCAACTTTAATTTAATGCAAGTGTAAAACAAATGTACAGAAATCAATTATTTTTCTACATTAATTAAATAGATTCAACATCTTCAACAGAATTGCAGACTGCACAGATGGTACCTTCCCAAAGGAAAAAGTACTATAGCTAACAAGGGTGTATATTAGACTTATTAATCACTACATACAATAATGGATTTCTATACATTTAAGCAGGTTACCACTTTTGTTGTAAGATTCAGATAATTATTTATTCAAAGTTATTAAATGACATAAAGAAAAATATTTCTTTGTGCCCCCCTTTCCCCATTAATGGCCCTACCTGGCAAAACTTTGCTAGATCCGCCCCTGCACAGTTACCAGCCGTCAGCTATGTAAAAAAGGATCCTGGTGTTATTTGTCTCTCAGAAACAGTTCATAACTTCCCTTCAACTCATTCATGTCACCTAAAAGGTAAACCTGTTTCTCCATCACCCGTTCAGCTCTGATGATTCAGTAAGGACATCAAGTGGTTCACTTTTACCGTGATGCATCACCATGGTAACTTGCACACATAGTCTGCACTGGAGCAAGTTATGCTCAAGACAAGGGATTAAAATTTGTTTGATTTGTTTACACCCTTACTGTCCAAAAAGCTTTTATTAATTTACTTCTCCAGTTACATATAGAAACAGGTTTTCTTATAGAGGGTAGGATGAAGGAAGTCAGATACGGAAACGATAACCTGGGTGCTTTGAAGTTGATCTGCAGTACAGAGCAAGGTGGCTACAACCTAGGATTTTGGCTGTAGCCACCTTGGTAGAAAACAAACAAAAAAACAGTTGAGAACAAGTGAGGAAAATATTGATGAGCCTTAGATGAACAAAAAATGCTCAGAGAGATGTGAGGAGGCTGGTTTACCAAAGTCAGCGGTTTGGCACATGTAGAAATAGGTGGTGTGCACATGTTTGCCAAATATCCTGAGTAGCAAAAATCCTGTGAATAAGCAGAAAACATTATTTGCATAGTAACTCCCTGACTGAACAGCAGGAGCAGACTTAGTGGTTTAATGTAGTGTTCGCTTTTTATTCCGAACTTTTTCATCTCTTCAAAAATGAGCCAAATGAGCAAGCCCCCCTCACACAGGCACCCAATACAAAGACAAAGACACACCATGAAGCACTCCATTTAGACCAGTGTCACCACTACACATTGTTCTCCGCCAAGGCTAATGCAGTGTGTGCGTCTGTGTGTGTGTGTGTGTGTGAGAGAGCGAGAGAGAGAGAGAGGAGGGGGGATAATAGTATTGTTGGTAATGGATGTGAAGGGTTTCAAATTGGATGTTATTAGGACTACAAGGCTTTACTGCACACTTTACATGAACACAATGGAGTGGAAAGACACAGCAGTGGGAGTTTGGAAGTCTTAGATTTTAAAATCAAGGCATACTTTTTTTTTCGAGGGCCACACGAAGAATCCTCTGGCTATTAGCATTTCAAATAACGTTGTAACAGCATTAAAAATTAAAACATTTCAGTCACAAAATACTGCCTTGGTTATTGCCATAGCGTCTCTAGCTAAAAAGCGCCATTAAGATAAGTTAAAAACACCTCTGGTTCCCTTTCAGTACACTTTAGGAAGACTTACTGTTTTAGTACATTGATGCAATTGAATCTGCATGTAAGGTTTCGGCAAGGTTTCTTGTTTTTTTTTAACAATCATACCTATCCAGGTATGATTTTACTGCATTTGCAGTGTGTTTGGGATTATTGTCATTCTGAAAAATGAAGCTGGTTCCAATCAGATGTTTTTCAGATGGTATTGCATGGTGGATCAAAATCTGCTGGTACTTTTTGTGTCCATAATTCCATCAATTGTGACAAGGTAATTTGGTATAAATCTCTCAGGTCCCATGTCAGGTATTTGCTGGATTTTTTCCGGTTCCTCCAATTTCCTCAGTTTTTTCATGATACCCACTGCACACCTTGCTGAGATAAACAGAATGTTTTTGGCTAATAGCAGTTTTACAAATTGCCTTACTGGTGCAAAAATACTGTTTTAAGTTTGTCAAACTGTTGTGTCTTTGGCACCTTTCGTAGATTCAACTGAAGAAATGGGAATCAATGATGCGCTTCTGCAATGGGGGGGCGCAGAGCCATTGCAGGGGGGAGGGGCGCAGTATGAAAACGGGGGGGGGGGGGGGGGGGACAAAACGCTTGGACACTGCTAGCACGGAAACGTAACGCAGGAGATGAAGCATCTCTGAATATGTTTCCAAACCAACTTCATTCTAAGCCAAAGACTAGAAAATATGGTGAAGCATATAATAATAATGGATTGGATTTATATAGCGCTTTTCAAGGCACCCAAAGCGCTTTACAATACCACTATTCATTCACTCTCACATTCATACACTGGTGGAGGCAAGCTACAGTTGTAGCCACAGCTGCCCTGGGGCAGACTGACAGAAGCGAGGCTGCCATATCGTGCCATCAGCCCCTCTGGACAACACCAGTAGGCAAGTAGGGTAAAGTGTCTTGCCCAGGGACACAATGACCAGGACAGAGAGCCCAGGGATCGAACCGGCGACCTTCCGGTTACAGATGCGATTCCCAACCCCCTGAGCCACGGTCGCCCACATATATCTCCCTTTGGTTTCACCTGCACAAGTGCCAAGGTAGGTCTCCCCTGCAGAATTGGTTTTCCCAGTGTCGGGAGCAGCGCTGGGCTCTTCAAATCACGGACAAACAGTATCCCACAGTTGTTTATGTTTTTGAACCCATTTTGCACAGAGAGACATTTTTTGAAAAATGTATTGATAGCAATGTTGCATATTATTGTCTGTGAAGGTTCTCAGTCATCCAGGTCATCGTAGTCAAAGGAGTTTGCAAAGAAAAGCGTCTGGACTTCTTTAACTTGCTTGAAGACGTTTCACCTCTCATCCGAGAAGCTTCTTCAGTTCTAAGGTCAAATGGTGGAGAGTCCCAGATATAAACCTAGTGGGAGTAACCCCCCACAGAGGGACAAAAGGACCCCCTGATGATCCTCTAATCACCTGAGCCAAGATGTGAAACTGGGTGTGGGTCCCAATCAGCCAGGGTTTCGGGTGAGTTCATTGTGAAACCTGGCCCCACCTTATCATGCGAATTCCTGAGATCAGATGGCCCAGGATGTGAGTGGGCGTTAAGGCGTCTGGGGAGGGAACTCAAAACTGGATTATAGATGGCAGAGAGTTGGTGTCGTAAACCACCGCCTCTGTTCAAAGATGGTCGCTCACAGTGGACATAGATGGCTTCTTTCACTCCTCTTTCAAACCATCTGTCCTCTCTGTCCAAAATGTGAACATTGGCATCCTCGAAAGAGTGTCCTTTATCCTTAAGATGCAGATGGACAGCTGAGTCTTGTCATGTGGAGGTGGCTCTTCTATGTTGTGCCATGCGCTTGTGAAGTGGCTGTTTGGTCTCTCCAATGTAGGTCTGGGCATTCCTCGCTGCACTGTACAGCATACACCACATTGTTAAGTCTGTGTTTTGGCGTTTTGTCTTTCGGGTAAACCAGTTTTTGTCTGAGCGTGTTGCTGGGTCTGAAATGCACCAGGGTGTCATGCTTGGAGAAAACTCTCCTGAGTTTTTCTGATACACCGGCTACATAGGGGATGACAATGTTGTTGCGTCTGTCCTTCTTATCCTCCCTCGCTGGTGTCTGATCTTCTTTTCTGTGACTTTTTGCTGACTTTAAGAACGCCCATTTAGGATAGCCACACGTTTTGAGTCCTTCCTTTACATGCGTGTGTTCCTTCTTTTTTCCTTCAGGTTTAGAGGGAACATGTTCTGCCCGGTGGTGTAGGGTCCTAATCACTCCAAGTTTGTGTTCCAAAGGGTGATGGGAGTCAAAGAGGAGGTACTGGTCTGTGTGTGTGGGCTTCCGGTAAACTTCGATGTTGAGGTTGCCATTCTCTTCAATGTGCACAGCGCAGTCCAGGAAAGGCAAACAGTTGTCCTTTGTGTCTTCCCTGGTGAACTTGATGTTTTTATCCACAGAGTTAACGTGCGCAGTGAAGGATTCCACTTCTTATGTCTTGATTTTGACCCAGGTGTCGTCTACATATCTGTACCAGTGGCTGGGTACTCTTCCTTTGAAAGAGCCAAGAGCCTTCCTTTCCACTTCCTCCATGTAAAGGTTGGCTACAATAGGTGACACGGGGGAGCCCATGGCACAGCCATGTTTTTGTCTGTAGAAGCCTTCGTTGTATTTGAAGTATGTTGTGGTAAGGCAGAGGTCTAACAGTGTGCAAATCTGATCGGGTGTGAAGTTGGTCCTGTCTTCCAAGGAGCTGTCTTCTTGTAATCGTTTTCTGACAGTCTCCACGGCCTCCGTGAAGAGAGAGACTGCATCAAAGGACACAATGGTTTCATCTGGATCCAGGGTAAGTTTCTGGACCTTGTCGATGAAGTCGGTGGAGTTCTTGATGTGGTGTGGGGTGTTCCCCACGAGAGGAGCAAGGATGGTAGCAAGGTGTTTTGAAATGTTATAAGTGGCTGAGTTTATGCTACTGACTATGGGTCTGAGTGGGACAGCTTCCTTGTGGATTTAAGGAAGTCCATAAAGTTGAAGTTGAATATTATTACACAGGAAAAAAAACAACTACAGTAAAATAATCACACCGTGACACCTCTGCCTTTCTAAATGGAGGGAGAGTAACTGCGTCTTAATGTAAGCATGTAAAACCTGAAGATAGTAAGATTAACAGTATTTTGTCTCTATCTCCCATTCTGCAATTTATCTCATGTAAACGTGGCGCACAGCGTGACGTGGAAAAAGGCACATACCTTTGACACTGCGTGACGAACTCTGTATTCCTCGTCCACACGTAAACGGGGAAAAAAAAGAATTTTAAAAAATCTCAGTTTTTGGTGATTTGAAACGCCGTTTACGTGTGTAGGAAACAGGTGCGTTTTCAAAAATACCCGTGTAGGTGTGGACGTAGCCTAAAAGAGTTAGTAGTTTATTTTATTACTACCTGTCATTTATTGCAGATTACTTGCATTTGCTTAATTGTTTACTAAATGTTTGAGGTGTGAAAGAAACTGCAATGGAGCAATGGTGTGGTTGGAGGATGCGTTTGTGTTTGTGCATGTACGTGCGTGCGTGCGAGAAGGGGTGGGGGTGGGGGAGGAGGAACATTTTTCTTGTAAAACAAAGGGGGGCCTAGCAAAAAAAGATTGGGAGCCACTGCTTTAACCCAACTTTTTTCTGATTACCAGTAGGAAATTGGTTAATTTGAAATGAGCTGGACGAAGATAATAAAGCTATGGCTTGTGACTGTAAAATAAACATGGAAAAGAAGGAAATGAATTATCAGTAAAGGAAACAAACAAGGAGAGAGCAACTGATGAGACAGGGTTGATTGAAAAGATGTGAAAAGCAAAGGAGGAAGGACAAAATGATGAGCAGTAAGAATTAGGAGGGGAAGTAATCAAAGTGCGAGAGAAAAACTCAAAGATGCTAACAAAAGAGAGGGATGGGAGGGGGATGAAAAACTGGAACATGTAAGAAAAATAAGTGAACATACAGACAGAAGGTGACAGAGGTGGGAGGAGAATAAAACAGAGACAAAGTTTTGTTAAAAAAGATTTGAATAAACTGCAAGGCACACACACAGTTATAATACCTCTTCAGATCAAGGCACGGTCACTCCTTTGGAATAAATGAATAGTAATTGATTGGAGCAAGAACAGTACATAATGCCCAGTGTGGCTCCTTCACCACCCACTAATCTGCTGAGGAGGGTATGAGCGCTCTATACGTAGGTGTGTGTTTTTTGTGTGTCTTAAGTATCAGTCTCCAGTCTGTTAGAGGAGTGAATAGAAGTTGTTTGACAGGCAGATATTAGGCCATCATGGCCAACGTGAATAAAAGAGACTCAGATAGCAAGAAACATAAAACAGTCATTAATGTACGTACCCCGCTCTTCCCTGGAGGAGACAAAGACACACACGTGTTCATGGAGGTACGCTTACAACCAAAAGCACAAGCAGACACACACTAAGGGCAAGGGTGACCAGAGCATCCTTTCCAATTGCGAAAGGATAATGGCAAGGATTGAAAAGATAAAGTAAATTACAGGACCGAAGACTGAAATTAATATATAAGACATACACACGCAATCGACTCAAATTTAGGCCTTGAGATATGTCTTATTTTCATGTTCAACGTGAAGGAAAAGGACTGATAGAGCCAAATGACCATGAAGGGAATTGTATAGAACAGAGGTTTTGCTGGGCCCCCCTTTGTTTTACAAGAAAAATGTTCGCGCCCCCGACCCCCCGCACGTACATGCGGGAATACAGAGTTCGTCATGCAACGTCAAAGGGTATTTGCCTTTTTTCACGTCACACTGTGAGCCACGTTATTGTTTACATGAGATGAATTGCAGAATGGCAGATAGATACAAAATACTGTTAATCTGACTATCTTCAGGTTACTGTCCCTCCATTTACAAAGGCAGAGGCGTCACGGTGTGATTATTTTATGTGTAGTTGATGTTTTTTTTCTGTGTAATAAAATTTGACATTGCTATCAATAAATTTTTCAAAAAATGCCTCTGTGCAAAATGGATTTAAAAACATAAACAGCTGTAGGACACTGTTTGTCCGTGATTTGAAGGGGGGAACAAATCGTGGCAGGATCAGCCTGATATTATTTTTATCCCACTGTAACTTTAGTTGTTAGTCATTACAAGTGTTTGTGAACTAAAAATCAAGAATGTGGGATATTGTTTGTCCGTGATATGAAGAGCCCAGCACGGGAAAACCAATTCTGCAGGGGAGACCTACCTTGGCACTTGTGCAGGTGAAACCAAAGGGAAGATATGCTTAACTATATTTTCTAGTCTTTGGCTTAGAATGAAGTTGGTTTGGAAACATATTCAGCGATGCTTCATCTCCTGCTTTGCGTTTCTGTGGCTGCCCCATGATAGCAGTGTCCAAGCATTTTGTTTTTTTCCTTTTCATACTGCGTCCCCCCTGCCATGGCTCTGCACCCCCCCTAGGGGGCGGGCCCCACACTTTGGGAAGGTCTGGTATAGAAGATCAGACACATTAACAAAGACATGTAAGTCTATGAAGGTTCTCAGTAGTCCAGGTTATCATAGTCTAAGGAGCTTGGAAAGAAAAGCGTCTGGACTTCTTTATGTCTCTTAAAGTCGAGAAGCTTTTTCAGACATGTAACTGTATTTGGGTAGTTGGTGTTAATGCCAGGTGCATGATCATGTGTATGAAAGCATTAACTGAGGTTTTTTCCAAAGTTTTAAAGAGTCAACGGAAGCTATATATTTTGACTTACATCTCTGCAGTAACGTAGGTTGATAAAGGAATTGATGAGTTTTATAAGAATCTAATTTATGACACACACTGACTCAGTCAGTCATGAACATAAGTTATTCTATTGCGTTTACACATCTCAGAGAGGAAATCCGAAGTATGGGATCAGTACCAGAGGTTAAAAGATAATAATAAAAAGATGGCATGCAAATTCTGAAGGCAGATATTTGATCATCTAAAATGTGGCTCGTTATTTGAAATGTGTAGGCACTTTAACATTAGCAAGCCAACATAAAAACTCACGACCATGATCGATTGACGGTATCTTGTAAACCTAGTAAAGTTCCAGACCACAACAATTCAAAAATCAAACACATTTTCACATTTTCCAATCAAAAAAAAAGATAAATTAAATCCATTTTGCATGTTAATGTAGAAGTTTAGACATTTTTGGAAAAAAAAAGAAAACTTTGGCCTTGACCTTGTTTTAGGAAATGTTGCTTACAAACTTTGTAAAATTTACATTGAAAGGATGTGTTTTTGTCAGGGATGCAGATACAGGACTTTAACTTCCAACTTGTGGTTCACCAGAGCAGCTCTGAACATGTAGGGACAGAGTAGATGTATCAAATCATGGCTCTAAAAAAAGGATATTTCAGACATATTAGCATTAATTATAAAGTCGATATGGGACGTGCTTCGGCAAATAGTTTCACTTTTTATGCATCCAGCAGACACAGAGAAACGCTGGGATTCATTCAATCATATCTGTTTAGAAATGTGCCCATCCTACATTTAAAATATGTGCACATGTAAAATTACTGTCAGATTTATGAAACGAATCATGAATTATTTCATGAATTTATTAAATGGCTCATTCAGAATTATTTAAAACCAACAGGTTTGTACTATGTGTAGTCCGCATACCTGCATACCTTTCTCAAAACAGAGAAATGTACCTAAATGAGTAATAGAAAGGTAGGGCTAATGTTGCTCTAAGAGAAGCTGCACTGATAAACCAAGAAAGCAGGGGAATTTCCAACTGAAAGAAAATTTTCTGAGGAAGATTTCACAAAGGGGCCAGCTTTTCAAAGTGTTTCCTCAGGACTGAAAAACATTGAAAAGTATTGCTGAGTATCAGTTTTCCTGAGATGCTCACTGTGGCTCAAGGAAAAATGAAATGCTTTGGGAAAATGAAAATTTAGCTGAAGTGTGAGCATAAAAAAAAGAAGGAAACAGGTGGTGGACAAGGAGGGTCCAGCAAGGATGGTCACTTTAGATGAATGGTTATGTAAGATAGACGGTATTTATCCCCCAGAAGCAGCGAGATTCACAACATGTGGTTTTAATGTGCAAAGCAAAATTCTGTGAGGATTATTTTTTTAATATTGTTTTAGAAAAGTAAGTAAGTAAAATTGTATTTATATAGCACATTTCTAGATAAATCACAAAGAAAACTGTAAATAATGACAAAAATGAAATTAGTTATTATGTTTCTTTTATATTGTTGTTATTCATCCACACATTACAAATAAATTCAAGTAAGAAAACATTGATGAGTCCCAGATTAGTACATGAAATGTTTGTAGGCAGGGTTTATGCACAGATATGATTTGTGAATGAGAGCCATTGCCATCCCACTGCTGTCCACTACACATTCTGTTTCAGCTGTTTCTGGTTTAGAGTAATAAATGCTCATTTTTATTTATTGATGTTTTTTGCATAATGACACTGAGGGCAGTTTAACACCTATAGTTTGTTCACTCTGGTCATGATCGGTTTATGATTTTATTTTACCTTTTAACCTTTTCATACTACCAGTACACCAGTTCAACAAAAAATATGTCACTACAAACCTAAAAACTTTTAGGTTAAAAGCTGTTGGACAACACAGAGATTTTTACTCCTAACATTTATATTTATATGTGCAAATTTCAGACAAAGCTGTACTCTGCATGTTTGTGGTCTGTGCTACTTCTCAGGATGCACAGCATACAACTAATAGTTCAGTCAGCCCAAGGTTAGATCATGTGCTCTTGAGTTTGTTCTTGGTGTAGCTGTTTCGGTCTCCACCCGAGTGTGATTACCGTGTTCACATCTTCATAAAGGAAGGAAACAAACCAGAGCTGGATTTAAACCGACTGAACAGCACAGGTGTGAAAACGCCCAGAATTCAAATGTGAAATTGTGAGTTTTTGGTCATTTACTGTGGCATTGCTATTAAGCGTGACCTCTTTCATATGTAGTCATTTTAGCCAGTGTTGTTATGAAAGCACAGATAATAGCATTCAGTTTAAAAAAAGAACTGCGGGCTTTTCTTTTTCCTTCAATACAGGAATAATTACGTTCAGCTCTTTGTAAAATACTCTCCTGGAAGGTGTCGAGTGTGCTGTCGTTATTGTTACTCTTTAATGTGACTTCAGGCGCTCACCTGTCACTGAACACTGATGGCTGCAGTCTGCTAAATGAAACATGCGGGAAGCAGTGAACAGCGACGTGCACGAGGGCAACAGTTTTGTTTCAGCTCCTCCATGGGATTCAAGGTTAGGAGAGATGTTGAATAAAACACAGACAATTCTTCATGTAAAGACTAAATATGTGTTGCGCTGACCTCTTGATACTCGCACATCTGTAATATGCATGTGTGAATATCAGCAGTGGAGGACATTAATAAAGCAGATGAAGACAAAAGGACGATGTAGCTAAAGCAGGTGTGATTATACGACTGAATGAAACATGAGTTGAAGTGTGAAGAGGAGCAAAGACGTGCCCCAAAAAGACCTCAAACTGTATGTTTGTTTGTTACGTAAAATAAAAAGAGACTTTCATCACACTGTAAAGACAGAGAGATAAATATAATGGGTCAATAAGACATTGATCGCTCACTCAAGGTAAACTTTAACACAATAGAAGCACTGTGTGTCCGTGTGTATGTACACTCGCTTAACGTTCCCGGTAGTGATGTGCGGATCGATCCTGAAATATCGATTCCTCCGATACCAATCATTTATGTTCTAGAATCGATTCTCACATTAAAATATTGATATTTTAGTAATTTAGGATAAATTTGTAGTTTACCATTAACAGGAACACAGTGGAAAGAAACTATATCATTCGGATTGTCTACAATTGGAAGGAACTACTTCCTCTTCCACCTTTCATAGTCATGTGCGAAATATGGCTGTATAAATGTGGCAGCCCCTTGGCGTGCGCACTCACAACAATGGCTGAGCGTAATTGGAGTCATGTGCGGACGTATTTTACATCCACAAACAGCCGAGACGTGGTTTGCGATACATGTGGCAAGAAAGTGAGGTGTTGTGGCAACACCACAAATTTGTCAAACACCTCAGAGTAAATCATATCTCAGAATATGATGAGCGTATGTTAAGGCGAACTGAAGAGGAGGAGAGGGACAGGGACAGGTGCTGCTAGGGCGAGACAGACATCTCTCACGGAGTCCTTTAGTGCTGCAGGCAGGCAAGGTGTTCAAATAGCTCACAACTTCAGGTTCTTTATTTCTATATGATGAATTCTGCATTATTAAGTGATAAGAACAAGTAATGTGATGTCCTGTAATCATTATGAAACTATAATTTGAGGTACATTAAATAAAATACATTTTTGCACAAAGTATCGGTATCGGATCAGTATCGTCGATACCACCCTGAATATTATTTGGTATCGGATCGGAAAGGAAATCAGTGGTATCGCACATCACTAGTTCCCGGGACTGATTTTATAAAACAGAAGATATTGACATGTAGTGAAGTGCTGTAACTGCGCTCGAGGCATTTCAAGTCTCTTGCTCTTGCTCTTGACGAAGGCGGTCGCACTTTTCTCCTCCTCCTCCTCTCCCTTAGCTTCCCTGCTTAGCCTCTTATGTCCTTGTCTAGTCTCGTGTTTTTTGTATTACTTTTCCCTGGAACACTCTCTCACAGTCTGTTCTCTAAAACCTAAAAGAGGAATTATGGATTGGATCAACTGGTCCCTAAATACAATTGACACCCCTTTCTCAATGAGAAGTTTGGGCTCGGGTGAGCCTGAGTGCTGAAGATATCTACTGTACCTATTCGGAACCATGGTAACAGGACCGGCTGATCGGAGCTGGCTTGGCCCCGACTTATCGAAGAATTAAGAAAGCGGAACCAGCTGTTCAAACCCCCACAAGGCTGCCCGCTGGGATTGAAACGATGGGAAGAGGCGTGAGTTTCTCAAAATGGGCTCATTGAGTGCAGCACGGATAAGACCTTGGAGAGGCTACGGCTGCTGTGAATACTCAGAATAAGATCTCTGAGTGCAGACTGGATTACATCTTGGAAGGACTAGCTCAGAATAACATCTCTGAGAGCAAATTGGATTACATCTTGGGGAGGCTCACTGTGGTCGTGAGTTCTCAGAATCGGCTCTTTGAGCACAAGAATGACAACATCACAGAGCGCAAGTTTGATAACATCATGGAGAAGCTCGCGGCTCTCCAACGGGAGATTGAGAGACCAGTGTTGGACTGTTAGAACTGCTTTGAAATTAATATGAGCTGTTCGCACTAAAGTAAAAAGCACCATCACTTCATGCGGATACCCTCTCGGCGCCAGCTGCGGTCGCAAGGCTGGAGCCGAACAAAAACACCCTGATAACGACTGTGTTTAGTCTGTTCCTTCCCATTCAAGGCCACCTGGGTTGGCTGGAAGACTGTTAACTTAGCCTAGCAGGGCGAAGGACACTGTCTCAGCTGAACGCACACACATACATATACACTGATATGCACACACTCATCCCCCCTCCCTTTCCAAACGCCTTCGATGCTTGTTCCCTCCTGGGAACATGGCGGGTCTGAGCCCGCGCTGGAATGGTAGCGCTGGGCAGGATGGCTGCTGTGTTTGCTTCGGTTTACTCCTCACCCTCCACCCGACCCTGTGGCTTGTCACGTGTTCCATAATGTTGTGCTGTGGACATTTATGTGCTTTTTTGTGCAGAGGAGTTTTTTTCTTTTCCTGTTCTCATGCTGTCCTCCCAGGAGCCCAGCATGAGTACAGGTCTCTTTTTTTCCTCTTGTACTTTCCCATTGTAGTGTATATTTCTTATAAGAACCTCTTGTAGTGTATATTTTTTCTGTAACGCTACCGATCTCCGACCTGTATCCCCATGTGATGTCTGTGTTGTGTGTGTAAGGTCGGGGGGGGGGGTCCTATTTCACTGCAGGGCAACCTGCACGTGGCGAATAAAGCCTTGATTGATTGATTGATTGATTGATTGATTGATTGATTGATTGAAGTGCTTTTAAGGAAAGTATGCATTCAGTATTTAAAACACTAAAGAGAATTACAAGCACCTGATTCTGCCTTTACTAACAACTCATCTAAGTCTGCTTATTAACTGCTTTAAATTTGTTTTGTTGATGCAACTTCCAAGTGAAAATGGGTTTTTTTTGCGTAACTTCTGCACCCGATTTCTACAAATGATTTTTCAAATTACTCTTGAAATGTTATGTTTAAAAAGGGGGTTTAGTCTGCTAGAAAAAAGTCATAAAAATGTTACCCATGTCATCAGCTTCTGTACCAGCAAAAACTTATTCTCAGACATTCTTTAGTGGTACTGCTAATTCAGTATCCATGTAGCTGTAAAGATGCTGCCAACATCAAAATCACCTTCTTCCAGTTTCACAAAATAAATGTTTCCTTAACAAACATATTCAGGTAAGGTAATGACAAAATAAAGTTTTATTGTGAGCATTATGTCTCCGGGCCTTCTGAAGTTTATTTTTAAGGTTTCTTTGGCTGCTTTTTCACACATTTCCAGTCCAGTCCTTGAACCTGACCATTTTTCTTTTTGTTTCATATGTGACTTAACACTGACCTTTGACTCATTTAAGCAAGAAAAAATGCACCTAACTCTTTTCTCGACAGACAGCTTAGAAAAGAACCCATTTTAAATTGTACCTGTGGGCATTTTGTTATTAGCAGCCTGTCACAAAAACACATATTTTGTTCACATATCTTTAGTTGCAGTTACAAAAAACAAAAAACAAACATATCACAGTTCGACAGACTGTGATATGTTTCAGCAACACGGTGATTATCAAAGTGCTATTAGGCCAAAACTTTTCATATCTCAGCATGGTGTGCAGTGTGTTCTTAGAAGATTTAAAGCAGCTGGAGAAGTGGAGAACAAAAGACAAAGGGGAATGTTTTAAAAAACTATCTACAGCAGATGAACAGGATCTGAAAGTCTTATCAGTAGATAAAAAGTCCATCAAAGACTTGACAGAGGACCTGAGTAATGGAAGGGTATGCCAAATTACACAAGAACTGGACCCATTTGACCTGCAAATTCAATTCAATTCAATTTTATTTATATAGCGCCAAATCACAACATAAGTCGCCTCAAGGCGCTTCATAGATACAGAGAAAAACCCAACAATCATATGACCCCCTATGAGCAAGCACTTTGGCAACAGTGGGAAGGAAAAACTCCCTTTTAACAGGAAGAAACCTCCGGCAGAACCAGGCTCAGGGAGGGGCGGGGCCATCTGCTGCGACCGGTTGGGGTGAGAGAAGGAAGACAGGATAAAAGACATGCTGTGGAAGAGAGACAGAGGTTAATAACAGATATGATTCAATGCAGAGAGGTCTGTTAATACATAGTGAGTGAGAAAGGTGACTGGAAAGGAAAAACTCAGTGCATCATGGGAATCCCCCGGCAGCCTATGTCTATTGCAGCATAACTAAGGGAGGATTCAGGGTCACCTGGTCCAGCCCTAACTATATGCTTTAGCAAAAAGGAAAGTTTTAAGCCTAATCTTGAAAGTAGAGATAGTGTCTGTCTTCTGAATCCAAACTGGAAGCTGGTTCCACAGAAGAGGGGCCTGAAAACTGAAGGCTCTGCCTCCCATTCTACTTTTAAATACTCTAGGAACAACAAGTAGGCCTGCAGAGTGAGAGCGAAGTGCTCTAATAGGGTGATGTGGTACTACAAGGTCATTAAGATAAGATGGGGCCTGATTATTTAAGACCTTGTATGTGAGGAGCAGGATTTTAAATTCAATTCTGGATTTAACAGGAAGCCAATGAAGGGAAGCCAAAACAGGAGAAATATGCTCTCTCTTTCTAGTCCCTGTCAGTACTCTTGCTGCAGCATTTTGGATTAGCTGAAGGCTTTTCAGTGAGTTTTTTGGACATCCTGATAATAATGAATTACAGTAGTCCAGCCTGGAAGTAATAAATGCATGAACTAGTTTTTCAGCGTCACTCTGAGACAGGATATTTCTAATTTTAGAGATGTTGCGCAAATGGAAGAACGCAGTCTTACATATTTGTTTAATATGTGCATTGAAGGACATGTCCTGGTCAAAAATGACTCCAAGGTTCCTCACAGCGTTACTGGAGGCCAAGGTAATGCCATCCAGAGTAAGAATCTGGTTAGATATCATATTTCTAGGCTTTTCAGGGCCGAGTACAATAACCTCAGTTTTATCTGAATTAAGAAGCAGAAAGTTAGCGGCCATCCAGGTCTTTATGTCTTTAAGACATTCCTGCAGTTTAACTAATTGGTGTGTGTTATCTGGCTTCATGGACAGATAGAGCTGGGTGTCATCTGCATAGCAGTGAAAATGTATGCTATGTCTTCTAATGATACTGCCTAAGGGAAGCATGTATCATGTAAACAGAATTGGTCCTAGCACTGAACCCTGTGGAACTCCATAATTAACCTCAGTGTGTGAAGAGGACTCTCCATTTACATGAACAAATTGGAGTCTATTAGATAGATATGATACAAACCACTGCAGTGCAGTACCTGTAATACCTACAGCATGTTCTAATCGCTCTAATAGGATATTATGGTCGACAGTATCGAACGCTGGACTAAGGTCTAGCAGGACAAGCACAGAGATGAGTCCACTGTCAGAGGCCATAAGAAGATCATTTGTAACCTTCACTAAAGCTGTTTCTGTGCTGTGATGAGCTCTGAAACCTGACTGAAACTCTTCAAATAAACCATTCCTCTGCAGATGATCTGTTAGCTGTTTGACAACTACTCTTTCAAGGATTTTTGATATGAAAGGAAGGTTGGAGATTGGCCTATAATTAGCTAAGACTGCTGGGTCTAGAGATGGCTTTTTGAGTAAAGGTTTAACTACAGCTAGCTTGAAGGCCTGTGGTACATAGCCGATCATTAGAGATAGGTTGATCATATTTAAGATCGAAGAATTAATTAATGGCAGGACTTCTTTGAGCAGTTTTGTAGGAATGGGGTCTAAAAGACACGTTGATGGTTTGGAGGAAGTAATTATTGAAGTTAACTCAGAAAGATCAATTAGAGAAAAAGAGTCTAACTTAACATCAATGGTACTAAGAGTAGCTGTAGATAATATTACATCTGTGGGATGATTACTGGTAATTTTTTCTCTAATGATAAAAATTTTATTTGTGAAGAAGTTCATGAAGTCATTACTAGTTAACGTTAAAGGGATTGTTGGCTCAAAAGAGCTCTGACTTTTTGTCAGCCTGGCTACAGTGCTGAAGAGAAACCTGGGGTTGTTCTTATTTTCTTCAATCAGTGATGAATAGTAAGATGTTCTGGCTTTGCGGAGGGCTTTCTTATAAAGCAGCAAACTATTTCTCCAGGCTAAAGCAAAGGCTTCATTTTTCAGCATGACAGTGATCCCAAACACACTGCCAGTCATGGATCGGCCTCCCCAGAGCCTGGACCTCAACATTACTGAGGCAGTGTGGGATCATGTCGACAGAGAACAGAACAAAAAGGCAGAAACATCCAAAGAAGAGCTTTGAATGTCCTTGGAGAAGTCTGGAGAACTATTCCCGAAGACTACTTAAAGAAATGACAAGAAAGCTGCCTAAGAGAGTTCAGACTGTGCTGAAGAATAAAGGTTCAGTACAGTAATTGTACAAACTCTGTTTTTGCTGCATATAATGTCTTTCCATGTCTTTGCCATGTCTTCCCTAACCTTTTCTCCTATTTTCTCCTATTTTCCTCACAAAATATAAAGAAATGAGAGGTGGCTTGAGAGTTTTGCACAGTGCTGTAATTTCTTGAAATATTCTTTCAAATCACACAGTTTTTTAGTTGCCAATAATAAACAACATTATCAAAACGTGTGTTCTTGAAAATTAGAATCATTAAACTGACTATTGTGGCCACCAGTGGTTAACTTGTGCAAATCAAACCTGTTTCTTGGCCGGTAAATCTGTCCTGCAGTGAGTCTACTGCCGCACCTTGCAGGTGCTTGGAAATAGTTTGGCAACACATAAACATTTGTTCATTTTATCTTGTGCTTTATTTTATTGTTCTTATTCTGCCATTGTTTTACTAAGTGTTTTATTCTATTGTAAAGTGTCCTTGGGTGACTTGAAAGGCGCTCATAAATAAAATTTATTATTATTATTATTATTATTATAAACATACAGCACATCATCCAACTGAGAGACACACTGTAAAATGCATTTCCCTGAAACAAAACAGTAGGCTGTTTAACAGACGGGGAAATGTGGCATGGAGCCTTTTGTTTCATCTACACATCAGAACTGAAACTACACATTTGTTGTTGGTATTAATGTAGACCCTATGGGAGTCAGTCCACTTACAGATGCACGTTTCCACCTGACTGTCTAAAGTGACAGTGAGGACACATTTTTATTCATCTGTTGTCTTGTCCAGTATTGATATCAGTGCACATATGCAATCTTTCATTACAAAGGAGGCCTATTAATAAATTAGCAGGAAGACAATGGAGATTTACATATTTATTTTTAGCTTGCATGCCATACCCATCTCTGGAAAAATCAACAATACAAAACTCAAACGATTTATCCTTAGTTCTAATTTTTTAAAGAATCTGCATGGGCCAAGACAGTCACGAAAACAACTGCAGTTGGAGCCATTTCACATTATTTAAAGTGCTTTCTGTGAGTTGTGTTTTGCAACCTTGCTTCTCATGTTTTCCTGTTCCTTTCTCAAATTTACTTACAAGTTTGGTTTTTATAATCAGTCTTAAACTCACTTTCCATCAGTTTACACACATATACACAACGGGCATGAATTTTATGGTCATTTTTTTCTTCTAAGGATTTCTGTGAACTGTGATTTCTTTTTCCCAGTGTAGAATTATGGTACAGCATACATCGTTAATTATTTTAGAACGACAAGAACTGGTTTTTAATTTACTTTGGAAATTTTCTAATCCACACAATGTGAAAAGTATACATAGAGTCTCAAATATGTACACTTAGTCAAATCTTTAAAGTGCTGCTGAAGGTTCTACAATATTTTTTAACTTCTCATTAGCAATAATAATTGACAACTAGTGGTGGTTTCTCTTTGCAACATAATAAGGACTTGTTTGACAGCACTCATTGGACTGACCAATACTCAGAACAATGGGAAAGTCCAAGGAACTCAGTGAAGATATAACAAGGAGAACTGTACTGTGTGTAAGTACAAGTCATTTGGCTGTGTCACCACTATGCAGAGATCTGGAAGAAGACCCACTGTCACCCTCAGAGGAAATTGAAGGATCAAGGGTTGAGCTATTTGGCCACAATGACAAGATGCATGTTTAAGGCTTTCAAACCTAAGAACACGGTACTGACTGTCAAACATGTCAAACTTCACCTCAAATTAGCAGCTATACTGCTGAAACCTGGATACAAGTGTTCCAACAGGACAATGATCTCAAACACATCAAAACTGGTTTTGGAGTGGATAAAGCAGGCTAGTTTTATCCAAATTTGGGGACTATACTTAAATGCTGGGTCTGTGCTAGGAAACCAACCAGTTTAAATGAACTCTACAAATTCTTCCAAATGAAGAGTGGTCAAATATCCATCCAGAATTGTACAAGAGGTTCGTATTTAAAGTCATTAAAGATGGATGCTGTACAATCATTCCACCCTGGAAAAAGAACAATTCAAAGAAATCATTAAAAGTCCAAAGATTACCCTGACATTCATGTTTATAATGAGTGCACGTAAACTTCTGACCACAGCTGTAGTTGCATAGTTGCCATTTAACTGCAATTATGTTTCTGGTCACTTTATAATTACTGTCTCAAAACTGTAGCCATCTGATCCACTGATGGATCAGAAATATTATCCATGCAACTGAAAAAAAACACCACTTCTATATTTAGGTACCTAAACTGAGATAAAATGTGTGGAGTACACAGTACGGCTTGAATGCTTGATGTGGGATCTGAAATTGTCATTATAGGCTGTAAAACAGATATTCTGATAAACTGTTCTGACCACCAGTCGCACCCTTTTATTTATAAATATAAAAGGCTTACATACAGAAACTCCACGCTGAGTCCTTTCATGTGCGTGCCCTCCAAAACACTGCCCTCTTCACCCCCACACACACAAATACACTGTATATCTGTCCATCGGTAAAGTGACGGCCTATCTGAGGTGGACTGCAGGGTACTTAAGGCTATCTGCAGCTAATTCAAGATATGTGAAATTGAAGGGAGATATGACATGAGCGAAGAGAGGGAGCGGAGGAAGAGAACAAGAGAAGTAGAGAGCAATGGGAAAAACAGTAGGAAATAGAAAAAGCGGCAGAGATGGAGATGAAAAAATAGAGAGACTTCTTGGAAAAGCTTTCAGATAAATGCAGAAATGATAAATAGAAACCACACAAGGACAGAAAAAGTATGTGGTGTGGGCAGTGATGTGTGCGTTTCAGGTGCTTATGTACTGTGCTTGTTTGTATACACATGAGCCCGTGTGTGCACATGTGTATGTGCGCATGTGCGTGTGTGTGTGTATGTGTGAGTGACTTTGAGGTGCAGTCCTTGGCACACAGATGCCCCTCCATTATCTGCCTGTCTTCGTCCGCTCAACCTACTCTGCCTCGGGCAACTCTCTACTTTAAAGAGCTGTCCAAAGGATACACACACACCTACAAGTGTGCACGCACACACACACATACTCTTCCTCACTCCATGTTCCAGTGGGGCAGAGTGGTTTGGCATGGAAGTGCTTGGCTAACAGCTTGCAAGAGTAAGGTGACATTTCTCTGTATGCACAGCAGTGTGTGTGTGTGTGTGCGTGCGTGCGTGCGTGCGTGCGTGCGTGTGTGTGTGTGTGTGTGTGTGTGGTAAACTAGCAGGTGCAGCTCTGGAAGTTTTTTCATACTTGAGCTTGTGTGAGCATTTTAACATGTGGGTTTTGAGATTTGTGTTTGACTGTCTGAACTGGAAGTTCAGTGTTCATTTAGCTATACAATTTGCACAGTGTACCTCATATTGTGTGTGTGTGTGTGTGTGTGTGTGTGTGTGTGTGTGTGTGTGTGTGTGTGTGTGTGTGTGTGTGTGTGTGTGTAAACAGAGAGCACACTCTGTGATGAGCCACATGAATTTTGATTCTTTCAATATTTTATTTTGCTGTTATATGACTGAACTGCATGGAGCACAAACTCCTGCTCACCTTTCAGTGCACAAGTATTACACTGTACTTTACAATAATACAGTATAAAGTATTACACTTCATTAAGTTCACCATTTATCTAATCTAATTAGCCAATCACAGACAGCAGCTCAGTGCATAGGCATGTAGACATGGTCAAGACAACCTGCTCAAGTCTTGATTTCTGCTACAATATACAGATGGTAAAGTCAGAATTCGGCATAGGCGACATGAAATCAGGACCCAGCCTGCCTTTTATCAGCAGTTGAGGCTGCTGGTGTAATGGTGTGGGAGATCTTTTCTTGGCACACTTTTGGACACTTAATACCCCTAATGCTATCATTTAAACTCCACAACCTATCTTTGTATTGTTGCTGACCATGCCCATCCCTTTATGACCACAGTGCACCATCTTCTGATGGCTACTCCCAGCAGGATAACACATCATGTCACAAATCTCAGATCATCTCAAACTGACATGAACATGACAGTGAGTTTACTGCACTCAAACGGCCTCCACAGTCACCACATCTCAGTCCAGTACAGCAGCTTTGGGATGTGGTGGAACGGGAATCTGTAGCAACTGTTTGATGCTGTCATGTCAAGATGGACCAAAATCTCTGAGGAATGTTCCCAGTGCCTTGTTGAATCGGTGCCCTGAAGAATTAAAGCAGTTCTGAAGGTAAAAGGGATTCAACCTGGTCCTAGCAAATGGCTGGTGAGTGTATATCTTCACTTTGAGAAAAAAATGGTGGCACTTAACCCCTAGCTCTAGGACTTCAAGTGTGTGTAAATACACTAATTTTCTGTGTAATCTGCAATTTTGCTGGCATGAAAATCAGTTTCTCAGTTTGTGTTTCATTTCACGCAGCCAGATAGGAGAGAAAAGTATCACTGTAAGCATTACATTTGTGGGACCACTAAAGTTGTTTTGGTGAGCAAATAAATCTAAGATTACTGAGTTACCTCATTATTTTTTGCCTGTAAAATGAGATTATTCTCACAATGAAGTTTAAATGTTAAGGAGAGGAGAGAGGAGTGTGGTTATTGCCCAGCGGAGCAAAATTCAACCTAATGAATAAAAAGTGAAAGTGTGTGTGTGTGTCTTTGTGTCCCTATCGACTAATCAACAATACACCTTGAAGACACAGCAGATAAGGGAGGAGATAGGCTCACCTTGAGACGCACACCGTATATATACATAATGCTGCGCTCACACACACACACACACACACACACACACACACACACACACACACACACACACACACACACACACACACAGTAGATTCCTATTTGACCTGAGACTTTTAGAAGCTTTTCTCTTTTTTCCTGATAACTTCAGTGTGACAAAATGGCTGTAACTTAGTGGCTGGTGCTGTGAATAGATTAATTAGAGAACACAAAAAAAATTCAGCCCTGCCGCCTCACCAATTTCTTATCATTGAAAGAGAAAAAGTCGTGGTTTGCTGGCAGTGGAAACCAGAGGAAACGAGAAACACTTCACACTTACCGCATGACAAAATAAAACTGGTGTTGACAAAGCAAATAAAATAATCAGGCGGTAATACTAACCAAGCCAACAGGGTAATGTGTTTGACTGCAGGACTTAAACACATGTAGAAACATGAGAGTGAACAATATATTTTTATTTATTTATGCAGATATAAAGGGTATAAGAGTCTGTCAACAAGCCAATCTGCACTTAGAGTGAGGAGCTCTTGAATTCCTTTTATTTGCATTAAAACCTGCAGGTTTAAAGCACTGAGGAAAATACGAGACACAATATGTCTCTGCCATTTGTGAGATCAAAATCATTAGCTCCTCTTTGAAGATTATTTCCAAATTTTCCCCAATTTTAAAATACAGCATTTACATGCTACACAGCAAATCCAGCATGTCCAAATTAACACTGTTGGATTTGATTTCAACACTATTAAAGTGTCTATATGGGTCCACACCAGAGAGTGTTAATTTAACTCTTTTTGGAGAGTTGGTACGTTAACTCTGATTTAGTGTTAAACACCAAATCTGTCTGGAGTTGATAATTTAACACTTGGTGTTAAGAGTTTATATATTAACTCTCAAAGAGTATTTTAGTTTAACTATGTAAGAGTTATCTTCTAATTAATTCTAAAAAGCGGGAATTTTACTGTTCTGAACTTCTAGAAATTTCTTTTGGAAATAAACATTTACTAAAAAGATGCAATGGTTTTTGAAAAACATTTATTCTGAACTGTGCACCACAATTTCAAAACATTTTCTGAAAGATGTAACAGTTCTCACTTTCATTAGAATTTTGTTTATCAAAAGGTCAGACATAGGTGAGCTGGTAAATGCAAATAACAGCATTCTCATCACTTATTTCTTCAATACAATATGCATGTCCTTCATTCATCACTTTGTGGAACTTCAACGCACTTCTGCTCTCCCCCATATTCTATCTTCAAAAGCATATCCTGTGCGGAGATTGAATAAAAATTAGTTGACACTAATTAACGGCACAAATAATCCAGTAAACAATTGCAGCACAGTAAAAAAAAAAAAAAGGAATCCTTTTTGAGCCATTACTTGTGTAAAGTATTTTCCCAAAAGACAAGGACACCGGCAACAGGTAATACTGAACTAAATGTAAAACCTCAACCTTTTTCATTTTTACCTAAACCGTGTGCACAAAACTCTGGAGGGATCTAAATGCTAACATAGAACCCAGTCAGGACGTCTGCTACTGCTGTTTGCTTGTTTTTTTTTTATTTTTATGCGAGATCATTTTCAGGCTTCAAGTAGCACCATTATACCAACATTTCACATTCTAGACATTGTTTTAGGTGTATTTGACCAAAGGTTTGACTGAAAATTCACATGCAAGCTTTTTTTCAAGGCTGTGGTATTTGCCCGCAAACAATACCTTTCAGCTAGCTAAAACAGAATATTATGCTATCAGCGAGCAACATGGCTAATGCCTTTCACACAGCTTTGTCTCAACTCCAAAGAGCCACAGAAGTAAAAGCTAATAATAATAATTGAAACAATCTTTGAAAAAATGACTTACCAAGCATGGCAAACAACTCAAATATGTAGAGCAAAATGTTCTGAAACGGCTTCACTTCAGCTTCGATTGGAGCCTATGGTGCTGGGGGCGGAGTCTGTGAATTTACTCTATTGGTGTCATAGCCCCTCTAGGAGTTCAGAGTTAAGAGGTCAAGAGTTAATGTTTCCATTGTAACACCTCCAGATTTGACAGAGAAACACTCATTTTTAACACTCGATTTTAACTACTATCATTTTACACCTCAGAGTTACATTAAAAGAATGTGACTCTACTTAGTGTAAAATTAACTCTACGTTTGCAAGAAGACTACTAACACCAAAACTAACACTTTTGAATTTGCTGTGTAGTTTTCTTAGTTGCCTGAACACCAACATGTTTATTGAGCCAAAGTACAAACCACTACTGTGCAATGATGTTCACTAACTTCGTAATTCTTGAAGGTTGTAAAATGAAATTAAAACTAAGGGTTATCTTCCAAAAGTATAAAAACTTCAGTGAGGGTTCGAGGTGTAACTTGAGAAAGCATCGTGCCAAAATCAAAAGAAATCAGTTTAGACTTGAGTGACATCATCAAGAACTTTAAAGACAGTTACACAGTACAGAACAAGCCTGGCAGACGTGGGAAGCCAAAGACTTATCAGAGATGTGTTTAAAGACCCCAGAATAACTGCCAAGACACTAGTGAATGACTTCGCCAAGTTCCAAATGTAGTCTTAAAAAAGGACAATTGCTAGAACCCTGCAAGGTTGCAGACAAGAAAAACTCCACTTCTGCGGAAGAGATGGCTTCAAGCCAGACTGAAGTGAACAAAGGATTACAGGAAGCCCCTCCTTTGATCAGATGAAACACAACTCGAGCTCTTTGGCCACAGAGACACTGCTTATGTTTGGAGAAAAGTGGGAGATGCTTAAAACCCAAAGAACACCATTTACACAGTAAAACACGGTGGTGGGAGTATTATGCTGTGGGGATGCTTCAGTGTGTCTGGAACTGGGAATCTAGAAAGAATAATGAAGAAAGAAGGATATGTGGAGATGAAAAGAAAAACACAACTACTGGCCAGAAGACCATCAAATCTGGAGGAGCTTGGGGGATTTACCAAAGAAGAATGGGTTGGTATTGTTTAGAAGATGTGTGTGAGATTGTTGACTGCAGACTGTTACTCACCAAAAAAGATCACCATTTGCATCTCTGGGGCTAATAATTCTGACTCTGGTAGTTTCTCTGTGACAAGTAAAAATTAATAAGCATCCAAAATAAAACTAGGACGTTTGAAAAAGCTGTATTAAAGATTTTCACTGCTACCTGTTTAACCTTGTGGGATACCATGCTCTACCTAAGCCGTAAACTACTCTCTCAGGCCTAAAAGAGAATTCTTTCTAATGCTGCTAAAATGCAACTCGTTTAGCCTGCATTTACTTGGTTATTTCTTTTTATTTGATATAATAATTGCCATGTCTGTATCTGTACTGCAATAGTCTGTGTGTCTTCGTGCATGTGTGTATGTATGTGCGTGCATGTGCAGTGATTATGTGAGCTATTAGCCGCTAAGTGGACTAGTGTCTGGCAGCATGCCCAGCCTGTTCCCTCGGGAGGGAACAAGCACGTCTTAAGACAGGGAGAAGGAGCAGCGCTAAATCAATGTTTGGTTTCTGCTGTGTGTGTGTGTCTGTGTGTGTTCATCAGAGAGGTTTTTTTTTTTCTGTGAACAGAAGCCTAGATTTTATTGCGATTAAAAATGTTTATCAGTGTCATTTTTCAAGGACATGAATTGACAGTGTGTTTTTATGCTTTACTCGCTGACTCTCCACAGATTGGTCTAATTGTTGCCTGTATGTACATGCATTAATACTCTCAGTGAGTAAACACCATTAAACTGGGAATAAGCAAAAGAACGGTGAGTGTCATTGAAACTGCACTGCAATATTATGTTTACCATATGTGGGATGAATTAAAAGAAAAAAAATGCCACTATTTTACTGTTCCATTTGCTGCAGTACTGGTGCATTTGTTTCCTTTAAACGACTAAATGGGTGTAGATGGTAACTCAACCAGCATCTCATGGCGACCATAGCAAATGCTTTCAGCAGTGTATTTAGGCTGGGTGTGATCAAAAACAGATTAATGCAAGTAATCCTTTCAACATTAAATCTAATCTTGGCCGATGAGCCCTCTCAAGAAATGAGATTGTATACTTCCAAAAGTATGGTTATGTTATTGTTTGTTTAACAAGAATGAAGCCAAAAAGTTGAAGTAGTGTGTAAAAAAATAAAAACAGCCTTACTGCTTCCACAGGAATTAAGAGGGTAAGTAGCAGCCAGGTCCTGCTAATCAAATGCACTTAATTAAGTGATCATCAGTAAGTGTGAGCGCCTCTATGAGAGTAGAAGTTTTGCTGGACTGGAGCATTCAAGTGTGTGCTGACACAATGCCAGGAAGAATGACGTTATTTCCAAACAGTTTGAAGTCCATCTTTCCATAGTGAGAAAGATTATTTACGAGTGAAAAACATTCACAACAGCTATCAATCTTCCCAGGAGTAGACGTCCCAGCAAATAAACCGGAAGTTCAGACCGTGCAATGCTAAGACAAACTGCAAAAATATCCAAGAGTTCAGACTCTACAGGTCTAATCAGCATGTTAAACTGTTCAAGAGAATGCAATTAGAAAAAGACTGAACAGGTATGGCTTGTTTGGAAGGACTGCCAGGAGAAAGGTGTCTTAAGATAAGATAAGATAAGATAAGATAAGATAAGATAAGATAAGATAAGATAGGACTTTATTGATCCCACAATGGGGAAATTTTTGCGTCACCTCAGCTCAGGTACAGATATCAGAAGGAAATACAAAAATACAAATAAGTACAATCAGTGAAAAAAGTAAGATAATACACTATATACAATGGTAGCATACACAGTATGTGATTATGGATATGGTTGGAAATATGGAAGACATAAACTATATAGCTTGACATAACTATTGTACCACTACTATTCCTATTTATAGACATGTACACACACACATGTACACACTAAATATACATATGTATACATATACATACATATATATACCTGCACATGTCCATACACATGGAAGGTCCATTATCCATGAAGTGGTGACCGTGGATTCAATTCAATTCAATTCAATTTTATTTATATAGCGCCAAATCACAACAAAAGTCGCCTCAAGGCGCTTCATAGATACAGAGAAAAACCCAACAATCATATGACCCCCTATGAGCAAGCACTTTGGCGACAGTGGGAAGGAAAAACTCCCTTTTAACAGGAAGAAACCTCCGGCAGAACCAGGCTCAGGGAGGGGCGGCCATCTGCTGCGACCGGTTGGGGTGAGAGAAGGAAGACAGGATAAAAGACATGCTGTGGAAGAGAGACAGATGTTCACAGTGTCCAGTGACTTATGACATCGTGATTGAGGAGTTATCCGGTTGTTCAGTCTGACGTCACTAGCCGTGTCTGGACCTAAACTCCGCTGCAGGTCCATATATCAAACGATCACTATGGCATTACTGAGAGTTGAAAAACTGTCTAAAGTCTTTCATCTTTAATAAAATGATCAGCGTTCTGCTCTACCAGGTGTAACAATTGAGTTTAACATCCAGGCATCCATGAAAACGGAATTTATGACATTTAACGGAGTTAGAAGTTAGCAGGGAGTTAGCTCGCTAGCTTCTATCTAAATACAATATAGCATGTCCTGACTGCGGGGTTTTGGAAACAAATTAAAACGTACAGCTCTGTTATCACTTCCAACATAAATGAAGACAGAAAACTAAACAGCAGTGACGTTTGTAGGGTTACTGAAGTTTGGCTAGCTGGTATATAATGATGTGCTACGTGACCGCTAGCGACACAGCTATGTTAGCATAATATAAACAAGCTAACTTTTTTCCACTCAATAAAAGTTAACGTAAGTGTTCTCGGTGGTCAGGAACAAATGTAATCGCATGGCAGGATGCTGTAAAAGGACCAAACTTCAGCCAGGAGAACAACTGAGATAATCCATCCACAATACGAGCTTAGTCATTCATATACTGCTGCATGGGCTGGGCTGTAGTTACATCCTAAGGTTTTAAAAACTGAGCTTAAATAAATGATTAGCGGTAATAAAAGCCGAGGGAGGTCAACAGTGATCACTGACTGTTTTAGGAGCTTTTTGAGATCAAATAGAAGAAAATACATAACATTAAACAAGTTAACAACACAAAAGCCATATTAAACGCAGACTACTTTAGACCCGGAAGTAGGATTCGTCGTGTCATCCCTGAACAACCGGATAGAGTCTAACTGCTGTTGGGATGAATGATCTGCGAAAGCGCTCCTTCCTGCAGCAAGGGTGTTTCAGTCTCTGACTAAAGGAGCTGCTCAGCCCACTCACATACTCATGCAGTGGGTGATGTGGGTTGTTCATGATGGATGTCAGCTTTACTAACATCCTCCTCTCGCCAACCACCTCCACAGACTCCAGGGGACATCCCAGCACGGAGCTAGACCTCTGCACCAGTTTGTCAATCCTGCTCCTGTCCTTGTCCGTGCATCCACTCCCCCAGCAGGCCACTGCATAGAAAAGGGCAGATGCTACCACAGTGTCATAGAATGTCCTTAACAGAGTCCTGCAGACTGCGAAGGACCTCAGTTACCTCAGCAGGTGGAGTCGACTCTGGCCCTTCTTATACAGGATGCCTGTATTTGTAGTCCAGTCCAGTTTATTGTTGAGGTGAACACCCAGGTACTTATAAGAGTCCACTATCTCAATGTCTTTCCCTTGGATGTTCACCGGTGTGATAGGGGTTGACTTCCTCCTGAAGTCTATGATCATCTCCTTTGTCTTGCCGGCGTTGATTTGGAGTACATTGGTCTCACACCAGCCAAAAAAGTCACTGATGACCCCCCTGTATTCCTGATCATTCCCGTCTGATACACATCCAATAGTGGCTGTATCATCTGAGAACTTCTGTAGATGGCAATCGTCCGAATTATAACAGAAGTCTGAAGTGTAAAGGCTGAACAGGAAAGGTGAGAGAACCGTGCCCTGTGGTACCCCCGTGCTGCAGATTACCACCTCGGACACACAGTCATGGAGCCTCACATACTGTGGTCTGTTGGTAACAGTCAGCTGTTTGCCTACTCCGGCTCCCTCCAGCTTCCCTCTCAGTAGTGCAGGTTGGATGGTGTTGAAAGCACTGAAGAAGTCAAAAAACATGATCCTCACAGTGCTCCCCGCCTGCTGTAGGTGAGAGAGGATCGGTGTAACAGGTAGATGACAGCGTCATCCACCCCAATTCCAGAATGGTAGGCGAACTGCAGGGGGTCCATCACTGAGCCCACCAGTGGCCGAAGGTGGTGCAGGATGAGCCTTTCCATGGTCTTCATCAGACGAGAAGTCAAGGCAACAGGCCTGAAGTGGTTGGGCTTCCTGGGGTGTGCGATTTTTGGCACCGGAACCACACAGAAAGTCTTCCACAGTTCAGGCTCAGGTTGAAGATGCACAGGGCCACCTGACAGAGCTGGTCTCCACAGTTCCTGAGCAGTCTGGAGCAGATTCCATCCGGACCTGCTGCCTTTGTCTTCTTGAGCTGATTTCTCACCTGATCAGCTGTGAAGTAGATGTGAGGCTGGGCTGGAGTGGGGGGTGGGGCTGGCTTTGTTGTGGGTAGATGTGTGGATAGGGGTGAAGCAGGGTTGTGGTGAGAGGAGAGCTCAGGTGCACCCGGAGGGGGGGGAGGGGGGGGCAACTGGAGGGGGGTTAATGGAACCTGGGGGGTGGGAGAGGTGATAAGTGGGCTATTGTCAAATCTGTTAAAAAACGGATTCAAGTCGTTAACCCAGCAGACACTGTGGCTCCTCCATTGTCCTGGAAGTGTCCAGAGATTTTTTTCATGTTCCTCCAGACTTCTCTGACGTTTTTCTGTTGGAGTTGGTTTTCCATCTTCCTCCTGAAGCACTCCTTGCCTTCTCGGATCTTGTATTTAAGATCCTTTTGGACTTCCTTAAGTTCCTTCTTGTCTCCTGACCAGAAAGCGCTCTTCTTCTTGTTCAGCAGGGCCTTCAGTTCTGGGGTGACCCACGGTTTATTGTTTGAGAAACACTGTATCTTCTTGGTAGGTACAGTGTTCTCAACACAGAAATTAATGTAGTCCGTGATGCAGTGGGTGAGGGTGTCGATGTCCTCACCGTGAGGCTTGCAGAGTTCCTGCCAGTCTGTAGGTGGGGTGGAGAAGGACCAGGTTGTGGTCTGAGTGGCCAAGCGGGGGGAGGGGTGATGCACTGTAAGCCTGCTTTGTGTTGGCAAACAATAGATCCAGGGTTTTGCTGTCCCTTGTATGGCAGTCAACGTACTGGGAGAAGTTAGGGAGAGTGACAGATAGTGAGGCATGATTGAAGTCCCCAGAGATAATAATGAGGCACAGATGTGCCATCTGTAGCTGAGAGACAGTGGAGTGAATGTACTCACAGGCTGCTGTAGCGTCGGCCGAGGGTGGGATGTAAACAGTCAGCACAATAACGTGTGAAAATTCCCTGGCCAGGTGTTATGGCCGGACGCTAACTGCCAACAGTTCAATGTCTTTGGTACAGCTCTGTTCCTTCGCAGTAATGTGCCCCGGGTTACACCATCTCTCATTGACATACATTGCTAGTCCCCCACCACTCCTCTTACCACTCTAACCAGTTGAAAGCCATCCAGAGTTATGACAGAGTCCAGTGTGTGGTCCATGAGCCATGTCTCAGTGAACAGGAGGAGGCTGCTCTGCTTGTACTCCCACTGCAGTCTGGTTAGCGCAATTAGCTCTTCCATCTTGTTGGGTAAAGATCTTACACATTACCCATGAGAATGGATGGAATGCTTGGTTTGTACCGTCTCCTTCTTTCCTGGTACTTCACTCCAGCCCTGCATCCCCTCCTCCAACATCGTAATTCCTTCAGAATCTTGGGTCGCTCCTCCGGGAGTACTTTCCTGTTGCCCAGTTCTAGCAGCTGCTCCCTACTGTAAACAATGGCTTGGCGTACAGATTCTCCAGAAGTGGTGGTAAAAAGTCCCAAAAAGAGTAGAAGACATACTACTACTCTCACGAAAATTTGTGGGTCCATGTCCCTTTGCACAACAAATAAAACACGACTAAGAGTGTCGGGTAAAAAATGCTTAAAGTACAAGAAAAAACAGAAAGGAAAGGAAAAAGCTGGGAGCTGAGGAAACAGTCTGCCTACTGTGGCGCCATCTTGGAAAATTTTTTTTTTCTTGACTCTATAAAGAACACATATGTTTGCAAAGTCTCATCAGATTAAACAAGAAGACTTCTAGAAAAATGTCCTTTGGATAGAAGCCAGCACCATGTAAACCAAACACACCATATCAGCACAAACACCTCATACCAACTGTGAAGCACGGTGATGGAGGTGTGATGATTGTGCTTGCTTTGTAGCCACAGGACCTGAGCACCTCGCAGTCATTGAGTCGACTCCTCTGTTTACCAAAGTATTCTAGAGTCAGATGTGATGCCGTTTGTCTGAAAGCTAAAGCTTTGACCAAACTGGGTCATACAAAAGAACAATGATCCCGATCACATCAGAAAATCAACAACAGAAAAGAATCAAAGTGTTGCAATGACCCACTCTGAGTGCAGACCTTGACCTGGTGAGACCTACAGAATTTTACGTAAACGAATGCCTGCAAGCCTCAATGAACTGAAGCAACACTATCAGGAAGAGCGGGCCAAAATACCTCCACAACAATGCAAGAGACTGATAAAGTCAGACAGAAAACCATTAGTTCAAGTTACTGTAGCTAAAGCTGGGCCTACAAGCTATTAAATCACAGAGTGAAGGCAAAGTTACATTTTCCAGCCACTGTATTGTGGCTTCACCTGTCTTAAACAAAAAATATGCAACGTAATATTTAGAGATGGACCGATCCGATATTACATATCGGTATCGGTCCGATACTGACCTAAATTACTGGATCGGATATCGGAGAGAAATAAAAAATGTAATCCGATCCATTAAATATCAAAAAAGCACCTCACAAAACTTGCGACACGGCGTAACTCGGCTCATAACCGTAGCACGTCGGAGCAGTGTGGTCACGTGATAGAGCGGCTGTGTGTATTTGTAGCCTCGCTACCAAACCAGCATTTCATCTCCGAGGAAGTTATCCCAGAGAGAAGTAAAGCAAGTGTGTAAGTTCATCTCTGAATGTTTGTAAAGCATTCCCGCGTTAAGTTTAACAACGGATATATGGAGCGACTGCCTCTCTCTCTCTCCTGCTGCTACTACAATCATGAAACTGATCAATGATCAGCTGATCAGCTTTTCTGTCGCAAGTCCGTCTCTCTTGTTTGTTTTTGGCCCACTTTGCACCAGAAAGAGGAAACCAGCGGCTGAACAACAGCAGCACATTTAAGCTTGATAAGCTGTTTTTAGAATTTATTTAATATTACTTTCTACACCAGGATCTTTTTCTACTTAGCTGACGGCTGGTAACTGTGCAGGGGCGGATCTAGCAAAGTTTAGCCAGGGGGGCCGATAGGGCATGAACAGGGAAAAGGGGGCACAAAGACATACTTTTCTTTCTTATTCTCATTTAAAATGTCTAGCTTTTAATAAATAATTATCTGAACCTTACATCCAAAGTTTTAATCTGATGTAACATGTATAGAAGTCCATTACTGTATATAGTAACTATTAAGTCTAATATACCCTAGTAAGCTATAGTACTTTTTCCATTGGGAAGGTACCATCTGTGCAGTCTGCAGTTCTGTTGAAGAACGATGTTGAATCTATTTAATTATTCTTGAAAAATAATTTAATTCTGTGCAATTTTTTTCCAACCTGCATCAAATTAAAGTTGATTATGTCGATTAAGTCTGTGAAGGTTCTCAGTCATCCAGGTCATCGTAGTCAAAGGAGCTTGCAAAGAAAAGCGTCTGGACTTCTTTAACTTGCTTGAAGACGTTTCACCTCTCATCCGAGAAGCTTCTTCAGTTCTAAGGTCAAATGGTGAAGAGTCCCAGATATAAACCTAGTGGGAGTAACCCCCCACAGAGGGACAAAAGGACCCCCTGATGATCCTCTAATCGCGTGAGCCAAGATGTGAAACTGGGCGTGGGTCCCAATCAGCCAGAGTTTCGGGTGTGTTCATTGTGAAACCTGGCCCCACCTTATCATGCGAATTCCTGAGGTCAGATGGCCCAGGATGTGAGTGGGCGTTAAGGCGTCTGGGAAGGGATCTCAAAACTGGATTATAGATGGCAGAGAGTTGGTGTCGTAAACCCCCGCCTCTGTTCAAAGATGGTCGCTCACAGTGGACATAGATGGCTTCTTTCACTCCTCTTTCAAACCATCTGTCCTCTCTGTCCAAAATGTGAACATTGGCATCCTCGAAAGAGTGTCCTTTATCCTTAAGATGCAGATGGACTGCTGAGTCTTGTCCTGTGGAGGTGGCTCTTCTGTGTTGTGCCATGCGCTTGTGAAGTGGCTGTTTGGTCTCTCCAATGTAGAGGTCTGAGCATTCCTCGCTGCACTGTACAGCATACACCACATTGTTAAGTTTGTGTTTTGGCGTTTTGTCTTTCGGGTGAACCAGTTTTTGTCTGAGCGTGTTGCTGGGTCTGAAATGCCATATGGGATGTCGTGCTTGGAGAAAACTCTCCTGAGTTTCTCTGATACACCGGCTACATAGGGGATGACAATGTTGTTGCGTCTGTCCTTCTTATCCTCCCTCGCTGGTGTCTGGTCTTCTTTTCTGTGCCTCTTTGCTGACTTTAAGAACGCCCATTTAGGATAGCTGCACGTTTTGAGTGCTTCCTTTACATGTGTGTGTTCCTTCTTTTTTCCTTCAGGCCTAGAGGGAACATGTTCTGCCCGGTGGTGTAGGGTCCTAATTACTCCAAGTTTGTGTTCCAAAGGGTGATGGGAGTCAAAGAGGAGGTACTGGTCTGTGTGTGTGGGCTTCCGGTAAACTTCGATGTTGAGTTTGCCGTTCTCTTCAATGTGCACAGCGCAGTCCAGGAAAGGCAAACAGTTGTCAAAAGGACAAAATTATTGACCGCCTTACATATCACCGTCTTTACCCAGGGGATGCCATACCCTGCATCTATGGACTTCCTAAAATCCACAAGGAAGCTGTCCCACTCAGACCCATAGTCAGTAGCATAAACTCAGCCACTTATAACATTGCTAAACACCTTGCTACCATCCTTGCTCCTCTCGTGGGGAACACCCCACACCACATCAAGAACTCCACCGACTTCACCGACAAGGTCCAGAAACTTACCCTGGATCCAGATGAAACCATGGTGTCCTTTGATGTAGTCTCTCTCTTCACTTGCATACCCACCACGGAGGCCGTGGAGACTGTCAGAAACGACTACAAGAAGACAGCTCCTTGGAGGACAGGACCAACTTCACACCCGATCAGATTTGCACACTGTTAGACCTCTGCCTCACCACTACATATTTCAAGTACAACGAAGGCTTTTACAGACAAAACATGGCTGTGCCATCAGGTTCACCAGGGAAGACACAAAGGACAACTGTTTGCCTTTCCTGGACTGCGCTGTGCACATTGAAGAGAACGGCAAACTCAACATTGAAGTTTACCGGAAGCCCACACACACGGACCAGTACCTCCTCTTTGACTCCCATCACCCTTTGGAACACAAACTTGGAGTAATTAGGACCCTACACCACCGGGCAGAACATGTTCCCTCTAAGCCTGAAGGAAAAAAGAAGGAACACACACATGTAAAGGAAGCACTCAAAACGTGCGGCTATCTTAAATGGGCGTTCTTAAAGTCAGCAAAGAGGCACAGAAAAGAAGACCAGACACCAGCGAGGGAGGATAAGAAGGACAGACGCAACAACATTGTCATCCCCTATGTAGCTGGTGTATCAGAGAAACTCAGGAGAGTTTTCTCCAAGCACGACATCCTGGTGCATTTCAGACCCAGCAACACGCTCAGACAAAAACTGGTTCACCCGAAAGACAAAACGCCAAAACACAAACTTAACAATGTGGTGTATGCTGTACAGTGCAGCGAGGAATGCCCAGACCTCTACATTGGAGAGACCAAACAGCCACTTCACAAGCGCATGGCACAACACAGAAGAGCCACCTCCACAGGACAAGACTCAGCAGTCCATCTGCATCTTAAGGATAAAGGACACTCTTTCGAGGATGCCAATGTTCACATTTTGGACAGAGAGGACAGATGGTTTGAAAGAGGAGTGAAAGAAGCCATCTATGTCCACTGTGAGCGACCATCTTTGAACAGAGGCGGGGGTTTACGACACCAACTCTCTGCCATCTATAATCCAGTTTTGAGATCCCTTCCCAGACGCCTTAACGCCCACTCACATCCTGGGCCATCTGACCTCAGGAATTCGCATGATAAGGTGGGGCCAGGTTTCACAATGAACACACCCGAAACTCTGGCTGATTGGGACCCACACCCAGTTTCACATCTTGGCTCACGCGATTAGAGGATCATCAGGGGGTCCTTTTGTCCCTCTGTGGGGGGTCACTCCCACTAGGTTTATATCTGGGACTCTCCACCATTTGACCTTAGAACTGAAGAAGCTTCTCGGATGAGAGGTGAAACGTCTTCAAGCAACTTAAAGAAGTCCAGACGCTTTTCTTTGCAAGCTCCTTTGATTATGTCGATTAAGCATCATGAGGTGGAGGGTGGTTCCCTATTTTTTTTTTTTGCTGGGAGTTTCCAACCCTATTAGTTAGGTTGCTTAATATTTCTGCTAAGTACTCTTTAAAATACCAGAGTAGGGAGGATGGTGCAGGTTTAAGTTTATTAGATTGATCAGTATTGCTGAACTATGAAATATTTTGGGTGCAGTGTATTTTTTACATACAGGTATAACAGAATAGCTTTAGTGTTGTTGTTTATTTAAACTTGAGTATGAACTTATACAAAATGCAGAAAGATATTTAAAAAACAGTTTTATTGATTAAAAAACACACTATATTGGATTCATATCGTTATCGGCAGATATCCAAAGTTATGATATCGGTATCGGTACCACATAAAAAAGTATCGTGCCATCTCTAGTAATATTTAATGTGTTGTTGTTCATTTGCAGTTGTATTTACCTCATATTATGTCCTGTTATATAAAACCTGATGACTGAAAGCAGGTGTACTTTGTTTTAACCATGACTGTATAATTATTACTCCCCTCTTCCTTTTTCCTATGGTATATGCACTTTAGCTCCACCATACCTCTCACTGCCCCTACACACACACACACACACACACACACACACACACACACACACACACACACACACACACACACACGCTAAAACACATGTGCACCAATACATGCACATATCCACAGTAAAAGGAGAGAAGAGGAGTGACCTTGGTCCAGCCTGGGGGGCTTCAGCAGATGGAGAGAGGGGCAGAGGGCTCTGGCACATTAGTCTGGACCTCACACACACACACACACACACACACACACACACACACACACACACACACGCACACACACACACGCACACACACACATATGGACAAATGCTCAAGCTGGCGGGGTGACTTTGTGTGTGTCTCGGCAGGGCCAGCCTTTGGTTCCAGCACAATAGCTCTATTAAGGAAGGAAATTCATTCAGGAACATCCCAGTTTGGGAATGTCACTGTGCATTGACATGGATATCAATGATGTTACTTACCTTTGCCTTGATTTCCTTAAAAAAAAAACCATTAAAATAAGAATAACTGTATAACTGTAAAAAAAAAAAAAAAAACCCACAATTTCAACACTGTATGGAAGTGTAAAAGTTTTGATAACAACACACACACACACACACACACACACACACACACACACACACACACACTGTTTATCTTCGGTTTATCTTGTTTCTTTTGAACACTAACATGCGCTCGCATGCAAAAATCTGTTGTTGTTTTCTTGTTTATTCCCGTTAACAGATGTACATCAGAGAGCAAATAAAAGCCGCTATTTCAAATCGTTTTGGTGACAGAAGAAATCATAAAAGGCCATTTGGTCTCGCTAATTTGCAGTATTTATGTGGGACAATTTCTTAGGAGCCTGAGCAAAGGGGGGAAAATGTGCGACTACATATGTCCCTCCAGATTGGGACAGCGCATTAAAAAAACAGCAGCTAACGAGACGAGGAGGAAGGCGATGTGGGGGAGGAGGAGCGAGAGGGAAGGACAGGGTAGGAGGGAACATTTGTGAGGCTACGACTCTTTGGAAGGGAAGTGCTGCCTGCCCACCTGTCTGCAAGGCTGCCAGCTGCACCACACGCACACACACAAATGCGCACATGCATATGGTTGGTGATGCACACACAAAAAAAAAAAGTTTTAATAGGCAAGGAAGAGTGCATGAAGACAGTTTTAGCAAGTGTAACAAAGGCTTGATTGATCATATTCTGAAACTTTATATGCTTTGTAATGCACTGGAACAGGTTATTGGATACAGCCTGCTTTAATTGTGATGGTGGGAAGTGGATTGAGTTTGACTTTGGTCATAAGGTCTGTGGTTTTGAGTTTGTCTTTGGTTAACCGTCTATTCAGAGTTTTGAGGGAAGAGGGATCTGGAGCACAAAGGGCTTTTTATGCTTCTGAAGGCGGTCCATAAAAACACACAGAACAAGTTAGTGAGACGCTAAAAAGATACAAGCGTGGTGGTCTGGCCTTGGAGTGGAGGAATTTGGTTCACCAGTAGTCAAAAATGATTCAAATGAAATGTTTTAACTTTTTTCCTCTGGTTCTTGTTTAGACTCCACTTCAGTGAGCTTTCAGTTCCAGCTACAGCGCTGTGCAAAACTCTGGATTCATCCCTCATTTTGAAAACGGGAAACAGGTAGCAGAGATTTATCAAAACACGTGCAAACATACGTGGAAATAAGGTATATAAGACAAAAACACTTTTTGTTCTGTTCTCTGTCAACATGATCCCACACTGCTTCAACAGTGTTGAGGTCTGGGCTCTGGGGAGGCCAGTCCACGACTGATAGTGTTCCTCAGTGTGTTTTTCTACTTCTACATGCATTACACATACATGACCATATGCACATTATGGCATTCAACCCGGTAAGGATGTCTTTGATCATTTGTACCCATGAGTGGCTTTCTGTGGTTCTTAAGCAGCAAACTCAGTGCTGCATGTGATATTTAAAGGCCTAAACTGGCCTGATGAGAGACCTTGTGCTACAATGTCAAACATCAGCTTCCATTATCCTGAGAGGACATTAGCACTCGTGTGTTTTTCATGTTTAAGAGGACTAATTGCGCTCACTGCCTTCAAAGTAAGAGCGGGGCAGCAGAAAGGAAGTCATGCGGCGTGCGTGAAACTTGCAAAGAGCAGAGGTTGAATGTAAATATGGGTGATTATAGAGCCATTTATCTTATTAGAATTAGGGGGGAAACACAAAGGCAGACATACGTACAGTGTTCACACACATTAAGACACCCACACATAGGCATATACGCACACATACGCACACACACACACAGGGACACGAGAGCCAGCGTGGCCGAGTGAGCCAGCAGTGGATCTGTGCAAAGATGTCTTCCAGATGAATAGGTGGTAATGAGCGTGTAGTGGAACTGATTCTCTCCCATCATCCCCTCCACACACACATGCTTTCCTCCTCCTCCTCCATCTCGTCCACATCCTTCTGCCACCCCTCCAGCCCCATCTCTCCCTCCTTTTCTCAGGGCTCAGGTGTGCAACACATGGCACCTCTCCCACTTTTTCTCCCTTGTTTTCTCGCGAACTTGCTGTTATTACCCCTTCTGTTTCCCTCTCCTCAGCAGTTCTGTCCCTCTTTGAACTCTCAGAGCTCTTTTTATGTGACTTCTCACGCTCTGTCTCACTGTCCTTCTTTCTCCTGTCTTCTGCATCTGCACTTTGCTGTACTTACGCAAAACAAAAAACCCTCCAAAACCCCCAAACTTTCCACTTGCGGAGGCTTTGAAAGGCTGTTAACAGTCCACACTGTGCCCGTCATGCATCGAGGCAGACTTAGACTCAAACACCTGCACGTCTGGATCCTGTGAAAACGGCGTGGTCGACCACTCTGTCCGCTCGTGTTCACATAAATGCTGCAAGTTCTTAGAAAAGAAATCTTTTCATGGTGTTTGAGGGACATTTTAACCTTGCTTATTCAAATAGTCCTGTTTCTTTTTTTGTGCCTCGGCATTCACACAAGACCCCGGGAATAATGACGAGACATAAATAATGGCATCCTCAACAATGGAAGCGACTAAAGGAGCAATCAGAGTTTGACTGAAGAGAATAGGTCAGTAGACTGCGACGCATAAAAGGAGGCTGGCGGTTACAGGCTTTTTGGTGTATTCTGAGGCAGATGAAAAATGTGTCAATAGAAAAAAACAATTGGGACTTTTTACAACCATGTAATTTCCTTTAGTTTTCTAAATGTCTTAACATTACCTTGGATCCATATGTTCTGTCTTTCTTTTTCTTCTTCTTCTTCTATTTTTTTGCCATCACAGATTCATACTCAGAAGCGCACACACAGCCTCGTCCGGGGGCAGGTCCTGGGGGACCGAGGCACTTGAAGGAGTGACTGCCTAATGAGGGAGAAAATCTGTTTTACTGTGGGACAGGAGGCGCAGGAGCAATCAAAACAGACTGTATTTACATTACACATGCACTAATTAAAGATGTAATTGACATCAACAAGGAAACCTCAGCGCAACCCATTTAATCATTAGACATTTATTTCTGCTCTGGCTCATCGGCATGAATTAACAATCCCCAGGTTGGCCCGGGGAAATGCACTTTTGAATCAATCCGTGCATGTCGCGTTGCACCACGGCTGTTATTTCTTTTAGTTAGGACTTCACCTTGCTGCCTGTACACTGAAAAAAGTACAAAATGAAGTGTATCCCTCCTAAAATAATCGTCTTAGCCTTGTGTTCCAGCCCTGTAATATCCCCAAACAGTATTTTCTCCAGCACTCCTTTAACTGTTGAACTGAAGGCAGCAAAAAAAAAAGATGAGCGTGAAGCAGAAGTTATAGAAAGGTTACACTGTAGCAAACATTAAAGAAAGTCAGTCGTCATCAGTTGGGCTAAAGTACTAAAAAGCAGCAGTTCTTCTAGGGGCCACTTGAGGCTGGCTCCAAAAATTGAGTCAATCCCCATTCAAGGTGTACGGATCGATCCAAATATCAATAGTGTCGATACCAGCGCTGGTATCAGTGTCAGATCAATACTAGTGTGATAGGATCAGTACTTTGTTTCTATCCTCTAAGTTCACCATGTAGCCCACTGAATTGTATTATACTGTATAAAATTACTTAGTTTTCATTAATATGTGCTCAGAATTTGTAAATTGATGATGGTTCATCTCATAAATCACGACACACTGCTATCGGTATCGGCAATACCCGTCCTGTCTTTGCAGTATCAGAGAGAATGGATCCCCATAGACTTCAAGGTCAAGATGCTCAACTAAATAGCCAAAATATGCAAGTTTACAGCCTGGTACAGCCAACACGTTTGGTTTATGTTCACCTGGTCTCACAGATGTTTTTGAAAATGAACTGATTTTTTGTGTTCATGAACTGAAATGACTGTGTTTGTTTTTGGGTCAATGTTTAAATAATGCATCTCAAGAGGAAACACAGTTCATGTCGGATATACACATTTATTTTAGGTTAAAAACATATGGGAGGTGTCATTTTGACAACCAGCTTTAAAACTTTAAAAGACATAGCAGCCAAGTAACAAGTAGTAATCCTTAAACCTAACGAAGTGAAAAGCTTTCTAATAACATATCTTACAAATGATGTGCAATTGAGCACCACTTATTCCTCCACCAACCCTACAACCTTCAAATGCATCAGTGAACTGATGAAAATCCATGTTTTGGAACATGAGATAATATTGGGGATTCTCTGTTGGGTCACAGGCACATGATAAATGATTAAAAATTAATGTTAAGCAACTCAAATCAGCAGATCATGACTATATCACAACCTACCGGAGGATGTGTTGATTAGTCATTTCAATTTTAAGGCGTCATGGCTGACTGACACATGAGTACAAACACAAGCCAATGTACCCACTTCTAGGCTTCACCTTGTTTATTTGAGCTTGCTTGTAGTGTTGGTGCCTTTTAGAACCTATTTTTAATGCTAATGCCTGATTAAAGCTTGTTTTCACCACTGATGTGTTGCTATTTATTTGTTTTTGCAAAATTTAGAGGTAATAAGAAAAATTTTGAGACAACTCTGCCTGTCAGGAATCTCTGTGAAGGTAATTTTCTTGGTATTCTGGGTCTGGGAAGGCATTAGCTACCAGTGCTACAGCTAAGCTACCAAAGCTACAGCTAAGCTAACAATGTTACAGCTGCCGGTCATGAATAAGCAAACTGCGGAGTACTTCCAGTGTGATTTTACAAATGATGAAATCCTTGTGTTACTAGCTGAACTGCATGGTGTTATTATCAGCATAAGAGCAGTTTTTTTTTAATGTTTACTATACACTGGTAGCTCACTGATGCTACCCCTAGTGGATATTAAGAGCACCTTTCTCTGCGCCATCTATTTTCAGGTAACATACAAATGAACTCATTCGGGGTGCTTTGTGATTGGCAGTGTTAACTTGAAATTTTGAGACAATAACTCAAAATTTAACCTTATTAACTTGAAATTCCAAGTTATGAATTGTAAAATATTTATTTATTTATTTGGCTTGGTATAAAGAAACATCCAAATAATATTATCTGCTGTGTGATTAATTACAGTATGAGACTATCCAATAAATGTGAACTTGTAGCAGGTATCTGTGTATGCCTCTTACTAAAAAATGCTAGCGTTCGCTAAGAGGTTATAGCTTTTACTTAGAAAAAACTCAAGGCTTCAAAAGGGGGCGTTGAAGACAGTGGCAACTTTCATCTTTTAAACAGAGTATGTGAGCTGCACATGCACAATTACACACTGCTACGCACCACATTATTACATATATGACATGTTAATTCATCTGAACTCATCTTTGTAATGTGTATAACCTTGTAGTTAAACTAACTCTTTTCTCCAATGCAATTATCATCAGGAAGACAATGAAGTTCTGATTTACATTCGAAATCTTGCCTGAATGAAAATACTTGTTCTCTATAGGAAAACATACCAGCTAACTACTTTGTGCTGTTTTCTTTACATTATTACTGTTCCCCATGAACAGGAGCCCACTCAGACAATTAGCACAGGACAAATGCACACACAAAATCACAGAAGCACTCACAGGTGTAGTTATCCTGGGATTATGAGGGAGTGTGTTCTCCGATAAAGAATCTGTGTTTGATTTTAGGATTGGTGCAGGATTTAATGTGTGATCGGCATGACTGGCCTTGGGGAAAGAGCGACAGAAAGAGAGGGAGACAGACATCTGAGACTACATAGATTAATTCAGAAAACACCGATTTACAAATAAGAAAAGTCATCATGACTCAGTTCTCGGAAAATAGAAAGACTGAGCTTGCTTAAAAAAAAAAATAAAATCAGGGTTTGCGTTTTCTCCCATTTGTTTACCGCACCAGAAGAAGTGGGATGTAGGAGAAAAGAGTGATTAATCACAGGATGGAGGGATATTTTGTCAGAGTGTGTCTGTGGGTTGATAAAGGAGGGGTGGGTGAGGGTGGGGAGGACTGTGTTTGGGTTTGGGATCAGAGTGGAGACCGATGTGTGAACAGCACTCTATAAAGCACACAGATTATCAGGTCAACACACACAGAGACATACTTACTGAACTGAACAAAAGAGGACCCACTGAACTCTCTCTCTCACACACACACACATGCAAACACACACACCGAAAGAGATGCCATCGGATAAGCGCTCTCAGCCAGGACAAATAAAATACACTCCAGGAGAGCCTCAGGAGAACTGGGCTGAAAGACAAGAGAAGTGATAAATAACTATATTTTTAGTCACTCAAGAAAAATTGGCTAAAAACAACAGCAAGGAGTAGCTTTCGTTGATCATTTTCACCAAGAGAAATAATGAACAGCAGCCTATATGCCCTCTGGATTGTCTCTTGAAGGGTTGCACCGACAAACAGAAAAAAAAAAATAATATTAATTTTAAAAAAACATATATGTCTGTTACCCTTTTTCTTAAAAACAAGCCGTTTTTCAAAGCCTTTTTAAAGAACCCTAAAACTGTACCCTACAAAGGAGACCAATGCCAGGTGCAGCACACCGGCAGAGAGCTAAACATGTCCCCACCTACTGGCCAAATGTGGCAAATGCAACACGCTCAAACCAATTCAACAGGCACTGATATGAACCAAAAGAGGGGGGAAATAGCATCAGGGGACACAGGTGATTAAGATAATGGTTCATTTGTGGTGTAAAATGCAGTGTGTCTGTAAATAAGTAGTTCATGCGTAAGAGTAGTCAAAACAACAAGGCTTCATATCAACAAAAGGCCCTTGTCGCTTTAATTTTGCTTGTTATGAAAACAAGCGAATCTGAGTCAATTTAATATGAGCTTGGTCTGAAATCTACAAATTTAAAAAACGGCGCATTCACACATTACAAATGAGAAATAATGAAGTGTCATTCTGTGACAGATTCCTGCACTCGTTCAGGCTTTTAATGTTTTCTAAATTTGTAATATTACCAGGAACTCTTTGATCAATTCAAGTGTTGGTGACCTAACACTGCAAAAATGCTGCTCCTGTTATAGAGGCGCTGATGATTTTCTATGGCAAAATAAGCAAATAATAAAAAAAATGTAAAAATGGGTACATGTGATAATACAGCAAGATTATGACAGGCTTTCTGACTGATTTCAACATCTATGCCTCTTAAAAAAACATTAATAAAAAACATTCTTTTTTGCAGAAATTTTTACATTTGACAACATTTGAAATTTCATCAAATTGATTTATGGTAATATTTACTTTTTTACAATTTTATTCAGGCTTGCATTGTTTCTCATGTAAGTTCACTTCTTATTAAGCTTCTCCACATTTTTTAATCAGCTGTTAAATAGTGAATATAATCAGAACATCATTATAGCAGATCATTGCATTACATCTGCATAAATGAGGGTCCTTCGTGTAGTACAGTTTCATTGATTCTGCAGCCGTGTGTGTGTGTGACATTCCTATGTTTTCTCTAAGTGTAACACTTTGCCGTGTCTTCCAAGTTTGCACGTGGTTTCAAATGATTTCTCTGAAATGTTGTGGCAGTGAAAATAAAATATGGTCACTCCTGATCTGGTTTTAAATTTACAGAAAACTAATTCCTGTGTGTGTGTGTGTGTGTGTGTGTGTGTTTTGTGTTATGGAGACAGATGGATGTGATGCTGGCACAGAATCAGAGAGAACATCAACAAAGAGCTCTGAACACACACATGCGCAAATGCACACAAACACGCGCTACACTCCATTGTGCTTACTTGTACTACTGCCCAGTTAGGCGCTCGTATTGTGAACTGTAGCAGAGCTTCAGTGTGTGTGTGTGTGTGTGTGTGTGTGTGTGTGTGTGTGTGTGTGTGTGTGTGTGCGTCTCAGGCCTTTTTGCAATCCTGCCATATCAAACCTGCAGCTCTGTGATGACAAGGAGCCACAGAGAGGCTCCCCCCTGTGAAACACACACACACACACACACGCATCACTGTGAAACAGCCGATAATGCTGTGTGGATTTGTATTTGTGTGTTAAAAATTACCCAACAATCCAAACAGGTTTTCCCGTTGCCTCTTTCAGCCTCAACGGAGGACAGAAGCAACAGCTGCAATTAGCCCTTTGTGGCTAAAACCAGCCTGATTAGACATCTCGTTAGGCATCGTTAAGGCTTTTACTAACAGGGCGCATAGATAATGAGCCTGCCCACTGAACAACCAAGATACTAATCATAGGATAAAACGCCTACGCATTTAATTGGAGGCAAGAGCACAGAAGAAGAGAAAGGAGACACTTTATAGAGAGAAATAGGCAGGAGGATATTAAGTGTTTAAAAAAACCGACTGAGTGGAGGAGAGAGTGAAAGGGAGGAGAATAAAAGATGGGAGATTGTTAGCTATCCCTAAACTTTGATCACATCATCTTTTTTACGCCTCCAATTTTAGTGAATTTATTACTTTCATTTCCAGTGAAAGTACTAATTATTGCTTTAAAAATGTGATAAGAATCCTGCTAATGTGTGTTCTCACCAGCTTACAGTGTTTAAAATTAGAGTAAGTAAAAATGAAAGTGAGGATAAATAATAAAATAGTTTTAATAACAAAGAAAAGAAAAATGGAAGAAGGTGGAGGTAATAAATACACTCATAAATACTCTCAGCTCGTAGATTTAAGCAATGAAATAAGAGAAGCTACATAAGCAAACTCATCAGTAGTGCTAGTACCTGCTAATTCAGCTATCAATCCAGTGCCACATAAATACAGGGCTTGTATTGCCCATGATAATACCAATACATTTTAATGACCACTAAATCAGTGTGATATTAATAATACTAAACACTTAAGAAAACACACCTTTCAGCTTTTAATGTATTTTTAAATGTGCATGTCTCTAAAGCACTCTGGCTCAACTTCTGCGCTATAGGCTAAAAAATAGTGAACTTAGAGAATAGAAACAGATTCTATTGCACGAGTATCGATCCAGTACTAATACCAGCGTTGGCATCAATACTGTTGATATTTGGATTTATCCGCCCACCCTTACCACAGTTATAACAGTGAGTTAATTATTGAGGTCTCCTGAGTAAATAGGTGCCATGCAGTAAATTATCAGTGACAGGGTTTTTCATCACACAATCATCTTCCTTTCTTCATCTTTGCAGTTTTTCTCCCCCCAAAAAATGCATTCCTTTTTTTTTTTAAATCAGCGGTGGTGATGGCCCAGCAGGAAAATAGTTGTTTTCCCTGGCTAATACACTGTAATCTCCAGTTAACACATAGGTCACATTGGTGCTGATGCAGGGTCAACTCCCTCCCTACTCTGACGCCCAGGGGCATTCTGTGAAAGTCTCCTAGTTTATCACATCGCCGGGTAAAAATTTTATGTTTCACAGTCCTTGCTGCTCTGTGGCCACTGAAACAACCAGTCCAAATGAACACCGCTGCGGTTAAGAGAGAATCTGTTCTCAGGGCGCCACTTCAGCTTGCAGCGGCATACGGACAGATGCAAATGGACTTAATAGTTGCAGTGAGTATTAATTCGGCACATGCTCTGACCTCCGTCACCCTCACCTTGTGCTATTATAACGAGGCCTGCCACATGACAGACACACAGCGCAGAAAGGCACAATCACACGCGTTCCGCTAACACAAAAGCATTAGCATATTTTTCAGATTAAAAACAATGTGAACTTCTAAGCACAGAACAGACATATGCAAATGACCGCAGCAATTTACCAAAACAAAGCTGGCACTAATGTCACGTGAAGCAAAGGGAACGGGGAGGTGACATGGCTAACGGACACGTTAACCAAAGGTTCTGTACGAGTGTGTGTGTGTGCACCTGTGCGTGAACTCACTGGGTATGGACTGAAATTGAGGCTAAGGTGACTACACAACAAACTCAGTCATACAATAAATATGTATTTATATGTTTTAGTTGTATGTCAGGTTCCCCACCTTTTTCATCTGGCAGATCAGATGAAAAAGATCACTCAACTCAGAAGCCAGCACACTTCTTTATCTTTATTTAAAATGCCTTTAAACTGGATCTGGACTATTTCAGTTTTATGTTCATCTACTGACTTTTTAGAAGATTGAATGTTATAAAACTTCCAAACCAATCAGCTACAAGGTGTATTATGACCATTTGGACTTAAAAATAAAAAAATATATATGTAAAGGAACATGAACAAAAAGGCTAAGTTACAAGACTGTCTACTTAATTACTTTTGACAGTGAAGAAACTGCTCGTTGCAAATTTTATAATCCACAATGAATGACTTCCAAAGTTCTCAAATTCAATATATTTCATTAGTTCATAGTATTGATATGGTTAAAAGTTAAGTTAATATTTTCCATTGTAACAGATAGGATTGTGGGTAGGGTAGTTGTTCTTTATGACATTTCAAATAAAATGCATTTTTGTTTAAATAAAATCCCTATGCAGAATATGAATGTTATTTTTGCCTCCAAAATTTCTCTATTTAAAAAATTCTCCTTTTAGCCAATACAGTTTACTAGCTGTTCACAAAATTTCAGTTGTTTGTATTTTATATTTAGCCTATACTCTTTTAGCTGCTAACTAGTGCTAGCTAACGGTATAGAATAACAAGCCATGCTTTTAGATGGAAATTTCAAATTTTTTATTTACTTATTATTAAAAATATATATTTTCGATTTTTCACCCATTATATTTAGCTAATAATTCTGACTGTTTAGACACAAATTTAGCACACAGTTTATCCACAAAACTGGATAACAATCTGAATTGTTAGCTATATTTTAAGCTAGCTATTACGGCCCCTTATTCTCTTTTTGGCTCTCAATTAGCATTACTTATTACTGAATTTTTCAGTTTAGTAATAAATAACTTTACGTGTTATCCTTTTCAATTTATTTTTGTTTTGTTTATGTGTCCTTTAGTGAGCGACTCAGCCAAAAAGAAAAGATGCATAAAAAAACATTAGATGTAATCATTTTAAAATATACAGTGACCGTGAAAAGATTATTGAGATGAGAGGGAAAGAAAGCTGCAGAAAAACTGAAACAATCAACTGAAAGACACATGGAGAAACTATAGCTGACTTGGCAAGGAAGGTGAGAACACTGGGAAAGGCTAAACATGAAAAACTGGGAGCTAGAAGGTCAGCCAGAAGCTCAAATGGAAGACATTTACAGCTCCAACAAGACCGTATGCACACACATGCACACACACAAAATAAATACATCTGAGCCAATGTCTTTGCTGGAATAATTGCACAAGCGAACACATCTGGTGCACTTTGAGATCGAGTTCTGGCTCGACGTAGCGATGGTAATGACAGTGTGTGTTTGTGTAAAGGGGTTCATGTGTCCACTCCAAATGCCACCGCGGTGCTTCACAGGGTTTAGCTCCTCTCATTGTGGCTCACAGGAGAATGAAAAATGACCTCATGAAAAAAAGCTTTTCATCTGAATTGAAACAGTCGCATTTGCAACATAATTTTACTGTTTATAACTGATGCATGCAAAAGCAAAGCAATGCTGTGTGTGTCCATACATGAGGTTTTCCTATCTTCCTTTAGATCTTGCAGCTCAGTACAAGCTCTTTTCTTTGCGTGATTATTCACTTACCATGAATTAAGGGCAATAAACTCCAAAATGTGTGCCATAATTTAAGGTTTGCTCAGTCATAATTTGTTTTTAAGCTCCACCTGATATTTACAATTACATTGCACTCTAGTTTATAAGAAAATAAGACATTGAAAGACATTTTAAAAATCTTGTTTTCTGTTAAAATTTGCACAACTTTGGCTGTAGAGGCTGATAAAAAGAACATAGATGACAGTTCCTGAACATGTACTAAGTAAAGCAGTCCAAGCAAGTGTACTTTACATGCAGCTGTTTGACGATGTGTAACAATAGGTAACACATTAGAGAAGAACTCATTTAAAAAAGTCATAAAACACTGTCAAAATCATCACTTTGCTCTAAAGTGTTGTCTCTGTGCAGTGACCTTAACATCTGAAAACAGTAATGATATGCAGAAAGAAGCTGGAGTGGCCACTAAAATATGTCCAGTTGTCATGGTGACAGAGGCACTCAAACGCACCTCACACCGAAGGGAAGGTCATTGTAAACACAGTAGAGTCAAATTGGCAGACATGTCACAACTCTCTCTCTGTCACTATCCCTCGTGGCTGTGAGACAAAAGAGGTCTCTGCTATTCAGAAAGTTAGGAGGGAATGGTTGAATAGAAAAACGAAGCCCAAATATGCGATCATAGCGGCGAGATGATGAACATGACATGCAGCTCTCAAGGGTTTAAAGTTGGCCTCCAGTTCTGACCCAGACTGTTCTGATGAATGTGGTTCTGTAATTTTTTTTTAATTAATACGTGGAAAGCAAAGACAATTTTTTAGATCTCTGTTTTGTCTTTTGTGTGAATTAACAAAATAGCTCTAAGTCCTTCAGTGAGAACGGTGTTTAATCGCAAGGGTCAACACCTGTAAGGTAACTAAGGCAATAATGTTATAAACCAGATTATATCAGCTTGATGATATATGTGCATGGGAATGTTCTTTCCCTGAGCATAAAATGAGGACAAATAGTACATAATAGTACATGCCAGGTCTCTCTTGGAAATGAGATTTTTAATCTCAATGAGATTTTTTACCTGGATAAATAAAGGACTAAAAAAAAATAAGACGAAACTCTTAGGCAGCTTTCTTGTCATTTCTTTAGATAGTCTTTCTCCAGGTTTCTTGACGGACATTCAAAGCTCTTCTTTGGATGTTTCCACCTTTTGTTCTGTTCTCTGTTAACATGATCCCACACTGCTTCAATAATGTTTAGGTCCGGGCTCTGGGGAGGCCAATACATGACTGATAGTGCTCCACTGTGTGGTTTTCTATCCAGATTTTACTGCAAGTGACAGTTGGTTTGGAATCATTGTTAGTATATTCGATTTATTCTAAATCAACAGGCTTGTGTTTACTTCCTGCAATCTGCATATTATCTGTATATAGCCACGCCCCATTTCTCTATATGAGGAAACACGTTTACATGGAGGTGAATTATATGATGATGTAAAAGACCTCTAACACAAAAACAAGGAGAAAGTCTGACTGGAGAAACTTAAATAACACTGTTTGACGTCTGAGGAGGAGGCTAGAACAAGTGAAGGAGGGTGGAGGGTTTACAAAGTGTTTCTGTGATGTTTAAAAAATGAATCAATAAAAAGAAACACTCAGGCAAGAGCAGCCAATGCCCAGAGAAAAACCTTGATAAACCTTCAGAAAGCCTTGAGAATTATTGCTTAAGACTACTTTAATAAATGTCTGGCTGCTTGGAAGCAAAATGATTGGTGACTCAAGATGTTCTGCAGTACTGTATGTCATGTTTGATGACTGAAATGCCAGCAATGAACGATCAAGTTCAATGTTATTTCATTTCAGTGTCAAGGTCAAAGGATAATTTTAATAAATCATAATCAAGATAGTGACCAGACTATATACGTATTTGTAATCTCACAAGTTTATTTGAAAACACTTATTAAACAGGCATTTTTTAGATTTACTATAAGCTATTATGCATGTAAATAAGGATATTGGTTGTTTAGCACGGATGCTAAATGCTACACGCTGCTGATGTGACTGTGGCAACTGGCCTTAAGCCAGTAAGTAGAGCGCTGCATGGCTGCGAAGGCCCCCGTCTCCTCTGTAAAGGCCTGCGAGGCATCTTAAAGTGCAGTCATTAAGCAGCCACTTGTGTAGGTGTTCTTGCAAGAAATATTGTCAGGCAGATACCTGCTGTCTAATTAGCAAGACAGCACACACTTGCTCAAGGGGAAGAAACGGCAAGCTCAGTCAGTGGCTGTGCAATGTAGTGAGTGGGTCCGCTGCTCAGTGTGTGTGTGTGTGTGTGTGTGTGTGTGTGTATGTGTGCTAATAATGACCTGAGGCTCAACCTGCTGTTGAGAACAGTAACTTGTGACTCAATGCCTTTGTTCACCCCGTAACATCTGGCTCTGACCGAAGGCTGTGGCTGTGTGTGTGCTCGTGTTTGAAATGCATTCAAGCCGAATGGTCCATTGCTCAAAGAGTGTGTGTGTGTGTGTGTGTGTGTGTGTGTGTGTGTGTGTGTGTGTGTGTGTGTGTGTGTGTGTGTGTTTGCGGGGGTACTGAGGCGAGCACAGCAAGGACTAAGGCGCGAGGAGTTGATCATCATCGTGGAAACCTCTGAGGGAAAAAGGCCTGGAAGCCCCTTCTGTCAGCTGGGCTCTGCGATGCTTCCCCTCGACTGCCTTCACACACACACACACTCACACACACATGCATACACATTCACACACACACCCGAGGTCCCTCCGGAGCAGCAGATTAAGGACTGAGTGAGTGTGAGCAGAACAATACCCCAGTGTGTGTTTGTGGAGCCGTGGCTAATTGTGTTCATTTGCTGCTCAAGTTGAGACGACGAGGACACTGGAGGGGTGTGTGTGTGTGTGTGTGTGTGTGTGTGTGTGTGTGTGTGTGTGTGTGTTTACATGTGTGAAAACAGAGACAGAAAAAAACAAGAATAGGAACAAGAAAGAGTGACAGGGGGAGCCAGGACAGATGAGCAAATGTGCAAGTGTGTGTGTGTGTTTGTTTGCAAGGGGATGAGAAGTGCAATGTGAGGCCATGCAGGTAATTCTCATTATGATGCGGAGGTGTTCATTTGTGAGGCGAGTGTGTGACGATACGTGTGAGGTGAGCTGAGTATTTAAGAGTGCGCTCTTTTCCCTTCATACATCTGCCTGGCCTTGCGCACATTACACACTAAGATGCACTCGCTTAGGTCCTTAGGAACGCACACATTTATAAACACATGCTATCCGGCATTTTGCATGACTTCACAGCTCATGCTTGCACACCACTTAGAGGAATTAAACCCCTATTTGCCTTAATCTTTGAACAACGCACAACCGTGCCAGCAAACAGAAAAGTTACTTTCTGCTGCTGAAGCTCACTGAGAGGCCCTCTGTCTGTGAGGCCAGTCATAAAAATATTGATTCTTTATGTATCTACGTGGACGTGCTTGATGGAAAGCTTGATTTGACGATGGCAAAGTGCCTTTGCTTGCCTTCCATTTCATTCCCGTGTATTGTGCCTTGGTGAGAATAGGCATGCAATCCAAGCAACACCTGCTCTCTTCATGTTTGTGAGCATTTTATCAAATATCCTTGGATTCCCTGAACATTTAGCTTAAGAAAAAAAAACTATTAAATTATTCTTCTATTGATGCTGGTTACAGTGCCATTAGTGTGACTCAGAGTATATATCACAATGACATAGGCAGTGTGTGTGTGTGTGTGTGTGTGTGTGTGTGTGTGTGTGTGTGTGTGTGTGTGTGTGTGTGTGTGTGTGTGTGTGAGAGACAGAGAGAGAAAGCGAGAGGAAAAATCAGCACCATGGACAGATCCAGGTGGTTTCATATTGGAAAGCTACTGCATTTCTTCAAAGATAGACCTGGGCCTTCATTTTCTCCTGTTACCATAAACCATTAAAAGCAATGGGCTTTTATTTGAAGTAGGCTAGCATTAGAAGCAATTTATGGTAGATCCTGCTGGCACTAGTAAACTTCGTGCATTGTGCTTTTAACAATGTGGTGATTGTCGACACGTTCTTGTGTCCTATCTGCACTCGCAACACTCTGATAAAGATATTCTTGATCTCAAAAGTTCACATCTTGGTTAAATAAAACATTTTAAAAAGAAAAAGTTAGCATGTGTTTTTGCCAGCTAGTACCAATGAAGGTACTGCACATGGGTCACAGTAAAAAACACAAATTCAGTTTGAAATTACAGTTATAGATTTTTATATGTTAGTGAATTACACATGGTAATATAAGGTGGATATTAAACATTACTCTGACCTATATTTACTGCTGTTGTATTTAAGTTTGGGAATGGCTGGCAAAGCCCAGAAGTTTGGTATAAATCCAGACACCCTCTGCACTCGTGGTGTCACAGCACCAAAAATACAATATGTTATTGTATTTTTGCACACCTCTGTTGCTTGTGAAGCTCGCACACAAGAATTTCACTCGCATGTACTGTACCAGTGTACCTGCACATGTGATGTGACAATAAAAGTGATTTGATTGATTTGATTTAAGAAAGCTGACATTTTTGAGCTGTGCTAATGGAAATTTGACATTCCCTGGCAACACAACATATTCTCCATATTCTGGTACAGATCATTCAATAGACTGGTGACTTTTTAATTGAAAAAACATGATTAAACTCACAGTATTTAAATACTGCCACTCAGTCTAAACACTAACAGAAGATGATATTTTCCTTTGCAGATGAGACTTGAACTCGGGTAGAAATCCTGTTAATACACAAGGTGTTGTATTCAGGTTTCCATCACTTGTTGTTTAGTTAAATATAGCACTGTGCAAAGTCTTCTGTGGATCTTGGCTACCTGTTGTTCTGTTATCTGTCAAGAGAAGATGGATAATGTTGAGGTCCAGGCTCCCCTACATCACATAAACATGAGATTAAGGAATTGTTTTTCCAAAGCACCCTTTTAAAAAAACAAAAAAAACAAAAAACCTTTAAGAACCAATTATTTTTGATTCAATCTCAAACTAAAACACGTTTCCCATGTTACAGGTCAGGTTTGAAATTTGAGGCAGTGACCAGTAACACAATTGTTTTACCTTTTTCATGAGGGAATGCAGCGTAGCTGTTTGTCTTTAAAAACAGAACAATAGAGGCCAATTGTTGGTACAGTAGTCCCAGTGAGACAAAATATGAAACAGAGGCAAATCAATGGCAAATAATGTCATCTTAGAAGGTCATACCTGGACCTTTTGACTTTGTCGATACAAACACACACTTGTGAACACACACCGTAATTACAGTAACATAGTAAAACGCACACAAGCCATCTGACATCTGTATAACATTTCTAATGATAAAATGACACACAAACTGCAATAATAAACTTACACACACCTGCACTTTGTCTCTCTGTGCCTCCCTAACATGTAAACTCTGCAGGCTACTAAGCGGTATTAAACCTCCCTGCCTGGCCACGCTGTGGTTTCCCCGACGCTAAGTGTCCCTCTCTCCTCCCTGCCCGGGGTGAGCAAAGGAGAAAATAAACAACTAAAGAGACAAACAGCAAGAGCCACTTAGAGCCAGTTAAAGCCAAGGCTCCTTCCCACAGCGAAGCACTTCCCTAGGGCTACTGATGTCTGCCTGCCACGGTGGGAGACATCCGGATAAAGAGACAGAGAGAGAAAGAGAGTCTGAGAGGGAAGCGGAATGAGAGAGGAACACAGAGAAAGGTTAAGAAGAAAAGCTTCAAATGGAGAGGAGAGAAGAAGATGGGAAGAAAGAGAGCAGGAAGGATAGGACTTAAAGAGAGAATCTCTCACTTTTGTTCTCCTCTGAAGCACACTGAGCCTCCCATAAGGCGAGGCGAGTCGTCCTCATGAGTAGTGGCAGTAACCTGTGGAGAGGAGACACTGATCTGAACAGAGCCTCGCTGATGAGCTAAGACACACATCTCTCCCCACTGTGGGTAGTGGGCACAAACTTTCTGCTTTACACTCACTGTGAAGGACTAGATTTATTTTTTTAATTACCACATAAATCCTTCAATTTTTTTCTTCAGCTAAGAATGTCATTCTTTTCAAATCCCATGTAATGGGTTGAAGTTTTTAAGCGTTGAAGTACTTTTTTTTTCTCCAAAATTTGATTATAAAGTTTACATTTTTTATTAGCATAGAAAAATGGTACTGGTTAATATTTATTTAGCGACGACAAGTTAACATGCTTTTCTTTTTGTTGACTGGCTTTACAGTTCTGCCGTGCCTTATTGCTTATAGCTGGCATAAAGGTGCTAAATCCAACTATTTTACCATCACCTATTTTAAAAACATTAAAGTGGACATGAAACACTGCATGTATGAAGGTTAATTTACACCATGGCGCACTGCTCTAAAACAGTCTGTGAAGCTGGATTTATGAAATAAGTGCTTAAAGCTAAAGTTTTTAGAATATGTTTAGCGCTATCTTGTGCCAGTATAGAGCATAAAAGTGTGATGTCACCGAGTTGGTTGGCTGGGCACAGTTAATAAACTTACATTAGTTTATGTTAGCTAACCAGTGACAAAACCAATAGCTCAGTGGACAACGTGAGTTATTCTTAGTTCCCTTGTTTTCTGTTATCAGCTCTGTCACTAGTTTGCTAACATAAATAAATAACTAAAGTAACTCTCTAGCCGCAACCAATCAACCAACCGACCAACCAATCCAGTGACATAACCTTTTGAACTGGTATGAGATGATGCTAAACATGTTCCAAAAACATAACCACATATTTCTTAAATCCAACTTCACAGACAGCTGTTAAATCTCTGTCTGTTTTTGAGAGCAGGGCTCCATTCCCTAAAATAGCCTTTATCCATGTAGTGTTTCATGTCCACTTTAATATGTGTTGGTGTAAAAGTCTGAATTTTAAGGATTTTTGGAAATAATCAAAGGGTCCATTGTCCTCATCTAACGTTAAGTGAAACATTTTATTCTACTAAGGGTTCCCATTTTAAGGGTTATCAACAGAGATGGGCAGTAATCCGATTACTTTTTTCAAGTAACGAGTAAAGTAAGGGATTACTATTGCAAAAACGGTAATTAGATTACCGTTACTTTCTGTAGGAACGCTGCGTTACTGCGTTACTAAAACCGTGATTTTTTTTGCAAGAATGTCTCATGACAGTGACGTAAGCAAGTGCGACGTTCGTGACACAGCTGTGTGCAGATCAACAATGGATCATATATTGAGTGCAGGAGACAGTATGAGCGTGCAGTGTTTAAAGCGTGGAAGTACTGACCTTACTTTAAGTTTGATTCCATAAAAAGTGACAAAAAAATTAGCGTCCGTTGTGCGTGGGAAGAAAACTTCTTGTTACAGCGAAAAAAAACAACCCTAAACTTCCAAGCAAATAAGTAATCAGTCAAGTAACGGGATTACTTTTTTGGGGAAGTAATCAGTAATTAGTTACTGATTACTCATACTCTCTAAGTAATCAGTAATTAGTTACTATTACTTTTTTTTAAGTAACTTGACCAACACTGGTTATCAATATATATAGCAAATTATTTAAGGACCTATTGTCACGATTATCGTTATTGTCACTCACAGCATTCTGACATTTCATCAGGACATGATGGCGTCACGTTTTAAAGCTCCTTAGCTTTAAAGTGTTTCAAGCTTAGAACACGATAAGTGCTTGGCCACCTACACATTACTGCTAAACTGACTTGTTGCCACAGTGGCATCCACAGTGAAATTCACAAATGTTTTTAAAGACAGATTGCATGGCTAGGTGCTTGATCTTACACACGTGCCTTTAACGCTGTGTGTATGACTCGCTGACATTAATAATTTGTAGCGAACAACCTGTGTTATTTATGTTTTTTGAACATAATTTTTAATGAAATATATCACTTTCTATTTCTCTTTTATTTTGATTAGAATGAAGATTTAAGACTGGATGGGCCCCATTGAATTTTTTGTTTTTTAAGTGGGCTGTATAGCACTCTTTGAAAGGGCGGAGAAGCTTGTACCAGTCTTTTTGTGTGTTTGCCTGCAAACTCCAACTACATGATCAGGAGGTGAGCAGTCAAAGTTGTCACACAGTTATATCTTAAGCCCCTGAAGGCTCTTATCCATATCTGATATTATATTGCTTAGCAAGTACCTACCAATGGGCTAAAGCATTGACTACAGATATATGCTCACAAAAGTTTGTATGTAGATTGTATAGAGAAATGCCGTGCATCCAGAGGTGATATTCTAAGTTTCGTGTGTAAAACTTTGTATTCAGTCATGCATGTTAAAATTTACCACAGGTTTCTACGCCTGTCACCACAAAAAGTATAACTTTTAGAAATCCATTGATTCTTTCTGATACAGTCTGTATTCTGTTACCAGCAACCACGTAGCAACAGACTAAAAATGATTATTAGCATTTATGAACCTTGAACACCCAAAAAAAGCCTTGTATCATTTAATTTTCACAGCAAACAACACTGCACATCATACTAATCTTTAAAATGTAACGTGTATGGGTTGTGACCAACGTCCATATGAGCCAAGGATTGAGGTTGTGTTGCATTTGTAGTGGGTGAGATAATTTGTACTTAATTATATGTAGGGGTTTAACTAAACCAATTCTAGGAATAAGATGCTGTTCAGTATGTTTAACTTCGGACATTTCAAAATACCATGAAAAAAGAAACCTTGTCATTTAGTGTTCACATTTCCAGGCAATTGGATTCTTTGATTTTAAAAGCTCTTCCACAGATACTTTTTAATATTAACTTTCTAGTTAATTAGTCAGATCATTTTCCCATCTTTCCCTCTTCTCTGTCGCTTCCCATTCTTCTTCTGTTGTCTTTCTCTGGTTTCATGCTTTTTCCATTATCTGCTCTCTGCACTCAGCCTTGTTTTCACCATTCCCTCCTTCCCTCTCCCTTCCCTTTTGTGTCCCCCTGACTGTGAACCCAAAGGTCACCTCTCCCCTGAGGCCCTGTTTACCTGAGCCACTTCCCTCTTTTTGACATTCAACTACTTAGAGACAGAAGGAGAAAAGGGAAGAACAAATTTAGCAATTCATTGCTCAGAGGTCGGTCGCTCTCCAAAACCTTAACAGGTATTGAAATAAAATGTCAGTTTTCTGCCAAAAGCTTTAATCACCAAAAAATAAAAAATAAAAAATCTAAAATAATGGCTCAGCATGGCCACATCTTCCTTTTCCAGGCATTTTGCCCCAATGTTCAACATTCATACAATGGAAATCCATCATCTTTAACATTAGACAGAAGCAAGAAAAGGTAATTCTCTGGTCAAAAAAAAGTCTCGAGCTCACGTAATTCAATTCAATTCAATTTTATTTATATAGCGCCAAATCACAACAAAAGTCGCCTCAAGGCGCTTCATAGATACAGAGAAAAACCCAACAATCATATGACCCCCTATGAGCAAGCACTTTGGCGACAGTGGGAAGGAAAAACTCCCTTTTAACAGGAAGAAACCTCCGGCAGAACCAGGCTCAGGGAGGGGCGGCCATCTGCTGCGACCGGTTGGGGTGAGAGAAGGAAGACAGGATAAAGACATGCTGTGGAAGAGAGACAGAGGTTAATAACAGATATGATTCAATGCAGAGAGGTCTATTAATACATAGTGAGTGAGAAAGGTGACTGGAAAGGAAAAACTCAATGCATCATGGGAATCCCCCGGCAGCCTACATCTATTGCAGCATAACAAAGGGAGGATTCAGGGTCACCTGGTCCAGCCCTAACTATATGCTTTAGAAAAAAGGAAAGTTTTAAGCCTAATCTTAAAAGTAGAGATAGTGTCTGTCTCCCGAATCCAAACTGGAAGCTGGTTCCACATAAGAAATGATGAATTTAACATTTTTCCTTTCAGGCAGTAGAAATGTTGATTCAAAAGTGATATTAGCTGGAAATCTAACAAAAGGTCATACTGTAATGCCTCAGGGATGTTTTCAAGGAAAACATTTACATGAAGCTAAGTGAAGCTCCGTCCGCCTATAAGCAATTAGGAGACACTTTTCACTTTTGAAGAGTTTCTAAATTTTAAGGGTGTGTTATGAAAAAAAGAGAAAAGCTGGAGTGGCTACTTGAAAAATAAATCAACCTTGGATAAAAACATACAGCAATACCTCCTGGGATGACATGTATGTGCGCATTATGCACGAGTAGCTTTGTCCATCGCTCAGGCCCGACAAGTCGTCCTGCTTTGTTTAACCCTTTAAGACCTACCATAGAACCAAGTCCGCCAGAGCTTATACTATGTTTTTACATGCTGTAGTGCTGTAGTTTTTGGGAGCATTTCAAGTTGCTATACATCAATACAACCATTAACCATTATAGCCCAAATTTTAATAATATGTGCATAGTAATTACATACATTGCAAAAAAGTGCAATAAACTACAAAAAAATGTAAAATCATTTTTGTTTTTTTTAACATATATTTCTAGTTAGAGAAATTTAAGAGGCTTATCCCTCAAAACTGTAAATACAAAAAATTTTCACAAAATAGTTTCCCGCCACAGGAAATTTATTTTGAGTGCCTTCATAGTTTCATTTTTGAAATACACAAATTTTTATATACTGCAGGAAAAACGAAAATAAATATTATAATGCAAATTTGCAAAAAAAAACAGCACATGCATCAAAATAAACAGTTTCCAGCAGTGCAATATGAGTCCTAAGCATCCCAGAAACGACACAGAAAGTCATAAAGTCAAAAATAACTTTAAAAAACACCATAAGGCTCATAAGGCCCTGATGGTAAAAAACTACATTTCCGCAAAATGACGTCACTTCCGGTTTCGGGCAGGACATGGAGGACACGCGATAGTTCACGCTGATGGTCGTAGGAAGTGTTACAAACAGCTGATCGGATCGGCAAAGCGTGTTTCTGGAAAATTATGTTTTTGTTGCTGCAAGTGCTTTTTATGCAGTTTTTGCAAAGATATATGTGGAAGGAAACCGTGACCGAGGACAAGCTGATGGCATAAGATGTAAGTACAACTCCTCCGGTTTTATATGCAAAAAAAATTATTGCGCTAGCTTACGTGGTTGCAGTGCTACCGGGATTTAAAAATAGTTAGGCAAAACAGAGCGTCCCTGCTCCGATTGGCTTTAAAGGGTTAAGAAGTGCTTTTAAAAATGTGTGATTTGGAAATGTAAATAACTTCATAACCTTTCTTTATGCATTAATGCACAGAGAGTATAAGAATACTTGTCTATGAAGTATGTAACCTGGATATTTTCAGATAACTGCAATCACTCGTGCTACTGTTCCTCTCTAATCATCTCCACAGCGTCTGTAACCTTCCAGAACATGCGACGCCAGCATGCGTGTCTTTGCTGTCACTTACACAGCTAACAGTGTGTGTTTATGTTGAGGGTTATGCATGCTGATGGTGACCCAGACCCCCACAGAGCCTCCCACCCTTCAGACCCTCCCCCTCCCAGGGCGAGGGCAGCAGGATGGGGTCAAACAGACAAATCTATCCCTCCTGCTCCATGGAGGCCTGCCCAGGGCCATTAGTATCCATTACCAGGAGGCACGGACACGCCACAGCCTGTGGTGCTTGTTCTCCAGCGCACACACATACTCGCACACGCATACTGTCAGCTAGCATGCAGCATATAAACAAGCATAATTACACAATAAAAGCATGAAACTCGTGCATTCGCACAAGTATACAATTAGGCACTCAGATATGAATGAGCATGAAAGCGCCAAGAAATCCACACACGGGCAAACACACCTGACAGTGAAGCAGGCGTCCAGCAGCTTGCCACAGAGGTCCTCACTTCAAACAGACATTCTCAGAGGGGATGACCTTCTGGGAGTCTGTGGGGTGTGTTCATGTGTGTGTCTGTGAGTGTGAGAGGCTGATGAAGAAATTTAGAGCTGAACCGGCCACAAACAGTATGCACATAACTATCTGCCAAAAAGATGCAAGCTAAATGATTATAAATGGGCTGGAAGTTTTTAATGTTTGCTTAATAGAAGCATGAAAATGTGAACGAAGCATGAAAGAAGAATCAAATATTAGAAAAGTGGGAAGAAAGAAGTTTAGAAAGAGCCAGAGGAAAGATTACTGAGTCGTCACTGCATCCTTGGTTGCCCTCCGTTCACCGGCTTTTCCAACTAGTGTGTCGGTGTCTGTCGTGTCAGCTGTGGCTGCCTAACAAGCTTTATCCTCAACAGCCTATTATCTAGAGCATGGCAACTGGCCCATACCTGCAAGGTGTGTGTGTGTGTGTGTGTGTGTGTGAGAGAGAGAGAGAGATTCAGAGCGTTGCAGCTGTGTCATACCTGCAAGCGTCTTCGGGACACTTTCCTCTTGTCTAATGGTGCAGAAGAGGGGGATTGTGGGAGAGGTGAAGGACGAAACTGATATCTTCTTCCTCCCTCTTGTCTTTTCCCCTCCCATGTGAGAGGGAATGGTGGTGTGGATGTTTCTTCTTGCCTCCTTAGAGGGCACAGAGGAGATACGGTGCCAGAGGCCACGCGCACACATGAACAGCTGCTTGCATGAATGAATGCGTTCAGAAGACACACGTTAGGAATGTCAAGGACATTTCTTACTTATCCTGCACGACGCTTGATTAAAAGACGACAAAAGCAACCATCAAATATTGATGATCTGCAAAAATGTAGGCAGTGGCTCATTTGTAAATGCCGTAATTCTTTTTAATGTCCAAACACATTTTATGTGCGATATCCCTAAAAATTTCACTAAGGTTAGCATTTTCTATACGTACATGCACACACAATTACGGAGCATTGCTTTTATTGCATGTACACACAAAGCCGCATACATATATAGTCTGATGTATATATTTTGCTATTTTACAAGTTTGCTGTAAGTTCTTGCAAATTTATTAACATTTAAAAAACTAAAATCTAACATGTTCGTAAGTATTTAATCTTTGCCCAATAACTTGTTGAAACCTCAAGTATGATGCTAAAAGTTTGGCATTCCTATTTTTGGGCTGTTTCACCCATTCTTCTTTGCAGAACCTCTCAAGCTCCATCAGGTTGGATGCTCAGTGTCGGTGCACAGATCTCTTCCAAGATGTTCAATTAGGTTCAAGTCTGTGTCCTGGCTGGGTCATTCAAGGACATCAAAGAGTCGTCCACAAGCTACTCCTTTGGTAACTTGGCTGAGGGTCATTGCCCTGTTGGAAGATGAACCTTTGCCCCAGTCCGAGCAGGCTATCATCAAGGATGTCTCTGTACGTTGCTCATACATGCTAACCCTCCCGATTTTTCTGAGAGAATCCCGAATTTCAGTGCCCCTCCCAAAAATCTCCACCATTCTCCTGAATTTCTCCTGACTTTCCACAACAAAAATGCAAAACCATATCCCAGAATTCATAGCGCAGCCCAGCCAATTCCAGTTTCCAACAATGGCGGCAGCTACTTAGTTTTTATATTACCCTTATTACTCTTTCTGGGTCGCAAAATAAACTTTTAGCAGAAGTTTCACTCCACAGAGAGAGCTTGTGACGTAATTCTGGAGGCCGTCACAATCACTCACTTCCGGCCTACCGGGCTTTCGGAGTACCTGGCCCACTTTGACAATGAAGGCCGGGTCCTCAGGTAGATGCAGCCTCTGAATTTGGACAGCCCCAACTGGGGGACAGTAATAATGGTGACATTTAACTTACTTTAAATAAATAATTTGAAATAAACAAACACTGTAAAATTTTAGTTATGTATATTTTCATATTAGCTCATAATTCTTTTTAAGTGTATACAACATTTATGTCGAAATACGGAACATGCGTACATATATTCTTGATTCAAGCACTGAGTAAAAAAGTTTTCTTCTGGTCTAAAGACCAAATTGAAAATCTATATCCTTTACTTCCTAAACTGAGATGTGTTTAATACCAGTGAATCCTCTCAGCTTACATTTTTGACACTGCTTCTTCTATTGGTCAACACACCTCTGGGATGTGTATTAATATTACAATCCTGATGTTTTGCTCTTGAATAGACTTTGTTGTAGTTTTGCATATCAAAAGTATGCATGTCATTAACCGAGACAGCCAAATCATTTATTTATTTAGATTTAGATACCCCCCGTGTTGCAGGTAGAACATTTGTGCGCTGCAGACTACTGACATCTCAAATGTGGTTTTAAAGAACCTCTCAGAGTAAAGAAATGAGATAAGAAGGGTAAAATAACTAGTGAATCACTTGCAGTAAAAATTTTTAAGTGCTTGAACCAAACACACTGATGCAAAGAATCAAAGTATACACCATCAAATGGGTTAGATCTGCTGCTACAGGCACAAAAACTACCTGTGAATAAAAATCAGGGTGATGATAATTTGGAAAAAAACACCAAGGTAACCAGGTAGCGCTTGATGCTTCTCATTTATGCGTTCTTGTTCTTTGCCATCCCTCCTTTCTATCTCTCTTTCTTCCTTCTCTTCGCTCACCGTGACCAGAAGAAGTTCTTCTGCACTGGTGCCCGTCCACTCATCCTTCCAAGCAGAAAACTCTCATGTGCACGCACATATACACACATGCAGACCAACAATCCCCCACCTACTTACACACACCTCCAAAGCACATACGCACATTCACCTACCTCCCACCCACCCCACACACACACTCTACATGCGTACACACTCGCCACCGGCCACACCAGTGGAGGCCTTAGGGCTCAGCCATCTGCTGCCCACCCAGCCCATCTCCCCCCCTCTGTAGTACCCACCTTCCCAACATATGCAGCCCTTGCCCTGGGTAAGGTGGCAGGGGCACTGGCCCTAGCCCTGGCCAAGAGAAAGGGGTGAAGGAGCACATATGTAGCCCAGACGGTGTGTGTGTGAGCGCGAGGGGAGGAGGGAGGGGAGAAAAGACACAGAGACAAATCAAGGATTAGATGGCTCTCTCCTTGAATCTCTACATCTATTTCTCGCTCTGTCTCACCCATATGGCTTGTTTCTTGCATGTTCACACCAGCTCAGTGACCACCAAGGTCGCACCCTACAAAGGGCTAGTGAGGCCTCAAGCGAGGCAGCTGAGAATGAAGCAGGGAGAGGTAGACATGGCGAGAATGAGGGGGGCAGGAGCGATGGTTGGGGTTGGCATTGTCGCTGAGACACCTCCTTTTTTTTCACACCCCCTTTTTTCCTATCCTTCATTTCCTCTGTCTGTCTCTTCCCTCTGTTAAATCTTGCCTCGGGGCATTCTCCACCACAAAAGGCAGGGGGAAAAAAACGAGTGTGGCACTTTCATCCTCCCATCATCCCTTCCATCCATCTACCCGACCTTGTGTCTTTACGGATAAGATGTGTGTATGTGTGTGTTTGTGCGTGTGTGAGTGTGCAAAACAAGTGATGTGACAGCAATGGTGGGCATTTTGTTTCAACGCTAACATTAATTACATTGACTATTCCAAAGTCGTCCATATTTCATGAGCGTTCTTTTGCATGCCGGGGCAATGCACCACTCACCTATTCTCTTTAGTCTTCCGGTGCCTCTTTACACGTTCCAGGAAACCCAGTGCTGCTGTCAGTATCGGCTTAGGTTAGAAATCCAACAGGGAATTGGGCCAAAAATACTTTGGAAAGCTGACAAAATGCTGTTGCGGTAACTGTAGTGGTCCAACTATTTTAAAGTTCAACTTTATGTGGGAATAATGCAACATTGTAACTGCAGTTAAAATGCAACATTTTTATTAATGTTAATGGAAAAAAAATGTTTTTGATAAATGTAATCGTGTATTGTTAGTATGTCAGTTTGTGGCTAACAATAGCAGCAGACGCACTCTGTTGGCTGCAAAGGAAACAGTAACAAATCCCTTATTATGTGTTGGCAGGAAAAAAATATGAGTTAATCTCCACAGCAAATAATAACCAACAAAAAGGGTTTTGGGACCATTGTTTAAAATCTTCACGTTTAGTAAAGCTACTATTTTAAGTATTTATTAGCCTACAACTTAATGGTGCAAAAACATAGTAACAAAAACACTGAAACTAGAGAGACAACTTTAACATTATAGGGCCCAGATACATATTTTCTCATCTTCGTCTTTCGGCTGCTTCCTTTAAGGTCGTCACATCATCTTCCTCCATCTCATCCTATCACTTGTATTCCTCGCTGTCACATGTCTTTTTCTACATTCATGAATCTTCTCTGTAGTCTTCCTCTTTTCCTCCTGCATGGCAGCTCCATCTTCAACATCCTTTATCCAAAATATCGACCATCCCTCCTCTATACATGTCCAAAGCAAGTCTGTTACTTCGTCTTTCTAAGTCATCTCCACACACTCAGACCATGCTGTCTCCTTCACCTGTCTTGTGCACAGTCCATTGCTTTGGATGATTGACCTGGTTGCTCCTCGCAGCTTCACCTTTCCACCTGCCTCTCATTCAGTCACATGTTTTGTCTTACTTCTACTGATTTTCATTCCTCTTCTCTTCAGAGCATGCCTCCACCTTTCCAGGCTCTCTTCCGCTTGTTCCCTACTTTTACTGTGATCCAAACATCACAGTCATGAAAACTCCAGCGTGACCTCATCTGTCAGCCTGTCCATGGACAATGCAAAGAAAGTTTCTCAGGGCCAATCCCTGATTAATTCCACCCCCACATGGAAGCCATCTGTCATTCCTACCGTACTGTACCTACCTCACCTCTGTCTCACTGTCCTCAAACATGTCCTGCACCAGTTCTCTGTCACTCCTGACTTCCTCATGCATCACCATTGTTCCTCTCTTGGTATCCTATCAACTGCTCGAGATCCACACACAGAGTGTAAATCCTTCTGCCATTCGCTAAACTTCTCCATCAACACTCTCAAAGTAAACATCACATCTGTAGCGCTGTACTGCTGCTCACTCACCATCACTCCTTTTAAATCTAGCTTCACCAACTCTTTCCCATAGCCTCATAGTGTGGCTCATCAGCTCTATCGCTCTGTAGTAACATCTGCTTAGGTCCATATAGTATGTTGAAAACCTCACAATTAATACTGAAGAGAATGTAATTTGTCAGTTTGCTGGGGAAGAAATTAACAGTGATTAGCAGTGTAAGCTGCTGTAAGTACCATGAAAGTAAATTTTATTCTGTATAAAACCTCTAAGCAACTCCAGACTCTAGGAGAGGGTCATGAGCTGCTATGAATGTCCATGTATGAAGGTTTTTTGGCAATTCATGCAACACTGTGAGCCTATCTTCCAGATATTCAACAATCAACTGTAAGGGAGCCTAAGGATATGTGTCTAGGAACAGCACCTCAGCCTCTGTCATTAACATCAGCACGATAGCTGGGCACCAGGAGCTTCATGGCATGGGTTCCATTGCCAAGCAGCTTCTTTAAGTGTAATGTGTAGATCGCCCAGATCCTTTGTAGATATCATATAAGTTGTTTCAAAGTTCCACTGTAAGGTTAATACTTTTCCATTATTGCACCGTTAGATGAAATTTAGTTCCTCTTTTTCTCTCTGACAAGGTGGTAAAAGAGAAAATCACCCTTCTCTCTCCATCTTCTTTTTTTATGTGAAAAACATTAAGGTGGTACATAGATGTGGAGAAAAAAAGGCAAGCTGGAAATAATTGTGTGTATGTGACAGTTGCGGTGTGGTGTTTGTGCACATGCGTGTGTGTGTGTGTGTGTGTGGCTGCTTCTGATGGATCAGTGATTAAATAAATCATAGTAACCTTTCCTGTAACCTTTCCCCCTCCCTCCCCAGCCCCTGTATGACCTTACAAGACCCACACACATTAAAGACTCTTCTCTTCTCCTTCATCTCTCCCTCTTCCTACTGTAAGTCGACCCCTCCTTATTCTTCATCTTTTTTTACATAACTCTCTGTCTCGCTTCCTTTTTACTTTGCGTAGTTAAATAATGTCACATTAGTATTACACAAATTGCTCTTTAACCTTTTATAGTAAATATTAAAGGCATAACACAAAAACTGAAACATTTCATCTTAAGTCCCTTGGATGAGTGACGAAACATTTATCTCACTGAAAACGTTACATCCAGATGAACAGAATCAACTTTTTTGGATTTCCTTACCTGGATGATTGAGCACGCACAAATACATTAAAAAATATATAACTTACTTTTACTACTTTATTTATTTTATTGCTTTATATTATTTACTTTTGTTACTTTATGTTACTTAAATAATCAGACCCCGTCTTATCTTAATGACCTTGTAGTACCATATCACCCCATTAGAGCACTTTGCTCTCACACTGCAGGCCTACTTGTTGTTCCTAGAGTATTTAAAAGTAGAATGAGAGGGAGAGCCTTCAGTTTTCAGGCCCCTCTTCTGTGGAACCAGCTTCCAGTTTGGATTCAGGAGACAGACACTATCTCTACTTTCAAGATTAGGCTTAAAACTTTCCTTTTTGCTAAAGCATATAGTTAGGGCTGGACCAGGTGACCCTGAATCCTCCCTTAGTTATGCTGCAATAGACATAGGCTGCCGGGGGATTCCCATGATGCATTGAGTTTTTCCTTTCCAGTCACCTTTCTCACTCACTATGTGTTAATAGACCTCTCTGCGTGAATCATATCTGTTATTAACCTCTGTCTCTCTTCCACAGCATATCTTTTATCCTGTCTTCCTTCTCTCACCCCAACCTGTCGCAGCAGATGGCCCCGCCCCGCCCCTCCCTGAGCCTGGTTCTGCTGGAGGTTTCTTCCTGTTAAAAGGGAGTTTTTCCTTCCCACTGTTGCCAAGGTGCTTGCTCATAGGGGGTCATATGATTGTTGGGTTTTCTCTGTATGTATTATTGGTCTACCTTACAATATAAAGCGCCTTGAGGCGACTGTTGTTGTGATTTGGCGCCAAGGTTATTATCGTTAACGAAAACTAACGAAATAACGAAAACTAGAAGTGAAAAAACATTTTCGTTAAAGGAAATAAAAATAAAGACAAAAAAAGGAAAACTAACTAAAACTGTAATGAGTTTTCACAAAACTAACTAAAATTAACTGAATTTATAGCAAAAATGTGTTTAGCTTTCATTGATGTGTGCGTGTCATACAATAGTCAAGGGTGAAAATGAAGTTTAGTTTACAGATTTTTTCTTGCTGTCTCATTATGCCAGCAGGTGGCAGTACGTTAGTCGAGTCGTCTGTATTGCTGCTCTGTCCACGCGCAGAATCATGTCAGGAACAGTTGAGAGAAAGCACCAGAGTCCAATTTGGGATTACTTTGAATATGACTGTGTTTTGGATAAAGCAAGTGTCTTGTAGTGGAAAGAGACAAATTATGAGGGACATTTCTAAAGGGAAAAAAAATCCCACAAACCTTAAAGTGCACTTGAAAAGCTCACACAAGAATGCTAACCTAGCTTACCTTGAGAAGGGAGCACACTCAACCCTCATCCCCAGAAAACAGAAGCTAACCCCAGGCAAGGCAGCGTGATGCATCCCGAGACAACAGGACTGGGACATCTACATAACTGTGTGAGTCAATTGCCTTCAAAAAGTTTATCAATTCACTTGGACCAAAATTACGAACACCCGGTGCTGCGAGAGTTAATAGTCTCATTGGGGCCAAGATATACATTTTATAGTTTCCTGGTATCAATGGTTGTTCATCTGCCTTTATTTATTTATTTAAAGAACCCATAGGTGGGAATGTGAGTTGTCTGTCTCTGCGTGTTAGCCTTGTGACAGACAGGCGACCTGTCCAGGGTGCAGGGTATGGTAGCTGGAATAGCAACATACCCAAGGATAAGCAGAAGAGAATGACTGATATGATGAAACTGGGATTTTGTTACACTTAATTATTGCAAACACAACTAAAACTATAACTGAAACTAATCAAAACTAAACTGAAACTAAGGATTTTCAAAAAAATAAAAACTAAACTAAACTAGCAAACAATTGGTAAAAACTAATTAAAACTGATATAAAATTGAAAATCTGAAGTCAAAACTAAATAAAAATAAAAACTAATGAAAATTGCAAAACTATTAAAACCCTGTTTGGCGCTATATAAATAAAATAAAATTCAGTTGAATTGAAATTAATATTATTTACAACACTTTGTGTTGTTTTTATTTTTTTCATTTTGTTACTTTTTTACTCAATCTATGTTACTTACTTTGTTTTTTGTTACTTTGTTATTTTAATTGTACTTTTAATACTGACTACCTCTTTAAGCTTTATCCTTTTTAACCACCTGAGTGTGGAGACAGCATTCTTCCTATGGGAATAATAAAATGATGTTGGATCATTTTTACATTGTAATAACAAGGTATCGTGTTTGCATCACAGTGACAGCGTAACAACCAACGTTTAACAAGATAATGTCTTAACTGTGGTTAGGCAGACCTCTGAACCCCCACAAGCAAAGTGGTTCCTTTCTTTTAGCATTAATCTGTGTGTGGTTGTCTGTGTGTTTTTATGATCTTTAAGATCTGGAGGTTCAAACGGCTATTCTCACCACGCCTTGCCACTGAACTCACCAAGAGGTCGCTGAGACACCACAATGTGCATGAATGTGTTCATACAAGTTAAGTGTGTTTGTGTATGTGTGTGTGTGCTGACTCCCTGATCTCCTGCTCTAATACCCTGAGGACCTTTGGTTCCTTAACTGTAGGAGGTCCTAAGCAACCCACCCACACACCCACATAGAAATGCACACTGTGCACACATGCTCACACATCTTCATAGGATATCAAAGATTAGACATCAATCATTCTCACCTCTTGAAGTCTTGAAGAACGAGCACCTCATATGAAAGGTCAGCACACACCTGGAGAGTTAGATGAAATCAATATGCAATGATGAAGGCGAGGATGAGGGAAGAGGTTGGTAAAAATGATGAAAACAAAGAGGCAGAAATAGTAAATACAAGCAGAAGGAGAAAATCTTTAGTCATCCTTTTTCAAACTTGCAGATAACTTGCTTGACTCACATTAATGGTGGCTTTCAGGGAGCTTTTCTATGCTTTTGGTGGCCAAAGAAGAAAAAAAAAACTGTCAGTCAGTTTTGAGTGAAATTTATTCAATACCGGCTCATGAGATAGATTTGCAGGTCTAGACTGATGCAGAGCTACCACACATGCTCTAACTTGAGATGTTTGCGCAACTATACATAACAGATCAAACTCATTGCCACTTTTTCCACTTACTTTGTCATAACTTTTAATTGCAGGTGCATCAATAATAGCTGCATTTCTCTTCTGCTGGTTTGAACTTTAGAGCCTTTCTGTTGTGCTGAACTTTGTTTGGCCTGGAGTGGCGAGTAACTGATTGAGATAGGAACAGGGAGGCTTATCTCTGAATGCTTGGTGTTTGGATACGTATGATGTCAGACCAGTTCTCATAATGCTTTCTAGGCTGCGTGTACTGATAAGCTTTGGGATCTGGAGAAGGTAGAGACATACGTAGGTAGCACACAAGACACAATTGAAATTGGAGCAAGAGAAAGGGCCAGTTTGTGTTTGTTTGTTCAAGTGTGCGCTTGCGTGTGTGATGTTCTTCTACTCTGAGCCTACTTTAGCTCACCGTACTCCCTGAGCAGTGACCGGAGCACTAAGCCCCCGGTCCAAGCACTTGGAAACTGGAACGAGGCGAGGAGAAAGAGGGGATGGATGGGAAAGAAAGAGAGCGATGCGATGGGGGAGAAAAAGGATGGAGCGCAAAGAAAGAGAGGACAGGAGAAGAGTGGAGGCAGAGACAGAGCAGCAGCACATGGAACGGCACAAAACGGAAAGAACTGACGATCGAATGGAACCAAACGAAAGGAGGAGAAGTGTTGGACTGAGGGATGAGAGGGAAGGCGAAGCCACCTCTTCTTCTCCCTCTCCTCTTCTCGTCCCTTCTCTTCCCCCCCGTGAGAATGTGTGTGCGTGTGTGTGTTTTCTTCCTCGTCAGATCTGCCACGCTTTCATTCGCACACAAAGACGGCACGTAGACATACCTGGCACAGGGGGACGTGAAGGAGCTGGCAGAGGCGCGTGTATGTGAGAAAGAGACAGATAAAGAGACACTGGCTCACCTGCCTGGCAGAGAAGGGTGCCTGTTAGAGGATGGCCTGTCTGTCTGAGATGTCCCACTTAACACTGACACACACATGCACACACATGCTTAACCCACTCAACACTTTCTTTTTTTCATTGTTGCTGCTCTCTCCTCCCCAGTCTCTTTCATTATATCACATATTTAAATGCACACTGCATCTGCTTGACATTACTGTCTGAGTGCAAATATTGTAGTTATCAATGTTTTGATATACATTTGAAATCAATTTAAAATATAGAGTTCCTGCCTCAGGATCTGGTGACTTTTCAAATACCACAATCGTCAGGTTAAGATTTCAGTTTAGCTAATTCAATACTTCATTTTTGCATTGTATTAATTTCTAATTAGTAAATATTAAAGTATAGTAATTATAATTGCTAACAAGTCAAACTTTTACCGGGTCTCAATTTGGACATGAGCTGTGATTATTGACTATTTATGCTAACATGCTCAGGTGAGTAGCCTCTCGGTCTCTGCCTCCTGCTCCTTTTTGCCTTCCCTTTCTGGTCTCAGCATTTCATGTTCTCCATAAAACAGACCATGAGTACCTATTCTGTCAGTGCTGATCTGTCTCTGACTTGTCAAAGATGGGAAGTGTCAATTTAGATATATCCTTGGATACATTTTCAAGAGCGAACAAGCGGGACCCTGAGGTGTCAGTGGCAGAGAGGCAAAGAACTAAAATAATTTCTTGGATTCTTCAACTTCTACAGGAGATTCATGTGGAATTAAAGCCAGGCAGCTACACTGCTCACCACATTCACCTCAACTTCTAAATCTTTCTTCGGGAGATTCAGATTCAGATCTCACTGTCCCGGTTCCCTGATGAAACCTGATGCTCTTTACTGTCAGTTTTCCTCCGAAGATGACTTCTAAGTTAAACTGGACCGTGACTCTGTTGGATCATCTCCTCTTCAGTCCACTCGTGAGTTATCCATTGGGCCCACACCACAAAATTTGCCTGGTATCACAGGATAAGTCACACCATCACCCTCAACACTTTTTTGTGGCTATTCCTAAATAAGAATTTGGCAGAATATGCAGCTGCAACTAGAAATAAGAACAGCTCTCAACCACCAGCAAGAGCAAATCAAGAGCTTGAAGTTGCTTTAAAACATGTAGTTTCCCCCAACTCTGCTTCCTGGAGCTCGGAGCCTTGATGGATGTCTTCTGCAGCCAGGCTTTGTCAACCTTCTCTATTTCTAGTCCAGGAGGGAGAAGCAGTGGGATCCTCCATCCAGCATGATCTGTAACGCTGCCGTCGAGTCTGGAAACTGTGCAAAGCTACCCTCCTTAGAACTGTGGGCCAGAATCAGCACCTGGCAGATTGATGGAGGACCCCAGCCCTGCGCTCCACCCAAGTCAGAAGTGTCTTCCACAAAATCTTTCTCCAATCCATCTTCCTCAGTTTTTTAAGGACAAGAAAGTCTGGGTCTGTGGAAGCGGGAGCACAGAAAAGGTCCATAGTTTGAGTCTCGTCTTGGGTCTTTCTGTGTTGAGTCTGCGTGTTTTCAGCTTCCTCCCACAGTCCAAAGACATGTATGGGTGAGCTGTGAATATGAGTCTGAATGGTGTCTGTCTGTCTGTGTTAGCCCTGTGACAGAGTGGAAGCCTGTCTAAGGAGTACCCTGCCTTTCACCCTTTGGCAGCTGGGATAGGCTTCAGACCCCTGCGACCCTGAATCGGATAAGCGTAAGAAGAAAAAAAAAGAAAAGGTGTTGAGTGCTTTTTAGTAGTATTTTAACAAGAGTTTTATCACTGGGAAGAAAAATACTTCAGAAGGCACAAACAAGGCCATTTAGTAAATGATTGCAGCACTTAATAAAAAGGAACTGAGTTAAATGTGATTGATTCATTCTCACAGGGAGAGATTTATTTTTGTAATACAATTTATGTGCACATAATTTCCTTTCCTTTTTGTTAAGCAGAAGAGTTTTTTTTTTTTTAAAAAAACATGGGGCGGGAGAATTGGCTAAAAAGTCAAATTGCCACCCAACAGCTGCAGCAGAATGAGTTTTGACGCCGGAGTGAAAATGTGTCCATGCTAAAGAAATTGGAGGGGTCTGCAATGCAACACAAACAAACAATAAACAAGGAAGCAAACAAATTGACGCACACACGAATAAGCACACACACACACACATGCGCGCGGCAATCGGCTATGCTGCAATTAGCTTGTTTTAAAGGAAACAAATAACAGTAATTTCAACAGAACAGCAGCCATAACAATTCACCCCTGGAGGGGATCAGCAATTTGAACACACACACTGGAGAACAGGATACATTCACACACAGGGATCCACACACACACACACACACACACACATACACACACACACACTGTCAAGTATGCACATGCAAGTGCAGTCATATTCAAATCCAGCAGACGGACAGACACACTCACGATGCACATGCATGCTCAGACACACACACACACACACACACACACACACACACACACACACACACACACACACCTCCATTAAGTGTACTTGAGAGCGGCAGAGAGGGTCAGCTCAGTGTCTGAGTTATTACGCTACTTTGTTCTGCCTCAGTGGGAAGGCTGCACCCCGCACACACACATGCACAAAAAGAATTATTATCACCCATCAACACTCAAGGTGCAAATATAAAAGGGTTGCTTTGATAATGGATTGAAAGAGATGAATAAAAGAATGGGTAAAAAAGAAAAAAGATGGATGAATAAATGCAGAGAGAGAGAGAGAAAGTGTCTGGTAGCTGTTTCTTTGCTCGTGTGCAGAAGTTTGCAGCTGGCTGGCGAAACCACACTCCCTCTTTCTGTTTCCCCCACCTCTCCGTCCATCTATCTATCCCTTCCTCTCTGTCTGGGCATTCAACAATGGCACGAAACATCTGTGACTACCAGGTAATTACGGCTGAGCCAAAACAGTGGGCAGTGCCGCGCCGCTGAGCTACGACACCCCGCAATTAGTCCTGCATCTCCATCTCCCCTCGCTCTGTTGCTCCCCTGATGACCAGCGTATTATCTCTCTGAAGAGACCCGGGAGACAGAGGAGAGTGGAGAGGGAAAATAGACAGATGAGTGGTCTCAGAGGTACACGAGTGATGGGAGAGGACAGCCACACCACCAGAACTGTCCATCCCAGCAACTCATGTTTTCTCTTTCTTTGGCCTCCTTTGGATACTTTGTTTAGAGCTCCAGAGGGAGCTCAAAGAAATCTGATAAAATTGCCTCAACTGATGTCAGTCGAGTCAGCATCACTTCTGACAATTACAAGTTTTAATGAGGGGAAAAATGGGGCTGTGGTTTGGAAGAAGTAAGAATACCAGAGCCCCAAAACCATAAACCAGCAGCAGAAGCTTGATTCTATAGTAGCCACTAATACTGTAGTGGCTACTGTAAAGTATTACAGTAGCCACTAATACACAGTATTAGTGGCTACTTCTATTCTTTCTGTCATACTGTATACTGCTACAGGGCTGGATCCTCACTGACCTCAAATAGTGTGGTCAGTGTATATAGAAGCTCAAAAGGCTTCGGGTCAGGCTTCAGATTCCTCTGAACAATAAGTTTAGAGTTTTTTTCACTCTTGATTATGTGATTCTGTGGGTCATTTCGAGCACAGAGCTTTGGCTGAGAGGACAAAAGCCTGTCCCACCTACTGTTCAACACCAGTTGTTTGGAAGTGACAGGTAGTCTTAGGGTATTTTTAGTTTAGTTCAGACTTGCAGCGTACACCTGGTAGCTGGCTCGGATCGATGTCAGATCATCATTTAGAACCAGACAGAGACCATCTAGGCGTGGTTGTTTTGTTCGACACCCAACTACAATTACAGTGTTCACATCTGCACAAATGAGCAACACTAAGCCAGAGAATGATTTAAACAGACTAAACAGCGCAGATGTGAAAACACCCTTAAAGGGAGGGTGGCCTTAAAGGCAGACAAGATAAAATAGCTTGTTTCAGACAGTAGACCAACTAAAGGGCTTCTCCCAGACTTAGTAAAAGATAAATAAGGGTTCACAGGTACTTCACATATGTGCTACAATGTTTCATTATACCTTTGTGTGTTCACAATCCAAAATATCCCTTGCATGTCATTTCAGCTCCTGTTACACCCACCCAGCTGCGCAATTCACCTGCACACCTGTTGCTGTTTCCCCATCAGTTCTGTGTTTTAAAGTCATACAGGGGTTTTGCCCATTGTTGAGTCTTACTTTGAATTCTGTTAAAGTATTCATCTGCTCTGCCTCCCAGTCAGATTCTTAGCTTACAGGAAGTACAGCGCAGTAGAAACTTTGAATCTTTAAAAGCTCAAACTAAAATCTGGTGCATTGTAAGTTGCAATGCACCACACTTGTTTTGGAGTGGAAAACGTTTTCATTTTTAGTAAGTGTAAATGAACAAATGGCCTTTTTTCTGTAATATAACCAAGTCTGCCTGAAAACTTTGGAAAAGACTAAAAATGATCCTTTAAGTCTGAATCTGTCACAAGTGTTTTAACCAGGAGACTGTGCTTCATGTCCCATTTGGACACTTTATTCTGCTTTGGTTTTCTGGCTTAGAGATCAAAAAAACACTATTTTTAGATTTAGAAAAATATGATTTGGATCCAGAACCGGTGCCACAGTGTGGTGAGTGACCTTGCTCATGTCTCTGAGAAGTCATTGTCAGTGTTGGTCAAGTTACTTGAAAAAAGTAATTAGTTACTGATTACTGATTACTTCTCAAAAAAAGTAATCCCGTTACTTTACTTATTACTTATTTTCAAAAGTAATTAATTACTTAGTTACTTAGTTACTTTTAAAAAACATGATACACTACCTGAATGCGTGATAAAGCAATAGACCTTTTGGGCCAATTCTATTTTTTCTGCATAATCCATCATATAAAAGTGAATCAAATGGAAAAGTGTCTTTTTAAAAAATTGTTTATTACTTTTAATCTTAACTTTATAAACAGTGCATCAAACAAAAATTAAATTAAATTCAACAGTCTTTGACTTTAATAAATTTGTTTAACATTTGAACATATTTCTGCACATTACACCATATTTTAAGAAAATAAAGGCTTAAACTATATTTCTGCATACTCCAGCATATAACATAAATTATTTTTGTGTATACACACACACATCCTTTCATATAAATACAGCAAAAAATAAGTAAATAAAATAAATAAAATTAACAATAACATCTTTTAACAGTTAGTAAAGTGCAGAGAGGCATAATATTGAGATTACAAAAACAGAAAATGCTATTGCATGCTACATTTAGGCTGTTAATCCAGTCTCAGTTTGTGGCAACCCTGAAAAAGACCTATGTTTTATTGTTTTCTTTTGGACTGAAACAGTGGTTATATCGCATCAGCAGAAGCTTCTCAAACCTTCTATCAGACATTCTGTTCCTTTTTGGGGAAAGCACCAATCCACCTAAACTGAACAGCCGTTCCACTGGTGCACTGGATGGAGTTGGACTGTTGTATTTCATGTACATCTTTTTGAGATTTGGGAACTGATTCAGAATCTCAAGCTCATAGCCTGACCTTAAAAAGTCAGTTACTTCTTTTTCTGCTGAGAAGCTTTCTGTGGGCTGATTCTGAAATTCAAAAAAGTCCATTTCGGCTGGGCTGGCTGGGATTTGGGACACATTAGTGTTCTCAGTTGCAGGAGCAGCTTTACGACACTCTGTTATCAGGAGCTCCTTCACATACTCTCTCCTACGCTCATCTCTCAGCCAACGAAGTTTAAACTTGGGACAAGTGGCCACTGCGAGAAGTCCTTCTTGGCTGTCCAGAACAGCATCAAAACGAGTCTTGATGGCCTGTAACATACAATATGATGCATCTAAGAATAAAATTATTTTACTATATAATTACCTATTGTCATTATTTTGTGGGCTTTACAGCTCTAAACCATCTATATTTTCTATTATCAATACTGTATGAGATTTAATTTTGGCTGAGGCTTTTGTTGATATTATGATTAATATTCATGATTAATGATGATCAATGTCCCTGATATTTAACAAGGGGTGAATACTTGGTCTTTTATTCTATCATTTTAATAATTGTACCCGCTGCTTAAAACAAAGTATAACATCCACCCACTGTGAATGGTATAATAAATTTAACAAATCCAACCAAAGCAATTAATAATAATCTTACCTTTACAATGACATCTGGAAGGCTGGCTGTCATTCTAGAGAGGTCATCTTTCAGGGCAAGCGTCTTTGACATCAGGCTTGTGAGTGTTGGCAGTAAAGCCCCGTAGGTGCACTCATCCCCTTGTAAGATGTCCAGAGCCACTGTCAGGGGCTTCATCACAGTACAGTACTCTTTCAAGAACTGGTACTCCCTTTCATTAAGGCACTTGATTCCCAGTTTTACACACAGGGGATTAAGTTCATTCAAGGGAATTGTGATGATTCTAGAAATGGCCTCATACAGGGAATTCCACCTTGTGGATGTCGGTACCATTAGTTTCCTCCGACTGACTTCCTCCACCTGTTCAGAGGCTAATGTTGATCGACTTGCTTTAGTCCAAAGAGCAGAACATTTTGCAATGCTACTCCTATATACAGCCTTGGTGTCTGCACAGGAATTTAGATGTTTGTCAACATTGCTTGTTGAAATCAAGTTAATTGTGTGCGATGCACATCTGTAGTGTGGAGGGAGGCTAAACTGTGCATCACCAGAAGCAGCTGAAAGAGCTTCTATGACATCAGTAAAGGTCGGTTCCTCGTCATCACCTTCTTCATTTTCAGATTCAGACTCCAAATGACAGGGCTGACATACTCTGAATGCTTTGGCAAAATTGGATGCATTATCCGTTACAGTGGCAATAACTTTGCCTTGTAGTCCATATGATGAATGGATTTCTTCAATCTCTGCTCCAATTACATCATAGGTATGGCTGCCTCTAATTCTCTTGCATGCTAGAGCGGCCTTGTTGCGTTGTAATGTGGAATTAATCCAGTGAACTGTTACACCCATAAAACTTTTATTATTTACCGTCCAGATGTCAGCAGTGGTGGAAACAAACTCTGCCTCTTCGAGTGTAGCCTTCAAGTTAGAGTTCATTTTGTCATATTCTCTCTCAAGGTATCCTACAAATGACTTTCTCTGGGGCAGCTTGACACCACTTTTAGTTGGTATTTTTTCTACGATGCGTCGGAATGATTCAGAGTCAACAGTGGAAATCGGCAACATGTCCTCGACGATATAGGCAGCGACGAGCTTCTTCAGTTCAGCGGCACTAAGTCCTGTCGCTCTTATGTCTAGTTTAACCTGTTTAGCAGGAGTGGGTCCATCTGAGGTTTGCCCGGTGGAAGTAGATGTGGTAGCCACAGCGGTCACGTCAGTGAGGGGATCCTGGGGGTTTTCTGTCAATTTAACATTCTTGTGGCAGCGTGCTAGGTGCTTGCTCAGGTTGGAAGTGGAATTTTTCGACGTAGAAAAAAGTTTTCTTCCGATGCAGAGTGTACAACGTACGCTTATGTTTTTGTCGCTTTTTAAAGAGTCAAATTCAAAGTAATGTCGGTATTTCCAAGTATTAAATGCTGCACGATCGTATTCTATCCCTCGCTCCATGTTTTCTATTATTGACACACGAGCTACCACAGCCGTCGCACTCACTTACGTCATTGTCATGAGACATTCTCGCAAAAAATCACGGTTTTAGTAACGCAGTAACGCAGCGTTCCTACGAGAAAGTAACGGTAATCTAATTACCGTTTTTGCAATAGTAATCCCTTACTTTACTCGTTACTCGAAAAAAGTAATCAGATTACAGTAACGCGTTACAAGTAGCGCGTTACTGCCCATCTCTGGTCATTGTCCGTGTTTGACAACCTGGAAACAAGGACAGTCTGACCGATTCGATCTTAACCGGAATGTTCGCTCAGCCAATGTTACAGAACTTTATACTTCTTTTTAAGCATTTTTAAATCGTAAATAAATGTATCTTCATATCAAAGTATGTTTGGCACTTGGATAAAAACATAGTTAGGCAGAAATGTCCTTGTTTTATCACATATCCCATATAACTACCAGCATACAGGCCTTGTTAAATAAGGATCTAATCCTAACTAAGACAGGGAATGGAAGCAGTTGGGAAAACTCAGTAGTTTAACAGTTCAAATCCCAGGGGGCAGCTTCCCTCGCCTTCTCACATTTACCATCCACTGTGCCTTCATTACATGTTTTTGATGGGTGGGTGCACGAGTGTGCATACACATTAACACGTGTCAGCTCTCCCCTGTTTGCGCATTAGCTAGCTTTTGCATGTGCACCCCAAGTGCGTATGTGTGTTCCTGACTGTGGGTGCATTTTATGATGTGTACTTTTTTTCTCTTCTTAGTCCAGGAGTCCCCGTCAGGACCCCTAGGCTTCCCTGTGCCTGCCTGCCAAAAACGTCTGCATCTCCTGGACCCCCTCGAGGCAGGGGACAGCCAAATGTCACTTGGACCCTCTACAGAGTGGTGAGAGGAGGACAGGAAGAGGCCAGTGGGTAGAGGGGGGAGGGAGGGAAGAAGAGGAAGGAGGAGAGGGGGAAGAACTCAATCAGGGGGAGACGGAAGTTTAGGAGGAGATACCAGGATATGCGGCATGACCAAAGTGTCTCAGATGAAAATTGGGTGGAATTAGTGAGATCCTGATTGACTTATATAATAAATAAATGAAATATTAAATATTAGAGACTCTTGGAGCAACATTTTACAGTCAGCACCTCCTACATAAGGCATTTAACTGCAGTCTTTTAGATCCAAAATTCTCTTTCCAGGACCTTCCTCTTACATCTTTAGTCCACTATATGAGGATTCTAGTTATGTGAACAAAAATGAACACCTCTTTATTACTAATATACATCACAAAGCTGGTTTTAGACCATTTAGATGTTCAGAGTTTATTTTGTTAAGTTCTTAATAAAATCAATTATCTTTTATCTGATCGGTTTTAATAAGTCCTTGAACTGATTTCTCACCTAGAGCTTTTTCCAATGATTGTTTTTTAATTGTTACACGCTAATGCAGCTGAAGGGCCTGTTGCTATCACACATACATCCGTATCCATGTATGTTGTCCAATATGCACAAATATAATACACATAAACAATCACTCAAAATTAACAATTTTCTCAAACTCGAACATACTGTTTAAACTGCCTGTGCATCTTTGTGAAAAATCGACGGATAAAATAGATTCTGTCTCAACTTTAACACATTTGGTTTCAAAATCTTTTCTTAAAGCTCATATTTTGGTAGTTAACACTCATGTGTCAGGTGTTTGAGCTTGCTTTTACATCCTTACTGACCAAGATTAATCAACATGTTTCTGAAATTATCGCTTACTCAGTAAAAAATGTATTTATCATTATTATTATTATTATTTGTATTATTCGATGTAGCAGGAGAGTACAATAAAAAAATAGGGCATGAGGTTACTACCAGCATTAATGCCTGACCTCATACGTACAGAAGAGGATTACAGCCACTGAAATACAAACAAAAAATACATATATAATATTTAGGTCATCCCTTGATTGAGAATTCTGAGTGGAAAAATTAATTCTGAACCCCCCCCCCCCAGATTCCACTTTAATAATATATTTTCTCCAAACTAGAAAAAAAGGCTAAATTCTGAGATTAGGCATTTCTTCCCTGAAATGTTTCTTTAATCTTTAATTACAATTGTTTTTTCTCAGAACTATTAAAGAAATTCAGAATCCAGAGACTGAAGTCAGAATTCTGACTTTTAAAAAAATCAGAACTATGTAAAAAAAAAAGAAAAAGAAAGAAAAGCCAGAATCATGAGCCATATTATTTTCAGCGGCTCTAATCGTCTTCCATACATACATCGCAGACATGTTGAGAACAGTTTAAAGCCATTTTTTTTGCCCGATTAGTCCCTGTTTTGATCCTTTTTAGTGTGTAAGTGATTCCAAGTGATCGGATACTCAGCATCACATCCACAGTGCTTTAATATTTCTACTGAAGAAAACTGAAAAAAAATTACTTTTTAAGAAATTCTCATTTCTTATCTCTTCCTCGTTCCTCTCAGCCAATCCCAGACTGCACGTGTTGTTTATGTGACTGTGTGCACGTTGATCCCTGTCCTTGTATGGAAGACAAATAGAAGACAAGGACGAGATGTCCAGCTCCCTCACACACAGAACATTTATTCATACACTAGACCAAGAACGATATAAATTTCATCTTTTTTTAATAGAAAACACTTGGGTCAAGTGTGTCTGTATTAATGAAGACATTTGTTTGTTTTTAAACGCCTTATTTTGGGTTACAGCTGCAGGAATGAAAACACACACACAAAGTGTCTTGCCTACAAGTCTCATGTGTGTCCTGTCACATTGGGGGACATGCAGTATCGAACACGGATGTGCGCGGAGCATGAATACAAACAACAGAACGTCCTTCATGCTTTTATTCCTGATTGATATAACATCAGTGTATATTCTGCATTGATTATGGGTCAGGTCCTCGGAGGAAAAAAAGAGAGAGACTTTTTATTTTAGTGAAGTAATAACTTCATAAAACACGGATAACTGAAATGAGGTTGTGTAGCTCTTCTTATTAAACGCAGTCACATATCAGCTTAACTGAAATCTGTTGCAATCCCAGACTGTAGCCTTTAATAGGGACAGTCTGTCTGACAGAATTCCCGAATAACGCCACATCGGGGAAAAAAGACCTGCTAACTTAGAATTAGGAATAAGAGCGAGCGTGTAATTAAACGAGTTGTCATTCATTTACAATCCAATGCATATTCAAGCAGGCGTGCACACGAGAAAAGAATGAACTGGCTGTAACTAGTAGCTAGCTCTCCAAACAGCACCTACACTGCAATTACTGATGAGAGATAGGTGCATGCGTGTGTGCATATATGTGTGTGTGTGTGGATCTGCTAACTTAATGGCTGCGTGGACGCGACAGTCTAAATGTTTTCATCTGTAACGTTTTATCCTGGTTCAACTCACTCTGCCACTGTCACGCAGTAAACACACACTCGAGCAGCGAGGATGGAGGGAATGGGAAGAGGGAGAGAGAGAAAATTACCCACCAGCTCAAGTTCATTTTCCACGCCAGGTAGTTTTCCAGAATTCTGAGAATTTTGTTTCACTTTTTTTGATTATCGATCGCTGTGAAAAAACAGTTATGAGGAAAGCTGATGTTGGAACTGGAACTAATGGAGAGGAGCTGGAAGGATTGAGCAGACTTAAAACAGCGCACTGGGCCTTTCCATGGTGCAATTGAGCTACAGTTTTAAATATAATAAATCTAGTTAATGTGCGTGAATGGAATATTAGCGTCAGCGAGGTTGATCTACAGCCTGTGTTTGCATCAACGCATCTACGGTGCGTCATTTCCTGAGCTTTAAATCAAGAGGCTCAAGATCAGAAAAACATCTGCGGGTTGCCTGATGTGTCACACAGAATTCAGCCCCAGCCATTTAACAGGGGGTGGGGGTGAAAAACACATCTTTTAAGAGCATATAACAGTCTGATATTTCAAATATCCTCATTGGGTCATACTTTTAACTTGACCCCTTTGGCAGGAAGTTAGGGTTTTTAGATGCAAACTGAAATTCATTTTGTAATTCACATTAAGCATTTATCTGTTGTTGTTTTTTCCCTCTTCCTGAATTACCTTTTTTTCCTCCCTCTCTCTCTCTCTACTGAGTAACACAAAGGCCAGCTTATCAATACAAGTGAGGGACAGCAATGCAATCGCAAATGCCGAAAATCAGAGGAATTTGTTGGGTTTTTTTTCTTCATTATGTTCCAGTAAAAGTGAATAAAATCAGCTATTAATGAAGCTATTCAAGACTAGGACTGGAATAGCATTGCATACACACCTCTAAACACACACACACTCGGATGCTCACTGAGTGCAAAATATTTGGCGTTGCCAATAAAAAGTTGAATAGTCTGTCTGGAATTCAGTTAAGCGGGTTTTTTTAATTTCGTTTATATTTGTGAAAATATGCACAACTAAAGTGTACAAAGAGCCTCTTTTCATTATGTTTATCAGCAAAGAATTCCTAATTAAGAAAAGGGGAAAGGCAGGGCATCATTATTAGGTGTTCACCTATCGCTCTCTTGTGGTTGCTTTACGCAACTACACTGAAGTCAAAGTAGAGGAGATGTTGCTTGGTGATGTTCCTCTCTTAGCTCCAGAGTTACTATAATAACAGACAACTTTTTAAAAGCAGTTGACTCGCAGTCTTGTAGACATCTTGTCTTCTCGATAATCATGTCCATTAATGCCTCATCAAGGAAGCTGTAATAATTTTTTTTTTACCAAACTAACAGATACTAAAATGAACTATATTTCCTCTATATTTTTTACTTTGTTTTAGTTAGCTTTCCAACCTCTCCACATCAGTTCAATTATTTTTTCCTTTTTTGTAGTCTAGTTTAGTTTTAAGCTACCTATAATACCCATAGTTAGCTCACTCAAACGAAATTAATAACCGAGTCTGCAGAGTTATACTTAAAATAATTACATAAAATGTGCTTAATATAAAAAATAACATGAAAGAAAGAAGAAATTCCTCTTTCTGAATGCATAAAAACAAGCATTCACATATAAAACTTCACAAATAACAACTAAAATAAATGTTCGAAATTAATAAAGTACATTTAAAATGAAATTAATTTTAAGAATGATATTAAATGTCTTGTAAATATTCAAGGAACAAATAGTACTAAAATCGGTGAGAGCATATCAAACTATAATGGAATGCAGCCCTGGTGGCCTCAGGAGGACTCTACAGAGAAGGTCAAAAAAATTATTTTATTCAAAAGTAAGTATATTTGTGCTTTTATAAAGCTTTGCTTGTATTTGATTGGCACCACGTTGTTGTGTAACACGATTTAGCATGTTTTACTTAGTAATTTGACTATGGATAGTGGCCGTGAAGCGTTATGGTTTGGAATTCGGCCCCAATCTGCTCCGTTGCGTCCTACCAAAACAGGAAGTTTTCAAGAGTTTGGACCTGCAAGCTAGCCACCTAACCTGCGGGGTACATTCGGAAATTACTATGAATTTTCAAATGTTTTAATCTAGTGGACAACCTGTCACGAACAGAAGTAACGTATACCCTTCTCAGCTGCTACTGGGAGTAAATATATCTATCGGCTTATGTTTGTGCTGTGTGGCTTAAACGCCGTGTCAGAAGTTTGAAGGTTAGCCGAGTAGCTAGCTCCTGAGCTAGCGTTAGCTTAGTCACGAAAGCCATCGGTTTGTACGGAGCCTGCCTGCCCTGCCAGGCTGATTCTGTACGGTTAGCCACAGGGCTGGGCTTTGATTTACAGTCCAACCTGTCAGCTTTTCGTCTTTTACCTATCCAGTCCGGTCAGCTCACCAAGTGGCACCGTAACATGAAGTTATGGAGGAGCGGAAGCTAAAAAGAAAGAGTCCCAGGACTTCCACCAGCGCGGCGCCTCCGTCCGGTGGCTCTGGCCGGAAGAATAGCGCTTCCACTGGAGGACGGCACCT